>NC_089499.1:29227500-30492500 GCF_036850765.1 Saccopteryx bilineata
ATACTCACATGCACTCTATGAAATAGATTTGATTACATGATGTCAGTAGGGTCACTAAGGCTTGAAGGTAGAATAACATGTCAAAGGACAAAGAATAAGAGGCAGAACAATATTTTAACCCAAGTCCATCAGACCTCTAAGCTCAATTCTTAACCTCTGTTCTATAACGTCTACTTTGTTTCTCTTTTTAAGCATCACAACTACTGCCTGACCAGGCAGTGGGGCACTGGATAAAGCATCGGACCGGGACATGGAGGAACCAGGTTCAAGACCCTGAGGTTGCCAGCTTGAGCACAGGCTCATCTGGTTTATGCAAGGCTCACCAGCTTGAGCCCAAGGTCGCTGGCTCAAGCAAGGGGTCACTCAGTTACTCGGTCTGCTGTAGACCCCCTGGTCAAGGCACATATGAGAAAGCAAGCAAAGAACTAAGGTGTCACAATGAAAAACTAATGATTGATGCTTCTCATCTCTCTCCATTCCTATCTGTCCCTATTTGTTCCTCTCTCTGACTCTGTCTCTGTCACCAAAATAATAATAATAATAATAATAATAATAATAATAAATCACAACTACTTTACCTACTACTACCTCTTATGAATCCAAATCTTGTTTTCTCCAACCCACAGCTTTCCAGGGTATCCAGCCTGCATTTTACATGCCTCATGCCTCCATTAGATGTCCTCTTAGCCTTCAACAAAATTGAGCTCATTTTCTTTGCTCTATCTCCCTACATCCCAATTCCTGTTAGTAGTCACCCAATCAGGCGGTTTGGTGAAATATGCTTGGGAATCTATTGTGTTCTTTTATTATAAACAAAAGGTCTCATCAAAACTACTTAATAAAGAAATAATCACAGCGGTGCTCTAGCCAGTGATGTCACTGTTATCTGTTTATTCAATGCAGGATAGCCATAGAAAGCACTGAACGAATTCCAACTAATAGAATAAATAGTCAAATTATGCCCACGATGACAGGGAAGGTCTTCCCTCAACCTCTACAAATCAGGAAGCTCCAGGCAATAGAAACCCAGATCAAAACCTATAGAGGTCGGCCCTGGCCGGTTAGCTCAGCAGTAGAGCGTCGGCCTGGCGTGTGGGGGACCCAGGTTCGATTCCCGGCCAGGGCACATAGGAGAAGCGCCCATTTGCTTCTCACCCCCCGCCCCTTCCTCTCTGTCTCTCTCTTCCCCTCTCGCAGCCAAGGCTCCATTGGAGCAAAGATGGTCTGGGCGCTGGGGATGGCTCCTTGGCCTCTGCCCCAGGCGCTAGAGTGGCTCTGGTCGCGAGCGATGCCCCGGAGGAGCAGAGCATCGCCCCCTCATGGGCAGAGCATCGCCCCTGGTGGGTGCATGCAGGAGTCTGTCTAACTGTCTCTCCCTGTTTCCAGCTTCAGAAAAATACAAAAAAAGAAAAGAAAACCTATAGAGGTTAACTAAGAACCAGCCGGATTTGGGAACAGGATTGGTTAAACAGCCTTGTAGCATTTCCTCCAAGCTGGGTAAAATGACAGTTGACAAACCGAAAACGTTAGAAGTAAATCCTCGATGAGCCCAGAGTGATGGCTCCCTAGGCAGAAGCTAGAGTTGGCTTAAGTGACTTCAGTGTTTTAGACTAATCACTGAATATTATACTGCTTATAAATATATTATACTTTTAATATGTATTGACATTATCTAGTTATCCAACCATTTTGGAAAGTGTTTAGCAGCAGCACATATTAAAACCCACATGAATGTTCACAAATTTAAAGGTAGTTAGTTAGGGTCATCTCCGTCTGAAAAGTTAAAAATGACTTAACTAAAAGAGAAAATACATAACACACTATCTAGGTATCCTGGCCACATTATTTAATGAAACTAAAAATTGGTAAATAACTTAAATGGCCAAAAGGGGAGAATGCGTAATTAAACATGACAAAAAGCTATTAAAAATACAATTCTGCAGGCAGAGTGAGTGAGCAAAATATTTTTTCAGTATGATTTGAGAGGTGAAACAGTAAAATGTAAACTATAGTTCTGACATAATTAAAACTACATAAAAAGTATACTTCCTGTGAAAAATAGAAAAGAAAAACTATTTTACTTGTAATGGCAGAACCGTCGGTATTTTTTTTTTTCATTTCATTTTTATTTTCATTCATGCTGCAATTATGTTGTTTGTGCAGCAGTTGACATGCGCAAACAATTAGTGTTCACCCTATAGATCAGGGGTCCCCAAACTATGGCCCGCGGGCCAAATGCGGCCCCCTGAGGCCATTTATCCATCCCCCGCCGCACTTCCAGTAGGGGCACCTCTTTCATTGGTGGTCAGTGAGAGGAGTACATTGACAATCTCATTAGCCAAAAGCAGGCCCATAGTTCCCATTGAAATACTGGTCAGTTTGTTGATTTAAATTTACTTGTTCTTTATTTTAAATATTGTATTTGTTCCCGTTTTGTTTTTTTACTTTAAAATAAGATATGTGCAGTGTGCATAGGGATTTGTTCATAGTTTTTTTTATAGTCCGGCCCTCCAACAGTCTGAGGGACAGTGAACTGGCACCCTGTGTAAAAAGTTTGGGGACCCCTGCTATAGATAAGCAGCCCCAAAACAACTGCAGGAGGCTCTGTAGACGTGGCTGAACTGTCCCCATCCCTGCGCTTAGGTTTCCCATCGCCATTTGAAACTGCTACTTGGCACAAGACTGATTTAGTTTCAACAATGTGGGATAGCTTAGCTTTTGAGGTCATCCAAAAAAAAAAAAAAAAGCCACCAGAAAAATGAAAAGAGTGACATTTGATAATTAGACTGTAAAATTATTGAAAAATAATATTTCCGCTCCCATGTAGGCATTTTCTACCTCAGTTATTGCTTATCATTAACCGATATCACTAGGATTCAGCCATTCGTTGGCCTTGTGTCCTTGGACAAGTTATCTGCCTTCCATTTTCTTGTCTGTGGTGCCCGTGAGCAGGTGCACACACATGCAAGTGCTGATCTTGAAGGTCCTGTTCTAGTCTAGCCCCCTGCAATTGCTCTGTTGTCTTCATGAAAATAGAATATAGAGTTCTGGAGGAAGACGAAATTGGCACAACCTTTCCAGAGAGCAAATTCACAATATACATCAAGAGCCTTAAAGATGTCCAGACTTCTTGACATAGAAAGAAATATATCCAAGAGATGGAATTGCTAGGAAAATAATCACAGATGCCCACAAAGTTCTGTGAATCAAGAAATGTGCCTCATGCATAATGACAAAAATAAATAAATGAAAACAAATGACTAACAGATAGGAGTTGGTAACCCCTCTGTAAACACATGATGTATTTCAAAAACATTAAAAATACGTTTTAAAGGAAAGTTTAATGACATGTACGCAATGTTCAGCATAAAATATCTGGTAAAAGAGCAGGTGGCTATAAGCATAACATAAGAGGGGTTTATTTATACATGTATTCATGTATGTACTATATATTATATATACATATATATTACACATATATAGAGAAGAAGATGAGGGAAAGAAGAAGGAACAACAAAAGGAAAAGAGATTAGGTTAAAATCTCGATTTTGCTACTAATTATCAGCTATGTAAATCAGTGGTCCCCAACCTTTTTTGGGCCACGGACCGGTTTAATGTCAGAAAATATTTTCACAGACTGGCCTTTAGGGTGGGATGGATAAATGCACAAAATAAAATTATGCAACCGGTGTAAAAACTGTGGTATTTTTAAATATAATTGTCCAACTTATGAGTCAAGCATCAAGAGTGAGTCTTAGACGAATGTAACAGAGGAAATCTGGTCATTTTTAAAAAATAAAACATCGTTCAGACTTAAATATAAATAAAACAGAAATAATGTAAGTTATTTTATTCTTTCTCTGCAGACCCGTACCGGTCCGCGCCCCGGGGGTTGGGGACCACTGGTGTAAACTACGGTAAGTTATTTAGCTTCTCTGTGCCTCCATTTTCACTGTAAAATTAGACAACAACAATACTTCCCTGATAGAGCTACTCTGAGAACCGAGTCAACAATTTAAAGCTCTTTATCTCCTCCCAGCCCATACCAAGGACACAGTAGATGTTGGCTGAGTCCTCAGCAGAGACCATGGATACTATAACAAAAATTATTTCGGCCCTAGGCTCCTACAGCATTTTCACACACCAGATTTATTAAGGTCTCACAACTATCCTAAAGAGTTCTTAGGCAAAGATGATCGTTTCCGGGTATTAGGTGGAGAAACTGAGACACAAAGATATCGGAATCGGCCCAGTTCCACCAAATAAGTCAGTGGCAGGGCTGAGAGTAAAATCTCTCTTTTATCTTCCTTTTATCTCTCTTAAATTTTCCTTTCTGGGGCTCTTGTCTAATAAATGCTAAAGAATAACAGACTATTTAGATTTTTATTACTTGCATATATTATCTGATCCAAGAATCTGAATGTTGACATGTTTTTGAAATGACAGCATGTTAAAGGAATACACAGTCTCACTAAAGGGAAGGAATGGACTCTGGTGCCAGTTCCTCGCCAACCTGCCCGCCACCCAGCCGTGCAAGCCCTAACAATCTTTCCAGGTGTATGCAGGCTCTATTAAATGCTAAGCACACAGCTCCTGTAAAACTGCTTATTCCCTGCTGAGATATAAGGAAGAGAATGCTGAGACAGAGTAATACAGATGTCCTCATGTCCCGTGGATCCCTGGGAGATCATTCCAGAGGAATTCAAATGGGACAAGATCCTGAACTCTTGGCGACTGTCTAGGAACGTGTGAAGATGCCTGAAATTTCTGCTTGCTTCTAGTGTTAAAAGTTATCTGAAAACCCTACTGAGTTCACATTGTTTTAGTATAAAGAGATTTTGCTGCCCTGGCCAGATAGCTCAGTTGGTTAGAACATCATCCTGATGCACAGAGGTTACCAGTTCGATCCCCGGTCAGGGCACACACAGGAACAACCCGATGTTCCGGTCTATGTCTCTCTTTCTCTCTCTTCTTCTCTTATTAAAATCAATCAATAAATAAAAATTTTCCAGAGCTTTTGACTAATCTTGTTAGAAATGGCCCAGTTTACTGGGTGCAAGAAAAAAAGTTGATTGTGAAGCAAAAGGAAAGGAAAAAGAGACATGACCTTGGACAGTGTCAGGTAGAGCAGGGGTCCTACCTTTGTTTAGATCAGTGGTAGTCAACCTGGTGGGCGTTCCAGCTTTCATGGTGGGCGGTAGCGGAGCAACCAAAGTATAAATAAAAAGATAGATTTAACTATAGTAAGTTGTTTTATAAAGATTTATTCTCCCAAACAGTGAAAATCTGACATAAAGTACTTGGTAAGTAATTATTATTTTATGCTTTAACTTGCTGTAACTCTGCTTTATAAATTTTATAAAGTAAAGTTACTTCCCTACTTTATAAATCACCATTACTGTGGAACCAGTAGGCGGTTAGAAAATTTTACTAGTAACAGAGATACAAAAGTGGGCGGTAGGTATAAAAAGGTTGACCAGCCCTGGTTTAGATAAACTGAAAAAAAAAACACTCTGCATAGGTGACATTGGGGAAGCCTTCCTCTAGTAAATTCAACATATTAGGTGGAATTCTGCTGTAGATTTAGTTTTCTCCTAAGTGCAGGAGCAGTGTTAATTAATCCATCCACCCCTCTGTGTTACACACACCATTCAAGAACCAGGCTCCCTTCTACCCCAATGATCCTATGAGCAAATCCAAGAACAACATATAGAAGGTTCCTATCAAATTGGAAGTTCAGATGGAGTGACCACCTAAAATCTCCACTGCAATAAAATTCCACTTCAAATGGAAGAAAATAATATAGAAGCATTCCTCTCCTCACTCATGCAAATTTGCTGCTGATGTCAAGGCTGCTGAATAGAATAATAGTGTGTCTGACTCGCTGTCACCAAATGTTAAATGCAAAAGAAAAAAGTGCAGGCAGAAAAGGCAAAAATCATTATCTTCAAACTTGAAAAGAATTGGACTCATAAATTCCTCTTCTGCTGCTATTCATCAAGGATTAAAATATTTTCAGCTCATTGCTTTAACCACATCAGTGTGTTTAATGCTATACAGGGGAAAAGTTTGAAACCTAGCCTCTAATGCCCATGGTTCATCTTAGAGTAGAAATGAGAAGAAGGGGAAAGGGTAATTTATTTGGGTTAAGGAAAAATAAAAATCTCTTCTCTTTACTGAAAATAATTTCTTCCAGAAATATAGTGTAGGTAGTAGAGTACAGGTATAAAATATATGGTACAAAGTAAAATGTACAATTGGTAAAAAGCAAAATAGAATTGTTACCCAGTAGGTATATGGCAGTATCTCCTTTTACTGGTCCTCCGTTCAGTGAACAGCCTCACAACCTCTCAGGAGTCATCAGTGATGGTATCACACACAGCCTTACTTCCCTTCCAGTGGTCACCAGGTGGCTCAAAGCTCTCATCTCCGTCCTTCTTGTCCTCTCTACCCCCACAAATGCCTGATGCCAAGCTTTCATCGCCTCTCACACTCTAGCTGTCCAACCGTCCCCTCGCACCGAGGGTCATCTTCCATACAATTGACTTGGCTCCTTGAGTATGAATGTAGGTTTCCACTTGTCTCATTCTGTCATTATAAGCCACTAGCACGTGGACAGAAACAAACCCTAAACTTGTTTGGTTTTTTTTTTTTTTTTTGGCCACCATGTGTTTCCAAAAAGTTTTTTGTTATTTGCTAGCTTTTAAGTATCCACGAAATGCCACTGACCAACCTCATTGTGAGAGTACCATCAAATGAATGGAAAATAAAAAGAGAGATATGAAATTTTACAAAAAAAAAAAAAAATTAAAACGTGACATTTCAGTCTTCTCTGAGAAAATTGGCATGTCTGGCAACACAGGGGTTTTTATACTAGAAAAGTCACTACCTGTAGAAGTAGAGTATCAGCTGCCTTTTTTAGAAGGGACCTTACTACCCAAGTATCTAAAGTCGCTACTGGGCCAGTATCACTCATTTATATTACCTTCCTGGCCTATGTCTACAATTGAGTCTGTAACCTATGACCTATAATATTAAAACCAAACTCTCGTGACTTTACAAGTTCTTCAAAATATCACTCCAACTTAAATCCGCCAGACTGAATTTCCAGTGATGCCCTTCCCATAACCACCTGCCACCTCTCCTCCTCCCCCGACCTGTGTCATGCCTCTGTGCTTAGTATCATGCTGGCTTTTAGGGTTAGAGCAGTGGTCGCTAAACCGCAGCTCACAAGCCACATGCGGATCTTTAGCCCTTTGAGTGTGGCTCTTCCACAAAACATTACATGTGGGTTAATAACAATGTACCTACCTATATAGTTTAAGTTTTAAAAATTTCGCTCTCAATGAAATTTCAATGGTTGTACTGTTGATATTTGGCTCTGTTGACTAATGAGTTTGCTGACCACTGGGTTAGAGCATCCCTCTCTAGCCTCATCTTGCCCTGTAAAATCCATTACTCAAATCCCCATGGGTCAACTCAAATAATACCACTTTTTGATCACCTTCCCTGGTCATCTTCCCTAGAAGTCTCACTGTTTGCATTTATAACATCACTATAGCACTTTTCAAAATGTATTTAAAATGTTGAGGGTCAGTATCCCTCATCTATGGTGCAATGGTGTCTCATCTTTTATGTTATCCACAGCATCTAGCGTAAGTATGCTCACTAATGGATGTTCTATAAATATCTGTTCAAATAAAATTAGAAACTTCGCCGCCTGCCTCTCCCTTCTCCTACAGAGCTTCAGCCAAGGGAAACGGCTGTGGTATCTTACTCCAAGTCTTCCCAAAACATGAGGGTCATTCCATAATGTCCTTGACCCATGCCTTTTCTTTGCATATAATGGTCCAGAGGGAATTTCATATTAAATCATAGTTATCTGAGGATGATTTGGTTACAACTCACTTCCTCCCTGCCAAACAGAAAACGAACTGATTCGTAGAGGCCGCAGAATTCTGGCCAAAGGTCCCTCCATGATGTGTCTGTGGGGGGCAGCGGGAGCAGGCTTTGTGCAATCTTCCCTCCAGCCCTGTCACTAGCAAGCCACACTCCCGTCCTCTGCAATCAGAATTGACTCAACTCTTATAATACTGTTCTGCTGAGACAAGAATCGAGATCATCAAAACCACGGTGTTAAAAATGTTATAGGCATCATAAAAAACAATCACATCAGCTATAAAACAGTAGGTGATCAAGGTTGCCGCTCCACTTTCATCATAACTTAGTTTGACGTGCCTGGATGGAGAAACAAATTATAGGCAATTCCTAGCCCACCTTCCATTATTGTGGAAAATGATACATTGCACCTACTTCCAGGCAGACTGCCACAGCGGTAAAGAGAGAATGTTTTCCAGATGATAGGAGATAAGACGGGGAAAGATCTTGCTGGATAGGTTTGGAGAATAGTACCTGAAAACTGGAGCCATCCCCAAACTGTTCTGGAGGATATGGGGTTCAAAGAGAGAGAGCTAAACTAAATAGATCAATGTTAGTGACCTTTTACCCGCATCTCTGCCATTCAAGGTGAACTACCTCCCAGGTCCCTCACCCTCACTCACATGCATATGACACTCCCATCCCCACATCCTACCCTTTCTCTTGCTTTATCCCATCATAAGACAAGCCCCTTGATGCTCGACGGTGTACTTACTAGGGTTTTACACAGTGTGCTTCTCGAAGCCTATCACACCAAACTAAAGTCAGATGCATGAGTTTTTTGCTTCGGGATATTCAAAACAAAAAAAAGCCGAAAAGGGTCAGGAACTTTGGAGGCTGTGCAAAAGCAACCCAAGGTGCAGTGACTCAAATGTCCCAGGCTTCAACTTTCTCATTCTCGCGGCCTCCCTACAAAATTACTCGTCATGTCTCATTGCACTGCCTTGATCACCGCTGACAGATCATGGAACCATTTGGAAGCTGATGAGGTATAAGTATTATGGTTCAAAACCCAGTGACACAGGTATCCCAGTGACAGATGGCACGGCGAGGGAAAAGAGAATGCACCGGGATGCCTGACTAGTGCAGGTCCTACTAATGCAGAGTGACTTCATTTGGAGATTGTCAGGAAAAGTTAAACCAGTCACAGAAATCAGCATGGCATTGGGGGGCTATTTTAATGGCAATTATAGACAATGGGATTGTGAACAGCAGGGTGAGACTGATCCCCGTGGGTCCCAATCTTTCAGTAGTAAACTGGGCACCAGGCCCTTTTTCTGCAGAGTGTCAGTGAGTTTCATTTATTTTGGGGGTGGAGGCATCCCCACAGAAGAAACCTATCTGTTGCCCTTGCTGGGTACTGTCCCTAGGTGGAGCTATGTGACAGAATTCCAAGCAGAGAGAGTTGAGGGAAGTGAAAAGCCGGGTACAGCGCACCCTTATGTTGATAACTGGTACTTGCGCCCTTTGAAAAGCTTGCCAGAATTGTTCCCTCTAGTGCAGCGGTTCTCAAACCTTTTGAAGCCAGGGCGCATTTAAAATCCTACAAAGAATTGTAGGTGCACTATATACAAATTTCTGAGAAATATGTTATCATAATTAAGTCAAATATTAAAGAAAAAAATATAAAGTCCAAGCATGCTTTTATGGTAATTAAACAAAATAAATATGACAAAATTGAATTTATTTTTACATTAAAAAACATTTTTGTTACATTTTTTGTTATGCTTTTTAGAATTCATTTAAAAGGGGGTTAAAAATTTTTAAAAGACAAAAAAGTTATATTTTTTATATATATATAGATACATTCTTAGTAAGATTTAGTAAATTCAGCAGGTCCTGGCACGAATGTGTTAAGTTTTTTCATTCTTGTGTTTATGAGAAACATGAGTCTGATGTTTCCTAGCGATTTCTTCAATGTTTGGGCATCTATTTGAAAGGCAAACTCTCATTTCCTCATCAATATATTGAAGAATTCCTCTCTTTTTATTCTTAATTGTGTTGAATGCAGAAAACCCCCACCATACATATCATCTTAACTTTACACCAAACAAAGGATAGAAGAAACTTGCCTCCAGTCTTTCCGGGGAACATGGGGGGTCGTGTAAACAATCCAGCACCACAGCTTAACAGCCTTTTGCAACCTAATCAGGCAAGTAAGGTGGGGGGGTTGACAGACTGTCACCTTACAGCCAATTCCCCACACCTCTGTCCCCCAAAAATCTAAATTCCAAAAACCCTGTTGGTTTTTTGGTCCCCCAAAAACCCTGTTGGTTTTTTGGTCCACATATTTCTCTGGAATACCATAGGGCACACCTGGAAATCTTCTAGGGTGCACCCTTTGAGAACCACTGCTCTAGTGGGCCATTCTTAGGCCACAGAAGAACTCCTGCACATATGCTCCCAGGTCTTTAACAGGCAGATTCGATCTTCGTGCCTGCCAATCTCCTCTGGATCATGGAAGTTTTCAGGCCTGCAGTTAGGTTGTTATGTCCCAGACCATGTTTCTAAGGTGACCAACTTTTTTACAATGAAAAGGAGGACAAAAATAAATTGAAGAAAACAATATCATAAATAAAAGAAATATTTTATTCATGGCAACAATATACTATAATGTGATAAATGCATAATAAAAACATTTGTAATATTTTATATTGTAATTATGCTTAAATGCCTATTAATTTCTCATAATTGTAAGAAAAAAGTACTCATGTAGATAATATAATCATTGAATGAATATTTTTTGTCATTATATCATCTTGTAACAGTATACTGGAAATAATCTGAACAAAAAATATCCTTCATATTGAATTTTACGTGAATTGTGTTTACCTGTCTATGATTGAATATTCACTGAGAAAGAAATAATCGTGAGTCTACAATGTCGTAAGTGCTGTGTCCTGTCTCAGTAAGAAGAACACAAAGCCATTTGAGCACTCGGTATATCGCGGTTCTCTCAAGGTCTCCCATGAGGAGAGCATGCGTCTCAGTCGCGTCTTGCCACGCTGTACTGATCCTCGACGAACAGAATCGTCATGTCAAAAACAAATTATGTCACATCACACGCAATGGATCGACTCTGCATGAATTGAATATGGACATTTACAAATTAGTCTTCCAATATCAAAAAGGAGGACATGTAGGAGGACACTTTTTGAGGGAGGACGGAACTTACAAAAGGACTGTCCTCCCAAAAGGAGGACAATTTGGTCACCTTAATGTTTCCCATATTTCTTTCTGTTCCTGTGTAGAGGCAGCAAGATGGATTTTCATGCCAAGGTTCAGGAACACAAAATAATGTGGGATGATACTCAACTCCAGGGTGCAATTTGCTTTTTGACTGGTTTTATCCTTAGCTTTTGTTATCTGAATACATTAGACATTGTCTTTTTCGAGAGTTGATGATCTACCAATAACCGTTGGTATCTACATACAAGATTCCTATTTCCCTAGCTACCACTTCTTTCTGGACCTTATTTTGTTAAACACACACACACACACACACACACACACACATACACGCACACATACACACACACATATATATATGCCCTCCCCATGTTTGAAGTATAGTGCAATCACCCCTTTACATTAGAGCTTCCCAATCAAGAAAGGCCCATCTCTAAAGGGGTACACAGTCAAACCAGGGGAAAGGCAGGTGGTTAGAGGGGCAGGTGCAAAGTACAGCTGTGGCCAGCCTTTTATCTGAAACAGAGAAGAGTGAATGCCAGATAAGAAGGATGAAAGGGCCCGCAGGGACGCAGACAAGGCCAGCCCAGGTCACATAGCTTGTGACAGAAGGTTGATGTTCCCATAATGCAAGCTTCAGTCAACCCTTCAGCCAAATCATTCTTTTTAATACCTTCCTGCAGCTTCCTATAGAGCAGGAGGGAAAAAACTATTCCCAACCAACACTTCTAGTGAGCTATTTCTAAATTTTTACTAGGCTAAACTTTCCTTGGTTACAGGCCCAGGTGTGGCTAACAGAGTGTGCACTAAAGCTTGGGCCACATGGGAAAAGTAGGAAAAATGGGGGGAAAAATTCTAAATTTTCTCTAATGTCTAGCCTTGTTATATTAATTAATATCAAAAGGTATAAGTTAGCAGAGCTGTCAAGGACAAAATAGATACATTTCAGAAGTATGTTTCTATTTACTTATTATTAAAATATAATTGATATAAAACTATAAAACATCGTATAAATTTAAGATATACAATGTTTATTTGATATACTTACATATTACAATATGATTACCACTATAGTGTTAGCCAACATCTCCATCAAGTCACACAATTATCCCTTCTTTGTGTGTGTGATGAGACCATTTATGATCCAATCTTTTAATAACTTTTAACTATATCATACAGTATTGTTAACTTTAATATCTTGATCCCTAGAACTTAGTTATCTTCTAACTGAAAGTTTATACCCTTGACCAACATCTTCCTAATTCCCCAACCACTGGTCACCACCACTCTGCTGTTTCTACAAGCTTAGCTTTCTTAGATTCTGCATATATGTGAGATCATACAGTATTTGCGTTTCTCTGTCTGATTTATTTTACTTAGCATAATGCCCTCAAAGTCCATGCATATTGTTGCAAATGGTAGGATTTCTTTGTTTCTAATGGCTGGATAATATTCCATTGTTTATATCAACCACATCAACTTTATACATTCAACCATTGATGGACACTTAAGTTGTTTCCATATTTTGGCTATTGTGAATAAAGCTGCAATACACAAGGGAATACAGATATCTCTTCAGTATGCTGTTATCTTTTCTTTTGGCCCTATACCCAGAAGTGTGATTGCTGGATCATATTACAGTTCTGCTCTTAATTTTTTGATAAACCTTATACATAGTGGCTGAACCAATTTACATTTGTATTCACGGTGCATGAGGATTCGCTATTCTCCACACACCAACTTTTATTTCTTGGCTTTTCAATGATAGCCATTCTGACAAGTGTGAAGTAACATCTCATTGTGGTTTTGATATGTATTTTCCTGATGATTAGTGATGCTGAGCATCATTTCATGTACCTGTTGGACATTGTGTGTGCTTTCTGGAAAACTGTCTGTTCAGTTGTTCTGCACAATTTTCATTAGATTGTTTGGGATTTTTGTTTTTGAGTTATAAGAGTTCTTTATACATTTTGGATAGTAACCCCTTATCAGATATATAGTTTGCAAGTATTTTCTGTCATTCCATAGGTTACCTTTTTATTTTGTTGTTTCTGTCGCAGTACAAAGGCTTCGTAGTCTGAGTAGTCCCACCTGCAGATTTTTGGTTTTGTTTCTTGTGCTTTGGGTGTCGTATTTAAAAAATCATTGGCAAAACCAATGTTAAGGAGCTTTCTCCTTATTTTCTTCTAGGAGTTTTATGATTTGAGGTCTTATGTTTAAATTAATCCATTTCAAGTTTTCAAGTTAGTTTTTGTAAGTGGTGTAAGATGGGAGTCCAATTTCACTTTTCTGCACTTCATTTAATTTAAAAAGAATAGGAGTGAGATTTCCTCATTCATCAGACATATGGAAACCACTGAAGAGAGAAACCAAGATATGTAGCTCTAGTTAGTTGTTTAAATGTTTAACTGGCTTTTTACTATGAATTTTTCTCAATCCTATAACAACATTAAGGCCAATCAGAAACATTTGTTCCCTACTTGACTCTCTTACTATGTGTGTCTAAGAGAAAGACATTCTAAAATTTTTCCCTAAACAGATCCAGCCATCAAATAGATATGGCTTCCTTGCTACTCTTGCTATAACAGAATATAAATACATTTTCTTTAGTTAAGAAAAATATTTCATGTGTATTAAATGGTCAAGTACTCATCTAAATATAATGTTTTCCTGTTTTAGACTCTAGGCATGACTTGTACAGATGCTAATCCTGGTGTGTGATAGTGGGTAGGAAGAAGTGCATGTTACCAACTTCTCCAAAGCTGAAGAGCCACGGCAATCTTCTCCAAACTGAGAGCTGGGAACTCCACACAGCAGATTGACGCATTTAGCTACTAACAGGTACATTTTGCAAAATTCATTATCTTAAAGAATTCAGCTGAGACATTTGCTATTAAAATCTAAATATTTTATGGGGACTTTGTTGATACGTTTTCATGGCTAAAGTAGGCATTTGGAAATATTTTCCAGATTAAAATCAGCCTGGCCATGTTCTGTAATGCCAAATGAAGAGGTCCCAGGTAACCATTTGTTCATGAAGTGGCACAAAGTCTATTTTTTCTTTCCAAGGAAAAGTGTGTCACTTTCTTTGGGTCCCTATTCAACCCACCTTCCTGACAGGTTAAGGTTTTCTCCTAACATGCTTCTCAAATTTCATGAGAAGGTGTCTGCATTACCCAAAAAGCAGCAGGGTGCTAAAGCCATAAGTGTGAGAGCGTATTTCCAGTTCAAGAGCTTGTCAGACAGGATAACGTGGAATTCACTGACACTTTGGACTAATCAAAATTTTGGTCAAGGGAAATACAATTTCTGAAAAATTGTCTGAAAAACAAATAGTCCATTGACTCCTTTAACATTCAAAACAATTCATTCCAGACTGAACCATATGGTGACAGAGTTATACATAAAGGGTTCCTTCTTCTCTTCATCTACTTTCCCCAAGGAAAAATTAAAAACTTTTGTACTGAATAATTCTGGTATTATATCACCCATACACACTGAGAAACACTACTAAGGAATATTGTTGAGAACACTCTTTTTTTTTTTTTTTTGGTATTTTTCTGAAGCTGGAAACCGGGAGGCAGTCAGACAGACTCCCGCATGCGCCCAACCGGGATCCACCCGGCATGCCCACCAGGGGGTAATGCTCTGCCCATCTTGGGGCGTCGCTCTGCCGCCCCAATCAGAGCCATTCTAGCGCCTGAGGCAGAGGCCACAGAGCCATCCTCAGCGCCTGGGCCAACTTTGCTCCAATGGAGCCTTGGCTGCGGGAGGGAAAGAGAGAGAGACAGAGAGGAAGGAGAGGGGGAGGGTGGAGAAGCAGATGGGCGCTTCTCCTGTGTGCCCTGGCCAGGAATCAAACCCGGGACTCCTGCACACTAGGCCAATGCTCTACCACTGAGCCAACTGGCCAGGGCCGAGAACACTCTTAATGATACAACCTATGTCATCATAAGAATGGCCTATGTCATCATAAGAATGGCGTACAGGTAAAAATTATTCTCAACAATATATTACTTCCTTTGAAAAAAATGGTTTGTTTCATCTTACAGATACATGAACTATACATCTTCATTGCTTTTCTCTTTTATCAATTGCTAGAAAGTTCAGAGGCAAATATTGAGACAGTCTCAACAGATTCTTATAATATATACTCTGTTTTAATTTTACCCCTAGCTTTACCTTATAGGAATGGGTGTGTGTGCATTTTTATATATTGTTGTTGTATTTTGTTTGATTATTTTTATCTGTTGCATTGCATTTTGTCAATCATTTTTTGCAGAGGCAGATTAGGGTCAGTTGAGGCCCTGGATGCAGAAAAAATACCGGGCCCCTTACATTAGAAAAAAGTGTAAAGTTGGAATTTTGCAGGACCCTTCAGAAGTTGGGGCCCAGGGTGCACACCCAGTGTGCCCATCATTAAATCTGCCTCTGATTTTTTGAAAGAATGATACTATTAAAAATAATTTAACTCATTTAATTAAGCATTTACTATTTACATAGCATTTTCTTAGGTACCACAATACATTTTCTATTACTTATCTGCTAATCCAGATTTCTTAACTGGAATCTGAACATTTAAATTAAGCCCATACAAACATTCATTAATAGCAAGAATGGATGGGAAAGTCTCCAAAAATTTTCAGGATTATAAAGGAAGCACACTGGAAATGTTTAGAACCTTATTACTTATTCTCCCTAAAAGAAATAAAATCTGATAAGAGCCCTTATTTTTCCAAAAAAAAGTACATTTCATTTAATTATATATTATAAAAAATAATTTACAAACATAAATTATATTAAATCTTATTCCACAATGACTGAGGGAAAACTTCAGAGACAAATGCAAGCTTTGATGATATGTTCTCAACATTGAGTTTCAGACTAAGATAAGAAGAAAATTATTATTTCCTTGATATTAACAGTGCTTTACAGCTGTGGTTTTCAACCTTTTTAGATTGGGGACTGGTGAAAAATAGGACAATTATTTCAGGGACTGCTAAGAAAGAAATCATCCTGAACATAAGCCAATTCAACTAAGATCATTGGGTCTATAATCTTCATACAACATCAGGGTGGTTAACTCTTTTGCAGACTGTCACAAATTTGTGGTGGACTAGTTTGAAGACCAGCAGTTTACAAACACTAGTGAAGAAAACTTGCTCTTCCTCATCAGCAACAAACATGTACTGTGTATTTACAACACTTATGTCTCTATTCCGAGCCTCAAGAGGCTTGGAAGGCTCACATTCCATCTTCTGTATCCTATCACAGAAGAGGTAAAGTGTTATATTAGTTATCTTTCAACTTTCCTCATCTCTACTTCTATTTTTACTGCACATCTAAACCTGAATGCTCTCTTGCATTTCTTTTTTTTTTTTTTTTTTTTTTTTTGTATTTTTCTGAAGCTGGAAACGGGGAGAGACAGTCAGACAGACTCTCGCATGCGCCCAACCGGGATCCACCCGGCACGCCCACCAGGGGGCGACGCTCTGCCCACCAGGGGGCAATGCTCTGCCCCTCCGGGGCTTCGCTCTGCCACGACCAGAGCCACTCTAGCGCCTGGGGCAGAGGCCAAGGAGCCATCCCCAGTGCCCAGACCATCTTTGCTCCAATGGAGCCTTGGCTGCGGGAGGGGAAGAGAGAGACAGAGAGAAAGGAGGGGGGGTGGAGAAGCAAATGGGCGCTTCTCCTATGTGCCCTGGCCAGGAATCAAACCCGGGTCCCCCGCACGCCAGGCCAACGCTCCACCGCTGAGCCAACCTGCCAGGGCCTCTCTTGCATTTCTTTACATCTAATGTACTTTAACTAAATATCCCAATGTTTTGGGATTAGTGAACCAAATTTACAAGGTGAACTAAAATCCACATACTAAAATGAAGTAGAATTAGTTCTACTTCAAGATTATCCTTAATTTATTATTTATTCTTTCTTAAAAACAAGACAGTCACTACAAGACTACCCCTTCCCAAAGCACGGTTATGTCAGTATGGATCACCACTGAGGATGCATCCTTTCGGACCCCCACAGATGTTCATCTCCATGGTAATAGCACAGCCAATAACGACGGTAAGTATGGCAAGGGCACCACTACCACATCTGTCATGAAATGAAATCCATTGCCAAAGCTGATAGTGAAATCCATTACCTCTTTGTTCATGGCGATCTTCACTAGCCGTGACTGAAGGAGGTCATTCTCATCAGTAAATTTGTAACACCAGGAATTCAAGAGTCTCCTTCAGCAAAACTCTAGGAACAAGAGTGCTTTGCAGTTGGTTTTGTTATTTGAAGTTGTGTGAGAAACTCATGTCTGGAGCAGCACTACTTGACAGCCACAGCTATTTGTGAGAAAATTCCTCCTCTTCAACTTTCGGAAATGTTCAGCCTATATAGCTGCCTAAGTCTCTCTCCACCTTCTCCTGACACTCAAAGGATATTGACTATCGGAGTTTGCTAAGGTGGGGAGTTTCAGCTGAGGCACTGAGACACCACAGACGTCAGCTTCCACGGTGCGCTGCCAAACAGAACACAGTGCTATTGATTTCCAAAGTTGGCAACATAAAATCAATTTCTCGACTGACCCTCAGTGAAGATGTAGAAGGATCAACCAAGTGAGATATCACACAGATTGTGTAAAGAAATTTATCTGGAAAGAACTGCTCCCCTACAGCAATTCTCAACCCCACTTTATCCTCCCATCACCAAGCGGCAGGGTGGAGTGAGCTCCCCTCTTCAACCCAAGACAAGAAAGTGGCTTCACTTTCCCTCATATTAGCCAAAAACTGATCATTGTCTCAACAGGAGAACACATAAACCAACCGTCCTCTAGAGTCATAAAGGAGAGTACTACTCATCAATAAAAAGGAATTACTGATACACACAACAGCATAGTTCAGTCTCAGGAACATTGTGCTAAGAGAGAGAATCTATATACAAAGAAGTACATACTAAATCATTTCATTTAGGCCCTGGCCAGTTGGCTCAGTGGTAGAGCATCATCCTAGCACATGAAAGTCCCGGGTTCAATTCCCAGTCAGGGCACACAGGAGGAGCGACCATCTGTTTCACCCCCTCTCCCCCTTCTCTCTCTTTCTGTCCTTCTCCTGTCTCTCTCTCTCTCTCTCTCTTCTCCCCTCCTATAGCCATGGCTTAAATAGTTTGAGCAAGTTGGCCCAGAGAGCTGAGGATGGCTCCATGGCCTCGCCTCAGGAGTTAAAAATGGCTTGCTTGCTGAGCAACAGAGAAGCAGTCCCAGATGGGTGGGGCATCCCTGCATAGAGGGCTTGCTGGGTAGATCCCAGTTGGGTACACGTGGGAATCTGTCTCTCTTCCTCCCCGCCTTCCACTTAATAAAAAATAATAAATCATTTCATTTATTTCAAGTTCTAGAATACTTAATCTGATCTATAGTGGAAAATCAAAACCAAAAAGTGGCTGCTTCTGCTGGGTGAGCGGTGTAGGGATTAACACTGAAGATGTACGGAAGGACTTTCTAGGATCATGTTTATATCTTAATAGGATTTTGGATCATACAGAAGTTTGTATTTCTCAAAACTCAATAAAAGTACATTGGATACTTACATTTCATTGTATGCAAATTTATATTTAAAAATGTAAACATCACGGAAATGGCGCCGTGAGCAGCGCGTCCGACAGCTCTCCCCTAAATCACAACAAATTTATCAACTAGAAACAGAAAAATTTATCCTTGGAGCATTCCGGAGTTCCACACAAGCTGATAACGAAGGGACTGTTATCACTTGAATCTGAGAGACGAGGGTGTGGAGGAATCTACCACAGAGACGTTCTTTCAAACCGCAAGGAAGTGCGCCTGTGTGCTATCAATAAGACCACCCTCAGATGCCAATAAGAAAGAGGAAATCGAATATTATGGATACAAAAGAAAGAGAGGTAACACAAATAGATGTGGAAAAATCTATGGAGAAAAGACTTAACATATTGGAAGCCTTGGAGCTAAATGACAGAGAATTTAAAATAGAAATCTTAAAAATACTCAGAGATATACAAGAAAACACAGAAAGGCAATATAGGGAGATCAGAAAACAACTCAATGAACACAAAGAATATATTACCAAGGAAATTGAAACTATAAAAACAAATCAAACAGAAATGAAAAACTCAATTCACGAGCTGAAAAACGAGGTAACAAGCTTAGCTAACAGAACAGCCCAGAATGAAGATAGGATTAGTGAAATAGAAGACAAACAACTTGAGGCACAACAGAGAGAAGAAGAAAGAGACTCAAAAATAATAAAAAATGAGAAAGCCCTACAGGAATTGTCTGACTCCATCAGAAAGAATAACATAAGAATAATAGGTATATCAGAGGGAGAAGAGAAAGAAAATGGAATGGAGAATATACTCAAACAAATAATAGACGAGAACTTCCCAAGCCTGTGGAAGGAACTAAAGCCTCAAATTCAAGAAGCAAACAGAACACCAAGTTTTCTTAACCCCAACAAACCCACTCCAAGGCACATCATAATAAAGATGACACAAACCAATGACAAAGAAAAAATTCTCAAGGCAGCCAGGGAAAAGAAGAGTACAACATATAAAGGAAGGCCTATTAGATTATCATCAGATTTCTCAGCAGAAACTCTACAAGCTAGAAGAGAGTGGACCCCAATATTTAAAGCCCTGAAAGAGAGGAACTTTCAGCCAAGAATACTATACCCATCAAAGCTATCCTTCAAGTATGAAGGAGATATAAAAACATTCACAAATACAGAAAAGATGAGAGAATTTATCAACAGAAAGCCCCCACTCCAGGAAATACTAAAGGGGGTTTTCCAACCAGATTCAAAGAACAAAAGAAAACAACACCACAAGTAACAGCTCCACCAAGAACACAATAAAACCAAACTTAAACTGTGACAACAAAGGAAAAAAAGGGGGGAGAGGATGGAGATTAACAGTAGCAAAGGATGATGAAGTGCAGAAATACTTATAAGATAGGGTACTACAATGAATATGGTAGGTACCCTTTACATTACTTAATGGTAACCACCCTTAAAAAAACCACCACAAAAACACTTGACTTAAAAAAGGTAGCAACAGAGGAAAGAAGTATGGAACACAAACAAACAAAAACAAATGATAGAAAAACAAAAGAGAAGAATCAAACTAGATACAAAACTAACAGAAAACAATTTATAAAATGGCAGTAGGGAACCCACAAGTGTCAATAATTACACTAAATGTAAATGGATTAAACTTACCAATAAAAAGACACAGAGTAGCAGAATGGATTAAAAAAGAAAATCCAACTATATGCTGCCTACAAGAAACACATCTAAGCAACAAGGATAAAAACAAATTCAAAGTGAAAGGCTGGAAAACAATACTCCAAGCAAACAACACCCAAAAAAAAGCAGGTGTAGCAATACTCATATCTAATAATGCTGACTACAAGACAGAAAAAGTACTCAGAGACAAAAATGGTCATTTCATAATGATTAAGAGGAAGTTGAATCAAGAAGACATAACAATCCTTAATATATATGCACCAAACCAAGGAGCACCAAAATATATAAGACAGCTACTTATTGACCTTAAAACAAAAACTAACAAAAATACAATCATACTTGGAGACCTCAATACACCGCTGACGGCTCTAGAGCGGTCATCCAAACAGAGAATCAATAAAGATATAGTGGCCTTAAACGAAATACTAGAACACCTGGATATGATAGACATCTACAGGACACTTCATCCCAAAGCAACAGAGTATACATTTTTCTCTAGTGTACATGGAACATTCTCAAGAATTGACCATATGTTGGGCCACAAAGACAATATCAGCAAATTTAGAAAAATTGAAATTGTACCAAGCATATTTTCTGATCATAAAGCCTTGAAACTAGAATTCAACTGCAAAAAAGAGGGGGAAAAACCCACAAAAATGTGGAAACTAAACAACATACCTCTAAAAAATGAATGGGTCAAAGAAGAAATAAGCGCAGAAATCAAAAGATATATACAGACAAATGAAAATGAAAATACGACATATCAGAATCTCTGGGATGCAGCAAAAGCAGTAATAAGAGGAAAGTTCATATCACTTCAGGCCTATATGAACAAACAAGAGAGAGCCGAAGTAAACCACTTAACTTCACACCTTACGGAACTAGAAAAAGAAGAACAAAGACAACCCAAAACCAGTCGAAGAAAGGAGATAATAAAAATCAGAGCAGAAATAAATGAAATAGAGAACAGAAAAACTATAGAAAAAATCAATAAAACAAGGAGCTGGTTCTTTGAAAAGATCAACAAAATTGACAAACCCTTGGCAAGACTCACCAAGGAAAAAAGACACAGGACTCAAATAAATAAAATCCAAAATGAAAGAGGAGAGATCACCACAGACATCATAGAAATACAAAGAATTATTGTAGAATACTATGAAAAATTATATGCCACCAAATACAACAATCTAGAAGAAATGGATAAATTCCTAGAACAATACAACCTTCCTAGACTGAGTCATGAAGAAGCAGAAAGCCTAAACAGACCAATCAGCAGGGAGGAAATAGAAAAAACTATTAAAAACCTCCCCAAAAATAAAAGTCCAGGCCCAGACGGTTAGACTAGTGAATTCTATCAAACATTCAAAGAAGACTTGGTTCCTATTCTACTCAAAGTCTTCCAAAAAATTGAAGAAGAAGCAATACTTCCAAACACATTTTATGAGGCCAACATAACCCTCATACCAAAACCTGGCAAGGATGGCACAAAGAAAGAAAACTACAGACCAATATCTCTAATGAATACAGATGCTAAAATACTAAACAAAATACTGGCAAACCGAATACAACAACATATTAAAAAAATAATACATCATGATCAAGTGGGATTCATCCCAGAATCTCAAGGATGGTTCAACATACGCAAAACGGTTAACGTAATACACCATATCAACAAAACAAAGAACAAAAACCACATGATCTTATCAATAGATGCAGAAAAGGCTTTTGATAAAATACAACACAATTTTATGTTTAAGACTCTCAACAAAATGGGTATAGAAGGAAAATATCTCAACATGATAAAGGCCATATATGATAAACCATCAGCCAACATCCTATTAAACGGCATAAAACTGAGGACTTTCTACCTTAAATCAGGAACAAGACAGGGTTGTCCACTCTCTCCACTCTTATTCAACGTGGTGCTAGAAGTTCTGGCCAGAGCAATCAGACAAGACAAAGAAATAAAAGGCATCCATATCGGAAAAGAAGAAGTAAAGCTATCACTTTTTGCTGATGATATGATCCTATACATCGAAAACCCGAAGGACTCCACAAAAAGATTATTAGAAACAATAAACCAATACAGTAAGGTCACAGGATACAAAATTAACATACAAAAGTCCATAGCCTTTCTATATGCCAACAATGAAATATTAGAAAATGAACTCAAAAAAATAATCCCCTTCACGATTGCAACAAAAAAAATAAAATACCTAGGAATAAACATAACAAAGAACGTAAAGGACCTATATAATGAAAATTACAAAGCATTGTTAAGGGAAATCAAAAAAGATACAATGAGATGGAAAAATATACCTTGTTCTTGGCTAGGAAGAATAAATATAATCAAGATGGCTATATTACCCAAAGCAATATACAAATTTAATGCAATTCCCATCAAACTTCCAATGACGTTTTTTAAAGAAATAGAGCAAAAAATCATTAGATTTATATGGAACTATAAAAAACCCCGAATAGCCAAAGCAATCCTAAAGAAAAAGAATGAAGCTGGGGGCATAACAATACCTGACTTCAAACTCTATTATAGGGCCACGACAATCAAAACAGCATGGTATTGGCAGAAAAATAGACACTCAGACCAATGGAACAGAATAGAAAGTCCAGAAATAAAACCACATATATATAGTCAAATAATTTTTGATAAAGGGGCCAATAACACACAATGGAGAAAAGAAAGCCTCTTCAATAAATGGTGCTGGGAAAACTGGAAAGCCACATGCAAAAGAATGAAACTGGACTACAGTCTCTCTCCCTGTACAAAAATCAACTCAAAATGGATCAAAGATCTAAACATAAGACCTGAAACAATTAAGTACATAGAAGAAGACATAGGTACTCAACTCATGGACCTGGGTTTTAAAGAGCATTTTATGAATTTGACTCCAATGGCAAGAGAAGTGAAGGCAAAAATTAATGAATGGGACTACATCAGACTAAGAAGTTTTTGCTCAGCAAGGGAAACTGATAACAAAATAAACAGAAAGCCAACTAAATGGGAAATGATATTTTCAAACAACAGCTCAGATAAGGGCCTAATATCCAAAATATACAAAGAACTCATAAAACTCAACAACAAACAAACAAACAATCCAATAAAAAAATGGGAAGAGGATATGAATAGACACTTCTCCCAGGAAGAAATACAAATGGCCAACAGATATATGAAAAGATGCTCATCTTCTTTAGCTATTAGAGAAATGCAAATCAAAATGGCAATGAGATACCACCTCACACCTGTTCGATTAGCTGTTATTAGCAAGTCAGGTAATAGCAAATGTTGGAGAGGCTGTGGAGAAAAAGGAACCCTCATACACTGTTGGTGGGAATGTAAAGTAGTACAACCATTATGGAAGAAAGTATGGTGGTTCCTCAAAAAACTGAAAATAGAACTACCTTATGACCCAGCAATCCCTCTACTGGGTATATATCCCCAAAACTCAGAAACATTGATACGTAAAGACACATGCAGCCCCATGTTTATTGCAGCATTGTTCACAGTGGCCAGGACATGGAAACAACCAAAAAGCCCATCAATAGATGACTGGATAAAGAAGATGTGGCACATATACACTATGGAATACTACTCAGCCATAAGAAATGATGACATCGGAACATTTACAGCAAAATGGTGGGATCTGGATAACATGATACGAAGCGAAATAAGTAAATCAGAAAAAAACAGGAACTGTATTATTCCATACGTAGGTGGGACATAATAGTGAAACTAAGAGACATTGATAAGAGTGTGGTGGTTACGGGGGGGAGGGGGGAATGGGAGAGGGATAGGGGGTGGGAGGGGCACAAAGAAAACAAGATAGAAGGTGACAGAGGACAATCTGACTTTGGGTGGTGGGTATGCCACATAATTGAACGACAAGATAACCTGGACTTGTTATCTTTGAATATATGTATCCTGATTTATTGATGTCACCCCATTAAAAAAATAAAATTATAAAATAAAAAATAAAAAAAAATAGACACTCAGACCAATGGAACAGAATAGAAAGCCCAGAAATAAAACCACATATATATGGTCAAATAATCTTTGATAAAGGGGCCAACAACACACAATGGAGAAAAGAAAGCCTCTTCAATAAATGGTGTTGGGAAAACTGGAAAGCCACATGCAAAAGAATGAAACTCAACTACAGCCTGTCCCCGTGTACTAAAATTAATTCAAAATGGATCAAAGACCTAAATATAAGACCTGAAACAATAAAGTACATAGAAGAAGACATAGGCACTAAACTCATGGACCTGGGTTTTAAAGAACATTTTATGAACTTGACTCCAATGGCAAGAGAAGTGAAGGCAAAGATAAATGAATGGGACTACATCAGAATTAAAAGTTTTTGCTCAGCAAGAGAAACTGATATCAAAATAAACAGACAGCCAACTATATGGGAACTGATACTTTCCAACGACAGCTCAGATAAGGGCCTAATATCCAAAATTTACAAAGAACTCATAAAACTCAACAACAAACAAACAAACAATCCAATAAAAAAATGGGAAGAGGACATGAACAGACATTTCTCCCAGGAAGAGATACAAATGGCCAACAGATATATGAAAAGATGCTCAGCTTCTTTAGTTATTAGAGAAATGCAAATCAAAACTACAATGAGATACCACTTCACTCCTGTTAGATTAGCTATTATCAACAAGACGGGTAATAGCAAATGTTGGAGAGGCTGTGGAGAAAAAGGAACCCTCATTCACTGTTGGTGGGACTGTAAAGTAGTACAACCATTATGGAGGAAAGTATGGTGGTTCCTCAAAAAACTGAAAATAGAACTACCTTATGACCCAGCAATCCCTCTACTGGGTATATACCCCAAAACCTCAGAAACATTGATACGTGAAGACACATATAGCCCCATGTTCATTGCAGCACTGTTCACAGTGGCCAAGACATGGAAACAACCAAAAAGCCCTTCAATAGAAGACTGGATAAAGAAGATGTGGCACATATACACTATGGAATACTACTCAGCCATAAGAAATGATGACATCAGATCATTTACAGCAAAATGGTGGGATCTTGATAACATTATAAGGAGTGAAATAAGCAAATCAGAAAAAAACAAGAACTACATGATTCCATACATTGGTGGAACATAAAAATGAGACTAAGAGACATGGACAAGAGTGTGGTGGTTACCAAGGGTGGGGGGGGAGGGAGGACATGGGAGGGAGGGAGGGAGAGAGTTAGGGGGAGGGGGAGGGGCACAGAGAACTAGATAGAGGGTGACGGAGGACAATCTGACTTTGGGTGAGGGGTTTGCAAAATAATTTGATGACAAAATAACCTAGACATGTTTTCTTTGAATATATGTACCCTGATTTATTAATGTCATCCCATTACCATTAATAAAAATTTATTTAAAAAAATGTAAACATCTATTGAACTCTAATTGATAATATGCATGCTGAGGTGTTCACAAGGAAGTATGCAGATGTTTGCAATTTAATTTTGAAATATATCCAAAATAAAATGGATGTCATGGTAGATTGTAGGTATAAGAATATTCACAAGAAATTCTTTCAACTTCACTGCATATTTGAAAATTCTGAGGATAAAAAAAATAAGATAGAGGCTGCAGCAGTACTCCTCATTATCAGCCTCTTAACATTCAATGCACACGATGGACTGTTGCCTGTCTCTGGTCTGCAAAATAGGAGCACAACAGAGCCAGGCTGACCAGGATCTTTGACAGTAGGAACAAGGTAGCTGCTGTGTTTGGTTTGCCCACCCAGGTTACAAGGACAAAGGATGTGTAAGTGGGTGTCTACTGTAGACCAGGTGTAGATAATACAGGAAAGAGGTCAGCGCAGAGCCACAGTGACTCCCACCTAAGAGACCACGTGGGAGGGCAAGAGCTAGACATTATCCACAACGGGAGATTGAGTCCCAAGGGCCCCGCAAGAGAGCCTTTGAAAACCCCAAACAAGTATTCATGACAGGAAGTATCCCCCTATCAGGCCCCAAAGAACACAGTCATTTCATACTAGGACCAGTCAGGAAAGAACGTCTGCTACCTTCTTACTGACTTCCAATCCACCGTAACCTCACGAGGGTCAGCAATAACAGCATGCTCAGGGGAGAGGTGGTGAGCCAGCAAAAGGCATCTCACCTTTTGCCCCTGAAGGCCCATACCCAGCCTTACCGGGCATTACTGGAGGGGGTTGGCATGGTGGTGGGAAGGAAGGGGAGAGAAAACTTACTTTAGAATGAAGTTAGAAGTATTATCTAATACTACTGGACATTCTAACTTCTTAATCAAAATGCTGTCTTTCCATTTAAAGAGACTGTAGGACTATCAGTTGACCAGGAGTGACCACAAAAATCTATGGGTTGTGGTGGCAAGTGAAAATAAAATCCCATACTAAATAAATTGTAAATGAACAATAGACATTGTGGATGCTTTTTCCATTCCACCCAGATCCCCTTTGGGCCCCTGCACTCACCCTGCTGTGAGTATTGGATGTTCATGGCTCGCAGTGACCTCCTTCTCCAGAGAATTGCCTTCATCAGCACAGAGCCACGTCACCCAGATCCCATCACTGTCCACCACCACCCTCAAGTAAAAAGTGGCCAGTGGGCTCTGGCCAGTTGGCTCAGTGGTAGAGCGTCGGCCTGGCGTGCAGCGGTCCTGGGTTCGATTCCCGGCCAGGGCACACAGGAGAAGCGCCCATCTGCTTCTCCACCCCTCCCCCTCTCCTTCCTCTCTGTCTCTCTCTTCCCCTCCCGCAGCGAGGCTCCATTGGAGCAAAGATGGCCCGAGCACTGGGGATGGCTCCTTGGTCTCTGCCCCAGGTGCTAGAGTGGCTCTGGTCGCAGCAAAGCGACGCCCTGGAGGGGCAGAGCATCGCCCCCTGGTGGGCAGAGCGTCGCCCCCTGGTGGGCGTGCCGGGTGGATCCCGGTCGGGCACATGCGGGAGTCTGTCTGACTGTCTCTCCCCGTTTCCAGCTTCAGAAAAATACAAAAATAATAATAATAATAAAAAATTTAAAAAAAAAAACAAAAAAAGTGGCCAGTGACTGACCCAGAGAACAAAAGGTGAGATTTCAAGGGAGAGCTCCACTCCATGGTGCGAAGTGTATACCACAGATCCCCTGGAACAAGGCTCAGCAAAACGGCAGTCGAGACCCCATCCTCTCTTCTTCCCCTGCCCCACCTCGTTTCCTTCATTCCCCTTTTCCTAAAGACACTCTCTCAATAAGTCACTTGTACAAGAACCTGCATGTCAGGCTCTGCTTCTAGAGACCCCTATCTAAGACAAAAAATAAAGTTCCTTTATTTTATTTACTGATTTTTACCAGAGGGGGGCGGGAGAGGAAGGGAGAGAGAGAAAGATTTTATGATTTCATTGTTCTATTTATTTATGCATTCATTGGTTGATTCCTGCACGCGTCCTGACTGGGGATCGAACCCCCAATCTTGGTGTATTGGACAATGCTTTAACCAACTGAGTTCATTTTCATTATATCGTACCCAGTCTAGAATAGACAGCTTGACATGCATGCAAAGACAAGGTCTCTGCGGCTGCCTGATGCTGCATAGGCTCAGCGCCCTGTTAGTTATCTCTTCCCTGCTCTCCCCACCAGTCACATAACTGCACCAGCTTTTCTCGGGGGCCAGGAAAGAATCAGCCTCTCTCTATTGTCTCTGCATACCCATCTGCCTTTAGATTGTTCTACATTTAAAAAACAAACTCAATTTTTCAGTTTTCTCATCACAGAAAGTTCAATTGTAAATGTTAACGTGTTCATCTTTTTAGGGGTTAGGGGGAGCCTATACCCTCATGTACCGAAAGTTTAGGTAACTATTGCATGGAGCATTAAATGTGGGCTCCAGACCTCTTGGGTGTAATATGATCTCCAGCTGGTAGACAAACCTTGGTGAAGGCAGGCACTACGGTAGAGCCAGGACAGACAGATGAGTCAAATGTTGCTTCCAATATATTTCTCAGATGAGCCCAGAGGGGAAAAAAAATCATTTTATTAAATTAAATAAAAACAAGAAACCACACTGAGGTCATGCAACCACTTACGAATTAGGCCATCTGAAAATATGACAAGGGAAAAACGCATTGACCATCGAAACAGAAGGCGAGTTCCATAAAAGTTACAAGAGACAACCAAAGTATGGTGAAATTATAGTTCATGTGAATGGTTCTTTTTTTTTTTTTTTTTTTCACTATACTTTCAATGACTGGGGTTATAAGGCAAATGTTATAAAAGCTGCTATGCTGCAAACATCATCATCCTGCAGCTCAGAAATCCACTTATGCCCCTTGGAATGGGGTCAAAATGCTAGAAACCAGTCACATCTTTCTGGTAAAAAAAAATTTGCCTTGGAAATTGTCAGGTTAGACTTAATACATAAGGGAACATGAGACTGGGAGGAAATGCAAGGCGGAGCTGGAGGTGGGGGCGAGAAAGGCAACAGCATCCTACAGCGTCAGTGGCCATTCCAAAGGAGAGCAAGGAGATGAATGTTCCCCAAGCAAGGGAAGACGTGTACTCGGGGTCCTTCTCTGTTCTCACAGCAACACCTGAATGTGCTGTCCATCATCAAAAAACGGGAGTGAGTCCTCAGTTCAGCTCATAAATGTCACATTTAAAGCAATTTCTAGGATATGCGTTAACATATTCCCAGCTAGGGGTTCAAGGATCAAGTTTCAGTGTGTGGCTTCTGTAACTGGTTCAAATGCCTTCCGGAGTTTGGGGGACCTAATTTCCACAAGAGAAATTTTAGTCTGCGATTTACCATGTTGTTTGGTTTGTTTGTCTGTTTCCACGGTATGATCCTTGGCTGTTCAGTATCCGAATCAACTAGGGAGCTTATTAAAAATGCACCTTCCAGCCTGACCGGTGGTGGTGCAGTGGATAGAGTGCCAATCTGGGATACTGAGGACCCAGGTTCAAAACCCCAAGGTTGCCGGTTTGACCACGGGCTCGTCTGGCTTGGGCTCGTCTGGCTTGAGCTCATCTGGCTTGAGCTCAGGCTCTCCAGCTTGAGTGAGGGATTGCCAGCTCAAACACAGGATGATCAACATGATCCTAAGGTCGCTTGTTTGAGCCCAAGGTTGCTGGCTTGAGCAAGGGGTCACTGGCTCAACTTGAGCACCTAGTTAAGGCACCTATGAGAAGCAATCAATGAAAAATTAAAGTGATACAACTATGAGTTGCTGCTTCTCATCTCTCTCCCTCTCTCTGTCTCTCACTCAGAAAAAATAATAAATGCACCTTTCAGACTCAACCAAAGTCTAATACTTCAGAGTTTTGAACCAAGGCCCCAGGGATCTGCCATCACAACAAGATCTCCAGCTGCATCGGAGACACATTAAGTTTATGTTTAATGTGTACAACTGAAGACGAAGGCTTCCCCTCCATTTGACCTTAAAGTAAAAAAGGCAGGAGCAGGGGCCCTAATCCCACCAGCCTATCTGCTGTCTCCAGCACCCAGGGATGCTAAGACACCACAGTTTCTGGAGGTACTTAAGAGGAGTAAAATAAATCACTGTCCCTCTAGATGCCAACTCCCAACAATGACTCTTTTATGTTCTCTGGAGACAGCTAAAGTTTTACAGACTTTCTATGAAAGAAAACTTTTCTTCAGGACATTACTTGAAAACTACTGTTTGGAATCTCACTTAGAAATATTATTTCACTGTCTATACCAGTGGTAGTCAACCTGGTCCCTACCGCCCACTAGTGGGTGTTCCAGCTTTCATGGTGGGCGGTAGCGGAGCAACCAAAGTATAAATAAAAAGATAGATTTAACTATAGTAAGTTGTTTTATAAAGATTTATTCTGCCAAACTTAGCAAAAATCTGACATAAAGTACTTAGTAAGTGATTAATATTATATGCTTTAACTTGCTGTAACTCTGCTTTATAAAGTTAATAAAGTTACTTTCCTACTTTATAAATCACCATTACTGTGGAACCGGTGGGCAGTTAGAAAATTTTACTAGTAACAGAGATACAAAAGTGGGCTGTAGGTATAAAAAGGTTGACTACCCTGGTCTTTACTATGGAAATTCTCTCACCTCTCTTCCATTGTTCTCTAAATCAAGGCCTGGATGTACTAATCCTAACTGCATAATTCTGTAGTAAAAATTTATTAAGCACCTACCATGTGCCAGAAAGGGTAATAAATGCTATAAATATAAAATAAGAGAAACAGCCCATGCTATCCAAAATTCAGTCTAATAGGAAGAAAAGGCAAGTACAGTGCAATGTGATAGAAGGTAAGGGGTCTTAGAGATGGTATCTAAATCAGCCTAGGAGTTCCAGGGGAAGTGTCTCACAAAAGGCGCTGTCTATGCTTAATGTGGAAGTATGAAAAAAAAATTTACCACTTAGATATGTAAGAAGGCAGATGGTCAGAGGACTTATCAACATACTGGCCCCATATGATGAGGGCCATTTGTTCAAATTACATCAGGAGTAATGCATAGCTCGTCAAGGTAGCATACAAAAAAAAGCTCTGATGTTCCAATTATTGTGTTACATAGCAAATCACCTCAAAACACAGTGATTTAAAACAATAACAACTTTTCTCATGGTTTCTGGGGATCAAGGAAGGCTTGTCTTTGCTCCATGATGTCTGGCTGGGGTCTCATTTGGAAGACCAAAGGCTGGAGCAAGAATCATTTGAAGGTCCATTTACTCTCATGTGGCAATTGCTACTAGTTGTCACCTGGGAACACTATACCTTCTCCCTCCACACAGGTCTCTCTGTGTGGTCGCTCTGCATGAGTTAGTTTGGGCTTCCTCCCAGCAGGGCAGCTGGTTTCCAAAGGCAAGCATCCCAAGAAGAAAGAGCCAGGCAGATGCAATATTCAATATTCTTTTGATGACCTAGCTTTAGAAGTCACATAGCATCACTTCTGACACTACTTGTTAAAGCAGTCATAAGCTTCCCACACACATTCAAAGGGAAGAATCATAGTCCTCCTTTTTGGTAAAAGGAATGTTAGTCCCATTGTAAAAATAATATGTGATATCGAGATGTGTGTGTGTGTGTATATGTGTGTGTATCTTTAGATATATTGTACAGCCATCTTTGAAAAATTTAATATGCCACATCCAGATTACTAACATAAAGAGAATTTTTGCATATCCAGCTTGAATGTGCCATTTAACATATAAAAATAATATAACAGAAAATATTAGCAAACAAATGTAGGTGGTAATAAAGTATATTATGTATGAGACTGATGACTAAGTCAATTGCTTGTCTTGTCTCCATATCCTCAGAAACATGTGCCATGTCCACATAAACAAATACCCTCTTTCATGACCCCATTCAATTTTATATATGTTTGACCCAGAAAATATTGTCATTTCAAGGTCTATGCTCAGCCTTCCAGTCCCTTGCCTGATGAACATGTTGACAAATTGCCCCCTTCTGCATTCCACAGAGTTATTAATTGAACTGCTCTGACGTCATCATAAAAAGTTCTTGGATAGTTTTGCAGTAAGAAGCCAGGAGCCATCATCACGTGGGTAGCTGCAGTTCCCATTGCCACAGTGAGCTTTGCACTGAATGAGATGATTCATTTGTGGCTTAACTGGACTCTTTTTTTTTTTTTTTTTTTTTTTTGTATTTTTCTGAAGCTGGAAACGGGGAGAGACAGTCAGAGAGACTCCTGCATGCACCGGACAGAGATCCACCTGGCACGCCCACCAAGGGGCCACGCTCTGCCCACCAGGGGGTGATGCTCTGCCCCTCCGGGGCGGTCGCTCTGTTGCGACCAGAGCCACTCCAGCACCTGGGGCAGAGGCCAAGGAGCCATCCCCAGCGCCCGGGCCATCTTTGCTCCAATGGAGCCTCGCTGCGGGAGGGGAATAGAGAGAGTCAGAGAGGAAGGAGAGGGGGAGGGGTGGAGAAGCAGATGGGCGCTTCTCCTGTGTGCCCTGGCCGGGAATCGAACCCGGGACTTCTGCACACCAGGCCGACGCTCTACCACTGAGCCAACCGGCCAGGGCCTCAACTGGACTCTTTACACCCAAACAGAAACTTGAAAGAAAAGAGAATCACCACTTTGGCTGCAACTGTACTGTTTCCCTCAATTTTCCATGAAGGTTTAAATGTAATGCCTGCCCAACAGCCTCTCACCTGCCATGCTGCTGTTACATTGACACGCACTTTATGTCTGACGCGGGGAGGGAGGACGAACAGGCAACACGGAGCGGAGCGGACAGAGCGGTTCCGGGGCTTACCCTTTAAAGCTGCCAGTTTCCTATTACACCTGAGTAATCATTGATGTGACCTGTGAAGTGTGACCCAGCACTGGGTGGTCACAGGCTGTGCATTAAACTTCAGCTCTAATCCTGAAGAGTAAGTTAGGAGATTTAAAGCCACAAATTCCTAATCTAAAGGGCATGAATGTATCCTATTGATCCACCAGACAATGTTAAGAAATAACTAGATGGCCCATAGACTTTTGCAACCAGTTAAGGATTAAGAAGGAGAAAATAATTCTCCAAGTTTGATCTTTTTAAATCTTTGAGATTTCCAAGGATAGCTGGGACAATAACCCTTGATCTCAATAGTTATAATAGCTACATTAAAGCAAGAGCGCCCTTTAGACATAAAGCTAATGTGTTTTGGTAGTTTTTGGTGTTGGTGTTTTTTTAAGAATAACTGCTTTGAGTATTTGCACATTAGAAACTGGACCGCAACGTGACAGATCTAGACATTTTAAAAAAAAGCTTTTAAAAGAAAATTGTGGCTTTTATAGAGGTCAAATGCCAAATGCTCTCAGCCCTAGTGAATATTTTAGGTTTAAACATTAAAAAGATTGTGAATAAACAGATTTGGATTGGCCCAAGGAAACAGTTATAATGTATAATTTATAAAAACTCTTTGACCTTTACATGTACTGATTTGCAGCTAGCCCCGGGAGTCATCTTGCTGATGGTTAAAATGATTGCTCTTTGACTGAATGAGGACTCTTTATGTGAAAAGAGTTTGCCAGCCTGTGGGCTGGGGAGCAGGCATGTTCTACAGTGCCACTGCCAAAACCCAGTTAATTCACTGAGATTCAGTAATGAAAACTTGTTAGTCTGGATCTAGCCCTGGCTTAGAAGATCCAGGTAAACTCTCAAATATTTAAGGTGGTATTGTTCTCCCCTTACTGTTCTCCAAAACAGCATAGGGTATTTGAGAAATATGATTTGCTTGTATGACGTTGTGGCAGTGTGTGTGGAGAAAAATTAAGTCCTCAAATGTTTAGTGTTCTCTGAAGAGTCTTGCTGTGTAGGGAGCTGGTCTCTGCTTTCCCTGCATTGTGACTCTGAGCCAATGGGAGACTAGCCTTTGGATAGGGGAGGAGCTAACACTCCTGCACTTGCCCCCGGATGGGGTCCATGGTCCTGACCATTTCCCTGTGGTCCACTGCCTCTTGGCTCTTTTGCATCCCTCCCCAGGGTATTTAGGAATATTCTCGGTCCTTGGCTTTCTAGCATAGAACATGGGGAACTAGGAGTTCTGTCCAAGCTCACCCATTTTCCTGCATTCTGCCATCACTTCTGAACCCCCACTCCCAGCTTTACTGCGAGTAACACTGAACAGAAGGCTAGAGTTCTCACTTTAGAGAGCTTCCCCCTTACTCTTCCCAGGAAAGAAGCCGACCGATTTTATATCTTCAGAGTTCACTACTTTTCCAGTTGTTTCAAAAGCCACCCCCTCATGCTAAGGTCCAGCCTCAAAGGCTCAGGTCAAGGAATACAATGAGCACTTACTTTTTCATTCTCATTTAGCCACGTTTCTCTCCCATAATCCATTGATCAAGTCCCTAAGGCCTAGATTTTAGCATATTATAAAATTTCTTTCTTGCCCTGGCCAGTTAGCTCAGCATTAGAGCATCAGCTGGGCATGTGGAAGTCCCAGGTTTGATTCCTGGCCAAGGGCACACAGGAAAAGCGCCCATCTGCTTCTCCACCCCTCCCCCTCTCCTTCCTCTGTATCTCTCTCTTCCCCTCCCGCAGCCAAGTCTCCATTGGAGCAAAAGTTGGCCCAGGTGCTGAGGATGGCTCCATGGCCTCCACCTCAGATGCTAGAATGGCTCTGGTTGCAAAGAAGCAATGGCCCAGATGGGCAGAGCATCGCCCCCTGGTGGGCATGCTGGGTGGATCCTGGTCATGTGCATTCGGGAATCTGTGTTTCTGCCTCCTTGCTTCTCACTTCAGAAAAATACCCAAAAAAGGGAGAAAAGAAAAGAAAAATTCCTTCCTCAACAACATCTAGCTTTCAAAACTACTGTTTTGTTACAGAGGTTTTATATATATATATATATTTAAAGACTTTATTCCATTTTTGGGGGGGGGAGCAAAAAGTATCAACTCCCATATGTGCCTTGACCAGGCAAGCTCAGGGTTTCAAACCAGCAGCCTCAGTGTTCCAAGTAGATGCTTTATCTCACTGCGCCACCACAGGTCAGGAGTTTTTTAAAGTAATATCACCCTGACAGCCCTTGCTGGGTAGCTCAGCTGGTTTGAGCATAGTCCTGAAGTGCCAGGATTGCAGGTTCAGTCCCTGGTCAGGTCATATACAAGAGTCAACCAGTGAACGCACAAATAAGTGGAACAACAAATGGATGTTTCTCTGTTTCCCTCTTCTTCTCTCTCTGAAATTAATCAATAAAAATTTTTATAAAAATAAAAATAAAAGAAACATCAGCATTAAAACTCAAAATTGGTGGATTTACCTTGAAGACTTTAGAATTTTCTGGGAAAGGTGCCTTGGCATCTGTATTATTATTTTTTTAAAGCTCCTGAGGTGATTCCAACACACAGCCAGGGCTGACACTCACCGAGTTCAGCTCTCCTTCCCTGTGATATAGGCCTCCTGGATCTAGAGACAGAGAGCTACGTGGACACATATTTTCAGAGGATAGAGACTTAATATTTACACAACAGAATCTCTATTAATTTCTTGCCATAGAAAGATATTTGAAATAATATTCAACTGATTTTAATTATGGCTCTCTCAGAATAGTGAAATTGGGGATGGATACTTTTGCTCTTGTCTTACTTTTCAACATTGTTCTTTTCTGAACTAATATTATCTTTATAAAATAAATAACACCTTTAGAGAGTAAAAAAGCAAAGTATGAAAAAGAGCATATTCATAAAGATAAATAAAACAGTGATTAATGAGAAGTTGAGGGCAATCAATAACAAGGGAATAGTTAGGTCAACCATGGTGTTGCTATCCAAGGAATATTATGCATTCATTAAAAATGATCATTATACCTAGCGTGCGGAGGACCCAGGTTCGATTCCCGGCCAGGGCACATAGGAGAAGTGCCCATTTGCTTCTCCACCCCTCTGCCACGCTTTCCTCTCTGTCTCTCTCTTCCCCTCCCGCAGCCAAGGCTCCATTGGAGCAAAGATGGCCCGGGAGCTGGGGATGGCTCTGTGGCCTCTGCCTCAGGCGCTAGAGTGGCTCTGGTCGCAACATGGCGACGCCCAGGATGGGCAGAGCATCGCCCCCTGGTGGGCAGAGCATCGCCCCATGGTGGGCGTGCCGGGTGGATCCCGGTCAGGCGCATGCAGGAGTCTGTCTGACTGTCTCTCCCTGTTTCCAGCTTCAGAAAAATGCTAAAAAAAAAAAAAAAAAAAAAAAAAAAAGATCATTATAAAGCAGCACAGAAAATGTTAAGTAAAACAATATGAAACTATTATGTTGAGTGAAATAAGCCAGGCAGAGAAAGAAAAATATCATATGACCTCACTCATTTGAGGAATCCAAGGAACAATGTGAACTGAGGAAGGGAATTAAACCTGAAGGGGAGAAGGGAGGGAGGGAGCTGTTGGGAGGGGGGTAAGGAAGAAATTGAGGGGAATGTGGGGGAGGGGAATGCATTCAGGGAGACACTAGAATCTATGTAAACACAATAAATTAAATAAAAAAAGAAAAAAATGAATAGAAATTATATTTCTAAAGTGTATTTATTGAAGCATAAAAACAAATATTATTTACAATGTCCTATTGCTTAATATCTTAATTATTATTTCCCCTCCCTTAAAGTTTTAATTAAATAGTGAATTAAATATTTCAAAGTCATGAATCCCAAGATGCAAAAGTGAGTATTCTATGAGATAAGAATGACTTATTTGGGGACGTATTATCTCTCAGCAGAACAGTTCAAATCAGATATTGGCTGCAATCACCTCTATGACAAATATAGATGGAGTTAAATTAATTTATACAGCCCAAAATTAGGAGCATACCCTCCTACTGGGTTTCCTCACTGTCTGTAGATCTAGGTTGATTTAATAGAGTCAATAGCTAGAATAGCAAATTGGAAATTGACTGGACTAGATTCTTCTAGGAAATGTGGTAAATCTTTCCCTTCTGATTTTATTTCTCCATCTGCAAAATGGGGCAACAGACTGAAGCCCAGTCTCCATTTTGTGGGGGAAAGCTGGGAAGAAAACTAACAGAGACTGACCCCTTATTTTACATAGGACTTGTATTAGACCTCATATCACATGTCACTCAATCTTCACAACATCTCAGTGCAGTAGAAGTGCCCCCAAGTAAAAGAGGTTGAGAAACTTGCCCAAGGTGACACAGCTTGCGTTTGAAGGCTGTCTTCCCCCAACCTCTGTGCAGCTACAGCTAAGCGTCCACCCACCGGGATACTCGGAGCTCCTTCCTTAAAAGGCACTATGTGGGTCCAAGACGTGAGCCGCAATATCAGCCACGTGAAAACCCCTGTTATAATTGTGACTAAAAAGCCTCGTGGGAATTTTAATTTTAGGAGTTAATCACCAAGATAATACGTGTCTTATAAATATACAATTTTAAAATAATTTTTCGAGACTAGTAAATTGTATTTTTAAGAAGTTTCTCATAATTATGTCCAAAAGAGAAGAGCACCGACAAAATTATATACCCTCTGAGATGAAGGAAGAGCGTAAAGAGAAAATTGTTCTGCCTGGAAGAGAAGGTATAGTGTGTTAAATATTCCCGCCAACCGAAGAGACTCCGCAGGGGCGCGCGCGTCTCCCTCCCTCTCCACCTCACCGCATCCCACTCTCCTGCTGTCCTGGGACAGCTAATTCACCTAGCTCTGCTCACTTCCTTTTCCAACCTAGCTATATACTTCCATTCTTTTTTTCTCCTGCGCTCCCGTTTAAAGACTTGGAGTGTCAGAGGATAAAGAACACTTGATGGCGGATGTGTCCTGAATACCTACAACCAATTGCAACCTGTGTCATGGCGAGCACATTATTCCGGCTCTCCCAAGACTCAGTTTCTTCAGTTATGGATGGGGAACAGAACATCCGCCTCTCTGTGGTGACATGATGAACGGGGAAGGGGACACTCCCGTGATGTTGGCAGCTCAGGAAATGTTTTCCCCTTTCAAAACCAGAAGTTCCAGGTAAGAAGCAAGAACACCGGGCATGCCATTTCTGCTCTCTGTTGTCCGTCCTGCTCGTGCTCAGCCGCAGGTAGAGGGAAAAGAAGGTGACAAGGTTTTGTAGGTGGGATGCTTGCTTGCTGCTCTCAAAAATGGGCGAAGGCAACCCTGGAAATGTGCTACCCAAGAAAACTTTAGTTTAATATCGTTGATGAGCTTTATAGACATAGAAGTCAGTGAGTCTTGGCTCCAACGCTTGCTAGACATGTGACCTCAGACAAGCAAGGCCAAATGTTAATCTATAATAACTAAGAAATAAAGCCACTACCAGCCTAGTTCCCTTCACAGGGAAGGCGTGATCTCTGATGGCATTGGGGACATGGAGGTACCTCCTATGCCCTAGTCATAACTTTAAGATGATTGCCTGGGCGGGGGGGGGGGGGGGGGGGGGGGGGGGGGGGGGGGGGGGATTTCAGGAGCGTGAAAGGTAGATTGTTTCCCACTCCTGGAAAGCAAATTACTTGTACCCCTGAAGGCAAAAAGTAAGTCAGAAGTGAAATTCTTTTTCTCAACCCTTTCATCAGATCTATGTCAATATTGGTTCTCCAAATCTGAAAATCACTTCATAATTCACATCCTCTACTTTTCTTTTAGACAATCAATGTAGCCATGTAATTTCAAAACCGAGCAAGAAATAACAATCACTACTCCAATTACCTCTTACTACATATAAAAACCTTCAAGTTGGAGAGTCTTACTCATCTTTTTATCTCCAATATTTAGCACAGTCAGTACAAAAATAGAAGTTCAGTAAGTAATTGCTGAATGAGTGACTAAATGAAGATCCGTCTGTTTGTATGTGTTTGTATGTGTGCATGTATGTGTGTGTGTGATATCCTACCAAATGTACAACCTGGGTAGTTTTTCAGAATAATTAGACATTTAAAGTTCACCTAACACTGAACCCTCATTTATTATAGCACTTGTGTGAGAACATGTTACAAATTAATAACATATTTTAACAGAATCAAGAATTTTCATTTAGTACATCTGACACATTTAAAGAGAAACACAAACATTAATCATATTGCTTACTCCACAATTCTTCCATGTTTCATGTCCTAATTCCACTCCCTATACATTGTGTCCTTACTCTAGATCAAATACACAGACCAGGCCAGGGCAGCTACTACCAGGACCACCACTACCTGAGGGTATTGGAACAATACCAACTATCCAGCGGGTCAGTTCAGAACTCTGGTCCCTACCAAGTATCATATAAAAACCCCATGCTGTAGATTTTAACACTTCTTATGAGCTGAAATAAATAGCGGCAGTGCCAGGTCAGAGGTTCACATGGTACACAAGTCTTGCAATGCTCAAACTCAACATCCATTCCCTGGCATGCTGCCTCGTGTGCCTGTGTGCAGGACAAAAGCCCCTTGTCTATGAAGTGGAGGTAGATAACTAAATACAGCGGGGCACCTTTTCACTGCAAAACCTCCCCAGCAAAGCTTTTTGTTTTTGTTTCTGTTTTGTTTTTTTCAGAATGGTGCCTGAACCGGCACCACTGGCTACTACGTCACAGGACTTAAAGCTGGTTGGTGTTCAGCTTCAGCCAGAGCTTTGCATTGACAGGAACCATATTGCTGGGTGGGAGTGGGAGCCAGTCAATGACACTCACCCATTCAACCTACTTGCTGTGTGGCAACCTGCATGTCCTGAGTACTTTCTGCCCACCAAGTATGGAACCATAAGATAAAAACCCAGTCCCATTTGTCTTCATTTTTCACTTTACTTTTTTTTTTACTTTTATTTCTAACTTCCGTTTCAGTGCATCAGTAAAAGTGAACAGCTCATTATGTTGCAGAGGGAAGATGCCAAATTACCAGCTCTTGCTTACGAAATATAACATGCGAGTAGGGAATACTGCTTTTAGGAAAACATGGGCAGAGAAGAATCAAGATAACATGTATCCTAGAGTCCCCTGAGCAGGACAGCCTTCTGGTTATGAAAATATAACATCGCCCCAAATCCTCCTGTGCGACACTGAGGTCTGCAAGTGAAATATAGCTTCTTTGCTTTTATAATTGATTTGGTCTTCCTAAACTCACTGCTTGATGGTACTGAGTGAGATGTAAGAATGGGATTTAGGGGAGGGTCTTATATCCCAGCAAAAACAATTAGAGCCCTGCCCGGATAGCTCAGTCAGGTAGAGTGGTTAGAGCATTGCTCAGAAGTACAGAGGTTGCCAGTTCAGTCCCTGGTCAGGGTATATACAGGAACAGATCGACATTCCTGTCTTTCTCTTTCTCTCCCTTCATCTTTCTCTAAAATCAGTAAATTAAAAAATTAAATTAAAATTAAAAAAACAATTAACCTGACCCGGCCATTGCACAGTGGATAGAGCATCAGACTGGGACGCAGAGGACCCAGGTTCAAAACCTCGAGGTCACTGGCTTGAGCGTGGGATCATAGATATAACCCCACGGTTGCTGGCTTGAAGCCCAAGGTCGCTGGCTTGAGCAAGGGGTCACTTGCTCTGCTGTAGTCCCCCAGTCAAGGCACATATGAGAAAGCAATTGATGAACAGCTAAGGAACCACAATGAAGAATTGATGCTTCTCATCTCTCTCATTTCCTGTCTGTCTGTTCCTATCTGTTTCTCTCTCTGTCTCTGTCACACACACAAAAAAAAAAAAATTAGAAAATTAGAAGCACTTTATATAAATTTGTGATTGAGTTTTCCTTTGTCAAAATTTTTTCACGTAATTACTTTCTTATTACCTTACTAAGATTCTATCTCTGCAAATCCAATCTATGTTTCCTCACCCCTTTAAAGCCTTCATTGGCTCCATCTCATCTGGTTACAGGTGGATATAAGCCATAAAAGGTATTTATACTTATTATAAATACAATGATTTCTCTTCACCATACTGCACAAAGGCCACTACTAAAATCAAAGAAATAAGCTATTCATCTTTGTCTAGATTTATGAGAGACAAATAAAAAATACATGAGCACCTTAAGATAAACTTCATTTGCTACAATAATAATTCCTTATTTTCAAATGATGAAGTATTTAGAAATCTGTGCATTTCTGCAGGCTGTCCTAAGAGTGTGGAGATTGGTGATAGGCTCTCACACTAACCTAAGCTATATGCCCTCACCAGCGGCCTCAGCCTCTTCCCCAGAACTGTCCTCAGTCGCGCTGCCTCATAACCCTGCTTTCTTACAGATAATCTGATTAGCTAATCGATACCCTGTTGATATACTATGCCAACAACAACAGCAACAAATAGTTGAGTTGTGACAGACTTGGCCAAAATGGAGTATCAGGAACTGGATTTATTCCCCTGCCCATAACAAGCCCCCCCCCACCCTGGAAAAAAAGGAAAACCCAGATAAAATATTATGAAATAGTAGTTTTTTAAGACAGTGGGCATCAGGCAACAAAATAAAATAATTCCTGAAAAAATGGAAAACAAACGAAGTGCGTTCAATAATAGCCCCAGCTTACAGTAATTTTCTAAGCCACAGTGCAGGGAAGGAGGCTTCAGGCAGAGGCCCGTGGTCTCCCTGAGTTGGAGAAACAAAGCTGGGGGTCTGGGGAGGCCAAGGAGGCTAGAGTTGCAGGGCAGAGTCCCAGAGAGTTCGAAGCACACAGAGAGAGCCACGGAGACCTGCAGAGGGCGCCCCCTCCAGCCCTCGGCTGAGTACTAGGCAGCATATGCACAGTGAGGAAACTCTCCGGGTCTGGGGAGAGAATCACCCGAAGGGATTGGAAGCAAAGGTAGGTGCCCTGTACTCACCCAGACCAGGACTAGTGCTGATGCCTCTGGCCAGCTCCGTCAGCCGGACTGGGAAAAACTTCAGAATTGACTGGGCAGTCAGCAGCGTATTCCAAAGTGTTTTGCCACTTTAGAGAAGGAAATTAATCCCATGCTAAACACTATTTTGATTTCACCAAAAAATTAATAAAAGAAAAGAAATAAAACTTAAAAGTTCTGATAAGTTCAAACTATAATTTATGTAAATTAACCATGATCCAGAACAAAACTCAAAACTATTTTACAGGGATTGTGAAATATCTAGAGCTCAACAAAGCAAAATTTGCAGTGTTTAGCATATAATCAAAACTACCAGGCATGTAATAAATCAGGAAAATATGACACATACTGAAGAGAACAGTCAAGTAATCTACTTTTGCCACCAAGAGCATTCTTATCAAAGTCCCCAATGGCCTCCACACTGCTAAAACCGATGATCAATTCTCAGTTTACATTATACTTGACATATCAGTAGCATTGATATCTGACCATACTACCTCCTTGAGGTCCCTCATTCACTTGGGCTCAAACATCATACTTCTCTCTCAGTGATGGTTCATTCTTCGTCTCTTTTCCAGACTCCTCCTCTCTCTGAAAGCTGTTCGCTGGAACACTTCGAGTCTCAATCTTTGGACCTCTTTTCACTGTGTGTCTTCACTCCTTTGGTGACAGCATTCAGTCTCCTGGATTTTACTACCCATCTCCACACTCCACCTTCCACGTTAACAACTCTCTCCTGAACTCCGGAATTCTATCTCCAACTTAATCACGAACTGTGGTCATACTGCCTACTTAGTATCACACCCTTGGATGTCTGATATGCATCCCAGGCATCACGCTGTCCACAATAGAACTCTCGGTCTTCCTCCCAAGAACCTGTTTTATCCATGCATATTCCCATCTTAATTGGGATAATTCCATTTTTTCAGGCGTTCAGACCCAAAATCGGTCTTCATCTCCTACTCCTCTTTTTCTCACCCCGTGTCTACAGTCCTATTGGCTCTACTTTCAGAATATATCCAAAATCCAATGATTTCTCACCTTCATCCAAGCAACCACAGCCTCTTATCTTAATCACTACAATAAATCAATCAGGGTAAGTCTCCCTGCTTCCAGTCTTACCCAGCCTCTATCTGTTCTCTTCACAGAGTCTAAAAGGATCCCTTTGCCTACTAAAATCTGATCAAACCACTCGGAGTCTTTATCTGCCCTACAAGGCTCAGATCTGGCCTCCACCTCATTAACTCCTTGACCTCAGTTCTTCGTATTCCTAATATTTCCCCTTATTCACTCAGCCCAGGCACAGAGGTCCTCCTTGCTGTTCCTAGTATGTTCTAGAAAATGAGCTAAAACAATGCCACAGATCCTTCACATATGGCTTTCTGTGTCCTATGCACAAATGCCAGTTTTTTTGTGGGTTTTTTTTTTTTACCATATTCCAACAGATGATTCTTCCTTGAAATGTACCATGGATTGGTAGAATTTTAGAGTGAATGGACCTTCAATCACTCAAGCATTCATTCATCACTTTGAGTCAAATCCCTAGCAGGCACAAATATATGAGACAAGGTCTTTTCCTTCAACTCAAGTGGAGAGAAACAAACACATAAATTAATTCCAACACAAAGCGGCAGATGTGGATAGACTTCAAGGTATTATTAGATCACAAAGAAGGAGCACTTCACTTTGGCTGAGGATCAGGGATGACCATTCAATGGTATTCATGTCTGAGGAGTTTAAATCTCCTTTTCAGCTCTGCAAGGAAGTGACCTCAGACATGTGGCCGAAAACCTCTGGCATCAATGTGCTCATGTGTAAATGTGGGATGATTATGCCTATCTGAAAAGTTTTGGTCAACAAAAGTGCTGTATGCCCATTAAAGTGTCACAGGAGTGTTACTGATAGTTATCCTTCTCTGATCTCTGGCCCGCCACCATCCACAGAAACAGATACCGTATTCTCCCATGTATAAGATACTCCCGTATATAAGATGCCCCTTTATTTGGGTGCCCAAATGTGAAAAAAAATGTATTACATAAAGTTATTGAACTCATTTTATTCATCATAAAATTCATATAGCTCCTTAACAAGCACGAAAAAAGTGGGAAGTGCAAGTAAAAAAAAACCCCACAACTACTGTATAAAATGCACCCAGTTTTTAGACCCCAATTTTTTTAAAAAGGATGCATCTTATATATGAGGAAATATGGTACTTAGAAAGTGTAGTATCTGTTAATGCAGGTTCAGGCATTTGAAGAAATTAACTTATTAGCTCAGTCCCTAGAATCCAATATCTTGAAAAATTTATGCACTTATTTTTGTTCTAGACTTATACATATTTTTGAAGAAATAAACCATATTTTGTTGAGGGCAATGCTATCATACTCATCTATACATACGCAGTCAATATGCATTGATTTGTGTTCTAACATTCACGAAACAATGGCTCAGTTCAAATGCAATCCTCTGCGTTTGGGTCTATTTCATGCCACAAATGAACATCTAAGAGAGCGCTGGTTAATGATGTCTACATCAGAGAGAACACTAATGCAACAGCCTGATTGACTGCAAGGAGCTTTGGAAGAAACCCAATTTGTGTTCAATTCTCTTAGCAATTAATATTTCCCTCTCACATGTTTCTGGAACCTACTGTGTGTAGACTGGCAAAGTGGGTAATATGGGAAAATGCAAAGGAATTCATTGATAAGATCTCTGCCTTTGACTTTATAATCAAACACAGGATTCATCTCTGGTTTCCCCCTATAAAGTGGCAGGTATCTTATGCTTCTTTTAAAAATACTTAGTAAGGAAAGCTCTTTTAGAAACAAACAAACAAAAAAAAAAACCCTATGACCTGGATGCTGAGGTGGTTTAAAAAACCATCACAGGCCCTGGCCGGTTGGCTCAGCGGTAGAGCGTCGGCCTAGCGTGCAGGGGACCCGGGCTCGATTCCCGGCCAGGGCACATGGGAGAAGCACCCATTTGCTTCTCCACCCCCCCCCCTCCTTCCTCTCTGTCTCTCTCTTCCCCTCCCGCAGGCTCCATTGGAGCAAAGATGGCCTGGGCGCTGGGGATGGCTCCTTGGTCTCTGCCCCAGGCGCTAGAGTGGCTCTGGTCGCGGCAGAGCTACACCCCGGAGGGGCAGAGCATCGACCCCTGGTGGGCGTGCCGGGTGGATCCCGGTTGGGCACATGCGGGAGTCTGTCTGGCTTGTCTCTCCCCGTTTCCAGCTTCAGAAAAATACAAAAAAAAAAAAAACCCATCACAAATGTTTGATATTGTTCTCATCAAAGGGTAAGAGCAGTGGTGGGATTCAAATAATTTAACAATCAGTTTTAAGTATTAAAAAACAATATATGAAAAGGTAGTTTATTATTTCATACATTTAATAGTTAAATAGGAATGGTAAAAGACATACATATACAAAATTAGATTATAAGAGTTTTAAAATATTAATGAAAAATATTAAATAATACCTGACCAAAAAACAATAAAACTGTTATTTAAGATATTTGCTTTTTTCTTTTTTTCTTTTTTTTTTTTTTTTAGTGAGAGAGACAGAGAGAGGGACAGATAGGGACAGACAGACAGAAAAGGAGAGAGATGAGAAGCATCAATTCCTCCTTGTGGCACCGCAGTTGTTCATTGATTGCTTTCTCGTATGTGCCTTGACTGGGGGCAGGGTGGGGGGAAGAGACAGCCAAGCCAGTGACCTTTGGGCTCAAGCCAGTGACCATGGGGTCGTATCTATGATCCCACACTCAAGCCAGTGACCTTGTGTTCAAGCTGGTGAGCCTGTGCTCTAGCCAGTGACCTCAGGGTTTTGAACCTGGATCCTCCATGTTCCAGTCCAACACTCTATCCACTGAGCCACTGCTTAGTTGGGCCCATATTGCTTCTTGATTGGCATCCTCACTTGCAATTTTTTTCACCTATGGATGGAATGAACATTACTACAGGTGCTTAGAATATGTTGTTGCACAGATGAACATTAAAAAAGTAAGAAATGTAAATTTGCGATTTCCACATTGAGCGGCTGCCCAGGCACCCACCTTAGAGAGAATCCTGATGACAAGTGCCATTTTAACAATTGGTTCACTAAACTCAACAAAAAATTAGTTATCAGTTCTGCCAAACTGGTGCTAACCAGCTGAATCCCACCTCTGGGTGAGACCTGTAACACGTCCCCTTGAACATGGGCAAGGCTGTCATTGATAAATGGAATAAAATAGAAGTAACATTCTGTGATTTCTGAGGCTAGGTCATAAAGCCCCGCATTTCCACCAGACTCTCTTAGGAACTCTTTCACCAATGCTCCCATGCAGAACCCAGACACCTCACTAAGAGAAGCACATCCAAATAAAAAGGCCATATGGAGCCCGACCTGTGGTGGCGCAGTGGGATAAAGCATAGATTTGGAACACTGAGGTCGCCGGTTCAAAACCCCAGGCTTACCTGGTCAAGGCACATATGGGAATTGATGCTTCCTGTTCCTCTCTCTCTCTCCCTCTTTCCCTCTCTCTCCTCTCTGAAAAGTGAATAAAGTCTTTAAAAAAAAAAAAGAAAAGAAAAGAAAGGCCATATGGAATGCGCCCCTCGACAGCTCCAGCTGAGCCCAGCCATTGCGTCATCCTGGTCCAGAAATGAAGAAGCTTCCAAATAACTCCAGACCCCCTTTCACCGAGCCATTGCTCAGCCATTTAAATCTTCCCAGCTGAGCTCTCAGAATTTGAAAGAAAAAACATCCATCCCATGTACCTTGTCTGAATTCCTAATCCATGTTTGTTATTATATTGCATTTGGGGTGTTTTGTTTTTCAGCAATAAATAACTGAAAATGGTGATTCGTAAATGCTGTAAATGGTAACAATTAAAATATCTAACATTTAGATAACCTAAAGAGGTATGTGTTTGATGCTAAGAGCTATAGAGAGCTTGTCTGAAATAGAAAGGAAGGTTTCTGAAGATCAAGATTGATCTCAATACTCAGAAAAGTTTTTACTCAGATGTTGGGACAATTCGTTTTTTTTTTTCCCACATACCTTAGGATTTACATATAGTGTTTTAACTGCTTTTGCTAATTTACCAGTCAAGTCAGAAAGAGAAAAAATAAAAAGCCATCAGTTTATCATTGTCTTGTCTTGATCAGTTCAGTCCCAATCTCTTGATATAAGAGAGATGAATTGAAAAGCAAAAATGCAGGTGATTGGCTTTATCTCTGTTAACTATAATGTCAACCCGAGGGTTACAAAATTAATTAAGAAATAATATCATGGGTTCTTCCCAATATTGTATAAAAAATGCAAATTCTGAGTTTTAAACTTTCAGGTCTTAATACATGTGATAGAACAAAGACCACAAAAATGTAAACTAAGTAATATCCATAACTGAAAATCTCAGTCTTTTAATGTATAAAACATCTTTTAATTGTTAAGACTTTACCATGGCCTCAGTTTAACTCAACATTTTCTTTTTCTCAAAGGCTTCTCGTTACTAATTAACTTTCACAAAAGCAGAAGATATCTCCTTCTGCATCAAAGGTTGTAATTTTCCAGAGCTGTGACTTTTGTTTAATACCCCGTAAAGAACATTCTCTATTTTTTGCTGAATTTCAAAATGCTACAATTCTGTGAGGTAAAGAACTAAGTACTAAGTGAAATGTGAAACCAAAGTCTTCCCTGGAAATGTCTTTCTCTGGAAAAAAAATAAAATAAAATGTGCCAAATATATCCCTAAAAAGAAAGAAAGGGCGTTCTTCTGATATCTGCTCCAAGAATAACCTCCCTGGGGAGAGTTTTGAAAAGCTTTGAGCATTTTAAATGTCCTGAACTAAATTAGGTAATTAAAAATATGGGTAAGCAAAGTCCAGTGAGGTTAAAAGGAGAAGAATAGTCAGGAATCATTTATCATGGTGCCCTGTTCAAGGATTTCAAGATACCTGATTAACAGTGGCAATTCTCATTTAGATTCGTTATCTGATGGAGCAGAGTTGTTATTGATCCAACAGTTGACCTCACTGCAGGTTTAGGGTGTGACAATAATAATCTCTCCACATCCTGGGCCTGCAGTCATCGACAGGTTGAGTAATGATTAGATGAAACAGATAATTAAATAGCTAATTCCTAAAAAATTCTCATTTCGTTTCTATTGATGTTTCAGACTTTCCACACACTTCATATCTTATCTTTTTATCCCTCCTTCTTTATTTCTGCCTTTCCTCTCTTAAAATGATTTATTAAGTTTTTGAAAAGGAAGTCTTAGGAGAGAGTTCACATTGTTCTCGGGAGGAAAAGTTTTTCCCTTATCCTCTTAGATTCAGTGACTGGGGACATGCAAACTTAACTGACAAATGACCCATTAACAAGAGAAAAAGAATACAAATGTGTTTATTTTGCACGCACAGGAGTTCACAGAAAAGAAGTAAAAATTCAAGCAGTTAGACTCAGAGGTTTATATACCATTTTAGAGGGAAGTAGGTTGGACTTTGAGGAATAATAAATTATGGGAAAGAGACTAAGAAAGGTATGGGAAAACCAGTGGAAGGGAAGGGTTATTTTAGTAAGTTTTTTGTGCAGACTCATCTTAGTGCCCGACTGTGGTAATAAATGTTGCACGCCTCTTCCTGGTACAGGGCAGGGAGACACCTTCACAAAGAGAAATTTATGCCTTGCTATTAGATCAGGGGAGGGCAACAATCTCGCCCTATAGCTGTTGACTCTCAATTGCCTCCAGCTTAAAATAATCCTTATGCTAAAGTGTCATGTTAGGGGTTGATATAATCTGGACCCCTTCAGAATTCATTTGATCATATCTTAATAGTGACTAAGAATGTCTTCAACATCCACTATATAAAATGGCAATTTAACACGGGGGGATGGGGGGCTGACCAAATGTTAGGTTTAAAAGATTATAATTTTCATGAATGATGGAATGCAGACATAAAATCAATTGCTTTCAGAACTTTTTCTACTAAAAATTCATGAAATGCCTGAGAGCAACATGTTAGCGAGGGTAGTTAGCCAGCTATTAAGAAAGGAAGGGAGAAAAGGGAAGCAGACATTAAGCCTAATAAACGAGGGAGCTGAATCGGTCATTAAGCCTGATTTGCTAGGAAGCTGAAACAATCATAACCTCCCCAAGAGATTGCCACATCCTCTGCCTTTGGGGACTTAGTCCCCAAACAATCCCAGGAAGAATCTCCCCAGGAAAACAACCTGCCTAGTACTGGGATTATGGTGGGGTGGGGGGTGGGGGGCGGGTAGGGAAGTTCCTCTGCTGGGTACATGCCCAGTAGAAACCAAGATGGTACAGTGGGAGGTCCTTCTACATCAGGGAACCTATGGCTCACAAACCAGATGTGGCTCTTTTGATGGCTGCATCTGGCTCGCAGACAAATCTTTAATAAGATAAAAAAAATAACATTAAAAATATAAAACATTCTCATGCATTACAATCCATTCATTTCCTACTGCTCATGTTCATGGTTGCGGGTGGCTGGAGCCAATCACAGCTGTCCTCCAGGACAACACCAAATTTTTATTGGATAATGCATAACGTGCACGGGTCTTGTATGGCTCTCATGGAATTACATTTTAAAATATGTGGCGTTCATGGCTCTCTCAGCCAAAAAGATTCCCAACCCCTGTTCTACTATACGGCATAAGTAGTAGGAACCTGGGGAGAGGCTCAGATCTCTCCCAAGACTGAGATAATAAAATCAAAGCTCAAAGTCGTCTCGGGGTAGCACATATTTGTGCACTCACCTGCTTGTTCAGGGGCATTCTCTCTACCATGTGGCCCCATGTACAGTCTGGTCCATTGAAAATGAGCAGTGCTGGGCAAGTAAGTTTGTAAAATTTGTGTTATTTGATTTCACTCACTTTAATTGTTAAAAATGGCCGCTGTCCCGATATGTGATCTATGAAACTGCTAATTACCTTCCTGTTTAGAAAGGGGCTTTGTTATGTTAATGTGTGCTGGAGGAGGGATTTTCGCACCAAAAGGTTTTAAGAGAAAGGAGGAGGAGAAGGAGAGAGAGGCCATATTTTTTGCAGAGAAGGCAGTCAAGATGGCAGGGTGCTGAAAGAAGAAGCAATGTTTTTGCAGAGTTTGTGCAGAGAGGAGAAGGGAGAAGGTGTGCAGATGGGGAACAGAGGTGAGAGCTCTTGTGAGGTCCACTGAGGCTGGTGGGGGGCCTTTGATTCAAGGAAAACTCGGAGAAGATTTTCCTGGTTGTGGAACCGGAGAATGTGTGAATGGGTTTTGGTGCCCTGTGTGTTTGTGTTTACTCGCCGGCCAGATGCGAGGCTGGAATAAAGGGATGGCCCATCAGTTTTCGGCTCCGCAGTTTCTTAACCGTCTGTCCAAATTCAACGAGAACCTGCATGTGAATGGCCAATGGTGGCAGCGGCGGTCCCTGGCCTTACAGGCAGACTTGGCAGCCTCATGGGTCCAAGCTTGGGCTGGCTCCCAAGCATGGGTCTGGGTGCAGAGCACAGACAGAAATACAGACTAAGGTAGCCAGATGAGGACAAAGACTGAGCTTTGGTCTGGCCAATGGCATGGAATCCTCAGACCCTGGCCCTTTTTCTGGGCTTGCTGAAGACAAGACTGGACTTCTTCCATAGCGGGATGGCGCTGAGCCATCTGGTCATGGATGAAACACCAGACACCTGGGGGCAGTCATTTATTTCTACCCCAGTAAATCTTACCACTACATCTCATCCTCTCATGCGTGGGTCCTCAGAAATGCTTTTCCTGAGACTGTTAAAGAACTGCACTTTCATTGGCAACAAAGAGGCTTGAGCTACATCAACACAAAGCTAAAACAACTGGAGAAAAATTTCAAAATGCAAGCAATTATCCAGATACCTTGTCTACACAAAATTCAGCCAGCCAGATGTTTGCTTCCCCTAAACCAAACATCCAGATGTTGAAAGGAATACCCCTCATTTCTATTTGTATATGTGAACATCCCTCATCCTACTCTTATTTTAACAATGAACCACATCCCCTGGATTGGGACACTAATCTGTCTCTCCTACTCAACTCTTTCTTCTTTCAATGTATGTATATTTTTTTTAAAGAACCAATTAAAAAAATAGTAAGTGGTCTGTATCTTCTTCTTTTAAAGTAACTATAGAACAATGGCTGAGTGGTTTGAATTTCCTTTGCAGCATCTAGCACACCAGGTACAGTCAATAAACATTAAGCCATCAAATAAATCAGAATTCCAAATGGGTCTGCGTTGAAGAATGCGTTATACTCAGTTGCTCTTGCAGCAGGGTGCATTTATGAAAAAGACCCAATTGATTTGCTTTTCTCAAACCTTATTGCACATATTAATCTCCTGGGGATGTTGTTAAAATGCAGATTCTGATTCAATAGGTCTGGGTTGGGGCCTAAGACATGGTATTTCCACCAAATTTCCAAGTTACAATGATGTTGCTGGTCCATAGTTGAGTAGGAGGCAGATTGATTATTGGCAAGGAAAAAAGACCATCAGCCCCTTAATCAATTCTGAAGAATATCTAGTATAAACAATATTCCAAATATATGTAATTATTAAAGGAAAATTTAAAGTAAAACATCACTGTTTTTAAGTGTGAAAAGTTTTAAATAAATCTAAAGCATTAACACATTAAAAAAAAACTCTCAAAATATAATCTGCAATCTAAAAATAAAATGGCTACTTACCTACTTACCTAGGGTAAAAAATGGTTTACAAAACACTAATCAGATAAGTATTAATAGGAGGAAAGGGGCAAAAAGGATAATTTAAAACTATGTAAAAATATAAACCAATAGTTACTTTGGGACAGGTCTTGAAACTGCCTAAACACTCACCCAAAAAAGACTCCGTGCTTTAGGCCTACTTATCACAAGAAAAATGGAACTAGAAATTAGTTACAAATCTAAAATAGTAAACATCATAAATGCATTCTTGATTTCAATAGATTAACATAGTGATGGTCAGTTTTGAGAAATTCTTTATGATCCAAAACTATGTCAAGTGATTTCTTAAATTGTTTACCATTCTAACGGAATCATCTCAGTGTTTCAAACAAAACAAAACAAAAAGTTAATCATTTCATCAACATCTGACTCAATCACTTCGGAGAAACACTGTGTTTAGCACTCTCCCAGGTGTAGTGCTCATCTAACCTGGACCATATCATGGATCTTGTAGTGTAATAGGGAGAAAATACGCGAACATAAATAACTACGATTTGAATTCATAGTGTAATTGACGAGTCCCCTGGAACCCAATTAAGAAGCAGAACTGTGAATCAAATCCAGCTGGTTGGAATGCCATTTTTGAATCAATTTCTGATTTACTCAATTCTGAAATTAAAACAATTACTTACTTGGCTTTATTTTTACACAAAAAAAAGAAATGCTAGATTTACATGCTTCTCTTAGAATATCATTTTGTCATGCTGGGAGTACTGATTTTGTATACATGCAAATATAAATCAGATGTCAGCTGGGTAACCCCCTCATATTCATAACTTTATGAATATATATATACATATATATATAATTTTAGGAGGAAAAAGGAAAGATTTACTTCAGTGCAAAGCAAATAATAGTCACGATGAAGCTATAGCATTTGTACAATATTTGTTGGCTATCCAGCCTATGAATTTTCATTGGCCCCCTCCTGTTACCATCTTTTGGTTCTTTGCCTTTCCTCTTCCTCCCTCCTCTTTTCTCTTTCTGTCTTTACACCACCTCTCCACTGGGAATTTGACCATAAAATTCTTTCCCCTATGCACATAAAAAAATAACTTCCGTCTTTCCCGAATGTCTTGGTATCACCCAATATCCATAACTGTTATATGTTAGGAGTGCTGGAAATGTATTGGGGAGGGGGTGGAGGGCGGTCCTCTAGCTCAATCTTTCTTCCCGTGAAGATAGAACACGCTTTCAAAGGAATCCAGGTGAAAATAATATTCTGTGCCTCATTAAGCAATGATACAGCTCAATTAGAAGGTAATTGCATTTACTCAAAAAGAAATGACGGCAAGTTGGACCAGGATGGTGGCAGTGAACATAGAAAAAATGGACAAATACAAGAGGCCGTTAGGAGTTAGAAGCCATGAGGACTGGTGGTTGATTGAGCAGGTGAGGATAAAGAACAATAGTCAAGTACAACTCCTAGTTTTCAAGCTTAGGCAGCTGGAGAGGTGTCGGCCCCCTTTACAGAGAGAGTGAGTTTTAGGAGGGACCAGGCTCAGAAGAATGATGAGATTGGCTTTGGAAATTTTGAATCTAAAGTGTCCATGAGACAACCTCTGGGAGATGCCTCCTAGACAGTTGCACTCACGGGGAGAGTGACAGTGAGTAAGGGCACAGGCTTTGGATTCAGAAATATCTGGCTCCAAGTCCTCACTCTCCCACTTAATAAGAGTGTCCCTTGAGCAAGCTACTGAAACTCCCCATGCCTCAGTCTCTTTGTCTGTACAACAAGGATTCCTACTATACTTCTATGTTGTGACTATATCTCAGGATACCAGAGATAACACATATGAAGCTCTCAGCAGAGCTTAGTAAAAATAACTTAAAAAGAATTTATTCAGTACTTCCTGTGTACCAGACAGTGCTCTGGGCACTATATATATGTATCTGGTTTTTCTTAGGTTTCATTTCTTTAACCCTGATGGCACGAGTTTCCTGTCAGGGCTTGTGGCAGGTGACCACCCACAAAGGAATGTCCAACATCACAATTCCAATGAAGTCATGGACAGTTGAAACTGCTGACGATTGAAAATGCACCAACATCTGTAACTGGTGAAAAACACCCCTGCGCCCAGCGATAGTGACAGCCAATCAGCAAATGTCCCGCTACCCTTCCTACTTCCTTAAACCAAACCTTAAAACAGGGGTCCCCAAACTTTTTACACAGGGGGCCAGTTCACTGTCCCTCAGACCGTTGGAAGGCCGGACTATAAAAAAAAACTATGAACAAATTCCTATGCACACTGCACATATCTTATTTTAAAGTAAAAAAACAAAACAGGAACAAATACAATATTTAAAATAAAGAACAAGTAAACTTAAATCAACAAACTGACCAATATTTCAATGGGAACTATGCTCCTCTCACTGACCACCAATGAAAGAGGTACCCCTTCCAGAAGTGTGGCAGGGGCCGGATAAATTGCCTCAGGGGGCCGCATGTGGCCCGCGGGCCGTAGTTTGGGGACCCCTGCCTTAAAACGTGGTCTGGGTCTGTAACCGGTGCTGCTCCCCCTTACGAGACAGCCCGCAGGTTTTCTTTCATTACAGCCTGTTAAACTGGTCTTTCTTTCAGACTCCGGTTGACTCTATCAGTTTTATTCATTTAATCTTCACAACCTTTTACCAGAGATACTATTATCATCTCCATCTGAAAGATGCAGGAACAAGTGCAGAGAAACTCACAAAGCAGGAAGTGATCAATCTGGACCCAAGTGGTTTGGCTCCCGAGTCGGCATGTTTAACGATAGCACTGGAATTTCTCTTCGTGATTTGAGTTAGCTGAAATCATAATTACAGCTCTGGAAGTCACCAGAACATGATGTGGGAGCAGGTGAGAAACTCAATAGTGATACTATTAATAGCTGAACTTTATTGAGTGCTTATTCCTTAAGGCAAGATGCTAAGTGTTTTATATGGATATTTCATATAATGTCTTCAATGGTCTATGAAGTTGATGTTATTATTTCTCTCATTTTGAAGCTGAAGAAGCTGAGGCATGAAGGGTTAATTAGTAGCCTGCCCAATGTCACAGAGATACAAAGCCATGAGGTCAGCCTCAAACCCTGACAACTTAACTCTTACATCCTAAAATGAAATATTGCAGCGGCTACAAATATGTAGAGATGAGACAAACGCATAAGAAAGAATTATGAGAAACACATGGCTCCGTTATCCTTTTAAGAAATCTTTTTTAAGCAGTCACCTTTCACTCCCTTTGGCTAAGGAGACAGGGAAACTCTTCTTTCTCCCCCTTTCACAGGGCATTGCCCATACCCGACTTAAAGCACCTGGTCACTGTCATCACCACACACTCATTCATCGCACCAGATATATATAGACCCTGCCATGGCAGGGACCCCTCACTCATCAGTAAGTCCCCCAAGCATCCCGGGGCCTTTTGCAGCCCCTTTTAAAATGTTTGCTGAATTAAATTGACAAGAAAATATTAGGAAGATGGAAAGCAGAGAAAGAGCCAGAGGGAAAGAGACAGGAGGAGCAGGGAAGAAGAAACACCGAAAAGCAGCAGGAGATAGTTTTATGCCCTGTCTTCTCAGCCTGAGATGGGGGGGGGGGGTCTAGAGTGAAATAGGATAAGGGCAATTTCCAGATCGTTCTGCCACCTGCTAGGCTTGGCAAATCAGGGAGGTCTTCCTAGAGGAGGTGACAAAAGAGCAAGGTTCGGAAGGAAGAAAAAGCACTTCCCCAGACATGAGTGATGAGGCATGGGAAGAAGGAGGGCATTTCCAGGCCCATTGGAGGGGCCACTCTCTCTTTCTTGATCAAGGGAGTATTAAGGCTAAAACTTCAACAGAGTCAATGATGAAGAATGTTGTGTGCCGTTCCAAGGCTTCAAGGCTTTAGCCTGTACAGTAAAGGGTCTCGAGACTCAAAAGCCCATAGGAGCCAGGGAGCTAAGATCAGTAAAAGCTTGGAGGGCTGGCCAGGCTGGAGAGCATGTGCCCGTCTGTAGAAGCAGCCTCCACTCAGCCTCCGCCTTTTGCTGCTGTGCTGGGATGCAGACCCATGTGGCCAGGCTTCCAATTCCCCAAGAGAAACCAGAGAGCTACATTTTGGGGTAGAAAATCCCTAGTTTTAAGTACTGACACCCTGGCCAGATAGCTCCGTTGGTTAGAGCATCGTCCCAAAGCACAGAGGTTGCCGGTTCGATCCCTGGCTGGGACACCTACAAGCGCAGCTCGGTGTTCCTGTCTCTTTCTCTCTCCCTTCGTTTTGCACTGAAATCAATAAATCTAAAAAAATAAAATCAGGCCCTGGCCGGTTGGCTCAGTGGTAGAGCGTCGGCCTGGCGTGAGGGGGACCCGGGTTCGATTCCCGGCCAGGGCACACAGGAGAAGCGCCCATCTGCTTCTCCACCCCTCCCCCTCTCCTTCCTCTCTGTCTCTCTCTTCCCCTCCCGCAGCCGAGGCTCCATTGGAGCAAAGATGGCCCGGGCTCTGGGGATGGCTCCTTAGCCTCTGCCCCAGGCGCTAGAGTGGCTCTGGTCGCGGCAGAGCGATGCCCCTGGTGGGCGTGCCGGGTGGGTCCCCGTCGGGCGCATGCGGGAGTCTGTCTGACTGTCTCTCCCCGTTTCCAGCTTCAGGAAAAATACTAAATAAATAAATAAATAAATAAATAAAATAAAATAAAATCAAGTACTGGCAACCTCCTGACAGACAAAGAAGAATCATTCAATGTATTTTTTTTTTAAGATTTTATGTATTGATCTTAGTGAGAGAGGGAGCAATAAAGAGAGACAGGAACATCACTCTGTTCCTGTAGGTGCCCTGACCAGGGATCCAACCGGCAACTTCAGTGCTTTGGGAGGACGCTCCACCCAACCAAGCTATTCGCCCAGCCCGGGTTCATTGACTGTTTTTAAGCAGAGAAGTAATCGTATCAAATTTTTATTTTGGAAAGATTATTTGTGTACCCATAAGGACCCACTTATAGCCACTCCCTAGTCGTAGCCAGCACCCACCTATTGGTCTGATGTGCATCACGCAGACGAATCCAGGGAAACAGCTGGCAGAAAGTGTTTATAACTGAGAAACGTTCAGGCAGTAAAAGGACTAGACTTATAAACTGAATGGAAGTAGGGATGGTAATGGGGAGTGGGCGGGGGGGGGCATTGAAGACTGTTTCTGTCTAAAAGCACATGTTGTTGAAAAAGCTGAGTCTGCACTTTGACGTATTAATTGTGAAATTCCTATGCAACATCCAAGAGCTAATGAGTAACACGACCAAAGTAAAATTATGAAAATCACGTCGCATCTTGAAAAAGCGATCATGCACTGACATAGAGAGGAAATGACAAGTATGTTTCTGTGCCGTGATTACAAAGGTAGCCAACGATACACAGATTCTGTTTGCATGCAAAGGCGGAGAGTGATTTTGAGAAATGGAAATGGTCTAATCTGTCACAATGATGGAATTTTAAGGGATTGTTTTTCTTTTTCTTTATTTTATCATGACCTTGTAAAAATTGTTTTGTGGTAATAAAAATAAAAAGATGGCCAATAGTTTCTGTGGGAGGTAAGAGAAGACGAGTTTGTCCTAAACTAAAGAACTGACGGAGGGCCTGCTGGAGGAGATGAGGCTTGAACACGGCCCTGAAGGAGTGGAGATTAGTCTGAGGTGAACATTTCCCTTGCCTCTGTGCGAGAAACTGAACCACTTCCAGGAACAGAACACACAACTCTGTGCCGTGGCAAACCATGAGCAAAGCTATTTGCCACCTTGACACTCATCTGATTTGCATTAAAACTCCACTCTGAATGTTCTAAAGATGAACCGATGGGTTTTTTGTTTGTTTGTTTGTTTGTCTTTTTAATTTTTATTTTACTTATTCATTTTAGAGAGGAGAGAGAGAGAGGGAGAGAGACAGAGAGAGAGGAGAGAGAGACAGGGGGGAGGAACTGTAAGCATCAACTCCCATATGTGCCTTGACCAGGCAAGCCCAGGGTTTCGAACCGGCGACCTCAGCATTTCCAGGTCGACGCTTTATCCACTGCGCCACCACAGGTCAGGCCGAACCGATGGTTTTTATTTAAAAGATGGCTCGATGTGATGGAATTTTTAGGAACCCGGAAATCGGCAAACCCAGATACAGCACCAATTCAGCCATTCGTTAGATGCTGCTCCTGTTCAGTCATTCTTTCTCTCTGTGCCTTCATTTTTCCTTTGTGAAAGGGGGCAGCTGAATTAGCTGCCCACTTTAGTTTCTTATCCAATAATAAAATGTTATTTTTCTCCGTCAAGAGTATATTATTCAGATTCTTCACATATCGCTTAAGGCCTATGAAGTTATTGACACACCCTGTTCTCGTATGTCATGGGGGGGGGGGTTAGAGAGTCAGAGAGAGGGATTGATAGGGACAGACAGACAGGAACGGAGAGAGATGAGAAGAATCAATCATGTTTTTGTTGCGACACCTTAGTTGTTCATTGATTGCTTTCTCATAGGTGCCTTGACCATAGGGCGACAGCAGACCGAGTAACCCTTTGCTGGAGCCAGCGACCTTGGGTCCAAGCTGGTGAGCTTCGCTCAAACCAGATGAACCCATGCTCAAGCTGGTGACCTCAGGGTCTCGAACCTGGGTCTTCTGCATCCCAGTCCTATGCTCTATCCACTGCGCCCCCACCTGGTCAGGCTCGTATTGTTGATTAAAGGAGTATATGTCTAAGATTATCGTGCCTTTCTAACAAATGAGTTCATCACTCAGAAGCAGACAGCCAGCGAGAGTGGTGGTGAATGATCAATTCAAACCTAAGGAAAGGTGCCAGCTGAGAACTACACATGAGGACTGGAGTCTCCACCCTCCGGGATGAGGTCCATGAGCCACAGCAATAATTCACACATGGTACTATGTCTGCAATAACTGGAATATAAACATTTAAGAACAAAGACATGTAAATAGAAGTGTCCCTCTCATCATCGTACCCAGTCACCCACTTGTAGGCTCTGTTGGGTGACAGGTCCCATTTCCCAGAGGAGAAACAGTTTTGCCAGGGACACAATGATGATTTCATTAAACTAGAAGCTGCATCTACCACTAGGATAATTTGAATTCTTCACAATAGTGCCCATCAAAGAAAAGTTACTGTACTGGCTGAGGTAATCAACCTGAATACCATGAGAAGAAGTTAGGCGGCTTCTACACAATGCGGTCAGGGAAAAAAACATGAATACAAGGTATTCGCTACCTCATGTCTTAGTATTTCCGTGCCCCGTAATAACTGCCATTGGTCAATTGGAACAACCACAATCCAATAATATCTGGGTACCGAAGGACTTAGAATCCTCCCAATGAAAGTCTGTGTCACGTCACAAAGCAAGTGGACCACTGGAACTGCTAGCAGAGGGCGAGGGAAATCGACAGTGAATGGTAGAAGAGAGAAATGATCAATGTCGCTTACGGCCTCAGGACCAGCTGTAGCAGCAGCAAGGACTGCAGTTGCTCTTCACTGACCCTCTGGCCCCGTCTCTTCTAGGCAAATGCAACTTAAAGATGACTCTGTGACTGGTTGGACTTGTACTTCCACTACCAGAAAGATGTGATGGCCTCCTGTTTTAACAACAAAAAGCTATATTCCCCTATTTTAGTTTGTGAACCAGGTGTCATTGGAGGGCATATATGGATCTCAATGGTACCAGGGGGGTGAGGGTGAGACATCTTTTTGCAACTTTTCAGACTGTTTTGGCTTCACTTATCTTCCAGACTCCGCCCGCCACCAGCAACCCCATGAATTGCTATCTGAAGCCAAACATCTGCACTCCAGTCTCTGCCTTCTCCTGCCGCTTTTGACTCAGATTCAGATGAAATGCAACATCAAAGAGCATTGGTTTTGGCTGCTGAGAAGTTGCTGAAGATGTTTAGAGACTACAAACCAATAGTGCAGAGGGGGAAACTGCAGGGCAAACTTTGACCAATAAGAGGTAAGAGGTGGGAGAGAGCGAGGCAGATAAATTTCTTTTCCCTTCCTCACTCCATTGGAATGCTCTGAATCACGATTTCACCTTGCAGCCTGGCCAAGGGTGTGGACCTGCTAAGTGACCTACCGTCTCTCTCACTTCGTGAAAGTAAGAGCCAGCCCATAACATCGCAGTGCTCACCACCATCCTTCTCTTTCCTCTCCTCTCGCTGCCCTGCACTTATAACTCACGACTCCAAGCATGAGCACTTAGTCTGGTCCTCAGATTCCATTTTCCAGGGAACCCAAGTTAAACAACTACATTATCCACACTGCTTTGAAATTAAACGTCACCCTGCCACTGAATTCCGACCCATGAAATATAGAGAGAAATTATATACGCCACTCTCAAACTTGACACCTAAAAATAGGCTCTCTCTTTTTTTCCTACAAACTAAGCAAAAAGGAAAAATAAAAATTTTTTAAAATAGGGCCAACTTGGAAGCAAATATGCAGCAGAGCCTCTGTGAGTCTGAGCCTCTACGTGACAGCGAGGAGGAGAGCTGTCGGCTGACTTGTTCACATCCCTGTCACTATTATATGATCAGAAAACAAGCTTCTATTAGATCAGGGGTCCCCAAACTATGGCCCGCGGGCCACATGCGGCCCCCTGAGACCATTTATCCGGCCCGCCACACTTCCGGAAGGGGCACCTCTTTCATTGGTGGTCAGTGAGAGGAGTAAAGTACGGTGTCGCTCATGTACAGTACTACTTCCGGTGACGTGAGACGTATGCATCACGGCTCCGGAAGCGCGTCCTATCACTTGTTAGGGCTAGCAGTGACAAATATGGATCTGGACATTGACCATCTCATTAGCCAAAAGCAGGACCATAGTTCCCATTGAAATACTGGTCAGTTTGTTGATTTAAATTTACTTGTTATTTATTCTAAATATTGTATTTGTTCCTGTTTTGTTTTTTTTACTTTAAAATAAGATATGTGCAGTGTGCATGGGGATTTGTTCATAGTTTTTTTTTTATAGTCTGGGCTCCAACGGTCTGAGGTACAGTAAACTGGCCCCCTGTGTAAAAAGTTTGGGGACCCCTGTATTAGATTTGAACCATTATATACCTGAGGTCTCTTGGTTGTGGTAATCAGCGTATCCTATGTTAATAGTTTTATGCTGTTATTAAACCAATACTGCAATGAATAAAGATCAAGGTCTTAATAAAGGTAGAGTGTTAAGGCTGAAAGTCACGTCTTTCTTTTTGATGTTGTTGCCTATTCACCTGAAACCATATTTTATTTGTAAGGGTGTGTACATTAAATAAAACAACAAAATCATGATTCATTTTTCCAAAATGCACAGTTAATAGATTCTCTTTAAAAGCCACTGACCAGGCCCTGGCCAGTTGGCTCAGCAGTAGAGCGTCGGCCTGGCGTGCGGGGGACCCTGGTTCGATTCCCGGCCAGGGCACATAGGAGAAGCACCCATCTGCTTCTTCACCCCCCCCTCCTTCCTCTCTGTCTCTCTCTTCCCCTCCCACAGCCAAGGCTCCATTGGAGCAAAGATGGCCCAGGCACTGGGGATGGCTCTTTGGCCTCTGCCCCAGGCGCTGGAGTGGCTCTGGTCCTGGCAGAGCGACCCCCCGGAGGGGCAGAGCATCGCCCCCTGGTGGGCAGAGCGTCGCCCCTGGTGGGCGTGCCGGGTGGATCTCGGTCGGCCGGGCGCATGCGGGAGTCTGTCTGACTGTCTCTTCCCGTTTCCAGCTTCAGAAAAATTAAAAAAATTAAAAAAAAAGCCACTGACCACCACATAACCCATCAACGCCTCTCCCTGCCCTTCCAGGGGGAAAAAAAAAGCCAAATGATCTGCACGAGCAGATGTTCATCTGCATCAACGTCTCTGTGCCGGTTTTACTAGCACCGACTACATTCCTAGGAATGCAAGAACAACTAAGCCAGATGCAACCACTGAAACTAACAGACTTCTTCATTTCCACCCTACATGTTACTCACGAATGAGAATAATTATTCCCTAAAAAGTAGAAAAGTCCCCATGGGAGGAATACTTCATTTTTTTATATTATAGTAGACGGTGCCCTCTAATAGTAACAATTCAGGAGGGCACCATGGTACATTACAATGTCTCTCACTTGCAATCACTGCTCAATCTCTTACACAAACAACCCAAACATTTCCACCCAATTCATTCTCTTTCTCCCTGCTGGCATTCACATAATCACTCCCTAAAGGTAAGCCAGTGGTATAGCAGAAATAGTCAAGTTCCTGCCTTTCTCTCCCGGCGCTATATTCAGTGAGGAAAGAACAGATGCTGGGTCACTTATGTGCTGAGAAAGGGTAGCAGCAGCATAGCAAGAGTCTGCTAAGAAGAGACACAATCCAAACCGATGGCCAGGGACGAGGTGTGACAGGCGTTCTGGATGGAGCCAACACCTGTCACTTCCTGCAGGGGGCAGGAGGAGGGGGTAATAAATAGTCCCTAGTAAGATCTTTGCCTCACTAATGGGACATCTTAAATGAAGAAAATAATTTGCATTATTTTAGTTGTTTACTCAATATATACTTAGTGAGAACTTACATACAACCAGGTACGGTCACTAGGAACGTTGCAGTGTACAAGATAATTACATACCTGTTCTGATGGAGCTTGTGGTCTAGTCTAGAAACTTCAGATTATACTTTGAAGAAGTCAAAGGTTTTAAGGCATTCAGTCCCACCTGCTTTCCTGAGAAAAATAAATTGCAAAAGAAGTGATTTGTAGCCTGACCAGGCGGTGGCGCAGTGGATGAAGCACTGGACTGGGATGTGGAGGACCCAGGTTGGAGAGCCCAAGGTCACCAGCTTGAGTGCAGGCTCGTCTGGTTAGAGCAAGGCTCACCAGCTTGAGCCCAAGGTCGCTGGCTCAAGCAAGGGGTCACTCAGTCTGCTGAAGTCCCCCAGTCAAGGCACATAGGAGAAATCAATCAATGAACAACTAAGGAACCGTAACAAAGAATTGATGTTTCTTATCTCTCTCCCTATCTGTCCCTCTCCATGACTCTGCCACACACACAAAAAAAGAGAAGTGATTTGTAGTATTTTACACACCACTTATAAAACTTCTAAAAGGGTCCTTTCATGGCTTAAGATATAAATCTCATGGCTCTGGCTTCTGAGCTAAAATTCAGAACATGAATTCTGATAAATAGTCATTCCTACCATCTTTCTAGGTTTTTTCCCATCCTCAGAGCTCTAAATACATTATTTAATTTGCTCCCATGAGTTAGGTATTGAGCTCTGTCTTCAGCTGAAAAAATAGAGCCTCAGGGAGGTTGAATAAAGGCACCAACCTCTCCCTCCATTCTTTTGTTTATTTACTTATCCAGGCATCCATATCTATACCTACTTATGTGGTATCCACTAAATATTTTGGGGTGTGCTTATTAAGTATCCACTAAACTATTTGTTCATCTTCTATAAATCTCTGTGTGTGTAGGGGGCGGGGTATACTGTTTTAGTCTGGAAAGAGAACAAGAAACAAGAGATTCCCCACTCACTCAAGGAAAAGCATCTGCCCTCATAGAGTTGTCCTCTTGGAAGGCAAAAAAAAAAGGTTTAAAAAATTTTAATGAGTAAAATAATGCTTATTAAAGAGTGAAAAGTATAAAAGGAAAAAATAAAGCAGAAGAAGAGGACAGGAAGTACCCAGTTTGGGACAGGGGATACAATTTTAGATAGGGAAGCCAGAAAAGGCCTGACTGAGAAATGACAGGTGAGCAAACACCTGAGGAGGTAAGAAAGCGAGTCGTGTGTACGTCCAGAAAGAAAGTGGTCCATGCAGGTTTCCGTAAGTGCCAAAACTCTGAGTTGAGAGACTATTGGCCTGACTGAATTGCAGGAATGAGACCAATGGGTTGGAATAGAAGAAGCAAGGAAGGGGAGAGTGGTAAGAAAAAAAAGGTCAAAAAAAGAAAAAATGAATAACCATTTAAAAACTTTGGCCTTCTTCAGTCATTGTGAGAATGGAAAACCATACCTGCAGCTTAAAGCACAGCGGTCGTGGTGAAGGCATTGAGAATCGGTCAGATTCTGCATATATTGTGAAGGTGGATGGAGCCAACAAGATTTTCTCACAGATACAGATGGATTGTGCGGGGAAAAAAAGGGAGTCAGAGATGACCTCAATGTCTGCGACCTGAGCAGTCGGAAGAATCGCTTGTCATTTACTGAAATGAAGAGACAATGGACAGAATCCTTCAACTCAGAATCCGTGAAGACAATAAACAATAGCCCATGCCTAGTGCTGTGTAAACTGTGATTTATATTGTTACTTTTTTTGAAATAACAGCATGGGGGGAAAAAAAGCAAAAGGAAACCAAATAAGGAGAGCTGAGTAATTTTTTTTAATTAGTAAGAAAGTATAACAAGCCTTAATCAACTTACCATCTGGATTTCTTTCTCTTCATCTGGAATGTCTCTTCATTTCTACCGACCTGGTTTTTTTCAGCAGGGTTCCACCCAAAGCAGAGTCTTCAACAAGGATCTGGGAACACAGAGCTTATTTCAGGGGCCATTTTCAGGGAGCAAGAGAAGGGGCAGCGGACACAGAACAGGGAAGAAGGGGAAAGCAGTGGAGAGATGTGTGTGTGAGCTGGTTAGCACCGTGCACAACCGAGGCTCAGTCCCAGCATGGGGGTCCTCTCTGCAAAACCATGTAGAATGCACCTCGAATGGTCCTGGTGACTATTCTGGACATTTTCTTTTTTTTTTTTTTTAATTTATTTTTGTTTTGTTTTTTTCATTTTTCCGAAGCTGGAAACGGGAAGGCAGTCAGACAGACTCCCGCATGCGCCCGACCGGGATCCACCCGCCATGCCCACCAGGGGGCGATGTTCTGCCCCTCTGGGGCATCGCTCTGTTGCATCCAGAGCCATCCCCAGCGCCTGGGCCATCTTTGCTCCAGTGGAGCCTTGGCTGCGGGAGGGGAAGAGAGAGACAGAGAGGAAGGAGAGGGGGAGGGGTGGAGAAGCAGATGGGCGCTTCTCCTGTGTGCCCTGGCCGGGAATCGAACCCGGGACTGCTGCACGCCAGGCCAACGCTCTACCACTGAGCCAACTGACCAGGGCCTATTCTGGACATTTTCTACTGTCCCCCAGCTTCCCTTAGTTGAGATCCGCCACCAAGAACTGACTCCCCAACACTGGTGGACTGTCTCCGTGGTGCTGAGCCGACTTTCTAGGCATCAAAGCAAAATCTGACACTAAAAAGCAGAAAGACATCATAGTAGACGCTTGATGTGGACTGTCTATCCCACCCAACCTTATATCAGGTAGGAAGGTGATGACATGTGGTACAGGTCACCTCAAATGACTGCTACACTGGGTCCCACATAATTCCCTGTGCCTGGACTGTGCCTTCACCTCACCACACTTTGTCCTGTTTTCTGTCCCACCAAACACCCCACTCCTTTCTCTCTGCCTATGATTATGCCCAGCAGTCAAAGTCCAGGTGAAATCTCACATCCTCCAAAAAAAAAACCCAGCACTCTTTCTAGTTAGATGCCTCCGACTATTCATGCTCAGAGCATGAGCAGCTCTAACTGTGGCTCCTTAACTCCAAAGCCTTATAGGTAGTTAGGTCTTTACATAGGTGCTTTACCTTGCCAAGTAAATCATAAATACTTTGTATCTATTCTATTCATTAATCCTACTTGGTACGGGTGGTTTTGACCGCCTCTAGTAGCAACGAGGGACAAAGAGAGCAGCTAAGCTAGCTGCTTGCGACGTCTGCTACCATGCCAAGTTAGCTCAGAAAGTCATTAGGTCAACGAGCCTCATACACTCCCTCAAAAGCGACAGGTCAGAAGACGCAATAGCATGTATATAAACACTTGGCACATTTACACTGCTTGAGAGTCTGTAAGAACCCACAAGCCAGGGTTGTTCGTTTTTTTGTTGTTTGTTTTTTTTTTTAATGAACCCTTTTGACACAGCAGAGAGGGCTGAGACTTGAAATAGTGCTAAATTAATTTACAGACTGAATACATCTTTCTGTTCATTACAATGTCAGGTTTAAGTGGAACAAACACAAAGACCAGGAAACTTCATTCTTCGTAGATGGTATCTTACAAGTGGAAGACTCCGGCGGCACAAGATGAACAGGTGTAACGGCCGGTTCTTCTCTCGCGGAGATGGTGGCTGCAGGAATAAGTGGAGATAGTCTCTCCAGCCTGCTAGAGGAGTGGGATGAAGTAGAAGGAAGGGACCAGTCCCTTGAGCATAGTCAAAGCATCCCTGATGTGATCATGGCTCGCTGGTTATATTACTTTCCAATATCCTTATCAGTGAGAGGCACGTACTGATATATGCATGAGTTAATATGAGTCTAGAGTTTGCTCTAAAATGTCGATTAAAAAGAACCACAAAATGCTGATATTTGTTGAAACTAGGCCATGTATGTATGTGTACAGGGCCGCAATCTCTCTATTCTGTGTGTTTGAAAATTTTTTCAGTGTAAAATATACGCTTTTTAAAAGAGCTACACGCTGGGTCAGAAAGTTGTCTGCAGCTGAGGTGCCAAGCTGTGAGAGCCTCTAACTACAGCAGCTGCCACGGCACCAATAAATAGGGAACTCGTGAACGTTTACTGCTCATCGCTGAGGCATTGCTGCACGGAGCGAGAAGGTTCCGCAGGCTGGGAGGGGGGGAGGGGGGGAGGGGAGTTCCAGGACAGCGGAAAATACGACCGGCAGGCCTTCTCTGCTCAAACGTCTTCCAGACGCCACCCCAGTCTCCCTCGCCCTCTGGACAGAGTTGACAGAATGTCAAAGTCATAAAGCCTCTTGGTCTTCATCGCACCTACAGCTTCAAGGACCTTGCTGACCATTTCCTGCTAACCAATTCACGTTCATCTAATTCTACTAAACACATCTCATTCCTCTCCGAATGTGTGTGTGCGGCCACCACCACTATATATATTATAATATATAATAAATATTTCCCAGCCCTGGCCAGTTGGCTCAGCGGTAGAGCGTCGGCCTAGCGTGCGGAGGACCCCGGTTCGATTCCCGGCCAGGGCACACAGGAGAAGAGCCCATTTGCTTCTCCACCACCCCCTCTTCCTCTCTGTCTCTCTCTTCCCCTCCCGCAGCCAAGGCTCCATTGGAGCAAAGATGGCCCGGGCGCTGGGGATGGCTCTGTGGCCTCTGCCCCAGGCGCTAGAGTGGCTTTGGTCGCAACATGGCGACACCCAGGATGGGCAGAGCATCGCCCCCTGGTGGGCAGAGCATCGCCCCATGGTGGGCGTGCCGGGTGGATCCCGGTGGGGCGCATGCGGGAGTCTGTCTGACTGTCTCTCCCTGTTTCCAGCTTCAGAAAAATGAAAAAAAATAAAAATTAAAAATAAAATAAAATAAAAATATATTTCCCAATCATATTATTTAACCCAACAATGTTTTTCCATAATATCATTAATATCTCCCCTGTTCCGTAATAACTACACTCCCACCACCTATTGTTGGTCTTTCTAAATTTATTTTCACCCAAAAAATGAACCCACATCTACACTGGCCCATCCTCCAACCAGCATGTCTGTCACTACTCAACCCCCACGTGGGACCTCATCCAATGCTAGGCTGACTCCTAGTAAACAGTCCTTGGTGTTACTTACTGAGTTACTAACCAAACACTCGGATTTAAGGATAAAACTTCACTCATTTATCCAATAAACAGTTGTTAAGCACTTATTATGGGCCAGATCCTTCATCTACAAAAACAAATCAATAAAGTATCAACTTTGAAGAAGGTGAAAGTCTAATGGGGGAGAGAAGTGCATCTACAACGAAGATAGGTTATAAAAATGTAGTTAGATGTGTAAACTAGCTAGAGTGGCAACATCAGTGAACACACTCACTTTCACTTAAAGCTGGGGGGTGGGAATGGGAGAAAGAGGAGGCTTCCAAAGATGAGAAACTCAATCTTGCCTTTAAAAGAACGAGTAGCAATTTGTCAGGCATATATATATATATAAAAAAAAAACTGGAGATATAAATTATAAAAACTCTGTGTAAAGCTAGAATCAATAAAGGGATGTCATCAGAGGTAAGGATGGAGAAATAGAATATGAAGGTTCTTAATGCTATAAAATTTGAGATTTATTCCACAGAAAATAAAAAGTCAATGAGAGCTTTTAAGCAGGGCTGCCAAACACTAATATCTGCATTTCAGAAAAACTTCCCCGTAGTAGAACGGAGGTTGACTTTGAAGGCAAGGGGTGAGGCCACAGAAGAAGAGATGGATGGAGACAGCGTCGGCCATGACAAGGAGACAGTAGCTGTCAGAGGCAAGAGACATGGGCCTGAACACAGGCAGTGTCATTGAAGGTAGAGTGGACTGGCCTGTAAGTGTATTCACCCGCCTGACTTAGACTTTAATCTTCCCCACCCCACCCCCCAAAAAGAGCATATTTCCTCAAAGAAATTATTCTAAAGAGTTTATCAGGGAAAAGCAGGGGGCAGATGGCAAATAACGAGGAAACCCGCAAAACTACGGGCCCCGCTGTGCCTGTTCCTCATTATCTAAAGACCGTCTCCCTTTCCCTCCCTCCCCACAAAGTCCTCCATGAGATTGGGTTCCATGTCTGTATTGACCTTCCAGTCATTTCTTGGTATCTTTCTTCCTAATTTTGATCTCTGACCTTTACTACTCTTCAACTCTTCCGTTGAAGGCCCAAGACTCCAAGCTCTAGAACGATGGCTGAGGGGGCTAAACACATCTGCCTGGACAAACAAGAACGTGACAGTGACACACGGCCATCGTGATACCCCAAAGTCAAAACGGAGTTGGACAAGAAGAAAAAGCTTCTGCAGACTGCCCACCCACGTCTTACGACATCGTTAGGGTTTGGAGGAATAGCCATCATCTGTCTTGAGTTCTTGAATGCCCATGTAAGATTGAATGCCATTTAGATAAATGAGCCATTTATGGTCATACTTCATAGAACAGAATTATTCAGTTGGTTGCTCTGGACTTTGATCATTTTATATTTAAAGTCAGTGGAAGTTGGTGTTGGATAAGTACCTGGCAAAGTTTGTTGAGAAATTAAGTTTCAGGGATAAGGTCTGGGACAAGTATCAGTAAGTATGGCAAAGATGACAAGAACATTATATATATGTTTAATTAAGTAAGTTTACTGAGCTCAAACATAGGTGTACTCTATTCTAAGATAAACTTTGATGTATAAGATAGTTCATTCTTCAAGAGAAACAAGCCATGTAACACACAAGGCAGACAATTGCAGAACCATGACTTATAGGTTATTTTGTGGTATGTCAAGCAGGATTCCTGTCACCATTGCTACATGGTCAACATCGGGTTTTGGCAACATCATCTTTCTGTTCCTGCAGGCTGGACCACTTCTGCTCCTCTCCCTACCTGTGGACTCCAGCTTCCAAAAACTAGGACACGGCAGCTGTTCCACACTTCCACCTCAGCACTTTCCCCTGGCCAGCACCTTGTCCAAAATACCTCTTGCTCTAAAACTGCCCAGCCCTCCTCCTCCTCCAACTCCCTCCAAACAAGATCACTATTTCTTCTTCTCAGCTTGCTACTAGAGGAAAAGTGATCAAAATGCCTGATTAAACCAATTTGTACCAAAGTAGAGGTAGCAAGAGGCATAACTTTCATAGCAGCTTTTAGAAGAACCTATTATTTCAAAAGACTCTCTCTCTGATCAGTGAGATGTGCAAGGGAGTTATTTTTGAGGTGTGGGGAGTTACACTTTTTCTTTATCTAATCATACTGACCGGAACCTCTACATCCAAGTTTTCTTCCTCACAAAGATTCCATTCTGAACCAAACACAATCCAGGTGATAGCCCCAGCTCACCAGGTGCTAACCAAAGAACCTCAGTAGGAAACCTGGTTTATCGCTACATTTCTTTTTTATTCCCCCAAAGATTTTATTTAATGATTCTTCAGAGAGAAGAGGGGGGGGGAGTATCAACACATTGTTGCCTCACTCCAGTTGTTCATTGATTGCTTGTCATATGTTCCTTGACCCAGCAAGCCCAGGATTTGGAACCAGCAACCTCAGCATTCCAGGTCAATGCTCTATCCACTGCACCACCACAGGTCAGGCTATTTATTTCTTACAATCTGTAGTTGCATTCCTTTTCTAGCATCAGGTGTGCACAACGGAATGTTTTCTGGACAGACTTCTACAGCTTCTAGCAAAGATAAAAGTTATACTGACTTTGTATTGCATCATTGTCTTTGACAAATAACAAATTATCTAGCAAGGACATTAACATTAGCTAAAATAAGTAAATAAATAACAGTGAAGTAGTAACCACAAGGCATGCCCTCTCAGGAGAGTAAATTAATATGGAGATCACAAAAGAAAGCAATGAGTTACATCTCTATGACATTACATCCTAGTATCAGCCGCACTGCCTGTAGACAAACCTGCCCCTAAAGCATGCCCGACCCCATCAAAAAGGGGGATAAGCAGGTGCGCATGTGCACACCCGCTTCCCCCAAAGCCCTCCGGGTCTATTCTGCCTCCCACTCCGGTTCAGATTGCTGTTTCTGTACAGCCAGATGAAACCATGGTTTGTATTCAAGGGCTACACAGTTAAGTAAAACAAGCTCCTTTTCACACTAAACATACTTAGCATTGAGCAGGGAGAGTGGAATTCCCTTAAGGTAAATGCCTAGACAGAAAGAGTCCACTGATGATTTCCCTTCTTTCAAAGAGCTCAGATTCTGTCCTCAGGGGGTCTCTGAGCTAGAGCATCCCAACACTAAGGTATAAATAAACTGAAGAGACTGTCCCTCGTGCATGCTCAGACGTGGCTCTCTGACTAGATGCCCTGAGTCCCAAACCTTTGCTACGTCCCTGCTACAAAACCTGAAAAGAACAAAAAGCCTACAATTGACAACAGGCCCTGGATAATCAAACCCTGGATATGATGCCAGGTTCCATGACCTTATCACTCAGCAAATCTGTGATGAGTTTCTCCTCTGCGCCAGGTATTAGCCAGGCTTGGGTGAGACACTGGTGAACAATGGGATGGAGTCCCTGCCTTCTTGTCCAGGCTCACAGTCTAATGACATAAGCAGGTGGTCACGATACAGCGTAATGGGTGTTTTGGCAGAGAGGCTGCAGGTCAGGGCACCTAGGACAGGAGCACCTAACCAGCCAAAGAGTGAGGGCCTGGCAGCATTGGGGGAAACTTCTGGAACAAGGTGGTATCTGGGATCTTTCATTTTTTATTCATGTTTTTTATTTCTTTAACTTTGCACTTTTTATGTAATTTCAGGCTTACAACAAATAATGTGCATGAATAATAAAAATAATTCTCAGATTGAGGCAGGATCGTCAGAAGCTAGGAAAATTCCTTGGCAAGCAAAATGGGGAAACCGAGACAGAGAACTGAATGAATTTACAGCCAGGTACAGAAGGTCATCTCTCCAGAGATAACACTAAGGCCTCAGCTGCATTCAGCTCCAGGCCCAGAAAAGCAGCAAAACCAGTTGGAGGGAGTAGGGAGAGGGTGCCGGGGACCAGCTACAATGACTAATGACCCCTGGTGCTAACCAATCGGTAGAGATCATAACCCAGAAAGGGCATCCCTGGAAAAGCTGATGAATATTCTATTAAGACCTCCCCTAAACTCCCAGCCTATAAAAACCCTGGAACCGGGCCTGACTTGTGGTGGCACAGTGGATAAAGCGTTGACCTGGAATGCTGAAGTCACCGGTTCAAAACCCTGGGCTTGCACGGTCAAGGCACATATGGGAGTTGAAGCTTCCTGCTCCTCCCCCCCTTCTGTCTGTCTGTCTCTCAATCTCTCTATCTCTCCTCTAAAATGAATAAATAAAAATAATTAAAAATAAAAAAACAACCCTGGAACCAAACGACCCAAGGCATGCTGTCCTCCCTGGTGCATGCCTGCACCTTTCCTCTGCCCCTCTTCCCTCTCAGGGGTGCCTCCCCTAAACTCTAAGGGTCCCCATGAGACTTGCAACCAGGGGCAGTGGTAGTTTCTTTTTGTGTGTGTGTGTGTGTGTGTGTGTGTGTATTTTTCTGAAGCTGGAAATGGGGAGAGACAGTCAGACTCCCGCATGCGCCCGACCGGGATCCACCCGGCACGCCCACCAGGGGCAACGCTCTGCCCACCGGGGGGCGATGCTCTGCCCCTCTGGGGCATCGCTCTGCCGCGACCAGAGCCAATCTACCGCCTGGGTTCAGAGGCCAAGGAGCCATCCCCAGCGCCCGGGCCATCTTTGCTCCAATGGAGCCTTGGCTGCGGGAGGGAAAGAGAGAGACAGAGAGGAAGGAGGCGGGGGGTGGAGAAGCAAATGGGCACTTCTCCTATGTGCCCTGACCGGGAATCGAACCCGGGTTCCCCGCATGCCAGGCCGACGCTCTACCGCTGAGCCAACCGGCCAGGGCCGGCAGTGGTAGTTTGTTCTGGGTTTAACCCCTGAACCTGTCTGCAAGGCCCCCTTTTCTCTGACTTTCCAAGGAGCCAAGGCTCTTGGCCACCTAGGCTCTCTTCCTGCTGCTGATGGTGCCCGAAGCCCTTCCTTGTTTCACAGTCCCCAGCTGTTAGTAAGCCTCTCAAAATCACCTGGACTCGTGTTGTGAAATCTTTCCTGCATGAAACAAGAACCCACAAACTACCAGCCAGCCCTAGGCAGACCCAAAGGGCCAGACCCCCTTTCCTGTAACAATATATCATTTAGTTGCACTACAATGTTATATCAAAATATGCTCTCATAGACCTATCATACATCTACACACACGCACATTTATAAAACCATTTGAGAATAACTTTCAGATATTATGTCCCCTTGACTTTTCAATACTCCAGTGTGTGTTTCCTAAAAACCAGGACATTCTCTTTCATTGCCTACACTTACCAAAACCAGGAAATTAATACTAAGCCAATACTACTATCTTGTCTACAGCCCTTAGTCAAATTTCACCAACTGTACATTAAGCAAAAGAAATTCCCAGCATTCGGTTGTCATGTGTGTTTAGCATCCTGCAGTCTGAACAGTCTGTCTTTTGTGACCCTGTCATTTTTGAAGTGCGCAGTCTAGTTATTTAGTAGAATGTCCCTTGATTTGGTTTCTTCTGATGTTTTCTCATTATTAGATTTAGCGTAAACATTTTTGGCAGAAATGCCACAGAGGTGATACTGTGTTTTTGAGATAAGTTTTAAAGAACAAAGGGGAGTCAGCCAGCAGAATCTATTGCCAGGTACATTTCTGTTTCTGTTTCCATTTCCATCTGACTTAGGAGGATGGAAGGTGGAAGGCAGAAAAGAAAGAGGGATACTGTTATTGGCTGATGTTTATCAAAAACTCAGTGCCAGGTATCGTTCTAAATGCATTACACAAGTTAATTCAATCGTCCTCAGGACATCCCCACAATTGTTTTCTTCCCGTTTTTTCAGATGAGAAAGACCGAAGCACAAAGAAATGGCAAAGCTAGCGAGTTGAGCAGCCAGGACTCAAATCCAAGCCGACTGACTCTACTGCCCACACTGTCAGCAGAAGAGATTAAGTGAAAGCAAAAATCTTAACAAAAAAGAGGGGGAAAGGCTTGCGAAGAGTTCAGAACCAACCAGGTGGCTTTGAAAACAGAGCACACTGGTTGGTGCCAGCAACTTCAGTGAAGAGATTGGGACATATGGCTGGGGCGCTCCTGCCCCCTGCTGGCCATGTAAACTTATTGCATGCTTTTGACCGCTTTTAGTTCAATTAATTGAAGAAGAAGGGCACCTCCACGCAGAGCAATGACCACGGAAATTTCTGCACAACTTCTGTATCATGCCTGACCTGTGAGCAAGCATCAGGAGTAATCTTGCATTCCCTCTAGTCTTCTTTGTGTCTCTCAGCCCTCGGCCACATTCAAAAGCCTGCTCAGCCGAGCTAATACTAAGCCTTGTTCTCACCAACTTCTTTTTATGAAAATTCCCGGGAGAATTTTTCTTTTAACCATGACAAATTTGGAATCCACTGAAGCAGTAAGGAAACGAAATAATCAGCATACAATCCCCAGACAAGACAATCACTGCAGCTGAGGAAATCTGCAGGGAGAACGTTTGTCCTTGGAAAACACGTTTGTGAAAGCTTCACTGCTGTGGAATCAGGGTGTCTCACAGCTGCCCTGGAGAGCCCCGGGGGACCAAGTCACCAGGCAAATAAAATAATGGAGAGGAAATAGTCCCTCTGAATGCATCCTAACGAGCATCTATTTTCAACCAAATTCCCCTTCTCTTCATAGGTAAAAGCCTGTCCCTCTTGGTTTCAAAATCCCTGAGGCTTCTACCAAATTCCATTGTTTCCTCTAGTTAGGGGGGGGATGAGCTAGAATAAAGCCAAAGACGATGGAGTGGCGTTTCAAAAGGATGGCACACTGATTCATTGCTTGTAGAAAAGAAGTGAGACTCACCAAAAAGAAAGAAAGAAAGAAAATTAAAGGGTCTGTGTTTTAATTCCCAGAATACATTTTGTAAGAGAATGTGTTCACTCTACTGTATTTGCAGGCAAATACAGATAAGCCCCAGGCCACGACTAAGTCACCTCTGTTCACCAAGGAGAGCAAGCTCTTCACTGGCAGAGTAAGACCCTCATGCGAGGAAGTCCTGGCTAACGTCTAGACACCTGACTCTCTGCCAGGTGTGGAGGGACACAGCTACATCTGCATACTAATGCGACCAAGCAGAGGACTAAAACCTTTGCCCCAAGTCAGATCAACTCAGTGAATAAATGCCTGGTGGGAGGTGCTTAAGCTCTGCAAACCTGTCCCTTTAAGGACTTCCTGTTTATTTTAATAAGGCATCAAGAGGGCCTCCAAGAATTAATCAGCTGTCCATCCCCTCAGACAAAATCAGTGCCCAATATCAGCCCTCTGTTGTCACAACAGTGCTGCGTAAAAACCACAAAACATCAGTGGCCTACAGCATTAAGCCTTTATTGCTCTGTCCGGGGTGGTCTACCAGCTGGCTCTGCTGGTATCACCTGGGCTCTCTCCCATGTCTCACATGTCTGAGACTGTCATCACCCAGCAACTAGAAAGCATTGCTCTCGGCTAAAACAAATAGAAAACACGATGCTTGTCTTAGACACAGGTTCAGAAATGGCATGCTTTCACTTCCGCTGCATCATGTTGGCCAAAGCAGTTCACAAAACAAGGCCAGATTCCAGGAAAAAGACTGTCTTTTCATTCAAAGGAAATGTCTCAGGGCAAAGGATATGGCTGCAGGGATGAGTTCAAGAATTGGGGCCATGAATGAAATCTACTTCTGTGGTAAGGTACCGAAGAATTGCAAAAATTAATGTTAATTTTTTAGGAGGAAGAGTCAGGCTTCTTGCCCATCCTTTCTTTAGAGAAAGGAGGGAGACGAATGCAGAAGCTTTCTGACTTGCAAGGACGACTGGGTCATTTAGTTTTAACTATAGAATAAGGGTTATCTGAAGAACTTCCTTTCCCTTTCAATAAGAGACAAAATTTACATACCTTACACTGATGTTGGTCAAATAAGTTTGTAAATATGATATATATGTTTGCTTGCTTATACTTTGCATTGGGTGTGGAAAACAGGCTGTAAGCAGGCAGGGTCGTTATAGCCTAAGGCTTAGTTTTAAGACTAAGCTTTTCCCCACACCCTTAACTGTTGCATGACTGGTGCACTCTCATGAGGAATCTCATTATGCCTCAGATAAGTGACTTTGTATCAGAGACTTCCTTGTTTGTATATTGGATTAAAGGTTTTGATTTCTACACAATAAAATGGGGCAGAGGAGCCCATGCTGTAAGAAAGCAGAGAAAGAACACATGGACAAGAGGAGAAGCAGCCCAGATGGCAGAGTGCTGAAGGAGAAGTCAGTTTGCACAGAGTTTGTGCAGAGAGAAGGAATTGGGGAACAGAGGTGAATAAGGCTGGTGAGGTACAAACCTTTGATTCTAGGAAACTCGGATAAGTCAGTGGCTTTGGGAGCTGTTGGGCAGATAAAATGTATTATGCTCACTTTGTTAAAGATGGCGCCACTGCCCACTTGGAGGCCGTTGCCCAGGTGATATTAATGTGTGTTGAGAATTGTTGTAGCCTGAGGCTTGGTTTTGGGATTAAGCCTGTCCCACCCTTTTTGGTGTGAGGTGGTACAATCCTATCATGCCTCAGAGAAGTGACTTTGCATTAGAGACTTCCCTATTATGTATATTGGATTAAGGGTTTGGATTTCTACACTATAAAATGGAGGCAGAATGGGTCTTGGCTCTTGGTTCCTGAGATTATCATTAGAAGAGAGAGCAGAGAAAGGCCACGTGGAGGCCAGGAGAAGCAGCCAAGGTGGTGGAGTGCTGAGTGAGATGCCAGTTTGTGTAGAGTTTGTATCTGGGATAAGGAAGGAGATGGGGAACTGAGGAGAATAAGGCTGGTGAGCTAGAAACCTTTGATTCTAGGAAACTCAGATAAGTCAGTGGCTTTGTGAGCACTGAATGTGACTGGGTTTTGGAGCCCAGTGTGTGTTTTTACTTGCCCGCCGGGTGCAAGCTAGGATTAAAGACTATGGCCCACCAGTTTGTGGCTCAGTTGTTTCTTTACTGACTGTCCGAATCCAATAAGAACCTGCATGGGCCTGGCTGCTCTGATGCTGGCCCTGGCCCTGGCTACTGGCTTTACAGGAGCCCTGAATGGAAAGGGAAATGTTTTCCCACTGTGTGTATTTCTTGGTGCAAGCTAGGATTAAAGCTAATGGCCCACCAGTTATTGGCTCCATTGTTTCATTACCATCTGTCCGAATCAAATTCGAATCTACATGGGCCAGGTGGCTGTGATGGTGGCCGTGGTTACTGGCTTTACAACTGATTTCAACTCTTCCTCCCTTCCTGGAATCCTGAGAGTAACATATACCTCTGGACAAAGGAATAGGAAGTAGACATAGATTTGTGACTGTCTTTGATATGTAAAACAACATCACTATTGTGTTGCCTTGTAGGTTTTGGAATGTAGAAATGTTTTTTATAGATCCTATAGACAAATGTTATAAGCTTGTTAATGAATTGATTATTGTGTCATGTTCCCCTTCCTTTTCCCTTCCCCCAAACCTGTATGTGATCCAAGTCTATATAATGAGCTGCAAGGCTATTTCATGCACGCACGATTTGGGTCAGCTATACCCCGTGTCAGTCATATACGGCCGGCATATTAATAAAACTTCTCAAAAAATTTATTTGGACTTGGTTTCTCTATGTAAACCCATGGAAAGTCCAGAAAGGCTACTTTATAACACTAAAGACCCAGAGAATCCGTAAAATCTGCTAGGAAACTCTCCATTTTCCCAGTACAGTCTTCACATATCGTCTTCTCAAGGGATGACCTGCAAACTGTTCTACAGGTTGACCTGATGAAATTTCACAAACTGATGCCTGCCCAGGCAGTGGCACAAAGAACAGTGTTGGCCAAGGATACTGAGGACCCAGGTTCAAAACCCCAAGGGCGATAGATTGAGCACGGGTTCATCCAGTTTGAGTATGAGTATTGGGTCAACAAGTACGTTTAGGTTTGCTTGCTTGTATTTTGCATTGGCTGGGCAGCGCCATGCGTATGTAGTCTTTGAAAGGTTGTGGGTGCTTGCCCTCAGGGCGGCAGATTGCAAATTGCCGGCTGCCTGCCTCCAAGGAAAGGGGCGATTGTTTATTATTGTTTGCTGGATGTAGGGCAAATAAGTTTGTTAAATCTGTATTTTTGGGGTTTGCTCACTTTTATTGTTAAAAATGGCCACTGATCACGTGATTGTGTTGCCCAGGTGATAGTGCTAATTACCTTTCTGCTTGGGAAGGGGCTTGGTTATGCTAATGTATGCTGGAGGAAGGACTTTTATGCTGAAAAGTTGTAAGACCAGGGAAGGAGGAGGAGCTAGGAGGCCATTTTGGAAGAGGCTATGTGGTTGCAGAAGAGGCGGGCATCCAAGATAGCTGGGTGCTGAAGGGGTGCAGAGGTGAGGGGCTTTGTGAGCTCCACTGGACTGGTGGTAGGGGCCTTTGATTCTAGGAAAACCTGGGAGAAAGTCAGTGGCTTTAGGAGCTCTGAATGGAAAGGAAAGTGTTTTCCCACTGTGTGTTTTTACTTGCTAGCCAGGTGCAAGCTAGAATAAAAGGATGGCCCACCAGTTCTTGGATCCATTGTTTCATTACCGTCTATCCAAATCTAATGAGAATTTGCACATGTTTGGCGGCTACAACCATGCTGTGACTACTTGCCTTACACTGGAGAAGGGATTTTTTTCCCTAGCCTGTTTTGCTGGGGAGTCCAGAGAGGGAGGGAGTGCTAAAAGGCTTAGGAGCCCTGAGATTTCGGCCCCACCTGTTTTGCTGGGGAGTACTGTGATGGGTGAGGAGAAACAGAAGCGGTCTTTCCTGCCTGTTTGCTCGTTCGCCATTACAGACTTTAATAAATGAAATGGCCCACTGTTTTCTGGCTCCACAGTTCCTTTACCATCTGCCTGAAACCAATGAGAACCTGCAAGGCCACGATGGTGATGGCCAATGGCCTTACATCTGGCATAGCCAGCAGGATTCAGATCAGATTGGTCTGGAGCTACAGACACCCTTGAGGAGTGGGGTAGAGGACTGGTCATTGCTCCCCAGTGTATGCTTCCCCATGGTTGTCTTTTTGGGGACTGTCATCTGGCTGTTTTCTTAAAGCCCTGTGAGAAGAAATACAGAGCTCTGTGTAAGAGACCACCCAACGTCAAAACCTCCACAAAGAGCTGCAGATCTGAGAACTGCTGATCAGGCTAAAGGCTGAGAATCAGCAATGACTTGAACTACATACAGCAAGCGCTGGAGAAGGAGCCCGGCCGGATTCAAGATCTGCTGAGCACCAACAGTGCTTGGAACTGGAACAGTCTACAGGTTCGTGAGTTGCAGTTTGCCCTGGAGATTGAACGTTGGCAGCGGCAGTTGTTGGAAGAACAACCGCGGGTTCAGGTTCAGGCAGAGAACCGGCAGCCGCAGGAGCCGAAGACAGAGCTGTGTCTGTGGAGTGGCTCTGAGTCAGTGCGAGCAGACGTTTCCAGCTTCTCTTCTGAGAATGAGGAGGTTTGGGCTGAAGCTGCCATCTGCACACTCAGAGCTTGGCCAGTAGCTGTCCAGAAGGTAAAAACCCAGCAAAAAAAAAAAAAAAGTCCCTCAAAGGCAGCCACAGCCTCCCCAGGTAGTGGAGCACTCTATGGTCCAGCCCTACACCCAGGCAGAGCTGATAAGAGTTGGGGGCACTGGTAATCGGGTTGCTGCAACTGTGAGACAGAGGGGGTGGATGGCATCCTGCTCTCCAGAGCAGAGATGGAGAGATTGGCCATCGTTGCCACACGCTCCTCCTTGGGGCAGCATCTTCAGAGTTGCCGTGACAGCAGGGATGAGAAGGGAGGCCTGAGGCCCTGTGCAAACCTCGTTGCCTGTAATGGACCTTTACCTTGGTGATTTGCACAGACAACTGGGCTCTCTATCGTGGACTGATCATTAAGACTCTTAGACTGCAACCAGAGGGGGGCACCAGCTCCCTTGTTGAATGAACATGCAGCTTCTGGACAGTATGAAAGACAAGACCCTGATGGGGGAGGCCAGCTCTGGTGGAGGCCCTCCCGCACCAGAAAGCTGCTCTCATCCAGTTGGAGAGACACACCAAGGCCACTTAAAGGTTTTCGTGGACACAGCCCTGGACATAGGCCCTCCCACCTACCATGGAGTAGGGGGCTAGAAATGGGCCTCCAGTTTGTACCTTGGGCAAAGTACTCAGGAAGACATTATAAAAGACACCATTATCATTGTTATCATTATATAACTTATGATGTTGCTATAGTTTGTTTATTTATGTAATGTACCTCATTCCTCATACAGGAATACCTGTGGTGTAGATTATGAAGCGAACAATCCTATAGAGGTGCAATGTTGGGTCAACAAGTGTGTTTAGATTTCCTTGCTTGTATTTTGCATTGGCATGGGGCAGCACCATGTGTGTATAGTGTATGGAAGGCTGAGGATGCTTGCCCACAGGGCAGTGGATTACAAATTGCAGATTGCCTGCCTCCATGGGGAGAGGCAATTGTTTGCTATTATTTCCTGGAGAAGGGGTGTATGGCCAGCAGTCTCAGCCATCACAGCCGCCTGGCACATGCAGGTTCACATTTGATTCAGATAGATGGTAGTGAAACAGCAGAGCCAAGAACTGATGGACCATCCTTTTATTCTAACTCACAATCTGCTGGCGAATAAAAACAAACACATAGGGCACCAAAACCCACTCACATGTTCTTCGTTTCCACAACCAGGAAAATCTTTCTGGTTTTTCCTAGAATCAAAGGCCCCCACCTCTGTTCCCCTTCCGCTCCAGCCATCTTGCTGCCTGCCTCCTCTGCAACCCTGTGGCCTCTCTCTGCCAAAATGGCCTCCTAGCTCCTCCCTTCTCCTTCTTCTTAAAACTTTTTGGTGCAAAAGCCCTCCTCCAGCACACATCAGGATAACCAAGCCCTTTCCCAAGCATGAAAGGAATTAGCTGTATCATGTGGGAGCATCATCATGTAAGCAGTGGCCATTTTTAACAATAAAAGTGAGCAAACCCCAAAAATGCAGCTTTCAAAAACTTATTTGCCCAACAAGGGTTTTTCTCCCCAGTCTGTTTTGCTGGGGAGTCCAGAGGGAGAGTGCTGAGGGGCTTGGAAGAACTCAGAAAACAGCCCAGCCTATTTTGCTGGAATGTGCTGAGACTGGTGGGGGCCAGTGAGGAGAAAGGGAAGCAGTCTTCCCTGCCAGTTTGATCATCCACCATTCCGAGACTTTAATAAACAAAATGGCCCACCATTTTCTGGTTCCACAGTTCCTTCACTGTCTACCTGAATCCAATGAAAACCTGCATGTGCATGGCCACAGCCAATGGCCTTACAGTGGGATTACCAGCTTAAGAGTAGAGTCATAGACATGACCCCTGGCTTGAGCCCAAAGGTCACTGGCTTGAAGCCCAAGGTCACTGGCTCAGATGAAGTCTCTCCCCCCCCATCAAGGCATGTATGAGAAAGCAATCAATGAACAACTAAGGTACCACAACTATAAGTTGATGCTTCTTATCTCTCCTACTTTCTGTCTGTCTGTCCTTGTCTCTCTCTCTCACTCTCTTTCTCTCTCATTAAAAAGAAAAAAAATCACAGAGGAAATTCTTAAACCTTAAGAACTTTTATCTCTGTGGGATCTGAAACACCCAACTAACTGAAGGGATTATACCAGAGTTGCCCCTTATTGCCATCAATTTCTTATTGCTACCTGATCCAAACTTTATTCTAGAGCTCTTTAGAGTTAAAGAGAAAACAGAAAAATGTCCCAAATTTTGTCCCCTTTTATATTACAATTTTTGGTCAAAGATATATATTCATCTGCATTTTTATAATTTTTTATAAAGTTTGACAAAAAAAAGATTTTTAAAAATAGGGTATCATTGGCCTGACCCATGGTGGTGCAGTGGATAAAACATCAACCTGGCCTGACCAGGTGGTGGTGTAGTAGATAGAGCGTCAGACTGGGATGTAGAGGACCCAGGTTCGAGATCCCAAGGTCGCCAGTGTGAGTGTGGGCTCATCTGGTTTGGGCAAGGCTTACCAGCTTGAGCCCAAGGCCACTGGCTCGAGCAAGGGGTCACTCGGTCTGCTGTAGCCCCCCCACCCCTGGTCAAGGCACATATGAGAAATCAATCAATAAACAACTAAAAAGCCACAACAAACTATTGGTATAATATTTCTCATCTCGCTCTCCCTTCCTGTCTGTCTGTCTCTATCTGTCTCTCTCTCTGACTCTGTCTTTGCCAACAATCCCCCCCCAAAAAAAAACACATCAACCTGGAATGTTGAGGTCACCAGATTGAAACCCTGGGCTTGCCTGGTCAAGGCACATATGGGAGTTGATGCTTCCTGCTCCTCCCCCCCTTTCCTCTCTCTCTTTTCTAAAAATGAATAAATAAAATCTTTTTTAAAAAAGGTAAAAATAGGATGTCACAGGTTAATTTCTTGATCAATTGCAATAGTATTTCTAGGTAAAAATTAAAATATAGATACAATCTGATTTTTTTTACTTGTAAGGAGAAATTTAAAAACTTTCTTTTGGGGGAGGGAAGGTTTTGGGCTTTTGAATAGTTATGCTAAATTATCTTATTTGAATATGTTTAGATAATGATTATTAGTTATCAAATGACTAGATGTTAACCAAGTCATTATTTTCTTCATTCTCGGTTTTTATTCATGTTTTTCCATTTCATAACTGCTTTGTTACCTCTCTAGAAATCATATGTAAATGGAAAATGTACATCCCTCTTCCCATAGTTTACAAGTCTATAAATAAAATTTAATGGGAGAACCTAATATTTTCATCAATTATCTTTACTATATTCTAAGTGATTTTATAAAGAACAAGGGCAAAAACTTATTCTTTTTGTTTGTTTGTTTGTTTGTTTACAGAGACAGAGAGAGGGACAGATAGGGATAGACAGACAGGAAGAGAGAGAGATGAGAAGCATCAAATCTTTGCTGTGTTGCCTGACCTGTGGTGGCGCAGTGGATAAAGCGTCGACCTGGAAATGCTGAGGTCGCTGGTTCGAAACCCTGGGCTTGCCTGGTCAAGGCACATATGGGAGTTGATGCTTCCAGCTCCTCCCCTTTCTCTCTCTCTCTCTGTCTCTCTCTCCTCTCTCTCTCTCTCTCTCTCTCCCCTCTCTAAAAATGAATAAATAAATAAATAAATGTATCTTAAAATCTTTGCTGTGGCACCTTAGTTGTTCATTGATTGCTTTCTCATATGTGCCTTGATGGGGGGAGGAGGGTTACAGTAGAGCAAGTGACCCCTTACTCAAGCCAGTGACCTTGGACTTCAAGCAAGCAACCTTTGGGCTCAAGTTAGTGACCATGGGGTCATGTCTATGATCCCAAGCTCAAGCCAGAGACCCCCGCACTCAAACTGGTGAGCCCATGCTCAAGCCAGCAACCTCATGGTTTTGAACCTGGGTCCTCCACATACCAGTTCAATGCTCTATCCACTGCTCCACCACCTGGTCAGGCTCTCGTTCCTTTTTATTTTTTTTTTTTCTAGTATAAGTCAAGTCTACAGTAACAACATGATGGACCATAAAATGCTTTCCCTCGTATTTCCAGCTTGCTAGGTTGATTATATACTTAGCAGCCCAATTTTCCCCAAGGGATAGTACACATTCAAAATATTACACCCTTAACAAACACAAATGTGAAAGCAAATTGAGATGCCCCCCCCATTATTTCCCAAGTCCACGGAATCTCTTAATTTAACTCTTTGACCAATGGTCAGCTTGTTTCACCATCATACAAGTTCTTTTTTACTCCACCGGACAGTCTGCCTACCTTTCTATATGTTGGAATATAAAAAATAAATAAAATAAATTCAAGGAATAAAACCACCTTCTATAGCCTATCTCTGCTAATGCCAACCATATTGATTGTTTGACCTTTACTAAGTCTACTGACTATATGGTGTATATGTTTAGGGATTATATATACTGACATTTCTTTTCTAAGTCAAATCTAAACTCTGACTCCCCAGAATCAAACTCTACATACTGTCTCAACCTGTCCCCATTTTGCACCACTCTCTCTGACATCTGGACACCACTTATTGATTTAATTTTCAGCAGCTGTCACTCAAGGACACCCAGCTTTAGCTGGACCAACATTAAAATGGAAGATTCCCAAGAGCCAGAAAATGGCCCAATTTGACACAAATGTGTATAATCTTTCTGCAGAAATAACTGGGCTCAACAAGGTTATCAGTTTAACCGATAATTTTTTCCAATTATGATCATCACAGTTAACAAACAGTTTTAGTAACAGAGTCAGTCAGAGTTAGGGGTTTTCTTAAAAAAAGAAAGTAGGATAAGAATCGTTTAGTTTTCTCATTTTCAAGTATTTTAGGAATAAAACCCACGGACTAAAATCTATTTTTGTCTAACAGATGAGTTGCTAGCTTAGTGATGCAAGAGCATCATTCATGACCATAAACCCACCATCATTGCACACGCGCACACACAAGATTAGGAACGCACTGATTAACAAACAACAAAAACAGGTCTGTGCCAACTCCAGGTCTATTCCAAGTCTTATGATGATACTTAATAACTAGCCCTTGCTGCATATCAATTGGCGTTTTTTAGCTTGCAATTAAAAGAATAATTTTTCATCTTCCAAAAAGGATTTTCAAGCACTTTAAAAATGGCAAATATGTTTAAAGTTAAGTAGATTGCTCACCTTTGACAGCATATTTGCAAGTCATTCATGACCTCAAAGATCAAAGACAACTCTTTCATTTTCAATTAGTGAGCAAGTCGACCCTACCAGCTTACTATCCACAACCAGATAGAACTATAAACACCTCTGCTTAAAAGAAACAATCAGTGGAGTACCACATTGACTCAATATAAAACTCAGACTAGAGAATATGCATCTTCACATCTTGTATGGTTTAATTTTGAGCACATAAGCACTGTAAGACACTGATCTCAATCTACCTTGAGCAGTTTTTCTATTGATATAGAAAAGATCTTTTACATTAAATTATGTATTGTATACTCCCACCTTATACCTAAAAAAGACTGAAGGTGACCAAATTACTGGCCATTGTTAGTATGCTGTTAATATTGTATTCTTGAAAAACAAGTCATATAAAATGAAATTAGAATGTCAAGAACAGAATTTGCACTTTTTGCCATGAAGAAAAAATTCCGCCCTGGCCGGTTGGCTCAGTGGTAGAGCATCAGCCTGGCGTGCAGAAGCCCTGGGTTCGATTCCCGGCCAGGGCACACAGGAGAAGCGCCCATTTGCTTCTCCACCCACCCCCCTTCCTCTCTGTCTCTCTCTTCCCCTCCCGCAGCGAGGCTCCATTGGAGCAAAGATGGCCTGGGCGCTGGGGATGGCTCCTTGGCCTCTGCCCCAGGTGCTAGAGTGGCTCTGGTTGCAACAGAGTGACGCCCCGGAGGGGCAGAGCATCGCCCCTGATGGGTGTGCCGGGTGGATCCCGGTCGGGTGCATGCAGGAGGCTGTCTGACTGTCCCCGTTTCCAGCTTCAGAAAAATAAAAAAATAAAAAAAAATTCCAACTCTGACTGGTGGTACAATGGATACAGCAAGATTGCAGTGGCATGGCATGGTCACCAGTTCAGTCCCAGGGTCACTGCCTCGATCTTGAGGGTGCTAGTTCAATCCCAATGACTCCAGCTTAATTCCAAGGTGGCCAGTTGGAACCCCAGTCAGAGCACATATGAGAAGCAATCAGTGGGTACACAACTAAGTGGAACAATGAGTTGATGCTTCTCTCTCTCTCCCTTCTTCTGTCTCTCTCTCTTTCTCTCTTCCTTCCTCTCCCTCTCTCTCTCAAAAAAAAAAGAAAAGAATTTCACAAAAGCAGTGGTGACCTAGAACAAATTCATATTAGCTCACAAGAGTTGACTAAGTGTATCTCTTTCCAACTCCATGTTCGGTGATATATGTTAGTAGCCTGACCCTGGTTGTGATGGGAGTGTTTACACAACAGAAATGAGCAAACACTACTTGTAGATTTACAAGTTTAGAATCCAAGAGATGAAGATGTTCTATATTTGTACTGTCCAATAGAGGAGCTGCAAGCTAGCCACATGTAGCTACTGAGCAGCTTAAATAGGCTAATGTTATTGAAGAGCTAAATCTTTTATTTTACTCTATTTTAATTTAAATATAGTGTGTCCGTAAAGTCACGGTGCACTTTTGACTGGTCACAGGAAAACAACAAAAGATGACAGAAATGTGAAATCTGCACCAAATAAAAGGAAAACCCTCCCAGTTTCTGTAGGATGATGTGGCAGCATGTGCGCATGCGCAGATGATGAGGTAACACCGTGTATACAGCGGAGCAGCCCACGGCCATGCCAGTCGAGATGTAGACAGTACAGAGGAAAGTTCAGTGTGTTCTGTGGCTCGCTAAATTCAAATCCATGACCAAAGTGCAACGTAAATATCGGCACGTTTATAATGAAGCATCATGACATTAATTACTTAAAACAGAGAATCAAGGACATTATTCACTCTGTTACACCAGACGTCCTTACCCGTGTGTGGCAAGAACTTCACTATCGTTTGGATGTGTGTAGGGCAACAAATGGAGCCCACATCAAACTGCACTGAATAGGTATGAAACTGGGAGAGTTTTCCTTTTATTTGGTGCAGATTTCACATTTCTATCGTCTTTTGTGGCTTTCCTGTGACCGGTCAAAAGTGCACCATGACTTTACGGACACACTGTAGTCACATGTGGCCAAGTATAGGCTACTATTTTTCAGTTCCACTGTTAAATAACAAGTAATGACATCTGCCAAGAGCCATGAAGACTGAGGCAGCTGAGAAGAAAGAGGAGCGCCCAAGGAAAGGGTCACATTAGGTCTTAAAATAGTAAAATACAACAGCAAAGCCTTTCCAGGTTCTATCATCACTTTTTTTTTTTTTTTTTTTTTTTTGAAAAGGAGAGAGGAAGAGAGAGACAGAGAGAGGGACAGACAGGGACAGACCAGACAGACAGGCAGGGAGAGAGATAAGAAGCATCAACTCATAGTTGAAGCACTTTAGTTTTCATTGATTGCTTTCTCATATGTGCCTTGATGGGGGGGGGGGGGGGCAGCAGCTGAGCCAGTGACTCCTTTCTCTAGCCAGAGATCTTGGGTTCAAGCCAATGTCCTTGGGCTTCAAGCCAGCAACCTTTGTGCTCAAGCCAGTGACCATGGGGTCATGTCTATAATACCATGCTCAAGCCAGCAACCCCACACTCAAGGTGGTGGGCCTGCACTCAAGCCAGTGACCTCAGTGTTTCAAACCTGGGTCCTCCATGTCCCAGGCCAATGCTCTATCCACTGTGCCACCTCCTGGTCAAGCTCTATCATCCCTTTTTAAATCTGCTGTCCACACATTCACTCATTCACAAACCTGAAACCATCAATTGTGGGGAAGGCAGATGAAGGCTACATCTTTAGTAAAGTATCTTTGTAAAAAAAAAAAGTGACCCCCCCCCTGCTCTAAAATAGTGATTCTCAATTTTCAGCGTGTATCAGAATCACCTGGAGGACTTGCTTGAACCACAGATTTCTGGGTCCTACCCCCAATTTCCGATTTAGTAGTTCCAGATTGAAGACCAAGAATTTGCATTTCTAACAAATTCTCAGGTAATGCTGATTACATGAGGGAAGGGTGGGGGCACACTTTGAAAACCACTACTGCCCTGGCCGGTTGACTCAGTAGTAGAGCGTCGGCCTGGCGTGCAGAAGTCCTGGGTTCAATTCCCGGCCAGGGCACACAGGAGAAGCGCCCATTTGCTTCTCCACCCCTCCCCCTCTCCTTCCTCTCTGTCTCTCTCTTCCCCTCCTGCAGCCAAGGCTCCATTGGAGCAATGATGGCCCAGGCGCTGGGGATGGCTCCTTGGCCTCTGCCTCAGGCGCTAGAGTGGCTCTGGTCACAACAGAGCGACACCCCAGAGAGGCAGAGCTTCGCCCCTGGTGGGCGTGCCGGGTGGATCCCGGTCGGGCGCATGCGGGAGTCTGTCTGACTGTCTCTCCCCATTTCCAGCTTCAGAAAAATAAAAAAATAAAATAAATAAAAAAAAAAGAAAACCACTACTGTCCAGCTAATAATATATGTCAATCTCCAACTCCTACTCCTTCAGCCACAGTCTACGTGCTTCTCTCTCCAGCTGAAGTCCTATTGATTGTATTTCCTGAGACACTAGAGCAAATCTCACTACTCTCGGCTGGTTAATTCTATTCTTCAGGTCCAGAGTTAAAACTGTAAGAAAACTGACAAGCACTCGTACTTCACCTCTTCCAGGGTCCCTGGAGCTCTGTTGTTCCCACTATGCCAGATGCTACATTTAGATGTGCAATTTAAAGAGTTTCTGCTCATAGCCCCAGCTGTTTATGAAAAGTGCAGACACCAACTGATCTCCTTCTCTCTCACCCCCTCCCACCCCTCATAATAGCTTCCCATAGAATACACTTAACACAAACACAAAGAGCCAAAATAATCTCCAGTATATACCTACATTTTGCCAGCTTCTCGACAATATAGCTCAGCAGGAACTAAATGATTCTCTCTCCCAGAAGGAAGATGGTTTGGAGAGACTCTTCCCCAAATGGAAATACATCTATTTGAGTAAATTAAAAACCCAGGAATTTGGATCATGAGAATGAATGGAGCCCAACCTGTGGTGGCATGGTGGATAAAGCATTGGCCTGGAACGCTGAGGTCGCTGGTTCAAAACCCTGGGCTTGTCTGGTCAAGGCACCTATGAGAGTTGATGCTTCCTGCTCCTCCCCTTTCTCTCTCTCTCTCTCTCTCCCTCTCTCTCTTCTAAAATAAATAAATCTAGAAAAAAAGAGAATTCATGGCCTCTCAGAGGCTTCTTTAAGACTGTTTTAAGTCTAGTTAACAAAAAAGGAACAATAAAAGCTTTGTACTTTCTTTTGTTCTTGTTCTCATCCAGAGAAGTAAGAAGATGGTGGTTAGGGGGGCATGTTAGAAACTGTTCTAAACGGAGAGCTAGGATAAATAAAGGACAATAATGACAAGGTTAGTCATCAAGACAGAAATGATAGCTAAAAGCACATGTTGGTGCTATCAAGATAAATTATAAAGAAAGAGAAATAGAAAAGTGTCAGCTTCCAAAGCACCAGCTGTTGTCTTGACTTATCAGAGTTTTATTTCCGGTCAGGATGTTCCTCATTCCCTAAAACAGGCTACTGTTATGTCTAGTAAACACATTTTTAGAAAATTAAGGAACATTTTTAAAGTGATATCAGAGGTCCCAAACTCTGTTCTTTAGTGATATGTGGCAATTTTTATCTCTAAGCTAAATCACTTCTAGACAAGAGAAAATTCCTTAGCTTTTCCACTGTAAATAAGACTTTAAATCTAAACGCAAAACATAGTATTGAGGCCCTGGCTTGGTAGCTCAGTTGGTTAGAGTGTCATCCCAATACACCAAGATTGCAGGTGTGATTCTCAGTCATGGCACATAGAAGAAACAAGTAATAAATGCGTAAATAAATGGAACAACAAATTGATTTCTCTCTCTCTCTTTCTCTAAAAAAACAATTAAACTCAAAGCATAGTATGGAATAAATAAAAATGGATACTCCCACCTGACCAGGTGGTGGCGCAGTGGATAGAGCATCAAACTGGGATGCAGAGGACCCAGGTTCAAGACCCCGAGGTCACCAGCTTGAGCATGGGCTCATCTGGTTTGAGCAAAGCTCACCAGCTTGGACCCAAGGTTGCTGGCTTGAGCAAGGGGTCACTCAGTCTGCTGTAGCCCCAGGGTCAAGGCACATATGAGAAAGCAATCAATGAACAACTAAAGTGCCACAACAAAAAACTGATGATTGATGCTTCTCATCTCTCTGCGTTCCTGTCTGTCCCCTATCTATCCCTCTCTCTGACTCTCACTCTATCTCTGTAAAAAATATATATATAAAAAAAATAAGATTAAAAAAAATGGATACTCCCCACAGCAATCAGACAAGAAGAAATAAAAGTAACCCAAACTGAAAAGGAAGAAGTAAAACTGTCACTATTTTCAGATGAGATGATACTATATAATGGAGAACCCTAAAGATTCCACCAAAGAAACCTACTAAAACTAATGAATGAATTTAGTAAAGTATCAGGATACAAAATAAATATTGAGAAATGAGTTGCATTTGTATAAACCAATAATGAACTATCTCAGAAAAGAAACAAGAAAACAATCCCATTCACAAATACTTCAAAAAGATAAAATAAAATAAAATACCTAGAAATAAAGTTAACCAAGGATGTAGATCTGTACTAGGAAAATTATAAAACACTGAAGAAAGAAATTGAAGAAAATACAAATAAATATAGGTGTATAGCATGTTGTGTTAATGGGTAGGAAGAATTAACATCATTAAAATGTTCATATTACTGAAAGCAATCTATAGATTCAATGCAATTCCTATCAAGATACCAATGGCATGGTCTACAGAACTAGAACAAATATTCCAAAATTTTATATGGAACCACAAAAGACCCCGAATAGCTACAGCAATCTTGAGAAAGAAGAACAAAGTTAAAGGACTCACACTACTTGATATCAAACTATACTACGAGGCCATAGTAATCAAAGCAGCATGGTACTGGCATAAAAACAAGTATATAGATAAATGGAACAAAATAAAGAATCCAGAAATAAATCCACACCTTTATAGTCAATTAATCTTTCACAAAGGAGGCAAAGAAGGTAAAGATAGTCTATTCATAAATAATGTTGGGAAAATTGGACAGTTGCATGCAAAAAAAAATAAAACTAGACCAAGTTCTCACATCATATACAAAAAACCAATAAAATTATATAGGTTTCAAGTGTACAATTCTATAATACACCATCTGCATATTGTATTGCATGTTCAACACAAGTCAAATTTCCCTCAGTCACCATTTCTTTTCCTCTACACCCTCTTCTACATCCCCCCACTCTTCTTTCCCTCTGGTAATCACCATATTGTTATCTATGTCTATGAATTGTTTTGTTTTGTTTTCCTTTGCTTTGTTTTGTTTTGTGTTGCCTTCACCTTTTTCACCCAGCCTTGCAAAACATCCTCCCCTCTGAAAACTGTCAGTCTGTTCTTTATCTATGAGTCTGTCTCTATTTTTCCTGTTAGTTCATTTTGTTCACTAGTTTCCACATATGAGTGAAATCATGTGGCATTGTCATATCTGACTGGTTTGTTTCACTTAGCGTAATACTCTCCAGGTCCATCCATGCTGTTGCAAAATGTAAGACATTTTTCTTTTTTATGCCAAGTACTATTCCACTGTGTAAATGTACCACAGCTTTTTTATCCACTTATGTAGTAATGGACACTTGGGCTGCTTCCAAATCTTGGCTATTATAAATAATGCTGCAATGAACATAGGGATGCATATATTTTTTGGAATCAGTGTTTTGGGTTTCTTCAGATATATTCCCAGAAGTGGAGTTGCTGAATCATAAGGTAGGTTTATTTTTAATTTTTTGCAATAACTCGACACTGCTTTCCACAGTGGCTGCCCCAACTGGCATTCCTACCAACAATGCACAAGGGTTCCCTTTTCTCTACACCCTCGCCAACACTTGTTTTTAGACTTATTGATGACAGTCATTCTGATAGGTGTGAAGTGATATCTCATTGTGGTTTTAATTTGCATTTCTCCAATAATCAAGTGATGTTGAGCATCTTATATCTGTTGGCCATCTTTATGTCCTCTTTGAGAGTTTATTTTTTCTTTCTTTCATTTAAAACTGTCCTGGCTTATACAGCTAGTAATGAAAGAGCTGGATTCCAAAATCTGAAGTTTCAAAGCCCCTGCATCAAACTCTGTAAACTGCAACCCACCTTGAAAACAGTTATTCCAGAGAAAAACAAATAAATTAAAATAAAAAGTAAAAAGCTCCAAAAGAACAAGATGGCAAAAGTTTTTCAAAGTCTAATGAGATCCAAATGTCAACTAAAGTTTCCCATAGTAACTATTAATTACAATTATCAGTTCTTGCTGGCTTACAAATAAGTTAAAGAGGAAATTAGCTAAAACAGATTTTAATCATTTAAATGACTTTTTTTTCTTCAACAGGTGATTTGTTTCACCCAAAGCAAATCCTGCCAAGAGAATTAGATAAATAAGCAACCTATAATTGAATAGTTCTTATCTAGTCTTCCTTGGAAGTTTGCTGAATTGGATTCATGGTTGCTATTCCATTAGCTATGAAAAAAAGTTAACAAACAAATATAGCAAAGAAAAGGAGCTAACAGTGATGTTTTCCTTTACTTCTATCTCTACCATGTTCCGCTATTTCCAACTGAACTAGTAATACCAAAAGCATGTAGCTATTCAAAAACATGGACCTTAATTCTGTAAGTTTCTTCATGATTTAAAAAAATCAATGTAATATAGTTCTTCAGCTATACATATACTATTCATTTCTTCAGCTATGGCACATAGAGATTGCATCAACCCTACACTTGTCCAATAGTTATAAATGAAACAACTTTCTCCTTAAAGAACTTCTGATAATGGTTTTTTTGAACATAGAAATAAGGTTCAAGAATTGGGTGAGGGTAAAATTTCCAGTGAGCTTAATTTAGATAAACCCTGAACCTGGATCCTGTAATTTTAATCATGAGTTCTGAAATGAAAACTCCTTGCTGGTAAAGTATGAAAAGAAACATACCAAAAACTCTGTATCATTTGATTCCTGTTTATCTGCTTGTGCTTCTGATTTAACAGATAATGACGGAATGCTTCCCAGGGAACAGCCACCATGTCAGGCACTGGGAATACAGTAGTGAATAAAGCAAACATGATTTCTTCTCTTTAGGAAGCTTACAGTGATAGTAGGGGAGTGTATGACCAGTGGCCACCACCATCGTGGCCATGCAGGTTCACATTGGATTCAGGCAGACGGTAAAGAAACAGTGGAGCCAAAAATGGTGGGCTATGCCTTTATTAAAGTCTCACACCGGGCCCTGGCCGGTTGGCTCAGCGATAGAGCGTCGGCCTGACGTGCAGGGGACCCGGGTTCGATTCCCGGCCAGGGCACGTAGGAGAAGCACCCATTTGCTTCTCCACCCCCCCCCCTCCTTCCTCTCTGTCTCTCTCTTCCCCTCCCGCAGCCGAGGCTCCATTGGAGCAAAGATGGCCTGGGCGCTGAGGATGGCTCCTTGGCCTCTGCCCCAGGCGCTAGAGTGGCTCTGGTGTCACGGCAGAGCGACCCCCCCCCCAGGGGCAGAGCATCACCCCCTGGTGGGCATGCCGGGTGGATCCCGGTCGGGTGCATGCAGGAGTTCTCTCCCCGTTTCCAGCTTCAGAGAAATACAAAAAAAAAAAAAAAAAAAAAAAAGTCTCACACCAGCCAATGAGCAAATACACAGGGAAAACACTTCCCTTTCACTCAGAGCTCCCAAAGCCCAGAAACATTCTCTGGTTCCACAACCAGGAGAATCTTTTCCAATTCCTCCTGGAATCAAAGGCCCCACCAGTCTCAGCAGAGCTCACAAAGTCCCTCAGCTCTGGTTCCCTATGTACACACCTTCTCTCTCTCTCCAAAAATTCACTTCTTCTTCAGCACTCTGCATTCTCTCCACTCTCCCTGCAAAACTGACTGGGCCCACAAAAACGCCTCCTCCAACAAATATTAGCAAAATAACGGCCCCTCCCAAGCAGGAATGCAACCTGCAATTTGCAATCAACTGTCCTGCTCTGAGGGCAAGCACACACGTGGCTGCCCAGCACAAGTTTTTAACAATAAAAGTGAGCAAACTCAAAAAATACAAATTTTACAAACTCATTTTCCTAGCAGGGAGTATTTAAGACTTTAAGATTTCTCTTGTCTTAAAGACACAAAAATGTAAGTACAACTGACCCTTGGTGGGTAAGGGTTATAACCCCAATCCCCCCACCAACTATAGTCAAAAATCCATGTATAACTTTTGACTCCTCCCAAAACTTGACTACCCTCTGTATCCACAGTGGATTAGTTCCAGGATCCTTCATGAAGAGAAAAATTGGGGGTGGGGGTGGGGAGGGGAGAAAGGGTGAGAGGAAGGGTGTGGGGGGAGAGTGAGGGGTATAAAGAGGTATAAATATAAGGTGATGGAGGATGATCTGACTTTGGGTGATGGGTATACAGCACAATCGACTGTCAAAATGATGTGGAGATGTTTGCCCAAAATCTATGTACTCTTGTTGACCCATGTCACCCGTTAACTTTAATTTTCTAAAAAAAAAAAAAAAAAGACATCTGCAGATTCTCAAGTCCTCTCTATAAAAAGGCATAAATCTCTTGGTGGTGACAACAAAAACAGCACCGGGTGTTAGACAGGTGGGGTCAGACAGGACTTTGGTGCAGCAACCTCAGTACCTAAGTTCCGGCTAGGAAAGAATTCAGAGCTAACACTCAAAGTATAAGAGGCAGTTTATTGAGAAAGTATAAGAGGCAGTTTATTGAGAAAGTCACAGAGGCAGAAGAAATAGGATTCAGGAAACAAGTTATAGAGGCATAAGAAGGGGAGCTTAGGAAAAAGAGGGGAACACGACTGGGGGGATGAAAGGTGAGGGCATGCCCCTGGGAGGCAGAGCGCACTGCGTCCTTGCTCCTAAGGGCTTTTTTTTTTTTCCAAGAGTGACTGAGAGAGAGTCAGAAAGAGGGACAGACAGACAGGAAGGGAGAGAGATGAGAAGCATCAATTCTTCGTTGCGGCACTTTAGTTGTTCATTAATTGCTTTCTCATATGTGCCTTGACTGGGGGGCTACAGCAGACTGAGTGACCCCTTGCTCAAGCCAGCGACCTTGGATTCAAGCTGGTGAGCTTTGCTCAAACCAGATGAGCCCACGCTCAAGCTGGCGACCTCAGGGTTTTGAACCTGGGTCCTCTGTGTCCCAGTTTGACGCTCTATCCACTGCACCACCGCCTGGTCAGGCTGCTCCTAAGGGCTTTTAAGGGTAGAGATTTTAGGAGAAGTCCCAGGGGAGGATCTCAATAGAATATTCATGAGCTCTCCAGGCACAGCCTTTCAGGGTCATGGTCTCCACTAACTGATCAGTGCCAGGGCAGGGGTCCTTAAAGCAGCTGGTCCTGAGGTCAGCCATGGAGTCCCTTGTCTGGTTTTGCTCCTTTTCTGGGCCTGGAGCTATCTATTGTCCTTGCTCTGGTGACCTTCTATACCTGGCCCATCATCCTTGCTCTGCTCATGCCTAACTGCCTGCCACAGATCAATTCATCCAGTCAATACTCCACATCAGTGGACTCCCAATCATAGATCAAAAGTAGTACAGAAATGTATTCCATTCTCTCCTTAGAATTTTCCCTTCCTTGAAAGGTCACAGAAAACTGACCAAGATTTATACCTCTACCTGTTAGGGCTGGGAAAGGTGAAGAGCTTCCCAGATGGAACAGAACGTCCAGAGAATATCAGTAAGCATAATCCCAGAATGAGATCCAAGCCAAAGTCATGTTCTGAAGTCTCCTCTGCACACTTAATACAGCACCACATGAAGGAAAGAAAGCAACAGGGACCACAAAAATATCCTGTGTTTGGTGGTAGAACTACTTCATTGCGAATGACCAAAAAAAAAAAAAAATCAAACTGATTCAAACAATATGGGGAATTTACAGGTTTGAGTCACTGGAGGTCAAATGGGCTCTCACTGCAATTTCATTGAGGCCTTAGTTTCATTTCTTTCTGATTCTTTAGGCACTCCTCCCTGTAGCCCCTTGATCTTCAGGATGGCTTTCTTCATGAGCATAAGAGCACAGCTAGCAAAAAAAAAAAAAGAGAAGCTACAATTCTTTCTCAAACTCCTCCAGGATGAGAGATAATAAGAGCTTTTCACAACAATTGAACTACAACCCTGAACTAGCCTCTGATTCGATTACTCCTGTACTCAGAGAAAACTTATCTACAGACTATTTTTCTGCCAAAGGCAGGAATTCTCACCTTGATCAATTTTTTGTAGCAAGGGGACTCAGATAACTCTGAGTGGCTTTGCCTTCTCGCCATCCAGTGCACAAGACACAAGACATGGATCGTGGAGGCCACAAAATGGGATGAGCTGGAATGGATACCAGAGAGACAACTAAAATAACTGTTTTATATAGTTTTACTTTAATTCATTGTCTATCTCCAGTAATATGTTTCCCCCAACATACGCAAAGTCCAGCAAGCAAAGCCTAGACTTCTTGACTCACAACCCGCCAAAGAAGTGCAACAGAGTTTCCAAATTCTTTCTCCAGCTAAATCAACAATAATGTAGAAGCTCACAGTCCTGCTATCATAAAGTTTTATCAGCTACGAGGAAAGAACCTGGAGAACATCCCAGCTAATCTCTCAGCAGCAGCTGGGAAAAGCATCAAAAATCACTTTTTCAATTGTCTGTCCGGGTATCACAGGCACTTAATCTGCAGATATCCCTCTGTTAACACTAGGCGACTCCACTCGAACAAAGCAACTCCTAGGACACCCTGGGGCACACTGCCCCCCGGTGACCAACCTCCAGGAATGGTAATTAAGAATTCCATAGTCAGAGTAGGCTTTGTAAGGAAACAGTTCTAAAACCCTGCAGAGCAGCTAGATTTCTCTGCTAATTGCTCTGATTCCCAAATGCTAGGAGAGACTTTTTGGCAGAACCCATTGATGGGTTTCCAGTTCTTCCTAAATAAACTTGTTTTATCTCTTCTTTTCCATTTGAGTTCCCAACAGGAAACAATGGCTTTAACCATTAGCACAGTAGTCTCAATAGGCCCATGATGGTGAACCTTTTTATAAAAACTGCCCACTTTTGCAGTGCTGGTCAACCTGGCCCCTCCCACCCACTAGTGGGTGGTCCAGCTTTCATGGTGGGCCAATCGCAGTGCTGTTTGGTTGCTCCGCTACAGCAGACCATGAAAGCTGGAACGCCCATTAGTGGACAGGAGGGACCAGGTTGACCAGCACTGCAAAAGTGGGCAGTTTTTATAAAAAGGTTTGCCATCACAGCAATAGGCAATATGCTTTGTTTCTCCACTTTACCTTCCAGCTCCCAAGCATAATGTGGTAAGAGCATCTACTCCATGGTCTGAGCCTTGTGTGTGAGACAAGTCTCCACTAGCTGTATAACCTGCATTCTACCAACTTTGCTGTTAAAGGACATACTTTTTTAAAAAGGTAAAATCATGATTCACATACAAATGAATATAAAATGAACCTGTGTCAGAGATTTTATGAAATACATTAATTAATGAAGAAACCAGTATGTTACAAACAATTCAAAGGATAATTCAAAGAACTACATTTATATAGAAAATCAGGAATGCTGAACTGAATTTATACACAGTATGGCCAGTAGTCAAGGCCATCGTGGTCATGCACATGCAGGTTCTCATTAGATTCCGGCAGATGGTAAAGAAACAGAGGAGCCAAAAAATAGTGGGCCATTCTTTTATTCAAGTCTCGCACTGGCTGGCAAGCAAACACACAGGGAAAAAACACTTCCCTTTCATTCAGGGCTCCCAAAGCCACTGACACATTCTTCAGTTCCACAACCAGGAGAATCTTACCCCGTTTCTCCTAGAATCAAAGGCCCCACCAGTCTCAGCAGAGCTCCCAAAGCCCCTCAGCTCTGTTCACCATCTTCTTCAAAATTTCTGCACAAACTGGCTTCTTCTTCAGCACCCTGCATTCTCTCCGCTCTCACTCTGCAAACATGGCTTCTCTCTCCTCCAGCACACATTAGCAAGATAATGGCCCTTCCTAAGTAGGAAGGTAATTTGCAATCTCACAGATCACATACCTGGCACTGCCCAGCGCCATTTTTTAACACCAGAAGTGAGCAAACTCAAAAAATACAGATTTTTTACAAACTCACTTCGCCCAACATACACAGAGACAAAGAGGTCTATCATCAAGGCAATAACCAGTTACATTTTGGACCCAGTTTATTTGCATTTCTAAGGAGGAGAATCATGATTATTATCAGTTTTCTGATGCTTATAAAGCTGTAAATTAGCTCAAAGACAGTGAAAGACATAGGTAACGCTGAAGCATATACTAACAGGACATTTTGTAAACTTTTTTTTTTTTTTTTGGTAGAGTGGGGAGTTTGACCATTTCAAAGTCTTTCAGTTTTTCTTTTTCTGAAAATGTCTTCCAAGTAAAAAATTCATCAAAAGAATGAAAAGACAAGCCACAAACTGGGGGAAAAAAATATTTCAAGAGGACTGTTATCTAAAATATAAGAAGAACTTCTAAAATTCAAAAACAAGCAACCTGATTAAAATGTAGGCCAAACACATCAACAGACACCTCACCAGTGAAAATATACAGATGGCAAATAAGCATATGAAAAAATGCTTCCCGTATGCCATCAGAAAAATACAAACTAGCCCTGGCAGGTTGGCTCAGCGGTAGAGCGTCAGCCTAGCGTGCGGAGGACCCGGGTTAGATTCCCGGCCAGGGCACACAGGAGAAGCGCCCATCTGCTTCTCCACCCCTCCACCACGCTTTCCTCTCTGTCTCTCTCTTCCCCTCCCGCAGCCAAGGCTCCACTAGAGCAAAGATGGCCCGGGCGCTGGGGATGGCTCTGTGGCCTCTGCCTCAGGTCGCAACATGGCGACGCCCAGGTTGGGCAGAGCATCGCCCCCTGGTGGGCAGAGCGTCGCCCCTGGTGGGCGTGCCGGATCCCGGTCGGGCGCATGCGGGAGTCTGTCTGTCTCTCCCTGTTTCCAGCTTCAGAAAAATGAAAAGAAAAAAAAAAAAAAGAAAGAAAAATACAAACTAAAACAACAATGAGATACCAGCACATACCTACTAAAATTGCCAAAATCCAAACAGCAACACCACCAAATGCTGACAAGGATATGAAGCAACAGGCACTTTCATTCATTGCTAGTCGAAATTAAAATGGTACAGCCACTTTGGAAAAACAATTTGGCAGTTTCTAACAAAACTAAATATACTCTTATCATCTGATCTAGCAATTGCTTTCCTTAGTATCTATTCCAAGAGTTTGAAAACTTAAGTTTGTGACCATGATATGTACGAGCATCTCAAAGGTCTGGCAGAGAAAAGGGCTTTTCTGGGAGAAGTAAATAATGCTAAAAACAACTGGATGTGGGAAGATTGGATGACTGGGAAGGTTGATTGGATAATTGATCATGGAATGGTTTCCCACGAGGTCAGCTGATTCTGGGGAGGGTGAACTATGGAGGGTTATTCCACCTTCCAATGCTTAAGGATGGGTCAAAATTTAAAGAGTCTGTGGGAAGGAGAGAACCATGTCTAAAATTTGGTCAAGTCCAGTTAATGAGCATTTTCTTCAGTTTGGCCAATGGGGACAAATATTTCAGCTAATCATTTATGAGATAAAGAATGAGGACTTCAGTTCTGGAAAGTTTGTTCAGTGGTAGAGCATCAGCCCAGCATGTGGATGTCCCAGGTTGATTCCCAATGAGGGAACACAGGAGAAGCGACCATCTTCTTCTTCACCCCTCCCTTTCCCCTTTCTCTCTCCTACTCTCTCTCTCTCTTCCCCTCCCACAGCCATGGCCCAATTGGAGTGCATCAGCCCGGGTGCTGAGGATGGCTCCATGGAGCCTCTGCCTCGGGCACTAAAAATAACTCAGTTGCAAGCATGGCCCAAAATGGGCAGAGCATTGGCCCCAGACAGGGGTTGCCAGGTGGATCCCAGTCGGTATGCATGCGGGAGTCTGTCTTTATCTCCCCTCCTCTCAATTGGAAACAGAAAGAAAAAGAAAAGAATGAGGATTTCAAGGGTCTGCTTCTGTGCTGGGTAAACAAAGGGTTAATCCTTGAGTCTCATCTAAGCCACTGGCGAAGGCTGGTTCCTTCCCGTGAGATATTTCCCAGAGCATAGAAATGTGGGAGGATTTCTTAACCACCCTGATTGTCAGAAGCACAGGCTTCAGGTAAAGTTCAACACTATCATATTGTCCTTTTGTTCAAGATGAGTATCACTCATAGCTGAATAAACCTCCTAAGTGGGGTGAAGCAGGGTGTAAGCAATAGCTTCCTGAGGACTCTTGTTCATATTATTTCTGAAAAAAAGAGTTGAACCATCTATATATTGAGAGGTAGTGGCAAAGGTCAGTTGTCTTAAGAGTCCTACTTCTGTGGGCATTTTAAGAGTGATGCCTAGAAAGTAAAAGAGAAATATTAGTATAAAAGGTTCAATTAAACTGCTAACCCCTGAGGGTACCTAGCCCAGTGGATTCCAAAAGGTTCATTAATTGAAATATTTCCATTTTGTAGCACTGCTCTTTGAGTTTCTTGAAGCTAAAATTTCAATGCTCTTGATAATAGTGCCCACAGTCTTGGTTACCTCAAATATAAGGGAATACATAACCTAAGCCTTTGGCCAGAATTGCTTAGTGACCCAGAGAGTGACTCATCCAAGGCCATTCGTGGTCTGCTATAGAGAGGAGTCCTCCAAGGTATATAGCAAGTCATTAGGCTTTAGCTCACAAAGCTTCTGCAGAGCTCTTCACTCAAGATGTCCTGAGCACCTCCTCATTTCCACAAATAGTCCCTGAGAACATATACTCTTAAAGTTATAGCACAGGATATATTCCCTCCATTATTTTTCTATTAACCTATGACTCTTTGAAGAATTATATGGGAGTATATGGAACATTAAATTGGCAAGCTCATAATAGCAAAGCCCCAAGTAAATCTTCATTTGAGACAAAGAATTATCCGACTACAAATGCCATGGTCAAGTAGACCGGATGAGAAAATGAAGACAGAAAATTGGCTACTGGAAATGTGAGGGAAGCATTCCTATTATAGCCTGGGATTTGGAATAAGCCTATCTGAACATTCTCCTACCCCAAAGGTGAACTAGAGCATCAGAGCGGTCCTTCTTCTATGTCTACTCTTTAGACATCTATACTACTCAAGTTCACTAATACCCATATTTTCCCCACACCTCTGATTTTACACAGGCTGTTCTTTAGTTTGGGACACCCTCCCTCACTCATCCATCTGGCAAACTCCTTTTCATCAGGTGTCATTTCAAAGTCACTCTCTGCAAGAAGGTTTCTCTGATTCCCTCAAGGAGAGTTAAGGTTTCTTGTCCTGATGTGCCTCATTGGCTTTGTAGGCAACATCAGTATAGCCACCATTTTATTTCAACATAACCCTTTCAAGTTAGTCTTCCCTCATATACAATAAATTCCTTGACAATAGGTTTTCACTGCATCATCCCCACTAGTTAACATACCATAGGTGCTGAATAGTTGTTTCAAGAATAACTGGATAGGCCCTGGCCGGTTGGCTCAGCGGTAGAGCGTCGGCCTGGCGTGCAGGGGACCCGGGTTCGATTCCTGGCCAGGGCACATAGGAGAAGCACCCATTTGCATCTCCACCCCCCCTCCTTCCTCTCTGTCTCTCTCTTCCCCTCCCGCAGCCAAGGCTCCATTGGAGCAAAGATGGCCCAGGCGCTGGGGATGGCTCCTTGGCCTCTGCCCTAGGCGCTAGAGTGGCTCTGGTCGTGGCAGAGCGACGCCCCGAAGGGGCAGAGCATCACCCCTGGTGGGCAGAGCCTCGCCCCTGGTGGGCGTGCCGGGTGGATCCCGGTCGGGCGCACGCGGGAGTCTGTCTGACTGTCTCTCCCTGTTTCCAGCTTCAGAAAAATAAAAAAAATTAAAAAATTAAAAAAAAAAAGAATAACTGGATAAATAAAACTTTGTTATGAAAAATGAAGTAGAATTTAATTAATTATTAGGAATCAAAAAATTAAGCTTGGGAGTCATAGAAATTTGGGCTGCCTAATTACTAAGAATTACTAATATTCTTCTTTTACAGATAAACTGAGGCCTACAGTAACTGACTCAAAAAAGTAAATTTTAGAAAAGAAATACAAATGATTCTTAATTATATGAGAAGATAAATGTAAATTTAAACTATTTTTTTACCTATCAGACTGGCAAAGAAACATTTTACAATAGACTCTTTTGGCATGGTATAATAGGCATTTTCATGTGTTACTGGTAGAAGTATAAACTGGAACCACTACCAATTTAGCACTATATACCAAATTACAAATTTATATGACCCTCAATCCCAAAAATTTATTTTTAGAAATTTATCCTACAGAAATTCCTGTATCTGTTTGAAATGGTATATGAACCAGAATATTTATTGCTGCATAGTTCATAATAGCAAGAGGCTGGAAAAATCCTTTTTGTCTATCCACAGGCCAAATATGTTATGGTACAACTGAGAGTGGCTCTCAAACTGTGCTTCCCAGACAATAATATTTGGAGCTCCTGGGAACTTAACAGAAATGCAAAGTCTCAGACATGCCCTGCCCGAGGCCTCCTGAATCAGGGACTTAGGTATAGTGCTCAAGAATCAGCATTTTTCTGACCTGTGGTGGCGCAGTGGATAAAGTGTCAACCTGGAAATGCTGAGGTCGCCAGTTCGAAACCCTGGGCTTGCCTGGTCAAGGCACATATAGGAGTTGATGCTTCCGACTCCTCCCCCCCCTCTCTCTCTGTTTCTCTCTCCTCTCTCTCCCTCTCTGTCTCTCTCTCTCTTTTTAAAAATGAATAAATAAAATAAAAATTAAAAAAAAAGAATCAGCATTTTTAACAACCTCTCCAGGTGATTCTGATGCAAGTCCATATTTTTAAAATACTGATCTAAACAATGAAGTATCACGCAGCTGGAAAAAACATGAAGAAGCTCTCTGCATCCCATTAAAACAAGATTGCCAAGATCCTTTGCTAGGTGACAAAAACAAGCTACAGAAGAGTGTCTGTAATATGTTACCTTTTGTGTAAAAGGGAAAAGGAGAGAAATTATATTTTATATAATACTTTTTAAACTCTGAAATCTGGATATGTAAGAAATTAAAGACTGATTACCTATGACTGAGTTGGCACACGGGAGACAAGGAACAGGAGAAAGACCTGTAACTATGAAAAGCATGAATGTATTCACTCAGACAGATTGACGATGCATGGAATGGGTGGACAGAGTGTGTGTGTGTGTGTGTGTGTGTGTGTGTGTGTGTGTGTGTGTGTAAGACTGAGAGACAGACAGGGACACACAGGAAGGGAGAGAGATGAGAAGCATTAATTCTTTATTGTGGCACCACAGTTTTCATTGATTGTTTTCTCATGTGTGCCTTGGTGGGGTGGAGGGGGCTCCAACTGAGCCAGTGACCCCTTGCTCAAGCCAGAGACCTTGGGCTTCAAGGCAGCAACCTTGGGCTCAAGCTGGTGAGCCTGCATTCAAGCCAGTGACCTCAGGGATTTGAACCTGGGCCCTCAGCGTCCCAGGCCAACATTCTTATCCACTGTGCATTCCCTGGCCAGGCTGGACAGACTTTTTTTAAAGCATGCTTAACTTCAAAATAGAGGCTAGAAAGGATTATTGCCTTGGCTAATTGCTTCCCACTGCATCTTTCTCATCAAGGCTGAGCAGAATTGTAAACAGTTTTGTTTTTCTTTTAAGAGTTGCTGATGGCCTATAATAAAAATCTAGTAGACAACACACAGATGGACACACATACATTTTGATGTGCACACACACATACACACACATGCATAAAGTACTGGCTAGTTTATTGCTTTGTTGTCAAGACAATTCATTTTCCCATTGCTATTTCCAAGTTTAAGGACTTTTTCTGCCTGAGTGCAGAGATTACCCAACTACAGAAAGTCACCTCTATCCACAAACTGCCTCCCTAAAATGGGGTAATCATTTAGGTAGACCTAAACTTAAGGGCCATTAACAATGTACACATCAGGTCCCTACTGATAGATAAGTAAAGTAGATAAAGTAGATAAAGCAGTGCACCTACTATATAGTTTGTGACTCTACAATCTGAGCCAAGTCCAACAGTTTAGATCGTTTCAGATGTGCAACTCCTGCTGAGACCGAGCCATGTTTGGCAGTGTTATAACAGACGTATGTCGGAGTGCACTGCCGTTGTAACTTTGATAAATGACAATAATTACTAAGGGATTCAGTTGTCCCTTCTATTAAAAAAATTAACATATTCTTCATCTATCTTACTGAAATGTGATGGGAATTAATTAACGATTTTTATTAACTTAGCAATATTTTTAGCTCTTTTCTTCCAGAAACTATGCAAAAAGAAAACCGCCTTGTCATAAACGTCTTACTGTTTTGTCCTATTTTCAATGGAGTGACACTCAGAGTTAAATCCCAAGCTCCCTTCCCGCTGCCAAACTCCAAAATGGAATCAACTGCAATGACCTCACCTAAATCTCCAGAAGGCCTGGAAAATTACAACTCCAGGTGGCTCTTCCTGGCGTATGTCCTCAGGAGACCTTTACGGGCCCTGTGCTGTGGAACACGAGGCCTGTGCTTGGCACCTCTACTGTGCTGTTTGCTTTGATCTGAATTTGCCTTCGATCGGTACCTTTGAAGTTCATATATTTCTTGAGACAACAGTCCTGCAAATGCCCAAAATGAGCCATGAGAACTATTAAACTGTGTCTTGACCTGCTGCGGAAGCTCCAATGAACCAGCAGCAACAGGATAGAAGAGAATCAAGAGAGACCATGGCCAGTGATGGGTACAATTGCTATCAGGCTACTTCTTATCTATTTCGGAGACAGGCTGTAAAGATCTCGGAAAATGTTCGGCAAGTGCTCAGAGTCCTAGAGAAAAAAATATTAGTGGAATCCTCAGACAAAAAAAAGGAAAAAGAGGTTTGTTTGTTTTTTGTTTTCTTTTGTTTTTTTAAGGCAAAAAGAGCAAAGGGAATAATAGACATTCAATTCAACAGATATGTGTTGAGTGCCTACCAAGGACTAGGTCCTGGGCTCGGTATCCAGATGTGTTGAGGTGCTTACAGGACAGCAGCCTGGAGCAAAAAGGGAATACAGGCCCTGGCCGGTTGATTCAGCGGTAGAGCGTCGGCCTGGCGTGCGGGGGACCCGGGTTCGATTCCCAGCCAGGGCACATAGGGGAAGCGCCCATTTGCTTCTCTACCCCCACCCCCTCCTTCCTCTCTGTCTCTCTCTTCCCCTCCCGCAGCCAAGGCTCCATTGGAGCAAAGATGGCCCGGGTGCTGGGGATGGCTCCTTGGCCTCTGCCCCAGGCGCTAGAGAGGCTCTGGTTGCGACAGAGTGATGCCCCAGAGGGGCAGAGCATCGCCCCCTGGTGGGCAGAGCATCGCCCCTGGTGGGCGTGCTGGGTGGATCCTGGTGGGGCGCATGCGGGAGTCTGTCTGACTGTCTCTCCCCGTTTCCAGCTTCAGAAAAATACAAAAAAAAAAAAAAAAAAGGGAAGACAAATTTAATAACAACAGGGCAGATTAAAATAAATTTCATGAAAGAGGTGTTCCTGGTTTATTGCTTGTTTGTTTGTTCGTCTGTTTTCATTTCGGGCAGCTAGCCCCGTGCTCCACACACAGAAGGTGCTCCTTAATGCTGAAGGCATGCATGAACAAATAACCAGACACACAACACTGGGAAACAACTGCTTTCTGTCCTCTTGCCTTCTCATCTGTCTCCCTTTCTGCATATTCCCCCGTCAGTGACTTTAAAATTGTATTCATCACTTTAACGGGGCTTTTCAGAAGCACCATTTGTAGAGTTTGAAGTTTATTAGGAACAACTATTCCTACCACTTGACTACCATACAGAGGGTTATTTGGAGACTATACTGAAACCATCTTGCTATAGGCTGAATGTTTATGCCCCCCCTTCCGCTACCAAAGTTTATATAAAACCTATTCCCTTAATGTGATGATATTAGCAGGTGAGGCCTTTGGGAAGTGATTAGGTTATGAAGATGGAGCCTTCATGAATGGGACTAGTGACCTTTTAAAACAGATCTCAGAAAGCTTTTCCCCTTTGGTCATATGAGGACACAGCAAGAAAAGGACCATCTATGAATTAGAAAGCAGGTCCTCACAAGACACCAAATCTGCAAGTGCCTTGATCTTGGATTTTCCAGCCTCCAGAACTATGAGAAATAAATGTTGTCTAATCAGAGTAGTCTATGGTAATTTTGATATAACAGCGCGAACAGACTGAGGCAAATACAGATCGCCTGTAAGAAGTCCAAGTCATCCCTTTTTTCTCAGGACATCCCCCTATTTAATAGAGAAAGTCCTGGCTCCTGGGAAACTTCTCAGTTCTAAGAAAACTAGGATGGTTGTTCACCATTATTAGGGACTTCCTATAGACTTTCATCAAGTGTTTTCCCTATAGTTTAGTGTCAGAAAATTGAAAATGTTAGACTGTACATTCCTGGAACACAGATCAGTGATTTCCTTTCTATGAACAGTGAAGCCTCTCTCATCTCTCCCTTTCCACCAAAGCATTCACACATCTAAAACTTCTGTGACTGTCCCCACCTGCCAAGAATCTTTACTTACTTGTATCAGAAATGTTTTAGAGCTGAAATATAAATAGGCTTAATTAATCTAGTTCACCTTTTACAGTGAGCAGACGTGAACCCCAGAGAGGTAATCGGCCAAAGTCATGCAACATTTCAGTCAGCAGAACAAGGCAAACCCTCAAGTCTCCCAATTTCCAGCTTGGTGCTATTTCTAAATCATCTTTTAAAAATTGTATTTTATGTTCAATAACCCAAATGCATGTGTGTTTTTCTTTTTTCTAGACTTCACAATTTCTCATAAAATCCTTTACAGTAGTTTTAAGGTCAATTTATAATTTGGTCAACAGTAGTCTAGCCTTAATCACAGCATTTGGCTAATGAGAAACTGAATAATCTTTTGTGTGTGTGTGTGTGTGTGTGTGTGTGGCAGAGACAGAGTCAGAGAGAGGGACAGATAGGGTCAGACAGACAGGAAGAGAGAGAGATGAGAAACATCAATTCTTCGTTGCAGTTCCTTAGTTGTTCATTGATTGATTTCTCACCTGTGCCTTGACTGGGGTCTATAGCAGACCAAGTAACCCCTTGCTAAAGCCAGCAACCCTTGAGCCTTGCTCAAACCCGATGAGCCCACACTCAAGCTGGCAACCTCAGGGTCTCAAACCTGGGTCCTCCACGTCCCAGTCTGACACTCTATCCACTGCACCACTGCCTGGTCAGGCTGAATAATCTTTTTAGCATAATCTTTTCTACTCATGATTACAAGAGTCCTTTAACTCCTCCACAAAATGGGCATTTTTCAAAGTATTTTTTTTATTTCATTGATTGCCAAACTCTTTCCTCTACTTGCCAGAGCCCATTACTGCCTCCTGGCTCCCATGATTTAATAACGTGAAGAATAATGCACACAATGTTTATCAGTTTAACGGTGTCATTTAAACTCTACAATAACCACAGAAATAGTTCAGGGCCAGGTTTTATGGCCCATGTTCAGGGCATGTAGAGGACGAATTGTCCCCTAAAGAGTTTGGTTTAAAAAAAACACACACAAAATAACAAACAACAAAAAAAAAATACTTGCCCTCTGAGAATTGTACCACAAAATCAATACAATGCATCGTGATAGAGAAGCAAAGTTGATTTACAAAAATGAATTGAGCCTGACCAGGCGGTGGCGCAGTGGAGAGAGCATTCGACTGGGATGCAGAGGACCCAGGTTCAAGACCCCGAGGTCTCCAGCTTGAGTGCAAGCTCATCAGGTTTGAGCAAAGCTCACCAGCTTGGACCCAAGGTCACCAGCTTGAGCAAGGGGTTACTCGGTCTGCTGTAACCCCATGGTCAAGGCACATATGAGAAAGCAATCAATGAACAACTAAGGTGTTGCAACGAAAAACTGATAATTGATGCTTCTCATCTCTCTCCATTCCTCTCGGTCCATATCTATCCCTCTCTCTGGCTCACTCTCTGTCTCAAAAAAAAAAAAAAAAAAAAAAGTCAATTGAATCCCAGATCTGCATAAGGCAAGTTTGAAGATATTTGCCAATGACTAGGTCATTCATAATGAAGGTCACGGGAAAAGACAGAGGAGCTGATACCCTTATTGTAGAAAAAGAAACAACCAGCTACCCTTATTCTGCCACTCCAAAATTCAAACCATGTCACCAGCTACCTTTATGTGAATCCTATACCCACTTACCATTCTTTGAATGAACTTATAAGATAGCTTGCCTACAACGATAATGTCCCTAGTGAAAGAATACCACTGTCCATTCCAGTGATCTTTATCTTTCTCATTCTAAAGTAATAAATTTCCATGTTAGTTTATACATCAATCTTCCTGAATCTGGTTAAGTAATCTCTCTTTGGAAGAAGCAAAGCATCATTGTCAAGAGGCAAAACCCTAGTCCCCGTGGATGACAGCAAACTCCTTCGGAGGCCCCTCAGCAGTCAGCCATCACCAGTCCTAGCGAGGCACGGCCCCTTGGCTCCATATCTTCCACACAAGTGTCACCTGATAATATATCCTCTTTTTACGTACGAGAAATGAAATATGAGAGTTAAGTGCCTTTGTTGTGGTTACTCAGTTAGTATAACTGTGGGCTGGAACCCAGGCCTTTGACTCCAATTCCAGTGTATTTTCCTATTCTGATTTTATGGCAGATGCCCTGGTGTCCCATACCACACTGTCTTGGACACATAGAAATTCCATCTCAGCTGAAATCCACATGAGCTCAGACTATACTCAGGGTGACAGTGTCCCACATCAAGCATGTCCTTCCTTTTTCTGCTCTCTGCCACAAGGTCTTCCCTGATGCCACAGAAGCCTTCTCTGGCCAGGTACAAGCCCAGTCCAGAGGTCACTCTCAGGGACAGCCCTCACCCCAGGGAAAATGAGAAGAGTTGGGTAAGGTTCCGACTCTTCTCCTACGGGAGGATACTTCTAAGAGGTATGCTTCTCGGGAGGTCCCAGAAAAATCAACACCTTGTTTCCTACAGCAACCTTGATAACACCCCCCCTTACACCAGATTTCCCTCCATCTCTAACTTGCCCACTCCCTCATCCCTGCTTCCTGGGATCACTTCCCAAGTAAAGCACCCACGTTCTTTCCTCAAGCTTTCCCTTGAGAGAAACCCACATGGAGACAGACACCTTCATCCCCAGATTAAACCAAGACACAACGTCTTTCCTCTTGAAACCAAAAAGTACCACTCTCCCTGCTGCTGTGTGTGTGTGGTGGGGGGGAGGGGGGTATGGAAAGCATACCCTCAGGGCTTCCCAAGAGCCCCAGAAAGAGTTCGAGGCCAGGTGTTTATGGCCCATGTTCTGATCCAGTAAATCTGAACTCTAGCTCGGAGAGAGCCCTTTGGGTCCCACAAAGGGCCACAGAAGCCAATAGAAGTTACATGGTTTCTGATTGCAGAAGAAGGCAACAGACTCTCCAGCGTGTGTGCTTCTGCAATTCCCAATTGTCCAAGCACCCCAATTATCTGTTGCTATGTAATAAACTACCCAAATCTTCGGAGTTTAAAACAATGTCAACTTTTATTTTGCTCACAATAATATAGTTTTGTAACCTCTGTCTTGACCCAGTGTTGAGGCCCTGTCTAGTGTGAGAGGCTAGTCAGTTTCCCTTTTGAGCAGCTGGTTAAGCACCTCCCTTCTCTGGGCTCTCCTCCGGGGGCCACTATAAACCCACCATAATCACCCCAGGGCCAGGTACCAGACAAGCAAGAGCAGCCCTATGCCCCAGAACCTGCTGATATTGTTCAAATCAGCCATTCCTCAGACAGCTTGTCCTGCCTTGTCCTTTAATCCCACAGAAACCACAATAAACCATTTTCCCACAGTTCCCCCTTCTCCCTCGGGCTTGTGACAGGCCTTGGTGCTTCCTCTGAATAGCTCCTTGTAACATGTCAGGTTCACCCCCAAAGAACTGTGGCTTTAACAAAAACGGTAAAACTCCTTCTAGTTTCTCTCTCTTGATCTGCATTTGGCCTCACTATACCTCTCCAAAGGTAAAATGGTTAAAACACTCAGCAATCCTGCCATTTGGTCAGGGTTCAATGGGGCATCTCATCTCTGTTCCATGCAGCACCAGCAGGCCGAGTGATGGAACCATCTGCAGGCTTGCTTACTCACCCACGTATCTGCCAGTTGATGCTGGCTTCCAGCTGGGACCTTAGCTGGAGATGTGGCTAGAATATCTACACGTGGTCCTGCCATGTGACTGCTAAATGTGGAAAAGGTAAATGACATAGGCAAGTCACTCAGGAACTATAAGTCTGAACATGAGCATAGGCTGGGTTCCAAGGATAAGCACCCCAAGAAAAAGTCAAGTAGAAGCTATATCTACTTCTCTAACCTAGTCTTACAAACCATGTAGAATCACTTTGGCTGTACTCATTAGAAGTGAGTCACTAAGGCTGGCCTTTATTTTGCTGAGAAGAGCGGTAAGGAAATTGTGAATTTGTGGCCAGACTGTGAGTCTTTTGCTGAACCTGCCATCACTGACTTTGTCATATTATCTTGTCTTAAAGAGCTGGTGCTCAGATTCTCCAAACTCCTAGAAACTGACCTATAGATTTTCTAATAAACTATGGGAGCTCTGAGATCTATGGTCTTTAAAAAGCATGCAGTAAATACGTTCCCATCAATCTATCATATAGTCACCTAGCTCAGGTGTAAATGTGTTATAAGCCAACAAGGTAAGTCACTACTTCTCACCTGCCCGTTTTTACTGTGAACAAGTCTACTAGAATATTCTTCCTTTCCAAATCTACATTTTCTCTGAAGTTACAAACCTACTTTCATTTGTAGTTAAAATATTATACCAAACAAATCTAATCCTTATTGCAAGTGATACCCTTTAAATCAGGGGTCGGGAACCTATGGCTCACGAGCCAGATGTGGCTCCTTTGATAGCTGCATCTGGCTTGCAGACAAATCTTTAATAAAAAAAAATAACGTTAAAAATATAAAACATTCTCATGTATTACAATCCATTCATTTCCTACCGCTCATGTTCATGGTTGCGGGTGGCTGGAGCCAATCACTGCTGTCCTCCGGGACAACACTATATTTTTATTGGATAATGCGTAATGTACATGGGTCATTGTGAGGTCAGGAAATAAACTTCCCTCCTTTTAATCAAGTATTCAGCTAGCTAATTGCAGAAACCCTTTTGACGAAGAAGATGGCTAAAGAAAAAAGGATGAGGAGTATCGTACTTTTCAGCAGGAATGGACAGAGGAATTTGCCTTTGTGGAGAGAGCAGGTTCTGCAGTGTGTCTAATAGGCAATGATAAAATTGCATTGATGAAATGGTCAAATATAAAGCAGCACTTCAACACATGCCATACTACATTTGCATCGAAATATCCAGCGGGGGACAGCAGGAAGAAAGCATGTCAAGAGCTACTGTGCAGAGTGAAAACTAGTCAGCAGCAACTCTGTGTTTGGACCCAACAAGGTGACTGGAATTCGGCTAGCTTTGCTGGAGCTTTAGCAATTGTGAGAAATGGAAAGCCATTCACAGATGGGGAGAATGCCAAAACATTCATGCTTGATGTTGCCAATGAACTTTTTGACGACTTTTCAGATAAAGACAAGATAATCAGATAAATAAAAGACATGCCTCTGTTGGCAAGAACTGTTCACGATCGTACCAACATGATGGCAAATCAAATTGAGGCAACACAAGTGAAGGACATAAATGCAGCACCATGCTTTTCTCTCACTTTGGATGAGTCAACAGACATAAGCCGTTTATCCCAGTTCAGCGTGATTGCAAGGTATGCCGTCGGTGACACACTACGTGAGGAAAGTCTTGCTGTTTTGCCTATGAAAGAGACAACAAGAGGGGAGGATTTATTCAAGTCTTTCACTGAGTTCGCTAAAGAAAAAAATCTACTGATGGATAAACTTATTTTGGTGTGTACTGATGGTGCTCCGTGCATGGTGGGGAAAAACAGAGGATTTGTAGCGCTTCTTCGTGAACATGAAAAGAGACCCATCCTAAGTTGTCACTGCATCCTACATCAGGAGGTGCTTTGTGCTCAGATGTGTGGCGAGCAGCTTGGTGAGGTGATGTTGCTGGTCATTCGGGTGGTCAACTTTATTGTTGCCCGAGCTTTAAATGATCGCCAGTTTAAAACACTGCTGGATAAAGTTGGCAATAATTATCCTGGTCTGCTTCTGCACAGCAATGTGCGTTGGTTGTCAAGAGGGAAGGTGCTCAGCCATTTTGTGGCTTGTCTGAGCAAAATCCAGACTTTTCTTGAAATGAAAAATGTCGAGCATCCTGAGTTAGCTAACACTGAGGGGCTCCTGAAGTTCTACTATCTCGTGGACATGACTGAATATCTGAACCAGCTCAATGTGAAAATGCAAGGCATTGGAAATACAGTCTTATCCCTTCAACAAGCAGTGTTTGCATTTGAAAACAAGCTGGAACTCTTCATCGCTGACATTGAAACACATCATTTACTACACTTTGAAAAACTGGGAGAGTTGAAAGATGCATGCACAGCAAGTGACCCTGCTCAACATCTTCATCTCCAGCAGCCAGCAGGCTTCACATCTAATCTCCTGCAGTCATTCAAAGTGCTCTTTCAAGAATAGCATGAGAGCACTCGTCTTTTTAAGTTCATCACCCATCCACACGAGTGTGCAGTGGACAGTGCCAACCTGAATTACATCCCTGGTGTCTCCGTCAGAGATTTTGAGCTACAAGCTGCTGCCTGAAGGCCTCAGACATGTGGGTGAATAAGTTCAAGTCACTGAATGAAGATCTGGAAAGACTTGCATAACAGCAAGCAGAGTTGGCGAGCAAACACAAGTGGGGAGAAATGAAAAAACTTCAACCCTCGGACCAGCTGATTGTCAAAACTTGGAATGCACTTCCTGTCACATACCACACACTACAGCTTATGAATATTGTTGTACTGACAATGTTTGGCTCTACGTACGCGTGTGAGCTGTCTTTCTCACATCTAAAGAACATTAAGACCAACCTACAATCACGTTTAACACCTGCATGAAGCTTAACCTCACCACGTATCAACCAGACTACGAAGCCATCAGCAAAACCATGCAGCACCAGAAGTCACATTAATGGTAAGAAGTACTTTATTCATCATTGGTTAGCAACAGCATAACAATGTTATTAAAAAGAATTCAAAGACTTATCATACTTTAAAAGTGTTGGTCTTACATATAATGCACACATTTACTTGTATTTAGTGTTAAACATATTGTATGGCTCTCACAGAATTACATTTTAAAATATGTGGCATTCATGGCTCTCTCAGCCAAAAAAGGTTCCTGACCCCTGCTTTAAATATTGGAAAAGAAATTATCATATCTCCCTAAATATTCTCTTCTTCTAGTTTAACATCTCCAGTTTCCATAACTGGAGAATATTCTGTATTTCTTACAGAATAAGGGCTTATAAGATCTTCCTCAACCTTATTTTTTAAACTGTGTAACATAATTTAAATTTATCCTAAGTCCACCTATGTTCAACAGTTTCCGTTCAATTTTTCTTCCTGTTCTGATCTTTTCAAATTTTAATTGTCTGAATCTCAAGTTTTGTCTTATATTAAAATTTTATATGCAATCAATTCATTGATTAAACTGATAAGATAAAGAAAAGCTTAATGTACACACCACCAAGTGAAAACAGATTTATTCATAAACTCTCTATCAGCTATCTTAGATGCAAGGATATTGAGAGAAGTTTTCTTTATTTTATATTTCAATATAAAATATATATGGCTTAAAATAGTATCTTAATCTGCCAGCTTAATTTTTTTAAGGAAATAAAGCCTGACCAGGTGATCACACAATGGATAGAGCATCAACCTGGGATGCTGAGGACCCAGGTTCAAAACCTCAAGGTCTCCAGCTTGATCATGGGAACATAGACATGACCCCATTGTCGCTGGCTTGAGCCCAAAGATCACTTGCTTGAAGCCCAAGGTCACTGACTTGAGCCCAAGGTAGCTGGTTTGAGCAATGGGTCACTGGCTCAGCAGGAGCCCCCTAATCCAGGCACATATGAGAAGCAATCAATGAACAACTAAAGTGCCGCAACTACGAGTTGATGCTTCTCGTTTCTCTCCCTTTCTGTCTTTCTCTGTCTGTTCCTCCTCTCTCTTTCTCTCTCTCTCTCTCTCATTGACTGACTCTATTCAAGAAATATTTAATGAATGCCCAATATGCACCTGTTGCTCTTCTGGGCATGTGGACACAGTGATGACAAAATAGACAGGGTTTTGTTGTCTACGGAGGAAAACAGATAATAAACAAATAATCAAATAAATAAATAAGATCATGTCAAAAAGTGATAAATGTCTGGGACAGTAGGTAAACAGGGCTACTTTAATGTGAGTGATCAAGGAAGGCCTCTTGGAAGAGATGACATGTTTAACTGTAACCTTAATAAAATAATCGACCCTGTGAGTATCTGGAGTCAGAGGATGCAACAGAGGAAATAGTAAATGCAAAGATCCTATGTCCATATTTGAGAAACAAATAAAGGGACAGTGTGGTTGTGGGTAATGAGTGAGGCAGAAAGTGGTACAAATAAAATTGAACAGATACATAGAAGCTACTGCTTAGAACCTCTAAATCCATCATAAGATACCCAAGTTTTGTTTCAAGTATAACTGGATAGCCAGTTGCTAGAATTAGGGAAGTCCCTAAAACTGTCTTCACTTCTGACACCAACAGGAAGTTCAGGGGTCTCCAACAGCACCATTAGATTTGATAATTCATTTGAAAGACTCACCAAACTCACTGAAAGCTGTTTTACCCAGATGATGGTTTATTATAGTGAAAGGATATAGATTAAAATCAGCCAAGGCAAGAGAAGCATTGGGAGGGGCCCAGGAGAGTCCCACTCATGGACTTTCCAGTTATCTTCTTGCAGTAGGGTCACAGACAGCACTAAATTCTCTTTGCAATCATGTGTGACGATACACATGGAGGATTGCCAACAGGATAACTCATCTGAGCCTTGGTGTCCAGAGTTTTCACTGGGCTTTGTCACATAGATATGGTTGACTGCTTGTAAGGCTGACCATTAGATTCCCCTCTGAAGGTCGAACTGATATCACATGGTCCTAAGTCTCTACCATAAATGTTATTGTGAGACTATGAGGAGAGGCAATGATGGAGGAGATAAATATTAAAAAGTCGGGGCAAAAAAACAGGCAGTCCAAGACCAGACTGTCTTGCCAGTGTGCATGATGGCTAGCTCCCAATTATCTGTTCTATAAGAGGACCAAAACCACTTATTTGTCAACGTACTCTCAAAATCTTGCCAAAACTTTTTAAGCAAAGATAGCTATCAACCTTCAGAATCCAATTTTCCTTTTCTTTTTTGTTTGAAAAAGTAGGTTTCCATTTCTATCTATCTCTTTTTTTAAACGTTCATGTTTTCCCGATCATGCAATGATCTAAACAAAATTTCCACAAAGGCAAAGTGGAGAATAAAACAATTTTTGAGCATCTAATATATGTCAGACACTGCTACTTATGTTTAGAAATGTTATTTCATCTAACTATAAGCAGAGGTGTTTTTTTTTTTTTCAAATATTCTGGGATATAATTCAGCTAGGTCTGAAGTTTTGAATTTACCTAAATTTTACCATCTGAAGAACAAATGGCATATTTCAAATAGTAATTTCAGCATATACAAGCATTAATTAATTTTACTTATTCAACAAATATTAGTTGCCTCTTATATGCCTACATGGTGCTCTGAATTCACCAATGAATATAGTAGGCACTGCTGCCCACTCACCTGGAGTGGACAGCCATAATTATATAATGCAATAAGAAACGAACAAAATTCAGCACTAAATAAACCTGGGTTTGAATAAGGACTCAACTCAACTACTGAGTAGCTCAATGGCTATGAGCAAATTACTGACTTTCTCTGGACCACAATTTGTGACTCTTGCAAATGGGACTAATGCCATTTACTTCCAGCAGTTGTTGGGAGGCATAAATGAGAAAGAATTCATGTAAAGTGCCTGACCTAGAGTGGCTTTTTAGTTCCCTTCTGACCTTAAGTGATATGACCTATAAGCTATATTCCTGTCCTTAATTTCTTTTTGTTTTTAAGATAGAGTGACATTTAAAGTTATTAAATTATGTGCTTCCTAAAATAGAAAACAATCCATTTTTATAGTCAACTGACAGATTCTAAACCTCCAGGGCTTGTCTCATTTTTCTTCATGCATTTTTGGAAATGCATGCTATGGTAGCCAGACTCCGTGACGATCCTCAACGATCTCTATCTCCTGGTAATCACAGCTATAAGAAGACTGATCTGCATGACCAGATAATATTGTGAAAGTGACAGTGTGTGACTTCCAAAGTTTGCAAGTTGTGCCTTGCTCTCTCTTGGATCATCCGCTCTGGACACAGCAAGGTACCACGATGTGGGGACACTAACAGCTCTATGCAGAAGTCTTCGTGGCAAGGATCGAGGTCTGCAACCAGGCCCGCCCCAGCACTAACTTCCCATCCATGTGGAAGCAGATGTTTTCAGCTCCATAACAGCCTTCAGCCCAGCCAACATCTTGACCACAACCTCATGAAAGACCTTCATGAGTCAGAACCATAGAGCTGTGCCACTCCCTATGTGAGATAAGAAATGCTTATTGCGTTAAGCTGCTAAATTCTAGCAGAAATTTATTATGTAGCAAAAGACAAGTAGGACATCTGTAACAGGCCACTTGAAGAGCTAAAAATAGATAGTTAAGAGTTTTCAGAAGCTCAAATATGATGTAAAGACATGTCCCTTTTGTTTTCCAACACACTTGAGGTGTTTGTTTTGCAGGTGGTTTTGTGGTGGTTGTTATTTGTTTACTTTTTGGCTTTGGTTTATGTGTTACTGATACAAAAGTACAGGTATAATAAAAAGTGGGCACACTGATCCTTAAAAACTAGGACCTAAAAATGTTAGAAATGCTTCAAAGGAACTAGCCCTAACCTGTAAATGTAACTTAGTATCAAACCAAGACACAGGGAAGAAATATAGTTCTTGATTTTAAGGAGTTCAAAAGAATACAATGTGGACTCTTCTCGATACACAGATATAAAACAAGCCACCAACACACCCGGCTTCCTTCTTGCAGACACAGCTCTATGCATTTGGAAGCTGAGTCATTTCATATGCCATAATGGCACCTGATATACGGGTATAAAAATTAAACAAGGCACAGATTTATCTTTATGAGAGATGGAGATTAAAAGGTGAAATTAGAGAACCTGAAGCCTGGAGGGAAATAGTGTGAAATAAATGCAAACAATTTTCCACAAAAATGTATCTCCTTTACTAAATTTAATTTACATTAAGTTCTAAGAGAGTAAATTAAAATCATAATTCTCAAACTCCTCTAGTCTTCTCTTCTTTTTCCTACTTTTGTTTCAAACCCTCTGCCAGGGGTCCCCAGACTTTTTACACAGGAGGCCAGTTCACTGTCCCTCAGACCGTTGGAGGGCCGCCACATACAGTGCTCCTCTCACTGACCACCAATGAAAGAGGTGCCCCTTCTGGAAGTACAGCAGGGGCCAGATAAATGGCCTCAGGGGGCTGCATGTGGCCCCCGGGCCATAGTTTGGAGACCCCTGCTACACTATGTATTCCACATACCTACAACCTGCTGACAGCCACACACCTCCCCATAAACACACCTCTTGCCCTGTGCAATAGCTATAACCTTCCATAGCTCAGCACAGAAAGAGTGAGACATCTAAACTCTTTGGTCTCAGCACACTGAAGGAAAAGTTAGCCCAAAGTAAACTTAATTTTAAAATAAATCTGTAGCCCCAAATGCAAAGACTATAAGTAGACTTTATTTTAGCCCTAATAAAAAAAATCGACCAGTTTTTTGGTCGATTTAAAAATTTGGTTCTTTTTAAACTGGTTTCCATATTTACAGAAGTAGGCTGCTTAGTTCTCTGCAATCCCAGGAGAGTTAGCTAATCCTGTACCTGCTATTTACATGGTCACATTCCTATCAATGTATCAGATCTCTGAGCTGCTCAAAAGAATTTTCCCATGGGCTCTCCAAAAGTCACAGCTAGCAGAGAAAATCTTAGAGTCTCAGTCACAAAGATGGTATTCTGAAGTTGCTACAAAGTATTTATAGCTCACCATTTAGTTTTGCAAATTTCTTTTCAATATAAGAAATAGAATAAAAACAATCACCAACCAAAGGTTTTTTCATTCTGACTCACAGGCACCATCCCTAAATTCAATTCTTCCCCTATTCAAAGTCTTTTTTTTTAAGTATTCAAATCTATTTCTTAATCTCAGCTGCCATCCAAAACCAAGAATTATTTTAACAAAGTAATCTAATTGCTAATTAGTGTCTCTTATTTACCTAAATGTAATATTCAGATTAAACTATTTGGAACATGGGGGTTGAAATTTCACACTCTAACCTTTCCGAACCTCTTTTTTGAGTGTTTCATTGTAACAGTTTGAAATCTTAATCCCCTTTTAATCATCAGCTCATTCACTTACTCAATTCTTTTACTCCCAAATTATTGTTACTAACCCACAAACAAGCAGATAGAATTGAAATGAAATGCAAAAATGGAAATGAAATTATGTGAGAGCAATTCAAAATTCAAATCCAAATATATAGGTGGCCTACATACTTAGCAAGATGTCTGGGGCTAAATTTTAAAAATGTTTTACTGCTCCATTCTACTGATTATAAATTTTAATTTTATTTATTTTAAATATCATAATATTTGGGTGAAAAGAAAGAGGTGAAGTGTGGTTCAGTTTTAGAATTTACAGATCTTCCTTTGTCAAAGGAAGAGGAAGTGTCATACAACATTGAAGATGATTAAATTTTTTACCTTCAGTTAGGGTTTCATTTATTAAAAATCTTCAGCCTGACCAGGTGGTGGCGCAGTGGATAGAGCATCAAACTGGGATGCAGAGGACCCAGGTTCGAGACCCCGAGGTCGCCAGCTTGAGCGCAGGCTCATCTGGTTTGAGCAAAGCTCATCAGCTTGGACCCAAGGTCGCTGGCTCGAGCAAGGGGTTACTCAGTCTGCTGTAGCCTCCCCCCCCACCTCCCATCAAGGCACATATGAGAAATCAATCAATGAACAACTAAGGTGTCACAATGAAAAACTGATGATTGATGCTTCTCATCTCTCTCCGTTCCTGTCTGTCTGTCCCTACCTATCCCTCTTTCTGACTTTCTCTCTGTCTCTGTAAAAAAAATAAAAATAAAAATAAATAAATAAAAACTTCAGTCCCTTTTATTTTTTATGCCTATTTTTAATATACCATAAGATAGGCCCACTTCAAGGTTACTGGTTTCTACACCCCCACCCAAACGACAGACTTGAAATGTTTGCATCCGTGTCCCACCCCGCCCACACAAAAAATAAAACGCTTTCATAGAGTACTGTTGTCTAAGATGCACGTGTTTGCGTCTTCCCAAATCAGTACAAAAGGCAGCTGGAACAAACTGTCTTTTTTAACTTCCTATGAAATCTTGTTACAATAAAATGTAAAACTGGAGCAACGTTAAAATAGAAGACATTATGATGAAGAGTCATTGAAGTCTCTATACTTTCTATTATAAATGTGCTTCCCTTTCAAGATGAGTTTCGCCTTTTTTTAAAAAAAAAAAATCAAAGCAGGTCCAACAAAGGAACGGCTACCAGTTCTAACACAGACTCACAGAGAACTAGGCCACATTAACAGCAACGCAGTGCAACTGGGTGCACCCAAAAGATACTATTGTTCGTATTTTCTACCGTTCGTTAAAATAACTGTGTGGATGGGGCAAGCATTCTTAGAGCCTCCACAGCATTTGTAATGCCCCCTGGACATAGGAGCAACCAAATCCGTCCAAGTAACGCCTCTCTGACCTGGGGTTCAGATGCTAAAGTGGCCAAATCCAGCAATAACTGAGAAATGGCTGGCCTGACCTGTGATGGCGCAGTGGATAAAGCATCGACCTGGAAATGCTGAGGTCACCGGTTCGAAACCCTGGGCTTGCCTGGTCAAGGCATATATGGGAGTTGATGCTTCCAGCTCCTCCCCCCCTTCTCTGTCTCTCCTCTCTCTCTCTCTCTCTTTCTCTGTCTCTCCCTCTCCTCTCTAAAAAAAAAAAAAAAAAAAAGGAAATAACTGAGAAATGGTCATCAAAACTCCCTAAGCAGTGCCTGACCTGTGGTGGCACAGTGGATAAAGCGTCAACTTGGAATGCTGAGGTCGCTGGTTTAAAAACCCAGGCTTGCCCGATCAAGGCACATACAAGAAGCATATAGTATGAATTGATGCTTCTCACTCCTCCCCCCTTAAGAAAATAATAACAACTCCCTGAGCAGTGCTTCTCACACTGTCCTGGCTATTACACCGATCTGGAGGGCTTGGCTGGGCCCCACCCTCACATTCAGTAAGTCTGGGGCAAGTTTTGAGATCCCATTTTTGGGTAATACTGTGCTGTTTGTCTGGAAACCACATTTTTTAGAATAATTATAGAAAGTAGTAGGGGCATAGCAAGGTATACACAGCTTCCGAAGCCACACTCCATAGCCCGGGGGTTCTCAACTTTGCACCGTAGAATCATCTGGATAGCTTTGAAAAATCCTAATGCTCCTGAGCTTCTAGCACCAGCAGGAATGGCTACATGGTTCCTGTCCCTGGGCTCAGAGAGGAAAGGGTTGGGGGGCCTCTGGGCACTGCCCTGGGTCTCCTTCCATCCCAGCCCCCAAAGGGCAGGAGCCTTCACTCAGCCCCTGTGGCCCTCACTTGGGGGCTTCACACTCCCGCTCCTGCCTCCTGCCTCCTGCCTCCTCCTCCGCTTCCCTTCCTCGTTTGGAGCAAAGTCAAGGTGGGTTTGGAGGATCTGGAACATCTACAACAGCAGGCTCCGCATTCAGCTTTGCTGCCCCAGCGAACACAGGCGCTACCGGACTCTTCGGTGGTGCTCAGAACAAAGGTTTTGGATTCAGAGCTGGTTTGGGCACAACTGGAACTAGTACTGGTTTAGGTACTGGTTTGGGTACTGGTTTGGGATGAGGGTTGGGGGGATTTAATACACAGCAGCGGCAGCAGCAACAAACTATATTAGGAGGTCTCTTCAGTCAGCCTTCATAAGCTCCTGCCCAGTCCAACAAATAGATACTACAATGCCCCAATGCTGTTAGGAGATGAGAGAGAGAGATGCTGTTTTGGCAAAATGGAATCAGTTGCAGGCCTTTTGATGAACAGAAAAGGATAATTCAACAATATCATTCCACTGGGGAAATTTGCATAAGAAAATCCCTTTACCCAATTTAAGGCAGAGAGTTATAGTTGTAAACCCAATAAGAAAGATAAAGATGGCCTGACCAGGCGGTGGCTCAGTGGATAGAGCGTCGGACTGGGATGCGGAAGACCCAGGTTTGAGACCCCAAGGTCGCCAGCTTGAGCGCGGGCTCATCTGGTTTGAGCAAAGCTCACCAGCTTGGACCCAAGGTCGCTGGCTTGAGCAAGGGGTTACTCGGTCTGCTGAAGGCCCATGGTCAAAGCACATATGAGAAAGCAATCAATGAGCAATTCAGGTGTCACAACAAAAAACTGATGATTGATGCTTCTTATCTCTCTTTGTTCCTGTCTGTTTGTCCCTATCTATCCCTCTCTCTATCTCTGTTAAAAAAGTAAAATTAAAAAAAATAAAGAGCCCTGGCCGGTTGGCTCAGCGGTAGAGCGTCGGCCTGGCATGCGGGGGACCCGGGTTCGATTCCCGGCCAGGGCACACAGGAGAAGCGCCCATTTGCTTCTCCACCCCCCACCCCCTCCTTCCTCTCTGTCTCTCTCTTCCCCTCCCGCAGCCAAGGCTCCGTTGGAGCAAAGATGGCCCGGGCGCTGGGGATGGCTCCTTGGCCTCTGCCCCAGGTGCTAGAATGGCTCTGGTCGCCGCAGAGCGACGCCCCGGAGGGGCAGAGCATCGCCCCCTGGTGGGCAGAGCGTCGCCCCTGGTGGGCGTGCCGGGTGGATCCCGGTCGGGCGCATGCGGGAGTCTGTCTGACTGTCTCTCCCAGTTTCCAGCTTCAGAAGAAAAAAAAAAAAAAAGATAAAGATGGATTAATGGTTTTAGTTCTCAGCAAAAAAGAAACAGATATTCAAAGCCAGCAACAACAATTGGTAGAAAGAATGACTGCATAAAGATTTGGGAGGAAACCAGACCCTTATAAGGTGACCAATCATCCTCCTTTAGGGAGGACAGTCCTTCTTTTGTAAATTCCATCCTCCCTCGAAAAGTGTCCTCCTACATGTCCTCCTTTTCGATATTGGAAGACTAATCTGTAAATGTCCGTATTCAATTGATGCAGAGTCGATCCACTGCGTGTGATGTGACGTATTTGTATCTAAATGAGTACTTTTTTCTTATAATTATTATTAAAAATTAACAGGCATATAAGCATAATTACAATATAAAATATTGCAAATGTTTTTATTATGCATTTATCATATTATAGTGTATTATTGTTGCAATGACTAAAATGTTTCTTTTATTTACAATATTGTTCTCTTCAATTTATTTTTGTCCTCCTTTTCATTGTAAAAATGTTGGTCACCTTACCTTACAGCAGGGGTCCCCAAACTATGGCCCGCGGGCTGCATGCGGCCCCCTGAGGCCATTTATCCAGCTCCCGCCGCACTTCGGAAAGGGCACCTCTTTCATTGGTGGTCAGTAAAAGGAGCATAGTTCCCATTGAAATACTGGTCAGTTTGTTGATTTAAATGTACTTGTTCTTTATTTTAAATATTGTATTTGTTCCCGTTTTGTTTTTTTACTTTAAAATAAGATATGTGCAGTGTGCATAGGGATTTGTTCATAGTTTTTTTTATAGTCTGGCCCTCCAATGGTCTTAGGGACAGGGAACTAGCCCCCTGTGTAAAAAGTTTGGGGACCCCTGCCTTACAGTAAATGTAGAGGGTAGTTAAACATTGCCAGATGACCAGACAGAAGTCATCAGTTATGTTGTTGAGCAGTCTCCAAATGGTACTTCAATATAGAGTTCCAGCTATAACGCTATATGCCCACTTTGAACAAACCAATATAAAGGCACAACTGTGGCAACCTGATGTAGCCCTCTCTATGACCAGAACAGAACTTCCTCCTGCACAGAAACAACAGCTTCTACAAAATCCTCCCACTGGTGTTGATCCTATTTTCTGGGAACAAGCCAACGTAGATAACCCTGATTCTGAAAAGTTAATTCCTGTACCAATGATGAGTTTCAAAAAACTTCTTCAAAGACTGAAGTTTCAAGGTCAGATAACTAAGCAGTATCAGACCAAATTAGATATTGTATCCTCAGATACTGGTGAATTACAGAAGAGTCAAACTAAAACTATGGCCAAAATTGCACAGTACCAGAGGAACTCACGAACCTTTCTCATAGAACCTTACAGATCCTAGTCAAATAGGAAATTCAAAGGAAGAGTAGGCATGCCATCCTAGCTGATAAAGAGCAGTTGTGAGGTCAGCTAGGTACAATTCAGCACGAATTAAATGCACCCTACTCAGTTTAAGGGCTGACTACATGAACTGATATCCCAAATCAAGATGCAGAACCATTTTGAAGCAGTCAGATCTGAAGAAAGATATTACACAGATGCAGAGCTGTTATAAAAATTCAAACAGGCCCTGGCCGGTTGGCTCAGCGGTAGAACGTCGGCCTGGCGTGCGGGGGACCCGGGTTCGATTCCCGGCCAGGGCACATAGGAGAAGCGCCCATTTGCTTCTCCACCACCCTCCCTTCCTCTCTGTCTCTCTCTTTCCCTCCCGCAGCCAAGACTCCATTGGAGCAAAGATGGCCCGAGCGCTGGGGATGGCTCCTTGGCCTCTGCCCCAGGCGCTAGAGTGGCTCTGGTTGGGGCAGAGCCACGCCCCGGAGGGGCAGAGCATCGCCCCCTGGTGGGCAGAGCGTCGCCCCTGGTGGGCGTGCCGCGTGGATCCCGGTCGGGCACATGCGGGAGTCTGTCTGACTGTCTCTCCCCGTTTCCAGCTTCAGAAAAATACAAAAAAAAAAAAAAATTCAAACAGCATTTGAAACAACAAAAGAGGAGACCTTAACCACTTGGTTAGCATTATAAAAGATGATCTAAGAGAGATAAAGTTGGTAGAACATGGATTGAATGAAACCATCCTCATCAGAGGTGCTGTTTTTAGTTGACAGGTGACAAACTCATGTTAAAGGCTTGTAAAATGGAACCCTGGCCGGTTGGCTCAGCGGTAGAGCGTCGACCTAGCGTGCGGAGGACCCGGGTTCGATTCCCGGCCAGGGCACACAGGAGAAGCGCCCATTTGCTCCTCCACCCCTCCGCCACGCTTTCCTCTCTGTCTCTCTCTTCCCCTCCCGCAGCCAAGGCTCCATTGGAGCAAAGATGGCCCGGGCGCTGGGGATGGCTCTGTGGCCTCTGCCCCAGGCGCTAGAGTGGCTCTGGTCGCAACATGGCGACACCCAGGAGGGTCGCAACATGGCGACGCCCAGGATGGGCAGAGCATCGCCCCCTGGTGGGCAGAGCGTCGCCCCCTGGTGGGCGTGCCGGGTGGATCCCGGTCGGGCGCATGCGGGAGTCTGTCTGACTGTCTCTCCCTGTTTCCAGCTTCAGAAAAATGCAAAAAAAAAAAAAAGGCTTGTAAAATGTATCTTCTTGCAAATCAAGCCTTCCCTAAATGAAACTGACCACATGGAGGAACAAAAGGAAAAAAATCCTCTCCTGGTTTGGTTATTGAGACGTCACAAATTATTGTTCTTCAGATTTGAAATGTCATTTCACAGCTCTTCAATGACAGCCTTTGAAAGATTTATATCTAAAATTGTTATTTACTTTAAGAAGTATATAATTACCAAAATATGTACTACTGTACATCTTTATAAGAGAGATTTTCTTAAAAATGATCTGTGTTTAATGATTATTCTCCACTGAGCCTGTATTCTGCTTTTCATAGCAAGTAAATGGAAACTATCTACTTTGCACATAAAATATAAGACTATTTTGGCTGTCAGAGATTTGTACTTCAGATTATAAATACCCATCAGTTTTTATATTTATGGATTCATCTGTAGGAGAAGAAAATCTGATAGTATTTAATGATTAATGTGGTTTTCTTTTCATTCTATAAAGATTTGAAAATACATTGTTGTATTATTTCACTTATTTGGAATTTACAGAATACAAGCAATTAAGATATAACAAATTACATTTTATCATTTTTGCAACTTTTTCTTTAAACCTTTGTATTTCTTTTCTTTTGTGAGAAAAAGAGACAGAGAGAGACAGACAGGAAAGGAGAGAGATGAGAAGCATCAATTCATAGTTGTGGCATTTTAGTTATTCACCGATTGCTTCTCATATGTGCCTTGACCAGGGGGCTCCAGACAAGCCAGTGGCCCCTTGCTCAAGCCAGTGACCTTGGGCTTCAAGCATTAAGGCAGACAGGTTTTATTATGAGGATGGAGGTTCTCAAGAAACAAAAAGTAGCCTGACCAGGCGGTGGCGCAGTGGATAGAGCGTCAGACTGGGATGCGGAGGACCCAGGTTCGAGACCCCGAGGTTGCCAGTTTGAGCGCGGGCTCATCTGGCTTGAGCAAAAAGCTCGCCAGCTTGGACCCAAGGTCGCTGGCTCGAGCAAGGGGTTATTCGGTCTGCTGAAGGCCCACGGTCAAGGCACATATGAGAAAGCAATCAATTAACAACTAAGGGGTCGCAATGCGCAACGAAAAACTAATGATTGATGCTTCTCATCTCTCCATTCCTGTCTGTCCGTCCCTATCTATCCCCTACTCTGACTCTCTCTCTGTCTCTGAAAAAAAAAAAAAAAAAAGAAACAAAAAGTAGCATCAGACACATTAATACACAAGGCTCCCAGAAAATCATATGGTTACATATGCTGTACTTGTTTGCACAGCATATTCTTAGAAATTGTTTTCTCTATAAATACCATCAACAATGACAACAGAAACATACAAAATCAATTAGCAGGGCCACATCTGCTGAGATTTATGTCTAAATGAGATAGGTCCTATGCAAAGGTGGAGGGTAACCATTCAGTTTTTATAATACACAATAATAAATACATTCTTCAAAGTCAAACCCCTACATTACTATTATTTATAAAACTGTAAGATGCATTTAATATTACACTCACAAGGCATGCTTGCTTATGAGTACAAAGGCAAGACATTCACTTTGATTTCCATCATACAATTGCCCATTTTCCAAACATCGAAGCTCAAGGACATTTCAGTGTTATTTCCATTGTGTTGTTGAATTTACTCCATCAACATTATACCTGGTTCATATATCAACATTAAACAAAATCATTAAACACAGATTCTTGCACAAATTTGAGTTAGTGGACACATAAAATGACTTCTGGTTTCCCGGTCAGATTAGGTCAGATTAGGTTAGCACATTCCAGAAAAGGAAAGGAAAAAGAAAGGCAGATCAAAAATTAAAACAGCCTGACCAGGCAGTGGCACAGTGGATAGAGCGTCGGACTGGGATGCGGAAGGAGCCAGCTTCGAGACCCCGAGGTCGCCACCTTGAGCGTATGCTCATATGGCTTAAGCAAAAAGCTCACCAATTTAGACCCAAGGTCACTGGCTCAAGCAAGGGATTACTCGGTCTGCTGAAGGCCCGCGGTCAAGGCACATATGAGAAAGCAATCAATGAACAACTAAGGTGTCGCCATGAAAAACTGATAATTGATGCTTTCTCATCTCTCTCTGTTCCTGTCTGTCTGTCCCTATCTATCCTTCTCTTTCTCTTTGACTCTTTCTCTCTGTCCCTGTAAAAAAAAAAAAAAAAAAAAAAATCTTAAAAGCAAAACAAAACAAAAAAATCAAAACAACCAGACCTGGCATCCTTCCAAAGACCTTACTTATCTCTCCCCTTCTCAGGCCCTGATTCCCAAGTATAGGATTTGACCAGCTATTCTTTCTTCAATTTCTTTTTTTCTAATTTCTTTTAAAAATTGAATTTAATGGGGTGACACTGATCCATGAAAGTAAAAAAAAAATTTTACTATCTCATGAAATCTCCAGGTAGTGAACTCTAGAGAAAAAAAGAATAGTTAAGTAGGCTAAACAATACCCACTAAGGGCTTATTCTGGCTCAGATGATAGCACCATGTGACCTTTTTTCAAACAATCTCATCCTTGTTCCTTCATCCAAAAAGAACATCTGACAAAGGAATACAGAAGTAGCAGTCTTATTCCAAATAAAAGGTAAATCCAGTTCTTCAAATCTGGTATTTCATCTGTGATGTTCTTCATTCCGATATGGATATTTTACCTGAACTTTAAATTTGGTTATGTACTTTCACCAAATTGCCAGATAATTACAAGTGCCCTTATCAGTTGGTTGTGTTGATTTACCAACTGAAAGTTTCTTTTCTATCAGACTTCTTTCCATTTTTAATTCTAATTTTTATAGATTAAAGATACAGGCCCTCCCCAATTTTTCACAAGTAAAAACGTCTTTGTTCTGTTACTGCCTTGGCAAAGGTCATTTAAAACTGTTAATTGTTAAGTAAATCAAAAAAAACCAGGAACTGTATTATTCCATACGTAGGTGGGACGTAATAGTGAAACTAAGAGACATTGATAAGAGTGTGGTGGTTATGGGGGGGGGGGGGGGAGGGGGGAATGGGAGAGGGAAAGGGGGTGGGGAGGGGCACAAAGAAAACAAGATAGAAGGTGACAGAGGACAATCTGACTTTGGGTGGTGGGTATGCAACATAATTGAACGACAAGATAACCTGGACTTGTTATCTTTGAATATATGTATCCTGATTTATTGATGTCACCCCATTAAAAAAATAAAATTATTAAAAAAAACAAAAAAAAACTGTTATTTGTGATGACTATTATTTGAGCAGCTTGTATCATTTTTAGGCTGGTAAAATTAATTAGACAAAATTGTAGCTCATAAAGTTAGAAGAAAAATAGAAAAGTAATATGTATAAAATAATGGGAAAAATTAAACAATAAGGTATGAATTATTAGGATCTAAGTAATTCCCATAATGCATGTCTGGTTAAATATAATAGTCAGTTAGTAAAAAAAATGTAATATCAGATAAAAAGATGAGAAATAAAGGCAAATGAACTGGTCATTTGGCCTATACCACCAGAAGACTAATTATAGTAATATTTAAAATTAGTGAAGTCTTTAAATGCTATAGAGGTGTTATAAATGATATTTGTAAGAATAACAATGAATTTGTATAGGGATGAGAATGTAAAATAGCAATGCTTCAGTTAATGAAAACCTTACAATATTGGCAAAGAGAACTAAATAAGATAATCTTCCCCCCCCCAATAAATAAGTATAATTTAATCTTTAAAATAACTATTTTGGAAAGTCTCAATTGAAATACTTTTAAGTGTATCATAGATGTTTCACAAGAAGGATATTGGAACAAATACATTTATTTAAAACCTTCCCTAATGTCCAATAAAATGAAGCAAAGTAACAAAAATATTAAGTCCAGCCTGATCAGGTGGTGGTGCAGTAGGTAGAGCATCGGCCTGGGACACTGAGGACCCAGGTTCAAAACCTTGAGGTTGCCGGCTTGAGTGAGGGCTCATCCAGCTTGAGCGCAGGGTCACAGGTTTTAGTGTGGGATCATAGACATGACCCCATGGTCGGTGGCTTTAGCCCAAAGGTCACTGGCTTGAAGCCCAAGGTCACTGGTTTGAACAAGGGGTCATTGGCTCAGCCATAGCCCCACTTCTGTCAAGGCAAGTATGAGAAAGCAATCAATGAATAAGAAAAAGTGCTGAAACAATAAGTTGATGTTCCTCATCTCCTTTCCCTATGTCTTTCCCTGTCTGTCCCTCTCTCTCTGTCTCGCTTTTGCCATATATATATAAAGTCCAACAATCTCTACTGGCACCACAAAGGACTCAACCTTATACACAAACTATATTGAGTATATGGAGTACTTATTAGTTATAGAACATTTAGGCTAAATTGAGTACAAATAATAGAACAACTCACCATATCCCAGGCTGAGAGCACCATTTCAACTATCTGGTCACATCTGCCTAAAGTTACCAGCACCTCTGGGTGCTGATCACCATAGCAAAGGTTAGAGCAAAGAGATACAGAAAAGAGGATTTGCATTCAATAAAGCACTTTAGTCCTTATCTTTGTAACTCTCTGGAATTGTGTTTACTGTTTCAATCAGAAGCATATGTCAATATGTCAAAAAATTGAACCTGAAGAAGATAACAGCTTGCTGCAAGGCCTACAAAATTACAGACGGTGCCATTGGAAACAGGACATCAAGTCATAACTGTCAACAAATCTTACTTTCTATGAGAATCTAAACACAGGCAATATTTAAATTTGCCTCTGAAATGCTATGAGAAGTCTAAGATCTGTAAGTGGCTAGGTAAGCAATAAAACTTCTCATGCTCTTTATATCATACTTATATGTCATCCTGACTAGCAATAGGACCATCCAATGGATAGAAACAATAAAGTATATAATCAGGACAATGTGTGAAATATCACTGCTCTCATTACATGTCTCCTCATGTTAAATACCATAACATCTAGTAATAAAAATAAGACCCTTCTAGTAGTGGTAGAAAGAGAAAAAAAAAAATTTCTCTTTTAAGTGAGACTAGGGGACATAGAGAGACTCCCACATATGCCCGGTCCGGGATCCACCCAGCAACCCCGTCTGGGGTTGGTGCTCTGCCCATCTGGGCCTATGCTTGCAACCAAGATATTTTTAGCACCTGAGTGAGAGGCTCCATGAAGCCATCCTCAGCATCTGTAGGGGCCGATGCACTCAAATCAATCAGGCCATGGCTGCAGGAGGGGAGGAGAGAGAAAGAATGAAAAAGGAAATGGGTAGGGGGGAGAAGCAGATAGTTGTCTCTCCTGTGTGCCTGGATTTGTAATCCAACCCAGGACTTCCACATGACAGGTTGAAACTCTTACTACTGAATGAACCAGCCAGGTAATAGAGAAGAATTTTTTTTAATATAGTTATTATTCCATCCAGGCTTCTTTTTATGTTTAATATAAGCAATAATAGCTCTCAATTTCAGATGTTGAGGGTAAAATAAATTTTCTAGTCACTAAAAGATTTTATCATATACAGCTAAGGTCATAGTACAAATAGTCAACGTTAAAAACAGTCAATGTTATGTAAACCAACATGCCCTGGTGAGGATGGAAAGCATTGTTACATTGGCCTCCATTTATTTGCTCTGGATTACTATTCAAGGATTATCTTGTTCTCATGGGTGAGAACTATAAAAAAGCCATAGAACTTATTTTCTTCAACACTGACTCTTGACACTACCTGTAACCTTCTCAAGTGACCTCTAACTCTGGAATGTAAAGCTTGTCTTTTGAAAAAGCATACAGCGAATTAATGAGCATATTTTTTATTCCTAAAAAAAAAAAAAAGCCTTTTTGACCATTTTAATTAATAATAAGCCAGATTCAGGACTTTCACTTTGATCTTTTCTCTAAGAATAAGAAATGCACATTTTTAAACCTAGGTTCTTTATATTAGCTGAATACTTGTTAATGTTAACAAAATCTTACTCCATAACTAAGCGCTCGGCTATGTGCTTTGATTTAGATACTCATTTTATTTAAACAACAAAATGAGGAATATTATTATCCCTATTTTAGCGATGAAGAAATTGAGACAAAGAGAGTATAAGTAGCTGGCCCAATGTCATCATGCTGTGTAGGAAACTGTAGACTCGATATTCACACTGACTTCTACTTGGGTCCAAAGTCCATTCTCTTACGGAATCTCTTGGTAGGATATTGTTTCAGTTGCCTTGGATTCCATAATGAATCTTTATAGTTGCTCTTTCTGAGATTTTTAATCATATGATACAAGCCCATCAATATTTTATAGATCTATCAATGTTTCACTTTATTTTCACTTTTCAAGTCACGTTTAGATCTACATTTTCTCCGGTAAGGTTAATACAACATTCTTTCAATTCTGCTTTTTGTGTTTCCCGGAAGACAAATAATATCCTGTCATATAAATTAAAATGTTGCAATGACCTTGTTGCTGGTATATGTTCAACTTTACATGATTATATAAAGCACATTTTCCTATTTTATTGTGTCTTACATTGTCACTCCAAACAAAAAGCATCCTGAGAGTGCAATTCTATAAGCCTATGTGTCTTAAAAATAAACATACCTAAGGCCTCAGACAGTTAGCTCAGATGGTGAGAGTGTCATCGGAAACTCCACGCTTACTTACAGGTTGGATTCCCCATCTCATTAGGCACTTACAGGAAACAACCAACAAATGAACAACTAAGTGGAACAACTTATGAATGCTTACCCCCTCTCTCTTCCCTTCCTCTCTGTCTCTCTAAAATCAATCAATTAAAATATATATATATATATTTTTTTTTTTTTTTTTTTTTTTACAGCCTGACCTGTGGTGGTGCAGTGGATAAAGCATCAATCTGGAATGCTGAAATTGCTAGTTCGAAACTCTGTGCTCACCCAGTCAAGGCACATACTACTAGGAGTTGATGCTTCTTGCCCCTTCCACCCTTTCTTTCTCTTTCTCCTCTCTCTAAAATTAATAAAAACGTGTGTATACTCTCTCTCACACACACACACACACACAGACATATAAAGAAGAAGTGAACTTAAAAACAATGTTGTCCAATAATGATATGTTTACCTTTTCATAAAATATCCCCTAGTTCAGCCTAGTGAGCTATCCCATGGCTAAAGTAGTATTATAATGACATGTTACCATTACCAAATCTAAATTACATTTCTCCATTTCTACTTTCTGACATTTTAACACTAATGTTCCTTTCTCTGCTATCAGAAAACTTCAGCACATAATCCCTGAATCTCTGTAACTGTCAGGACTCTTCCAATATTTACTCTGTATTTGCCATCCTCTGTCTTCATCTCTTGTTTCCTCTATATTTTCTTTATTTTTAAAAAAAATTTCCTGATTGATTTTAGTGAGAGAAAAAGGAAGACAGAAACATCGACCTGCTCCTGTATGTGCACTGACCGGGAATCGAACCAGCAACCTCTGTGCTTTAAGATGACATTCTAATCAACCAAGCTATCTGGTCAGAGATCCTCTATCTTTTTATTCTGACTTATTTTTCTGTCCTCTTGATACTTTTTAAGCTTCTACTTAGGAAAAACAAATTTTTTTTCAAATATGATTCCAGATGCCTGAGATTTCAGATTTTCTGCTAATTAAATAATGAAATATTTCTATAAAAGTTTTCATGTTTATGTTTACTTATGATTTAGTCTCTTCCTATTTTAAAACAGAATTTGCTTCAGTTCCTCTGTCATAGTATACATTTGGGCTGGGTTAGAGGAGCTATGACACATTATGTATTCAGAATTTTATCATTCAGTTAAAAATTCAAGAAAGAAGATGAGGTCAAAGAAAATAAAATATTTCTTTTGAAACCTTTAAATTGGAAAATTAAATCAAATGATAGTATGGGAGTTTCCTTCCAGTAAAATCAAAAGAACATACATATATTTTTATTTGTGAGCCCTCCTAAATATTCTCTCTTGGTGCAAAATTTTATAAAAAGCATTTTATTTTCTAACACAGGCATACCTTAAATACACTACAGATTCAGTTCCAGACCACCACAATAAGGTGAGTATCATAATAAAGTGAGTCACATAAATTTTTTTTTGGTTTTCCAGTGCACATAAAAGTTATGTTTGTACTATACTGTCTGATATTAAGTATACAATAGCATTCTATCTAAAAAATGTATATTTCTGCCTGACCAGGCGGTGGCACAGTGGATAGAGCGTCGGACTGGGATGCAGAGGACCCAGGTTCGAGACCCCGAGGTTGCCAGCTTGAGTGCAGGCTCATCTGGTTTGAGCAAAAGCCCACCAGCTTGGACCCAGGGTTGCTGGTTCAAGCAAGGGGTTACTCGGTCTGCTGAAGGCCCGCAGTCAAGGCACATATGAGAAAGCAATCAATGAACAACTAAGGTGTTGCAACACGCAATGAAAAATTAATGATTGATGCTTCTCATCTCTCTCCGTTCCTGTCTGTCTGTCCCTGTCTATCCCTCTCTCTGACTCACTCTCTGTCTCTGTAAAAAATAAGTAAATAAATAAAAATTAAAAAACGTATATTCCTTAATTAAAAATACTCTATTGCTAACAATGCTAACCATCATCTGAGCCTTCAGTGAGTGAGTCAATCTTTCTGCTGGTGAAGATTACTGCTCCAGTGTTGATGTTGACTGATCACAATGGTGATTACTGAGGTTGGGGTTGGCTGCTGCAATTTTTTTTAACTTTTTTATTTATTCAATCATTTTAGGGAGGAGGGGGGGAAGAGCAGGAAGCATCACCTCCCATATGTGCCTTGACCACATAAGTGCAGGGTTTTGAACCAGTGACCTCAGCGTTCCAGGCTAACAATTTGTCCACTGTGCCACCACAGGTCAGGCCAGCAATTTCTTAAAATAAGACAACAAAGATGTTTGCCATGTATATTGACTCCCTCTCACAAACAATTTCTCTGTAGCATGCGATGCTGTGGATACCATTTTACCCACAGGAGAAATTCCTTCAAAATTGAAGTCAATCCTCTAAACTCTGACCCTGCTTTATCAACTAAATTTATATAATACCCTAAACTTTTCATTGTCATTTCAACAATCTCCTCAGGATCTTCACCAGGAGTCAACTCCTTCTCCAGAAACTGCTTTCTCTGCTCATCCCTAAGAAGCAACTCCATATCCATTCAAGTTCCATCATGGGACTGCAGCACTTCACTCACATCTTCAGGCTACATTTCTAATTCTAGCTCTCTGGCTATTCCTACCATATCTATAGTTCCTCTCGCCACTGAAGTCTTGAACCCGAGTCATCCAGGAGAGTTGGATTCAACATCCTCCATACTTCTGTTAGTGTTGGTATTTGACCTCTTCCTATTAATCACAAATGTTCTTAATGGCATCCTTTCCAAAGGTTGTCAATTCACTTTGCCTGAATCTATCAGAGAAATCACTACCTATGACTGTCATATATATATATATATATATATATATATATATATATATATATTACTTTTTAAAATTTATTCATTTTAGAGAGAGAGAGAGAGAGAGAGAGAGAGAGAGGAAGGGGGGAGGAGCAGGAAGCATCAACTCCCATATGTGCCTTTGTGTCTTAGTGGGGCAAGCCCAGGGTTTCGAACTGGTGACCTCAGTGTTCCAGGTCGATGCTTAATCCACTGCATCACCACAGGTCAGGTCTTATGGCTGTTATAAACTTATAAAATGTGTTTCTTAAATAATAATCCTTGAAAGTTAAAATTACTCCTGATCCATGGGCTTCAGAATGAATGTTGTGTTAACAGGCATGAAAACAACATCAATCTCATCTTCATTAGAGCTCTTGGTGACCAGACGCATTGTCAAGAAGCAGTAATATTTTGAAGGAAACTTTTTTTCTGAGCAGTAGTTCTCAACAGTGGGCATAAAATATTCAGTAAACCATGCTGTCAACCAGGCCTTATTGTTACATTTATAAAGCACAAGCAGACTAGATGTAGCCTAATTCTTAAGAGACCAAGGATTTTCTTAAGAGCCTAATTCTTAAGAATGGTAAGTGAGCATTGGCATCAACTCAAAGTCACCAGCTGCATTAGTCCCTAACAAGAGAGTCAACCTATCCCTTGACGCTTTGAAGCCAGTTATTGACGTCCCCTCTATAGCAATGAAAGTTCTATTCAATAGATGGCATCTTCTTCCAATATAAGTCTATTTTGTTAACATTGAAAATCTGTTTAGTGTAATGCCCTCCATTAATTATCTTAGTTAGACCTTCTGGGTAACTGCTGCTTCTACTTCAGCCCTTGCTGCTTCACCTTGAACTTTTATGTTATGAAGATGACTTCTTTCTTCAAACCTCATGAACCAACTTTTGCAAACTTTCCAATTTCCTTCTGCAGCTTCCTCACCTCTCTCAGCCTCCACAGAATTGAAGAGTTGGGGCCTTGCTCTAGATTAGGATTTGGTTTAAGGGAATGTTATAGCTGGTTTGATCTATCCGGACCACTAAAACTTTGTCCATATCAGCAATAAGATAGCTTTGTCTTTTTATCATTTGTGTAGTTCACTGGAAAAGTACTTGAAATTTTCCTTCAGGAAATTTTCCTTTGCATTCACAATGTGACTGTTAGGCCCAAGAGGCCTGGCTTCTGGCCTGTCTTAGCTTTAGACGTACCTTCTTCACTAAACTTAATTATTTCTAGTTTTTAATTTAAATTGAGAGATTAAGACACTTCCTTTTCCTTGAACACTTAGAGGCCACTGTAAGGTTATTAATCAGTCAAATTTCAATATTGTTTTGTCTCGGGAACTAGGAAGGCCAAGGAGAGAAATGGGTGAACAGCCAGTAGATAAAGCAGTCAGCACATACACAGCATTTATGAATTAGATTCACCGTCAAATGTGAGCACGGTTAATGGCGCCCCAAAATAATTACAAGAGTAACAACATTAAAGATCACCGATCACAGATCACCATAACAAGTATAATAATAATTTTAAAATTTGACGTATTATGAGAATTATCAAAACATGACACAGAGACACAAAGTAAGCAAATGCTGTTAGAAAAATAGTGTTGATGAACTTGATCCACACAGGGTTGCCACAAATCTTCAATTTGTAAAAAAAATACAGTATCTGGGAAGAGCAATAAAATAAAGTGCAATAAAATGAGGTGTGCCTGTATCTACCCTTGATTCATTTGTAGTTAGGCTGCACTAGAAATTCAAATTAGAATGGGTTAGCTAAACATGAGTATGTGAAGAAAACCTTTCATCTTCTTTTTATTGCATCATGGCTTACTTCAATTTTTTTTTCTCTTTTTTTTTATGTGACAGAGATAGAGACAGAGAGAGGGACAGATAGAAACAGACAGACAAGAAGGGAGAGACATGAGAAGCATCAACTCTTCGTTATGGCACCATAGTTGTTCATTGATTGCCTTCTCATGTGTGCCTTGATGGGGGTGGGGGGGGGGTACAGCAGACAGAGTGACCCCTTGCTCAAGCCAGTGACCCTGGACTCAAGCTGGTAACCTCAGGGCTTCGAACCTGGGTCCTCCACATCCCAGTCCGACGCTCTATCCACTGCGCCACCACCTGGTCAGGCTTCAATGTGGTTTTTTTTGTTTGTTGTTTGGGTTTTTTTTTGTGACAGAGACAGAGAGAGAGAGAAGGACAGATAGGGACAGACAGGTAGGAAGGGAGAGAGATGAGAAGCATCAATTCTTTGTTGAGGCTCCTTAGTTGTTCACTGATTTTCTCATATGTGCCTTGATGGGGGGGGGGGGGCTACAGCAGACTGAGTAACCCTTGCTCAAGCTGGTGATCCTTGGTCAACCCAGATAATCCCATGCTCAAGCTGGCAACCTTGGGGTTTCGAACCTGGTTCTTTCGCATCCCAGTCTGATGCTCTATCCACTGCACCACTGCCTGGCCAGGCTCACTGTGTTTTAAGATCGATGTTATAGAAAATCTCATCTCTAGCACCAAGCCATCACCCCTCCCTACACGCATGTTCTTTGTCATGTGATTTTGCAGTTTGCCACATTCAAATAGTCCCGTATATTTGGGTTTGGACTCATGACTTGCTTTGACCAGTGTTTTAAAAAAGATTGTGTTCCAGTTCTGAACTTAGACCTAAAAAAGCTCCACATGTTTTCACTTGTTCTTTTATGTTTCTACCATGGCTATAAGAGGAATATACCTAGAAAAACTTACTGATTCCAGGAGGAGGGTGAGAAAGTTGCGGAGCTGACTCACCCAGCCAGCTCTCCTAGCCAAGAACTCCTAACCCCATCTACCCACATGCTCATGCAATAAATAAATGCCTATTGTTTTATGCCCCAACATTTTGTGGTGACTGACTACATTCTACTTTTGTAGCAATAACTAACTAATATAGGTATTTGTAAGAGTAAAATGTTCTAATATCAGTACTAGTCAGTCATAATGGATATATGTGCATTCACCATAAACCAATGATATACCCATCAAAAGTGGAAGATTACTTCTTCCTAATTTTCCCAATTTAAGAAAATGAGGGCTCAGGTGGCTCTTTCTGGAGCTTGTCCATACCTTTTTCCACCGCCTTCTTTCCCTGGTGTATGCTCTCTCTGAAGTGTGCCCCGCCTTTTCCCCTCACCTTCCACCAGGCACATAGAGCCTTGCTTTCTCTCTCCTAAGCTCCAAAGGCCCTTCTTTTGCCTCTAACTTGTTTCCTGAGCCCACACAGTCCAGCAGCTGGGTCACTTCTTCTACCTCTGTGACATTTTAAATAAAGTTTTTCTTGTATTTGAGAAAAAAGAAAATAAAGGTTCAAAGTACAGATACAACAAGTACTGCCAATTTCTTTATTTACATAAACAATAGTTATAAATAATGATCAGTCTGCCCTGGCCAGATAGCTCAGTTGGTTAGACTCTAACCATTAGAGCATTGTCCCAATACACAAAGGTTGCAGGTTCGATCCCTGGTCAGGGCACATACAAGAACAGATTGATGTTCCTGTCTCTCTCCCTTCCTCTCTAAAATCTAATAAAAATGTATAAATAAATAAATAACAAGCAGTTCTATCACACATAGAATTTGCTTTACCAAAAGAAGCTTTAAGATTTAGCTATAAGCAACTGCGGATATAGTATTTAAAATAAAAATATACCTGAAGGCTAACTTTGAAAGGGATAACAATAAATAGTCATCACATGAGTAGTGTTATCGTTGTCAATTAATTTTGAATGATTTCTTTGATTTTCTTTTGTCACTACAAATTCTTTTTTATTATTCACTTGGGGCAATCCCAAATTTTGTTTGTTTGCTTAATTCATTGAGAGGACGGGATGCAGAGAGACAGACTCCAGCATGCACCCCAACTGGGATCCACCCGGTAAGCCCACTAAGGGGTAATGTACTGCCCATCTGGGGCATTGCTCAGCAACTGAACTCTTCTTAGCTTCTGAGGCAGAGGCTATGGAGCCATGCTCAGTGCCCAGGGCCAACCTGCTCCAATCAAGACATGACTAAAGGAGAGGAAGAGAGGAAGAAAGAGAGAGGGGGGGGAAGAGATGGAGAAGCAGATGGGCACTTCTCCTGTGTGCCCTGACTGGTAATAAAACCTGGGACATGCACACTCTGGGTCGACATTCTTCCACTGAGCAAAACAGCCAGGGCCCAATCCCAAAATTTACCCAGTATAAAAGCATGCTTAGGCCCTGGCCGGTTGGCTCAGTGGTAGAGCGTCGGCCTGGTGTGCAGGAGTCCAGGGTTCGATTCCCAGCCAGGGCACACAGGAGAAGCGCCCATCTGCTTCTCCACCCCTCCCCCTCTCCTTCCTCTCTGCCTCTCTCTTCCCCTCCCGCAGCGAGGCTCCATTGGAGCAAAGATGGCCCGGGCGCTGGGGATGGCTCCTTGGCCTCTGCCCCAGGCGCTAGAGTGGCTCTGGTCGCAACAGAGCGACTCCCCGGAGGGGCAGAGCATCGCCCCCTGGTGGGCAGAGCGTCGCCCCCTGGTGGGCGTGCCGGGTGGATCTCGGTTAGGCACATGCGGGAGTCTGTCTGACTTGTCTCTTCCCGTTTCCAGCTTCGGAAAAATACAAAAAAAAAAAAAAAAAAAAGCATGCTTAATTTTAGTTTTGCATTGCACAGTCCTTGATAATAGCAAACTAATTTCTGTAGCTGCATTTGATGAAAATATGCTGATGGAAGTCATATTTCACATCATTGACTATAATGAGCTATTTTATCAAACTGTCCTTATGACAGTGTTACTGAGAAAATGATAAATTTACTAATTTATTCACTCGAGATTTCATTTGAAAATTTTAAAAGAAAGGAAAAGATCAATGAAGTCAGGTAAATTAGGCTTTCATCAAACGATATGTCTGAGTCCATAGGAAACAATAGTGCTAACTATCCCCTTCTCTTAATAAAATGCTAACACTAAAGAAGAGTTGATTAATTATTACTTTTTTAAAAATTCTACAGAACAAATAATTAGTTGTAAAATACCCTTATTGTGAACACATATGAACAACATTTATTCATAATCGGTATCATTTACTGCTTGGTTTTATAGAGAATTTTTTTTTCACTTTGTTGAAATATGTTTTTTCTTTTTACTAGGCTTTTAACTTAGAAATTATGAATAAGTAGAAATATCGATGAATAAGAGTTACTAATCATTTTGTGAAACATTTCATAAAACTTTGAAGTAACTAGAAACTGTAGCACAGTATCTCCTTCTAGAATATGGAAGTGCTACCTGGCATAGATGGGGCCAAGGTTGGTGCAAACACAATCAGATATACAATATGCTATCATGTCTTTTGCCAATTGTATGCTCTGTTGACTTTATGCTCTCTAAACCCCAGAGATAATATTAACCTAGACCAAGTCAGGGTCTTTGTGGTCTGTATAAACAATCTTTAAATGTTATATGATCATGATCACTTTGTTTTGGAATCTTTTCTCAATAGAAATGAATTCATTGATTTTTCTTCTTATCTATTTATAAGCCATAAGCAAGGAAAATATTGCTCTAATAAATTACTTAATTTGACCTTTATGTAAGGGCTTCATTCTACCATGAATGGCTCTCTTATCTATCAGAAAACACATAGATATAATAAGGTTACTGTAAGTGACAACTATGCTCTTAATAAATGCTCACAGAAAAATGCACTGGTGTTATAACAGACAGTTTCTTTTCTTTCCCATTTTTCTTTCTATTGCTAATGTGTCCCACCTACTATATTAAAACTGCCATCTTTTCTTTAATTCAAATAATATTCACTCTCCCAAATTCTAAAATGATAAATTCTAAAAGTAGTCACTGAGCTTAGAAGAACATGACATTCTTAATGAAAATTGATACAAGAACAATAAAACTATAATTTTTGAAAAACCCAAAATCTTTATTAAATACATAATGGAAACACAGTTTGAACTTCATAATATTAATGCTGAATGCCACAGTCCTCTGGGCCTTTCAGGCTTGGGAAAAGAGAATCCTTTGAAAATAATAGATCTCTCCCCCCCCCCCAATAACCAACTGTTAAAATAATAAAAAAAAAGAAGACTGATTTTATCTTTTCTTCATTTGGATATAAATGAATGGTCTGCTGTTCTGCTATCTGGGGTTTTTTTGTTTTGTTTTTTGAGATTTATTGATTTTACAGAGAGGAGAGAGAGAAAGAGAGAGTTGGAGTAGGGGGTGAGGGTAGCAGAAGTAACAACTTGCAGCAGTTGCTTCTCATCTGTGCCTTGACCAGGTAAGCCCAGGGTTTCGAACCCGCAACGTCAGTGTTCCAAGTCGTTTCATCCACTGCACCACCATAGGTCAGGCCATACAATCTTGAAAACAGGGCTATAGTAGTCATTGAGTCAATGCTTCATTGTAAAATTCCTGATAATCATCAAAATAATACCTAAAAATTATAGAGTGATTTTTTTAATGTGCCAGGCTCTACAAATTTGCTTGTATTATTAGTATGTATTCCTCACCATAAGTTGTACGTTGTGTACTAATATTTCTCCATTTTACAGATAAGGAATCTGAGGTTCTAAGAGATTTGGGCAATTGCCTAAATTCCCACAACTATTACAAGTAGATGTTGCTGCTAGTCTCTGACAGATCAAAATCTAACATTTCTTTTTTTCTTAAATTATTTTACTAAGAGGAGGGGAGGCAGAGAGATTCCCACATGTGCCCTGACCAGGACCCACCACCTGGCAAGCCCACTAGGCAGCGACACTCTGCCCATCCTGGGCCATTGCTCTGTTGCTCAGCAACCAAGCCATTTTTTTAGCACCTGAGGCCAACTCACTCAATTCAATTGAGCCATGTCTGCAGGAGGAGAAGAAAGATAGAGAGAAGGGAGAGAGAGAGGAATGGAGAAGCAGATGGGTGCTTCTCCTGTGTGTCCTGACTGGGAATCAAACCCAGGACATCCACATGCCAGGCCAACGCTCTACCACTGAGCCAAACGGCCAGGGCAATCTAACATTTCTTAATGTTGAACATTCACTCCAACTTCTGAGGTTTTCATTTCAGGCTCTGCTATAATTCATAAAGAATGATAAATGAGGAATTATTTATTTTCATGGCATAAAGAAATATAGCACATAATTATTCTTCCACAATATCATTAATATATGTACTACTGAACTAGTGATAAAATTCTATGTCTGTCGAAAAAAATTAGAATTGGTCAACCCAATATTTAGTAAGTTGACAAGTTTCATAACTTGTCTTAAGGTTACTTTTTTCATGAGGAGATGTTCTAACTTTTATATCCTAGAAAAATGAAAAATTCTGTTGACTTAATGGTTGGGTCAACAGTTTTATTTCAGAGTTGCTTTATATATAAAACACATATAAAACTGTACATGAAAAAATATCCCTAATTTTCAAAAATGATGTCATAAAACACATATACAACATCCCCTTAAATAAATAAAAGATGGATGGATAGATGAGTAGATTAATGGATGAATATGAACAAATAGATAATTGAATATATAATATTTGTTTCTGATTCAGGTGAATTTATATTCAAACTGAACTCTAGGAGGGGAGGTAGTGTGTTGTTATATCAAACTGTCCAGCAACTGCTCTGTATCTTTTTGACTCTGCCTTTTACCTGTCTGCTGCTCTGCACTTGAGCTGGCTTCACGTGACCTCACCTCTGGTAGGATAGACCATCGGTTCTGGCAAAACCCACGCAGCTTATTCTCCTGTCATTTATGCATAGGTGACATTAAGAGAGCTACCAAAAAAAAAAAAAAAAAAGATCCAAAGACCACATGTAATTTTTTTTTTTTTTTTTGTATTTTTCCAAAGCTAGAATCGGGAAGGCAGTCAGACAGACTCCCGCATGCACCCGACCGGGTTCCACCCGGCATGCCCACCAGGGGGCGATGCTCTGCCCATCTGGGGCGTCGCTCTGTTGCATCCAGAGCCATCCTAGCACCTGGGGCAGAGGCCACAGAGCCATCCTCAGCATCCAGGAGATTTTTGCTCCAATGGAGCCTTGGCTGTGGGAGGGGAAGAGAGAGACAGAGAGAAAGGAGAGGGGGAGGGGTGGAGAAGCAGATGGGTGTTTCTCTTGTGTGCCCTGGCCGGGAATTGAACCCGGGACTCCCGCACGCCAGGCCGACGCCCCACCACTGAGCCAACCAGCCAGGGCCAGACCACATGTAATTCAACTGAAACAAATCTGTCATAATCCAGTGGCAGTGTGTCTACCGCCAAGGAAATTATGTATTTTTATTTCTTCCTGTACAGTGAGAATTGTACAGTGAATCATGTTTCTTTCTAGCTTTGACCACCAGGAAAGTCAAAATCAAATTTCCAGCTTAACCATGTGAGACATTATAGTATTTTTTTTCTTCCTGGTATAATTTACTCTATTTTGGCTTTCCTTGCTGTTGATTTTATTTATATCTAACTAATTAAGCATCTCTCCAACTGGATTTCCTAGAATACATCAGTTCCTATATGTGTTAATAGATGTTTTGGCCCTAGCTGGATGGCTCTGTGGATAGCACATTGGCCCAGCATATGGATGTCCTAGGTTCGATCCCCAGTCAGGGCACACAAGAGAAGCGACCACCTGCTTCTCTCCCCCTCCCACTCCCCCTCTCTCCTTCTTCCCCTCCTGCAGCCAGTGGCTTGATTGGTTTGAGTGTCGGCCCCATTTGCCGAGGATAGCTCAGTTGGTCCAACTGTCAGCCTCAGGCACTAAAAACAGCTTGGTTGATTCAAAGATTGGTCCCATTTCTCCTCTAATTTGGCTACTTTTTATTTTTTCCTGGCAGGCTATATCCAAGTGGCAGGGAAAATGACCATTCATTAGAAACACAAAGACTACTTGGTTCTAAGAGGTTTTATCCCCAGGATGAGAGGGTATCTTTCCTGATAGATACAGCAAAACCTAAGATTGTGATGGATGGGCGTGGGGGGTAACTAAGAGAGGACCAGGATTTCCACTACCCCTTCTGAAGTGACACTGCCCAAAGAAAACCCCAGATGGTACGGATCCCTCACTGTTTAGATTTGCAGCTCTTCTTAGATCAGAGCTGGGCCTCAGAAAAATGACTTGTTCTGAAGAATGTTCAGGATGCTGCTAGCGTCCCATAGTAAAAACAGATGATCCTAATTGATTATGGGTGACAAAAATAAAGAATTACCTACCATCTTTAAACATCTCCAACCCATTCATCCAAGGGCATTCTAATTACACATCTCTTAGTTTCATTTTGTTTTTCCCCATGACCATTTTAGTGCCTTGAGTGTCAAAATTTTATTGTCTATGACTTTGCTTATTCTACATTTCTTATAAAGGAACCAGAGAGAATTAGGTCTAGAAGGGAGCATCACTGTCATTCTGCCTGCCATCTGATCTCCACTGACATCATAGTGTAACCAAATTCAAAGGGACTGAGATTTATTTACAAGCTGACAAAGAATGGATGTAATATCAAGTGCTTTCTCCACCATACGTTAGCAAACTTAAAAAATAGAAACCTGCCGGTAAAATAATTTTAAAACACTTTTCTTAAATGTCCCATAATCAAGGACACATAATTTCTCTCTCAGAGATGATAACATTGTTCAAAAGAAAATGGAACAGGCCCTGGCCGATTGGCTCAGTGGTAGAGCATCGGCCTGGCATGCGGGGGACCCGGGTTCGATTCCCGGCCAGGGCACATGGGAGAAGCGCCCATTTGCTTCTCCACCCCCACCCCTCCTTCCTTTCTGTCTCTCTCTTCCCCTCCCACAGCCAAGGCTCCATTGGAGCAAGGATGGCCCGGGCGCTGGGGATGGCTCCTTGGCCTCTGCCCCAGGCGCTAGAGTAGCTCTGGTCTCAGCAGAGCGAGGCCCCGGAGGGGCAGAGCATCGCCCCCTGGTGGGCAGAGCGTCGCCCCCTGGTGGGCGTGCCGGGTGAATCCCGGTCGGGCGCATGCGGGAGTCTGTCTAACTGTCTCTCCCGTTTCCAGCTTCAGAAAAATACAAAAAAAAATAAAAAATTAAAAAATAAAATGGAGCACTGGCTGTTTAGCTCAGTTGATGAGAGCATCAACCTGATACGCAAAGGTTGCTGGTTCGATCCCCAGTCAGGGTACATACGGAATGGGTGTTTCTGTCTCTCTTCCTTCCTCTGAAATCCATTTTAAAATTAATTAATTAATTTTTAAAAAAGAAGAACATGGAAAAAGCAACTGAGTTTTAACTCAGAAATCCCTATCTTTCAGGTTGGCCCATTGATGTGTTTCATTTTAACAGAACTTTATTTTTATTTATTTACTTATTTTGGATAAGAGGGAAATGGAGTTGTTTGAAATTGGAAAAGTTCTTTGATTTCGATTTAAAAAAATTTTAAGCAACAACAAATTTAAAAGAGTGACTATGTTTAAACATAAAAAATAACTCCTCCAAATATTCCTCTTATAAAGGTTTCCTGGGGCAAAGACGTGTGCTTTATGCCCTATAGACTTGACCTTAATACCTTAAGATGTGTCCCTGCTCTCAGTTGACTGGAGGGTATGAAAAGCAATTCCTCACACTTTATCAGCTTTTGACAATAGGCACGTATGGCCCTGAGTGATCCAAAATAGATTAATGAGGCACTAGAGTACTCTAATGAATAATGGAGCACTTTAAATTTTATTTTGTTTTTTAATTCATTTAACTGCAATCCATTTAATGGCTAAAACACTCCCTCCTGAACACATTAAAAGGCATATTACATTGAAGTTTTACTAATTTATGTTTCAATTCATTTCTCATTTATTCATTTTTTTAATTTATTCACTGATTTGAGATTCACCCTACAAACACTGGAGAAATCAATAATTGTATGGGGCTCTATGTTCAACAAAACAACTTTTCATCAGGTTAAACAGGAAATTGGAATCTTTAAGCAAGAACACCATTGGCATAATGCAAAAATAGTTATCATTTCAAGGAGCACAGGGTGACAGGGGTCCACTCCAGAATTTTGATCCTGGCTCCCTTACAAGGTAGAGTTTTCAAATAATCAAAGATAGTTTGGGGGCATTCTATGTCCTTCCCCTTCCATTATTTTAGTCATCCATTAGTAACATTTCTCCTCCCTCTCTCAGTGTCATCTTTTTTAAAGCACACACACCCCTACTCTCTTCTCACTGATCAAAATATTAAAGATCTTAATAAGCAGGTTCAGCCTGACCAGGTGGTGGCGCAGTGGATAGAGCGTTGGACTGGGATGCGGAAGGACCCAGGTTCGAGACCCCAAGGTCGCCAGCTTGAGCGCGGGCTCAGCTGGCTTGAGCAAAGAGCTCACCAGCTTAGACCCAAGGTCGCTGGCTCCAGCAAGGGGTTGCTCGGTCTGCTGAAGGCCCACGGTCAAGGCACATGTGAGAAAGCAATCAATGAACAACTAAGAAGTCGCAACGCTCAACGAGAAACTGATAATTGATGCTTCTCATCTCTCTCCGTTCCTGTCTGTCTGTCCCTGTCTATCTCTGCCTCTGTAAAAAAAAAAATTTAAAAAAAAAATTAAAAATAAGCGTGTTCACACCCAAGCCCCATATGTTCCCAGCTAGACTGATGAGGACTCACGGTAGAATCTTAAGCATCTGCATTCATCATAAAAATATGTGTAAATAACATCTGGCAGACTAAGGGGAAAGAGATCTTCCTTCATCCATGACATGATGATACTTTTGCCAGTCATCTGTGTGGAAGTCTGCTCTGGCCCCTTAGAGTCCCTTAAGTCTTTTAAAAAGAATTTCCTTTTTTTTTTTTTTTTTTTTTTTTTTGTATTTTTCTGAAGCTGGAAACAGGGAGGCAGTCAGACAGACTCCCTCATGCGCCCGACTGGGATCCACCCGGCATGACCACCAGGGGGCGATGCTCTGCCCATCTGGGGCATCGCTCTGCCGCAATCAGAGCCATTCTAGCGCCTGAGGCAGAGGCCACAGAGCCATCCTCAGCGCCCAGGCAAACCTTGCTCCAATGGAGCCTCGGCTGCAGGAGGGGAAGAGAGAGACAGAGAGGAAGGAGAGGGGGAGGGGTGGAGAAGCAGATGGGCGCTTCTCCTGTGTGCCCTGGCTGGGAATCGAACCCGGGACTCCTGCACGCCGGGCCGACGCTCTACCGCTGAGCCAACCGGCCAGGGCCAAACAGTTTCCTTCTTAACCATTTAGAAGTTTATCTGTGAAATTTAACTAGAAAACTGCTTTGTCCTTTGGGTTCACAGAACCAAGGCTCTTTGACAAAGCTTGTTTCCTTGGTCTACTGAACTGTCTTGACCACTTTAAGCTGCCATCTGTCCTCCAAAGGAACTGAAAAGAAATGGCTCTCTGTACTGCTTTGCTTAGCACTCTATAACCCCAGCAACTGGCGTGACACATGTAGATTCCACCTGAGGGTTCAGCCCACACCTGACAGTGGATAAATTTTAGGCCCTTCTTGCTGCTGAACCATTTCTAAACTTAACACTACAATTCTTCAACCGTGTTGTGGTCTCAGTTCTCAGTACCTACCTTCCTCCCTTGTTTTACAGTGTGTGTTAGATATTTTTCCATGAATATTTATCACAAGAATAGATGAATAAAACAGTCCCAATTTCATAGGTATCCCATATATCCTTGGAATAAATCCCACTTGATCATGGTATATGATTCTTTTAATGTATTGTTGAATTTGATTTGCTAATATTTTCTTGAGGTCTTGCATCTACGTTCATCAGGACTACTGGCCTGTAATTTCCTTTTCTTGTGGCATCTCTGTCTGGTTTTGGTTCAGGCTAATTCTGACCTCATAAAATAAGTTCGAACATGTTATCTCTTCTATTTTGGGGGGAGAGTCTGAGAAGTACTGATATTAAATCTTTTTGAATTTTTAGTGGAGTTCACCAGCAAAGTCATCTGGTCTTGCACTTTTATTTGTTGGAATTTTTTTTTTTTTTCTGAAGCTGGAAACGGGGAGAGACAGTCAGACAGACTCCCACATGCACCCGACCGGGATCCACCTGGCACGCCCACCAGGGGCGACGCTCTGCCCACCAGGGGGCGATGCTCTGCCCCTCCGGGGCGTCGCTCTGTTGCGACCAGAGCCACTCTAGCACCTGGGGCAGAGGCCAAGGAGCCATCCCCAGCCCCGGGGCCATCTTTGCTCCAATCGAGCCTTGGCTGCGGGAGGGGAAGAAAGAGACAGAGAGGAAGGAGGGGGGGGGTTGGAGAAGCAAATGGGCACTTCTCCTATGTGCCCTGGCCGGGAATCGAACCCAGGTCCCCCGCACTCCAGGCCGACGCTCTACCGCTGAGCCAACCGGCCAGGGCCCTGTTGGAAGTTTTTGATCACTGACTCAACCTTTTTACTAGTGATTGGTCTGTTCAGATTTTCTATTTCATCATGATCAGCCTTGCTAGGTTGTATGTTTGTAGAAATTTATCCATTTCTTCTAGGCTGTCCAAGTTAACTTATAATTGTTCATATGAATCTGTTATGATTCTTTGTATTTCTGTGATCTCTGTTGTAACACTTCTTTCATTTCTAATTTTATTTGAGTCTTCTCTTTTTTTCTTGGTAAGTCCATTTTATTTCTCTTTTCAAAGAACCAGCTATTAGTTTCATTAATCTTTTCTATTGTCTTTCTGGTCTCTCATTTAATTTTGCTCTAATTTTTTTTATTCCCTTCTGTCTACAACTTAAGAGTTTTGCTAGTTCTTTTCAAGTTCCTATTAGGTATAAAGTTAGGTTGTTTATTTGAAAATTTTCTTATTTCTTGAGGTAGGCATTAATTGCTATAAATTTCCCTCTTAGAAGTTTGCTGCATCCCATAAATTTTATGTTGCATTTCCATTTCACTTGCCTTATAAGATATTTTTTTATTTCTCCTTTGACCCATTGGTTTTTTGGTAAGATGTTGTCTAATCTCCACATATTTGTGAATTTTTCAGTTTTCTTTGTGTAATTAATTTCTATTTTCATAACACTATGGTTGGAAATGATATGATATGATTTCAATCCTATTAAATTCATAAAAGTTTATTTTCTGGCCTGACATATGATCTATCTTAGAAAATGTTCCATGTGTCCTGAAAAAGAATGTATGTTTTGATGCTTTTGGATGGAATACTCCATAACTATCTGTTAGGTCCATCTCTTTGAACATGTTGTTTAAGGCTATGTTTCCTTATTATTTTCTATCTGGATCATCTAGCCATTGATGTAAGCTGGGTATTAAAAGTCCCCTGTGGCCCTGGCCGGTTGGCTCAGTGGTAGAGCGTTGGCCTGGCGTGCGATTCCCCGCCAGGGCACATAAGAGAAGCGCCCATTTGCTTCTCCACCCCCCCCCCCTTCCTCTCTGTCTCTCTCTTCCCCTCCCACAGCCAAGGCTCCATTGGAGCAAAGATGGCCCGGGCGCTGGGGATGGCCCTTGGCCTCTGCCCCAGGTGCTAGAGTGGCTCTGGTTGCGGCAGAGCGACGTCCCGGAGGGGCAGAGCATCGACCCTGGTGGGCGTGCCGGGTGGATCCCGGTCGGGCGCATGCGGGAGTCTGTCTGACTGTCTCTCCCCGTTTTCAGCTTCAGAAAAATACAAAAAAAAAAAAAAAGTCCCCTGCTATTAGTGTGTTGTCTATTTCTCCTTTTAGGACTGTTAATATTTGCTTTATATATTTAGGTGATCCTATTTGGGATAATTAAATATTTATAAATATTATATCTTTTTGTTGGATTGATGCTTTTATCACAAGGGTCGTGAACCTATGGCTCGCGAGCCAGATGTGGCTCTTTTGATGGCTGTATCTGGCTCGCAGACAAATCCTTAATAAAAAAAAAAAAAAACATTAAAAATAGAAAACATTTTCATGTATTTATATTACAATCCATTCATTTCCTACCGCTCATGTTCATGGTTGCGGGTGGCTGGAGCCAATCACAGCTGTCCTCCGGGACAACACCAAATTTTTATTGGATAATGAGTAACATACACAGGTCGTTGTATGGCTCTCACAGAATTACATTTTAAAATATGTGGCATTCATGGCTCTCTCAGCCAAAAAGGTTCTCGACCCCTGTTTTATCATTATGTGAAACCGTTCTGTGTCTCTTATTAGAGTCTTTGTTCTAAGGTCTGTTTTGTGTGCTATAACTACTCCAGATTTCTTTTTGGTGTCCCTTTGCACGAGCTATCTTTTACTACCTCTTCATTTTCAGTGTTTATTTCCTTACATCTAAAGTGAGTCTCTTGTAGGCACCATACACATGGTTCTTGTTTTTGTTCTTTTTAATCCATTCAGCCACTTATATCTTTTAACTGGAGAATTTAGTTCATGTCAAGTAATTATTGATAAGGGAGTGCTTATTGCCATTTTATTAATTATTTTCTGGCTATTTTTATAGTTCCCTCTCTGTTTCTCCTTTTCCTGCTCTCTCTTCCTTTGTCCTTTGATGACTTTCTCTTTTGTGTATTTACTGTAGGTTTTTGCTTTGTGGTTAAAGGCTTACATGCAACTTGATATCTATAACCATTTTAAGTTCATGATAAACACTGGTTCCATTGTAAAGCTCAACATTATTATTCCCCTGCCCCCATTTTATTTTTCTGATGTCACATTTAACATCTTTTTATCTTGTGTAGTTCTTAACTAATCATTGTAGTCATAGTTCTTTTTACTACTTTTTTATTTGTTCTAGTTTTATAAGTGACTAATTTATTACTTTTACTATATATTTACCTTTCCAGTAAGATTTATTTTTCACATGTACTCTTGTTACTAATTAAGATCCCTTCTTTTCAGTGTAAAGAAGTTGCTTTAACATTTCTTCTAATGCCACTTTAGTGGTGATGAACTCTTTTAGCTTTTACTTATCTGGAGAACTTTATCTCCCCTTCACCTCTGCATAACTTTGCTGGGTAGAGTATTCTTGGATGCCGGGGTTTTTTTCAGTACTTTAAATATTTCATGCCACTCACTCTGGCCTGCAAAATTCTTCTGATAAATCTACTAATGTTCCTTATATATAACTAGTTGTTTTTCTCTTGCTGCTTTTAATATTCTCTCCTTGTTTTTAAATTTTGACATTTTAATTACAATGGATTTTGGTATGACTTTCTTTGGACTTCAAAACTCCTTGACACAATATGAAAGACTATCACCTTCCAATATTTTTATGATAAACTTTTACTACTTTTATAATCAGAGTAAAAGTCATATTTTTTAAAAGCCTATGCTCATAATATTTGCCACCACTGAATTTATTTAAAAATTATACACATGAACAGATACATGCAATTCTAAAAATGATCTGAGCAAAACTAACATGAACATAGAATCTTCCAAGGTGATTATCCTGAAAATGACTTTTTGATGTAAGACTTTAGATACATAGTGATGACTAAATTTAATAAATATTTTGGGCCTGACCAGGTGGTGGTGCAGTGGATAGAGCATCGGACTGGGATGCAAAAGGACCCAGGTTCGAGACCCCAAGCTCGTCAGCTTGAGCGCGGGCTCATCTGGCTTGAGCAAAGAGCTCACCAGCTTGGACCCAAGGTCACTGGCTCCAGCAGGGGGTTACTCGGCCTGCTGAAGGCCCACGGTCAAGGCACATGTGAGAAAGCAATCAATGAACAACTAAGAAGTTGCAACGCGCAACGAGAAACTGATGATTGATGCTTCTCATCTCTCTCCGTTCCTGTCTGTCTGTCCCTGTCTATCTCTGCCTCTGTAAAAAAAATAAAAATAAAAATAAATTTAAAAAAATAAATATTTTGGGGGATTGTTTAAATAAATCAACCTAAGCCTGGCATGATTTTTCCACTGAAATCAGAGCCATTTAAATTGTGGAAAAATTTTAGCAATCATCTGCCTTCATACAAAGTCAGGAATAAGCCAGGCGTGAAGAAGCCCAGAATTCCCAGGTCTTGCCCTGATCATATTTAGGGATCACTGGACATTAAAAAGGAGGGAGAGAATTCAAATTCCATTCACTTTCAGAAACTATTGTCACAATATCTAGTTTTAAAGGCATTTTTTATAGCATTTACACCTCACTGTAAAGATTTTATAAATTAGAGAGCGGAAAATGAACTGTAAAATATTCTGAAATGTATTTGACTCAGCAGTATTTGGCAATGTGATTTCCCAGAAATATCCACAGCATTTAAAAATTTTCCCATAACTTGGCTGCCCACATACTTTGCCTGGAGACTTGTGACAATGGTTTGTCTATTGTCACTTTTCTAGAATTGTATTTGTTGCTACTGTAGTGTCATATATTTAAATATAGTTTGATTTGTATTTTCTTCTCATGTTAAAGACAACTGAATAAGACTTCAACTAAGCATATTACAAAACCCTTCAGGGAGGGGATTTTTGTAAATAGCATTTGGCCTTTACCTAAAATTGCAATCAATCACACTTAGAAAAATGCATCTATATTTTAAGTGTAACTTTCCATTATTTAAGTGTAATTTTTCATTATTTTATCCTGATGTACATTTCGGAATCTATACTCTAGAAGATTTACAACTTTCCCTGAAAAATATGACATCTGTTTTGTTTTATATATCAATTTCCCCTTAAAGTGTTAACCATATCTAGATAATTAAGGGTTTTTAAAAATAATTTTTACTTAAAAGTATAAAAAGCACTGTTAAATAAAAGTTTAATGTAAAAGCCATAAAGTAATATATAGCTTGCTAATTAGATTCCATATACAATACCATATTAAGACTTTAAAACAGAAATGACCAGCATGTTTTGCATGCATTCTAGAAAGTTCAACAGAATAAATAGACTAGAAGAGGCAAGGAGGAGGAAAACTCCTTGGAAGTAATTACAACAATTAGATAACTTTTCTATTATTCAGTGGAGCCAATGACATTCAAAATTAAAGTATTTTAGGCCCTGGCCGGTTGGCTCAGTGGTAGAGCTTCGGTCTGGCGTGCAGAGGTCCCGGGTTCGATTCCCGACCGGGGCACACAGAAGAAGCACCCATTTGCTTCTCCACCCCTCCCCCTCTCCTTCCTCTCTGTCTCTTCCCCTCCCACAGCCGAAGCTCCATTGGAGCAAAGATGGCCCAGGCGCTGGGGATGGCTCCTTGGCCTCTGCCCCAGGCACTAGAGTGGCTCTGGTCGCAACAGAGCGACACCCCGGAGGGGCAGAGCATCGCCCCCTGGTGGGCAGAGTGTCGCCCCTGGTGGGTGTGCCGGGTGGATCCCGGTCGGGCGCATGCGGGAGTCTGTCTGACTGTCTCTCCCCGTTTCCAGCTTCAGAAAAATACAAAAAAAAAAAAAAATTAAAGTATTTTACCATAATTATTTATCACGTCTGTGTTTTACAGAACATAAGCCCTGGGAATAAACAAGCATTACTTTAAAAGAAATGGGCTTGATTACACTGAGCTAAACATATAGATTGATACTGGTAACAGGAGCTGTCTAAAAATTATAGCTAGGATGTCTGGAATTCTAATTAAAATTCCAGGAAACCTGGCAAAGCTAGGAAGCTAAAGAAAAAAATATATATAATTCGATCTTCTGGCTAGTTCCCAAACCTCAACTCTCTTTTTATGAGATTATGAGATACATACAAGATTTAAGAGGGTAATATCCTGTTAAAACTTGCCCCCCTTTTTATACTCTGTTACCTCCATCCCTCCCAAAGGTAAATCTAACTGCATAAGAAGATCTTCTGCACAAGTTAAAATTTCCCCTGTAAAATGTATTTTCTGCCCACTCCATTTGCCCTGGCTAATCCTTTCACCCCCAGGTACCTGCCCTTGGTCAATTTCTTCTTACCTAACACAAGGAGAAGTGAATAAAGAAAATCACTCAACCAGACTGACCAGGCCCAACTTAAATTCCTTCTCAGGGGGTCCTTCACGAAGTTCGCTAATAGCATATGATATCCATAGTTCACCCACTCTCCTATTTTCTGAGCCAACTACTTCAGGCCTTCTGTTCTATCTTCCATTTTTACCACCTCCTACCTGGTCCTTGTTCTTAGGCAAATGAAAAGAAGGAATCAGAAGAGAGCTTCCATGAACTGCACCCATCACACTTACCCACTGACCAACATGTGTGTATCCATAAACTCTGTCTTACCCAGATGAATTGTACAACTCTTATCAGTGGCCAACCCCAATTCTTGTATACCACATTCACTCCCCCTAAGATAACATTTCTCCAGCAGTTCTTCCTTCTCTTTCCTGCATCTGTTCTTGTCTCTACTTGGTTATTTCTATCAGCATACAACCTTGCTATTATATCTCCCATTTTCATATTTTTCACCCACCCTAAAAAGCATAATCTGTTGGTCCTCATATTCTTCTCTAGCTACAATCTTATTTCTCTTGTCCCTTTAAGCAAAATTCCTGGAAATTCTTGGTGTCTCCAAGTTCTCTTCTGTCATTTATTTCTCAGAGCACTTCATCGGGCCTCAATTCACCCCATCAAAATTTATCTTTAATCTCTATGTCAACAAATCCAAAGAATAATTGTTTTCACCTTCTTATTTGAATAGTATTCCACACTATCCTTCCTTTCTTCTTGAAAGTTATTCTTCATTTGACCTAAAAAATTATAATATTCTCTGGTTCTCCTCCTATATCCCAGGAGCACAAGGATAGGTCAATAGGGCATTTTATAAGATTACCATTTCCTATTATTTTTATTCTGTTATTTTCTATTATTTTGAAAAATTCTCAACAAGTCAATAAAATATAAAGACATGGAGGTAAAGATATCTAAGTGGAGAAAGTAGAATTATTATAATGTCTACAAGATTATATACCTAAAATTTTTAATTACCCAGAAATAACTTGAACACAAAATGTACAGTTTCTAAATAAAGAGAACTACAAAATGTTAATGAGAAACATAAAAGACGACTTGACAAAATCAGAAGACATAATTGCAGAACTGAAAATGGGAAGTGACTCGCTTATGGCCCACTTAGAGACTGCTTCGGAAGCCCTCAGTTACAGAAATAGGTACCGTGGTCCTGGGTTAGAAACTTCAGTGTCCTAGAGATGTCAATTAACAAAGTAATCCACATATTTAATAAAATTCTAATCAAAATCTTAAAATGTCCTACAAAGTGTTAAAGTGGTTTTGTTTTTTTGTTTTTTTGTTTTTTGTTTTTGTATTTTTCTGTAGCTGGAAACGGGGAGAGACAGTCAGACAGACTCCCGCATGCGCCCGACCGGGATCCACCCGGCACGCCCACCAGGGGGCAACGCTCTGCCCACCAGGGGTCGATGCTCTGTCCATCCTGGGCATCGCTATGGTGCAACCAGAGCCACTCTAGCGCCTGAGGCAGAGGCCACAGAGCCATCCCCAGCGCCTGGGCCATCTTTGCTCCAATGGAGCCTTAGCTGCGGGAGGGGAAGAGAGAGACAGAGAGGAAGGAGAAGGGGAGGGGTGGAGAAGCAGATGGGCGCCTCTCCTGTGTGCCCTGGCCGGGAATCGAACCCGGGACTCCCGCACGCCAGGCCAACGCTGTACCACTGAGCCAACCGGCCAGGGCCTAAAGTGGTTTTTAAGTTTACCAAGAAGCTATAACAAGCAAGACAAGACGAGTGGGAAGACTTGGGAAATCCACCCAAACCCTGAAGTTTAATTACTGATTTTGGGCCAATGTTAATTTCCTAATTTTAATAATTGTACTATGGCTATGGGAAGATGTTATATTGAGGAAGCTGAGTGAAAGGTATCATGGAACTCGACTATCTTTGCGAATCTTTTGTACATCTGAACTTATCTCAAAATAAAAGTATAAATAAATAAAAGAATGGGCAACTTTCCAAACAGATATCAAAATATATAGAAAAGCTACAGCAATCTAAATAATAGTGACAAAATAATAGATGAAACAATGAAACAGAAAACAAATGAATTTCAAATTATAACCAAGGAAGAAGGATTACTCAACAGATGGTACTGCCTGGCCAGGCGGTGGCACAGTAGATACAGCATCAGACTGGGATGCAGACGACCCAGGTTCAAAACCCCAAAGTTGCCAGCTTGAGTGCAGGCTCACCAGCTTGAGCTCAGGGTCTCTGGCTTGAGCATGGGATCATAGACATGACCCCATGGTCACTGGCTTGAGCCCAAACATCACTGGCTTAAAGCCCAAGGTTGCTGGCTTGAGCCCAAGGTCGCTGGCTTTAGCAAGGGATCACTCACTCTGCTGTGAAGGCAGCCCCCCCATCAAGGCACAGATGAGAAAGCAATCAATGAACAACTAAGGAGCTGCAACAAAGAATTGATGCTTCTCATCTCTCTCCCTTCCTGCCTGTCTGTCCCTATCTGTCCCTCTATGTCACAAAAAGAGAGAGAGAGAGAGAGAGAGAGAGAGAGAGAGAGAGAGAGAAAACAGATGGTGGTAGATCAGTAAGTCAATTATAGAGGTGATGGGAGATCAAGTTTAGGTCCTTACATAAACCCACAAAGAAAAATAAATTCCAACAGGAGTGTACAATTCAATGTATAAATAGATAATTCTCCTTCTAAAACCAAACAAGAATGTAAGTAAATACCTATCTGATCACAGGATGGAAGAGGAATTTCTAAGCATAAAAAACATTGACGAAATGATAAAGAATTTTAAGCCTGACCGGGCAGTGGTACAGTGGATAGAGCATCAGACTGGGATGCGGAGGACCCAGGTTCAAGACCCCGAGGTTGCCAGCTTGAGCACAGGCTCATCTGGCCTGAGAAAAAAAAAAGCTCACCAGCTTGGACCTAAGGTCACTGGCTCGAGCAAGGAGTTATTCAGTCTGCTGAAGGCCCGTGGTCAAGGCACATATGAGAAAGCAATCAATGAACAACTAAGCTGTCGCAACGAGAAACTGATGATTGATACTTCTCATCTCTCTCTCTCTGTTCCTGTCTGTCTGTCCCTATCTATACCTCTCTCTGACTCTCTCTCTCTGTCCCCGTAAAAAAAAAAAAAGAATTTTAAAAATCTTAAATTGGAAAAAAGAAATCTACAACTTTGTCTAAAAACTCCAAAATTACTGAAAGATTGAAAGAAATTTCTGGGAAGTTATTTTCCATAAATATAAGAGATAAAAGCTTAAGACATTACTTTATTAATCAAGATACAAAAAAATTTCAATAAGAAACCATTAGCCTAGTTGGTGGCATAGTGGATAGAGCGTCACACTGGGATGCAGAGTCCCCAGTTCCAAACCCCGAGGTCGTCGGCTTGAGCACAGGGTCACTGGCTTGAGCGTGAGATCAGAGATATGACCCCATGGTCACTGACCTGAGCCCAAAGGTCACTGGCTTGAAGCCTAAGGGCGCTGGCTTGAGTCCAAGGTTGCTGGCTTGAGCAAGGGGTCACTCACTCTGCTACGGCCCCCCTGGTCAAGGCATATATGAGAAAGCAATCACTGAACAACTAAGGCGCCACAATGAAGAAGTGATGCTTCTTATCTCTCTCCCTTCCTGTCTGTCTGTCCCTATCTATCCCTCTCTCTGACTCTCTGTCTGTCAAAAAAAAAAAAAAGAAAGAAAAAGAAAGAAACCATTAATACTCTAATAGGACCTAAGGCAAAGAACATGAGCAAGTAATCCCCAGAGAAATAAAACTGGCTAACAAATTTACTTTTAAATTTAACTTTTCTAGTGGCCAAAATATAAAAGATTAATAAGGTAAGCTTTTGTCGTTACATAAGCATATATTTAAACAATAATTTTCAGTGCTGACAAAAATATGTTGAAATAGACTATACCAGGGGTCGGGAACCTATGGCTCGCGAGCCAGATGTGGCTCTTTTGATGGCTGCATCTGGCTCGCAGACAGATCTTTAACAAAAACATAATAACGTTAAAAATATAAAACATTCTCATGTATTACAATCCATTCATTTCCTACCGCTCATGTTCATGGTTACGGGTGGCTGGAGCCAATCACAGCTGTCCTCCGGGACAACACCAAATTTTTATTGGATAATGCGTAACGTACACGGGTCGTTGTATGGCTTTCACGGAATTACATTTTAAAATATGTGGCGTTCATGGCTCTCTCAGCCAAAAAGGTTCCCGACCCCTGGACTATACTGTTGGCACCACTGATAAGTGTGTAAAATACACATGCTTAACAGAAAGAGATCTGGCAATGCAGAAAAAGAGCCTTTGGAATGGTTATTTCCTTTTGCCCAATATATAGGTGAAGATTTATATATATGGCTACCTGGCGAAGTGTGGTAATAGCAAAGTGAAAAGAAAAATTAAAAAAATATCTATGCTCATATACAAGCACACACATGGACTAAAAGGAAAGACCAAAAATTAACAGTTTTTATTGCCAAATAGTGACGTTAATGGATAAATTTTACTTGTCTTCCTTTTAGTTCTCCTAATTTCCTAATCTCTCTGGTAGCATCTATTATATGATTGTGTTTTCTTTATATTGCTCTCTAAAATTTCTCTAATTTCTCTTATAATTAGACAAGAAAGGCAATTTTTCCACAGAGGAAACAGTGAATATAAGAAATGTTTAAATGCATCTAGACTTTCAAGTATTCAAAATACATAACAAATTTCAATACTGAATAATTTTGATGCTCCACGAAGACAATAAAACAGACTGCCATGTAAAACGTATTAAAACGAGAACCGGCTGGACTATTTGGCATATCCTCATTTCAGGAGTTCAACCATCAACTGTATATAGTCTCTGAGGTTTTAGTCATACTTTCCAGTCATTTTGACCCAAACCTCTGACTGATAAATTATGACCACCTTCTAGTCCCTCGACTATTTCCAATGCTGCTAACGTACTTAGACCACTGAGACTATTCTGAGCATTAGAAGCCTGTGTCCATTCCAGGATTACTGGAGAGTCTAACTTGCTCCAGGGATTCCTAGGTCAAAGTGACTTTTGTGTTCAGACACTAGATACTTGCACAATCATCCCCATGGGTGTCGGGGAATTGGCTACTGGGTTTTCAAAAATAAGAGATAGTTTTCGACTCTTGGGGAAAATGCAAGGGAGGAAAAGTTTCACAAAAAAATACTTAGGGCCCTGGCCGGTTGGCTCAGCTGTAGAGCGTCGGCCTAGCGTGCGGAGGACCCAGGTTTGATTCCCGGCCAGGGCACACAGGAGAAGCGCCCATTTGCTCCTCCACCCCTCCGCCGCACTTTCCTCTCTGTCTCTCTCTTCCCCTCCCGCAGCCAAGGCTCCATTGGAGCAAAGATGGCCCAGGCGCTGGGGATGGCTCTGTGGCCTCTGCCCCAGGCGCTAGAGTGGCTCTGGTCGCAACATGGCGACGCCCAGGATGGGCAGAGCATCGCCCCCTGGTGGGCAGAGCGACGCCCCTGGTGGGCGTGCCGGGTGGATCCCGGTCGGGCGCATGCGGGAGTCTGTCTGACTGTCTCTCCCTGTTTCCAGCTTCAGAAAAATGAAAAAAAAAAAAAAAAACTTAGGTTTACTGGGCAGTAAAATACTCTGATATTTTCTATCCTACACTTTTATATTCTATTACATTCTTTTTTTTTTTTTTTTTTTGGTAACCCAATAAATTAATTTCATGAGCTTCCAATGAAACCTGATCTTAAGGGTAAAAACATTGAGCCAAAAGCATGGATGATGCTAGCTGACAAAAAATAAAAATAAGGCAAGCAAATAACAAAAACACTTCCAGTCAGGTGTTCAGAAATGTAGCAAAGGACACAGTCACTAATCATCAGAGAGATGCAAATTAAACCTACAGTGAGATATCACCTCATACCTATGGGTATGGCTATCATCAATACACCAACAAACAGGTGTTGGTGAGGATATGGATGGAGAAAAGGGAACCCTCCTGCACTGCTGGTGGGAATGCAGACTGGTGCAGCCATTGTGGAAAACAGTATGGAGATTCCTCAAAAAAATTAAAAATGCAACTGTCTTATGACCCTGTGAATCAACTTCTGGGAATCTACCTGAAGAAACCCAAAACAATGATTTGAAAGAATATATAGACACCTATGTTTACTGCAGCATTATTTATAACAGCCAAGCTTTGGAAGCAGCCCAAGTGCCCATCCGTAGATGAGTGGATAGAAAAGCTGTGGTGCATACACACAATAAAATATGACTTGGTCATAAAAATTAAAAAAACAAAGGTCCTGGCCGGTTGGCTCAGCGGTAGAGCGTCAGTCTGGCGTGCGGGGGACCAGGGTTCGATTCCTGGCCAGGGCACATAGGAGAAGCGCCCATTTGCTTCTCCACCCCCCCCCCTCCTTCCTCTCTGTCTCTCTCTTCCCCTCCCGCAGCCAAGGCTCCATTGGAACAAAGATGGCCCGGGTGCTGGGGATGGCTCCTTGGCCTCTGCCCCAGGCGCTGGAGTGGCTCTGGTCGCAGCAGAGTGACGCCCCGGAGGGGCAGAGCATCGCCCCCTGGTGGGCATGCCGGGTGGATCCGGTCAGGCGCATGCGGGAGTCTGTCTGACTGTCTCTCCCCGTTTCCAGCTTCAGAAAAATACAAAAAAAACACACAAAACAAACAAACAAACAAAAAAAACAAAAACAAAATCTTACCATTTGAAACAACATGGGTGGACTTAGAGGGAGCATGCTAAGTGAAATAAGTTAGAGAAAGACAAATGCCATATAAGTTCACTTATATGTGGAATCTAAAGAAAACATAACTGAACAAACAAAACAGAAACAGACTTACAGATAGAGAGAACAGATTGATAGTTTTCAGAGGGGAAGGGGGCAGGGGCTGGGTGGAAAAGGTGAAGGGATTGAGAAGTACAAATTGGTAGTTACAAAATAGTCACGGGAATGCAGAATACAGCATATTCTACACTTTTTATTCTAATTACCTTTCATATATTTTATTTCACCTTCATTATAATTTCATGAGATAAATACAATTAGTATCTCCATTCTACAGAATGAAAGACTGAGAATAGAGAGAAATTAAGAGCTTGCTCAAGGTCACACAGCTGATAAGTATATAGCAGAGTGAAAATTTGAACCCATGCAAGCTAGCCTATGCTTTTCACTACTTACTATTCTACCATTGAAAGGTTTCCAAAAGTGCGTAAGAGTGAAAAGTAAGGCCTCCTTCTGTTCCACTCCCAGACATCTACCCACCCTCTTCTCCCCACAGGAAACAACCACTGTCCCTAGTATTTCTGTTAACCCTTCCAGAGGGTTAACAAAATATACAAAACAAATATATAAAAATATATTTTAAAAATAAATATATTAAAACCTACATGTATAGGTGTATATTACAAAAGAATCTTGGCCACAGAACAACCTATTTAACATAACTCCAGAGTTTTAACAACTGCATTATATTCTATTGTCTGAATGCACCATACTTTTTACTCATCACTATCAATGAGCATTTATTTTACTCTTACTCTTTTGCCAAATTATCTCTTAATAAATAGCCTTGTACATAAGTTATTTGGCACAGCCATAAACAAATCTTCAGTATTCATTCATGAAGGTGTACTTGCTGGGTAAAAGTTATATGGACATTTTTTATATTTTTACAAAGAGAGAGTATACCTCAAAATGAAAGCCCTCAATAAGCCGCATGAATTTTCAAGACTTTAATGATATTTCTTCTACTTCCATTGTTTTTACTTTTAAGTAAAATTGCCAAGTATTTATAACTAGCAATACTAGATTTTTACTTATGAAAGCTATATAGGCTTTTTGTGAAAAAATGAGTCAATTTAAAAACATTTATTGTATAGCCCTGGCCGGTGGTCAATGGATAAAGCGTCGACCCAGCATATGGATGTCCCAGGTTCCATCCCCATCACATAAGAAGCAACCATCTGCTTCTCTTTCCCTCTCTCTCTCCCCTCTTTTCTCCCACAGCCAGTGGCTGGATTGGTTCTAGTATGGCCTCAGGCACTGGGATGGCTTGGTTGGTCCAAGTGTCAGCCTCAGGTGTTTAAAACAGCTCAGTACCAAGCATGGCCCCAGACAGGGTTGCTGGGTGGATCCTAGTCTGGACACATGTGGGAGTCTGTCTATCTCCACCCCTTCCACCTAAAATATTTATTGTATAAATATTAAGGGTGGTACCTGAAGGTGGTCCTTGGACCACATATAACAGAGACCAAAAACGGGCAAGGGGAGAAGTAATAGTCATTTAAAATAGGTCCAACCTGACCAGGCGGTGGTGCAGTGGATAGAGCAGGGGTCCCCAAACTTTTTACACAGGGGGCCAGTTCACTGTCCCTCAGACCGTTGGAGGGCCGGACTATAAAAAAAAAACTATGAACAAATTCCTATGCACACTGCACATAACTTATTTTAAAGTAAAAAAAAAAAAAAAAGGAACAAATACAATATTTAAAATAAAGAACAAGTAAATTTAAATCAACAAACTGACTAGTATTTCAATGGGAATTATGGGCCTGCTTTTGGCTAATGAGATGGTCAATGTTCGGTTCCATATTTGTCATTGCTAGCCGTAACAAGTGATATGATGCACTTCCAGAGCCGTGACGTGTGCATACCACATCACCAGAAGTAGAACTGTACATGAGCCGACGCCACGCTTTGCATCCTGTGCTCCTCTCACTGACCACCAATGAAAGAGGTGCCCCTTCCAGAAGTGCGGTGGGGGCCAGATAAATGGCCTCAGGGGGCTGGATGCGGCCCACGGGCTGTAGTTTGGGGACCCCTGGGATAGAGTATTGAACTGGGACTCAGAGGACCCAGATTCAAAACCCCCGAGGTCACTGGCTTGAGCGTGGGCTCATCTGGCTTGAGTGAGGGCTCACCAACTTGAGCGAGGGGTTGCTGGCTTGAGCGTGGGATTATAGACATGACCCCACGGTCGCTGGCTTGAGCCCAAAGGTTGCTGATTTAAAACCCAAGGTTGCTGGCTTGAGCAAGGGGTCACTAGCTCTGATGTAGTGCCCTCCCCGGCCCCATCAAGAAACATATGAGAAAGCAGTCAATGAACAATTAAGGTGCCGCAGTGAATTTTTTTTTTTTTTTCATTTTTCTGAAGCTGGAAACAGGGAGAGACAGTCTGACAGACTCCCACATCCGCCCGACCAGGATCCACCAGGCACGCCCACCAGGGGCGAAGCTCTTCCCACCAGGGGGCGATGCTCTGCCCATCCTGGGTGTCGCCATGTTGCGACCAGAGCCACTCTAGCGCCTGGGGCAGAGGCCACAGAGCCATCCCCAGCGCCCGGGCCATCTTTGCTCCAATGGAGCCTTGGCTGCGGGAGGGGAAGAGAGAGACAGAGAGGAAAGCGCGGCGGAGGGGTGGAGAAGCAAATGGGCGCTTCTCCTGTGTGCCCTGGCCGGGAATCGAACCCGGGTCCTCCGCACGCTAGGCCGACGCTCTACCGCTGAGCCAACCGGCCAGGGCCGCAGTGAATATTTGATGCTTCTTATCTCTCTCCCTTCCTGTCTGTCTGTCCCTATCTGTTCCTCTCTCTGTCTCTGTCTGTCACAAAAAAATTAACAAATAAATAAATAAGAAAAAATAAAATAGGTCTGAATTCACTTCTATATTGTTAACATTTTTAAATATTTTCACTATACAAATAAGTGCCTCCACTCTGAATCAGTACTACCTGGCTTACAGTCGTTCTGTAGAACTAGTTTGGCAACTTTAGCCTTATTCAGAATGACAACCCTTCAGATGCTTCTGCATGGAGGTCATTTCATGCCCACCCATAGATTGCACTGACCTCTAATTCAACTTTATGCCAACTCTTTTATTTCTCTTTCCTTCAATACCTACTATAGGGTATTCAGTAAATGATGACTACCCAAGATATTTTGGGTTTGTTTTTTTTACTTTCCTGCGACTGATTGCATGATTGAATGCTATCCTTACACACATTTCATAGATTTTTGCAGAGGTTTTTGCAGACATTGCTGGTCCTATAGTCTGTCTGCCATTGTGTTCAGTTGAAATGTGTTGCTATATCTAGTATTACTTTTTGTGTGTTTAAGATGCCCTTACGGTGCCAATAGCTTCCCTTTCTCACATAGCTGTTCTGAATAATAATGATGATAATACATCACTCCACAAAGTATGACAACCATTTTAGATATGGTCTTGCCCTGTGGACCCACTGAAGTTCTAGATAAGAAGTTCACGGCCTTGGCTGGGTAGGTCAGTTGGTTAGAGCATCGTCCCAATACACCAAGGTTGCAGGTTCGATCCCCAGTCAGGGCACATACAAAAATCAACCAGTGAATGCATAAACAAAATCAATGTTGAGAGCATTTAGTTCTACAAACCATGCTCTGTGAACTTATCCGCACATCATGGCCTTTGTTTCTTTTCCATGTTCCAATATAGACTAAAGTTTAAAATTTTGTAGGAGTCCAAGAATTGTTCACATTATTTCAAGAGCAAAGTGCCACTGCTGGTTGTTCATTTTAATCCACAAATTATCATTTTTCAATAGCATTTCTATGTTTATCCAAATTTTGTATTGAATGTTGACATTTTTGCCATTGGACAAAAATAAAATATTATTGTAATTTTTTTTTACAGAGACAGAGAGAGGGACAGATAGGGACAAACAGACAGAAAGAGAAAGAGATGAGAAGCATAAATTCTTCATTACAGCTCCTTAGTTATTCATTGATTGATTTCTCATATGTGCCTTGATGGGGGGGGATGCTATAGCAGAACAAGTGATCCCTTGCTCAAGCCAGCGACCTTGGGCTCAAGCCAGTGACCTTGGGGTTTCAAACCTTGGTCTTCCACATCCCAGTCTGACGCTCTATCTACTGTGTCACTGCCTGATCAGGCAAAATATCATTGGAGTTATTAACTTCATGGTTAATTCCAACCCTCAAGGTCTGTTAATTGTCACATAATTTCATTTGTGTGTCATGTCACGTTTCAATTTCATTTCATTTATCTCTTAGTGCAATCTAAGTGTGTGCCAATCTTTCCTTTACAACTGCTCTGCAAATAAAAGTGCCCTTTCAATAATTCTTCCAATCCTTTCTAATATTATTTAAAATACCAGGACACCCAGCAGGCTTTCTTTTCCTTGCTAAATAATGCATATCCCTTTGATAATGTTTTCTAGTACAGGGGGTCCATGGGTTATGACAGTCTCGACATACAACATTTCGAGTTTACAACACTCACTCCCACAAAAACTTAAAAAAAATTGAGACAGGACTCTTTTGGTTTATGCTGTTAGCCTCGTACTTACGGACTACGTGGGGCAAACTAGTTTGTGCATGGCACAAGAATATGCAGTATTCTTTTTCTGTGGCTTAGTTGTGTTTTTATGTTCTAGATTATGATTTTACAACTGTGTTAGGATAGGCAAGTGACAGGCTAGGGTGTGTTTCAACTTACACCAAAATTCAAATTAATCATTGTCATAAGAATAGAACTGTGTTATAACCCTAGGGCCCCATGTAGTTTGTCAGTTCTTTACCTTGATCCTATTACTCCTTATTGAGGAAATTAATTAAGATCAAATTCATCCCATTGTATTTAAAATAGATCTGGACTGGCAGGGTCACTCATTTTGTAAAAGTAATTGTAGCCACCACTTATTGAAAACTCGCTACTATAAACATGGGAATATACAAACATTGCAATGACCCCATGATGCCAATAATATTATCTCCAGTTGTGGCTAATAAAACTGAGTGTTGGGAAAGAAAAGTATTTTCCCAACGGTACGTACCTCATATGAAGCAGAGCTGAGATTCAAGCCCACAGCTGTCAGGCCAAACCCTTAAATGCCATGCTTATTCACTGCCAAGCTAATTAATTTGAGTCTTGTGTTTGATTTATATTTGGCCTCCCAGGAGGTGAGGAAAATAAAATTTATACCAGGCTCATATGTTGCAAAATTAATATTAAATCAATCAGTAAACTACAGGTAGACATTCATTTAAAAGGAGATCATCGCTACTGATGAACAATTTGCCCCTTATTATAGGAAAGAACTAAAATATACCTTACTAACAGCTGGCCAGTATCTTACAGTTTTATCCTAAATTAATTTATTCTTCATTTAATCCACTGCTTGCTGGTTTATTTTCAAGTTTCTGCTTCCCTGTGACCTCTATATTCTTTTCTTTTTGCATTCTTAAGTCAACAATGAGCTATTCATGGTAACGCAGAATTCCATTCCAACGGAGACAGATTTTTACATGTTTTATGATGATGTCTGCCTTTTTCTATGTACACACAAACATATTAGCTGTACATAAAATCTGTCCATGATGCAAAAAAGAAAAGATTTATCCAGAACCACGTTCTTTACAATTTAAAAGTTTTAGGTATCATTTTATATTTGCAGAGTATTTTCATTGTTTTGAGTGGCTTTTCAAAACAAGGTACCACAGCATAGGTTGATTTTTTTTTTTTTTTTTTTTTTGGCCAGGAGGCACCTGGAGTTAGAGGCAAAATTGGCAGTGAAACTGTGCTACTAAATCACAACTCCCCCATCTGTTCCTCTATCCACCCAGCAGCATGAACACCCAAAGGTTTAAATAAACAAAGAGAACCAGATACTCATCAACGGGGTAAATTTCTCACTTATCTTTCCTTTTTCAATATGGCACATTATCACCGATGTATTATAATGTTAGTCATATAAAAACTTAGGTAGCTAAAATACAACTGCATTGCCCTGGCAGGGTAACTCAGTTGGCTAGAGTGCCCTCCCATTATGCAAGGTTGTAGGTTCAATCCCAGGTCAGGGCACAGACAAGAATCAACCAATCAATGCACAAATAAGGGGAACAACAAATCCATGTTTCCTCTTTCTCTCTCTCTCTCTCTTTCTCTCTCTCCCTCACCCACCCTCTCCCCTAAAAATCAATAAATAAATAAAAAGTTTAAAAGTTTCTAAATACAACTGTATTAATTTTAGAAAACACCTGGAAGTGAACTGCACAGTAGAATATAATATGAGAAGAATATGTTTGTGTAGATAGCTTTGATTTAAATGCATTTTAGCATTTGGCCTGCAGTGTGTCTAAGGAATATAATAAATAAAGATGCACAGATTTTTTTTTTCAAATTTCAGATGGCATGAATGGGGAGTAGGCACTGGCATAATTGGTTTATTAAACTTTTCTTTTAATTAGTTGCTAACATTTAACTATTAAACAATTTACCTAAAAACCCAGACTTCCAGCATCTTTTCAATGATAAGATCCAGTTACAATGGACACCACGCCCTACATGGCTGAGTATACATTGTCCCCACTAGACAAAGAAGGTACCTCTAGTTCACCATCTCCCTACACCTGCTTCACTGATTTATGCTACTGATTTGTGTCAAAGATGGAATTTGTGGCTTTGGAAGAACTTAATGGGCTTCAAAGATATCACAGAAATTTGACTCAACACAGTGATATATGGTGAGTCCGGTGACAGATGGACTCATTACAAATCTCAATAAAATCTGCTGTGAAAATGTTTAGCCTAGGCTCAGACTACTGGATGGGTCTAAAAACATTCTAATCCATGGTAGCCCTATTAAGACAAGATTTTCTTGACCTCAGATGTTTTTCCCTTTAAAAGTATAAAAGCAAGATAAATTAAGAAATCATAGAGAACTTAGTTATTTAGCATGTCAATTAATATTACTCGTTTTCCCAACAAGGCCTGAACATCTTGAATATCCTTACTAGCCTACAAAATCGAGTCATTTTAATACCCAGGAAAAGTGCAAAATGCATATATTCTTTTAATTTGTTCATTGATTGAGAGAGAAAGAGAGAGAGAGAGGAAGGGAAAAAGAAAGAAGCACAAACTTGTTTCACTTAGTTGTTCCATTTAGTTGTGTACTCATTGATTGCTTCTCTTATCTGTCCTGACCATGGATTGAACACACAACATCAGTGCTCTGGAACGACACTTTATCCACTGAGCCATCTAGCCAAGGAAAACTGCATCTATTCTTTTTTTAAAGTGAGAGGGGGGGAGACAGTGAAACAGACCCTCACATGTGCCCTTACTTGGATCCACCCAGCAACCCCATATGGGGCCAATGATCAAATCAACTGAGCTATCCTCAGTGCCTGAGCCTGCCGCTCAAACCAACCTAGCTATACTCAGCACCAATGCTCCAACCAATCAAACCACTGGCTGTGAAAGGGGAAGAGAAAAAGAATGGGGAAAGGGAGGGGGAGAGAAGCAGATGGTTGCTTCTCATGTGTGGATTGGGAATAGAATGCAGGATGTCTGCACACTGGGCCGACATTCTATCCACAGAGCCAACCAACCAGGGCCAAAATGCATCTATTCTTAACAGAACCCTCTGCACCAAGGATATCTGACAGAGTAAATACAGACTCCAAGAAATAGAAGAAAACCCCTAAATCTAATCCCAAATCAGATTATGTCCGGAGAGTTTCTCCAAGCAAATGAGAAGAATATAAAAAGAAACTTCTAATGAAGAAATGTATTCTTCTGTGTTTATAAGAAATACTCATAAGGCCCTGGCCGGTTTTGGCTCAGTGGTGGAGCATCAGCCTGGCGTGCAGAAGTCCCGGGTTCGATTCCCGGCCAGGGCACATAGGAGAAGCACCCATTTGCTTCTCCACCCCCCCCCCTTCCTCTCTGTCTCTCTCTTCCCCTCCCGCAGCCAAGGCTCCATTGGAGCAAAGATGGCCCAGGCACTGGGGATGGCTCCTTGGCCTCTGCCCCAGACACTAGAGTGGCTCTGGTCGTGGCAGAGCGGCGCCCCGGAGGGGCAGAGCATCGCCCCCTGGTGGGCAGAGCATCGCCCCTGGTGGGCGTGCCGGGTGGATCCCGGTCAGGCGCATGCGGGAGTCTGTCTGACTGTCTCTCCCCATTTCCAGCTTCAGAAAAATACAAAAAAAAAAAATACTCATAAGAAATAACTCCTATGGAGTCTTCCATAGATACAATGCTGGGTGAAACCTCAACATGATATAAAACTGTCAAAAATGAATAGAATTTGACCTAATTGTAAGAATGGCTCTTCATCACATTGGCACCAATGAAGGACTTAGTTTACATTAGGGAATGCCGCCTTTGAATGACATTTCCATTAATCCATCCTATATCGCTGACAGAAAAGCTGTCATAGTGCATCGTCAGGTATTTTTATCTCATGCAGGAGCTGGCTCCATTGAGCAATTATAATCTAATTAAAGTCATTAATGTTTACTCCTCTGGGAAACAGTTATTCAGAGATATCAGAATCTTTTATGTTTTTCCATCTACTATACAATTTATATTTTGTTTCTCGCTTTTGACTCCTTAGGAGTTATTTTCCTGTCACCCTAAAATAGAAATGTACCCTGTGGCAATGTTTTCAATATAGCTATTTGCAGTTAAATTGAATAAAAAATGAATAATGTGTTTATTAAGAGTATCAGGAGCAGAGATGCACTTTTCTCATTATGTTATATTACTCTTTCTGCTGAGCTACAAGATATTAATAATTTTATAACATAAATAGTAGATTAAGCTTTGAAAAGTCATAACATCCACAGGAACATACCTGGACTAGAAATTCTTCCACGTTGTAGTAAAATCCTTTAAATCAAAGTAAAATATAAATATGGTACAGACTTTTAAAATTTTATTTTCCTGGGAAGTGTTTTTATTTTTTAATACTAGAAAGTTTTTATATCAATATTACAATATTGCTACAAACACATTCTCCTATATATATAGCTGAAGGGTCCTTAACCACATAATATGTCTATTAGGAAAATAAGATAAATTGTTTCATACTGTTTACTTAGCATTTCACACACCACATATTCTATTTCAAAGGACAAATCAGCTTAAATGGTAGTGGGCAATAATGGCTTACACCTTTTTCAGGGTCTACTATGTGAGGCACTAGTATAAATGCCTTATATTACCTTATTAAATGCTCACACATTATGTTATCTTCTTATAACAGAAGAGGAACTGAAGCACAGAAAGATTAAGTAACTTGCTAAAAATCAACCAGCTAGTAAATGATAGAGCCAAGATACAAACCCACACAGTTGACTCTAGTAACGGACTTCTCCTGTCTTTTCCTGTGCTATACTCTCTTAAGTTTAAGGCTTCTCCCTTTCAAAATTGTAGTCATTCAAGTGTTTTCTATGAGTGTCAAACCCTACCACCATCTATCACTGCTTCTATGACAACATCGCAAGATAGATTTCTTTTTTAGTCTATGTTCAGACTCCATGAATGCCACTTAATAAACTGCATGGATCTAGGCTTATCATTTACACTTTCTAAGCCTCAGTGTCTTCATCTGTAAATCAGTAACTACTTCACAGATTGTGTAAAAAAAAAAAAATGCATGTGGAGCATTTAGCTAAGTGGATGGCTCATAGCAAGTGCTTGATAAATGTTGACATTATTACTATGGTTTTAATGTTCAACAACGGGAAGCCATGCATAAGGTACTCTATTCAGGAGTTAAGAGATTTCCCTACATCATCAGACCAAAAACAATTTCGTATGTGATATAAAGCTGTGTTGGTTTTGGTCTTTTTATTTGAACACTAGAGGGGAAGCCTTTCAATAACATAGATATGCTGCATGAAATAACCAATAATTTTACTGCTGGAGTTACAAATCTTTCTGAAGATTAAGAATATAAATTAAGTAAAAAGATATGTTGCCTTTTAAGCTATATGTTTAATTTTTCTAATGGTAGGTAGAATGAATAATGGTGAATTTAAAAAAATATATGAAAAAATTAAATCCCTAATGCTTTTTTTCCCAGCACTCTTTACTGAAGCCAAGAAGCAATACTGAGAACACCTCTTGCAGTAACAGGCCTTATGTATATGTTCTCATATATACAAAAAACAGTCGTGAAAATATTTTTACACAAACTTACCATCCCTTCATTTGTATGGTGTTAGTGATTTCCACATTTTTAGTCACCCCCAAGACACTGTCAGTTTTAACCATGTGAGGTACACCATGATATGATTTTAAATCAAATGATTCTTTTTTTTAACACTTCATAGTCATTTTGAAATACCCCCTAATTTTTGTGAGCAGTATATTTTATTCATTTTTTTTTAGAAAGGAGAGACAGAGAGACAGAGAGAGAAGGGGGGAGGAGCAGGAAGCATCAACTCCCCATATGTGCCTTGACCAGGCAAGCCCAGGGTTTCGAACCGGCGACCTCAGCATTTTCAGGTCGACGCTTTATCCACTGTGCCACCACAGGTGAGGCTCATGATATGATTTTAAAGGTAGAATTCCTGTATAGCTAATTAAGTTTATATTTCAAGCCTTCTCATTTGCATAGGGCCCTTCCAGAGCCCTGGGATGTTGACTTAGAGATACATTTAGTTTGAGCTGAGTGGGAGTTATTGGCATAGTTTGCAGTCACTTCCCTGTGATTCCTAGCGTTCCTGATATCCAAGTGGTTTTCAAAGTACTCTCCTGGCGCATTATAGTAAGTTATTTAGCATAGCGTTAGTACAGCAAGAGTCACCTAATGATTAAACTGGAGTCACTTCATAAGGTATATAAATGTCTAATCATTATGTTGTATACCTGAAACTAATATAATATTGTATGTGAACTGCAATTAAAAAATAAATATTTTTAAACAAAGTCCTGCCTGACCAGGCGGTGATGCAGCAGATAGAGCATCAGACTGGGACGCAGAGGACCCAGGTTCAAAACCACGAGGTCACCAGCTTGAGCGTGGGATCATAGACATGACCTCATGGTCGCTGGCTTGAGCCCAGTGATCGCTGGCTTAAAGCCCAAGGTCGTTGGCTTGAGCCCTTGCTTGAGCAAGGGATCACTTGCTCTGCTGCAGCCCCCCGCCCCCCGCCGTCAAGGCACATATGAGAAAGCAATCAATGAACAACTAAGGTGCCACAATGAAGAGTTGATGCTACTCATCTCTCTCCCTTCCTGTCTGTCTCTATCTGTCCCTCTCTCTGACTCTCTCTGACTCTGTCACAAAAAAATAAATATAAATAAATAAATAAATAAAAGTCCTATGATGATATGAACATATCTATGGACTCCAGCAGTAGGATTATATGTCACAGAGAAAAAACAAGATGACAAATATATGGAGCCAAAAGCAAGTCTGTGGAAAATTATTATACAGATGTGCTGGCAGTTAATTTTTAAAATATTATTTTTCTGGATCTTGTAATGTTATAAAGGGTTTTTATTTTTCTGCTTTGCTATGTTTTGATTTTTGTTACCTTTTTCTTATTTTAAATAAATGTTAACTTTTGAACCTAATTTTTCATTTGTAGTTTTGTGTCCTTTTACATAAGAGACCTCAACTGCTTAGTACTTAAAGGTCAAGTCCCACAAAACCTGGACCCAGCCTGACAATAATGTATCACAGAAGGCTAATTATCCTATTTCTACACTTCTCCCAGATACAGTACCTAAAGGGTCAAATAAAATCGTTCTCAGTGTAAAAATAAAGCAAGTTTTTAATGAAAAAAGAAACAAGTATAGCCTGACCTGTGGTGGCGCAGTGGATAAAGCGTCGACCTGGAAATGCTGAGGTCGCCGGTTCGAAACCCTGGGCTTGCCTAGTCAAGGCACATACGGGAGTTGATGCTTCCAGCTCCTCCCCCCTTCTCTCTCTCTGTCTCTCTCTCCTCTCTCTCCCTCTCTGTCTCTCTCCTCTCTAAAAATGAATTTAAAAAATTAAAAAAAAAAAAAAGAAAAGAAACCCCACAAAGTTATCTCACAAATACTACATCAAAAACAAAAATTTAGAAAAAACAAGTATAAGAATATCAGAAGCAAGCTAAATTAAGAATTCTTTAAAAATCCTCAACTATTGGCCCTGGTTGGTTGGCTCAGCGGTAGAGTGTCGGCCTGGCGTGCAGGGGACCCGGGTTCGATTCCCGGCCAGGGCACATAGGAGAAGCGCCCATTTGCTTCTCCACCCCCCCCCCCTCCTTCCTCCCTGTCTCTTTCTTCCCCTCCCGCAGCCAAGGCTCCATTGGAGCAAGGATGGCCCGGGCGCTGGGGATGGCTCCTTGGCCTCTGCCCCAGGCGCTAGAGTGGCTCTGGTCTCGACAGAGCGACGCCCCAGAGGGGCAGAGCATCCCCCCCTGGTGGGCAGAGCTTCGCCCCTGGTGGGCGTGCCGGGTGGATCCCGGTCGGGCGCATGTGGGAGTCTGTCTGACTGTCTTTCCTTGTTTCCAGCTTCAGAAAAATACAAAAAATAAAAAAATAAAAAATATATATATATTAAAAAAAAAATCCTCAACTATTCTTTTTCACAGGTCACTGAGATGGTCCGTATCTATATAATTTTATCATTCTATTTCTATATTCAAGGTAAGTATCTTAGCTAAGACCTCTAAAATCTGAAAGATACTAATCTCATTTTAGAATCAATCCTTTTGAAGTATGTCTACTACCTGAAAGGAAAAGTGGGCTAATGTAACTTTTGTCGAGAGAGACACAACAGGACCTACCCATATATAAATATAAATACCTGTCACTGAATTTTCAATTTTCGTTAAGATCAATATAAGGAAGGCTTTGATCCAGAATTTTCCAAGAGTTCAGTTCATTCTTGGGAAGAAATTCCCAAGTATATAGTAGCCTTGATTTAATGACCACTCTAAAATTTTATCTTACAGGTTTGACCTATATTTGAAATGACCTAAAATCTTCAATCTTGCCAGAGAATCCCAAAGGTTGGTATCCACCAACAAGCACTTGTGTAACATCTACTGGGTATTTTGTTCTAGGCATCAAAAGCTACCTAAAGGCCCACCTTGATTTTACAATAATTGACTTAGCAAGTGAAATGATTATGGGCTTTTTAGGTATCATGTAAAATATCACTGAATCAGTAAAACATATAACCTATTTAACTGACTCCTTAAGATGGGGGGAGGGGTTATAGTATTGAATTTAGCTTGATGAAAATAAGCAAAAGACCTCCATGACCAATAAGTTTGGCATTTATTAAAACTCTGGCACAATAAAAATAAATAAGTAAAAAGTAAATAAATAAATAGTAAAAAAACAAAACAAAAACATAAAGAATGGTTTCCTCAAAGACAAGGGGAGACATCAGCCTTAAATTTTGCCATAAAACCATCTTTCCCAAGAAATCTGCTAAAAAAGGATGTTGGAATTGCATAGTATTCTAGCTCCACCAAGTGACAGTTTTGTATCGTTGCTATGTTGCTACTACTCATTTGCTCAAGTCTGAGAGGGATGCTAACAACATAATATATTGGATATACAACATGCTCATTCATCTGATCTAACTTGAAGAGATTTCTTCCTATTCCTTAATGGCTCCAAAAATCAAAACAACAACAACAAGACAACTTGCATTTAAACTTCTAAAATTCTATTCTTCCTAAATTATATCAGTTTGAAATAGAAAATCATGCCATCAAGTATTTTCTGAAATTCATTACCTCACATTCCACTGAGTTGATGATTCCCTTTGTTGAGGAAAAAAAAATAGATGAATATTTCTTATTCTCCTTAGATGCTATGTCTTAGAAATTAAAGCTTATATAATTAACAGTAGTTATTTTATTCTTTAAAAAACACTGACCCAGTCTGATCAGGCTGTGACACAGTGGATAGATCATTGGCCTGGGATACAGAGGATCCAGGTTCAAAACCCCAAAATTGCTGGCTTGAAAGGGAACTCACCCAGCTTGAGTGCAGGGTCGCCAGCTTGAGTGTGGGATCGTGGATATGACCCCATGGTCGCTGGCTTGAGCAAGGGGTCAGTGGCACGGCTATAGCCCCCCAGACAAGGAACATATGAGAAAGCAATCAATGAACAACTAAGGTGCCACAATGAAGAATTGATGCTTCTCATTTCTATTTCTCTCCCTTCCTGTCTGTCTGTCCTCCCCCACTAAAAAAAACAACCACTGACTCCTAAAAAAATACTTAAATAATAAAAATTATGCTAAATTAGATTTTAAAACATCTACCCAGCACATAAAAAAGCATCTGGACATTTTTTAAATATAATTTTTAAATAACAATGGTTTCTCTAGCTCAAAATTTCTATTTATAAACTATAGAATAATGGGAAAGGCCTTTTTTATCAAATAAAATATTGTATTATTATTAGTATATTGTATTCCTATTAATAAAAGTAACAAATAGTCATTCAAAATAAACAATTAACTCATGACACAGAAACATATATTTTTAAAAGAATATTAGAAACCATTCATAATTCCTCTACCCTGAAATTACTGATATTTATACTCTGGTGGATAATATCAGCCTGCTTGATATACACATATTCGTATATGTATCGAAGGGGTACAAAAATAATATCACTATAATACAGGTTATTTTCTCGCTTTCTTTTTTCTTCATGGTGACTACAAGATATAATGTTACATAGGGGTATAGTGTTCTAAAATGTGAATATTTTACCCTTTGTATATCCAGTGTCCTACAGTTAAACATTTTTGTTGCTGCCAATTTTTCTTTGTAAAAGACAACTCTCTGCAAATACAAAATTTAGCAAAGTGTAGTTATATTAATAGCCAATACAGTAATCTTTAAAAAATGTTAAAATGTTAGGAAAAAAGAACCCTGGCCGGTTGGCTCAGTGGTAGAGCATCAGCCTGGCATGTGGAAGTCCTTGGTTCAATTCCTGGTCAGGGCACACAGGAGAAGCACCATCTGCTTCTTCACTCTTCCGTCTCTCTTTCCTCTCTATCTCTCTCTTCCCCTCCCGCAGCCAAGGCTCCACTGAAGCAAAGCTGGCCCAGGCACTGAGGATGGCTCCATGGCCTCCACCTCAAGTGCTAGAATGGCTCTGGTTGTAACAGAGCAATGGCCCAGATGGGCAGAGCATCACCCCCTAGTAGGCATGCCAGGTGGATCCCGGTCAGGCACATGCAGGAGTCTATCTCTCTGCCGCCCCACTTCTCACTTCAGAAAAATACAATAAATAAATAAATAGATAAATACCCCGTTTGAAAACAAAAAAAGTACATAAATATCAGTCATTTTCTACTAATAAATTTATTTCAATAATTTTTTTTTTTTTTTGCATTTTTCTGAAGCTGGAAACAGGGAGAGACAGTCAGACAGACTCCCGCATGCGCCCGACCGGGTTCCACCCGGCACGCCCACCAGGGGGCGACGCTCTGCCCACCAGGGGGCAATGCTCTGCCCATCCTGGGCGTCGCCATGTTGCGACCAGAGCCACTCTAGCGCCTGGGGCAGAGGCCACAGAGCCATCCCCAGCGCCCGGGCCATCTTTGCTCCAATGGAGCCTTGGCTGCGGGAGGGGAAGAGAGAGACAGAGAGGAAGGCGCGGCGGAGGGGTGGAGAAGCAAATGGGCGCTTCTCCTGTGTGCCCTGGCTGGGAATCGAACCCGGGTCCTCCGCACGCTAGGCCGACGCTCTACCGCTGAGCCAACTGGCCAGGGCTATTTCAATAATTTTTTAATGATTTTTGTATTGATTGATTTTAGAGAGACAGAGACAGAGAGAGAGAAGCATTCACTTGTTGTTCCATTTAGTTACGCTTTCACTGGTAGCTTCCTGTACGTGCCCTGACCGGAGATCAAACCCCCAGTCTCGGTAGTTTGGAATGATGCTCTAATAGACTGAGCTAACCAGGGCTGGACTTTTTTTTTTTTTTTTTTTTTGAGAGAGAGAGAGAGAGAGAGGTAGGGACAGGAAGGGAGAGAGATGAGCAGCATCAGTTCATAGTTGTGGCACCTTAGTTGTTCACTGATTGCTTTCTCATATGTGCCTTGACCAGAGGCTCAGGCTAAACCAGTGACCCCTTGCTCAAGCCAGCAACCATAGGGTCATGTCTATAATCCCACACTCAAGCTGGTGACCTCAGGGTTTTAAACTTGGGTCCTCAGAGTCCCTGGCCGACACTCTCTCCACTGCGCCACCACCTGGTCAGGGTAACACTACATTTTCTGAACTCTCCATTACAGCTGCTCCACATCAGTCCCCTTGTCCCCACTGAGGAATGTATTGTCTATCAAATGTTTTTAAGTCCATATTTTGGAACTCAGGATAAGTTAGTCTCATAAAAACAAAGTTAAAGAAAGTGTAGAGCAGCCCACAGAAATCCACTTAACCATATATAGATGAATTACATTGTTACTAATAGACCCGCACAATCTAACCATACTGACCATATTGTTTCTCAGGGAAAACTGATACCAAAAACCATAGTACTTGTTTCTTCTTAATTGTGCTCTAGGAATAGGAAGGTAAGTTTCCCCCACCTGCTATCCAAAGCCACAGGGGTGAGTTTCCAGTGGTGCTATAAGCACCAGGAAGAAAATTAGGAAATAAAAATGCATCCACCATCCTAGGTCTCATCCACCCTCTACCCCAACCAATCTCCAGCCAGACAGTCTCAGACGTAACCAGTGATCACACAGAAGAGTCCTGAGCATACCCAGGAAGCCACAGCTTGGACTCATCCCAGCAAGCTTTGTGGAGAGAAATGAGTCGTCTGGTCAAGATTCCTGTCTGAGGTAAGTGTTTGAGTTCCATATTCAACCAAGAGCTGCCTGAACTGTAAAAAATAAATATTATCAGTAGGAGCTTAGGGAATAACAAGACACTCCCCTAAAGCAGAAGAAACCAAGAACACATTATTGAGCCAGAGAGGCCCATTGGCCTGTCAGTCAGAGCACAGCACTGTGGATAAATGGGCTTCCAACAGATGCTCTACAACACCCTTGGAAGACAAATGGGTGACAGAAAGAGTTCCTTCCATTTTTCATGAAAAGGAAATGAAGCCCAGAAAGTGTACGTGGCAGACTTCCAGAAAGCTTTCAAAAAATAAGAAGCAAACCTTCCAAAGTCAGCCACTTCTTTCTCTAGGTGAGAAAGGCCTGCCTCAAGTACAAGTACTTCCTACTGAGACCTGCTGAACAGTCTTTTGGGATTTGTTGATAAAGCATTGCTCAAGTTTCCTGGGGCGGGGGGGGGGGGGGGGGGAACGGGGGGGTAATTTATAACTGACATTTTGCAAATGTTTCAACCTTCTGCATAGCTAATTATGCTTCCTAGGGCTTTTCCTAGATTTTTCTTGACTATTTGAATTAGTGATGAATTACTTGGCATATTTCTTCTGATTACACATGAAATTAAATTTTATTTCTAGTGGGTTCCCCCTCCTTTACTTTTTTTCTAATTATCTGGACTATTCAAAAAGAATATTCACATCTACTCTCATTTCTCACAAATACGTGTTATATAATTTTTATGCACATATGTCAGACTTGCCAAATTCATCTTCCAACTCCAGAAAAGATAATCTTTTGGTCTAGTTTATGTTCAAATTATCTTTATGAATTATATTTTGTTACGTAAATCCATCTTTCCCTCACAAACACGACTTCTCATAAATCTCTTTGGACTAAAAGATGCAAAGAGTTTTGAAATACAGTTTTGAAAAAATGACAAATATACAACACAGAAAAGAATGAAAAGATAAAAACGGACAGGCTGGTAACAGCAGATGCCTCTTACTCTAGTTATATGAGCTTTGAGAAACTCCTGTTACACTTTCATCTAGCATGTCAGTTGAAGTCCTCTAAGGCATTCAGCATGTCATTCTTCATGAAACTTTTCCTCATTCTAATGAAAAGAGTAATGTACACTTCAGAAGATCATTTTTTTTAATTCATTTTTAAAAATAGAAGATACCAGCCTTCTCTAACTTCTTTTGTAGTCAAAGGTAAGGTCCTTCACACTCACTGTCTCCCAGGATAATTAGCAAAAGAAAAAGGTAATTAAAGAACAACACAGCCCTGGCCGGATAGTTTGGCTGGTTGGAGAATCATCCCAAAGCACAGAGGTTGGCGGTTCGATCCCTGGTCACATACAGAAACAGATCAAGGTCTCTCTCTCTCTCTCTCTCTTTCTCTATCTCTCTCCCTTCCTTTCTCACTAAAATCAGTAAATAAAATACAATAAACTAAAAAGAAACTGCTAAAAAAAAATCCACAAATGCCAAAGAGCAATAAGAAAGACTAGCCATTTTCCCCATTAAGTTATAGTTCCTAATGTCTCTCCTGTCATTTGGAATGCGTGAACCATGCTGGTAAATAGATTAAAAAGCTATAGGTGGTCACACAATGGTCAGCAGCAAGACAATGGGTAAGTGAGAATGAGCCAGACCAAGGAACAAAGAAAGGCACTAGAGGCAAAATGGACTTCTTTCCGTTAATCAAAAGAGCCTTTCTTCCCCAGAACACACAATTCCCCTCCAAACCTGAAAGTTAGATCTAAGAATAAAAAGTGCATTTTAGTCTGGAGTTATTTGTCATCAACCAGAGGACCAGTCACCCAAGGACACAGGACCAGAGAGGAAGACTACAGGAGGAAGAGAAATCACCAGTATTCTCCTACAGCTGTCACAGACATCTCCCCAGAGTCAAGGAGATTCTACTATATACCAATGACTGCGGGGGGGGGGGGGGGGTAAGTCACACTTGGCTCCTGCCTGCAAGGATATTGTTTCAATATATAATTTGGAATTTTATTTCTTCAGCTTTTCTACCACTATTTTTTTCATATAATAGGAGATATAATAGATATATATATACATGTATATATGTATACATGTATATCTATATACATGTATTAGGGGTGCTACTCCCATGAAGTTAAAATTTTATGCATAGCTTTTGACTCACCAAAAAATTAACTACTTTTATCCTACTTTTTTGGGGTTTGTTTTTTTTTAACAGAGGCAGAGATAGACAGGGACAGACAGACAGGAACAGAGAGAGATGAGAAGCATCAATCATCAGTTTCTCGTTGCGCGTTGCGACTTCTTAGTTGTTCATTGATTGCTTTCTCACATGTGCCTTGACCGCGGGCCTTCAGCAGACCGAGTAACCCCCTGCTGGAGCCAGTGACCTTGGGTCCAAGCTGGTGAGCTCTTTGCTCAAGCCAGATGAGCCCGCGCTCAAGCTGGCGACCTCGGGGTCTCAAACCTGGGTCCTTCTGCATCCCAGTCCGATGCTCTATCCACTGCACCACCACCTGGTCAGGCTTATCCTACTTTTGACTGGAAGCTTTACTGATAACATAAGCAGACAGTTAACACATACAGGTACTTTATAGGTTATATGTTTTACATAGTATAATCTTACAATAAAGTAAATTAGAGAAAAGAAAATCATAAGGAAGAGAAAATACATTTACAAATGTTTATTAAAAAACATCCACATATAAATGGACCTGTGCAATTCAAACCCACATAGTACAAGTCACCTGTATATATACATGATATACCATTACATAATAAATACATAATAATGAAAATAAGGCCTGACCAGTGGTGGTGCAGTGGAAAGAGCATCAACCTGGAACACTGAGGTCACCGGTTTAAGTGCAGGGTCACTGGCTTAAGTGCAGAATCATCAACAATGATCCAAGGTTGCTGACTTGAGCCCAAAGGTCACTGGCTTGAACAAGGGGTCACTGGCTCAGCGCAGGTGTTGAACCTGGGTCCTCAGCCTCCCAGGTCGACATTCTATACACTGCGCCACCACCTCGTCAGGCTGATTCTATTTGTTTCTTGTTTTCAAATCTTCTTGGTCTTTTTCATGGTGTTTGCTTCTTTTTCATGGTTTTGATTCCAGTTACTATCTATCCTTAACAATTTTAAGCACCCTTATTTTATCTTTACTACTCAATTTTTTTATTTATTTATTTTTTTTTTTTGTATTTTTCTGAAGCTGGAAACGGGGATAGACAGTCAGACAGACTCCCGCATGCGCCCGACCGGGATCCACCCGGCACGCCCACCAGGGGGCGACGCTCTGCCCACCAGGGGGCGATGCTCTGCCCCTCCGGGGCATCGCTCTGTTGCGACCAGAGCCACTCTAGCACCTGGGGCAGAGGCCAAGGAGCCATCCCCAGCGCCTGGGCCATCTTTGCTCCAGTGGAGCCTTGCTGCGGGAGGGGAAGAGAGAGACAGAGAGGAAGGAGAGGGGGAGGGGTGGAGAAGCAGATGGGTGCTTCTCCTGTGTGCCCTGGCCGGGAATCGAACCCAGGACTTTTGCATGCCAGGCCGACGCTCTACCACTGAGCCAACCGGCCAGGGCTTTTACTACTCAATTTTTTATCCAAAGTTCTTTAGAGTACCCTACTGCTCTTTACTGTGTTTGCTGACTCTCAATGATGGCATATTGTTCTTCGCACTTTGTAATTTTGTATTGTGAGCTCCTCTGTATTCTCCAGGGCTCTATCGGTGGGAATCTTGTACTATCTGGATTGAGGGAGTGCCTCCAGAGAGGTTTTACGATTACTTTGCCAAATGCCCAGGGTTTTCACAAGCTCACACCTCTCTTATGTTCATTTATTGGCTGAAAGTTTCCAGAACCATATAGATAGAAATATTTTAATCCCAACTCTGGCTAAGGATAGGAATATAGTTATGAATTTTCCAGAAAGATTTTTTTTATTCTATCTGAAATCTAAACAAAGACATACAAATGTCCTTCAGACATTATTCTATATCAATGAGTTGATAGTACTTCTAGTGCGAATCTTCAAGGCCCCTGCTTTCTCAGGGCGGGGGGGGGGGAGGTCTCAAATGCCGTCTTTAAACTCCTGGAATCCCAAGGCATTAGCTTCTATTCTCGCATAGACACTAAGGTCTAAACCTCTATGTGACTGACACTAAGGTCTAAACCTCTATGTGACTGAGACGGAATTCCATCACCCGCTCCTGATCCTACTCCTCTGTCTCAAAGCACCATCCAGGGGGAGTTGGCTCCAGTTTTTAGCGTGTACTTTATTTTTAGCCACTGGGAATTTCCTTAGATGCTTTCTAGCTCAACTACACATTTTAAAATGATATTTTTTCATATTTTACCTAGCATGTATGAATATTTATAACGGTAAGCTTTCTGAGTAATCTAGTCTGCCATGCTGCCGGAAATAGCAGTAAGCAAACGTTAGCATGATGCCCTAAATATTAGTGGGATACGCTAAAACTAAGTGTCTCAAAGCTGAAGAGAAACCATGGCCATCTTTCAGGGGTTGATCAAGTTATGCAACACTAAATATAGAATTTTACAGAGTGTCATGAAATGTGGTAATAAATACTTAGAAGTTTCTTCTGAGGTTTCTCATTTTCAAGCAAAGGTAAAAAGCACAGCTACATCCATTGGGGACACACTGGTTCTGGCACAGTTAAAACAACTGAAATAAAAAAAAAAAAAAAAAAAAAAAAAGCGCCTGACCTGTGGTGGCGCAGTGGATAAAGCGTCCGCCTGGAAATGCTGAGGTTGCCGGTTCGAAACCCTGGGCTTGCCTGGTCAAGGCATATATGGGAGTTGATGCTTCCAGCTTCTCCCCTCGTCTCTGTCTCTCCTCTGTCTCTCTCTCTCTCTCTCTCTCTCTCTCTCTCTCTCTCTCCCCCCCCTCCTCTCTAAAATGAATAAATAAATAAAAAAAACCAAAAAGCATATGGTGAAACCAAAAATGTGTATCTTTATCAGCAAATATTGTTGGATGATATAGTGGTAATCACTCCAGAAGAGTGAAGAAACAAATGTTGGAATGCATTACATCGTGTTGAAAGTTTGCTATATACATATGAGGGAAGCACTGGTGTTTCTAACACATTTCAGCTTATGGTATTCTCTGGATTGTTTCCAATAATCAAATACAGTTTCAAAAATCATTTTTTTGTAAGCCACTTAAAAAAGGAGCAAACAATATTTTCCCTCAATAATAAATTAATCTCTTTTAGAAAAATTATAATATGTGGAAAATACAGGCTACTATTTGAATTGGAGTTAACAAAATTCCCAAGGAAAGGTACAACGAGAGCCCCCACGTGAAATGCATTCCTTCTGTCATTTGCAGGCAAGATACCAAAGCCAAGATGGTGAAGCCATGAGAGCAAAGCGCTACAGAATATCATGGGCGATATTAAAAAATGTAGGGGACTCCCACCCTGGCTGGATGACTCCATTGGTTTGAGCATTGTCCCAAAGCACGGAATGTTGCTGGTTCAATCCCCAGTCAGGGTATATATAGGAACAAATCCATGTTCCTCTCTTTCTCTGTCTCTCTCTCTCTCTGCCCCTCCCTTCCTCTCTCGCTAAAATCAATAATTTTTTTTAAATTTAATGTAGGGGACTCCTTGCACTCCTTTGCATAGCGTAACTTTCTTAGATCAGTTTCCCTGGGAAGCAGGTTCTAAGGAGAGCTACATACAGAAACTTGACTGGAGAGTGCTCCCAGGCTCGGCTGCCTGGGAAGTGAAGTAGGCAGGGCCAATTGGCAGAGGGAGAAATTGAACGGAAATAGCATGTCCTCAGTCTATCCCACGGAGAACTCTAAGGCTGGGGTGGCCCTTCAGTGGTGTCCCATCTCGCAAGCCGGCCAGCCTCCTTTAGGTCCAGCACACACCAGCTGTTGAATGAGAGCCACCAGGGGTGGGAGAAAGGTGCAGCTGGGTGAGGCATCTTTCTCCACTAAGTGCAGTACCTTGACAATGAATGACCTGTCAGCCCCCAACATTTAAAGATGAGTTCTTCATTTTTCTTGTAAAAAAAATTAATGGATCCAAATGTGTGGACCTGTGCTATATTGTCAATGAGTGGATATGAAAATATGACACACCGCAAAAAAATTCAATCTAACAATAAATGTGAAATATTTCTTGAAAGACCTTTATGCAATAGGAAGAGCTTTTTGAAAACAGAATTTTGGAAGTATTTCCATTTTATATGCTGTTGCTTCCAAAAATTGTGTGGCCTATAAAAACTCCAATACATTCAGTGGAAAAAATGTAATGCTGAGGTTGCCAATTCAAAACCCTGGGCTTGTCCAGTCAAGGCACATATGACAAGCAAACAATGAACAATTAAAGTGAAGCAACTATGATTTGATACTTCTTGCTACCCCTCTGTAAAATCAGTAAATAAAATCTTTTTTAAATGTTTTTCAATCATTTCAGTGTATGCTAAACCTAGGTGTAAAATTTTTAAATGATAAACCTTCAACAGATAAAAACCTTCCTAATTATTTTTTAACAAAAAATATTTACATAATTTTGCATTAACTTTGAAAGATGAGTATTATAATTTGGAAAGCATAGTCAAAGATATAGTTTTTTCCATTTACATATTGTTGGAAGATCTTTTTCAATGATGACAGCCATTATAACAAGCATCTAAATAAACCGAAAACAGAGGTTTTAAATATTCTCCAAGACAAAATGCTAAACCAAGTTTTTGAATTGGAATAAAGCATCTGATCACACAGTGATGCAAAGCTGAGAATTATGTACTTATCCAGAATCAGGATAGTTCAGCAGCGCAAGTTGAAATGTGCATTCTCCTCTTTTTAGGACCTGGCTCCTAGATCAGGGGTCCCCAAACTTTTTACACAGGGGGCCAGTTCACTGTCCCTCAGACCGTTGGAGGGCCGGACTATAAAAAAAAACTATGAACAAATCCCCATGCACACTGCACATATCTTATTTTAAAGTAAAAAACCAAAACAGGAAAAAATACAATATTTAAAATAAAGAACAAGTAAATTTAAATCAACAAACTGACCAGTATTTCAATGGGAACTATGCTCCCCTCACTGACCACCAATGAAAAAGGTGCCCCTTCTGGAAGTGTTGCGAGGGCCGGATAAATGGCCTCAGGGGGCCGCATGTGGCCCGCGGGCCGTAGTTTGGGGACCCCTGTCCTAGATTATGGCTGATCACCCTCATTTATCACTTAGCACACTGGCTTCCAAGTCTATATTTCATGCATCATCATCGGTTAAAATAAAAAATTGAACATGTACCTACATTTATTTGTTTATAAACTATACACATGTGCTACTTTTCTAATAAAGTTTCTATATTATACAGCATACATAAAAATAGAAATTTAAAAAAAACAAGATAGTCTTGGCCATAATGCACAAATTATGAGGAAGTATCAGGCAACTACAAATGCAAAGAGAATATACAATATGACATTTACTCATCAAAAATGTCAAGGTTATAGAAGACAAAGATTTAGGCACCGTTTCAAGTTAGAGTGACAATTAAACGTAATGCATGATCCTGGCATTGGATTTTAGACCCATAAGGAAAATTTTGGAGAAGATAGGCAAACTTTGAGTGGGATCTGTGGATTTAGATGGTAATGTTAGGTAAGTGCCAATTTCATAATTTTTATTTTTGTATTGTAAATGCACTCAAAATATTAAGGGGTTATAGGGCATCATATATGCAACTTATTTCAAGTAGTTCAGGAAAAAACAAAAGCCACAGTAATATGTGTGTGTGTATATGTATGCATGTATGTATGTATGTATGTATGTATATGTATGTATAGAGAGACAGAGACAGTAGAATAATGCAAATGTGAACAATGCTAACAACCGGAAAATCTAGCTTAAGTCTACACAGCAATTTGGATCTTTACACTACTTTTGCAACTTTTCTGTAAATTTAAAATTGTTTCAAAACAAGAAAAGTTAAAAATTTAATATGAACAGAAAAAAATCCTTTAAAAAGAGACAAAAGAAACTAGTTTTAATATATTTACTCAAAATAATATATTGATTTTATTAACTATTAATAACATTTCAATGAGAATATTATAAATTATAGATATTTGTCCTATCCTCTTCTTTATAAAACTATTTAGTGTGATTTTAATCTTTTTTTCTTTTGGAATGCTTCACAAGTTTGCATGTCATCCTTGCACAGTGGCCATGCTAATCTCTGTATCACTCCAATTTTAGTAGCTGTGCAGCTGAAGTAGGCAGTGATCTTATTAATTTAAAAATAAAATCTCCAGCCCTGGCCGGTTGGCTCAGCGGTAGAGCGTCGGCCTGGCGTGCGGGGGACCCGGGTTCGATTCCTGGCCAGGGCACATAGGAGAAGCGCCCATTTGCTTCTCCACTCCCCCCCACTCCTTCCTCTCTGTCTCTCTCTTCCCCTCCCGCAGCCAAGGCTCCATTGGAGCAAAGATGGCCTGGGCACTGGGGATGGCTCCTTGGCCTCTGCCCCAGGCGCTAGAGTGGCTCTGGTCTCGGCAGAGCGACGCCCCCTGGTGGGCAGAGCGTCACCCCTGGTGGCGTGCCGGGTGGATCCCGGTCGGGGGCATGTGGGAGTCTGTCTGACTGTCTCTCCCCATTTCCAGCTTCAGAAAAATACAAAAAATAAAATAAAATAAAATCTCCAGCCCTGGCCAGATAGCTTGGTTGGTTGGAGCATCGTCCCAAAGCACAGAGAAGCTGCTGGTTCAATTCCCGGGCAGGGCCCATATAGTTACAGATTGATGTTCCTGTCTTTGTCTGTCTGTCTATCTCTCTCCCTCCCTCCTTTCCTCTCTCTCTAAAATCGATAAAATAAACTTAAAAAAATATTCCAGATTGTAAAATCAATCCCTCTCCTAAAACATTAATCATTTAAAATCAAGTATTTTTTATATTTAATATCTATTCAAGACTGTTTCAAAAGGTTTAAATTATTGTAAGGTAATGTTTATATTTTCTCATAAAATTGAAATGATTTTCTATAAGACACTCAAAAATCTTGTTCTAATTGTTTTTCACTGTGGTTCTCTCTCTTCCCTGTTATTACCAACTTGGGGTGACTTGAGTATTCAATATATGAAATATTACATAGGAAGAAGTGATAATAATGTTAGCTGCAAAAAAAATTTTCTTCCTCAGACCTTCTCCTCTATCCCCATCATCATTCTAATCCCCAAAGAATGGCAAAGTGATACAGCAGAGTCATCATTTAGCAGCTGGTGTCACATAAGAATCCCCTGGGCCTCCTTCCGGCAGCTCTTCTGATCTTCTGACCTTTCCAGACCGGCTGACTCACAAAAGGAGAAGACATCTATTCAGAAATTTAAAGGGGAGAAGATATTGTGAACTAACTTAAGAAAAGCATGTGAAGGATGAACACACAATTGCTTTAATTATGCAAACGGATCACAAAATGCATGTAAACAAAGATGATGTTTTTACTTGAAATTTCTATTTCTCCAGTATGTAATACAACTTACAGTGAGGGCTTGTGTAATTCTGAAATAAGGTTCTTGAATAACATGGCAGCATGTCTCCTCTCAGCAAAAGCCCTCAAACCTCGAGAGCCACTGAATGTCGGTACCTACAAAAGGTCTGTTATAAATCTACTGTGTACGTGACATTGCTGAGTACTGTGTTCTACAGGCAGAATTAGCTGAAAGAAAAGCTATGTGCAAAAAGTCACTCTTCAGCATTATGCCCATGTACAGGTAATGAACCATAACATCATCCATGAATACTCATCCAGGGATATACAAGATCAAAGTTCCTTTGGGAATTCTCTCACAGATATGAACAAACTACAAATCTTAAACACTGTTTAAAAAGCCACTTTTAGCCTGACTTATGGTAGCACAGTGGATAGGGTTTACCTAGAATTCTGAGGTTGCCAGTTCAAAACCTGAGCTTACCCAGAGAAGCAACTACAACGACTACAGGTTGATCTTTCCCGCTTCTTCCCCCACCCCCTCCCTTCTCTCTCTCTCTCCTCTCTTAAAAAAAAAAAAAAAAAAAAAGCTACCTTTTGTGCAAATAGGAAAACCCCATAATTAAAAACAAGACTGTGACTTGGCTGAGATGTCACAATTGTTACATTTTTTTAATCAATTTGCATAATGTTTTTTCCATGCACAGAATGGTAACAAACAAGCCAAAGATTTTTGTCAGTTGTTGTTTCCCCTGTACAAGAATTTGGTGATATAAAGAAGACAAAGAAGTGGTTTACAACGTTAACAAAAAACGTGGCCAGAATGTTGTGATCTTACAGGTAACAAGACATCACACAGGTAGAAGACACCAGCTACATGATACAGCAGGACATAGAGGATTCAGACTTTTTATCCCAATAGCAAAGAAGTGAAGAAAAGAACAGAACCAGGCCTGACCTGTGGTGGCACAGTGGATAAAGCGTCGACCTGGAAATGCTGAGGTCGCCAGTTCGAAACCCTGGGCTTGCCTGGCCAAGGCACATATGAGAGTTGATGCTTCCAGCTCCTCCCCCCTTCTCTCTCTGTCTCTCTCTCCTCTCTAAAAAAAAAAATGAACAAATAAAAAATAAAAAAAAATAAAAAAAAAGAACAGAACCCACAGAATGTTCCTTATGCTTGCCAATGTTCTCCAGCCAAAGATTAATGGGAAAATACCTAGAGCAGAACACAGGTTTTTTGACTTGCTGGGACAACAGAGAACATACCCCTCGGGAGCCATGGGGCATGTCACTGAGAGGCATTAGAAGGGACTTATGGGATTTGGGTTGGTGTTAGGTAATTTGGGGGAAGAGTTCCAGAAAGCAGGGCTTTGCTCTGGATTGCGTATTATCGGGATATGGGGTAATCTATGATTAGGTATCTTAATAATTCTTATCTAGAAGGTGAGAAGAAGTGAGTGAGGCCAAAGCTGCCATTGGTAGAGAGGCAGCAGTCATGTATATCAGCCAGGGTATGAGGGATGTTGGTCATTTTTGTGGTTTGGCCATCACTGTCCACATCTGGCTGCAGGCACAGCTATCTGCAAATGATGCACGAGTCATCACAGCTGAAATCAACTCATGTACTTATTTTTCTAGATACAGCGCAGGGCTATCCGTTAGCACCTTCACCAGACAATGAGCACGGCCAGGTTGATTGGCATCACATTCACATTCCCCTTTTCCCTCCTCTGTGACAGTTATCATTTTGACTTCAGTCCTGTGGAAAACTTCAGGTTTTGAAAACAAGATATCTGCTCCTCTTCCAAACCCCATGCTTTGAAAAGCATGTATAAATCCCACTCTCAAACTCTGCTCTCAAGTACTGCTGCTGAGATATACTACACCTGTTTCCCAATTCATATAATCTTGGGGGATATGTACATATATATTCACATATATAATATACCTGATGCCATATTTTTCTTAAGTGAGAGGCAGGGAGGGAGAGACAGACTCCCGCATGCACCCCAACTGGGATCCACCCAGAAAGTCTACCAGGCAATGCTCTGCCCATCTGGGCTGCTGATCCATTGCTTGGCAACTAAAGTATTTTAGCACCTGAGGCAAGGCCATGGAGCCATCCTCAGCACCCGGGGCCAACTTTGCTCTAACCCAGGGGTCCCCAAACTTTTTACACAGGGGGCCAGTTCACTGTCCCTCAGACCGTTGGAAGGCCGCCACATACAGTGCTCCTCTCACTGACCACGGATGAAAGAGGTGCCCCTTCTGGAAGTGCGGTGGGGGGCTGGATAAATGGCCTCAGGGGGCCGCATGTGGCCCACGGGCTGTAGTTTGGGGACTCCTGCAGTCTAACCTTTCAAGTTATTACTGCAGGAGAGGGAAGGGGAGGATAGAGAGAGGAGAAGAGAAGCAAATGGTCTCTTCTCCTGTGTGTCCTGACCAAGATTCGAACCCGGCACTTCCACATGCCAAGCCGATACTCTACAGCTGAACCAACTGTCCAGGGCCCAGATTTTTTATACATACTCCATCTACTATAAAAATTGGTTCGCCTGAGTTGTTTTAGAAAATTAGTGCAATGTATTAAAATCATAAATTCCATGGTCTCATCTACAACAGCTTTTATTTTGGAATTGTACTATTATTCGATTGTATCTAACTCTGGACTACAATTTTATACTCAGTGTTTCTTAAGTCTTCATAAAGAAATTTTTCCATCCTTAAAAAAGAGCACGAAGACAGTGTTGGTGAGACCAGGGTCGTGAACTCTGACCTCCCACTGACAAAAACAATAACACACCCTCCACTGGTGTCCCCACCGACTCCACTCCCACGTTGGTGCTCGTGTCCCTGGGACTCCAGCCATCCACCGATCCTGGGAGCCAGGCCTCCCCACGCCCTGCCCTCCACCCTGGGGCTGCCGCAAACACTACCTGCTCCTAGGCCGCGTTGGTGCCACATCCTCAGGTTCTCTGATGTCCTTGCTTCACCATGGCTACAAATATGGGGGGCTGGTTCAATACAGAGTGGAGATGCAGGAGGGGGCCGAGGGGCTGCATGCAGAGGCCAGCATCTCCAGGAACGACCGGGCCCACCCCACGCATCCAGATAATGTCGGCTGTGGAGGAGGGCACATCTGCATCGTCAGCAGAGACCCGTTGAAGGCTCTTTCCTTCAGACGCTCACGTCACGTCTAGGCTCACAATGCCCAGCCCAAATCCACAGTCCCTCAGCATGCACTACACTTGCAAGTCCACCTTCTGCTGCTTCTCTTCCCCGGGGACTGGGCGCTGTCCGTTCAGGCACGTGGGCAGGACTACTATGCCAACCAGGTGCAGGCCTGCGGCCACCAATCCTTCACTCTTGGTCCAGTCCAGTGTGTCCAGGTCAGGAGTCTCTTTACTACCCTGGTGCCCCCGTCAACCACTTACAGAACAGCATCCGGGAAGATAAACTTTCTGGCAACCGGATAAAGTAAGTCATGGAGCATGTCTGGAAGCTTCAGGAGTTCTGCAACAGCATGGTGAAGCTGTATATAGACAGCTAGGAGCATGCTGACCTTAATGCTCTGTTCTCTGTAAAACAATCAGCCAGGTTTGACCAGCACAAACCAGATTTAAAAGGTCCAAGAAAAGGCACAGGTGTAATTGCAGGGCTATTTCAGAAAACCTGCTCAGAGACACCTACTAATTGGCCTGAAATCTCATCCACCTGCTGGCACTCAGGCTGATGAGCTCCAGCAAAACAGAACTTTTTTTTTTACTGGTCTCATTGACAGCCTTTCAATAGGCAGCAAAATCCCCTCCATCCTCAAGATGGAGACGGCAGGTATAATGGCCAGGTCACTGGAGCCCGTCAATAGTGCACACCACACACCTGCTCAGGAGCAAAAGCCTCCTCCCAGGACTGCTCCGATACAAAGAAAATGAAGCAGTGGTATTTTGGTATGTGCAACTATTTCCACTATGCTAGCCATTTCCCACCTGGTTTCCTCTCATCACTTAATCCAAGACAATAGCAACTGCAAGACAAATAGGATTCTTTCCTGCCATAATGTTTTTGTTTTTTTTTCTTGAAGCTGGAAACGGGGAGAGATAGTCAGACAGACTCCCGCATGCGCCCGACCGGGATCCACCTGGCAGGCCCACCAGGGGCGACGCTCTGCCCACCAGGGGGCGATGCTCTGCCCCTCCGGGGCGTCGCTCTGCCGCGACCAGAGCCACTCCAGTGCCTGGGGCAGAGGCCAAGAAGCCATCCCCAGCACCCGGGCCATCTTTGCTCCAATGGAGCCTCGGCTGTGGGAGGGGAAGAGAGAGACAGAGAGGAAGGGGGGGTGGAGAAGCAAATGGGCGCCTCTCCTATGTGCCCTGGCCGGGAATCGAACCCGGGTCCCCCCGCACGCCAGGCCAACGCTCTACCACTGAGCCAACCGGCCAGGGCCCTGCCATAATGTTTTAACGCATTTATCCCTCATGTGCCGATACTGGAACGGTAGTGATGTGGGAGTTATTTCTATCCTACTGCTCAGGGTCATCTCTGAGGTCTGATTGTTCACATCTGTCTGCCTCCTGCGGGGGTATGTTCTCACGTGGTGCACAGTTAGTCACTGCTGCAGGTACTGGTCAAAAAGTGATGTGAATTTTCAGAAAATTTTTGAGGAACTGAATTTCAAAAATTTCAACCTCCAGCATAAAAGGGTTTGCCTTTTGATGAAGCAGCAGGTTTTGGAGCAATCTTTTAACTCAATTTATATTTAGAAATTCTAAAAGGGCAAAAAGGAAAGTTTTATCATGTCCAAAACTAGTATTAAAGAAAACTAAAAGAAAATACTTAAAAAACAAAGAAGATGGTAAGTTTCAACTCATTTTAAAAAAGAAAAATTTGAGACATTTACAAATCATTTGCCATTAACATTCCATTTAATACTCAACTTAAACTGTCTTTTAAGTTCTATAAAAAGAGTTTTTAAGTAGATAGATGACAGAATTCAAGCTAATGTTCTCCCAACCTCTTCCAAAGAATAAAATCAAAAGGATTACTATGCCCTTTTGCCTTATACTTAGTATAATTTGCATTAATATGGTATGTGATGATTTTCCTAATCATATTCAGGAAAGCAGCTAATTGCCTATTAATAACATTTGTCCTTTGAAAAAAGATTAAAGCTTAACACAAATAAAATTGTTCAGACAAGATCTGATTTTTAAATTTCAAAAGACAATCTGAGCTATATGTACTTACGTGTTAAGTATAATATATTCCAATGTGTAGTTTATAAAAATGATAGGCCCACCTAAAATATTTCTATTCACCAAATTTTCACTGATCTATGCCATTATGCTTAATTTGAATTTAAAATTTGAATATAGATTGTACACTAAGAAATACATGATCTGACCCTGGCCGGTTGGCTCAGTGGTAGAGCATTGGCCTGGCGTGCAGAAGTCCCCGGTTCGATTCCCGGCCAGGGCACACAGGAGAAGTGCCCATCTGCTTCTCCACCCCTCCCCCTCTCCTTCCTCTCTGTCTCTCTCTTCTCCTCCCGCAGCTGAGGCTCCATTGGAGCAAAGATGGCCCGGGCGCTGGGGATGGCTCCTTGGCCTCTACCTCAGGCGCTACAGTGGCTCTGGTCGCAACAGAGCGATGCCCCGGATGGGCAGAGCGTCGCCCCCTGGTGGGCATGCCGGGTGGATCCCGGCAAGGCGCATGCGAGAGTCTGTCTGACTGTCTCCCCGTTTCCAGCTTTAGAAAAATACAAAAAATAAATAAATAAATAAATAAATAAATACATGATCAAGTTTTCGGTGCTAGGGAACCACATTTCCAACTTACTGTCAAATGGAATGGTTCTATTCCCAGGTGGAGACAGGTAGATCACTCTCCAGAAGGGGGTTAAGAACCTAAGTAGTCCAGAGGGTGAGTGGTGAAAGAGCAGGTGTCCTAGAATCACTACTGCAGTGCTTCTCAGACTTAAGTGTGTTAGAATCGCCTGGAAGCTCTTAAAAACCCAGGGTCCAAGCTTCACTTTATCTACCTACTCACCAAATCAAGAGACCTAGGGGTGGTACTCAACAGGAATCTCTGAAGTCCCCAGGTGATTCCACTGTGCCCCGAGTCTGAGAATCACCGTCACAGAGGAGCAGCGTTGGTCACACCTAGGAGCTGGTTAGAAATGCAGACTCTCAGGCTTGCCCTCAAATCTACTGAATCGGGATCTGCAGGTCAACAAGGTCCCTGGGTGATTAGTGCGCGCATAACAGTCTGGTAAATACCAGCATCACCTGGAGAACTAATGAAGAGGCGAGGCCCAGGTTCAACGGGAAGGCTAAGATCTGTGCCTCTGTGTCTTTACCAAGCTCCCCGGGCAAAAAGTTTTGATATCTGTCTTTTCAGTAAGGCAAAACTTACCTTCCATCAGTGCACATTCCCATCCTCCCAATCTGACAGCTGGCTACTGTTAACAGGAATGATTCACCATTCAACGTCCTGCAGCTCAGGCAATTTAATAATATGATCCGTGTCCAGAGTTAGCCATATTTATTTTATTATAACTCCATACACGTGACCAAAATCTGATGCTGTTAATAAACACTGCACTGCCCTGGCCGATTGGCTCAGCGGTAGAGCGTCGGCCTGGCGTGTGGGGGACCCGGGTTTGATTCCCGGCCAGGGCACATAGGAGAAGCGCCCATTTGCTTCTCCACGCCCCCCCTCCTTCCTCTCTGTCTCTCTCTTCCCCTCCCGCAGCCAAGGCTCCATTGGAGCAAAAGATGGCCCGGGCGCTGCGGATAGCTCCATGGCCTCTGCCCCAGGCGCTAGAGTGGCTCTGGTCGCGGCAGAGCTACGCCCGGGAGGGGCAGAGCATCGCCCCTGGTGGGCCTGCCGGGTGGATCCCGGTCGGGCGCATGCGGGAGTCTGTCTGTCTCTCCCCGTTTCCAGCTTCAGAAAAATACAAAAAATAATAATAATAAACACTGCACTTCTATTTGAGCAAAATAATATTTAAAACACAAAAATGCTGTAAAATAATTAATTCTTACTTTTGTTCCCATTGTAATGCATTGTACATGAAATCAATACATTTCATATGTCACTACCCATGCTAACATAATAGAACTGCCATACGAAATCTAAGAACGAATGTGTGGGCATCTCCTGACTATGCTAGAAATCAGCTCTTCGTTGTCGTGCCTCTGCCATTGGCCTCTTCCTGGATCGTCAGCCCCTCTTACTCTGACACACAGTGCCATCTTAAGGCAAAACTTACCTTCTCTCCATGCACATTTCCGTTCTAGTCTTTCAGCAGTTGTAGGACTAAGAAAAATTCTGTTTATTTGAAGAAAGGTGTTCGCAAAAGAAATTAGAAAATAATATCAAGTGGAATTAAGATTTCCAAGGATAAACCACAATGTAGATACCAGAACATAATTTGTGTAATAGAAACAAACATAGAATAAATATGTGTTTCTAATGAAAATGTATAGTTGAGTGTGTATGATTCAGAAAGTTTGTTAAAAATGAAAAGAAAAGCAGTATCAGAGTGTCAATCTTTGTGTACTTACTATTAATTTCACTTAATAAGAAATGATAGCCTGACCAGGCAGTGGCACAGTGGATAGAGCATCGGCCTGGGATGCTGAGGACCCAGATTCAAAACCAGAGGTCGCTGGCTTAAGCACGGATCATAGACAATACCTGGGGGTGCTGGCTTGAGCCCAGAGGTCACTGGCTTGAAGCCCAAGGTTGCTGGCTTGAGCAAGAGGTCACTCGCTCTGCTGGAGCCCCCTAGTCAAAGCACATATGAGAAATCAATCAATGAACAACTAAGGTGCCACAATGAAGTATTGATACTTCTCATCTCTTTCTCTCCCTGTCTATCTGTCCCTCATTGTCTCTTTCTCTCTCTCTTTCGTGAGTGCAGAAGGAGGAGGAGGAGGAGGAGGAAGAGGAAGAGGAGGAGGAGGAGGAGGAGAAGAAGAAGAAGAGGAGGAGGAGGAGGAGGAGGAGGAGGAGGAGGAGGAGGAGGAGAAAAAGAAAGAAATAAATAAATGATGGGAGAGAATGAGGATATTGGAAGAGAGAAACTGGAACTTCAGACTCTTGTCTATGTCTCCCTTGTGCCAGAATAATTAGCCATACAGCTCTGTAATGGTAGTTAAATTAGGTCAGGTGAGGTGGTTAACAGGTGAGGCAGGAACATATTGTGGGGACAACATACAAGAAGTTCAAGAGACCATGAGACTTTCAATAAATCACTTAACCTCCAAAATCTACAATTTGAAAGAGAGTGAACTAAAGAAATTAATTTATTCCAACTTTAACAGGCTTATTATTCCTCTAATGCTTTTCACTGTTTTACTGATATATGTGTTTACTAGTTCATTACATCAACACAAAACAAAATCAAAATTAGCAATAAAATAGCATAACATTATGTTTTGTGTTAATATCATAGAGCTTTCATGGAAATGACACATCTCTGGCATGTGTGTACCCCCTCCCCTATGGCATACCTATGACAATAACAGTAAATTGACAAGAACATTATTTTTTCTGAGTACAGTACTAATTCAGAATCCTTCTCAACACAAAGTTCAACAGTCATTTCTTCATTCCGTCACTTGTTCATATATTCATGCAACAAATATTTATTTTGTGCCTCTTCTGGGATCCAATATGAAACAAAATGGACACAGCCCCTGTCTTCATAAAACTTATGCATTTTAAGAAAGATAGGCATTGAAACAAGTAAGTTCAGTGTGATATAATGTGGCATGAAAAATGAAACATTTTTTGCCATAGTCAGTTTAGGATTTAGACTCTTCTTAAGCTCCAAGCTTAAACAAATATATGCCAGAATTTACATAGTTAGCTGTAGATGGCCTTTCATTTACATTGGCCATTCCTATGAAATGTTCACGATAACTGAGCACAGTGCTACCCTAAGAACAGAGAAATTATTATTTATATATATATATTATTTATTGATTGATTTTAGAGAAAGAAGGGACGAGACAGAGACATTGATTTATTGTTCCATTTATTTATGCATTCATTGGCTGATTGTTGTATGAGCCTGGACTGGGGATCAAACCCACAACGTTAGTGTATCAAGGGGCTACTCTAACTTACGGAAGTACCCAGCCAGATCAAAGCATTTGTAGATGGCATAATGAGGATGACAGTTTCAAACTGATTGATTTTTCTGGTTTGCAGTTTGAATGTGAGTGATGTTAGGTGTTCCGGTGAACTCTCTGAGTGGCCTACACAAAGGTAGGAATGAAGATGGCACATATACGATCTGTTGTGGATGTCTCTGAAGTTTCTATTGAGTTGTACCCATTTAGCTACTTAGAATGTGGGGAAAAGGAAAGTTTTAGTTTTTAGTGAGTCCAAGTCAGAGAGGGGGAGAAAATTGGATATGTTAGCTTGGAGAGTTGTAGCCAAAAACGAGGTGAAACTAGAAGAGTTCAGGATCCAGTCCAGTTTGCAGGTAGGTAACAAAACCTCAAAGACAATAAACAGGACTAGAATGTGATAATGGATACACAGTGGTTTTCTGTCGAAATACAATCTTTCTCTCCACAATCACTCTACTTTTACCAAAGATATCCACATTAACACTAATTCATTTGGAAAATATGTCTAGTCTCATTAAATATTGCCTAGTTATTTAAATACGTAGAGCAAAAAAAATAGTAATTTTATGCATGCTGTTAGATGTAATATTTCAGTTAAAGTTTTGCTAATATTCAAGAGGCTTTACTGGCTCCCTAAAGTCAACTTTAGTTTCTTAAAATTGGTAATAATCTCAAATTAGATTTTTAATAATCTCTTTAGGCTAAAAAGCATGAAAGTTCAATGAGATTCAAAGTGAGTACACAGTTCAAAGATAAAATTGTTAAGAATTTCAAGAAGGCCACGGAGCATTAAAGCAAGTGTGAAGCCAATGCCCCAGATTCAAAGGAGGTATATCATGGAAGCCATTTAGTTGGCATCCTGAACACTACGGCAACGAGGCAGCGAAAGGTAGAGATGAACACACATATTACGCGTGTATCATATATTCATGTGTACACCCCACTGCCTCATCAAACTGCACTTACAAGTCACAAGTTCAAAGATAAATTATTAAGCATTTCAAGATAGCAAGAGCAGAGCGTTAAAGCAACTGCAGGGCCTTTTTGAGAACAGGTCACATTCCCTCGAATCCAGCCCTGCTCTCACCTTCCACTTCATACCCTCTAGTCTAGCCTCAAGTAATTAGAAAAGCTCTCCGCTCCTTCTTTCTATATTCTTCGGCACATATGAGCCACACTGCCCAGGTGTAGTAAACTGAGGACTGGTGGAGATGATCCGGCTGGTGGCGCTGAGAGAACAAGCTGTTGTCTGGAGAAGGATGTTCTAATCTCATCCACTTATATCAGGAAGGACTGAAGTGAGGCTTAGAGTAGGGTGAGGGTTTAAATGTGAGTTATCTTTTTAAAATTTATTTTTATTAAGTAGAGTTGGCACACAATCTTATAGTGGTTAATTAGTTGCAGATATATGATAGTGATTCAACATTTTTATACCTTACAATTTGATTTCCTCATTAAATGTTACTCATCTTTTTGGAAAACAACTTTATAACCAATTGAATGCCTAAATACAAAGCACTTGTTTAAGTTTCATTTATCTATCGTTTTATTGTCCCAGTGAATATTTGCCAACTTTACTACAAATTGCTAAACAGGTGCTAAAGATTTAACTATGAACAAGTAGATGGAGTTCCTACCCCTTATGCAACTTGAACAAACAGGCAATGAATGACAAGTCAGTGCCACAAGGAATGCCAAGGGGGACATAGCTGGCACTAAGGACATACAAAGCAGGGTACTAACAGAGTTTTGGAGACAGATAAAGCTTCTAGAACGATTACCTCTGCAAGGACACCTGCAGCATGCCTAGGAGTTAGTGGGACTGGGGGAAGGGGACTATCTTGACAAAAAGAACAGCATGGGGAAAAGCAGCAAGAGGAATTACAAATAAAAGAAAATTCAGAAGTGGAACCAGGAACCATGGGGCACCTAGGAGTTCTTGAATGCAGTGGGCAGCCATAATATAAGAGCTTGAGAGTCAATCATATTTCTTTCTCAAAATGACACTCTACGAAGACCGTAAAGAAGTGGAGCCAGCGATGAGAGTAGGTATTTGTGCAGCTCATAGACAGGGACTAGGTGGCAGGCTGAATTACAGAACGGAGAATAGTGAGGTCTGGACGTGAGAAATACTCAGTAGAATTGACAGGACTGGGTGCCTGCCTGGACGTTGAAAGTTTAAGGGAGAAGAAAGAATCAAGAAGAAAGATTCCCCAGACTTCCAGGTCGGTCGCTGGATGGATGCTGTTATTTCCTGCGGATTAAGGAGCCAGAGGTAGCCAGAGGTAGCTGGGCAAAGAGAAAGAACCTGGAGCTGATTATTCCAGGTATCTGCAACTTCCTCTGTAATGTGCCGTAAACCCAAATTTTGCTCCCTATTGGTGCTCCCTAAAAGCTGCCCCCGCGCAGCAGGTTGACAGCTCGGGCGGGCAGCCACCCAAAGCGATTCTTCTCACAAGAGGGAACCCTAGAGCACACCCTCGAAGATGGGACACTGAACATTTTAAAAAACAGGAAGCTTCTGAACGTCCACGCTACCCAACCCTCAAAGGTCTGGGAGCAGCTCCACCCCTAAAACCCAACAACTCAAGAGCAGAAAAACGCCAAAGCAGAAGCGCAAGCAGAATAAGAGGGCCAGACTACAAACTCCGCCCTCCCGGGGCGGGACTGTGGGTACCCGGATGTCGGTGCCGGCCGAGGGTGCGTCACGCGAGGACTCCCGGAGGGGCGGGGCTCTGCCTGCGCCAGCCAGCCAATGGGCGAGCGCGGATGCGAATTTCGAATGTGGTGGCGGTAGTCGACGCGTGATCGGGAGCCGCGCTTTTTACCTGGAGGGTCCCGGAGTACGGAGGGCGTTCCGAGGGACGGTTTCTCGAGCCTTGGAATGTGAGGACGGAGGCAGCCGCGGCAGAAGAGGCGGCCGAGGTAACGCTGTGGACGTACCTGTGGCAGGCGGGTCTCCTGAGCCCTTTCCGGCTAGGCACGTACCCAGCGGCCCGCTGGCTCTGCGGAGAAAGCGGAGGCCGCGGGGATGGTGGCGCCGATCGGAGGCGCCGTGACCCCTGTTCCTCTTCCCCAGGTTCTGTCGTTCTAAGGTCGGTGGCCAGAAACTCAGGCTGTGGAGTCGGACCGAGCGGGTGGCCTTCTCGGCCTTGCCACCCGACCCACGCCTCCCGACGGTCCCGTTTCCTCTTCTGTTCAGTAAATGGGGACCCGAACCTCCTGCCTGCAGCCTTGTGTGAACTACGGGATGTGCGAGCACAGCATGGGCGGTAGTTAAAGCCGGGCTCGGCATCGGGCCGCCCAACCCGGCAGCTGTCTGGGGTGCCGCCTCCGCTTTTGCCTGCTCGGTGCCCCGGGGAAGCCGGCCGGGCCCGCGCCCCCACCCCACCCCCGGCGCCCCGGCGGCAGGACCTGGGCGAGAGGAGTGGCGGAGACCACACGCTCCAAGTCCTTTTGAATCCAGACCCCCAAACCCTCGCCGATCGAGACTGTCATCCCGCAGTGCGGCCTCCCGTCTTCAATCCTTCTCCCGACCACACCCCCTGCTAGTACCATCCTCCGCCTACGCAGGAAATAAAACTTACGGCAGAATGTTTTGTGACCTTAAGTTGATGAAATTTGATCACACTTGGTTTTTAAAATAACGAACTTGATCGGCTTAATCTGTTCGAACTTCAGAAACCACATTGTGGTAACGTGTTTTGTTTTGTTTTCTGTTTTTTACAACCACAACGTAAGTGCTTTAAAAAATAGTTGTGCTTGCTTTATTTAAGTGAGATCTACAATATCTATTAGGCATAGAGGAAAATAAGTAAGGCCTGGAGAAAATCCTCAAGAAAAATGTAAGTTTCAGGAATATATTTGACCAAGAAGAGATGAAGAGAGCCTTTGGAGTATATAAATTGTATATATTTATAGATTGTTGTAGGAAACAATTATTTTTTTGCAAGTTGAAGATCTGCAGAAGGGTAATCTAGGGCACTGACCAGACTTTAGGGTGGGAGGGATAAATGTATCACGTGACCGAGACAAGCGTCAAGAGTGAGTCTTAGACGGATGTAACAGAGGGAATCTGGTCCTTTTTAAAAAATAAAACAGCATTCAGACTTAAATATAAATAAAACAGAAATAATGTAACTTATTTATTTTTTCTCTGCAGAAAAAAGATGTTCATGGAAAGTGGTTTGACATGCTTAGTAGCACAATACTGTGGCCCATCTGATTTGCCACATTGAAAGATTCAAGTACACTTATGTGTTAATATACCCAACAGCATATTCCTTTCCTATAAAGTACCTGAGGAAGATGATATTATGCCAAAAATATTAAGATTTAAAAGCTGCAAAATTTAGGTTTTTACTAGGTTATGTGCTTTGAGCTAATTCTTCAGTTACTAAGTCTCTATTTAATCATTCTTTAGGAACAGCCTGTTTTCAACTTATTTTATATTGTCTTTTAGAAAAATAATTTTTTTTTTCCAATTCTTAGCAGACAATGGCCAAGGAAAGGAGCCTCAAAAAGTCCTTTCAAGACAGTCTTGAAGAGATCAAGAAACGAATGAAAGAGAAAAGGAATAAAAACTTGGCAGAGATCAGCAAACGAAAGTCTTTCATAGTTGCACCTTGCCAAATAACCAGTAAGATTTTCATGATGTCCTTTTGTGTCACTTTTTAAGTTTGGATTTAATAACTAATAAAACAATTTTTCTTCATCTTCTTTTAGCCAACACTTCTACTCTACTAAAAAACTACCAACACAACAACAAAATGTTAGTCTTAGCTTTGGAAAGTGAAAAGGCCAAAGTGAGAGAAGCCCAGGACATCATCCTGCAGCTGAGAAGAGAATGCTACTGCCTCACCTATCAGTTACATGCCCTGAAAGAAAAACTTACTTCACAACAAACAGAAGAACCTGCTCAGGTATTTTCATTACAAAGGCTGAATTTCTTAGGAAAAAATGGTAGAGTTATGAATTAGTAGTTTAGGTCAATTATGTTAAATTGATTACTGATAACTGTTAATCAGTGCTATATATCGTAGCTTTTCTATGTAGTTTTGCTCCATCCAGTGGGGTTTTATAAGTGCTTTTAGAGAATCATTTTTACTTGCTAGCTGGCTAAATAAAGATTATACATGATTTCCCAAACAAGAAATATCCTGAACATCTTTCCATCCTTAGTCTGATTCTGTCTGTGTCCAAGGATATATAGAAGGGCCAGACGAAATATGACAGACATGGAGAAAGCAAGCTTGGGTTAGGTAGCCTTTGTGTCTCATTGCACGTTAATCCTGAGAAGAGGAATGATGAGCTGGTTTCTTCTTTCCTTTTCCCAGAAGCCACCGCCAGGGTAACTCATGGGGCAGAGAAAGAGAAAAGCAGTGTTGAGTGTCAGGTTTTAACAGAATTTTACTTTCTTCCCTGGTGGCCATTTGTTTGCTGTGCCAGTGAAGACAGTTGTGTTAAACCAGAAAGAAAGCCAGATCATAGTGAGCAGGGTCGGGATATGGATCTGAGAAAGGAATTTGTCACCTCTCGGTTGACAGGTCTAAGTGAAAGAGTTGCTTCCCTGCAAGTAAGGTGATTCCACATTTTTTCTATGTGTGATAAGTAGACTATATAGATATAAGTGATATAGACTATATGTGATATACATAGATGTATATGTACACACCCACGAACAGATACACACACATGCGTTATATACAGTGTAGTATAGAATTATCCCTGTAAAGATTAAATTATTTCTTTACCTTTGTGTGAGGGTTAGATTATATAATAAAAAATTTTTTCTTTTCCTTGTCTGTCGACTAGTGAGGGAAAACATTCTTCCAAAGATACTTGAATCTTCTTCTTTTTCCAAAGTTTTTGCTAAAATTACATATAGAATAGCATAAAATAAGTACTATGAGATAATCACAAAATACTAGAAGCAAAATTCTGTTACTACAAGCCTTTGACATTTATCAATGATTTTTTGAGTATTTATTGAAACATAAGTGACTGGGCGGAAGTATTCTTAGCATTTAAAACATGAGTTTGTTTTCTGCCATATCCTTGTTGCATGTCATTCATTTTCAAACATCACACTGCACTAATGCCTTCATGTTTAACAAGGCAATTTAGCAATGATGGAGAAGCTTAAAATGCTTTAATAAGAAGATGCTTTAAGGCCCTGGCCGGTGGCTCAGTGGTAGAGCATCGGCCTAGCGAGCGGAGGACCCGGGTTCGATTCCCGGCCAGGGCACACAGGAGAAGCGCCCATTTGCTTCTCCACCCCTCCACCACGCTTTCCTCTCTGTCTCTCTCTTCCCCTCCCGCAGCCGAGGCTCCATTGGAGCAAAGATGGCCCGGGCGCTGGGGATGGCTCTGTGGCCTCTGCCCCAGGCGCTAGAGTGGCTCTGGTCGCAACATGGCGACACCCAGGATGGGCAGAGCATCGCCCCCTGGTGGGCAGAGCGTCGCCCCTGGTGGGCGTGCCGGGTGGATCCCGGTCGGGCGCATGCGGGAGTCTGACTGTCTCTCCCTGTTTCCAGCTTCAGAAAAATGAAAAAAAAAAAAAAAAAAAAAAGAAGATGCTTTAATTAATCAGAAATTAACTTCTAATAGTCTTGTTTCCTACATTTTATAATAGGTCTTTTTAATAATGTTTTTTAATTATACCACTCCGTAGGTAAATTAGTCTCCCCTTAAGTTACCCGATAATAATACTTAGAACATTAACTAGACTGATAATAAATTTAAAACTTTCTTTTTTTAATTGATTTTAGAGAGAAGGGAATGGGTGGGGGAGACAGGAACATCTTTCCTGTATGTGCCCTGATGGGGGATCAAACTGGCAACCTCTGTACCTTGGGGTGATGCTCTAACCATCTGAGCTATACAGCCAGAGCTAAATTTAAAACTTTTAACAGGACTAAATTTTTAGTTGTTTTGTGTCTAATGAACAATTTTGGCCTGCCTATTCATTATAACATCAGCATATTATATGTGTATCAAATTTCAAAAAACAACTGAAGTGAATTAGAATGTCTTCTAAGGAATCAGACTGGAACTCTCACCTTCCTAGTAAAAGTCTGCAAATCCTGTTCTCCATCTTTCCTCTTGTTGCCATGGCAGCTGCTGCTCCCATCAAAGACCAAGCCGTCCCCTTGTGCATCAGTCCCCTTCGTTTCGTCTGCCTAGGGCTTTGCTCCTAAAAGTTTGTACTTTCTTCCCACATTTATCTCCCTTTCTGCTAAATCATTCTGCGTATCATACAAATGTGTTTTATAATTTCTTACCTTAAGAGGAAAAGAGTATAAACAAAACTTTTCCTGATCTCATCGATATCTGCTTATTTCTCTGCTCCATTCACAGAACTTATCCAAAGAGAACAGAGCACTTAATGTCTTCACATCTTCAGCTTCTGTTCACTTTTGAACTCACTCTTATCTGGCCTTTATTCATGCCATTCTATTGTCACAGTATGTTAAGGTCACCAAAACTTTCATGTTGCCAAGTTCAGTGGTCACTTCTTTCTTCTTGACTGAAGTAATAACACAGGGTTTACACTTTGCTAGAAATACTTTGACCACTTAGCTCTCATCATATTCTTCTAGTTCTCTTTCTACCTTTCTCTGGCTGTTCTACACAGTCTCTTTTGCTGGCTTCTTTTAAATGTCAAGTATCCTAGACCCATTTTATCTATTCCCATAGCTTTAAGTACTGTCTATCTGCCAGTAATTTCCCACTTTATAGATCGAGACCTACACACACACAGTGCAACTATTTGATATATCCACTTAAAAACTTATAAAGGATCTCAAACATATTTTGTACAATTAAAACTATTTCTCGGCCCTGGCCGGTTGGCTCAGCGGTAGAGCGTCGGCCTAGCGTGCGGAGGACCCGGGTTCGATTCCCGGCCAGGGCACACAGGAGAAGCGCCCATTTGCTTCTCCACCCCTCCGCCGCGCTTTCCTCTCTGTCTCTCTCTTCCCCTCCCGCAGCCAAGGCTCCATTGGAGCAAAGATGGCCCGGGCGCTGGGGATGGCTCCTTGGCCTCTGCCCCAGGCGCTAGAGTGGCTCTGGTCGCAACATGGCGACGCCCAGGATGGGCAGAGCATCGCCCCCTGGTGGGCAGAGCGTCGCCCCTGGTGGGCGTGCCGGGTGGATCCCGGTGGGGCGCATGCGGGAGTCTGTCTGACTGTCTCTCCCCGTTTCCAGCTTCAGAAAAATGAAAAAAAAAAAAAAAAACTATTTCTCCTCCCACCAAAGATATTGTGTACTTCTACTTTTCTCCATAAGTCTTACCCATTTGTTAACTCAAAACCTTAAGAAGCTATCCTCTTCCTCATCGTCTCCACCTCCACCTCTGGTTCGTCTGAGTGCACTTCACTATCCCAAGACCTGGCCCCGTTTTAATCCATGTTTCACACAGTCGCCAGACTGATCTTTTTAAAACTTAGATCGTTTACTTTCCTGTTTAATATTTGAGTGACTTCCCATCACACTTAGACTAAAATACAAACTTACAGCTTCCAAAGTCCTGCATTATCTGGCCTCTACATACACATTTACTGTTCTTCTCAGTGATGACGCCCCAGGAACAATGGTCTTTCTTTTCTAAACACAGCAAGGCTTTTCCTACATCATGATTTTTGTATTTGCTGTTTCTATGGCTTTCTCTTTGCCCTGCACTTTCCGGGGCTCCCTTGCATTCTTCTGATTTCAGATGAAAGTCACCCTCTCTAAAAGAGCCTCTACCTCAATTACTGTCACTTCACCTTGAGTATTTCCTTCAATAGCACTTTCACTATCTGAAATTATTTATATATGTGTCTTCTAAAAAATTTTTTTACCAGAGTATAAATTTTAAGAGTGTAGGACTACCTTTTTTTAATGTGGCTACTATAGACCCAGTTCCTAGAACAGCGTGTGACACCATGATAGACTGTCCAAAAGTATTTATTTTTTAATAAATGAATGCTTTGTTATGAATATTTCAGTTTTACTAGTGTTTTCTTTCTTTTAATACATCAATAGAACCATGAAGTAAGTTCCTCTGGAATGGACTCCAACGGTGACTACCACTCTGGGGATTTTTCTGGCAAGGATCTACCGTTAGTATCAAATTTGTTGTTATGCTTATTCATACCAAAGGAGATGTAATTCTGTGATCCATTTATGAAAGGGAATTTGCTCATATGAAAGGGATTGACTCATATTTTGACTCTGATGGTCTCTCTACTGAGAATATATTTAAGAAAATTTGATTTGCTGAAATTCTGTTATATATAGCCAAACCAAATCTTTCTTATACCTTTTTGATGTCTAAGGATAAGAAGCTTTCCTAGAACTTTTAAATCATTCCCTTTGGTTATATTTTTCTTATTTGTTTATTTGTATTTTTTAGTAGAAAGAGAGTAGGACAGACAGAGATAGGAAGGGAGAGAGATGAGAAGCATCAATCATCAGTTTTTGTTACAACGCCTTAGTTCATTGGTTGCTTTCTCATATGTGCCTTGACTGGGGGGCTACAGCAGAGCGAGTGACCCCTTGCTCAAGTAAGTGACCTTGGGCTCAAGCCAGTGACCATGGGGTCATGTCTGTGATCCCACGCTCAAGCCAGAGACCCCGTGCTCAAGCTGGATGAGCCCACGCTCAAGCCAGCGACCTCAGGCCGATGCTTTATCCACTGTGCCACCAGCGGGTCAGGCAAAACCAATTTTTTTTTTTTAAAGTAAAAGGTGAGGAGGCAGAGATAGATTCCCGCATGCGCCCCGACCGGGATCCACCTGGCAAGCCCCTTACCAGGCGATGCTCTGCCCATCTGGGGCCGCTACTCAGTTGCTTGGCAAGCGCCTGAGGAGGAGGCCATGGAGCCATCTTCAGTGCCCGGGGCCCACTTTGCTCAAACCATTTGAGCCATGGCTGCAGGTGGGGAAGAAAGAGTGATAGAAAGAAGGAGGGGAGTGACAGATGGTCACTTCTCCTGTGTGTCCTGACTGGGGATCAAACCCAGGACTTCCACATGCCAGGCCATGCTCTACTGCTGAGCCAACCAGCCGGGGTCCCAGCTTATTCTTAAATATAATCAGATCCCATAAACCCTCTTGCCCTTCTCTTGAATCAAGTGTACTTTACTTATGAATTCTTGAGGTATAATTGTATATAGTAAAATACACAGATGTGAATTATACAGTTCAGTGAGTATGGCTAATGTATAGTCAAATCAAAACCTCAATTAAGATACAGAGCATCACCATCCATCCAGCCTGGGGCTCCTCGGTCTTAACACTGTTGACATTTGGGGCCATTCTCTGTTGTAGAGCTGCCCTAAGCATTGTGGGATATTTAGCAACATCCTTGGCCTCTACCTACTATATGCCAGTAGCACTCCTTTCCTGTTGTTATGAAAACCAAAACAGTTTACAGGCATTGCCAAATATCCCCTGGGGCGGGGCGGCATAACTGTCCTTAAGTCCAAACTACTGCCATAAGCCATTTTCTCAGGTCCCTATTGAGTCTGTCCCCTGTCCTCATGGATGTAGTCACTAATACGATTTCTATCCCCATGTTAATTTTAATAATTCTAAAACTGTTGAACTTTAACATTTGACAAAATATTTATGTATTAGGCAAAAAGTAAGGTGAACTAATTGAATCTTAAAAGATTTCTAAAATTGTTACTAGTTTGTTATCATAACTCTGTTGCCTCTAAACCTATATTTAAATTTTGATGTATAAAGGTGAAAATTCTCTACAGTAAATAAAGAATAAAGTTATAATAAAAATGAAATAGCCAGTAATAGTATTAGAGCATAAAGTTTCTTTTTCCATGTACCAAAGAGGGACAAGAACTTTTTAAAAAACGAACAGTGGTAACTTCAGAAGAGTCGGTAGTTAAGCATTATATAAGCAGGTACTACCAGAAAAATCACAGCTCAGGCTCCTAAAGAGGTGACTAATCGAACTTCGTTTCTAAGTCAATTCTGATTGGCTGTTCCATGAAATTATGAGTTATGGCATGCTTTAAAGATGAACTATCTAATTTGATATGTTATTTCAGTAGGAGTTGAATGTCAGTCATAACAGTTTCTATGTAATCAGTGTAAATGTTTTTTGGTTTCTTTTGATGTAGAACAGATGTACTGATTTAGAATGGAATTATGAAATAATACTAAAGAAAATTTTAAAATTTAATTTTAAGAAAATCTTAAATTTGTTCTTGTTACATAATTATTAAATTTCTATTTTTCAATGGTATCTTCTAAGGCAAGCTCCTCTTCAGGAAGCTAACCTTCCAGGACAAGGAGAGTCACTCCAAACAGAAGGTAATTCAAGTGAAAATCTGACAATATAATTAAGGGCAAAGTGAGGTCTTTGAGAACAAATAACATAATTAGACTCCTCCAATTTTCCTTTTTAACTTTTTAAGTCTTCTCACCTGGTATTTTTCTGCTCAAAGCAAGTCTGTTTATTTTACACAGAATAATAAGAGTTTTAAATACATCCATTTATTTTGCCAATTCTATAATTAGAAACCTTGGCTATAACTATGGCTGCAATTTACTGAGCCTGACAATGTGTGAAGTTCTGCGTCAGGCATTTTACACACATCGTCCACTTATCTTTCACAAGGACCTTGCAACCTAGGGCCAGTCAGTCCCATTTCATACAGACTCAGAAGTCTATTATCCCATAAGAAGTAACCCAGATAGTAAGAATTAAGGTTTAAACTCAAAGTGACCTCCAAAGCCATGCCTGTCTTTCTGCTTTTAAATCGATGTGTCCCTATTCTCAAAAATCAATCCTCTGCTTGAACCAAACTTTGAAGAAGGGAAAGCATTTGAATAAGCAGCACCAAATATCCTCACTTTTTAAAAAAATACAAACTATATTTCTTACCTGAAAGGCTTTCCAATTATCCCAATTTTACTCATTTCTCAAAGAACAACTTAGCTCCCAGTTTGTTGGTGTATTTGTCCTATTTTGGAATATGAGGTTCTTTTCCTTTCAGTCATCTACCCACTCTGCTTACAAAAACTAGATTCTTGCCCTGGCCAGTTGGTTCAGTGGTAGAGCGTCGGCCTGTTGTGCAGGAGTCCTGGGTTCGATTCCCGGCCAGGGCACACAGGAGAAGCGCCCATCTGCTTCTCCACACACACCCCCCCTTCCTCTCTGTCTCTCTCTTCCCCTCCCGCAGCCGAGGCTCCATTGGAGCAAAAAGATGACCCGGGCGCTGGGGATGGCTCCTTGGCCTCTGCCCCAGGCGCTAGAGTGGCTCTGGTTGCGACAGAGCGACACCCCAGAGGGGCAGAGCATCGCCCCCTGGTGGGCGTGCCGGGTGGATCCCGGTCGGCGCATGCAGGAGTCTGTCTGACTGCTTCCCCGTTTCCAGCTTCAGAAAAAGAAAAAAAAAGAAAAAACTGGATTCTTTTGAAATATTCCCTAATTTTTGTGAGCAGTATAGTTATTCTTTAAATGAGGGGTGCACATAAAACCCCAAGTTAGAATATTTTTGTAGGCTATATAAAATTCTTCTATAGGTCACATCAAAGCTATCAATCGTTGTGAAATAAATTGATAATATTAGTTTCCCAGGTTTTTATTTATATAGTAAATGTGGGGAAACTATAGAATGACTTTTCATTTATTCTATTTTTGACTTTTGAGTTCTAAGATTCTTGAAATTAAAATCTCCATAAAGTAAAACTTTTTCTTGTTTTTTTAATTCTCAGAGCAAATATCTACTGTTCCTCATGAGAGACTGGGGTTTGATTTTGATTCAGATGAAGATAAATCTATTGGTAAGACCTTACCTAGAACTGTATCTCTCCGTCGCAATTTAAAGAAACAGTTGAATAATCAACACCAATTCAACACCTTGGATAATTTTGAAATCAGTCATATATCAGAACAGTCTTTTGGATTGGAAACAATTAGGTTTGTAGACCCACTAGTAAACATGTACGTGTCTGAAAACGTGGAAGAAAATGTTTGTCAGTGGAACAAGGATCAAATTAACTTATCACCAAAGCTGATTCACCCAGAAAGTTCTGCTAAAACAAAAGAAGACATTTTAGAGTATAAATCTGAGCAAACTAAAAATAAACATAGAGATGCACAAGGAAGAAAAAGAGAAGAGAAAAAAAAAGCTAACAGAAGGAAATCAAAATTGGGATCTAAGTATAAACGGAGCAAAAGTAAAAATAAAAAACCTGTTTCCAAAAAAAAGGTGGATAATTTTATCTCTTCCAATGACGCTTACAATTTTAATTCGGAAGAAGGCGTTCATCTCACTCCTTTCCGACAGAAAATGACCAACGATTCTGAGAGAGAAACCAGCAATGTGTCCGACGTGAGCAGCTGTGAGTCAGACGATTGGGGAGACGATTCTGATGACCTCTATGTGCCCACTTGCAAGAACATTCAGAGTCTCACCAGCGAACCAGACAGGAGCCCAGCCACCAGGCCTCGCTCTAAAAGGGCACTGAGAGGTCGGAAGGAAAAAGAGGTGGAGGGTTCTCAGCCAGCAGAGACTCCGACCAGTAAGTGACCTACTGGTTTGCCCGCATTTTTAATGTTTATGATAAATGATCACTCCCGGTGCTTATATACTGTACTTACCATCTGTCTCTCCGGGAGAGCTTAGAGACCTGCCATCTGTCTCTCTGGGAGAAGTAACAGTCAGATTAAATAGTGGGGGCCCAGGGGTGGAAATCACAGTCGTGTTGCTCTGAACTGCTTTAAACTAATTTAAATCCTCTTTCAGAACAAACGGTGGGGGGGATGTAGAAGAGGTGTGGGGGGATGTAGAAGAGGTGTGGGGGGATGTAGAAGAGGTGTGGGGGGATGTAGAAGAGGTGTGGGGGGATGTAGAAGAGGTGTGGGGGGATGTAGAAGAGGTGTGGGGGGATGTAGAAGAGGTGTGGGGGGATGTAGAAGAGGTGTGGGGGGATGTAGAAGAGGTGTGGGGGGATGTAGAAGAGGTGTGGGGGGATGTAGAAGAGGTGTGGGGGGATATAGAAGAGATGTGGGGGGATGTAGAAGAGGTGTGGGGGGATGTAGAAGAGGTGTGGGAGGATGTAGAAGAAGTGTGGGGGGATGTAGAAGAGGTGTGGGGGGATGTAGAAGAGGTGTGGGGGGATGTAGAAGAGGTGTGGGAGGAATAGATGGGGACCTGAGAGGACCTGGCTTGAGTGGCGAGCACACAGTACGATGTACAGGTGATGTGCTCTAGAATTCTACACCTGAAACCTGTGTGATCGTATTAACCAATGTCACCCTAATAAATTAGTTAAGTTTTTTTTTTAAAGAACACATACTATACTCACAAAAATGAGGGGATATTTTATAGCTTCATATTCCTTTTGAAACATCCCCTCATTTTTGTGAGCCGTAGAGTTGAGGAAGCATTTTTACTTTCAGTAAATGAAGCCTTCCAAGACAAGAAAAAACTTTTTTTTTGAAGTTAAGTTGAATTAAAGTATCTTTTATATACTCACTTGAAACATCCCCTTGAATGAAAAATTAAACTTAAATCCAGTGACCTATCATTTTAATGTTTTTGCTTATAATTTCATATTCGATTAGACAGGAACCATGCTTTTAAATAATTTACTAGTTCATAAATTATTATTTAGGCTAATAAGACCAAAAAAGCACTTTCCTCAATTGATGGGCTTATTATTCTATTTATTTGTTTGTTCTGAAAGAGAGAGAGAGGGACAGATAGGTACAGACAGGAAAGCAGAGAGATGAGAAGCATCAATTCTTCGTTGCAACTCTTTAGTCTCCTTAGTTGTTTATTGATTGCTTTCTCATATGTGCCTTGACCAGGGGCTGCAGCAGAGTGAGCTCTTCCTCAAGTCAGCGACTCTGAGCTCAAGCCAGAGACCATGGGGTCATGTCTGTGATCCCACACTCCAGCCAGCAACCCCGTGCTCAAGCTGATAATGGGCTTAGTATTGTTTTATAAGATATTTATAGCCCTGGCTGGGTGGCTCAGTTAATAAAGCATGCTCCCAGGGCATGGAGGTTGCGAGTTTGATCCCTGGCCAGGGCATGTACAAGTATACATTTGAAAATTTCTGTGAGTTTTTAAAAGAAAAGGTACATTCTAAATAGTGTTCATCAAAGTGTGGTTCCTGAACCTTCAACATCAGCATTGCCTGGAAATTTCTTACAGCCGCAGAATCTCAGGCTGTCCCTGTGCATACTCTCGAGTCAGAATCTGCACCTTTTTCCCAAGTTCCTGGGGGATTTGTATATACTTTAGACTTTCCAGAATACAACAACTGATCTGATGTTACTGCTTAACCATATTTTCCAAATTGAAAATTAGAATTAGTACAGTATGCTTATGTGTGTGTGGGGGGGGGAATGAATATTTGCAACACAGATAACTCTGGAGAACAGGTCACTAAATATACAGTTTAGTTTTTCTTGGGGAATGATTTGTTTTTTAAAGCTATTGGAAGAGCTGGTTTGTCCTGCAGTGCCCTTACTGTATGCTAGCTATCAGTCTCCCAATGTAAATGTACTTCCAAAGTAGAATACTCTGGATGCCTATGACAGGAAAAACATTGGGTAACCTTTCACCTACTAGCTTTCCTAAAGGAAACCACGTTTCTCCTGGTTTACACAGCATGATTTAGAGTTCTCATTTACTTAATAGAATGAGTTTAAGTAGCTTTATAAGGCTATATGAAGCCACTTTGGCACTGAAAGAGAGGCCTTGACGATTCTGAAGGGCAAGGTGTGACTAAAATGGAATTCCAGTTTAATTCATTATGCCCAACTATCCTAGAAGAATTTTATTTTTTTTAATTATTGAGACTTTAAACTATTGTGTCAGTTCTTCACATCTACAATATTTCAGTATTAACTGGGATGAAAAAATGATGAACAAGTTACAAAAATCTATATTATAAAGTGCTGGATTTTGTATACATTTAGGATATGTAATTACATACAATATTATTTCCCCTGGGTGTTTTTTTGGTGGGGGAACCCATATTCAGTAAATGTTGTTTTTGTAGGTGCAGTGCCTGAAACCCACCAGTCCCCTCATTTAAGCCTGAAGGATGTCACCAATATCCCCTTGTGTCCTGAAGTGAAATTGAGAAAACTTTCTCTTTCTCCAAAAGAGAATAAAGACAGTCCAGCAGTGTGTCTGCCTAAGCGTAGGTGCACAACCAGCGTGAACTATAAGGAACCCACACTCGCTTCGTAAGTAATTTGTGGAAACTCACTTTTTATTTATTTATTTTTAATTGAGAAGCGGGGAGGAAGAAAGAGAGATTCCCACATGTGCCCCAACCGGGATCCACCTGGCAAGCCCCCTACCCGGTGATACCCTGCCCATCTAGGGTCACTGCTTCTGTTGCTCAGCAACCAAGCTACTTCAGAGCCTGAGGCGAGGCCATGGAGCCATCCTCAGCCACCCAGGGCCAACTTGCTCAAACCATTTGAGCCATGGCTGCAGGAGACAAAGAGAAAGAGAGAGAAAAGGGGGAGGGGTGGTGAAGAAGATGGTCACTTCTCCTGTGCACCCTGACTGGGAATCAAACCCAGGACTTCCACACGCTAAGCCAACACTTTACCACTAAGCCAACCAGCTAGGGCCAGAAACTTACTTTTAATGATATATTTTGGGGGGTAAGGTTATTGAACTTTATTCAAGAATGAGTCTTGCTTGACCAGGTGGTGGTGCAGTGGATAGAGCATTAGACTGGGATGCAGAGGACCCAGGTTAGAAACCCCAAGGTCACCAGCTTGAGCGTGGGCTCATCCATCTTGAGCACAGGGTCGCTAGCTTGAGCATGGGATCACAGACATGACCCCATGATCGCTGGCTTGAGCCCAAGGTTGCTGGCTTGAGCAAGGGGTCACTCCCTCTGCTATAGCCTCCCATCAAAGCATCAGTGAGCAACTAAGGTGCTACAACGAAGACTTGATGCTTCTTGTTTCTCTCCCTACCTGTAAGTCCCTCTGTCTCTCTCATCTCTCTCGCTAAAAGAAAAGAAAAGAAAAAAAAAGAATGAGTCTTATTTGAAATATAAAATTCTGGTAAAAAATTGAAGTGAGAATATTAACACTGGAATATTTTACAATAACTTGACTAAAGAGTAAGTTAGTATTGAGGTGCTAAAGAGCTTTTCTTTTATCTTTATAGGAAACTAAGAAGAGGGGACCCTTTTACAGATTTGTGTTTCTTGAATTCTCCTATTTTCAAGCAAAAAACTCATTCCAGGCGCAGTTCTAAAAAAAAAGAATGAAGCAGAAACGATGAAGTATTTCTTGGATCTACACCCCCTTCCATTGCTCCGAGAGAGATTCTGTGAAATAGCACACAAGTGGGCTGAATTATCGCCATAAGACGTCCTCTTGATGAGACTCTAGATGATGCACTTTTCTTATAACTGTACTTTAAATATGATCTTTTTTCACAAACCTTTAATAGATTTGGCTTTTTTAAAAATATATAAATAACTGGACTTAGGCACTATTATAGATAGATTTCTTATACTGCCTAAAACCTCTAGTTTTAGTCAAAACATATCTAATACCAACATTTTAGAAATTAATAATGATTATTAAAATATTTCAATGATAAGATTCTGGCCCTTTTATTTGTCCCTTTAATGGGGAATACAAGAATGATTTTTGAAAACAGACTGAGGATCTTTTGAAACTCCTTCTATAATATTTGACTAAAATAAATTCTTGACATTCACAGTAGGGTATACCATATTGTTTGTGTCTTCCTTATACCATTATTGTATTTAATTTTTCAGATAAAATGTATATGAGCTCATGACTAAGAGAATTATGGTTGCTTAGGCTGAGGGACCAGGTAAGTAACTCAACCCTGTGTTCTGGGTGTATATTGTTCAAAGTGATAATTCAGCAAAATCACTAGTTATTATATTATGGGCTTTCAGGATACTTACCTAGTCAAAAACCTCAATTGTTAAATATATGAATGCCAAGGGTTTTTTTGTACTTTTGATCAACCAGTGAGAGGGAACTAGTTCAGTCTTGAAAGTTTGAATCCACTGCTTATGTATACCTCTAAACTTTAAAAGCACTGGAGTTGTCCATTTTTAAAGGCAATAAAATTTGTATAAGATAGTGTTTGTTTTTCTTCAAATATTGAAGAGTGTATATCTGGTCATCTTACTTTCACTGTTCTCGTCCTTCTAGGACAATTCTCCCTCCACACTCTTTTTCTTTATAATCTCTGCCTGAAACCCTTAGCTCCCCCACCAGGCTCTCAACCTAACTCCTCTCAGCCATCCATTGTGGAATCTCCAGTCCGTGACCAACAGATTCTGTTTTTCTGGGGAACTCTTCCAACCCTGACCTCAAATTCCCTTGACTATATCTCCTACCTTTCTGCGTTCTATATCATTCACAACCAAATCCTTTCCATCAGCCAGAATTTGACTCCTGACCTCCAAAGCCATGTGCTCCTTTCTGCCTTTAAACTGACATGTCCCTGTTCTCAAATAGCAGTGCTCCCTGATTCTTCTACACTGCTTTCACATCACAGTCTCTTGTTCCCACACCCCTACACCTGTTCTTTAAATTCACAAAAACTCTTGAATGGCTACCTAAATTAAAATGAAATAAAATTTAAAATTTAGCCTGACCTGCAGTGGCGCAGTGGATAAAGCATCAACCTGGAATGCTGAGGTTGCTGGTTCAATACCCTGGGCTTGCCCGGTTCAGGCACATATGGGAGTTGATGCTTTGTACTCCTCCCCCCTCTTCTCTCTCTCTTTCTTATCTCAAAAAATGAATAAAATCTTTTTTAAAAAAATTTTAATTTCTCAGTCATTGTAGCCACATTTCAAAAGCTCAGTATCCACGTAGGGCTAGTGGTTAAGTTGCTCTCTTGGGGACAATGCAGATACAGAATACTTCCATCAGCACAGAGACTTCTATTGGACAGTGCCGTTCTGGGCCCGCAGTGAACAAAACACAGCATCTGGGCCCAGCACACCCTGGCTTGCTTTTGTGTGGTCCACAGGCTATACCTGGTTTTTTCATGTTTTTAACTGTTTGGGAAATAAATCCTGGCTAATCGGTTTTGGTGATTAAAAAATGATATATAAAATTTAACCCTAATTAAGTATTTACATAAAATAACTTTGATTTCAGCTTTTTGGCCTGCAACCTCATATTTATTCTCCAGCCCTTCACTGGAAGTTTGTCAAATCCTGTGCCAGTCCATTTACTGCCGTCACCAGTCTTTCTCTGCTAACATTCTCTGATCTAACTTCGATTCTTCCTTTCGCTTTGTCTTCAAATCATTATTTTAAATTTGGTGATTTTGTTCTTTTAATATTTCTGTATCCTTGCCTTAGCATTTATCTGTAGACTGTTAAAAATTGTTTTGTGTTTTAACATTTTACATGAATGTTCTATTGTATATATATATATATATATATATATTTTTTTTTTTTTTTTTGGTAACTGACTTGTAACTCAACCTTGTTTTTGAGATTTATCCATGTTGGCAAATGTAGATTATTTTCATTGTTATACACTATTTTGTTATATAAATCATCTTTTGAGAAACGGTTTGCTTCCACTGTTTCATTAGTACAGTCTTGCTGCAGGACTATTCTGCGTCCTCGTACACATGTGTGTTCCGTGGAGGGGAAGGCTAGAAATGGGGCGGCCCTCACAGTGGCTGTACCCACGCTCCTGACACAAGGAGCATATCACTCCCCCAACTGCAGTTTACATTTCCAGTTTCCCCGAACAATAGCAACTGGTGTCATTGAACATTAAAAAAATGAGTGTAAAATGGTTTTTAATTTAGATTTTATTGAGTTAATTACTTGTGAGAATTCACATTTATTGATCATTCTCATTCTTTCTATGAATTGCTTGTATCTTTTGCCCACTTTCCTACTAAAACATTTTTTTTTTTTAGTACAGGTTCTTTATATTCTAGATACTTACTATTCTTTGTCTTTATTTACATGGGTTATAGCTCTCTTTCCTGTTATTGGTTTATAATTTCCTTGTAATATTTTGTTCTGGCTCTAGAGTTATGGTAATACTATTCTCATGTTTTCTGAAAAATACCTATTTTCTGAATTTGATATTACTTTTTCCTTAAATGTTCAACAGATTAGTGAAGCCATCTGTACCTTGAGTTCTTTGAGAAAAAAAGTTTTTCATTATGAATTTAGTCTATTTCATTGCAATGGGAGGTTTAGGTTTTATATTTCTTCTTTGGTTAGTTTTGCTAATTTGTCTAAGTGATAAAATGAGTTAGCATGATGATGTTTAAAATATTCCCTTATCCTTTTAGTATTTTGCATGTAAGAGCTCTAGTTATGTCCTCTTCCATTCCTGATATTGGTAACTTTGTGCTTTCTCCTTTTTCTTGATCAGTCTAGTTAGAAGATATTCAATATTTTAAAGAATTGGTTATTTCACTGATTTATCTTTTTGTTTATTTCCTACTTCACTGATTTGTACGCCTTCATATTCTTCTACTTTGGATTTAATTTGCTTTTTTTCGATCTTAATGTAAGCTGAATTAAGACCTGTCTTATTTGAATATGAATATTTTAATGCTATAATTTTTCCCTTAAGCACTGTAATAGCTGCACCCCACAAATGTCGATATGCTGTGGCTTCACTTTCATTAAAAGATATTTTCTAATTTTGCTTGTGACTTTTCATCATTTTTTCCTTTATGCTTCATTTTGGATAACTTCTATTGCCAAGTTTACTTATATTTTCTTCTGCTGCATCCAGTGAATTTCTCACCTCTGCAAACTATTTGGTTCTTTTTATATACAGGGGTGGGCAAAAGTAGGTTTATGGTTGTTATACAAATAATACAATAATAAATACAAAAAATAAACTTTCATGTACTCATACCTGGAAATGTAATTTTGCCCACCCTTGTATACTATTTTCTTCATTGTATTTGTGTCTTTTTTATATCCTTGAGCATACTTCTGTTTATAAATGCTGTTTTAATATCCTTGTCTAATTCCATTATCTTTCATATCTGGGTCAGTTTATTAGTAGTTTTTCTTTTAGTTATGTATTTCTCTCCTGCTTTGTATATCTTGTAATTTTTTATTGATGCACTGGGAATTTAATATTTTTATAAGTGTATTAATAGTCCTTTAAAGAGTTTTGAACTGTTTTGTTGGCCATCTAAGTTCCTTGGAAATCAGCTTGATCCTTTCTAGGCTTGGTTTTAGGCTTTCGGGACAGATCTAGGGTAGCTTTGCCTCTAGGGCGCCTTTAGCCCCAGCACTAAGATACAGCATCTGCGGACTGCACTGAATGGGCCATGTGTTTAACAAGGGCTGTCTACTCTGGCTGCAGGGCGCATAAATGAATCCCAGCACTGAGTCAGCTCCGAGCGTACCATTGCCTGTGACTATTCTGTACCACACAGCTCTTCTTTCCCTAGCTTCATAAAGTTGCACCCTACATACTGTATTCCCCCATGTATAAGATGCACCCTTTGCGAAAAATTTGGGATCTAAAAACTGGGTGCATCTTATACAGTGGTTGTAGATGGTTTTACTTGCCTTTCCCGCTTTTTCACGCTTAATTTTGCGCTCATTGTTGAAGACAGTGATTTGTCATCCAACACAGATGAGGACAAACTAATGGATGGGAGTTTTGATAGTGATGAGTTGTATGAATATTAGGATGAATAAAACTTGAGTTCTATGACTTTATGTCATATATTAGCCCCCCCAAAAAATTCAGGCCCCATCATTAAGGTGAGTCTCCTACATGGGGGAAACGGTATGTGCAGATCAGTATTCAACTAAGCCTCGAGGCCGACCCCTGAGCAGAACTCCGGAGCTCTTTCTCTACAGAAGTCCTTCTGCAATAAATACTCTGCTGCCAAATTCTAACTTCCTCAAAACTTCACTATCTTCTCTACCCAGTGGTGGTAGTCTCGATTTTTAACAATTAATAAGCATCTGTTTTCTTTCCGAGTATTGGTGTCTTCTCACATTAGGTGTCAAAATCTGATATTTGTTCTGTCTGCTGACTTTGGATTAGGATTTGTTTGCTCATGTTTCCTGATTTTTTTGAGCTCATACTACTTACAACAAAAATTTGATCATACTGAACAGCCAGTTCCCATTTCCCTAAAATAAAATCCAGTATATCAATATAGCCTATAACGGCACTATGCCATCTCATACTATTCCTCTTTGCTCTCTACCACTTCGCTCCTGTTGGGTTCTCCATCCTCTGATCCTCCGACTGCTCCAGGGACTTCTCAGCCTGTGCTGTATCTGCCTGCCTGCCTTCCTCCAAAATTTGCCTTAAATCAATGCGGATTCATGTTTCAGCACACAGATTAAAAGTCGTTTCCTCTGGGAGGCTTTCCCTAAGTGCCCCCTTAGCAGACTGTCCCTTCCTTTCTATAGTGTCAACGCTATACCAGTGGAAGCTCCAGAGTTTCCCTACAGACAGGACCCTGTGATGGTGACTATTTTGAGGTTGGGGAAGGGAACAAGGGAATGCTTAGGGAACTTCCTGAAGCTACACATGCTTGAAAAGTATCTATTTAAATTAACTTGTATGCCCTGGCCAGTTGGCTCAGTGGTAGAGCGTCGGCCTGGCGTGCAGAAGTCCTGGGTTTGATTCCTGGTCAGGGCACACAGGAGAAGCGCCCATCTGCTTCTCCACCCCTCCCCCTCCCCTTCCTCTCTGTCTCTCTCTTCCCCTCCCGCAGCCAAGGCTCCATTGGAGCAAAGATGGCCCGGGCGCTGGGGATGGCTCCTTGGCCTCTGCCCCAGGCGCTAGAGTGGCTCTGGTCGCAACAGAGCAACGCCCCGGAGGGGCAGAGCATCGCCCCCTGGTGGGCAGAGTGTCGCCCCTGGTGGGCATGCCGGGTGGATCCCGGTCGGGCGCTTGCGGGAGTCTGTCTGACTGTCTCTCCCCATTTCCGGCTTCAAAAAAATACAGGGGGGAAAAAAATAATTAATTAATTAATTAACTTGTATGTTGAAGAAGCCACCCTGAGTACCACCACTGTAAGCTCTACCTTCCACTGTGGCAATCTTGACAGTTGTCAATATTTATTCAATGTATGACCTCCCCATGCAAATGCGTACAATTTGGATCATTTTTTACCTAAACATACTCTAAGTCTCAGTAGCTCTTGTGAGCCTGTTGATACAGCCCAGGGTCCTAAGCAAGGTGTTTCATGGCTTTCTGCAACCTGATCCTCACAACACAACAACCTTCACCTACCCTCTCATCTCTGAATTCACAGATGTTACATTGTCACATGACTGACATTTCATTCCCAGTAACAGACTTAAGTCCTTAAAAATGCTGGCAACTCACATTTGTAAAATGTTCACAAATATATAGAAGGGCTAGAGCACACAGCTACAACTGGTGTGTTTGTGTGTTGAGGAGAGGAACAGCGCTCGCACACTAAACAGTCTGGGAAAAAAGATTTGAATTAGAGTTTGATCACACACTTATGATGAACCAAGTGTGTACTCCAACTCTGAAACAGCCCACAGCAACCAAACCCAAGGACTTCCTTATAGCCCTGTGCCAATTCTGTGGTTGGACAGGCTATTGCACAGAAAGGCAGACCTCCGTTCTTGGGCATTTTAAAGCATAAATTAGATGTCCAACTATCAGAAAGTGGGAGGTTAACAGAGAGCAAAGAACAGAGCCAATGAATTTTAGGAAGAGTCCAAGAACCAGTAAACTTGTGTGCCAAGAAGTGCACATATGTGAACACGTGCATTATTTCTAGAAGATCAAACAAGTTCTCCAGTGGATTACTCTTAAAGAACTTTAAACCTAGATAAACTAAAACTGACAACCTTTGGTTTAGCTCAGAAAATCACACATAACTTATTCATGTTTCTCATTTTTTTAATCTAACGGCCAAGGTTATACTGGACTTCCCAATTACAAAGCAAGCCAGAGAGTTCACTTGTTTTCCTTGCTTCTCTCTGCTTTATGGAAATTATACTACTTTTTAAGAAACCCAAAGAAAATCTCCAGCTTTGTCATCGTGAAACAGCTTCCTTTTTCCATGACGTAAGTATACACAAAATACAGTAGAGGACTTTCCACGAGGCCTGCGTGTTCTCCCCTCCTCAGCATCTTCTGTTTCCTTTACTGAAGCTCTCCCTCCAGTGTACCTGGCCACCTGCTTGCTTTCTGTTTCTCTTTAAGTTCATTCTTCACCTCTTCCCCTGTGACATTACTAACACTACTTTTGCCCTGCTGATATCCATCGTAACTTATACGAATAGCCTCGACGCACCCAAAGGAGAAGGTCAATAAATCACACTAACCACCACAAACCTTAGGACTCAAGCAGAGACAATGACTTCAGTCCTTGCCACCTCTTTCTCTGTCTCCAACCACCACCCTCAACACAGTCTCCCCTCTTTTCTGCCAGGAAAAAAAGCGAATAGTCAAGAAATGTAAACATATGTTTCAAGATGCTGGAAAAAAAAAATAGCCAACTTAATTACTACCTCTTGCAGTCATTATGACTTGATATTCCAAAGTAGCTGCCCTCTTTTCTTTGGGGTCTTTGCTGAAAGGAGAATGCTAGTTAGGGGCAGAGCAAAACAGCTCAGCACAATAGGGGAAAGACCAATGGCTGCCACCAGTGAGCCTTCCTTGTGCGGCTCTTAGACTCTTAAACACTGAGCGTTGGTCTGAAATGTGTCAGTTTAAAGTGGATGACATAATATTAACTTATTCATAGCACAACTCAGTCCAATCCTATTTCTGCTTCTTATGTTTAATAATTTATATAAGTTTTACTTCCAGATAATGGGAAAACCTCAAAGTCTTTCTACTATTTTCTTCTAATGACTACAACCAGTTTTTAATGATGTGTTGAATAACAGAAAACATTACAGAAATTTTTGACTATGGCTATGAGGGGTGGGGAGAGAGGGAAATTTACCTCCATTATTCCCAATGGTTACTTTCGTGTAGAAAAACATCCATCACCCCCTGGCTCCCCTCTGCCCCTCATTCACTCCCCCTCTGGGCGGACCTTCCTAATTGGTGACCCAGAGAAAGGAAGGGCACTGGATTGTTCTGTCCGTCCCTCACGTGCCTCTTCCGAGTTGGCTGCCTTGAGACAGCACGGTGGCTCCTGGCCATGCACTGGGCTCAATGATAAAGGCCGTGCCCTTAGAGGGGGAAGCGAGCAGTGGGGCTGGCGACAGTCTGTGTCTACCCAGAAAATAACAAACTTCCACAGGACGTCCAGCTCGACAGGTGCTTCGGCAGAGCCAGCACAAAGCACTAAAACTAGTCCAAGATACTTGATCCAAACAGTATTATCACTCTTCATTAGAAATCTAGATGCCATTCAAGCTGGTTTCTTATACTTTGAAAAAGTTGAGGCATTTTTTTCACTGTGAGTATTCTGAATATCTTACATTCTATGGCTCACTATTAGAAACCCCATTTTCCGCCCATATATAAGCCATAGTCTCCAACATCCATTTTATTATTAAGAAAGATATTTTGGGCCCTGGCCGGTTGGCTCAGCGGTAGAGCGTCGGCCTGGCGTGCGGGGGACCCTGGTTCGATTCCTGGCCAGGGCACATAGGAGAGCCGCCCATTTGCTTCTCCACCCCCCTCCTTCCTCTCTGTCTCTCTCTTCCCCTCCCGCAGCCAGGGCTCCATTGGAGCAAAGATGGCCCAGGCGCTGGGGATGGCTCCTTGGCCTCTGCCCCAGGCGCTGGAGTGGCTCTGGTTGCGGCAGAGCGACGCCCCGGAAGGGCAGAGCATCGCCCTCTGGTGGGCAGAGCGTCGCCCCTGGTGGGCGTGCCGGGTGGATCCCGGTCGGGCGCATGCAGGAGTCTGTCTGACTGTCTCTCCCCGTTTCCAGCTTCAGAAAAAAAAAAAAAAAAAAAGATATTTTGAAGGGGCATTTGAGATCTTGCTCCTAGCATATGTCATCAGTTTGGCTCAAATAAACTCTTAATGAAACTTCAGGCAAGAAGATATTTTGGCAACCATATATGCCTTCTGCTCTTGACTTCTCCGTTCAGAATTCAGAAGGGAAGAGGGGTGATCTTTGGTGGGCCCTCTCCCACCTCAACAGGATATATAGCATTATTTTCCTATAGTCAGCATTTTGAATAACATTAGGAGGTCATATGGGCCTGTCCAGGCAGTGGCACAGTGGATAGAGTGTTGGCTTGGGACCCTGAGGTCACTGGCTTAAACGCAGGTTCACCAGCTTGAGTGCAAGATCGCCAGCTTGAGCGTGGAATCATAGACAGGATCCCATGTTCGCTGGCTTAAGCCCAAGGTCGCTGGCTGGGCTGGAACCCCCCCCCCCCCCCCCCCCGTTAAAGCACATATGAGAAGTAATTAATGAACAACTAAAGTGATGTTTCTCATTTCTCTCCCTTCCTGTCTCTCTCACTCTCTGTCTCGCTTTAAAAAAAAACAAAAATCAATCTGCTAGATAGAAGAAAACAGACCACAAGATTTCAGAGCTTTTTAAAATATAATTTAAAACTATTTTGTACCAGTACAATATATTAATTTTACAAATGTAAAATTTTATCAGCTGTTAAAGCATCTGCAAAATCCACACATCCTACTTCAGCTTTATTGCACAAGATCTATAAGAAAATATTAATTTTTAAATTAGAAAACATAAAAATGCTTTCAATATAGAAGAGACAATCTGATTTTAAAGACAATACTCTATAAGAATGTCTACTCAGAAAATAACAAACTTTCACAGGATACCAAGCTGGACAGATGCTTCGGCAGAGCCAGTACAAAGCACTGTTTAAAACCAGTCCAAGATACTTAATCCAAACAGTATCATCATTCTTCATTAGAAATCTAGATGCCACTCAAGGTGGTTTCTTCTGCTTAAAAAAGTTGAGGCATTTTTCATTGTGAGCGTTCTGAATATCCCTTACATATTAAAAACAATACTTCCAACTTAATAGCCATTTGCAAGATTTTTTCCCTTCATGCAGATTATCTCTGGCAACTGTTTTTAGTGACTAATTTAATGGTCATCTTAATTCCTGTATGCTGATAGAAAACATCAAGTTAAATACCCTTTTAAAACCTAGTTCTTTACAAAAATCAGTTTATAAATTCATGTCACAAAAATTAGTGTTGAGACCACTGAGGTGGCCTTCAGTTGTTTTACATTAGTTGGCCCTCCCAGAGTTGGATGGCAGTTGTCCCACTGATTTATGTAGTGTGAATCAGGAACTAAATCCAAGCACAAGGCCGGAATCCCAAGGCAGGTTAATAAGGTTGTATGATGGATTTTAGTGGGAGTACGCTGGGTCTATACACCAATGTAAGGGTTGAAATACTGACAGCAAATCTTGGTGGCAACTTAATTCACCTTAGACAATGAATATACACAATCTGAAGATGCAGAAAGGAAAAATGTCCATATGCACATGTTCGGCAGGGTATTGTGTTTTACAGAAAAGGAAAAAAAATCCTCATTTATTAGAACAAGAATTCATATTTGATATATATATAGATAGATTATACCTCGTTTCCTATTAAAAGCACGTTGATTCAATTTCAAGTGTTTTCAAATTTATGTCTTTGTGGCCCAGGAAATTGCCTTTTGGAACTTATGGCCTGCATAAGCAAAGTCCAATATAATATTACACATTTGTGTAGAGAAAAATAATTATTAAAATAGTGGTTATGCACTCACAAGTTTGTTGTAAGTAGAGAAAATTATCAAAAAACCCAGATGCTTATAAAAAAAGTTTGCATTATTTAGAAGTTTTTTCCTTAGGAATCAAAGCAGTTGCTTCTCTGGCACTGCATTTTTCAGAACTGCTCAAAGCACCTCATCTAGATGAGTGTTTTTCAAAAATATATATATAAAGTCTCCAATGAGACTTCAAACATCACATATTTCACCTTTTTCGGGCTTTTTCTCATGTATCCCTTCCTTAAAATCCTTCAGAAAAAAATAAAAATAAACTCTCACATTCCATTAGAAAAAAATGGAAACATTCACGGTCTGAAATTTTCTGACTTCCCCCAAATCTTGGTACTATGTGCAATTTAATTTCCTCACAGATAGGTTTGCGGAAACCCCTGATCACCTATTATTGAATGAATATTCAGCTAATGGACATGCCATAGAAAATTTACTTTCATAGTAGTAAATAGATTAAAATCTATGTCATAAAATAAAAATGTTCTATGACTTCGATTTAAATACATATCTGAAAAACTAAGAGGAGGTTTTTGTTTGTTTTTCAAAAGTGCTAATTATTACATTTTAAGTATCTTCAACATATTAGGTCCAATTCTTTGTAAAACTAAGCCACCTTACTTTAGGCACACTGCTTGACGAGTTTCTAAGAAGCAGGGGGTGGGGATCATTTGTCAATTAATCCAGCTTCCTTAATTTTACTGAAGAAGAACTTCTCCAGGATATTGGCACATTTGTAGTATTCACTCTCGGGGGGGTTGTACTCTTTGCAGTTGGTAAAGACTCGCTGTAAGTCTGCCATGAATAATTTCTTAGACACGTAGTACCTATTCTTGAGGCGTTCACTCATGGTTTTCAGATCTGCATAGGAAAAAAAAATGTATTAGCCATCTGCGATTCCTTCTGAATACTAGCTGACAAAAGTGAGATGGGAAACAAAATCTAGGTGCTCAATTTGATTACATTCTTACCATCGCAATGCCTTCTTTAAAAGAAATTCATGGCCCTGGCCGGTTGGCTCGGTAGTAGAGCTTCAGCCTGGCGTGCAGGAGTCCCAGGTTCGATTCCCAGCCAGGGCACACAGGAGAAGCATCCATCTGCTTCTTCACCCCTCCCCCTCTCCTTCCTCTCCTGCAGCCAAGGCTCCATTGGAGCAAAGTTGGCCCAGGCGCTGAGGATGGCTCCATGGCCTCTGCCTCAGGCGCAAGAATGGCCCTGGTTGCAACAGAGCAACGCCCCAGATGGGCAGAGCATCGCCCCCTGGTGGGCATGCTGGGTGGATCCCAGTCAGGCACATGCAGGAGTCTATCTGACTGCTTCCCCGTTTCCAACTTCAGAAGAAAAAAAAATTACAAAAAAAAAAAATTCATATGATCAGGGAAAACAGTTTCTAAATCTGTATTCTTTCTTTTGTGAGGGTTTCCTGTATAAAACCAGAGCATTTTAACACTGAAGGGACCATTATTAGTCATCTGGCCTAATCCCTTATTTAGCACAAGAAGCTAAGTAGATTAGCAGTGATAAGTAGATGAACTGAGTACTGTTAGTTATTCATTCAGATTTATACAGAAGAGGTTTTATCTGCATGGAATAAAACAGGTGGAACATTTGTACTGAATCATTTTATTCCTTCAAACGGTGAGACTGAGTTTGTTTCACTAAAGTCATAGCTGTTTTGCTGTGGTAGAGACAGAACGAAAATAGAGAAACTGATTATAAGTATATCTGCAAATACACCAGTGACCTTGCAGGTAAAATGGTTCAAGTAAATTTAGCTTCATGCTCCCTAAATGACATAAGACTGACAAACTTTGCTTAATAATCTATTTTCTAAATCAAATAAGCCTTGAGAGACTAATGTAAAAAGAATGTATTTTCCCAATGTATCTACATGCTTTAAACTGGATTATTTTTATAAATAAACAAAGTGCTTCATTTAAACTTATAAAAATACAATGGGGCTTCTTGGCTCCTCAGTCTCAGGACAGATTTAAAGAACTCCATGCACATTCAAAGACGCTAACACCTGCTTATTAACACTGTCTGCTTTTAATATTGTCTGCTTATAGGTCCCTAATTGTTTCTAAGTCTAGTTCTACAATTAAAAATTATATTAACTGTGCATGGAAGATAAGTCAAAATCACTAAAGAAATGCTTCTGAATATTGATAACCCAAGTTCTCATTACACTATCAAATGTTCTAGAGGGAATGAAAGTTATAACCAAATACATTGGGATTGTTATTTAATATGATAAATAAAACTTATGTGCAACATCCCCAAACTGGGAGAAATTAATACGCCTCAAAATCCTAAATCTACCACAAAGAAAAAATGGAAATATCACTTTTGCTTATTTCCTTTAACTAAAGCCTATATTGGTTTAGAGTTATATCATCACATTGGTGAGTTCAACTTGCAATTTTCTTTCTTCTCTAACTGAAATGTCCTCTTATTTAACAAAGAAAGAATTAAACTGTGCCTCTGTAGGTAAAATTAAATGTTTGCCTTCCTTCCACCTAACTACCTCCCACTTAAGATATACTGCCAGATATCTTTTATTTGTTTTTATTTTATTATTTTTTTTGACAGACATAGAGTCAGAGAGAAGGATAGATAGGGACAGACGGGAAAGAGATGAGAAGCATCAATTTTTTTTCGTTGCGACACCTTAGTTGTTCATTGATTGCTTTCTCACATGTGCCTTGACCATGGGCCTTCAGCAGACCGAGTAACCCCTTGCTCAAGCCAGTGACCTTGGGTCCAAGCTGGTGAGCTTTGCTCAAACCAGATGAGCCTGCACTCAAGCTGGCGACCTCAGGGTCCTGAACCTGGGTCCTCTGCATCCCAGTCCGACGCTCTATCCACTGCGCCACCACCTGGTCAGGCCAGATATGAGCTTTTAGAAGAGAAGGCTAACCAAAAAAATAAAAGGGGAAAAAAGCAATAAAACTAATCAAAAAGGCCCTGGCCGGTTGGCTCAGTGGTAGAGCATCGGCCTAGCGTGCGGAGGACCTGGGTTCGATTCCCAGCCAGGGCACATAGAAGAAGCGCCCATTTGCTTCTCCACCCCTCCGCCGCACCTTCCTCTCTGTCTCTCTCTTCCCCTCCCACAGCCAAGGCTCCATTGGAGCAAAAGATGGCCCGGGCACTGGGGATGGCTCTGTGGCCTCTGCCCCAGGCGCTAGAGTGGCTCTGGTCGCAACATGGCGACACCCAGGAGGGTCGCAACATGGCGACGCCCAGGATGGGCAGAGCATCGCCCCCTGGTGGGCAGAGCGTCGCCCCCTGGTGGGCGTGCCGGGTGGATCCTGGTCGGGCGCATGCGGGAGTCTGTCTGACTGTCTCTCCCTGTTTCCAGCTTCAGAAAAATGAAAAAAAAAAAAAAAAAAAACTAATCAAAAAAGTTTATCTGAAAGCTCTTCAAATTATTTTCTGGAAGGGAGAGGGTAAGAAGAGATGGGGAGAGCCTAAAAAATAACGGAAACAAAACAAGACTCATAGAAGTGTTTGGGCCTTTCTGGACAATGACAACCAATTCTGCGTACTTCCTGTCCGTATCTCCTTTCTATTCTAAAGTGGCAGATAGAATCCTTCTTCTTCTAGCCTTTTTAGATTCTTTCAGTTGACCGAATAGCGTAAGTTAAAAAAGAAGGTGCTTAAACATCAGTAATACTAAATAAAGAGACTTCATTAATTATTCTATTTTCATTCTCCCCCCAACCAACTTGGGAATTCTGGATAAATCAGAAAATCCTGTCTAGAAATCCATGTTTGGTAAGAAATGCTTGGGCCAGACTATCCTGACAATGTTACCTACATAAAACAGATTGGAGCTCATTCATATGAGGAAAAAAAAGAGTTTTTTAGGACACAGGGAAGAGAGAAGAAATAGTTTTGGAAAGAGCCAAAATAGTAACGAGGAAAAGTTAAAATTATTGACTCGTTGGTTGTGTCCTTAAAAACATGACCAAGCCCTGGCCGGTTGGCTCAGCGGTAGAGCGTCGGCCTAGCGTGCAGAGGACCCGGGTTCGATTCCCGGCCAGGGCACATAGGAGAAGCGCCCATTTGCTTCTCCACCCCTCCGCCGCGCTTTCCTCTCTGTCTCTCTCTTCCCCTCCCGCAGCCAAGGCTCCATTGGAGCAAAGATGGCCCGGGCGCTGGGCATGGCTCTGTGGCCTCTGCCTCAGGCGCTAGAGTGGCTCTGGTCGCAATATGGCGACGCCCAGGATGGGCAGAGCATCGCCCCCTGGGGGGCAGAGCACCGCCCCTGGTGGGCGTGCCGGGTGGATCCCGGTCGGGCGCATGCGGGAGTCTGTCTGTCTGTCTCTCCCTGTTTCCAGCTTCAGAAAAATGAAAAGAAAAAAAAAAAAAAAAAAAAACATGACCAGCTTAGGAAGTAAGACAACCTATTTTGCTCAGCTCCTAAAGGCATCCTGATAAAATTAGTATAGCTCCACTAAAGAGCACCATGCGCTGTTTTCATTGACTTTGTCCAGCACACACCTTAGCCCACCACCAGTCTTACTCAGTGTAGTCCATTTTACCCTCACGAGGATTCAGCTACACACACGAGTGGTAATGAGCAGGAGAGGGTCACATCCTTCTCAGACTAGAGCCAGGGGTCTCAAACTCAACTCAGCATGTGGGCCACAGAGCAAGATCACAGCGGTTCGGCGGGCCGCACTAGGTCTACAAAAGGCAACTGTTACGCAACACTTTTCAGTGTCACAAAACGACCAGAAACTGTAGTTCGTGGATTAGTCTGCGGGCCGCAAAAAATTGTTCGGCGGGCCGCATGCGGCCCGTGGGCCCCGAGTTTCTAGACCAAGCAAAAACTTGCAGAGAGCGGTCTGTGAGCAGACTATGACAGACAGGCCTACTAGACCTGCCACTGCAGGTCTTCCCAGTGCACGTGGATGGACTCAAAGAAAATTATTCTCTCCAAACGCATACAACCACCCCTGAGGGTTTCACAAAGGAAGCTGAGATGGTCCAGGAGATGAGGGTGCAAAGGTCAGTCAAGTTTTGAAATGTAAATAAAGGGTTTTAACATATTTCTTTTCATCATGGGAAATATTAATTCCCAAATCACTTCCATTCCGAACTCTAAAGTCTATAGACTCGGTCCACCCTCACTTTGGTTTTCATGTGCTCGAATACAGAAGCAAGACAGAAAGAGAGACAAGAGAAAGAGAAGCATACGGATGTCTGTCTGCTTTACGGAGTACAGATGACTTAAATCATTACTCCGCCTACATAAAATGTCCACATACAATGAATGCCACACAAAACATCTACAAATAACTGTTATCAGGGACCTAACAGTCCTTTTAATTCTTCCCTTCCCATTTTACTCCTTTCTTAGCACCAGGAATAACTGACAGGTAGAAAAGGGAGAGAAGACACAGGCTTTCTCCAAAAACAAAAACAAAAAACAAATGGCCACACACCGATTGAAAACATTTCCGCTAATTGTCTGTTATCTAAATTGGTTTAATTTGGAGATTCTCAATTCATTCAATTAATCACTCGTTTGAGCGTGGTGCAGCCACAGCAGCACATTCCACAAATCTACATTTCTAGTGGTGGCTTTCGTTTGCTTGGTTTTGGATGTGGGACAAAGTTTAAAATAGAGGTATAAGAAGTGACATTAATCCCTGGCTGGTTGGCTCAGTGGTAGAGTGTTGGCCCGACGTGTGGAAGTCCCGGGTTTGATTCCCAGTCAAGGCACACAGGAGAAGCGCCTATCTGCTTCTCCACCCCTCCCCCCTCTTCTTTCTCTCTATCTCTCTCTTTCCCTCCCACAGCCAAAGCTCCATTGGAGCAAAGTTGGCCCGGGCGCTGAGGATGGCTCCATGGCCTCCACCTCAGGTGTTAGAATGGCTCCAGCTGCAACGGAACAACGCCCCAGATGGGCAGAGCATTGCCCCCTGGTGGGCATGCCGGGTGGATCCCAGTCGGGCGCATGTGTGAGTCTGTCTGACTGCGCCCCGCTTCTAACTTCAGAAAAATACAAAAAAAAAAAAAGGAGTAACATTAATAGTCAAGAAGAGCATGAAAAATCAAGAACTGTATTAAGTAGGATTTCTCCCTTTGAAATTCTAGCAGTCAAGCAGCTTCATCTAATTTCTTTTGTACTGTCTTCAAAAATCCTCAGAGAAACTTGGGATATATCAAAAGGACAACCTGATGTTGATCCATCTGCAACCCAGCAGGCGGAATATCAGCGAGGTGATAACCAGCCAATCGGCTGCCAGATCTAGTGCTGTAGGCAGACTGGGCCCGCCTGGGCTTTCTGCCTCTAGTGTTGGCCTGTGGGCTGGCAGACAGCTACAGAATGTCTCTCATGAACAGAGCCACCCACTTCCCCTTTGTCATTCTGCTCTGACATCACTGCCCTCCCCGGGCCGTGGGATCCCACCACCCATCGTACACACCCCACCCGACTGCAGAAGAGTCCAGTTAACCTCAGTAACCCTTTGTCCCCCGCCCCCCACCATCCAGAGAGTTTTAAATCTATACTTAGAAAATGTTACTGGCATTACCCATGGGGAACCTTATAACTTCATAGTATCCCGGAGCTTCTGTTCTCTTCACAGGTTCCATGAAGGGCCAAGCGCTCTGGTGGCTCTTGGGTAAAGAAAAGAAAGTAAGGTATCTGATATGGAAATGCCACGTGGGAATTCATTTCAAAATATTTTCAGGAGGTCAGTGGAAAGGCAAGCCCACCTTGACCTGCTGCAGGATGCTCTTGAGCGTGCTGTAAAGCTGGTCAGAGTCTTTGGGCTCTTTACTTGAAAGAAAAAGAGTGAACAACAAGGAATGACGATTAGTTCTTTCGACGGCTGATTCCTAGTCACCTCATTTTTACAAAAACAAACAAACAAACAACCAAACACTAAAACTGAATTCATTCCTGAATTTTTTATGAAAACTGAGACCCAGTAAGCGTTGCACTGGTGATTACAATGTGCCCACTTGCTCTAAATTGCGGGGAGGGGAGAAATCACTTCCTTTAACATCCTCTCCCCCATCGCACTTACCTCTTCTCTTTTGCGCTCTGTTTCCAGCCCGTCTCTCCTATATGTCAACAAAATTAAACACTGAATGAGAACTACTTTTGGTCAAGAGAATAACAGTTAACACTTAGCAAAAATGCAACAAAAGTATAGCCATGCCTCAGTAAGCCTATTCCTGGGAAAAGACTGGAATTAACTGGGGTTAATTACCTCCTTATATGGCTAACAATACAAAATATTTCCAAGACTGACAACACTGCTCTATATGTTCATGTTTTTTTCAGAGAAGGAACTCCGACCTTGCAAAGGAAAGCATAAAAATAAAAATGTCCAGTACTGTGGGCATGTGTATATCTTAAACTCAGTCACTTTTTTTTTTTTTTTGCCAAATCACCATGTGAAAGAGTTAAGGTGTTATTTTATGTTAGAACAAACTCTATCCTAGTTTCTATTTTATTTGGCGAAGACCCTGCTTGTAAGGCCAGACGGTCAGACGGAAAACACAGTCTGGAGTCCAGTAGACCTGGATTTGACTCCTTGTTTTCTCCCTAACTTACCCTAGATAAGCTGTTTCCCCCCCTCCCCCTTTGTCTCTCAGTTCATTGATCTATAAAACAGAACTCTAAGAATATGTCATCCCATAGAAGCCTGCCTGGGACAAACATTCAGTGGGATGGTAGCTGTGACGCCACTAACTGGGATAATATGGGGAGGTAAAATCCCTGGGTCTCGCAGTGAAAGCGAGATACCCTACAGAGTAGCTTTTGGAAGGAAGAAACATCTATGAAACATAACATGAAAAAACAAATACTGTCTTGGGTTTTTCGGGAGAATTTTAAGCTTTTTGGTTTTGTTTTGCTTTATAAATCTTCAGTATACCAGAAGACCCTGGACCTGAACCAAAAGAAAGTGCCGATATTTGATAGCTTTACGATCTATACCAAAAGAGCTGTTGTGTACGTTTTAACTCAACACAACTCACTGCTAACATACTCGCAGGTAAGACTCCTCCGGAAAACTGTTGTAAGCCGGGGAACTGGAAACAAACTATGTGGTTTCCAGTCATCCTTTCTCGAATTTGGGGGAAAGTAATTTCCCCGAGCACAGGTCTATGCGGGCCGCGACCAGGAGGGCACCGAGGCATAGTGAGAGCGGCAAGGTGCTTGGAGGAGGTGAGGAATGGCTGCCTCTCAGTCTGACCGTCGCTGGCCCACAGGCCATGGAAGGTTAAAGGACTTAATCAGTCTGCCACTGAATTGCCCCGTTTCTGCAAGTAGAATTCCCCTCCTCTGACACATATGGGTAGTGCCCAGCACTGTGCAGGCTCTCAATAAGCGAGGGCCATCAATAACTACAACCAAGGGTCGGCTAAGCTCTCGAGGGTTTGTTTGCAAATGAAAAGTAGAGAAAGGATATCAAAGGAAAGCACTTGTGGCCTTAAACAACGAGAAATAACACCGATGGAGAAAGGCAGGGCAACAGAGCTTTTTAAAGTACCGCACTGTTAACAGCGTCCAACACATCTGACGGCGTCGCCAAAACAGTTTGCTTTTAAAAGAAGATCCATATATATACGTACTAATTCCAGGAATGCTCTCTATTGGAATCTGTCGAACTCCATCTTTAAAACATGAGAGTCCAGGGTAGACTTTTCGAATCTGGGCTTGCTTTCTTTCTATCAGCTTTTTGATGATCTGTAAAGCACAGGGGGGAAGAAAAGGTGTTCGGTGACAGACGTCTGCGGCTACTGTGTAAGTTAGCCCACCAGGTGCTGTTCCCCTAACAAAATAAAGTCTTTAGGAAACACAAAGGGAGAAAGGGATGAATTCTCTTTAACAGGGAAGTCATGAAAACGTTCTATATTACACCATACCCACTGAGTGTCATTCACACAACTGTCTGCGGGTACTGGTCCCCACTGTCCGAAAAGACAATACTGAGAGCACACTCTAACCCGAGCGCCCACCCTCCTCTTTAGCATAAGAGCCAGTTATCCTGCCCTGAGTGTCCAATGGGCATCTGCCAGCGCTACCGTCAGGCAGCTGCGCACCTGAACCCAGACAGGCCTCAGAACCTCTTCACGCCCCAGGACCAGGAACTGCTCTCTTCAGACTGAAAAGCAGGAAGCAGAGGCCTCAGAAAGTCCCCAAAGCCTGAGAAGAGGACCCTACTCTTCAAAGTTTTCAAGGTGTGAGCCCTGACCGAGGCTGTCAGTGTGAAGGCAGGCAGCCCTCCGGCGCTGTCTGTTAAGGCTTCACAACCACGCTGTGATTTCAGAAGGGTTTCCTTTAGAGCAGGGGTCCCCAAACTACGGCCCCGCGGGCCACATGCGGCCCCCTGAGGCCATTTATCCGGCCCCCACCACACTTCCGGAAGGGGCACCTGTTTCATTGGTGGTCAGTGAGAGGAGCATAGTTCCCATTGAAATACTGGCCAGTTGGTTGATTTAAATTTACTTGTTCTTTATTTTAAATGTTACATTTGTTCCCGTTTTGGTTTTTTACTTTAAAATAAGATATGTGCAGTGTGCATAGGGATTTGTTCAGTTTTTTTTTTATAGTCCGGCCCTCCAATGGTCTGAGGGACAGTGAACTGGCCCCCTGTGTAAAAAGTTTGGGGACCCCTGCTTTAGAGGATCATTCCTAAGGTACTGAGGTAGTCATTTCCAAAATACAAAAAGAAAGAAAAACCACCAAAAAAATCACCATTCTGAAATTAACCATGTCCTAAGTGAATTTTGGAAAAGAATTCACTTAACAAAGAATTCACAAAACAGTAGCAGTCATTAACTGGATTCACAAAAGGAAACAAAAAACTTTGTTTCTTAACTGCTTGGTTTCAGACTGATCATTGGTAAATGCTGCAGCACGAATTGATAATCAAACCATTAATCAAAGAACTCCATAAAATAATGAGGCTAGTAAAAGTACATTCGTGTCCATCTGGTTCAGTGCTGTCCAACAGAAATATAATGCAAACCACCTGGGTAAATTAAAACTTTCCAGTAGCCACATTCTAAAAAGTAAAAATAGGCCCTGGCCGGTTGGCTCAGTGGTAGAGCATCGGCCTGGCGTGCAGGAGTCCCGGGTTCGATTCCTGGCCAGGGCACACAGGAGAAGCGCCCATCTGCTTCTCCACCCCTCCCCCTCTCCTTCCTCTCTGTCTCTCTCTTCCCTCCTGCAGCCGAGGCTCCATTGGAGCAGAGTTGGCCCCGACACTGAGGATGGCTCTGTGGCCTCTGCCTCAGGCGCTAGAGTGGCTCTGGTCGCAACAGAGCGAGCGGCGCCCCAGATGGGCAGAGCATCGCCCCCTGGTGGGCATGCCAGGTGGATCCCAGTCGGGCGCATGCGGGAGTCTGTCTGACTGCCTCCCCGTTTCCAGCTTCGGAAAAATACAAAAAAAAAAAAAAGTAAAAATAGGTGAAATTGATTTTTATTTAATTCAATATATACAAAATATTATCATTGTAGAATATAATCAACAGAAAAAAATTATACTATTTTACATTCTTCTATTCATGCTAGGTCTTCAAAATCAGAGAGGAGAGGACGTCACACTTGCAGCACAGGTCAGTTTGGACCAGCCACACTTCAAGTACTCAGTCGCCACGTGCGGCTGGTGGCTGCCACTCCGGGCAGCACGGGTCTGGATGGATGCTCTCCATTTATTTAGAAGTACGTACAAGTTTTTTCTTAAAACAACTTCCAATGGCACTCTCTTAAATGAATGCCTTTGGAAAATATAATTCCGAAGATAATTTGAAAAGTTTTTTCTCTCTTTCCTGAGGGACTATCCGATGAGCTGACCTACGAGGTGGCCTCCATAGTCCTCATGCAGCACCTTGAAGGTGGTGGGCTTCTGCTGGGTGACGCACAATGGGCATGAGGGCTTCCTAATCTCTCCGTGCCTCCCACGGTCACTCTGGAGAAAGGAGATGTCTGACTTCTGTTCTAGCCTCTTCACCTCCCTAGAAAATGTCTTTCCTTTCCACCATGTCACTTTGTCTCCTCAAATCCATCTCTCATTCCATTGCTGGGCTTTTCATTTTCCCACACAGAAAATATAGGGAGACGCCTCCATCTTTAATGTGTCACCAAGTCTTAAGATGTCCTTTTACCAAACAATTTTACTCCTTTGCCTCACCCGGACTCTGGCTCCTCCAAAGCCAGTCCCTTGCCGTCTCACGTGTGGATTAAGATTGTAGAATTATCCCCCCCCCCAGCCTGTACACACGCAAACACACACACACACACACGCACACGCACAGCCAATTCTGCCAGCTCACAGCCTATTCACACCTTCTCAAACAGTGGCTTTCATTATCCACCCGCCCGTGTGGCCCTGGTCACTCACGCGTCCAGGAATCTAGCTGGATTCTGAGTCTATGCTCATGCTGATTCCACTGCCGGGCTGCCCAGTTCAAAACACGCCTCTCACAGAGGCATCTCAGAGGACACTCGGCCCCCTCCGGGGCCCACCACTCCCTTGGAGTCCACACTCACAAAGCAGCACTCGTCCGCTCTGCACCACCTGTCCAACTGGACTAGGTCTCTCTCTGTTTCCACTTGCCACGACAGTTTATTCTGATCCTTAGGCTTTTCAGACCTAGGAGAGTCCTCTATATATTATATTTACAGTGTGTTTGCTACCACCATTAGTCCCTGCCTTCCTCGGGAAGGATTTCAAAGTTGGAATAAAAGCTACTTGTAAAAAGCATTTGAATTCAGTGATAGAAGGTGCTATGTGAATCCAAATATTTTATGACAGGGACTTCAGATCTCTTCGAAAAGAACTAGGTTAACAGCTCCAGGTGCATCAGCCGCTCCGTGGTGTGTGTTAGAGAAGGCCGGCGGCAAAGAAGGGGGTGAGGAGAGAAGGAAAAAAGATCCAAGAAAGGAGAAAGGGAAAGGGGGAAGGGGCTTCGTCTTCTAAAAAGTTGACTGTTTTTGTTGGCTCTGTGCTTGTGGCGTTCTTTCCCCCTTCGTGGAGGAAAAGCCAGCAGACCTGGACCGTGTGACATCTGCAGGCCCCGCAGGAAGATGCTGCTCTGGGCGTAAACCACGGAGGTGAACTGGGCTGCGGGGAGGAGCAGTGGGAACGCACAGCTGACGGTGCCCTGATGGCTTCGGTTGGCCAGCAGCCTCTGAGGCTGAACAATAAGCTGCTGAATTCAGACCTGCTCATTAAGCCTCAGAGAGAACAATGAAGAAAGCTAGCCCTTCAGAGGGACACAGAGGAGCCCGCTGCGCGCTTTTATTAACTCTCCAAGTACCCTATTTAGAATTCTCCCTCAGGCTGACATTTGGACCAAAAAACAACAAAGTTTTATTTTCTAACTAAAAAAGTAACCTTGTGCTCACTTCCCCCGAAGAAGCATAGGAACAAATCTGAGCCACTTGTAAGTAAAAGGAAAATACTTACTGAGCACCTACTATGTACCAGACACTATGTAAGTTTTGTCTGTTACATTGGGAGATGTCTGACACATAACTAAGAACTGAGATTAAGGGAGAATAATTTAGAGAAGAAAATAAGGAGGTAAGTCTGGGAAGGATGCCTGGGACCAGAATGTAAAAGCCCTTGAAGGTGAAGATGACTCATCATATTTTACAAGGTTTGGTTTTTTAATACCAATTTAACCAGTGTTGACCCTCTCAGGAATGTTGACCTATAGGAGACAAATCAAGGATATCTTCAAAGAAGAAATCTAGACACACCATAGCAGACAGAGATTATGACACACAGTAAACCCATATACACAAAGCCCAGTGACACACAACTCATCCCAACTAAGAGTGGCCTGTGCTGAGGAACAGGAGTCAGTCACACACTTACCTCCTTCTGCTTCTTAATGATGACAGAAAACTCTGTGTATGGGATCTGCGGATTTAGCTCACATCCCATTAAAGTGGCCCCTTCATAATCCTTGATGTAGCCAACATATTTGGTTTTAGGTATTTTAATTTCTTTGGAGAAACCCTGAAAAGCAAATAAATTCATTTTTTTCCCTTCTTTTCCAAGTGAGAGGAGGGGAGATAAAGAGACAGACTCCTACATGTGCCCCAACCCAACAACCCCCAGTTGAGGCCATCCTCAGTGCCCAGGGCCGATGCACTTGAACCAATCGAGCCATGGCTGTGGGATAGGTCACTTCTCCTGTGTACCCTGACCAGAAATTTAACCCCAGACATCCACACACTGGGCCAATGCTCTACCACTGAGCTAACCAGACAGGGCCAAATAAAATCATTCATATGGGCACTGTGCGTCAAATATTTATTGAGTGCTAACTATGCGCTAGGTACTGTGCTAGGCACCCAGATACTCTTCTTTCAAGTTCTCGTCATATGATTACGGGAAGGCAGAGCATGAATTTCTTCCATGAAGTTCAAAAACATCAAAAATCATGCAAACAGAAAGCAAGACAATGTAAAAAACATAATCCTAGCAAAACACAATAATATTTTAAGGTTTTTTTTTTTAAAAAACAAAAATGGCTATTAAGTAAAATAAAGGTTTAATTTTGCATTAAATTGCAAATCCTCACAATGTGGGGAAGGGGGCCTTCAGGATTCTCAAAAAATCAGTAACTAGCATGGACCTAGAGTCTGAAAGAAATATCCAAAATATACAGCTATGAAAACCATGATGCTGAGAAAATGAGACCCCGACTTTACAGGAAAAAACTTCCGGACCATCACAATGTGTGGTTGTTTCACTGACATTAATGCTTTGCGACATATTCATTTACATACGTTAAGCTGTAATATCATAGGGCCACAGGATATCTATTCATATATTTATAATATAAACATAATTTTCCTTACAGTGCCTATTTCAGTTTTTCGCAGAAAATTACTTGGGCTCCAGAACTATCACTAGCAGTTTCCTGCCTCCTTTTCAGCAGAAACTTATTTTCCAAGCAATTATTGCCATCGCCTTCAAAAAGGACTTCAGGCAAGACATTTAAGAACGCTGGCTGACATTTCAGGCTTTGTGAGGTACTCACAGCCTAGGAAAGCGAACTCGCGAGCCGCCAGTGAGACAGCCCCACTGAGTTTTGTCAGGTGAGTTCGATTATACAAGCCACAAGCATATCCCAAAGAATGAGAAAAAAATACACAGCAGATTAATTAACTGACATGGAAAGATGGAAAACTTTCCAAGCAGAGAAAAACCTATAATTAAAAAAAAAAGTTAATAGACTTTTTATAATAAAATCTTTAAAATTCTGTACATTAAAAGAAAAGCCATAAACAATGCTGAAATCTGATGAACAGGAATAAATCTTAAAAATAAAAGAATAAGGCCCTGGCCGGTTGGGTCAGTGGTAGTATTGGCCTGGTGTGTGGATATCCTGGGTTCGATTCCCAGTCAGGGCACACAGGAGAAGCACCCATCTGCTCTCCACCCTTCCCCTTCTCTTTCCTCTCTATCTCTCTCTTCCCCTCCTGCAGCCAAGGCTCCACTGGAGCAAAGTTGGCCTAGATGCTGAGGATGGCTCCATGGCCTCTGCCTCAGGTGTTAGAATGGCTCCGTTACAACAGAGCAATGCCCCAGATGGGCAGAACATCACTCCCTAGTGGGCATGCTGGGTGGATCCCAGTCAAGTGTATGTGGGAGTGTCTCTCTGCCTCCCCACTTCTCACTTCAGAAAAATACAAAAAAATTTTAAAAATAAAATAATAATATCTTTAAATACAAAGTTTTCATAAATCAATGAAAAAATAAATATTTTAATAGAAAAAAGACAAAATACAATAAATTGGCAATTCAAAAAAAAATTCATACAAAGGGTCAATGAACAAGGAAAAACAAGTCAAACTTCACAGTGATCAAATAAATGCAAATATATACTATCTGTTACCTAGGAAAGGGGTAAAGTGCTACATACTTTTCAATCATAAACTAATCTCCTGAGCCCCCTTATATATTGCTGACAAGAATAAAAATTATTACAATATTTGGCAATGCATGACAAAGCCTTAAATATGTCTGAAAGCAATTCTACTTCTAGACAACTAGTCGAAGCAAATTACCATAGATGAGGGTAACACACACACATACACATGTACACTGACATACCAAAAATACCTACATGGCCCCAAAATGTGGTATTGGCTTAATAATTTTCTTCTTATACAACAAAATTTCAGAGAACTATTAAAAGTCATAAAAAAAAAAATCAGAATACATTAAGCAAGTGAGCCTATTTTTATATATACATACACACATACACTCACACACACACAGAAAAAAAAAACGTATCAAAACATTAACAATTAACATTACATTTCTCTAGGTGGTAGATTTACAAGCGATTTTTCCTTTCCTCTTTGTGTTTTACTACATGTTCCAAAATTTCTACAATAACGATGTATCACTTTTGTACTCAGATTAAGTCAAGTATGTACAGGAATTATAAAGCATTGTTAATATTAAGATGCAGCCACAGAACGATCCTTAAAAAGCCAAGCTGAGCACTTCTGATAAGAGAGGACGAGACGAGACGGCAGCCAGGGCCCAGCCTGCTGCGTGTGCAGAAGCAGGAGCTTTGCCTGAGCAGGAGAACGTCCTCCCTGCGGAAAAGCGAGGCTTCCCCAGGCCGAGTCTACTTCTCTCAGACACGGAGACCCTGACTCACCTGGCACTGGGAGCTTCTCCTTAGCCTGGGGATACTATAATTTAGAATGGCAGGAGGCAATATTATACGGGGTAGGGGGGGTGTCCTTGGGTTACGACAGTCTCAACATCTGTTTTGAGTTTACGATGCTCACTCCCATAAAAACTTAAAAAAAATTGAGGCCCTGGCCGGTTGGCTCAGCGGTAGAGAGTCGGCCTGGCGTGTGGGGGACCCAGGTTCGATTCCCGGCCAGGGCACATAGGAGAAGCGCCCATTTGCTTCTCCACCCCCCGCCCTCCTTCCTCTCTGTCTCTCTCTTCCCCTCCCGCAGCCAAGGCTCCATTGGAGCAAAGATGGCCCGGGCACTGGGGATGGCTCCTTGGCCTCTGCCCCAGGTGCTAGAGTGGCTCTGGTCACGGCAGAGCTACCCCCCGGAGGGGCAGAGCGTAGCCCCTGGTGGGCGTGCCGGGTGGATCCCGGTCGGGCACATGAGGGAGTCTGTCTGACTGTCTCTCCCTGTTTCCAGCTTCAGAAAAACACAAAAAAAATAAAAATTAAAATTAAAATTAAAAAACCTTAAAAAAATTGAGACAGCCCTGGCCGGTTGGCTCAGCGGTAGAGCATCGGCCTAGCGTGCGGAGGACCCGGGTTCGATTTCCGGCCAGGGCACACAGGAGAAGCGCCCATTTGCTTCTCCATCCCTCTGCCGTGCCTTCCTCTCTGTCTCTCTCTTCCCCTCCCGCAGCCAAGGCTCCATTGGAGCAAAGATGGCCCGGGCGCTGGGGATGGCTCTGTGGCCTCTGCCTCAGGAGCTAGAGTGGCTCTGGTCGCAACATGGTGACGCCCAGGATGGGCAGAGCATTGCCCCCTGGTGGGCAGAGCGTCGCCCCATGGTGGGCATGCCAGGTGGATCCCGGTCGGGCGCATGCGGGAGTCTGTCTGACTGTCTCTCCCTGTTTCCAGCTTCAGAAAAAAAAAAAAAAAAAAAAAATGGAAAAAAAAAATTGAGACATGAGTGTTTCAGCTTACGCTGTTAAGCATCGTACTTACGGACCACGTGGGTGAACTAGTATGGTCGCACAGTGGAAGAATGTGGCGTATGAGTGAGAGAGTTGGTGTCCCCAGATGCATGCTTACCTACGCCATTTTGGACTGTTAAAAGCATAATTGTTCTGTTTGAGTTAGGCTAGAGTGTGTTTTGACTTACACCACAATTCGGGTTATGTCACTGTCGTAGGAACAGAACCGTGTCATAACCCGAGGACCCTTTGTGCTTCATTAACTAATAGATGACATTCATTCACTCAACAAATATTTATCTAGTACTTACTATATAGCTGGTCACACAGCCTCTAATCCAGTCTGAAGCTTACTTCTATCTTAAGGCTTACAGAACAAATGTCCATCCTTCTTATAAGTAGAAAACTGTTTGTGTGGGGTGGGGGTGGGGGTGGGTATTTGAATGAAGGCTATCCGAGCGCATATTTTAAAAAGAAATAACAAAGCAGTGTTGCACAGTAAAAAAAAAAAAACAACTCACCTGTTTCTTGAAATATCCAATTGCATATTCATCTGCATATGTGAGGAAGTTCAGGATGTCATGTTTTATATGAAATTCTTTCAAATGATTCATCAGGTGTGTTCCATAGCCCTATGTGGGAGTTAGTATATAGACAAATATATTAGATTCTGAAGGGAAAAAAAGGTCTAACAAATTCATTGAGAACTGTTGTCAAGTTTAGGAAGTGGTACTTTGGTATATTTTACCAATATAATACTAACACCCTTTCTTGCATTTCCAAACTTTGAAATGAGCTACAAAACCAAAATGTTCAAAATCCCTGAACTGAGATACAATCATTATTTAGAAATACAAGTTTCTGTTTCTTTGAGAATTAACACAAAAAGGCTACACGCTGCTAGTTCAATCCTCAAGATTACTTGCTGAATAGTGATAAAGAAGTTTCTGGAGTAAATGTGGATTATGAACTTGTTATCTTCAAAGTACTGGAGAACCAGAGAGGAAAGGAGCAGCATCGGTGGAAGTGCATCTCTACTGGACTGTTAGCTAATCAAGCATCTCCTGTACACTGCACATCAGCGTCCACCGTACCATCACATGCATAGGATTCCCACCGGGTCTTATCCGACCTTTCCGAACAAGGTCTGAGAAGCCCAGAATAGCCGAGTGAGCCGGAAGACATTAGGAAGTCACTAAAGTGAGTGAACGATGTTGAATAGATTAATGATTGAAATATGAAAAACAAAATGCAACTACCAGGTTTTGCAGTGATGTAGAAAGCTTAGAGAAATCAATGCACTCAAAGGGATTGTTTTAGAACCTTATATAAAGAGATGAAAGTAAATCCAAGCATCCGGTTACAAGTATCGTCACATAAATATTTTAGAATGTGATGACACACTTTTCTAAGGAACTCTAATGTGCTTGCAAGGTTCGATTTATGGGTAAGATCTCATGAAATAGTACCTCAAGAGGAGAAGGATGTTTGGAAGTCATTTGGTCTAATTCTCTATCTTATGTGAGGCTAGAAGCCTCCCTCTTCCAGAAATTATTCTTCTGTTGATGCTATCCAAGGACATTTTAGCTTTTCTCAAACGTATCACAATACGGACACACTGTGAGTCTGAATAAAACTCGAACAAAAGAATAAACGAAATAACTCTCTCTTTGAAGAGAAGACAGTTAAATGAGGAATATAAATATATAAAGCCATAGAGTATAAAGCTGCACTGTTCAATATGGTGGCCACTAGCCACAAGTGGTTTTTGAGCAGCTAAAATGTGACTAGCCCAAATTAAGATGTTTTGGAGTGTAAAATACATATCAGGGAAAAAAAAATCTTATTTAATAACAATTGATACTTATGTTGAAATGGCAATATTTTGGACATAACAGGTTAAATACAAAATATACAAATTGAATTCCACCTGTTTTTTTATTGTTCTTTGGGGGTTTTTTTATTGCATGTGTGCAAGAAAGAGAGAAAGAGACAGACAGGGACAGAGAGAAAGGGAAAGAGATGAGAAGCATCAATTCTTCATTGAGGCACCTTAATTGTTCATTGATTGCTTTCTTATATGTGCCTTGACCGGGGGCTACAGCAGAGTGAGTGACCCCTTGCTCAAGCCAGTGACCATGGGTCATGTCCATGATCCCATGCCCAAGCTGGTAACCCCACGCTCAAGCTGGTGAGCCCGCTCTCAAGCCAGATAAGCTTGAGCTCAAGCCAGTGACCTCAGGGTTTCAAACTTGGGTCCTCAGCATCCCAGGCCTACACTCTATTCACTGTACCACATCTGGTCAGGCAATTTGACCTGTTTAATTTTGATATTTTAAAAATATGGATACTAGAAATTTTAAAATTACATATGTGGCTTGCATTTCAGGATCACAATATATTTCAAGTGTATAGCATTGACAAGAGTGATGTATTTGTACCTATAAGAGAGAAAAAGGCTGTAAGATAATTAAGGGGGAGAATGAGGAGGGAATAGAAGGTAAAAATATGTTTAAATTAGGCCTTAATAAAGTAAGTCAAATAGAAACAAGGTAAGAAGATGGGCTGAAAATCTAAATTCAGGAAAAATAAACTATACAAAAGACATAGAAAAGTGGGTTTATAACATAGGGGTACAAAAAAATCTCTTAAAGAAAACATAAAAACCAAAAGCATAAAAGGAAGGACTGGGCCTTGGCTGGTTGGCTACCATTAGTGCATCCACCTGACATGTGAATATTCCAGGTTCAATTCCTGGACAGGGCACACAGGAGAAGCGACCATCTGATTAGCCGCCCCTCCCCCTCATCTCTCTCTCTCTCTCTCTCTCTCTTACTCTCCCACAGCCATGGCTCAACTGGTTCGAGGGCATTGGCCCTGAGTGCTGAGGATGGCTCTGTGGAAACTGCACCTCAGGCACCAAAACAAATAGCTTGGTTGTGAGCAAGGCCCCATATGGGCAGAGCATCGGCCCCAGATGGGAGTTACTGGGTGGATCCCAGCCAGGGCGCATGCAGGAGTCTGTCTCTCCAGCTCCCTTCCTCTCAGTTAGGGGAAAAGAAAAAGGACTGATTATTAAGTAGACTTCTTCTAATTTCAAAACTTCTTAAAGATATCATAAGCAATTTAGAATACCCTAAACAAAAGACAAATGACAAATTGTAAGGGTATAGTTGTAACAGTATAAAGATTTAATATCAAGAATACATAAATATTTTCTATAGGATCAATAACAAAAAAAGAGACGGCCTAAAAAAATTGTCAGAGGAAAGGAACAAGCAATAAATATTATTTACCAATAGAAAAATGATGTGTGACTCAATAGTAATCAGAGCACTCCATCAGGGGAAGCAATATTTTACTACCCAGTATGCAAGCATCTTCAAGGTTGGTGGTACTCAGTGTCAGTAAGAACAGGAATATATGATATTCCCCAATACCACTGGTGAAAATATAAATTGGTAAATCCATTGAAAAGGGCAAATCTGGCCCTGGCTGGTGGCTCAGTGGATAGAGTGTCGGCCCAGTATATGGACATCCTGAGTTTAATTCCTGGTCAAAGCACACAGGAAGAAACCATCTTCACTCCCCCACCCCTCTCCTCCTTTTTTCCCTCATTCCTTCTCACAGCCAGTGGCTCGATTGGTTTGAGAATGGCCCCAGGAACTGAGGATAGCTTGGTTGGTCCAAGCACATCAGCCTTAGGCACTAAAAATAGCTTGGTACTCAAGCATCAGCCCCAGATAGGGGTTGCCAGGTGGATCCTAGTCAGGGTGCATGTGGGAGTCTGTCTCCTTATCTCCCCTCCTCTCACTAAGGAAGGGAAGAGAAGGGAAGGGAAGGGAAGGGAAGGGAAGGGAAGGGAAGGGAAGGGAAGGGAAGGGAAAAGTGAAAAGAAAGTTTTTAATTCAGAGTGGCCACATTCATTTATGCAGCAATTCTATGTCTCAGTGTCTAGAAAAACATTTGCAAACAGAACACTGTGATAGAAAAAAGCATAATGTTGTCAATAGGGAAATGATTACATAAATTATGGTGCAGCCAACATCATAAAATACTGTATAAAAATAGCTCTCTATCAGTATTGTTTAACAGATGTTTCTGCAATGATAGAAGTGTTCTTTATCTATATGGTAGCCATTAGTAACATGTGCCTACTGAGTACTGAAGTATCTACTAGAAAACTAAATTTTAAATTTTATTTCATTTTTACTGATATAAATATAAATTGAAATAGCTACATATGTGCACTAAAGTTGAAGATTCCCTAAGACAGGGGTCGGGAACCTTTTTGGCTGAGAGAGCCATGAACGCCACATATTTTAAAATGTAATTCCATGAGAGCCATACAACGACCCGTGTACGTTACACACAATCCAATAAAAATTTGGTGTTGTCCCGGAGGACAGCTGTGATTGGCTCCAGCCACCCGCAACCATGAACATGAGCGGTAGGAAATGAATGGATTATAATACATGAGAATGTTTTATATTTTTAACGTTTTTTATTAAAGATTTGTCTGCGAGCCATAGGTTCCAGACCCCTGCCCTAAGACATAATGGAAAGTATTTTTAAGTACATACATTATGAATGCTATTTATGTAAATGATGACAACAAAACACAGTCACCTCTTACATACGGGTACATTACTGTGCATGTAAATCAGTAGTGAGGCGAATGGAAGGCTGCACACCAAGACGACAATAGTGGGATGACAGTGACTTGAAGGGGGAACGGTATTTGTTTTATCTGAAAATGCATTTGTATATGACCTATGTCATTTTGTTATTTTTAAAGAAAACTGGAAAGAAAAAAAAAACTAAAACAAAACCCTGAAGAGAAGGGATAGCTACTTAGCGGGAAATGCCTGCGCATAGAAATAGTAATGTCTAGAAATCAGTAAGAAGTGTGTGTTTTCTAATGAAATTCACTTTAACACAGATGTGGTTGAAGAAAATGAACTAGGTTTTTGTTGTGTACACCATCTATCTTACAAGGAATCAACAGAACTATAAATTCCCTCCCCTTCACCCAAAATCCAATGAATCACTCAAAAACAACAATAATGGTTCTTTTGTAAATAGCTTTTCAAAACCTTCATAAGATATTTTTCACCAGTGGTCACTAATTTGTCACCTCTCCAAAGAGATTTTCCATCTTCCAAGTTGCTTGGGGGTAGAGGCTATGTCTTTTACCCAGAATCCTCTCTGTGTCTCGCGCTGTGAGTGGCCAGAGTGGTAGCTAAAAAGAGCCTTTGGCTAAAGAGGCATTGACAACATTATGCTACTATAAGCAAGTGTTTATAGATTTTCACCCCAGAATTATTTCCCTTGTTTGGATGCCTTTTAAAAAAAACTTTTAATTGCCACCAAAAGGATTCTTTTCCAAATCTGTCTGGTAACTTGAGTGTTGATTTAAATATTTATTATGGTAAATAAGTATTAGGTATGTAACTTTAAAGTTGCATATCATATCAAACCCAAATAATTCTTAGTTGATGAGATATCCTCAAAACCAGGTGAAGAATGGAAAATATATTCCCAAATACTGTCTTGTGTGTGTTTTGAGCAAGGTACATTCATGCTGTAAAGCATTCACAGAAACTTGGTCCTAAGCATGGTACTCCAAAATAAGTGGATACAAATTCTAAAGCAGGGGTCGGGAAACTTTTTGGCTGAGAGAGCCATGAACGCCACATATTTTAAAATGTAATTCCATGAGAGCCATACAACAACCCGCGTACGTTACACACAATCCAATAAAAATTTGGTGTTGTCCCGGAGGACAGCTGTGATTGGCTCCAGCCACCCGCAACCATGAACATGAGCGGTAGGAATTAAATGGATTGTAATACATGAGAATGTTTTATATTTTTAACGTTATTATTTTTTTTATTAAAGATTTGTCTGCGAGCCAGATGCAGCCATCAAAAGTGCCACATCTGGCTCACGAGCCATAGGTTCCCAACCCCTGTTCTAAAGCATCATTTATTTTATTTTTTTTTATTTGTTCATTTTAGAGAGGAGAGAGAGAGAGGGAGGAAGAGAGAGAAAGAGAGAGAGAGAGAGAGAGAGAGAGAGAGGAGAGAGAGAGACAGGGGGGAGGAGCTGTAAGCATCAACTCCCATATGTGCCTTGACCGGGCAAGCCCAGGGTTTCGAACCGGCGACCTCAGCATTTCCAGGTCGACGCTTTATCCACTGCGTCACCACAGGTCAGGCCCTAAAGCATCATTTAGCCAAAATTTTTAATACACTAAATAAAGCCTGACCAGGCAGTGGCGCAGTGGATAGAGCATTGGACTGGGATATAGAAGGACCCAGGTTCGAGACCCCGAGGTCGCCAGCTTGAGCACGGGCTCATCTGGCTTGAGCAAAAAGCTCACCAGCTTGGACCCAGGGTTGCTGGCTCCAGCAAGGGGTTACTCAGTCTGCTGAAGGCCCACGGTCAAGGCACATATGAGAAAGCAATCAATGAACAACTAAGAAGTCGCAACATGCAACGAAAAACTAATGATTGATGTTTCTCATCTCTCTGTTCCTGTCTGTCTGTCCCTGTATATCCCTCTCTCTGATTCTGTCTCTGTAAATAAAAAAATAAAATAAAATAAAAATATACTAAATAAAAATTTTAAACCAGTCAGTTAAGAGCACACTGTTTTCACAAATAGGTGTTACCCAAAATGGGCTTCTATCAAACTCATCCATGCTATTCCGTTTTGAAAGAATAATCTTTTATTTTCTATAACTACCGTTATAAGTCACTTACAAGAAATGCTTTTTCCCCCTACTTCTTCTTACTGAGTTTGTGATGTTTGGCCACCTTCCTTCAAGTCTTTAGAAAATTACAGGGTTTTGGAAAAAAAATAAAGTGCCCTTCTGGAAAGTAATAAGACAAAGCATCCAATTCATATAAAATACCTTTAGTTTCTCTCTGGTATCCCTAAAAGTGTCCAAGTCAACCTTAATCAACCTTTCCCAATAAGGTGCGTGGTGTGGCTTTCTTTGAAAACAAAAATTATGCAACCCCTTTTCTGAAATTATAAACCAAGGACATATTTTCCACCTCTTCTCTCTCTCTGAAAAGCCAAATAAAAATTTCCTTTTAAATAAGTTCCTAAACTCTGGATATTTGGAATTGCTTCTCACTTTGGCTAGAGGAAAATAATTTTTTCTTAAAAAAGTGATAAACACAACAATTATCTAAAGACGTACCATCAGAATTCCTTAAAAAAGAACCAGACATCGGTTGGGCCCTCTCCTTTTCCGGTCAGCACAACAAATATAAGACTAATGAATCTGCCCTTTGATGCTTAGTGCTATGAGTCCAAAGCAAAAAGGCCCACTTGTGCTTTGTGAGAATAAACAGTCTCGGTGACTATAATTGGCACCATGACCAGAGCAAAGCTGTTAATGAAAGCAAAAGCACCCACAGCACTAGCTGTAGCTCTCAAGCACAGAATGACTCCTTCCAGTGACTTATTTCTGGTTTCTATAAATGGCCTTGCTCCCTTGTAGCTACATGAGGCAGCAGTGTCCTTAGACCTGCACTGCCCAGCACAGGAGCCACTGGCCCCGTGTGCGCAGATGCCCCACGAGGCATCTGAAATGTGGCTAGTCCAAGTCGAGACAGGCTGCAAGTGTGAAATGCACACTTGATTTCAGAGACTGAGTACAAAACAAAGAATATAGAACATCTCATTAACAATCCTTCATGCATGACCAGGCGGTGGCGCGGTGAATAGAGTATCGGACTGCGGCGCGGAAGACGCAGGTTTGAAACCCCCGAGGTAGCCGGCTTGAGCGCGGGCTCATCTGATTTAAGCATGACTCACCAGCTTGAGCCCAAAGTCCTGGCTTTAGCTCTGCTGCAGCCCCCCCCCCCCGCTGCCCTTCCCCCCCCCCCCCGTCAAGGCACATATGAGAAAGCAATCAATGAACAACTAAGGTGCAGCAACAAAGAACTGATGCTTCTCATCTCTCTCCCTTCCAGTCTGTCTGTCCTTATCTGTCCCTCTCTCTGTCTCTCTGTCTCTGTCACACACCAAAAAAAATCCTTCGTAACACTGAGTACCTTTGCAACGAAAATACGTACTTTGGATATACTGGGTAAAATAAAATGTATTTTTTAAAAAAACAAATTTTGCTTTATTTTTAATGTGGCCACTAGAATATGTAAAATCACATATATGGCTCACATGGGCACAGCATAGTGTATTTCATGGGACAACACTGCCGCACACCTACCCACGACCTTTCTCGACAGCCATCTAATCCTGAGCTACCTGTCTTCTCACTGCCCACCATACTTTTGCAATATTCTTTAGGACTCCCCAACTACCAAGTGAATAATATTCTAAAGACATGTTCCCTGCTTCCATTATCCTAAGGGCAGCAGAGCTGAACACAACCTAATCTGGATCAGAGCTTTTTCTGCCAACTGAGTCTAGTCTATTCCAGTCCCACTGTGACACCAACCACGAGATCAATAAAACAGCCGTAGTTCCTGGGGGAAACGCGGCCTATGCCGATAGCAAATGGGAAGGTAAATTAGTCACACTCACACCACCCCCTGAAAAACACTACATTCCAAACCCAGCATGAACACTCGGAACGTAGTCATAAATTTCAAACTTCTCACAGCTTCCCTTATACAATTTTTTTAGTCCCTTTGTCCCCCCGAGAGGGGCACAGTCATCAAAAATCTTCCTGAAGTATAAGCCACCTGAACATCTTCCTAATCCACATCACACCACATCCTTTCCGGCGGTTCACTGTCAAGTTGTGTGTGTGTGTTGCGTGTGTATACATCTGCATGTGTAAATTAACAATGAACACTGTGATTTATTTTCAAACCTCCCTCACTTGCCATAGATGATACTTGAGTTGCATCTGGGGCTGTGCAATGTCCCTGTACCTTGTCCCCAGGTCCAACAAGGCCTTGGTAAAACCACACCTGTTGTTATGTGGAACATTTTATTCTCCACACACACACACACACACACACACTCTCTCTCTCTCTCTCACAGTGAGAGGACTTCTCAGAGTCCTGAGCTCCATCTTGAACCTTCTCTGGACATGGCTTTCCCCAGCTTCGCAGCTTTAGTGAAAAATACCACATTGTGCTTTTCTTCTAAGACCTTGGGTTATGCTTACCTTGACTTGTTCATTTGAGGTGACAGCACAGAAAACAATTTCTGTGAATCCTTGCGATGGAAACATACGGAAACAGATACCACCAATAACACGGCCATCTTTAATTAAAGCAAGGGTTTTGTGTTTCCTGAAAAAAATAAGATTATATCAAAGTTTTACCTATCTTGGTTATGTATTTTTTTGGGGGGGTGCTCCTTATTAACCAATCAGGAAGGGGAGGGGCACTGTTTTTCTTCAGTTTCTATGGAAACCTCCCTTATCTAGCCACTATCTCACCAGATCATTCTCTACTGTGGACTTTTTAGAGCAAGCTTGCCTCTGACGTCTGCATGGGAGATTCCACCAGAACAAAATGTCAGCCACTAAAGCACGGTTTGAGGTTTACAAATAAACAGCAGAGTACATGTTCCAGAGTGTGGAACAGGGGTACACCCAATGCCATTCCAAGGGACCCGTGGTGGGGGTCATGGACACACAGAGTCATAGACAAAAGTGGCATTGTTTCTGAAGACATGTCTTACTCGGAAATATTACAGAAACATTATAGAAAACAATGCAAGACCCACATGTACCATCTGCCAACACCTGCCTGATAGAATCCTGTCAGAGCCCCTCTTTGTCGAAAATGCCACTCTGAATTGTCATATGCACGAATCACAGTCCACACAGGCTGTTGGGCTATATATGTTAAAATACACTCAATTAGAGAAGTTTAGTTTTTGGGGGGTTTTTTTGGATTGGGGGCGTTAATGCAACGGGTTTTCAAAGTTAACTTGTCTGACACCCTAATAATTTTCCCAGTGCTTACAGACCCAGGCAACCATAAAAGACACCAAAATCAACAATGTTTTGAGTATAAAAAAAGTGGAATGTCGCCTGACCAGGCAATGGTGCAGTGGATAGAGCGTCGGACTGGGATGCAGAGGACCCAGGTTCGAGACCCTGGGGTTGCCAGCTTGAGTGCAGGCTCATCTGGTTTGAGCAAAAAGCCCACCAGCTTGAATCCAAGGTCGCTGGCTCCAGCAAGGGGTTACTCGGTCTGCTGAAGGCCCGCAGTCAAGGCACATATGAGAAAGCAATCAATGAACAACTAAGGTGTTGCAACACGCAATGAAAAACTAATGATTGATGCTTCTCATCTCTCTCCGTTCCTGTCTGTCCCTGTCTATCCCTCTCTCTGACTCACTCTCTGTAATAAATAAATAAATAAAAACCTCTCTATTAAAAAAAAAGTGGGGTGTCATCCTGGTGTTTACATACTTTCATTATTATAATAAATGAAGCACAGGAGAGTCCCCATTAACTTAAAACACACAGCCTCATTATCATTAACAAGAAAATGTATTGCATTGTTGAAAAATTAATCTTAATGCTTTAGACATGGCAATTATCTTAATGTAGCTCTGTACTCGGTGTGACAAGAGGTGACAAGATGCGGTAGGTGACTATGGCTGACTTTCACTCTGAGTCATTCCTCTTTTATTTAAAAAGGAGATTCAAGGAGAAGGAGCAAGGCACCACTTACGGGTCAAAGACCAGCCGTGTGATGTACTCTTTGGGCATTCGGGGCAGCTGATGGGAAAACACATTCTGGAGACCGACCAGCCACATCAGGATCTTCTTGTTCGGTTTCTGGTTCAGGGAATTGCCGACCACATGAAACTCGATCACGCCCCTGCGCTCCTCCAGCCTTGCCGCCTCGTCCCTGGCCGAGTGAGCCGACAGAAAATTGTTCTGGGATGCAGGACACAGGAAAAATCACACAGAGCTCTTCTCTTAAGGCAGTGGGGACAGGATGTGTCAACGGGGCTCTTCTATGTCCTAACAAGCTATTAACTTCCACGGTCCCAAACAACACATATTATGAAACAAAATAGAAAGGACAGGTAAAGCTTTTTGAAAGATCAGAGTGTAACACATGTACGTGGATATTTGGTATAGAATTGGAGTCACCAAACTTTTCTGTCAGGGACCAGGTCTCTGTGGCAACCCGTCAACCCTGCTAATAGTGTGAAAGCAGTCATAGATAATACATATACAAACAGGTGTAACAATGTGCCAATAAAACTTTATTTAAAAGGAGGCAGACTGGATTTAGCCTGTGGGCTATCAGTTGCCAACCCCTGCTTTAGAGGGATCCCCTCTGGCTGAGCTTTATAGGACCCTTGATATGACAGATCCCAAATGCTCCTTACAGACCAGTGGTGGCAGTCATGTTTATATTTTTAATACCTCTCCTTAGGGGACAGTTTTCTTTCCAGAGGAGCATCTGTTTACCCATTCTCAAACACTGCAGGCAGCACCACCTGTCCCAGCACTTAATGGACCCCATCTTACTTAATCCACCCAGGGGAAGGCAGGTGACAAACAGCTCCCCAGGGAAGAAAAGCCCTGCTGGGGAGAACTTGTTCATTTCATTGGTCTACAGGTGACCAGGTACCACTGTAGTCAACTTCAAGCTACCAACATATTTAACAACCAGCATTCCTGAAAGCGTCAACAATTGTCTTTGTGTGCCAGTATGAGCCAACTCCAGTACGCTACAACCTCCACCCAACAAATTCTAAGAGGCGTGACTGCATCTCCAGTTTACAGCTGGGAAACCTGAGCTAACCTAACCTGGGAAGTTACTAAACCCCTGAAAGACAAGTATATAGAGGTACTACAGTCTTTGTCCCCAGGTTTGGTTATCTAGAAGGGAATGGAAAAGACAATTTCATAATGATTCTCTGACAACATTCTAGTTCTCTGAATTATCTTAGTGCCATAAAATAAATATCTAAAGAACAGGACAAATAAAAAGTAGATACTTTAATCTAACAGAGCCACGCTAAAAAAGATGTTTAAAAGGATATTTTGCAAAATAATCTCCAAGACCCTTCTTGATTTCCTGAAAGCTGTCACAAATGTCTTAAGGTGCCCTGCCTCGGGATGGAACGCATGAGACAACTGCAGTACTTCTACCCAAAACACTTTATTAAATCTAACCTTGAGTGAGGAGACAAATCCAAATGAAGGGACATTATGCAAAACTAATGACCAGGACACTTCAACGATGGCACTGCCATAAAGACCAAAAGAGGGTTGGAACTGTTCTAAATCAAAGGAGGCTGAAGAGATATGAATTAAATGCAACAAATCTTATCAAGGACAAAATCTAAGATATATGGGGAATTCGGATATGGGCCGTACATTAGTCCAAGGGTCAGCAAACTTTTCTGTAAAGGGCCAGATAACATTTTAGGCTTTGCAAGCCACACATCCCCTGTGGCAATTATTCAGATCTGCTCTTGTAGTGCAAGGCAGATCACAGACAATATGTTTCAATAAAACTTTATTGACAATCCTGGACAGTGGGCTGGATTTGGCCTACAGGCTGTAGTATGTCATCCATATATTAGACCAGTGGTCTCCAACCATTTTTGGGCCACGGACCAGTTTAATGTCAGAAAATATTTTCACGGACTGGCCTTTAGGGTGGGATGGATAAATGTATCATGTGACCAAGATAAGTGTCAAGAATGAGTCTTAGACGCATGTAACAGAGGGAACCTGGTCATTTTTTTTTTTTAATCATTCAGACTTAAATATAAATAAAATGGAAATAATATAAGTTATTTATTCCTTCTCTGTGGACCGGTACCAAATGGCCCACGGACCAGTACCAGTCCGCGGCCCAGGGGTTAGAGACCACTGTATTAGACAATACTCTAACATAACTAAATTTTCTGATAGTGATAACTACATTCAGTAATGTAAAAGAATAGTCTTAATCTTACAAGATACAGGCAAAAGTACTTAGGGCAGGGGTCGGGAACCTATGCCTCGTGAGCCAGATGTGGCTCTTTTGATGGCTGCATCTGGCTCGCAGACAAATCTTTAATAAAAAAAATGTTAAAAATATAAAACATTCTCATGTATTACATTTCCTACTGCTCATGTTCATGGTTGCGGGTGGCTGGAGCCAATCACAGCTGTCCTCCGGGACAATGCCAAATTTTAATTGGGTAATGCGTAAGGTACACGGGTGGTTGTATGGCTCTCATGGAAATACATTTTAAAATATGTGGTGTTCATGGCTCTCTCAGCCAAAAAGGTTCCCGACCCCTGACTTAGGGGTTAAGTGTTATGACATCTGTATTTGATTTTGAAATGATTCCAAAAGGTCCACAGGAGAGAGGAAGAGAAAGAGAGACAAAGCAAATGTAGCATAATGTAAATAATTGGTGAATCTGAAGAATTTATCATGGGATTTTTGCAACAATAATGATGGCTTAAATTTTTCAAGATAAATAGTTGAGGGAGGAGAAATGGCTTCAACTATGTGAGATGATTAGTAAGTTTCCCTGTGATGAGCTATTCATCAAGGGAAATCACCTCTCTAACCAACTTTTCCTATCCTCCCTACCCTGACCACCAGGTTAAATGCAAACCAGGGTAGCAAAGCACGCCAACTCTCAGGAATACCATCCCAATTCCAGACAGCTAGAATGGCTAGGGAGCTAACGGCTCTACCGGCTGGCGGCCCAGGTTTGCCCTGCTGACCTCTGGCCCAACCATCACTGCAGGGTCCGTGATGGTAGACATGACCTCGTTGATTAATTCCATTGGAATATCCCCCATAACTCGGGGTTTCTTGGCCTCCTCCAAAACATGAGAGTCATTCATTTTCCTCTTTTCTCCTGTGATGATCAAAATAAAAAGGCAAACAATGGGTTAAACACAAAGCAGATAACATGTTGACCACTCCAACCAATTTTCTAATGATACGAATGGGTATGAAAGCCATTTCTCTAGGGAAGAGGTGGCAGCGGAAGGTGGAAAAGCAGGGAGGTCACAATAACTGCCAACCACAGATCCATTCTAAATATTTTCTACAATAATTTTAACTTGATATATGTCATTAAAGCATGAAAGTATGCATTTCTTCATTAGTGAATGCAAGGAGTTATTCTAGTTATCACTCATTATTAATCTGTAATTTAGTCCCAATTTTGTGATCAGAGAACATCATCCATGTAATACTAAAATGTCAAAATTTTTTGAAATTTGCTTTAGGGACCAAACATGACCAATTATTGATAAACGTGGAGTGTCTTCTTGGAATAAACGTGTATCTTCCAATTTTTAGGAGTGATGATCTCATTAGATTGAGCTTGTTGATCATGATTTCAAGATTTCTAGATCATTACTGATAGCTTTGTCTGCTTGACCTACGAATTACTCAAGAGATGTTTCTTCACTTTCAACTGTGGGTTGATTTATTTCTCCTTATGGTTTTGTTAATTTGCGCTTCCATATACATATGTATATATATTTTTATATGTCTGTGTATGTATATTATATATATTATATATGTCAATATATGAGATACACGAGTGAGATGTTTTATTTTTGTGGTAAATTTTTCATTCTTTATTACTCACAATGCTTTTAAATGATGCCTCACAAAGTGAGCAGGGCCATTCTCGAGAAGGTCACGTGCTGGGAAAGACCAGGCAAAGACCGGAGAACTTTCTCCCATCTTCCTCATTCAACTGCATGGAGGCTTTTTGTGTTCTTCTACTATCATGTTTGGTTTTCCTTTATTTCTTTCTTTTGTAACACAGATTTATTCTTACAATTAAAATCGTCTAAAAATGTAAAGGTCCTAATTGAATTGCTCCTTCAGGAATGAACTCCACTGAGCATGTTTCCATATAGAATCTCACTATCTTTAGTTAAGAAGAAGGCCAATGTGAAGTGTCTTATCCATACGAGATGCTTCCAGAAATATTAGGTGTTAATTACAAAGTGAATTTGAACAAGACCTGAGTTCTTGTTTTCACAGCTCTCTTAGTTGTTGTTATTGGAGGTGACCAACAAGCCTTCAAATTCCGAGAGTCCCTGAGAGTAATGCTCTAGAGCTGAGGTGTACAACTGATAAGCCCCACACTGGACAGACTGCTAATAGTGTTATGATAAAGACTCTGAGGCTGCATCCAAGCTCATCGGCAGGGTTTCTGGACTAGTGATGTCTCCCTGGGACGTGAGAGAGAGAATGGTGGCACACAATCTAAGTATTTAGTACTTCATCTAGAATCCTCTCTTCTCCCTTTTTCTTGTTGTTGTTTTTTTTGTTTGTTTGTTTGTTTTTTAACAGAGGCAGAGATAGACAGGGACAGACAGGAACGAAGAGAGATGAGAAGCATCAATCATTAGTTTCTCGTTGCGCATTGCGACTTCTTAGTTGTTCATTGATTGCTTTCTCACATGTGCCTTGACCGTGGGCCTTCAGCAGACTGAGTAGCCCCTTGCTGGAGCCCAGCGACCTTGGGTCCAAGCCAGTGAGCTTTTTGCTCAAACCAGATGAGCCCGCGCTCAAGCTGGCGACCTTGGGGTCTCGAACCTGGATCCTTCCGCATCCCAGTCTGACGCTCTATTTACTGCGCCACCGCCTGGTCAGGCTCTTCTCCCTTTTTCTTGGTGATACTTCTTTAACGTCAAACTCGGTCATATCCGAGGATGGGTTTGATGTCAAGCTGGTAGACAGAAACACAACCTTCAGGCGCTGGCCAGGTAGTTCAGTCGGTCAGAGTGTCGTCCCGACATGCCAAGGTTGCAGGTTTGAGTCCCAGTCAGGGAAAATTCAAGAATCAACCAATGACGGCATAAATGAGTGGAAGAACAAGTCAATGTCTCTCTGTGTGTGTGTCTCTCTCTCCCTTCCTCATTCTTTAAAAATTAGTAAACTTTTACAAAAAAAGAAATGCAACCTTCAAAACATTACATAACTGGGAAATCAAAACTTTACAATGAAGAGATGTTTTCGCCCATGTGGCAGAGTACAGTAATGGCCAAATTCTTTACCCTCCTGGTATCCACACTCCCATGTGACTTTGTAGAGGGACGATGTATGTATGTAGAGTACATTCTCCATCCCTTGACTCTGAGTTGGGCCATGTGATTTGCTTTAGATGATAAAATGAGGCAGGAATGACGACATTAACAGTTCTAAGCCTAGGCATCAAGAAAACTATTTCTACCTCCTCTCTGGTGCTTCTCTGGTATCATAAAGACATATTCTGCCCTCCCCCCGCCAAAGGAAAAGCCCAATGATCCCAGGAGGCAGAGGAGAACTATGTGGAGCAGAGATGCTCCACCTTCAGTGTTTCTGTCAAACCCAGAACAGAGCCCCAGTCGACAAGCAGAACTTATGAGCAAGCCCACTCGAGACTTCATGAGGGAGCTGAGATCAGCCACTGACCAAGCAATGACCTATGAAAATAGATGATTACGGTTCTGTTTTAAGGCTCTGCATTTTGGGTTGGTCTGTTACACAAGAATAACTACCCAACATAGCTGAAAGTCATTTCTAGACCTTAAAATCCTGGACATGAACAATCTGTAGTTGGTTTAAGCCTGTCTCTGGCACTTCTCAGATTACAACAGAATTTCTAGGGCAGATCACAGCCCTCTAGTAATCCCTCAAAGTGCTTACCTGGGTTTGCCTCAAGCCCAGAAGAGCCTTTGCCAGAAGGACTGGTGCTCCCTCCATTTGGTTGTTCAAGGGAAGATGAATTTGAAGTGTATGAAATCGTCCCAGCCACAGGAGGTGGACTGATGACTGCCCCCAGGAAAGAAAAAGAAGGTGTTAGATGATACTTTTCTTAGGCAATGAGGAACGAAGTGCATATGAAATTATCCCATTCCTGCCCCATACCTCTAAAAAGAAGTCATCTTTAAAAGAAAAGAAATAGGATCAGTGTGAGAATAAAAATAAAGACAGTAATGGATTATTTAACCCACTGAAAAGATTATCAGTCCATGTTGATTAAATCACAAGTGAACAGATAAATAAGTGGAGAAAAGTAAAGCTCTTCCCTACAGACGAATGCCAACAAATAAATAAAGAAGATAGAAGTTAAAAAAATTAATTTGGCAGCCAGCATATAACACTTGATTTGGGAGAATCATCTGTGAGGCTAAGCCTTGTGAGTATAATCCTGATGCACAGAGGAGAGTTTCAAGTATCTCCCCCCACAAAGGATTTTTTTACTACAAAAGTTAAAATGGTGACACTGCAGTGGAGGAACCTTGGAAATACCACCTTAACCAAGTGATCAAGTTTAATACCAACAATAACAAGAGAGGCCATCATTACGTGCCTCCTGATGAGATGCAAAAATTGCTATAAACCACATGATTGAGATAAGAGGCAAAAATGGAAAATAACCTATAAATTACACAATAAGGTTTAACCTTGCACCAAGGTTAAAATTCCTTACTTTGATAACTATACTGTTCAATGAGAGAATGGCCTTGTTCTTGGGAGATACCTACTGAAGTCAGTAGAAGGGTATAATCTTTGTAACCTTCAAATAGTTTAAAAGTATATATAGAGAGGGGGGGGGAGAGAGAGAGAGAGAGAGAGAGAGGGAGACAGAAAGAGAGAGAGAGAGAGAGAGAGAGAGAGAGGCTCTGGCCATGTAGCACAGCTGGTCAGTGTCGTCCCGACACATCAACGTTGAGGGTTAGATCCTTGATCAGGGCACATACAAGAATCAACCAATGAATGCAAAAATAAGGGGAATAACAGATCAATGTTTTTCTCCCTCGTTCTAAAATGCAATATATAAAATTTTTTCAAAAAATAAACAGAGAGGAGAGATGACAAAGCAAGTACGGCAAAATGTTAACGATCGGTGAATCTGGGTGAAGAATACACAGTATACTAAATTTCTTGGTTCGATTCTTGTAACTCTTCTGTAAGTTTGAGAGCATTTCCAAACAAACCCCCTTTTTTTTTTAAGCTACCGAAAGAAACGGGATGTTGCTTGGCTAGTGTGGTTCTGATCTGTAGCCGAGGAGGCGAGAGCTGATGAGGGAGGCAGGTCTTTTCAGTGACACTGACCACCTACAGGGCAGTATGGCAGTGCGGGCAGACATCCAGAGAGGACGTGCACCTAAGTTTCCACGCAGCCTCAGCTCAGTGTGCAGAGCATGTCCGCAGCAGCCAAGGAAGCGATGGTCCGAGTAACCCAAACAACAGAGACACAGCCACGCATGGCACTCCTAACCGCAGAGCAGTCTGTATGGAAAGACTCAGACCGCGCCCGAACGCCAGGCTGCACGGCTCTCCTTCCAGCATACAGGCCTCCTGAATCTCAGAGTACACAGTGTGGAGACTGCCGGGGTCGGGGGGAGGGTGGTATGGGGCGGAGGGGATCAACGGTGATGGACAAAGACCTGACGTTGGGGAGGAGGGTGAACACACAATACGATGTTGTAGAATTGGGCACCTGAAACCCGTATAATTATGTCAACCAGTGTCACCCCAATGAAATTCCATTAAAAAAAAAAGTGCTCTGAAGTGATTCTACACAAAGAGGAAGCTCTGGTGATTCTGAAGACATCTGAGTATCTTGCAAAACTTCAGAGCCACCATTATGAGTGTCATTTATTACAGTTGCAGGGATGTGCAGACGTGCCAATTAAGTTGATGATTACACTCTTCTTTCCCCAAAGAGAACACACTGCAATTAAAGTGGAACAGGAGAAGACAGACTGTTTCTGACGGCTCCAGGTAATGCTGAGGAGTACAGTGAGGCTTAGCTGGGTTATAGCCCGAGCCACAGAAATAAACATGAAATTCCCAGAGGGACAGAGATAGCCTCTGTCTTCTCCATCTTGTCCTATGACAGACACGTTGCTGGAAGTAGGACAGGCTGGGAAGTATTTTGAGCAGGCAAGGGTCAGGGGACATCTGAGCAGGAAGTGTCTCTCCAGAAGACACCCCCCCTCCCAGAAAAGAACTAAGTTGACCCTGCTGAACAGCTTTGGTGTCTCCCTGCCTAAAGGAGAAAACTGTTCTTCATTCGTTCCTTCCACAAGCACCTGCCCACACGTTTGCAACACACAGGAAAGTAGTGGGACGTAGTGGTTAGAGCTCTGGCTCGTAATGTAGTATCGTGCTCAGGAACTAGACAGACCCGGGTGTAAAACCCAGTTCTATTACTTAACGAGATCTGATAGCACCTTCCCAGAATCTGTGCCAAGGCTGAAAGACATGATGCAAACTTCACAGGCAAGCACTAAATGGAAATAGCAGTTATTATTACTGTCCAGGCTACACCGTAGGCAAATTCCATCGCACACTCTTAGGAAGGGACTCAGAAATCAGTGTCGGGTTTTTGGGGGTTTTTTTTGTATTTTTCTGAAGCTGGAAACGGGGAGAGACAGTCAGACAGACTTCCGCATGCGCCCGACCGGGATCCACCAGGCATGCCCACCAGGGGCGACGCTCTGCCCACCAGGGGGCGATGCTCTGCCCATCCGGGGCATCGCTATGCTGCGACCAGAGCCACTCTAGCACCTGAGGCAGAGGCCACAGAGCCATCCCCAGCGCCCGGGCCATCTTTGCTCCAATGGAGCCTTGGCTGCCGGAGGGGAAGAGAGAGACAGAGAGGAAGGAGAGGGGGAGGGGTGGAGAAGCAGATGGGCACTTCTCCTATGTGCCCTGGCCGGGAATTGAACCCGGGACTTCTGCACACCAGGCCGACGCTCTACCGCTGAGCCAATCGGCCCAGTGTCGTTTTAAATAGCAGTGCGTGATGCCACTGTGCAACCTAGTTTGAGAACCAAGGACAGGATAGACGCAGGTTCTGTGAAGTGGGGGAGAAAGAAGACCAGGTCCTGGCAAGAAAGCACAGCGAGAATTAGGAAAGAGTTTGTGGGACAGATGCCATTTGCAAGCGAGCAGAGATAAAGACAAAGATACAGTCAGCAGCACAGGGACACAGGACTACAAGAGATACACCAGTCACCTCAGAGAACACGGCCAGTCACCTCAGCTCTGGACGGAGCATGTATATGCACAGACAGACCCTAAAGCACTACAGGTTTGGGGCCAGAGAAACACAAAATTATACTCTACAACCTAAAGTTTTTTTTTAAAAAAAGATGTTTTTTGTAACAAAAAGGGTTTGCTCCAAAGCAAAATATCTCATTCATTAAGAATTCTGCTTTGTAGAAATTTAATTATATTTACACCCAAACTTGGGCTCTAAATGAAAAAAAAAAAATGTTTAAGGACCTTCTGAAATGCATTATGCCGAAAACAGAAGCCAGACTCAAAAAGCTATGTACTACACGATTTCATTCATATGATCTTCTGGAAAAGGAGAAAAATAAAATAAAAAGACTTATAGGAAAGAAAATTTTGTGGTAAGCCAGTGTTGGAGGTAGGGCGATAAATGGACTACAAAGGAGTACCACAGAATTTTCTGGGGTGATGTAATTATTCTATATTCTGATGGTAATGGTGGTTACACAACTACATGTGTTTGGCCAAATTCACAGAACCATATACTAAAAAGGATGACTTTTATTGAATGTGAAGTTCTTTTGGGGGAAAAAAATAGCAAGAATAAAATTATCTTTCCTGGAGGCGATACTCACAAGCCCTCACATTACACAGTGAGCTAGAGCTACTAAGATCTCTAACATCAAATTTCTGCATTCTGTCTCTTCCCATGGCCAAATATAAATGACTGCCAAGCCTGACCTGTGGTGGCGCAGTGGATAAAGCGTCGATCTGGAACACTGAGGTTGCTGGTTCGAAACCCTGGGCTTGCCCAGTCAAGGCACATATGGGAGTTGATGCTTCCTGCTCCTCCCCCCTTCTCTCTCCCTTCTCTCTCTCTCTCTCTCTCTCTCTCTCTTTATTCCCTCTTCTCTAAAATAAATAAATAAAATCTTTAAAAAAAAAAAAAAGAAGGTAAATGACTGCCAAAAGTCTCCAAATCCCCCTAGTATCAAAGGCAGGAATTCAGATTCTCTCTCTAGAACCAGTGTGACTCCTACAATTCGCATGTCGTCCATCCTCACAAAACACCAGGTGATGCCACTGGCTGACTCAAGGCAATGGCAAAAATGTCCTGGCCCCACTGGGAAGTTCTTCATGTCCTGAGACTCAACATTGCTGTCTTCCACTCACCATCCTATCATTACCCATGACAGTAACTTGACACACAGCACAGACATCATGGATTCAGAACCCAGACTGAAACCTGATCCCCGGGCACATCAGGCCACTGACAGAGACTACACGTGTCTTTAAGAAGAGCCAGCGGTGGACTAGGGAGCTGAGCTGCCCGGTATTTTACACCTCCTATAACTCTGTCGTGTGCAAGCTAAGCAAACCCAACAGGAAGAGTAGTAGTTGTTTTCACTGATTCGCACCTGCTCTCCTCATTATAGAGGTGCAGGTGCAAAATGTGCCGGCTCCAGTCTTCCTTTTCTTGATGAAAAACACAAATAAATGCTGAGTGAGCTGCAAGTAACACTTCCTGGTTGTTCTCTGATGGATGCAAAAACAAATTTACCTGTTTGGATTCCTAGCTGGCTGGTTCTAGAAGAAGCTGATAGAAAGTCCTGATCCCAGATGGGAGAATTTTGACTATAAACTTCTTCTTCTAACATGGACAGAAACCTAGATACAGGAATGAAAAAAACAGTAAGATCAGAAACAAATGTACTACCAGAGGGACAAAAGCTTTAATCATCTATGGCAATCACCTCAACGTCAGCATCTCAAATTCAACTCAGAGACAGGCCAGTAATTTATGACTCAAATGATGATTCAGTTGGGCAGCCCTGGTTATATTCGAACACAGAAATATATTTCTACAGATTTATGTTCTTTTGACTGTGCAGAGATTGACATAACATAGACTACACAGAGCATTACAGCAGTGGAAATGCATCCCACTGCGTCTACCTCAGTGAGTCTCAGCAAGATTTCGGCCTGTCATTAGCACAGTCATCACCATAGTAAAAGTTGCTAACATTTATCAAGTGCTGGCTCTGTGCATGGACAGTTCTAATAACTTCTTGAATCCTCATATCAACCCAATGAGTTACGTTACTTTATTTTGATTCACCTCACACACATATACCTCTTATTTTAACACACTTGATCTTCATAACGTTACACATGAAAAAAAACTCAAGGCAGAGAGAGGTCAAATAACTAGTACAAGGTCCCACAACTAGTAAATTCAAGGCCAAGATTGATTGAACCAGTGATTAATTACTAAGTTATATTTCCTGTCATGTTATAAACCAAATGGATCTCAAGTTTTGGGGGGCCCAAAGAAACTACCTGGAGGCCTTGTTTGAAAGACAGCTACACAACCCCCACCTAGGCTTACTGAGTCCGAATCTGAGAATGGGTCTCGGAGTAAATTCTGGTAAATACTTTAGACAATTCATGGACACCAAAATTGAAGAACTCTGGTTAAAATATCAGCACAGATCTAAACTTCTGGCACTGGAATGTCTTCCTGTGAGCCACTATTTAACAAACATAAATTCTAGTGGAAGAACATGGAATACGGGGCTCCAGAATCTATTTAAGAAGCTCACCACTTATTATTCGTATAACCTTGAAACAAGTCCTTAACTTTCCTCTTCCCCAGCTTCCTCTTTTAGAAAATAAAAATATCAATAGTAATTCCTGCATAGGGTGGTCGTGAGGGATAAGCTAATGTACGTGCCGAAAATGGTGTCTGACCCCTAGAATAAGTGCTTCATTCATTCATTCATTCATTCATTCATTCATCCATTCATTCGTTCGATAAACATCGATTGACTGCATGCCTGCCATGTGCCAGGCAATGGGTTAGGTGCTGGAAAGACAGGGTGAACAGAACAACCACTTGCTCTCATGAAGTTTACACTGTACTGATGTATTATTATAAGCCATCTCTATCCCCTCTCTGAAATTATAAAATCCAAAAGCCCTCAAAAAAAGATTTCCCATAATACATTTGGCAACAAAATCTGACCTTAACATACATAAGACTATTTATTGTCTTTACAATTATAAATGAATTTAAGTCAAGGGAATTAACCCCATCCCTGGGTATATGGCACATGTGTTATATTAATTACCTTTATAAAATATTTTAATTTTTGAATTGTAAAACGTATCTAGTACCATGGTTTTGGATAACTAATCAAAGGCCACGTACCATCATCATCATCATCATCATCACATTCCTGAAAGTACTACTATTTTTCTCACTTCTCAATGCCTACAAGATTTTGGACAGTTTCGGGGAAACAAGAAGTTGGTGTTTTGGAAGTGAAAACAGATGGGAAAAGGTCCTGGGGGGGTAGGTCTTCTGACTTGTTACTCACTGAAGATTTAAAAACAAGGTGTCATTTGAGTGAATACCTACCCTCCCTTGATCGTGTAATTCATGGCTTACTGAAACCTCCTGAGTCACTTCTCCTTCCTAAGCAAGCCACCATTGAAGTTTTAAAACACTTTAGGCCTGACCAGGCGATGGCACAGTGGATAGAGCGTCAGACTGGGATGCGGAGGACCCAGGTTCGAGACCCCGAGGTCGCCAGCTTGGGCGTGAGCTCATCTGGTTTGAGCAAAGCTCACCAGCTTGGACCCAAGGTCGCTGGCTTGAGCATGGGGTTACTTGGTCTGCTGAAGGCCCGTGGTCAAGGCACATATGAGAAAGCAATCAATGAATAACTAAGGTGTCACAATGAAAAACTGATGATTATGCTTCTCATCTCTCTCCGTTCCTGTCTGTCTGTCCCTATCTGTCCCTCTCTCTGACTCTCTCTCTGTCTATGTTAAAAAAAAACCCACTTTAGTATGTTTTTTACCAAACATAGAAAGATAGACAGCAAAAGGAGCAAAAATTGTTACTAAGATCACGTTCCGATCTTGCAGATGAGAGGAGGTCCTTGATTCATCTCCCCATTTCCCAAAGCAGACCTGCCTTTCCCTTACATAGCACTCAAGATTTCCCCAACTGCCCATCATCCCAGAGGTAAATGTCCTTTCCTCCTCCAGGCTCCTTCCCTGCCAGTAATCATATAATCAGAACATGCTTCACAATGCCAGGCACAGACTCCCCAAAGACAAACGCCATTAGTAATTTAGGAAAATAATATGTGTGTTATATATGTATACACATATGTAGTTATTTCATTATAATAAAGAACAGTCTCATATAATGACACAAGATAGTGCTGGTTTTATAAATACAGAATACACGCCTGACCAGGCGGTGGCTCAGTGGATAGAGCGTCAGACTGGGATGTGGAGGACCCAGGTTCAAGACCCCGAGGTCACCAGCTTGGCTTGTGGTAAAAGCTCCCCAGCTTGGACCCAAGGTCACTGGCTCGAGCAAGGGGTTACTCGGTCTGCTGAAGGCCCACAGTCAAGGCACATATGAGAAAGCAATCAATGAGCAACTAAGGTGTCGCAACAAAAAACTGATGCTTCTCATCTCTCTCCGTTCCTGTCTGTCTGTCCCTATCTATCCCTCTCTCTGACTCTCTCACTGTCCCTGAAAATAAATAAATAAATAAATATGAAATAAAAATAAATAAATACAGGATACAAAAAGGCCTGTAGAATAAAAGAACACACTACCTGGAGAATATATAGAAATACTAAAAGCACCAAAGGTAGGGCTATAGCTGGTGATATGCTTCTTAGCCAAATTTCTATCAACACGGACATTTATCATTTTTAGAATGAGATATAGATACCAAACTTTTTAGCAACAATCTTGTAAGCAGGCAGAGTGGGAGAAAGGAAGAGCAGGTAGGTAAGGATGAAGGCCCTGAAAATGCCTGTGGGAACCACCGTGGCCGCCCTGGGTGGCAGAACGGGGCTGCCGCTCTCGAGTGGCGACAGTTCCCAAGCCTCAACCAGCATCTCGGACTTCAACGTGTGTGTGATTCTGCTGCCAAACCCGTAGGTATAAATCCCTAACAGCCTCAAATGTTGTCCTCGTCCATGAAAAGAGATTCAAGAGGAGAAGTGGGCGGTAGTCTTACCCTACCATTAGTAAAAGAGGAGAAAAAGCAGCATTGATTAGCTCAACAGCACAAGCATGCCAGAACTATGGGTTGAAGGAACAAAACACCCTATAATTAGCAAATATCTGCAAGAAGTGAAATGCATTTGGGATGAGGGAAAAAATTGTTATTATGTGAGGGAATTAAAATTTCTCTCTAAGCACCAGCAGTGGGGGTGGGGGCCCTCTTTGTCCCTTGGCTTAGAGACTGAATGACAACTATAATCTGAAAACATAAAGTGCTGCTTATGCGGCAAATGTAACAGAGACGTTAGTAAGAAAATTGCTTTAGTCTCCAAGGAAAGGAGCTTAGACTAGTTAAAAGGCAGTCTCTGAAATAGATGAGCATGCCCAGAGTTCGTAACCCATTTAGGGCCAACATTCAAACTGCAGTTTAAGTGCTTCTGAATTTTCTCTCCGGGAGGAAGCCAAATTGTTCATGTCATGCCTCAGTCTCAACAGCTGCTTTTCTCAAGAAAATACTGACAATTAGGATGCCATGACTTAAGTGCAAGTATTGGACGTTCAGGGAAGTCTCATCAGATTTACTGATAACATCCTTCACCTAAGGCTTAGGATTTGTGTTAGACAACCAAGGAATTTTTAGTCAATTTCTAACTAAAAACCCTTTTTGTTGTTGTTTGGGACCTAACTGATTTTTAAAAATTAAAATTATCTTCCCAAGCACAGTGAATAGAGCGTGCACTGGGATGAGGAGGAACAAGGTTCAAAGCCCCGAAGTCACCACCAGCTTGAGCGCAGGCTCATCTGGCTTGAGTGTGGGATCACAGATATGACCCCATGGTCACTGGCTTGAGCCCAAAGGTTGCTGGCTTGAAGCCCAAGGTTGCTGGCTTGAGCCCAAGGTTGCTGGCTTGAGCACAGGGTCATTCGCTCTGCTGTAACCCCTTGGTCAAGGCACATATGAGAAAGCAATCAATGAACAACTAAGGAGCCACAACAAAAAACTGATGTTTCTCATGTCTCTCCCTTCCTATCTGTCCCTATCTGTTCCTCTCTCTTTCTCTCTCTCTGTCTCTATCACCAAAAGAAAAAGAAAATCTCCCCTAAGACACAAACTAGGTAACTCAGTAAAAGTAACTTAATAATAAAAACCTAGTTTTGCAACCAAAACAAGGCTTCCTCCATCTCTGGTCAAAGAATATAATACCTCCTTTCTTTAACTCTATTCTCTACACCAGCAGTTCTCAATGGTGCAGAGAAGGAAGGCTCTATCATACCTAGAAAGCCTTTTGAAATTACAACTGTTACCTCCCCAACCAAGCGCTGCTCTAGGCAGAATGACACCCACAAAAGGAACTGTCTCATTTGTGTCTTGCTGTCATTGCTCCATGCCCAGTCATCCATCGCACATCAGCCCCTCTCAGTAGCGGCCAGCCTCTTCACTAAAATATTTGGTTCTCAGATTGGAAAAAGCATTTCCAAGGCCAATGGTGCAACACTGCAACCTCCTATTCCCTTTGACTGCCATCATTTGAAAAAGATTTAAATGATTATTTCTATGTTGGCGCTCTGGCCGAGGCAAAACGCAAGATGCACAAGAGTATGTATATTCTTTTTTTTTTTCTTTTTTTAAATTTTTTTTTAAATTTATTCATTTTAGAGAGGAGAGGGAGAGACAGAGAGAGAGAGAGGAGAGACAGAGATAGAGAATGGGGGGAGGAGCTGGAAGCATCAACTCCCATATGTGCCTTGACCAGGCAAGCCCAGGGTTTCGAACTGTCGATCTCAGCAGTTCCAGGTCGATGCTTTATCCCACTGCGCCACCACAGGTCAGGCAAGAGTATGTATATTCTATAAGATATTGAGCACAGAGGTACACAAGTCAGTGTGAAAGGGGACCCCTCTCTTCCTGTCCAGCTCCACTCTTCAGGTCTAGTTTACACAGAGAGTGGGGACTGTCCCACTGCAGCTGGGGCAGGAGCGATTCACCAGTCTTAGAATCGGTTGGAGATCTAGAACAGAAAAACCAACCCCTTGAGTTCTCTTGCACCACTTCTAAGTAGATGGAAGTTGCTTCTGCACACTCCCCACCCCAACCCCCTCTGGCTTCCTGGCAGCTGACTGCACAGAACAAAGCACCACCCCGTTCTATGGAGCTCAGAGACCATGACCCTCAGGTGGGATGAGGTGGGCCTAAAGGAGCTAAGACTGCAGTCAACACAAATTCAAGCTAATGATAGATGGGCTCTGTGCTCCCCAAGAAGACGTGCAGAGGGGGCTGAGGAGAGGGTCCCTTTGTCCCTCCTCCCTAGATGTTCTTCCTATCACTCCAGATCTTGTCGTTGACACAGGCACTGGCTTGTACTTAGCAACTTCAAGCCCCCAGATGAAACGAAGACTTGCAGGAGCGCTCCCTTACTTTGGGAAATGGGTGAGGATTAGAGTTCTTTTCTCAAGGGGCAGCTTGTCTTTCTCCTGTCTCGCTTGTTCCAGGAGTTGTCGTCTCATCACAGTGAAGACTGAGCGAAGCAGTGTTCTCCCAAACACCTGGGTGGTTTCATACCGAGGTAGACTGTCACAGAACTGGGGCACGTTGCAATAACACAGCCACCTGGGACAAGAGAAGACAAGCACCATCAATATCCCATAAACCCCCAGGTGATATGAAATACCAAAGTACGGTGACTCTCATACCATTAGCCACAGCCGAAGAAACTGGGGCTGCGTGACAAGCAACAGTATCATGACCAGCTTGTGAAACTTGTGAATTAGATTGGCTCGCCCTAATACAACCAATGCTACAAAAAGAGCTCCGTTCTGTAGTATCATTATCATGCATGAGTCCTGCAGTCAGATGGCCCAGGATCAAATTCGTTTTGTCACTTAACTGGCTGCATGACTTTGGGAAACTTAATTATGCTCTTTATGCTCTTATGTCTCCGTTTTCATACCTGTAAAATGGGGAAAGCAAGAATACCTACTTCCCTGGGCTGTTACAAGCATTATATGAGATACTGTATGGAAAGTGCATAATGCAATCAGAGTTTCTGGCACATAAATAATAGTTTAAAGAAAAGAAACTGAAGAGAGAGCTTTTGTGAAAGAAAAAGACCTCTACTGTCTAGTCCTCTGAGTAAAAGTTAAGGCTTCTCTAAAATGCCTACACAGCACTCGGCGCACCCCTGAAGCTTTGGTGGGAAGATAACGATCTTCAAGACTGTTCAAAACAGCCAAAACGCAGGAAGTAATGAGCTTCCACCATCTGGTGCTTCGGTCCCTCTCAATGACTCAGGCTCCAAGTCAGAATTACGCTCCAGCATTGCACCAGGCTGGAGGAGTGCTCGGGCCCAGAGGGAAACTTGGGGTTTTCTGGAGATCCGACCACAGTGTGGGGTTCACCGGCTATGTAGGGCATGCCATCTGGAGAGTCATTCAGCCCAGGGAAGCCATTCACAATCAATCCTCTTTCTCTTTGGTCTCCCAGAGCAGCAGAGTCTCGTTCCCAGGACCCAGCAACAGAGTGCACAGCGGGGGTCACAGAAGGCGGCACCGGGCCAGGGAAGGGTCACAAGCTTCACTGCACAGACCTGTATTCCCTGGTAGCAGATCTAAACATCTTCTTTCAGGACAGGGCTGCTTTCTAAAGATTAAAACCTAGCCACCCTGTGTCCCTCCCCCCCCCTGTGGGGGGAAGGGCTCTAAATATGCCGGAGCAGCTACAGGAAGCACCCCAGGAACTCTTAGCCCAGGGGTCCCCAAACTATGGCCCAGCCCGTCCTGTGGGCCGCATGCGGCCCCCTGAGGCCATTTATCCAGCCCCGCTGCACTTCCGGAAAGGGCACCTCTTTCATTGGCGGTCAGTGAGAGGAGCATAATTCCCATTGAAATACTGGTCAGTTTGTTGATTTAAATGTACTTGTTCTTTATTTTAAATATTGTATTTGTTCCCGTTTTGTTTTTTTACTTTAAAATAAGATATGTGCAGTATGCATAGGGATTTGTTCATAGGTTTTTTTTATAGTCTGGCCCTCCAATGGTCTGAGGGACAGTGAACTGGCCCCCTGTGTAAAAAGTTTGGAGACCCCTGTCTTAGCCCCTTCATAAAGAGTGGAATATCATTCATTTACTCGCTTATTGGCTTTTTTTTTTTTTTTTTTTTTTACTCTGTATTACTTCATATTCCCCCCCATATATGTGTGGTGGTGGTTTTTCATCTCTGGGGGGGGAAAGTTTTAATTAGTGTTAGTCCATCTGCCTACATTCAAAATTAATCCTAAAACTGTTATCATTTCTATTCTTCACTCAACTTTCCTGTCTTTATCATTTATATTCCAATGTTATTTTATGATTACAATATCAAAATGGGGATCTTAAGTGTTGTATTGTACCTTGTCAAGTTGGGAACAAGTGACCTTGGGTGGTAGCAGAAAAAGCTAGGAATCGCATTTGTTAATTCACAGGACACTTCAAATAGAGATTCCATACCTTCAAGGCCAGTCTTTGCTGGACGTTAGCTAGTCTGTGACCCCTTAATTAAATTAAAAGACTATCTGGAGCTGAAGGGAGGCCAGTTCCCAAGTAACTAAGTATGAAATAACAAATATAAGAGTTAAACAGTCATAAACCTTAATAATCTGAAGTTCAGTTTCATGAGACTTAGGCTATCACAAGACTATTTGAAAGAGTCAATATTAAAATATGTTCAGCCTGACCAGGTGGTAGCACATGGATAGAGCGTTGGACTGGGACACAGAGGACCCAGGTTCGAAACCCCAAGGTCGCTGGCTTGAGCGCGGGCTCATTCGCTTGAGTGCTGGGATCATAGACATGACATCACGATCACTGGCTTGAGCCCAAAGGTCACTGGTTTGAAGCCCAAAGTCACTGGCTTGAGCCCAAGGTCGCTGGCTTGAACAAGGGATCACTCACTCTGCTGTAGCCCCCCGGTCAAGGCACATATGAGAAAGCAATCAATTAACTAAGGAGCTGCAACGAAGAATTGATGCTTCTCATCTCTCTCCCTTCCTGTTTGTCCCTATCCATCCCTCTCTCTGACTCTGTCAAAAAAATAAATAAACAAATAAAATAAAATATTTACACTCTTCTGCAATGGAATATTTAAGATTTTAAAGATTCTGACTAGTACTGTCCAATAAAACTGCCTATGATAATGAGGATTTCTCTGCGTTGATACAGAAGCCACCGGCCACATGTAACTACTGAGCACTCGTAGTGTGGCTAGTAAAACTAAGGAGTTTAATTTCCAATGTTATTTAATTATAACCAATTTTAAATTTACTCTTAAATGGGCACAATGTGAAATATTTTTCCATTAAACACTTTATTGTTTTGGTAGGTCTCCATTTAGCTTCAACCACTTAAAATGTAGTGAATAAATTGAGTTGTCAGTATAAAATACACATTGGATTTAGAAACTTAGAAAAATAAAATGGAGCATAACTTTTCATATTGTTATATAGTGAAACAGTATTTTTATATATTGAATAAAAGAAAACATTATGAAAATGTTCTGTGCCTTCTTACTTTTTAAAGTAGAAAATTTTAAATTACATATGTGGTTCACATTATATATCTATTGGGCAGTGCTGATTTCTAAAGAGCATTTCCACTGGTGGGGTCACAGACATCTGAGACTTTATTTACTTAAGACATAAATTATTTCTGCTATAGCAATGGTAGGTCATAAGTATTACCATAAGATCATAAAATGTTATCCAAAAGTACTTCTTAGGTCATTTACTCTTCCCAGAACAGAGGAAGGCAGCATAGATTGTTATTATCTAGACAAATTTTTCAAATAGTTAAGTTTCCATTCATTTCCTTGAAAATTTTCTTACAGACCCCAGTTTACATTTCTTGGTTTTTGGTTTTTACTTCCAAGGTTCATCTTCTTCTATACATCTGTAAAGTGCACAGTAGAAGATGACTAAGAGGCGGAGTTAAAGTGTGGTGTTTCACTTCTGCTCGAATGAATGACACAGGCCTTGCCCGTCATGATAGAAAGAAGAAAGTGGGGATCTGAATGCCTTGTCTCTGCACACACATTCCTACAAACACTTCAATGTAGAGAAAGATTTTGCCTAAGTGACTGGATTCAGGTCTTCTAAGAAGTGACTGGCTAGCTCATTCACTTATACATGCCTAATAGATATTGCACGCAGATGCTATTTGCTGATTGTTTAAACAACTCATACTTTTTTAGAGCATCATGGTGATTTGCAACCACTTTGCTTTCTTTTAAACATGACTAGAATTGGAGAGCTTGAGGGCAGAAGACCATGCCATCCTACTTACTTGATGGACTGAAGTCCTAAGGTCTTCAGGATTTAAGTGGCCTCTCCTAGTTCACCTGAACTAAAGGCTAAGTTACTATCAGAGTTCAGACCAGAAACTAGGCCTCCCCTCCCCTAGTCCACTGGTCTTTCCATGCCTCCTGATAAATACATGCCTAAGTATGAAATACTCAAGAAGCATGGTGGCTAGCTAGACTTCCTAGGACAATGCTGACATAAAACTGCTTCACCAAAATCAACTCAGTTGGCCCTGGCCGGTTGGCTCAGCGATAGAGCGTCGGCCTGGTGTGTGGGGGACCCAGGTTCAATTCCCAGCCAGGGCACATAGGAGAAGCACCCATTTGCTTCTCCACCCCCCCCCTCCTTCCTCTCTGTCTCTCTCTTCCCCTCCCGCAGCCAAGGCTCCATTGGAGCAAAGATGGCCCGGGCGCTGGGGATGGCTCCTTGGCCTCTGCCCCAGGCGCTAGAGTGGCTCTGGTCGCGGCAGAGCGACGCCCCGGAAGGGCAGAGCATCGCCCCCTGGTGGGCAGAGCGTCGCCCCTAGTGGGCATGCCGGGTGGATCCCGGTCGGGCGCATGCGGGAGTCTGTCTGACTGTCTCTCCCCGTTTCCAGCTTCAGAAAAGGAAAAAAAAAAAAATCAACTCAGTTGTATCTAATTTGTCCTGTACTCTTACGAATCATCTCCCCATTACAGGAGTGACATTAACTTTCAAAAGTTCTGCACAACTCAGAATCAAAGACAAATTATTTGCCACTTTCCTTTAGCAGATTCTGTTGCTCCGATGTATCTGAATATATCATATTCCTCTGACACTTTATTTTCAGGTTATTTCCTCATGGGATCATATTAGTGCACCGTCATGAAATTCGGGGAATTCCAACAATTTTGTCCAGATATTTTTCTAAAACTATAGTGATTTCTGGGGACTATATCTAATGTCTATCTGATAGGTACCTATATTATTGATATTAAGTAGATCTTAACATTAATGTCAAATATTTTCAATATATAATAATATAGCTTTCCCTTATTCAGAACGGAGAGTGTAAGTAATTTAAGCAGTTCTACTGTTCAAGCCATGTTTAATTTTTTATCAGGTAAATCTTTAAGGGTTGGCTCTGTAATGAACATAATCACTTTCTGAGTCCAGCCTTTTCCACCGAAAATCCTATTTGACCCCATTTTCATGCTGATGCGAGCTCCAGAAGTTCCCAGCCCCTTTGTTCTGATGCCATAATTGCTGTAAATTCTATGCTAACCCAGCATTGCAGGGCCTCAGGCTCACTTACACATCAAGATAAAGCCTGGTGGTGCCTGCAGCCTGTAATATTACCCAATTTTTAGGAGATTAGTATCAGTGAGACACCTTGTCACAGGGGTAGGTGGTTTTTTAAACTCCCAAGTAGTCATGACAGTGAGGCTTTACCTGGAAACACTTATTCTCATCATTTTCACAGGTTGTTTCTACTTCCCTTTCTTCATCAACATGGCGTCATGGTGGGGAAGCGGGGGAGGTGCGTCTACCTTCATTTCCTTATTTTTTATTAACAGAGGCTCTGGGTCTGCATTTCACACAGAAATCATCAGGTTTCAGAACTCATCGGGGCATATTCATTTCAGTCTCTCAGTGGGTTCCTCTTCGTCATTGTCGGACCCCACGCCTCCGCCTTCAGCCACTGACTCAGGATGCCGGAACAGCGAGTACCCGGCCGCTGTCTTTCTCCTTGTTACCTTAGTTTCTAAACACGTGCACTCTCATTCGATTGCTAGCTGAAGAACCCCATGTTGGCAGTGACTGAGTTTTAGGCAACAACATGTATGGGAGGAAACTGAGGACCAGGATCTTCCCAGCACACATTCTGAGTGCCAGACACTACACACAAACCACCTCATGGAAGCTCAGACAGAGAAAGAAACTGAAGATCAAAGTGGTGAAGTGACTGGTCTAAAGTACACAGAACTAGAAAGGATTTGAATCATGATTCAAACGCATCCCTCATTCCAAAGCTTGAGTCCTAGTTTTACTACTCCTTAAGTATTTATAAGTTCTACCCAGTTCTTGGTAAGTCTGAAGGGCTAATAGTACTTTTGTTCTGCTTTCTAAAATACTGTAGTATCGCCCACGCTACTCCACATTTTATTCTCCTTCTTGATGAAACAATTTTTGCTGTTAAGAGAGGCAAATATTTTCAGGAGTTTGGCTTTGAGAAACATTCAGCTTTGTCAATCATTCACAGATAGGGCTAAAAGATCATTTATATTTGAGGGATTTATCATCTCAGCTCTTATTTTAAACAGCAATTATGGCAACATAGGAATTACTGTTAATGTAAAACTCTGGAAAGGAGGTGTAGAAATAAAGATATAATTTAAAAATTGATTTTGATAAAATCTGGAATTCCTCTAAAAGTCAATAATGGAAACACTTTATAATTCAAATTGTACGCACTGTAAAAGAGAGGAGGAAAGGGAAAGGAGATATTTCTCAAGAAATCAGGCCAGTTGATCAGAAATGATAGCTTATCTTAGGCTATACCCATTGCTACATGTCATCTTCTATTACAGAAAATGACCTGAGGACAAGCGGTCTTCACAGGCTATCAAAAAAACACTCTGTACTTTAAATCAGAAATATAGATATGCTCTACAATGCCCTTGAAGAAAGCTTGTTGTGCCTGGAAAGCCTATGGGGAAAGATAAAAAAAGGTGAATAGAATGTATAATCCAGGTCACTTTCTTACTTTAATGAAAACAAATGTAGGTCATTCCATTTTGTATGGCCCATGTTCATGATTTTTTCAGGCAACTTTCGTATAAATATTTTGCAGTTCATAAGCAATAAAAATAAAGTGCCACCTTTGAAAAATTATATATGTAATCTAAGAGTATTTGCAGAGTTTGATGCCCAACAATAGGGAGATGGTTAGGTAAATTACAGTATATCAACTCAATGTACTGAAATGTAAGCAGTAAAATGCTTGATATGCTGTCAATTGGGGAGACAAATAGGATGCAAATTCTGTATTTTCATTCATTCTAACTAATGTAAAATATTTACTTAAAGGGGCAAAGACTGGGAAACAAGTTATATAATGATATTAGTTCTGCAGAGTGCTGGAACTAGGGTGATCTTTCTTCTTTAAAAAAGTCTTTATTGAAATCAAGACTTCAAAGCGGCGCTACTAGAAAAACCAAATCCAACAGTGGATTACAATTAACAGCTGATGCCAACCCAAGAAGACCTAGAAATAACACAACTAAAAATTGGAGGCAGACAACACACAGCCTAGACTCAACCAGCTCTACAAACAACACACCCAAACACACAGACATAATGAGAAGACAGAGAAGTATAATCCAAATAAAACCACAAGAGAAACCTCCAGGAAATGAACTGAGTGATATAGAAATAACCAAACTTCCGGATACAGAGTTTAAAATAATGATTGTTAGGATGCTTAGGGATCTTAAAACAACAATGGATGGTCATTACAAACACCTAAATAAAGAAATAGCAAGTCTAAAAAAGGACATTGAAATATTAAAAAAGAATCAGTTGGAGATGACAAATACAATATCAGAAATGAAGACCGCAATGTAAGGAATTAAAAACAGGATGGATAAAGCTGAGGATCGAATCAGCGAGTTGGAGGACACGTTGAACGAAGGCAGGGAAGCAGAGCAGAAAAAAGAAAAGAGACTCAAAAAGTCTGAGGAAACTTTTAGAGAGCTCTGTGACAACATGAAGCGAAATAACATCCGCATCATAGGGGTTCCTGAAGAAGAAGTGAAAGAACAAGGGATAGAGACTTTGTTCAATCATATCATAGCTGAAAACTTCCAGAAATTAATGTAGGAAAAACTCTCACAAGTTCAAGAAGCACAAAGAACTCCATTAAAGAGAAACCCAAAGAAATCTATACCAAGAAACATCATAATTAAAATACCAAAGCTAAGTGATAAAGAGAAAATATTAAAAGCTTCTAGAGAAAAAAAGGCTATCACCTACAAAGGAGCCTCCATAAGGATGACATCTGACTTATCAACAGAAACACCTGAGGCCAGAAGAGAATGGCAAGAAATATTCAAAGTAATGCAGAATACAATCAAGACTACTTTATCCAGCAAGGCTATCATTTAAAATTGAAGGAAAAATAAAAAGCTTCCCACATTAAAAAAAAACTCAAGGAATTCATTACAACCAAACAAATGCTGCAGGAATTGCTAAGGGGACTATTGTAAACAGATCAAAGGGGAAAATGAATATAGCAAAAGAAGAACACAGCTTTAAGGGATAAAATATCAATAAACAACTACATATCAATAATAACCTTAAATGTAAATGGATTAAATGATCCAATCAAAAGACATAGGGTAGCTACGTGGATAAGAAAACAGGACCCGTACATATGCTGTCTAAAACAAAAGATGCACATAGACTGAAAGTAAAAGGATGAAAAAAATATATAATATTTCATGCAAATGGAAATGAAAATAAAGCTGGGGCAGCAATACTTATATCAGACAAAATGAACTTTAAAACAAAGGATATAGTAAGAGATAAAGAAGGCCACTACATAATGATAAAGGGAGCAATCCAACAGGAAGATACAATCATTATAAATATCTACACACCTAATATAGGAGCACCTAAATACATATATAAAGCAGACTTTGATAGATATAAAGGACGAGATCAACAGCAATACTATAATAGTAGGGGATTTCAATATCCCACTAACATCACTAGATAGATCCTCAAGAAAGAAAATTAAAAAAGAAACAGCAGACTTAAAGGACACAGTAAATCAACTCAATTTAATAGATATCTTCAGAACTTTTCACCCTAAAGCAGCAGAATATACATTCTTTTCAAGTGCTCATGGTACATTCTTTAGGATAGACCACATGTTAGGGCACAAAATCAGTCTCAACAAATTTAAGAAGATTGAAATCATATCAAGCATTTTCTCTGATCACAATGGCATGAAACTAGAAATCAACCACAACAGAAAAACTCAAAAATTCGCAAACACATGGAAACTAAATAGCAGGTTGTTAAATGATGAATGGATTAAGAATGAGATCAAAGAAGAAATTAAAAAATTTCTAGAAACAAATGATAATGAGCACACAACAACTCAAAATTTATGGGACATAGCAAAAGCAGTACTGAGAGGGAAGTTCATAGCGCCACAGGCACACTTTCAGAAGCTAGAAAAAGCTCAAATAAACAATTTAACCCTGCATCTAAAAAATCCTAAAAAAAGAACAGCAAGTATAGCCCATAGGTAGTAGAACAAAGAAAATAATAAAGATCAGAGCAGAAATAAATGACATAGAGGCTAAAGAAACAATACAGAGGATCAATGAAACCAGAAGCTGGTTCTTTGAAAAGGTAAACAAGATCAATGAACCTTTAGACTCACCAAGAAAAAAAGAGAGAAGGACTCAAATAAATAAAATTAGAAATGAGAGTGGAGAAATAACAACTGACACAACAGAAATACAAAATATTGTAAGAAAATACTATGAAGAATTGTATGCCAAAAAACTAGACAACGTAGATGAAATGGACAAATTCCTTGAAACATACAATCTTCCAAAAATCAATCTGGAAGAATCAGAAAACCTAAACAGACCAATTACAACAAATGAGATAGAAACAGTTATCAAAAACTCCCAACAGGCCCTGGCCGGTTGGCTCAGCGGTAGAGCGTCGGCCTGGCGTGCAGAAGTCCCGGGTTCGATTGCCGGCCAGGACGCACAGGAGAAGCGCCCATTTGCTTCTCCACCCCTCCCCCTCTCCTTCCTCTCTGTCTCTCTCTTCCCCTCCCGCAGCCGAGGCTCCATTGGAGCAAAGATGGCCTGGGCGCTGGGGATGGCTCTGTGGCCTCTGCCTCAAGCGCTAGAGTGGCTCTGGATGCAACAGAGCGATGCCCCAGAGGGGCAGAGCATCGCCCCCTGGTGGGTATGCCGGGTGGATCCTGGTCGGGCACATGCGGGAGTCTGTCTGACTGCCTCCCCGTTTCCAGCTTCGGAAAAAAATGGGAAAAAAAAGGTAAAATGAAACAGGTAAAATTAGTATATTTTATTGAATCCAATATATCTAAGATGCAATCAACTAAAAAAGCTATTAATGAACTGTTTCACATTCTTTTTTTGTATACAGTCTTAGAAAAATCAATTACTACTAGCCACATTTTTCAAGTGCTCAATAGGCACACGTGGCTAGCAACTCTCATATTGGATAGTACATGTCTAGACAATTTGTATCCCTTACTGTCCCTCAAAGAAGCTGATGATATGAATGAAAAGTAGGAGTCTGGAGAGTTACACTACAGAGACATTCTCTCTGAACTGATGGAGGCATCATACCACTGGACAACTGTTGCTCGTAGAGACAGGTAGCGATATTAGGTCTGCCTTGTGCTCTGTGGAGCCCAAAGGAAAATACCTGGTCATTTGATTACCTTGTGTAGTTCTCTTTGTAGCCAGAAATGTCATCATTGGGAGACCGCAGTCTTCGCTGAGAGGGCGCCTCCAGATGCCAATAGTTAATGCGGTTTAGGAACATTTTGGCCAACTCCATTATTGTCTGCCTTTCCTTGGATGGCAGATGACTGAATTTGTACTGTACAAAGTTATTCACACCCTTGAAAAGAAGGAAGGCAATTTATTCACAGAGCTGTGCAATCACCCTAATTCTGAACACCCACTCAGTCAGCAGTATGGGTGGTTTCTTAGCAGAAGAACAGGCATCTCTCTCTAGTTACAAAAATCTCTTTCTTTTCTCTAGTAGAAAATAGGAATGCCCAGAGGGAATCATGCCTTAGATCACAAGGAATGAAAAGTGACAAGACAGAGAGGCTGTGCACTGCAGCTCTTTCTACACCTGCTGCAAATCTGACAGGTTAAAAAGAAAATCAGAATCACAGACTGAAAAGGTCAAAACTTCCTCAACAATAAAACATGACTATTTTGCACAATAATTCCTGCTGTACCATCAACACAGTAGCTAACATATGATGGGTTCTTAGATTACTACTATGTTTTTACAATAGTAAAATTTTAACGAAAAGGCTACTAGCATACCTTCCATGGAATTTAAACTCCACTAGAATGTAAACTCTTTTTTTTAAATATATTTTTAATATTTTTTTATTTTACTTACTCATTTTAGAGAGGAGAGAGAGAGGAGAGAGAGACAGGGGGGAGGAGCTGGAAGCATCAACTCCCACATGTGCCTTGACCAGGCAAGCCCAGGGTTTTGAACCGGCGACCTCAGCATTTCCAGGTCGACGCTTTATCTACTGCGCCACCACAGGTCAGGCAGAATGTAAACTCTTTACTATCATTCTCACTTTCAGCAAGCTCACCAAAAAAAAAAAAAAAAAAAAAAAAATCTAATTAAAAATTATAAACTTTTAGCCCTGGTAGCTCAGTTGGTTAAAGCATCATCTCAATACACCAAGGTTGTGAGTTTGATCCCATGACAGGGCATGTACAAGAATGAATAAATAAATATTTTTAAATTATAAGCTTTTAAAAGAATCTGTGGATTAATTTAATCTTTCTGCAGAACACTCCCATCTAATCTAATTTCAAATAAAAGAACAGTGAATTCTTATTTAATAGAATTTGGAGACAAATTTTCTTCTGCTGCAAACTGACTGATAAAAAGAACATCTGTTAGGACTCTGATATCATGTTTTATGTAATCATCTTCGTCAAGAAATTCAGTCAACGGTATGAGATTGGTTCAGCTGAACAATGACAGGCTAAAAAGTGATACTGTTGAAAGATAATGACAACTCCTAATAGAAAAAAATCTTCACGTCAACAGAGTCCCGAGTAAATAGACACAAAAATATTTCTTTTTTGCTCTTTTTGCTGGACTTCACGTTCTTCACATTGCTACTGAATTCCCTCACCTCAATGGGCTTTTTCAGACCGTGCCAAACAAAAGGAGAAACAATTTTTAAACAAACATCAACGCCAAGAATAAGCACATTTCCTGTGTTTTTACAAATGACTAGTTCTACTTAATTGTTTTCTTCCCCAAATACACAGTGAATGAGGATACAGCAACCTTAAAAGATGAAAGCTACATCATTTATTAAATTAAACATTCATTTCTAAGACAAAGGGTCCAAGAAAACATCTATAGGCTTAGTGAACATCTGTAAGTCAGATATGGAAGATTAAAAAAAAGACTCAAAAAGAAGATTAAAAGGTTCGTTCAGGCTTAAAACAATAAGAAAAGAGGGTGTTTTTTTTCTTTTTACCTGTTCAATACTAGGTTTTTCAAATGGGGGCTTCTTCTCCAAAGAGCCTTCAACCACAGGTTTTCCTCTTTGTAAAATGGACTTTCTCAAGAGCTGCAAAGAAATCATTTTTAAAAAATCAATCAAAGCCTCTCTCTATCACTCTCTCTTTCTCTCTCTGTCTCACACACACACACACATACACACACACACACACATATACACACACAGCCTCTGAAGGGGAGTCATCATATTCTATTTATCTCAACTACATGTAACCAAATCCTTAAATCAATAAAATGGGTAACAACCAGGTAAAAGTTTGCCTTCACACCAATGACCAGAACCACAGGACTCGAGACACCTTTCCCGTGTGGGCAGCCTAGTGCACCCAGCAGTGGCCACCAGACACATCTATCCTACGCACTCTCCCCTTTCTCCACTCTGGTTCTGGCTTTCCACTGACCCAGAGGCCTGGTACACACCATGCAAACTTTGCACGTGCCCATCAAGAACACCGGAGGGTCTTGCTTAAGCCCCTGAGAGGCCAAGGTCCATTTTGCACAAAGGAGGTAGGGGTGCTGTCTGTAACAGCTGTATGTCACAGGCAAAATCTAGGACCCAGGCTCTTTGGGAAGCAATTTTGCAGGGCTGTCAATTGGCAACATCCACCGTTGCGGCCTTTTTTCATTTCCTCTCCACCCACAGAACGCAGGCCACGTGTTCTGGCATCTCAATATCCACAAAACAGAACACTGCTCTTAATTCCTGCCTCCAGAATGCCAAGCCCTCAAAGAGCAAATATCAACAAGAAAAGGGAACAGAGAGCCACTAATAAAGACCTAATGGGAAAATAAATTTAATGTTGAAATTCTTCATCTTCCACCTTTGCTTGGATCTTCTGTAGCCTTTGCATGTGGGCCAGTTACAACATACGACCCGGCATTTATTTAAGTTGCTTTTCCCCCTCCTTTCTCCTATTGCCTTTTTAACAAAACATGGCAACCATTCTCCCAGGAGCCAATGAAAATGAATGACCCACAAGGTTGAAGATCACCATGTGTCCCCCACTGGGTGTGTCCTACAAGGGCCCCAGTTCCCTCTAGGGGTGCCGTGTAAATTATTAGCATAGGGCATTTGTTGATCCTGCTGATGTATCGTGCCCATCGTTACAAAAACAAATGTGCAGAACGTCGTGGCAGTTGATTCTAAGGATATATAAAAATTATGCATAAAATTTAAATATTACAAATAATTCTGGTTGCCTGTTATTTTTATTTTTACTTTTTCATCCAGTGAAAGTAAGACCATTTGGGAACTTGGTCCATCATGGGTTTCAATATGGAGATAAACTGATGGGTCAGGGAGATGCTGAATCTCATTTTCCACAAAAGAATGAAGGGATTCAGTGGGCATATAACCGAATTTTCATAATAGCAGCAAGCATTTGCCTCCTCACTTTTGCCACGCACTTTTGGTAGTTTTTTTTTTTTTTGTATACATTATCTAATTTAACAGTCATAACAATCGTTTGGTGTAGGTGCAATTATTGTTTGCGTTTTTCAGATAGGGAAAGTCAGGGGAAACGACTTGCCCGGGGTCACGTTTAATAAGAGATGGAGGTGGATTTAAACCCAGCGTGCAGGGCTCTAGAGCCACACTCACAGGCTTCAGAAAATAGCTTTACAGCCAGTTTATTTTCAATATCCGAGACTGAGGTTTGCCTAGTGTTACCAAAATGAATAATACATTTTAATTTTATGATTGAGACATGTGAGATGCAGAAATTGCCCTTCAAAAGCCAAGGAAGGAGGATTTAGAACTTATTTGCCCAAAGAATGATTTTGGAGGAAGGGAAGGGGGAGAATGCTGAATTTTTTTTTTTCTTTCTGAAGCTGGAAATGGGGAGAGACAGTCAGACTCCCGCATGCGCCCGACCGGGATCCACCCGGCACACCCACCACGGGGCAACGCTCTGCCCCTCTGGGGCATCGCTCTGCCACGACCAGAGCCACTCTAGCACCTGGGGCAGAGGCCAAGGAGCCATCCCCAGCGCCCGGGCCATCTTTGCTCCAATGGAGCCTTGGCTGCGGGAGGGGAAGAGAGAAACAGAGAGGAAGGAGGGGGGTGTGGAGAAGCAAATGGGCGCTTCTCCTGTGTGCCCTGGCCGGGAATCGAACCCGGGTCCCCCGCACGCCAGGCCGACGCTCTACCGCTGAGCCAACCAGCCAGGGCCGAATGCTGAATATTTTGAATTTTGCTCCCCAAACAAATATATTTGTACTATTAAAGGTGAGGCAGGTGAGCAAGAGAGACAGAGACAGAGACAGACAGGCAGACAGAGAGAACGTACTTCCAAGCACAGCGGTACTTTATAAACAGAATCAAGAGGACGCTGACAGGATGGAAACCTTGACACCAACCACCTTCACTTCCAATGGGGGGGGACACCGCCACAGCACTGGGTTCCAAGACAAATAATAGCTGCAGCCATGCAGGTGTTGTTTTTCTTCAACTAAGATCTTTTTCCAAAGAAGCTCGAAACAGTATGAACCTGCCAGGGTTCAATCTTAATGACTCAGGCTTCACAGTCATGTAACAAATTGTCACCTGAAGTAGGCTAGTGCCTGCTGTGGGAATTCGGTTATTCATTCATATTCTCATTCTCTCTCTCTCTCCCTCTCCTTCTTCTCTCTCTTTCTCCCTTTTCCAACTAACCTTTTAAGAGTTCATATTCCCCCATTACCCCAAAATTTAAAAATATAATTCTCTCTCCCACTCTTACCCACTATCTACCTCTGAAAACCCCAGGAAGAAGAAAAAATGATGCATCAAGTCAATTCAGACCAGCCTGACCAGGCAGTGGTGCAGTGCATAGAGCATCAGATTGGGAAATAGAGAACCCAGGTTCAAATCCGCGAAGTCACTGGCTTGAGTGCAGGCTCATCCAGCTTGAGCGTAGGCTCACCAGCTTGAGAGTGGAGTACCTGCTTGAGCATGGGATCATAGACATGACCCCATGGTCACTGGCTTGAGCCCAAAGGTCACTGGCTTGAACAAGGGGTCACCCACTCTGCTGTAGCCCCTCGGTCAAGGCATATATGAGAAAGCAATCAATGAACTACTAAGGTGCCCCGACAAAGAATTATGCTTCTCATCTCTCTTCCTGCCTGCCTGTCTGTCCCCATCTGTCCCTCTCTCTGTCTCTCTTGCTAAACAAAAAGTACATTCAGACCAAAGGGTATGTGTGTGAGGGGAGCTATAGGAATTGGGAACAAAATGTCACCGGGATATCCTAGCAGCCAAAGCAAAAAAGGGAACTCAATGGAAAATTTGTCTATCCTTGTCATATAAAATGAAGCCCAGCGCTTATTAAAAGAGGCAAAATTCTCCTGGATGTCAGCTGTGAGTAGAGAATTTTGTTTTTTATATTTAAAGATCCTTAAAAAGGTTACATACTACAGCATAATGAACAGTGCCTTCAATAACATATTTTTTTATTATTACTATTTCTTCTGTCAGCCTTCTTTCTGAATCTATTTTTTGGCAACCCGAAGTTTTTCCATCCATCCCCACCACCAGTTTCCCTCCCACATCCATCATTCCCACCTGAGCCGAAGGCTGGAGAGACGGATATCTGAGGAGGGGGAGGGGACAGGCCCCACAGGAGCTGAGGCCGAGATAGGAAGGGGCACAGCTCTAGGGAGTGGCAGCCGTGAACAGTGACTGGTGTCACCCAGACGCAGAGAACAGTGGTAAGGTGCCAAAACAAATTTGGAAATTCTTGGATGCTCCCCTTGAAACAAGAGTCAAGGCCCTCGCGTCACCCCACTGCCCCACGTCCTCCCAGCCGCCCCTGCGCACTCGAGCACAGCCCAGCGCTTGTTCTGCCCACCGCGCCACCCGGAGGCTCTGCCCGGCCCCTGTCAGGGACGGCGCCTATCACTTCCTCTGCAGTTCTACTCAGCTCTCCTCTACGAGAGGCTTTCCTAGCTGCCCTTCCTCACTGCCCCGGCCCCCCGCCCGCTACCATCCCTGCCATTCTCATCCACTTACCCTACTTTGTTTCTCTTCACAGCACTTAGCACCACCTGCAAATATATTATTTACTTGTTGGTTGTCTGCCTCTGTTACTGAAGTGTCAACTCCACGAGGGCAAAGCCTTTGCTTTGCCCATTCATCTATCCCTCATGCCTACATGAGTGCCATGCACGGAGCAGGTGTGCAGTAAACGGCTGTCGGATGGATGAGTGGATGGGTGGATGGAAGGAGATCCGTAAAGCGTAAGCACATCAAGATATTGAACTCTGCACACAAGTATGAAGACTCTCAAGGAGAGTCGCGTGTTCCACGTATGGTGCCTCATGGAGAAACGCATGCTTCAGCAAACCCTGAGGGCAAAATGCACCATGAGCGAGAGTCTTCCCACCCATGGCCTGGCATACAGACACGGAGCACATTCGAACAATGAGAGAAAGAAGAAACGCCTTGTAAAACGTTAGCATCGCACCTTGAATAGGTAGAAATATACTTGTTTGGTATCTGCATCCTCTTCCTTGTGGACACAGGTAAAGAGATACTCCACATCCAACACTATCCCCAGGAGTCTGTTCATTTCTTCCTCTGACACATTCTCCAAGTGCGAAACATGAGCAGCTTCAGGCAAAGATCAAAGGAACATATGTGAGAAGTTAGTGAGAAACGGCACACATTCTCCATTTCAAAATGGAAGTTTCTCTCACGAACCTTCCAGGACACCAATCTATTAGACTGCAGAGTCAACAGAGGGAAATTCTGAACCCTGGGGAGATCTAAGTCTGCCCACAAAACTTGTAATTCAGAGACTGCCACCTTGTCGAGCCTCAGCCTCAAACACGAACCAGCGACTTAAGTATTCTACTACCGATGTAGGTTTAAAATCCAGAATTTGTTGTCACCAAGTCTTATCGTGATTGGGTTAAATTCCTGTTTCCATATAAAAAATTCTCCAAGAGACCAAGGGGTTGTAAAATCCTAGAAGGGAGTGTGGATCCAGGGTTTGGGTGTGTGTGGTTGAGGGGCGTGAAAACCAAGCTCCCTGAAAGTTTAGTTCTAGATCCGCTCAACAGTTCAGCCGGCCAAGATGATCACATTAGTGTGAAGAATGAAGGCCCTTTCTCTCAGCCTTTCTGAGACACACTCACACCACACGGTCTCTGCAGCCAAGTTCCAGCTGGAGCTTGAGATTCAACATCCTCCATGATCCAGCCCCCAAACCCACTTTTCCTACCTCTGCTCTGTCATCTTACTAATCAAGTTACATGACCTATCCATTGATCTTCTTCTGTCCCATGCCCCTGTCCTCTCTTCTGCCCAAGTCCAGTCCATTTTTCCAGGGTATCTCATTTAATCCTCAAACAATCCTGTAAAGTGGGTATCAGCAACCCATTGTACAGAGGAGGAAACTGAGGATAAGCTGCCCTCCCTCACCCCTCAGGGAGAGTAACTGTGCGGTAAGCTTTCCACACTGGCTCCCACATTCCCCCCCAGATGTAAGCACCACTGGCCACAGGGGGAACTGGCCTCGGAACACGCCCTGCAACGCCCGCCTTATCCTCACCTCTCACTTGTCCACTCCCTACCTTCATCCCAAATAAACCACTGTATTTCCCCGTGTATAAAACGCACCCTTTTCCAAAAAATTTGGGGGTCTAAAAACTGGGTGCATCTTATACAGGGGTTGTCATCTTTTTACTTGCATTTCCCACTTTTCCGTGCTTGTTTTTGCACTCATTGTTGAAGACAGTGATTCATCATCAGACACAGATGAGGACAAGCTAATGGATGGGAATTTTGACAGTGATGAGGAGTTGTATGAATTTTATGATGAATAAAACTTGAGTTAAATAACTTTATGTAATACATTTTTTTTTTTCAAATTTCAGGCCCTAAAACTAAGGTGCTTCTTATACATGAGAGCACCTTATACCAGGGGTCCCCAAACTACGGCCCACAGGTCGCATGCAGCCTCCTGAGGCCATTTATCCGGCCCCCAGCGCACCTCCTTCCGGAAGGGGCACCTCTTTCATTGGTGGTCAGTGAGAGGAGCATAGTTCCCATTGAAATACTGGTCAGTTTGTTGATTTAAATTTACTTGTTCTTTATTTTAAAGATTGTATTTGTTCCCGTTTTGTTTTTCTACTTTAAAATAAGATATGTACAGTGTGCATAGGGATTTGTTCATAGTTTTTTTTTTATAGTCCGGCGCTCCAACGGTCTGAGGGACAGTGAACTGGTCCCCTGTGTAAAAAGTTTGGGGACCCCTCGCCTTATACGCTCAAATCCCTGTCTCACAGTCTGCTTCTGAGGGAGCCCAATCTAAGATATCTGCTCAAAAGCAATTTGAGAGAGTTAAGAGGATTAAATACCAAGAGAGTGGGCCTTACAAATACCCATGAGAAAACCAGATTAACCAGGTTAAAATGAGAGGGGCAGGGAGTAAAGAAGGACAGATATACACCCCACATAGGTAGGATATAAAGCCGAGTCTCATGGACAGAGATAAAAGTGAAGTGGATACCAGGGGGCGGGGAGTAAAGAGGGACAGATACACAGTGACAGAAAAGGATTTGACTTTGGGTGATGGACACACAACACAATCAATAGTTTAAATGCTATAGAGATGTTCACCTGAACCCTATGTACTCTGAGCAATAGAACCTCATTAAATTTAATTTCTAAAAAATAAAAAAAATTAGAGGGACAGAGGCCACCCACCTTACATTGCTTTCTAATGCAGACAAGTAATAGAAAGGCAGAGTGGTGGGCCCAAGGTCATGGGGCCATAGCACCTGTATACAGCATCTTTAATATGTGAGGGAGGGGGGAGAAAGATAATTCTGATGGTCTGCCTACCTTTAATGTTGCAAAGTAAATCTAAAGATACATCTAAACTTGAAAATTAAAACACTGTATCATTACATTACCAAACAGAAAAGGAGTAACTGACTAAAATGTGTCTAAGAACAGAAATAATTTACATCATAGGAAAATTACAAATACATGTGTATGTAAACACAAAAATTAATATTCAAATATGTTAGTTTACACATGGCTATACAACGTGTGGCTTCCTCACTTTCTGACAGAGGTCTGAGGTTGACTTCCTTTTTAGTCATACATTCACAGGTCATTACTTCCAGAAGATGGTACAAAATTTCCCATAAGATCAGTCTGAAGCCCTTGGGAGATGGGCCTAATTCCAGAGACAATTAGGTAAAAAATTCTATGACAATTATTTACAGAAATAATTTTATTGGATTATTTTTACCTTTCAATGTTTGCATCCCTTTCCAGTGGTAAGCTATGAAAGTAGACAGTCTACAATATAACATAAATTCCTTCAGATTATCCATAATATGAAACACTCTAAGGTGCTAACATACAGGGGGAATAATTCCTAGAAGAATGGGTCATGATTTATTGTTGAAACGGTGTCTCCCATTTTTTTTTAACCCACAAAACATTTTACCCAAATGTACGGGTCCGTAGTCACAGCCGTCGCGGCCATGCAATTGGTGTGGTTTGTGGCTGGATTTGGATCAGATTGGTATAGAGATTCTGTCCCCACCACTGACAAGTGCAGAAGGATTTCTTTTTCCTTCCTGATCTTGTGCCCTCCAGGGGAAAAGCAATGCTGGCAAATGACTTTGTACAATTCGTATTTTTTGAGTTTGTTCACCTTTAGTGTTAAAAAATGGCACTGGGCAGAGCCAGATATGTGATCTGTGAAATTGCAATTACCTTCCTGCTTGGGAAGGGCCATTATCTTGCTAATGTTTGCAGAGTGAGAGAAGAGAGGATGCAGGGTGCTGAAGAAGAAGCCAGTTTGTGCAGAACGTTTGAAGAAGAAGTTGGGGATCAAAGGTGAGGAGCTTTTGAGAGCTCCGCTGAGATTGGTGGGATCTTTGATTCTAGGAGGAACCAGAGAAGATTCTCCTGGTGGTGGAACCGGAGAATGTGTCAGTGGCTTTGGGAGCCTTGAGTGAAAGGGAAGGGGTTTCCCTGTGTGTTTGCTCACTGGCCAGTGCGAGACTGGAATAAAGGAACGGCCCACCAGTTTTTGGCTCCACTGTTTCTTTACCGTCTGTTCGAATCTAATGGGAACCTGCATGTGAATGGCCACAACGGCCGTGACTACTGGCCACACAAGCAGGTTTGTGCTTTTCCCTTGGTTTTCTTGTGACTTGCCTGTCTTGGTGAGACACCAATAAACAGAATGGCCCACCACCCTCCGGCTCCCCTGTTTCTTTACCATCCGCCTGAATTCAATGAGAACCTGCATGTGAATGGCCACAATGGCGGCGGCCCTTGGCCTTACACTAAATGAATCAGAATCAGAAAGACTTGCTCTGAAAATAGGAAGCACCTATTTTCAGAAAGGTGGGAGTTGGGGGAAGGAAGAGCATCCCCATTCCTTGTTGGGGCTCCATGGTTTAAAGACCATTTGAAACCATATTCTCAAATATTTTGAAAAATAGACCTGATTAAAAACTTAAAATGCTTAGGAAGTGAGACCTGAGGAGGTTTATTGCCCCCTGACTCTGGTGAGGAGGAAATCCATGATCTCTCTTCAAATCTCTGAGGGTAACTGTATGGCCAGAGGCTGCCATTGTCATACACACGCAGGTTCTCATTGGACTCAGGCAGATAGTAAAGAAACAGTGGAGCCAAAAAATGGTGGGCCATTCTTTTATTAAAGTCTCGCACCAGCCAACGAGAAAACACACAGGGAAAACACTTTCCTCCGGTTCTACAACCAGGAGAATGTTCTCTGGTTCCTCCTAGAATCAAAGGCCCCACCAGCCTCAGTAGGGCTCCCAAAGCCCCTCACCTCTGGCTCCCCATCTGCACACCTTCTCTTTCCCTGCCAATATGGCTTCTTCTTCAGCACTCTGCATCCTCTCTCTGCTCTTACTCTGCCAACATGGCTTCTTCTTCAGCACTCTGCATTCTCTCTCTCTCACTCTGCTAACATGGCTTCTTTCTACTTCTCCCCTCTTCAAAACTGCTGCCAAAACCTCTCCTCCAGCACACATTAGAAAAACAATAGCCCTTCCTAAGCAGGAAGGTAATTTGCAATTTCACAGATCACATACACCTGGCGCTGCCCAGTGCCACTATGCAACAATAAAAGTGAGCAAACTAAAAAAATACAAATTTTACAAACTCATTTGCCCAACAGTAACCCAAAGTACAAAGGAATACGGTGTTGGAGACGGGGGGAAAATGTAAACAGAGCAGCAAGTATTTCAGGAGGAAGACAGGATGAGGCTCTACTGGACAAATGAGGGTAACTTTTCCAGAGAGACGAGTATCTCTTCCTATAAAAATGCTAGGGTGGAAGGGGTAAACTGAGGCAGAAGGATGACACTGTACAGAAAGGGCTAAGCTTCCTAGAATAAATGCTGGGGGCAGCAAAGCTCAGAAGAAAGTAGAAGGTGTGAACCATCTGCTTGAGAAGGAGAGATGTCTGGAAAAGCTGCTATGAAAGTCAAGCTTCACGCCCTGGCCAGATAGCTCGGCGGGTTAGAGCATCGTCCCGAAGCATGCGGCTGGGTTCATTCACCGATCAGGGCACATTCAGGAGCAGATCGATATTCCTGTCTCTTTCTCTCTCTAAACTCAATAAAGTACACATTTAAATGTAAAAAGAAAAAGAAAGAGAAGCTTTATGGTGATAAGAAAGCCAGAAAAGCCTGACCTGTGGTGGTGCAGTGGATAAAGCATTGACCTGGAAATGCTGAGGTCGCCGGTTCGAAACCCTGGGCTTGCCTGGTCAAGGCACATATGGGAGTTGATGCTTCCAGCTCCTCCCCCCTTCTCTCTACCTCTCTCTATCCTCTCTAAAAATGAATAAATAAAAAAATAAAAAAATAAAAGAAAAGAAAGCCAGAAAAGGGCAGTGTAAAGCCAGTAGCAGCAGACACCATCACAGCCACCTGGCCCATGCAGATTTGCATTGGATTCGGACAGAGAGTAAGGAAACAACAGAGCCACGAACTGGTGGGCCATTAGCTTTAATCCTAGCTTGCACCTGGCGGGCAAGTAAAAACACACACTGGGCTCCAAAACCCACTCATTCAGTGCTCACACAGCTACTGACTTACCCGAGTTTCCTAGAATCAAAGGTTTCTAGCTCACTAGCCTCATTCTCCTTGTTCCCCATCTCCTTCTCTCTACACAAACTCTACAGTAACTGGCTTCTCCTTCAGCACTCTGCCATCTTGGCTGCCTCTCCTCTCCTCTCCTCCATGTGGCCTTACTCCGCTCTCTCCTCTAATGCTAATCTCAGGAACCAAGAGAGAGCAAGCTCCTGGTCTGCCTCACTTTATAGTGTAGAAATCCAAACCTTTAATCCAATATACAAATAGGGAAGTCTCTAATACAAAGTCACTTATCTCAGGTATGATGGGATTCCTCATGAGAGTGCACCACCATCTCAAAAAGGGTGGGAAAGGCTTAGTCCTAAAACCAAGCCCCAGTATGCAAGGATCCTGCCTGTCCACAGCTCGCCCCCAATACACATTAATATAATCACGCCCATTCCAAGCAATCACCTGGGAGACGGGCTTCCACATGGGCAGCGCCATCTTTAACAAAGTGAGCATATTATACAGTGTGTCTGTAAAGTCATGGTGCACCTTTTTTTTTTTTTTTTTACAGGAACAGAGAGAGAGAGTCAGAGAGAGGGATAGACAGACAGGAATGGAGAGAGATGAGAAGCATCAATAATCAGTTTTTCATTGTGACACCTTAGTTGTTCATTGATTGCTTTCTCATATGTGCCTTGACCGTGGGCCTTCAGCAGACCAAGTAACCCCTTGCTCGAGCCAGTGACCCTGGGTCCAAGCTGGTGAGCTTTTTTTTTTTTTCTCAAGCCAGATGAGCCCGCGCTCAAGCTGGCGACCTGGGGTCTCGAACCTGGGTCTTTCCGCGTCCCAGTCCGACGCTCTATCCACTGCGCCACTGCCTGATCAGGCCATGGTGCACTTTAGACCAGTCACAGGAAAGCAACAAAAGACGATAGAAATGTGAAATCTGCACCAAATAAAAGGAAAACCCTCCCAGTTTCTGTAGGATGATGTGGCAGCATGTGCGCATATGCAGATGATGACATAACACCATGTATACAGCGGAGCAGCCCACGGCCATGCCAGTCGAGATGTGGACAGTACAGAGGAAAATTCAGTGTGTTCTGTGGCTCGCTAAATTCGAATCCGTGACCAAAGTACAACGTGAATATTAGCACGTTTATAACGAAGTGCCACCACATAGGAATAACATTACTCGGTGGGATAAGCAGTTGAAGGAAACCCTGTTCTGGTAGGCCATCAATCAGTGATGAATCTGTAGAGGCTATACGGGATAGCTACCTAAGGAGCCCTAAAAAATCTGTGTGTGAGCCCACATCGAACTGCACTGAATAGGTATGAAACTGGGAGAGTTTTCCTTTTATTTGGTGCAGATTTCACATTTCTATTGTCTTTTGTTGCTTTCCTGTGACCAGTCAAAAATGCACCATGACTTTACAGACACGCTGTATTTTATCTGCCCAACACACCCCCATCAATGTATTTCACATTGTCCAAAATCCATAAGTCCATCCAACAAAGCAGCCAGTGCCCACTCCAGTCATAGTCCAGGAATCAGTCCACACACAGGGGGCTTCAGCCACCCTCCTATCCCTGCCATCCTGGTAGGTCTTACACTGTCCCAAAGAGGAGCACGTGGCAATGGCAGTCAGTATTTCCATCTCTGCTCCAGAGAACATGATGGCATTCACCCCTATGTCCCTAAATCGCAGACCTACCAGGGGTGTAGTAAGTACTCCTTGTGGCTGGGCTCTCATCTTCTGGAGACTGTGGATTGCAACTCCAGCCCGATTCTCCTCATCCTCCAAAGAGGAACTGAAAACACCAACTCCCGCTGACAGAATCAAGCACCGGGCTGCCGCCTTCTGCTCTGCTGGCCTTGCAGCTCTGGCCCCGGACTCCTGGTGCTGCTGGCTCTCCACAATGTCCAGGGAAATCTGCAACTCACGAACCTGTGATTCCTCCTCCAGCAGCTGCTCCATTTCCAAGCAAATCTCACAAACCTGGTGGGCCTCCTCTGGTGCTTCCTCCAGCTCCAGGGTCAGCATCTCTTTCTGCCACGTTTGCTCCAGCTCCTTCCACTGCTCGGTTTGCAGGTCCCAGGCAGCCTCTTCCACAGAGCTCTCGGTTTCCTCACACATGGCTGTAAGAGTCAGCCAGCCTATGGTCCCCAAAAGGACAGCCATGGGGAACCATAACAGCAGCCAGTCCTCTACTCCACCACTCAAAGGTGGTGGTGGCTCCATATCCAACTGTATCGAATCCTGCCACAGACTATGCCAAATGTAAAGCCAGTATCCACAGCCACCAACACAGCCACCTGGCCCATGTAGGTTCGCATTGGATTCGGACAGACAGTAATGAAACAATGGAGCCGAGAACTGGTGGGCCATCAGCTTTAATCCTAGCTTGCACCCGGCGGGAAAGAAATACACACAGTGGGAAGACACTTCCCTTTCCGTTCAGGGCTCCTAAAATCCACTGATTTATCCAAGTTTCCTAGAATCAAAAGTTTGTACCTCACCAGCTTTATTCACTTCTGTTTCCCATCTCCTTCTCTCTACACAAACTCTGCACAAACTGGCTTCTCCCTCAGCACTCCACCATCTTGGCTGCTGCTCCTGGCCTCTTTCACGTGGCCTTTCTCTGCTCTCTTCTCTAATGCTAATCTGAGGAACCAAGAGAGAGCAAGCTCCTGGACTGCCCCATTTTATAGTGTATGAATCAAAACCTTTAATTCAATATACAAACAAGGAAGTCTCTGATACAAGGTCACTTATCTGAGGCATAATGGGATCCCTCATAAGAATGCACCACCCCACATCATGCAATCAGTCAAGGGTGTGGGGAAAAACTTAGTCTTAAAACTATGCCTTAGCCTGACCGGGCGGTGGCGCAGTGGATAGAGCGTCGGACTGGGATGCAGAGGACCCAGGTTCGAGACCCTGAGGTCGCCAGCTTGAGTGCGGGCTCATTGGTTTGAGCAAAAGCCCACCAGCTTGAACCCAAGGTCGCTGGCTCCAGCAAGGGGCTACTCGGTCTGCTGAAGGCCCGTGGTCAAGGCACGTATGAGAAAGCAATCAATGAACAACTAAGGTGTTGCAACACGCAATGAAAAACTAATGATTGATGCTTCTCATCTCTCTCCATTCCTGTCTGTCTGTCCCTGTCTATCCCTCTCTCTGACTCATTCTCTGTCTCTGTAAAAAATAAATAAAAGAGAAAAAATTTTTTTAAAAAAAGTAAAACTATGCCTTAGGCTATAACGACCCTACCTGCTTACAGCCTGTCTCCCACACCCAATGCAAACTATAAGCGAGCGAACATATATATCGTATTTACAAACTCTCCCACTATGGGCTCCTTTTGACCAAGGCTCATTTTCAGTCTCTGAGCAGCTTTTTCCTCTCACCAAATCCCTATCCTGAGCTAACTCTCGTCAAGCTCAGACCTTCCCCACACCCAACCTCACAGCCTCCTCATCCCAACAACGTGAGCAGTGAGCGGAGAGTGGAGTACCATCTGGCAAACTTGATTCTAGGAGTAAAAGCCTCATGGCCCTCCTCAAAATGGTGACTCCCTCTTGCCAGCCCTGTTTCTGCCAAAGCGCCATCATTCATTCCTTCATATCCTCTACCCCCCACACACAACACAACACACACACACACACACACACACACACACACACACACATCACCAGCCACCAGATTGAGCTGTGCTTCTCTGCATTCTCAGTCATCACTATTTCCCATTCCTACCGTGTGGTCCCTGGGATCTCAAGTCTACGGTACCAAATACTCCCCAGACTGCTCTCTCTTCCCTCCAACATCCCCATCGCTAACAAATCTGAACAGTGCTGTTGGGCAGATAAAATATATTATGCTCACTTTGTTAAAGATGGTGCTGCCCAGCTGATAATATTAGTTGCCCTTCTTGGTTGGAACGGGCATGATTATGTTACTATGTGTTGGGGGAGGGCTCTCACGCCAAAAAGTTTTAAAAGGAAGAGCGATCACGTTGTTCCAGGGGAAGAGTGATTACATTCTAAGAGGAGCCCATGCTGGAGGAGAGCAGAGAAAGGCCACGTGGAGGAGAGGAGAAGCAGCCAAGATGGTGGAGTGCTGAAGGAGAAGCCAGTTTGTGCAGAGAGAGGAGATGGGGAACAGAGGTGAATAAGGCTGGTGAGGTAGAAACCTGTGATTCTAGGAAACTTGGATAAGTCAGTGGCTTTGGGGAGCCCTGAATGGAAAGGTAAGTGTTTTCCACTGTGTATTTCTTGCCCACCGAGTGCAAGCTAGGATAAAGATGATGGCCCACCAGTTCTTGGCTCCGTTGTGTCATTACCGTCTGTCTCAATCTAATGCGAACCTGCATGGGCCGGGCTGCTGGCTTTACAAGTGCTAACTGTGAAAAAAACAGGGGCCACAGGCTGAACCTGACAAGCTCAGAAGAGGCCTGCGTGGTGGCCTTACAGACGCAGACCTAAAGTAACCACACAGGATGGTCTGAAATGAAAACTTTCTAACTAAAAGCAGTTCCCGGCAGGTAGTCATGTCCTAGGGAGGAATTTTTCCCTAACAAAGGTCAATGCTTACCTTCATCTAGCCCAGGGGTCCCCAAACTTTTTACACAGGGGGCCAGTTCACTGTCCCTCAGACCATTGGAGGGCCGGACTATAAAAAAAAACTATGAACAAATCCCTATGCACACTGCACATATCTTATTTTAAAGTTAAAAAACAAAACGGAAACAAATACAATATTTAAATAAAGAACAAGTAAATTTAAATCAACAAACTGACCAGTTTATCAATGGGAACTATGGGCCTGCTTTTGGCTAATGAGATGGTCAATGTGCTCCTCTCACTGACCACCAATGAAAGAGGTGCCCCTTCCGGAAGTGCGCAAGGGGCCGGATAAATGGTCTCAGGGGGCCGCATATGGCCCATAGGCCGTAGTTTGGGGACCCCTGATCTAGCCTGTCCTCTTTTGCATCTTCAATATTGTGCCTGATAACATGCAGAAACCTTCTCCCACCCCGCCCTCAGGGCAAGTGTCCCACCAGGGGAGGAAACCACAAATCCCCACATTGTTGTTGTTGTTATGTTAATTAACCATGTACTGCCTCATTCCTGCCTGTGTAAAAGAAGTTTCAGTACTTTAAATGCAATCCCAGAGATTTCCCCTGCCTTGCTTTCTCCCACTTCCTTAATCTATCACAAATCCAATCAATTTCCTGTAACCCCCTTAGGTCTCTGTGTAAAATAAGTGGCGAAACTGTCATTTTCTGCAGCACTTTCTCTATCTGTTGAGACTTTGCTTCCTGGCAACTGTCAACAGTTTGGCTCAAATAAACACATTAAAAAGTCTTACAGGTTTGGAAGTTTTTATACATTGACATAACTCTTTGGGGCTGCAGACGAGAATTAGCTATGACTTACTCCGTGACTCACAACCAACCCCAACCCATGCCAACACTCAGGTGCACTTCACTGTTAACTGTAAACTTAAACTATCTATTGTACTGAAAATCAACTCATATTTAGGCAAAAAAGGTCACTCGTTATTGAAAGAAACCTTTCTCTTAATCTTACCTAGAGAACCCTTTTTGATGCAAATAGGTTCCCTTCAATAATCTAAAAGCATTGTTGAGCAGATAAAATATATTTTGCTCACTTTGTTAAAGATGGCGCTACCCACATGGAGGCCTGTTGCCCAGGTGATTGCTTGGGATGGGCGTGATTATGTTAATATGTGTTGGGGGAGGGCTTTCACGCCAAAAGGTTTTAAAAGGAGAGATCACCTTTTTCCAGGAGAAGAGTGATTATGTTCTAGGACAGGGGTCCCTAAACTTTTTACACAGGGGGCCAGTTCACTGTCCCTCAGACCGTTGGAGGGCCAGACTATAAAAAAAAACTATGAACAAATCCCTATGCACACTGAACATATCTTATTTTAAAGTAAAAAACCAAAACGGGAACAAATACAATATTTAAAATAAAGAACAAGTCAATTTAAATCAACAAACTGACCAGTATTTCAATGGAAACTATGCTCCTCTCACTGACCACCAACGAAAGAGGTGCCCCTTCCGGAAGTGCAGCGGAGGTCGGATAAATGGCCTCAGGGGGCCGCATGCGGCCCGCGGGCCGAAGTTTGGGGACCCCTGTTCTAGGAGGACCCCATGCTGTAGGAGAGCAGAGTAAGGCCATGTGGAGGAGAGAAGAGAGGCAGCCAAGATGGTGGAGTGCTGAAGTTGAGAAGCCAGTTTGTGCAGAGAGAAGGAGATGGGGAACACAGGTGAATGAGACTAGTGAGCTAGAAACTTTGATTCTAGGAAACTTGGGTAAGTCAGTAGCTTTGTGAGCACTGAATGAGTGGGTTCTGGAGCCCAGTGTGTGTGTTTTACTTGCCCACCGGGTGCAAGCTAGGATTAAAGATGATGACCCACCAGTTCTTGGCTCCGTTGTGTTGTTACCGACTATCTGAATCAAATGTGAACCTGCATGGGCCAGGCGGCTGTGATGTTGGCCGTAACTACTGACTTTACATTTGGCGTAGTCTGTGGCAGGATTTGATACAGTTTGGTATGGAGCCACCACCACCTTTGAGCGGTGGAGTAGAGGACTGGCTGTTGTTATGGTTCCCCATGGCTGTCCTTTTGGGGGCCGTAGGCTGGCTGACTTTTACAGCCATGCATGAGGAAACTGAGAGCTCTGTGGAAGAGGCTGCCCGGGACCTGCAAACCGAGCAGTGGAAGGAGCTGGAGCAAACGTGGGAGAAAGAGATGCCAACCCTGGAGCTGGAGCAAGCACCATAGAAGAAGGCCGACTAGGTTTACGAGATTTGCTTGGAAATGGAGCAGCCGCTGGAGAAGGAATCACAGGTTCGTGCATTGCAGATTTCCCTGGACGTTGTGGAGAGCCAGGAGCAGCTGCAGGAGGCCGGGGCTGAGGCCTGAGCTGGGCCTGCAAGACCTGCTGAGCAGAAGGCGGTGGCAGCCCGGGGCTCGATTCCAGCAGTGGGAGATAGTGTTTCCAGTTCCTCTTTGGAGGATGAGGAGAATCAGGCCGAGTTGCGATCCGTAGTCTCCAGAAGATGGGAGCCCAGCAGCAAGGAGTACTGTAAAGCCAGTAGCACGGCCACCATCACAGCCAGTGTAGGTTCGCATGAGATTCAAACAGGTAGTAATGAAACAATGAAGCCAAGAACTGGTGGACCATTAGTTTAATCCTAGCTTGCACCCAGCGGGCAAGAAATATACAAAGTAGGAAAACACTTCCCTTTTCATTCAGGGCTCCTAAAGCCACTGACTTATCCAAGTTTCCTAGAATCAAAGGTTTCTACCTCACCAGCCTTATTCACCTCTGTTCCTCACCTCCTTCCCTCTGCACAAACTGGCTTCTCCTTCAGCACTCTGCCATCTTGGCTGCCTCTCTTCTGCAATGCTAATGGCAGGGACCCAGAGATAGAGCCCCTGGTCTCCTTTATTTTATAGTGTAGAAATTAAAGCTTTTAAGCCAGTATACAAATAGGGAAGTCTCTGATACAAAGTCACTTATCTGAAGCATAAATGAAATTCCTCATAAGAGTACACCACCTCACATCATGCAACAGTCAGGGGTGTGGGGAAAAGCTTAGTGTTGAGAAGATCTTAGTATCAAAAGAGTGGTAAAGGCTTAGCCTTAAAACTAAGCCTTAAGCTATAAGGACCCTGCCTGCTTACAGACTGTCCCTCACACCCAATGCAAACTATAAGCGAGCAAACATATACATCAGTGGTAGTCAGCCTGGTCCCTACTGCCCACTAGTGGGTGTTCCAGCTTTCATGGTGGGTGGTAGCAGAGCAACCAAAGTATAAATAAAAAAGATAGATTTAACTATAGTAAGTTGTTTTATAAAGATTTATTCTGCCAAACTTAGCAAAAATCCGACATAAAGTACTTGGTAAGTAATTATTATTATATGCTTTAACTTGCTATAACTCTGCTTTATAAATTTTATAAAGTAAAGTTACTTCCCTACTTTATAAATCACCAGTACTGTGGAACCGGTGGGCAGTTAGAAAATTTTACTACTAACAGAGATACAAAAGTGGGCGGTAGGTATAAAAAGGTTGACTACCCGATATACATCATATTTGCAAACTTATTTGACCCACATCATAATAAGAGTTATCACCAGAAATAACTTTGTTGACCAATCTATGTGGCAGGACAAACCACTAATTACAGAACACCTATTAACATCAGCAACCTCCTTCACACCTCTGAAGCCCCAAAATGCCTTCCCTCATCTTTAGCCCAAAATGTCATACATACCTGATTCTAACTTTATGTCTCAGAACCTCTCGTGTGTGTGGAATTCCCATGTGTACGTATGTAAATAAATTTGATTATTTTTTCTTCTTTAAAGTCTCATAGCAATTTAATTATAAGACCAGCCAAAACAACCTAGAAGGTAAAGTTTCTTCCTCTGCTACGCAAGTCTGAGTTATTAAAAATAAAAAAAAGTAACAATTTGAGCTTGCTATAATAACAAAATCTAATCTATATGGGTACTCTCTCCTCCATGAGACAAACCTTTATATAATAGACATAGACAATGTATAAATAAATAAAGTGAAATAAAAATCTGTAAACTACAGCACTTAATCTGCCACAGAACTTAGAGCACTATCTTATTACTTAAATATATGATCCCTAATTCCCCCCCACCCCAATAAAGTTTGCAGCAATGTGCCGTGTGTCATCATTGTGAGAGGACACCCTTTTCCCCACCCCTGCCCACAGTGGAGAATCATCCTCAATAACTTAATCCATCTTCCAAAAAAAAAAAAAAAAAAAGGGTAATGTAGGTCCCCCACTGTTTTGATCTGCATCCACTGAAATGCCCTTGGAGTTGTGTTTTTCATGTTACCAGCTATTTCTGTTTGTGCTTTTGTGCACTGCTGAATTATGTCCTTCCTTTGCCTGCTTTTCTAGGATGTTGAGTTGTTTTTTTGTTTTTGTTTTGTTTTGTTTCTGCCTTAAAAGAGCTTTATGTCTCTCACGCCCACTACAAATGCTCCTGGATTTTGTTGGGGTTTTTGCTTGGTTGGTTGGTTTGGTTGCATAGAAATTTTAACCCTTTGAGTAGTGAGTTTTTTTCATGCTCACTGACCCCCAGGAGTGAGGTGTTGTTTTTTTTCAAAAAATGAAATTTGGCCCTGGCCGGTTGGCTCAGCGGTAGAGCGTCGGCCTGGCGTGCAGGGGACCTGGGTTCGATTCCCGGCAGGGCACATAGGAGAAGTGCCCATTTGCTTCTCCACCCCCCCCTCCTTCCTCTCTGTCTCTCTCTTCCCCTCCTGCAGCCAAGGCTCCATTGGAGCAAAGATGGCCTGGGTGCTGGGGATGGCTCCTTGGCCTCTGCCCCAGGCACTGGAGTGGCTCTGGTCGTGCGGCAGAGCGATGCCCCGGAGGGGCAGAGCATCGCCCCTGGAGGGCATGCCGGATGGATCCCGGTCGGGCGCATGCGGGAGTCTGTCTGACTGTCTCTCCCCGTTTCCAGCTTCAGAAAAATACAAAAAAAAAAAAATGATATTAGTTCCAGTTACAACTTTATTAACTTAAAATCATGTTTGTTTGATAACCAATTTATGGAAACAAGAAGAACATATATTTGCCCCCCCCTTTTTTTATTTTTATTTTTATTTATTCATTTTAGAGAGGAGAGGGAAAGACAGAGAGAGAGAGAGAGAAGAGAGACAGAGAAAGAGAAGGGGGAAGGAGCTGGAAGCATCAACTCCCATATGTACCTTGACCAGGCAAGCCCAGGGTTTCGAACCGGCGACATCAGCATTTCCAGGTCGATGCTTTATCCACTGCGCCACCACAGGTCAGCTGCCCCTTTTTGTTTTAATTTTTTCTCTCTTTTTTATTCATTTTAGAGAGGAGAGGGAGAGACAGAGGAGAGACAGAAGGGGGGGAGGAGCTGGAAGCATCAACTCCCATATGTGCCTTGACCAGGCAAGCCCAGGGTTTCAAACCGGCAACCTCAGCATTTTCAGGTCGACGCTTTATCTACTGCTCTACCACAGGTCAGCTACCCCCTTTTTGTTTTAATTTTTTCAAAGTTAGAAGCAGAGAGGCAGTCAGACAAGACTCCTGCATGCATCTGACCAGGATCCTCCCGGCATGCCCACCAGGGGGCGATGCTCTGCCCATCTGGGGCGTTGCTCCATTGCGGCCAGAGCCATTCTAGCGCCTGAGGCAGAGGCCACAGAGTCATCCTCAGCGCCTGGGCCAACTTTGCTCCAATGGAGCCTTGACTGCAGGAGGGGAAAAGAGAGAGAGAGGAAAAAGAGGGGAAAGAGTGGAGAAGCAGATGGGCACTTCTCATGTGTGCCCTGACCAGGAATCGAACCCGGGACTTCCACACGCCAGGCCAACACTCTACCATTGAGCCAACTAGCCAGGGTCTACATTTGCCTTTTTTAATATTGCCTTACACATTTTTAAAATAAAAATTTTTGTACGATCGTACTCTGGATGGTCAGGAGGCACGAGGACATACATGAACATTCGTACTACTCAAAGGGTTAAATATTTTAGAAAGTCTACTCTATAGTTGGCATTTCTTTAAGGTCTTGCTTGCAAAGGTCTTTCCTACATAAACCAAAAGTAACAAAATGTATTTTCTCCAAGCTGATTTACAGGTTTGTTTTTTAATTTAAAACATCCACCAAAATGAAGCCCTGGCCGGTTGGCTCAGTGGTAGAGCGTCGGCCTAGCGTGCGGAGGACCCGGGTTCGATTCCCGGCCAGGGCACATAGGAGAAGCGCCCATTTGCTTCTCCACCCCTCCGCCGCGCTTTCCTCTCTGTCTCTCTCTTCCCCTCCCGCAGCCAAGGCTCCATTGGAGCAAAGATGGCCCGGGCGCTGGGCATGGCTCTGTGGCCTCTGCCTCAGGCGCTAGAGTGGCTCTGGTCGCAACATGGCGACGCCCAGGATGGGCAGAGCATCGCCCCCTGGGGGGCAGAGCACCGCCCCTGGTGGGCGTGCCGGGTGGATCCCGGTCGGGCGCATGCGGGAGTCTGTCTGACTGTCTCTCCCTGTTTCCAGCTTCAGAAAAAAGAAAAAAAGAAAAAAATAAAAAATAAAAAATAAAACATCCACCAAAATGTCAAAGTTGTGAAAGAAACCGGCTGAGGAACCACTCCAGACTAACGGAGACTAAGAGACATGCAGTGATACTGCGATTTAAAAGAAGCAATACACATACATGTTTAGTCTTCATCCCCTTTCCTGGCCCAGTGCTCCTAAAACAGTCGGAAATTCATAAGTAATGAGAACAATAAAGGTGAAAGGGGTGTTTCTGTTATTCATAACCAGCCCCTTTCTTTTTTCTTAATTTTAAAAACCATTTATTGGGGTCGCACTGGTTAACACAATCACAAAGGCTTCCAGTGTACAATTTGGTAACACACCATCTGTACACCACACACTGTGTTCAACACCCCCAGGTTGTGATCAGGTGCCAAGGAACTGTAAAACTTGGCATTCGCAACGCCATTTTAAAGAAGTCAAGCCTCTTATCCCCTCCCTTCTGTGGAGAAAGGAAAAAGAAGAAGGCAGGAGCTTCCTGGCTTACAAGGGCAACTGGGTAATCTAGTCATAGTTTAGCTAATTCCTAGAATTCTCTGAAAGGGTGCCTGGGGCCACTTGCCACACAGAGCAAAGATAGAATTTATCTGAAAACCTTAGAAAACAATGTTTATGTACCTTAATCAAGAACTCCTATACTCGGACTCAGCCTAAAGTCATGAGAGTGACTTACACCTCTGGACAAAGGGATCACAAGCCCCTCCTTACCCACCCCAACCAGTACCTGATTTTGTATAACAGCAGGCTCAGAACTGTATGAGGCCCTACATGATTTGGGACTGTGCCCCGTGTACCTAGCCGGCTAATAATAATAAAACTCCTTCTAAAATTTCTTCTGTGACCTGCCTTGGTGTCTCTATGTAACCCGTGGATTAAAGTACTCTACTTCACAACAAGGGAAGTGTCCCCCCATCACCTCATATTTCCCCCTCTACCCTTCACCTCTCCTCACCTCCCCTTTCCCTCCTGCAATTCCCATGTTGTTGTCTATGAGTTTTGGGGTTTAACTTATTTTTTACAGAGACAGAGAGAGAGTCAGAGAGAGGGATAGACAGAGACAGACAGACAGGATCGGAGAGATGAGAAGCATCAATCATTAGTTTTTCATTGCGCATTGCAACACCTTAGTTGTTCATTGATTGCTTTCTCATATGTGCCTTGACCATAGGCCTTCAGCAGACCGAGTAGCCCCTTGCTGGAGCCAGCGACCTTGGGTTCAAGCTGGTGGGCTTTTGCTCAAACCAGATGAGTCCGCGCTCAAGCTGGCAACCTCAGGGTCTCGAACCTGGGTCCTCTGCATCCCAGTCCGACGCTCTATCCACTGCGCCACTGCCTGGTCAGGCGTCTATGAGTTTTTTTCTTTTGTTTAATCCCTTTACTGTTTACAAGTCCCTTTCAACCAAACCTGAGTTTATGTTAATTATGTGACTTTTGGAAAACCCTAAGGATGGGGGTGAGGCTGGTTGCCAGGGTAACTGAAAAAAATTATCGGAGCTGGGATTTTCAGGCTACGCTCCCCACCTCCAGGAGGGGAGAGGGTCTGGAGGTTGCATTAGTCACTACCAGCCAATGGTTTCACCACTCATGCCTTTGTGATGAGTTCTCCGGAACAACCTTAACTGAAGGGGGTTCGCAGGGCTTCCTTCTGGGTTGGTGACCATGTGGAAGTGCTGGGGGGGACACACCTGGAGAGGCAGACAAGCCCCACCCTCCTTCCCCCATAATGTGCCCTGCGCATCTCCTCCACCCAGCTGCTCCTGCGTTCAGAGCCACTCTAGAAAATTACCGGACCTGAGGACAGGGTCATGGGAACTGCCCGACCACAGCAGGTCAGTCAGAAGCACAGGTAGTCACCCAGACGTGGGATTGGCATCTGAAGTGAGAAAAAGAAGGGGAACTAAGCCCTTAACCTGTGGGGTCTGCATTAACTAGTGTACAAGCAGCTGGTGTCAGGACTGAGTTCAACCGTAGGGCATCATCCATTCAGTGTCCACTGGAGAGCTGGAGACTGGGTGTGGGAAACCCACACACTGGATGTCAGAACTGTTGAGTGTGAATAGATAAACTATCCTCCTTTCATGTAACAAATAAATATATATACGGTTCCAGACTAGACGCTTAATGACAGGAAAATATGCTATAAAGGACACCGTAGGGTCAACCTATAAAACCGGAATATAAACAGTCGATTAAACCAAGTATTACATTAATGTTAAAGCTTACTGAAGTTGGTAACTGAACTGAGGTTATACAAAAGAATACCTTATTTTCAGGAAATATATACTTAAGTATTAGGAGAAAAGGGCCATGATGTATATGCAACTTATTCTCATACAATCCAGGAGAAAAGTATTCGCATACAAATAAACACACACATGTACGGCCTCATATATATACCATATATCATTTGTATGAGCCTGTATATATGTGTGCATACTTGTGTGTAGGTATATGTATGATATATAAGTCTGTATATACGTGTGTATACTTATGTGTAGGTATATGTGTGATATATGAGCCTGTATATATGTGTATATACTTGTGTGTAGGGATATATGTGATATGAGTGTATATATGTATATATATTTGTGTTTGTGGTATCATATGAATGAGTCTATTTATATGTGTATATTAGTGTGTTTGTGTATGTGTGTGTGTGCATGAGAGAAAATGACAAAGCAAATAGGGCAAAATGTTACTAGTAGTGTTAGTGTAGGAAGCTAGTTAGGTATTAAAAAAAGAGAAGGGAGCTAAACTGGCTAAGCCTGATTAACTAGGAAGCTACACCTTCACAGATGTCACAGGGGACAGCCACATGGGACTTCATCCCCTGAGCAGGCAGGAAAGACTGGCTTTCCCTTCTCTCCAGGGAACAACCAGCTGGCCCTTAGCCAGATTTTACTGGGTGGGGGGTAAAAAATGAGGGGGAAATTCCTGTGCTGGGCACATCACATATGCAGAAGCCAGGATGGCACCAGGGAGGTCCCTCTCCTAAGCGCATGTACAGTAGAAGCCAGGTGACAAAGCAGGGCTTTTGAGGCATGGGCAGTAGGAGCCATAATGGCAACTAGAAAGGGGAGGAGTCTAACCTGGGAGATGCGGGGAAGAGGATCATATAGGAGAAGGGTACAAAACCCCTGAAGATCCAGGAAAGGAACTGGATGGGAGAGGCACCAGTATAGCCCCAGGAAGAGCCAGACGAGAGATTGGATAGTTTGAAAGAAAACTCACCCCTTCCCAAACGCAAGGAGATATAATCAAAGCCTAACAAAGGCCGAGACACAGCAGCGGAGAGCAGGGCGGGCGCAGCAGCTCCGCGGGCAGAAGCACAGCACTGAGAGTGGGCCAGAGGGGAACGGAGACGAGCAGCCTCCTGAAGCTGGGGTGCCAGCGCGAGGGTAATGCATGGCACAGAGTCTCCGGGCTCTGGCCTTCCTTTGACTCTATGGGCTGAACTTCTTCCACAGCAAGACAGGGCTAAGCCACCTGGTCCTAGATAAGGCAGTGTGGCCACGCCTTCAGGGCATCTGTGCCCCTGCACGCCCTTCAACTTCCACCAAACCTACCACCATACCTCACATCCTCATATACACGAGTCCCCGAAACTCTTTTCTCACAACTCTACAAGAATCCTATTTCCAGACTGGTCAGGCAGCCCCGCCATGGTCCCGGTCCATGCCCAACAACAGTAGGTAAATATGGGCAAAAGATACCTAGTATGGTCTTCCTAACTACTCTCATGATTTCTCTGTACATTTGAAATTATTTTTAGATAAGTTTAAAAAAAAAAAAGCTTTCCTCCACCTGGAATCTGATAATCAAATGTAAGCAACCATGCTTCCATTTCAAACAGTCTTTCAAGAGCCTGGTAGAAGGCATCAATATTATTACCCAAGAATGGCCAACCCTTGACTCTCAGGAAAAGCTCACTCCTAGTCCTGTGTGGAGGGCAGAGGGTTGGGGGGTTGTGAGTCAGAGGACTGGGGGAGGCTTTGCTGTCTCTACATCTCTCCAGGAGGGTGCACCTCTCTGTGCTGGGTCACACTCACAAACACCAGGGTGCTACAGAGTTAACCGCCAAAAGCCTGCTAAGAATCACGGTGTAGCTCAGGGGTCCCCAAACTACGGCCCGCGGGCCGCATGCGGCCCCCTGAGGCCATTTATCCAGCCCCCGCTGCACTTCCGGAAGGGGCACCTCTTTCATTGGTGGTCAGTGAGAGGAGCACATTGACCATCTCATTAGCCAAAAGCAGACCTATAGTTCCCATTGAAATACTGGTCAGTTTATTGACTTAAATTTACTTGTTCTTTATTTTAAATATTGTATTTGTTCCCATTTTGGTTTTTTACTTTAAAATAAGATATGTGCAGTGTGCATAGCATAGTTGTTGTTTTTTATAGTCCGGCCCTCCAACAGTCTGAGGGACAGTGAACTGGCCCCCTGTGTAAAAAGTTTGGGGACCCCTGGTATAGCTGTTGCCTTGCTGGGAACAGGAAGCTGTCACCATGTGTTGTGACCTTCACTAAGCTCTGGCTCCACGGATCACCAGCCTGCACTGCTTGTGAAGACACAACCTGCCAGTCCTCACACGCCCTGCAGGGAGAACAGGCAGCAGCTGGGCAGACAGCTAGCGTGTCTCCGGCTTCTCTCGGTGCAAGGAGGGCAAATGGCACGGCGTCCGTGGAATTTGTAAACAGTTCGAACACATTTTGGCTTCATGGGAATTTGAGGTCAAGGTGAAAAGAGGTAAAACAAGATCCTTCAGTGAAACTTTTCGAATTGATAATGTGCAAAAGGCTTATAGTTTAAAAGTGGTTTCATCCTTTGTAATCTCACCTCTGGAACGGGAGAAAAGAGTGTAAAATTAAGAGCCCTTTAAGGTGAGTTCAGTCCAGGAAAAATATAATGCGAGCCACATATGCCCATGTAAATATTCTAGTAGCCACTTGAAAAGAGTTACAGAAATAGGTGAAATTAACTTTAATAAAACATCTTATTTAACCTAATACATACCAGATTATTCATCTCAATGTGTACTAAATAGAAAAAAATTATTAACATTTCACATTCCTTTCTCATATGAAGTCTTTAAAACCCTTGTGTGTGTGTAACATTTGTAACACGTTTCAATTTAAGCTAGACACATTTCAAATGCTCAGCAGCCACACATGTCTGATGACTACTGTGCTGGCCTACGCAGCAACAGATGATAAACTGTGAAGGTCTCTGCCAGTAAAAGCAAGCAGCCACCTTGTTACTGTTACTGAATGTAATGCATATTTATCAATGAGGGAATAAACCCAATTATGCAAAAGGAGCTAAATAGACTGCTCACAAAAATTAGAAGATATTTCACAATAAATATGAAGCGATAAAAAAAAGAAGCATTTGATATGCCACTTGCTATTTAATCTCGATGACTGAGTTTGCATCTCCGTTAGCATCTCATTTGCATAATCGAACAACTTTCTTAGACTGGTCGTTTGCTTTTCTGATGTTCTTGTTTAATAAAAAAAAATCAAATGCCTTTTTTAATCACTTCATATTCATTTTGAAACATCCCCTAATTTTTGTGAGCAGTGTATATTAGGCACCAGCAAAACTCAGTCCTTAATCTCAGTCTGGTATAGGAAACTAACGAGGGTACAGATAATTACAGTTTTCCAAGGAGGTGTATTGAAACTGAGTGCCCAGAAGGTTTTTCTTCTCTCTAACGAGTTCTGAAGTAGTGAAAACTTAAAGGTGAGTGGGGGTGGGGTTCTCCTGGCAGAAAATGAAGGGGAGGCACTGCAAATGGTGTGGGCCTCCGCAATCAAGGTACAGGAGGGAGGGGGTGTGTACAGAACCTGCACAGAATTTGAAACAGTCTGGTGACCAAAATGCAACCCAGGCGGGGTCCGAGGAAGGCCTGACAGGAGAGGCCTGAACAACCCGTCATGCTCAGCTAGAGCTGGACTTCGTCCTGAGAATCCTGGGAAGCTCAGAGGGGGCGCACGAGAATGGAGAGCCGTGCTCCCGGGGCTGGGGCAGACACAACCAAAGAACACAGAAAATAAGCCTGAATCTGGGCGGCGCTAGAGCGGGGCACACCGAGAGAAAAACCAACAGGTCTTCACGACCAGAGGAAGACAGGGAAAAGTCACTTATACATCAAGCAGGAAGAATGTTTATCAGTTTATTCCCTTTACTCCTGCTGTCCCGACTCAGAGGTCCTGACAACTCCAAAACCTGAGTGTCAACGGCCGCACGAGAAAAACAGAGGCCAGCCAGCCAAGAGCAACACGCTGACTCAGGTGGCTGTGTCAGCGCGCTGGCCGAGCACCCTGCCATCTGGCATCTGCACAGTCTGTGTGTAGATGGGAACTGGGGAGTGATTAAGTGGCAGAGGTCTATGCAAACATGGTAAGGCCAAAGAAAATGTATTGGAGTCAAATGGTCCGCCCTATGATCTCAATGTCTGAAATAGCCCATGAAAACAAACACTGGTAGTCCCTTCATACTTCATACGATTCAAGAGACAAGCTCTAGGGTAATCGTTAATGCTAGCTCCTTACTTTCCTTGTAAAAGTTTCTATTGTGAATAAGCAGGGAGGCTGGTCACCAGAGTAATAAACAATTGCCACTTTCCACTACTGTAATGTTCAAATATATACATGCGTGTGTATAATATATATGTAATGCATATTAAATATATATCAGGAGAAACTGATGGTATTAAAAAATAATCAAAACCTTTTAAGTAAAACTGCATAAAAATTATTAGTTAAATTTAATAATCAAGGCCCTGGCCGGTTGGCTCAGCGGTACAGCGTCAGCCTGTACGGGGTACCCGGGTTCGATTCCCGGCCAGGGCACACAGGAGAGGTGCCCATTTGCTTCTCCTCCCCCTTCCCCTCCTTCCTCTCTGTCTCTCTCTTCCCCTCCCGCAGCCGAGGCTCCATGAGAGCAAAGATGGCCCGGGCGCTGGGGATGGCTCTGTGGCCTCTGCCCCAGGCGCTAGAGTGGCTCTGGTCGCGGCAGACCGACGCTCCCAGAGGGGCAGAGCATCGCCCCCTGGTGGGCAGAGCATCGCCCCTGGTGGGTGTGCCAGGTGGATCCCGGTCGGGCGCATGCAGGAGTCTGTCTGACTGTCTCTCCCTGTTTCCAGCTTCAGAAAAATACAAAAAAAAAAAAAAAAAAAAATTTAATAATCAGTGTGTTCTGACACAGTTCAGAACAGAGGACTCCAAAATGACAACAAAAATTCCCATTGTTTTTTGTTTTGTTTTGTTTTGACAGAGACAGATAGGGACAGGCAGACAGGAAAGGAGAGAGATGAGAAGCATCAATTCTTCACCGCAGCACCTTAGCTGTTCATTGATTGCTTTCTCATATGTACCTTAACCAGGGGCTACAGCAGAGTGAGTGACCCCTTGCTCAAGCCAGTGACCTTGGGCTCAAGCCAGCGACCCTGGGCTTCAAGCCAGCGACCTTTGGGTTCAAGTCAGAGACCACGGGTTCATGTCTATGATCCCACACTCAAGCCAGCAACCCCACACTCAAGCTGGATGAGCCCATGTTTAAGCCAGCAACCTTGAGATTTCAAACCCGGGTCCTCTGTGTCCCAGTTCAATGTTAGGCCCACTGTATTTTTTACTACAATTGTGTTTCCTCCTTTCCTGGTCATAGAAGCAAGTTGCTATTTAAATAAGCAGGCTCAGAATCAGGAGTTTTTATTAACACTAATATAAGAAGAAATGTTTGGGCCATATGAAGTGCTTTGTTAGGACTCTGTCAAAGTTTTATAAACGAATTTGATTGTACCAATCCCAAAAATCAAATAATTTCAGAAAATGGACTAGATATTCTAGGCCAATACTACGTAACAGAAATATAATGTGAGCCATACTGTACACATATATATATATATTTTTTGTATTTTTTCTGAAGCTGGAAACAGGGAGAGACAGTCAGACTCCTGCATGCGCCCGACCGGGATCCACCCGGCACGCCCACCAGGGGGCGATGCTCTGCCCCTCCGGGGCGTGGGGCGTCACTCTGTTGCGACCAGAGCCACTCTAGCGCCTGGGGCAAAGGCCAAGGAGCCATCCCCAGCGCCCGGGCCATCTTTGCTCCAATGGAGCCTCGGCTGCAGGAGGGGAAGAGAGAGACAGAGAGGAAGGAGAGGGGTAGAGGTAGAGAAGCAGATGGGCGCTTCTCCTGTGTGCCCTGGCCGGGAATCGAACCCGGGTCTTCTGCAAGCCAGGCCTACGCTCTACCACTGAGCCAACCGGCCAGGGCCTGAACACATATTTTAAATTTAAAACACAGGTGAGCCTGACCAGGCGGTGGCACAGTGGATAGCGCATCAAACTGGTATGCAGAAGACCCAGGTTCCAGACCCCGAGGTCGCCAGCTTGAGCGCGGACTCATCTGGTTTGAGCAAAAGTTCACCGGCTTGTAACCAAGGTCACTGGCTTGAGCAAGGGGTTACTCGGTCTGCTGAAGGCCCGCGGTCAAGGCACATATGAGAAAGCAATCAATGAACAACTAAGGTCTTGCAACAAAAAACTGATTATTGATGCTTCTCATCTCTCTCCATTCCTGTCTGTCTGTCCCTAACTATCCCTCTCTCTGACTCTCTCACTGTCCCTATTAAAAAAAAACAAAACAAAACAAAAAAACACACAGGTGAAAGTAATTATAATAATTAATTATATTAAGCCCTGGCTGAATAGCTCAGTTGGTTAGAGCCTCATCCTAATAGCTCAGTTGTGGGTTCAATCTCTGGTTAGGGCACATACAGGAACAGATTGATGTTTCTGTCTGTCTTTCTCTCTCTCCCTTCCTCTCTCACTAAAATCAATAAATAATTCAAAGAAAATAACTTTTATTAACACAATATATATACAAAATATCATTTCAGTATGCAATCAATATTAATGTTATCTCACCTTTTTTTCATAATAAGCTTTCAAAATCTCAGGTGTATGCTACATTTACAGCACATGACAAACTGCGTTAGCTACATTTCAAGTGTTCAATGTATCGAGCGGCTATAGTATTAGACAGTAGGTCTAGATTAATCATTTCATTCTGTGGATGAAGATACCGAACTGTAAAGAGGTTAAGGGGCTTTGGTTAAACTGCCCAGCCAGGCCTAGAATCCTTATTTACTAACTCCCAGTGGAATGTTCTTTCCACTCGATCAGACTGTCATCAGTCCTGTTTTATACCCAGGAGACACAGAAGAGTATCAAATTATGGCAGGCCAGTGGAAGTGACTGTCAAGAGACTGCATGAAACCAGAGCTCACTGTCGAAAGAATATGTCCAATGGAGCCGAGATACCCAACAGAAAATCAATAGACTAGACATCATCTCAATCGATGAGCATGAATGTTTTGTTTTGACAAGTTCAGCAACATTACATTTTGACACTTGTCTATAATTACTGGTGACTCAATTAACCATGCTCAGAACAATGACAGTGAAAACAGAACAGCATACACAAACGGAGAGGAATTCGAGAATTAAGGCTGGCGTGATGTTTTACAGAATTCTCTAGACCCCAACCTCTACTTTGTGGATAATCATTAAGAAGTAATCTGATCATCTGGCCTGTGGTGACGCAGTGAATAGAGCATCGACCTGGAATGCTGAGGTTGCTGGTTTGAAAACCTGGGCTTGCCTGGTCAAGGCACGTTCAACAAGCAATTAAGCAATGAACAATTAAAGTAAAGCAACTCTGAGTGGATACTTCTCGCTGCTTCTGGAAAATCAATAAATAAAATCTTAAAAAAAAAAAAAAAGAAAAGAAAAGAAATAATCTGGCCTTAGCCAGATAGCTCGGTTGGTTCGAGTATTATCCTGATACGCAAAGGTTGCGGGTTCAATTACCAGTCAGGACATTCGAAAACAGATCAATGTTTCTCTCTCTCTCTCTCTCTCTCTCCCCCCCTCTCTCTCTGCATTCCTCTGTCTAAAAATCAATAAATAATTTTTAAGAAAGTAATCTGCACTAAGTAAAATAAATCAGGCAAAGACAAATACCATATGACTTCACTTATACGTGGAATCTAAAGAATACGTGTATAAACAAACAAAACAGGTACAGACCTACAGACACAGAGGACAGACAGATGGTTGCGAGGTGGGGGCAGGTTTAGGGCGGGTGATAAAGGGTGAAGGAATTGAGAAGTAGGAGTTACAAAATAGTGATGGAATATAAGTACAACATAGGGAATCTAGTCGAGAATACTGAACGACAGGTGATGGGTAATGAAAACATGGGGGGAGTATTTTGTAAAGTTTATGAAAATAAAGAAATAAATAAGAAATAAATGAAACATCCATCTGAAAAAGAAGTAATCTGCATGAATAAGAAACGATGTCTGGAATTTCCTTAAAACACTTTGACAAAAAAAAAAAAAAAGAGGGAAGGAACACAGCCAATGCAAATAAGGTGATGGGGAGAGGTGGTTTATTAAACTATTCTTTCTACTTTACATATGTTTGAAACTTTCCATAATAAAAAGCTTTTTAACAGGGAGGGAGGAAGCATCAGGAAAAAGGTTTTCTACAGCCTTTGATACTGTTCTTTCTACCTTTATCTATGTTTGAAACTTTCCATTATAAAAAGTTTTTTAAAAGGGAGGGGGTGGATAGGAAGAAGCATTGATACTAAGATACTGTAGCATTCTGGAAACAATTCCAGGAGTGCTTGAAAAGGTGTAGACATTTTCATGTTAATTAAGCAGACTGAAGAGGAACAGTGGGGGAAAGAGGAGGAAAGAGAAAAAGAAAGGGGAAGAGAGGGGGAAAACATTTTGAAAGCAACTATAACCCCAAAACCCTGAGCAAATAAATTACTGACCGCAACTCAGCATACATCCTTCCAAATCTTTCCCTGTTTACATATAATAAAATGTCTTATTTTCTAAACTAATAAAATGAGATTATACTCATGATGCTGCTCTTGAGTCAATAACCACGCATTTGGAAAGGACCACCTTCCACGTAGTTCTCCGCATGGCCAACATGCTGAGAGGGGGGCGTGACACAGGCACCACACCAGTCAGATCCCCTTCTCCAGGGATGTAAATCCTGAACCAATGTTCACAGGGAGGGAGGCAGTGAGAACAGACATCCAGCAGCAATGTCCAGGACAGAAGGCCCATCAGCGCCTACAGCTGAGATCCTCTACTGAAACCTGGCTTCCCTGTGCTTGCAGCTTCCGGGAGGTACAGTTATCTTTCTTAGAAACACTGTTTTCTTATATAAACTACACAGAATTCATATCTGCTGTCTGAAGTAAAAGAAGAGCTCATAATAAGGCATTAATTTGCCAGGCACTGTTCGAAAATCTTGGCATGTATTATCTCATGTAATCCTCACAACCACCCTATGAGGATGATACTGTTATTAACTTCGTTTTTGAATGAAGAAAACTATGGTCCAAGCAGACTAAATAAACCACTCCAATTCACAGCTCCTGGTTGTAAAGCCAGAATTTGCACTGGGGTGGGCAGATCTTATAATTTCTAAGTTATAAACTTTCCAATTAGCTGCTTTATGATCTGCTTTTCTTTGTTAATAATATGCTACGAATAATATGCTTTCCAGCCTGATCGGTGGTGGCACAATGGATAGAGCGTCAACCCGGTGCACTGAGGGCCCGTCTGAAACCACAATATTGCTGGCAAGAGTGCAGGCTTGTTGGTTTGAGTGCAGGGTCATCAGCTTGAGCGTGGGCATGCCAGCTTGAGCATGGGGTCACCAGCTTGAGCACTGTATCATCGACATGGTCCTATGGTTACTGGCTTGAGACCAAAGGTCACTGGCTTGAAGCCCAAGGTCGCTGACGTACACAAGGGGTCACTGGCTCAGTTTGAAGCCCACAGTCAAGGAACATATGAGAAGCGATCAATAAACAACTAAACTGAAGCAACTACAATTTTTTTATTTTTTATTTTTTTACAGAGACAGAGAGAGAGTCAGAGAGAGGGACAGACAGACAGGAATGAAGAGATGAGAAGCATCAATCATTAGTTTTTCGTTGCACATTGCGATACCTTAGTTGTTCATTGATTGCTTTCTCATATGTGCCTTGACCACAGGCCTTCAGCAGACCGAGTAACCCCTTGCTCAAGCCAGCGACCTTGGGTCCAAGCTGGTGAGCTTTTGCTCAAACCAGATGAGCCCATGCTCAAGCTGGTGACCTCAGGGTCTCGAACATGGGTCCTCGGCATCCCAGTCCGATGCTCTATCCACTGCGCCACCGCCTGGTCAGGCGCAACTACAAATTGATGCTTCTCAACTCTCTCCTCCCCTGCCCCTCCTTCCTGTCCCTCTCTCTTAAAAAAAAAAACCTTTCCATGTGGGAAAACACATCTTTTTCTAATGGCCATATTAAATTTCATAACCTAGATTTTCATAATCTAACCAATTATCTCCTACATTGGGACATGCAAGTTGTTTCTAGTTTTCTACTATCATAAATAGGTTTATCACAACTGTCCTATTTGAAGGCACATTTTAACTTATATGTAGGTTAAATTGTTGGCATGGATTTGCCAGGTAGAAGGGTACCTTCTCACTAGTCTATTATATATTGTCAAATGAGCGTATTTGTTTTCAAAGCTTGCTATGAAATATACAAGCGAACAGACTTGACTTTTCTTTGTAAAAGGCTGCTTCTGCTTTTGGGTATTCATATGTGTTTATGTATATGCTCAGAATGAAGACAATCTGCTCAGCTCAGAAAAAAGACTCTAACAGAACCCCACCCCCCAATAAAAAAGAGAAAAAGACTGTTTTTTAATGTTCATTGACATAGGATCATCGAATTTTCCCAATCAATCCCAAATCCAGTTCAAGCCCAGTGCACTAAGGAGTTCCTGAGCCCAGCTTTTTACTGCATCATATTTCCTGAGGCAATTCTAATAGGCATCCATTCAGAGATCAGTTGTGGAAAAGGCAGGTGATCAAGTTGTTTCTGTAACTTTTGAAATCTTTCTTTTGAACTGGCTGCTTCAAATATCAGAATGGACATAATTTTAGACACTGGTTAAATCAACACAATGATGTCATTATTAATGTGTTTATTTCTTGTGTAAAAGCAATGTTCTCTATTTCCTTTTTCAGAAGGTTACTCCCGTAAAGTAACTTCCTGGGAAGATCATCATGCTATTGACTTTTTTTACTCTGAAAGTATTAAGATACTTTCTAGCTTAGTACAAAATAAAACCTCAGACTCGGCTTAACACCATGCTGACCTTGAAGGCTGATGTTGTACCATGTGATATCAGCTGCAACCTTGTGAGAAAGAGGATATCGAAAAGAAGCCACCCTGCCTGACCAGGCAGTGGTGCAGTGGATAGAGCGTCGGACTGGGATGTGGAGGACCCAGGTTTGAGACGCCCAGGTCGCCAGCTTGAGCTCATCTGGTTTATCTGGTTCGAGCAAAAGCTCACCAGCTTGGACCCAAGGTCGCTGGCTCAAGCAAGGGGTTACTCAGTCTGCTGTAGCCCCACAGTCAAGGCACGTATGAGAAAGCAATCAATGAACAACTAAGATGTCGCAACAAAAAACTAATGATTGATGCTTCTCATCTCTCTACGTTCCTGTCTGTCTGTCTGTCTGTCCCTATCTAACTCTCTCTGTCTCTGTAAAAAAAGAAAAAGAAAAAAAAAGAAGAAGCCACTCATGTGTAAATGGTCAGGTAGAAAATGCCACTTCAGTAAGAATATTCTGCCTTGCGTTACTGGATAGTAAACTAGACATAAAGATATTCTTTGGGACTGTGGGTAACTGAAGACAAAAATATAGGTATAATTACTTCCAAGATCCTTTATGATCTGGAATTTTAATATCTAGGGAAAACTCATTACCCATTAACCTTTATCAACTCAAACAAAATACAATTTTTAAAAAAAGTGGTGTTGGCCTGACCTGTGGTGGCGCAGTGGATAAAGTGACAACCTGGAACACTGAGGTCACCGGTTTGAAATCCTAGACTTGCCTGGTCAAGGCACATATGGGAGTTGATGCTTCCTGTTCCTCCTTCTTCTCTCTCTCTCTCTCTCTTTCTCTCTCCCCCTCTCTCCCCCCGTAAAATGAATAAAAATTTTTTTTAATCTTTAAAAAAGAAAAGGTGTTTAACCTAAAACTAGAATCAGGACAAGGACAAATTAAATTAGCTCAGTCTGGTTGAATAACTCTGGCAGGGTTTTCTTGCCATAGTGACAATGATTATTTTGCAGGAACAGATAAAGTTGAAAGGGAAAACATGAGTAAACATTGAAGCAGGGGTCCCCAAACTTTTTACACAGGGGGCCAGTTCACTGTCCCTCAGACCATTGGAGGGCTGGACTATAAAAAAAACTATGAACAAATCCCTACGCACACTGCACATATCTTATTTTAAAGTAAAAAAGAAAAAGGGAACAAATACAATATTTAAAATAAAGAACAAGTACATTTAAATCAACAAACTGACCAGTATTTCAATGGGAACTATGGGCCTGCTTTTGGCTAATGAGATGGTCAACGTCCGGTTCCATATTTGTCACTGCTAGCCGTAACAGGTGATATGACGCGCTTCCGGGGCCGTGATGCGTGCATCCCACGTCACCGGAAGTAGTACTGTACGTGAGCCATGCTGCGCTTTGTGGCGCCACCACATACAGTACTCCCGGAGCACAGGATGAGGATGGATCCTGTGCTCCTCTCACTGACCACCAATGAAAGAGGTGCCCCTATCGGAGGTGCAGTGGGGGCCGGATAAATGGCCTCAGGGGGCCGCATGTGGCCCACAGGCCATAGTTTGGGGACCCCTGCATTGAAGGATGGGGGAGGGGAGGGGCACAAAGAAAACCAGTTAGAAGGTGACAGAAGACAATTGGACTTTGGGTGATGGGAATGCAGCATAATCAAATGTCAAAATAACCTAGAGATGTTTTCTCTGAGTGTATGTATCCTGATTTATCAATGTCATCTCATTAAAATTAATCAAAAAAACCCCAAAAAAAACATTGAAGGAACACAGTCCCTATGAAGAAAGAGCTACCAGGGCCAGGAAACTAAAGGATATGAAGATAAAATGAAGCATTTCTAGAAAGTTCGGGGGGTCAGAAAAGAGTAACAACAATAAGACCACAAACCAGTCGGTTGGGGTTTCAACCTAGGGTGTCAAAGACTCTCAGGTCCCCATCAGAATGAATCGGGACATGACACATGGAGTCCGGCCGGGTTGTCCACGGCTCGTTTTGTCCGGCCATCCCCCAGCGGGATGTCGCTCTTGGGGGAAAGGGGGAAGAGTCAGTGCACGTGTGACAGCTTGTCTCTCCTGTGAAGGCCTCCCCAGCAAACTCATGAGATGAAAGAGACTCTTTTGTTGTTGCCTCCTAGAGAGTAAGTTTGGTTAACGCACAGAATTCATCAAGTTAGAACTTTCTGGCAAAAATGACATCGTTTGAGTTTCCTGGGAGATTTAGGAACTCACCTAGGGCATGGCTACAACTCCGGCAGGACTCCGTTAGACTGACGATCATCTGCTGCAGGTCAGCTCTGGGGGGCGTGGGAGAAGGGTTGGGGTTTTTCCAGCCATTGCATTTACAGGACTCCTCGGCCTGAAAAAAAAAGGAATTGAGAGAGAGAGACAACATTATGCAACAGGCAGCAACAGACTGAACGTCTTACATGATAAGGCACACTAGTTACATGACAGCTACCCTCCCCACTCCTGACTTTATAATTCGCTAAATATGCATAAGAAACCAAAAAAGACAGAAAAGGCAAAGAGGGTGTCTGATTCGAGCATTTTGGTTTTCATTGTCAATTTGTCTTGTTTTCTGCAGGCTGGAATTTGAGTTCTGCAGTTCAGACAGTCAACCCAGACAGTCTGGTACCATTTTCCCAAGCAAATGTCCATGGGTGGTCAGTTTCAAGGGAGCCCATCCCGAAAGCTTCCCGAGAGACAAGCCAGACTCCTGAGGTCGCTGGAACACAGCCGCGGCCCAGGCCATGGATGAGCCTTACCAGCTCCCAGACTCCAGATGCAGGCCAGCGCCATGGACTAGAAGGGAAACCCACGGAAATGAGCCCTGGCTGGTTGGCTCAGTGGTAGAGCGTTGGCCTGGCATGCAGGAGTCCCGGGTTCGATTCCCGGCCAGGGCACACAGGAGAAGCGCCCATCTGCTTCTCCACCCCTCCCCCTCTCCTCCCTCTCTGTCTCTCTCTTCCTCTCCTGCAGCCGAGGCTCCATTGGAGCAAAGATGGCCCAGGCGCTGGGGATGGCTCCTTGGCCTCTGCCCCAGGCGCTGGAGTAGCTCTGGTCGCAACAGAGCGATGCCCCGGAGGGGCAGAGCATCGCCCCCTGGTGGGCAGAGCGTCGCCCCCTGGTGGGCGTGCCAGGTGGATCCCGGTCGGGCGCATGCTGGAGTCTGTCTGACTGTCTCTCCCCGTTTCCAGCTTCAGAAAAATACAAAAAAAAAAAAAAAAAAAAACCAAACCACGAAAATAAAGAAGTTAGCGACGGTAGGGACATGAGGAGGGACACACCCAGCTGAAGCCACACTGGTAGGCTCTTCCAAGTCCTTTGTGGGCTCCTGGCTTTAGAAATAGAGAGGGCCCTATCATGCGATCTGAGACGGCTGCCTTTGTCTATTTCCCAGGTCTCCTGCACTAGAACACTATCATTGTAGCAACGCCATAGAAGCCTTCCTTAACTTTTTCCACAAACTCTTCACATTTGCCTACTCTCTTGGAGAAGTGAGCACAATTTAGCCTCTTTGCGGTGCTTTGGGTTATGAAGTGGAGGACAAGCATGGAAAGATGTCAATTATTTTGAATTCCTCTACCAAGCTACCACCTTGAATACTTCCGGGGTCACAGGATTGGTAGGCTAGGATCCTTGCTCTGAATGACTACAGCCACTTAACATTCTTCCCCCTATTCCCTGCTATTCCTTTACAACTCCATTTCTCTGCCATTTAGTTACTGCTTCAAATTTGCCAGAAAATTGTTAGAATAACATGTGACACAGGCTGATTCATTCTGGGTGAGAGCCTTCTACGTACACCGTCCAATATGGTAGCCACTAGCCACAAATGGCTACTGAGCATTTGAAATGCGACTAGCCCAAACTGAAATGTACTATAGATGTAAAAATACCCAATTTGGAAGACTAGTCCAAAAATAAAATAAAATCTCTTATTAATAATCTTCACATTAATTACATGAAATGTTGGTATTTTAGATAAACGGAGTTAAACAGAAGATATTAACATTCATTTGACACGTTTCTTTTTTTACATTTTTAATCTGGCTACCGAAACATTTAAAATTACCCATCACACTTCTACCGGACAGTCCTGGCCGAGAAGACAAATGGCATCGATTTCTGTGCTTCGGCTTTGTGTTAGATCTTTGTACTCTCAGAGGTCTTTTCTCCCTGCCTGGCTTCCCCACCCCACCCCCTGCAGTGTACCAGATGGCTGAAGTTAGCAGAAGTCTGATCTGTAGAAAATTACAGAATGGCAGCTGCCCTGATCTCACACAGAAAATTCTCCAACATGGGGTCAGATTCTGAAGCATGTGTGTATGCAGAGAAGAGTAAGGGGAAAAGAATAAATAACTGGCAAGGTAAGAAGGGTCAAGGGGAGGAAGAGACATCTGCTTTTGAAGCTGTGCCCTTTCCAGCGGGTCCTGTGCATCGGGCAAGCCCAACCGGACTGCTTTCCAGACTTTGTCGCAATAAACATGGAGAAGGCGGAACCAAGAGAACGTTGCTGCATCGGCCACCGCAACAGCACAACCCCAAGTGAGCAGCTCAGTGGCCCTCCCTTGCCTCACCAGGCCTAAGGCAGGACCAGACTGTTACCCCACCACTCTGGTACTCAGCTGGACTGGGTCTTGCAGTGCTCTGCAATGAGCCATCCACCTCTTTGGAGACTGGAAAGGTCTCAGAAGCCACGTTCTTGGGGAAGACTGTCGGGAGAACTTGCACCTAAGAAAGCGTCTCTACGCTCTTTGTAAGAATAGAGGGAACCAGCCCCGCTGTGAACCACTCCTCTCCTAAGAGTGGAATAGCCACTTCAAGGGACTCCCAAAGCCTCCGGCTTTTCTGAGCATCTCACTTGATCTGACTACCCTTTCCAAAAAGGTCTTCGGTTAGAAAAAGAAAAACAATGACAAAACAGCCCCAACAAATCAATTAAGTACAGCAGGCCAAACCTCAAAGGAAAAAACTGTAATAGCCAGAACCTTTGAGTCTAAAGAAGAGCCTTCTAAGCCAAAGAACTTCTGCACATGTTGGAAGTACACAAAAAGTATAAGAATTGGTAGGCAATTCTTAGAGATTATCAAAATAATAAAGAAATCAATGAATTGGTTAGATATAATACCAACCCATAAATTTCAGAAGCTTTTCTCACTAAGCAAATGTAACAGGAAAAAAGTAATCCTAATAGCAAGAGTCATAAAATACTTAAATCTTCAAGGAGATGAGTATGACCTATATAGAGAAAACTACAACTTTCCATTAAAGATTGAATCAAGAAATAAGCATTGTCCTTGCTAGGAAGACACTATATTGCAAAGATAACAATTCTCAAATTAACCTATAAATTTTGTAAGTCAGATCAGTTGAGAGAACATATACTTACAACAGACATATCAAAGTATTAACACAGAGAATATATAAAAGCCCTCTAGGACAATAAGTAAAAGGTACAGTCTCATGGGGGCGGGGGAATAAGACAAATCCAGATGATTCAAAGAAACATGAATGATAAAGGCAAATAAACCTCTTTCAAAATGATCAAAGTAACTAGTAATAGAGAAATGGAAAATTAAAAGCCCTGTGAGATATTTCCTCATACTAAGCAGACTGGAAAAAAATATATAAAAGGTCGACACTGATAATATCGTGAGTTGACCAAGATCTGAGGAAATCCACACCCCCATATACGGTGTGGGAGGCCCCCCTCCCCACCAGCCTTTCAGAAGCCAGGCTGGAGTGTCCGTGCCCACGGGCGACTCTGCACTACTAGAAAGCTCTCCTAGAGAAGTAATCACATGTGCTCAATGACATTCGTATATCACTTACCGGAGCAAAGAAAAAATATGTCATCTAAGATTTGATCAATAAGGGAAGAATTTATTAAATTATGTAGGTTAGAATGAATAAGGCTATTTTGGATAAACTCTCCTAAGTCCTGTGAAGGGCTGAAAAGTAAGCTACAGAACAATATGCAGCATAATGTGATTATGTTTTTTAAAAATACATGAATAAGCAATTTAAATACATGTATATGGATATAGAAAGGAACTAGATAGATACATACTTATGTGGGGAGAGGGGTAAGGGAAGAGACATTCACATTGTACTATGTATTCTCTATAATACTCATATTCACAAGTCGGTTGCTAATTTTCTTCAACATTGATTCATCCAAAGGAAAAGTTCCAGAAAAATCCCAATGATGTAACTAACACCAGCTCAGCATAAACCAGTTGGTGCGAGGGTTGGTGGAAACAGCATTCTTATCACAAACCACATTTAAAAATTCAAGGATCAAAAACTCTTCCCTCTGTGGGGCTGCTTAGAAAGCCTCTGTCCCCCCCCCAACCCCCCCACCCCCGCCCCCGCCCCCGCCACTGAGGGTCAAGCCAAAAAGTAACAAACTTGCAATTCTTGGAAAGACCACAGATATTTTTAAGATTTATAAATTTTAACTTCATTATTGCAACAGACTTAACAGCAATCAGCCTAGAAAGAAATTTATGCCATTTTTTTGTCCCAACTTGACCGAATAATGGTGGTGTTCATGAGGACAGATAAACGGGTAGGTCACAAATCTCATGGCATGGAGATTTATAATAATCAAGTTTTGTGTTTCCCTTATTCAATATAAAAATGTTACATCCCAAATATTAACCACACTTATTGAGGCCACTTGTGATTGAAGTGTAGGATGAATTCCAGCAACAATAAACAGTGATGCTGAAAAATGTAACTGAATAAAGGACTTTTCTTTCAAAACTAGTTAACTTTGCTTCCTCCGCAGAGTCTTGGGATCCCAGTAGCTTTGACAATGTAGAGTTTTATTTGTTTTGTTCAGAACAATGGGGACAGTTTCCAAATGAATAGAAAATGCCCTAAAGACTAAAAGGACGGTGAATGGGGGGGGAGGGTGGACAAAACACTGAGAAGTAAGAAAGTTTGTCAGACACACCACACTCCAACTGTTTTGGCCAATACATGGCAGCCAGCCCCAGGTCGCTATCAAGTCTTTGAAAGGCGGCAAGTCAAGTTGAGATACACTGAAGGTATAAAAAACTGGATTTCAAGGACTTGGTACAAATAATAATAATAAGTTAAAATATCTCATTAAAAATTATTTTCCAGCCTGACCAGGAGGTGGTGCAGTGGATAGAGCATCGGACTGGGATGCGGAAGGACCCAGGTTCGAGACCCAGAGGTCGCCAGCTTGAGTGCAGACTCATCCGGTTTGAGCAAAGCTCACCAGCTTGGACCCAAGGTCACTGGCTCAAGCAAGGGGTTACTCAGTCTGCTGAAGGCCCGCGGTCAAGGCACATATGAGAAAGCAATCAATGAACATCTAAGGTATTGCAACGCGCAATGAAAAACTAATGATTGATGCTTCTCATCTCTCTCTGTTCCTGTCTGTCTGTCCCTGTCTATCCCTCAATCTGACTCACTCACTGTCTCTGTAAAAAATAAATAAATAAATTAATTAATTAATTTAAAAAAAAAATTCTTTTCCAGCCTGACCAGGCAGTGGCGCAGTAGATAGAGCGTTGGACTGGGATGCGGAGGACCCAGGTTCGAGACCCTGAGGTCGCCAGCTTGAGCATGGGCTCATCTGGTTTGAGCAAAGCTCACCAGCTTGGACCCAAGGTCGCTGGCTCAAGCAAGGGGTTACTCGGTCTGCTGAAGGCCCACGGTCAAGGCACAAATGAGAAAGCAATCAATGAACAACTAAGGTGTCACAACAAAAAACTGATTGATGCTTCTCATCTTTCTCCGTTCCTGTCTGTCTGCCCCCATCTGTCCCTCTCTCTGACTCTCTCTCTGTCTCTGTAAAAAAAAAAAAAAAAAAAAATCGAATAAAATTCTTTTCCAGTGATTATATGTTATAATGATATTTTGGTACTGGGTTAAAGAAAACATTAAAATTGATGAAATTTAATTGTTGGTTTTCTTTTTTTTTATTTATTTATTTTTGGTACTGTGTGCAGGCGTCCACAAACTGCGGCCCCCTGAGGCCATTTATCCGGCCCACTGCCACACTTCCAGAAGGGGCACCTCTTTCACTGGTGGTCAGTGAGAGGAGCACTGTATGTGGCGGCCCTCCAACGGTCTGAGGGACAGTGAACTGGCCCTCTGTGTAAAAAGTCTGGGGACCCCTGGTGTAGTGGATTGAATGGTCCTCCAAAGTTCCTATCCATTATTTGGAAACAGACATGATTACTTAGGGTGCTTGAGATGAAATTATCCTGAACTTAGATAAGGACCTAAAACCAATAACTGGTGTTTTTCTAAGAGAAAGGAGAGGGAGATTTGGACCCCGAGTCACAGACACACAGGGAGGCGGCCACTGCACACAAAGGCAGAGAAGGGAGTGATGTACCCACAGGGGCACTAAGGAGTCCCAGGAGCCACAGGATGCTAGGAAAAGGCAAGGAAGGATTCTGCCACAGCCTTCAGGGGGAGCACGGCCCGGCTGACACTTCGGCTTCAGACGACTGGCCTCCAATCTGTGAATGAAGGAACTTTCCGTTGCTTAATCCACCCTGTTTGTGATCATTTGTTATGAGGGCCCTAGGAAACCAATACATTTGGCTACTTGTAAATAGATATTAAGTTACATGTGCCTTACATAATATTCCTATTGGAAGCTTCTGCGCTAGAGTTTAAAAGGAATCCACTCGCCAAAACCAAGTCTTCACTATGGACCCTAACAGCTTAGGTCCAGAATAGTCCCAACAGTTCCTAAGTGGTTCTAAGTGATTCAAGTTACACCCCATTGAGATAGCTGAAAGCCCTTTGAGCTTTGCTCACTTGTTTTGGACTGTTTAGGGGTAAGATATGAAAAGTACTTCCTATGTGTACATATTATATATCATGGGACTGTGCAAAACCTAAGTGCATCAAATTTTTATTTTTATTTTTTATTTTTCCTGAAGTGAGAAGTGGGGAGGCAGAGAGACAGACTCCCGCATGCGCCTGACAGGGATCCACCTGGCAAGCCCACTAGGGGGCAATGCTCTGCCCATCTGGGCCGTTGCTCCACTGCAACTGGAGCCATTCTAACACCTGAGGCAGAGGCCATGGAGCTATTCTCAGCGCCCAGGCCAACTTTGCTCCAATGGAGCCTCGGCTGCAAAAGGGGAAGAGAGAGACAGAGAGGAAGGAGAGGGGAAGGGGTGGAGAAACAGATGGGCGCTTCTCCTGTGTGCCCTGGCTGAGAATTGAACCCGGGACTTTCACACGCCGGGCCGATGCTCTACCACTGAGTCACCCAGCCAGGGCCATCAAAATTTTAATATGTGGGACTTATTGTTCTATCTACTAAAGAGAACATATTAAGTCCTTCAGAAAGCATTCAAACATTATCCTTTGACTGCCAGCAAAGCATTTTCTGCCAAATGTTCCGAGTTGCTGCCACTGTGCCCTCTGCCTTGGCCTTCATATCTCCTTTCCATATGTGCAGGCCCAGCCACTGCTCTTGGAGATAAGAGGTCTCCCCCTTCAAAACACCTCTCCCATGTCTCTCCTTAATTAGGCAAGACAGCTGCTGTCTCAGGGAACTCCCAAGGGGAATGGCCTTGCAGCTTTAACAAAGTATCAGCTGAAGGACAGCCTTTTAGGGAGTGTGCTGCCAAGCTAATTACTGCAGCAGCGAGCAAACCAAGCACAGGAGGGGAAGGCTGTCCTGATGACTTCACCTCCCCCAAGGGCAAGGCTCTCTAGGTGAGGTAGGTTCAGGAAAGAAAAGGCCACCGCATTGCTGAGGAGGTGGCTAGGATTAAAATGTTTATGCCAAAATGGGATCCAGGGTTAGAGGTCGAGAGAATGCAACAGCGTCTGTCCTAGCATGCAGCAGCCATGACGGATGGGGAGATGGAAACTGACTTGGATAAACAAGTGATCGTGACCCAGACGGCAGGCAAGGGAGCAGGGCGCTCATAGTTCACTCAGTGGAGATGAGTAAGAGGGGTGTGAAGGTATTTGGGTAACATCCAGAACAGGAGAAAGACAGCCAAGCTGTCTAGCAAGATTCCTTCATGCTTAAAATACTCGCAAGTCATTATTTGCTGGAATACTTAAATCAGGTGACAGGAATGTCCCACAGCAAGAACACAGGGACAGGAAATATACAGAGTAAGACTGGCAGTTCAACATTTATTAAGCACGTAAAATGAGAAAAGCATTTGAATACTGGTGTGAGAAAGGTATTAATTATTTCCATTATTCAGAAGATCTAAGATTCTGAGACTCTAAGATGGTTAAGAGACTTGCCTGAACGTATTCAGTCCACCCTGCAGAAGATGTGAGCGTAGGCAGTTAATTGGTCCTGTGGCTGTGTGGGGTCCTCATTCTATTTTACTACCTCTAGGCTCCAGGTTAGACAATGACAGAATGTTTAAAAGTCCAGGACCAGCTCCAGCTGGGTATCTCAGTTGGTGAGAGCATTGTCCTGACATGCCAAGATTGTGGGTTCAATCCCAGATCAGAGCACATACAAGAATCAACCAGTGAGCCTGACCAGATGGTAGCACAGTAAATAAAAGCATCGGCCTGGGATGCAGAGAACCCAGGTTCAAAACCCCAAGGTCACCAGCTTGAGCATGGGATCACAGACATGACCCCATGGTCACTGGCCTGAGCCCAAGGTTGCTGGCTTGAGCAAGGGGTCACTGGTTTGGCTGGAGCCATCCAGTCAAGACACATATGAAAACACAATCAATGAACAACTAAGGAGCCAGAATGAAGAACTGATGCTTCTCATCTCTTTCCCCTGCAGTCTGTCCTTCCCTATCTGTCTCTCTCACTAAAAAGCAAAAAACAAAAAAAAACAACTAATGAATGCATAAATAACTGCAACAGCACATCGATGTCTCTCTCCCTCCCATCCTCCCTCTCTCTCTCAAATCAATAAAAATTAAAAATTAATTAATTAATGACATAAAAATAAAAGCCAAGGACCAAAGCAATAATGAGAAAACAACTTCACACCCCCAAGGATGGCAACAACCAGAAGAGCAGCTTTAATAACTAACGTTGTCAAGGATGTGGCGGAAGGGGAACCCCCAGGCAGCGATGGCGGGCTGTACAACGGCGCAGCCACTGTGGCAAACAGTGTGGCTGTCTCATAACAGGTTAGACACAGACCAGTGAAATATAACAGAGGGCCCCCAAGTACACCTTCACTCATATGGTTACATGATTTTCAACAAGGGTGCCAAGATCATTCCGTGGGGGCAGGGGGCGGATTTTGAAGAAATGGTGCTGGAAAAACTGGATAGTCACAGGCAAAGGGATGCAGTTGCCGGACGCTTACCTTACACGGTACACAAAAATTAACTCCGAATGCATCGAAGGCCTAAACAAAACCTAAAACTATAAAAGTCTTCAAAGAAAACCTGGGGGGAAAGCTTCATGACATTGGATTTGGTAGTCTTAGACTAGGACACCAAATTCACAAGAGGCAACAACAAAAACAAACACTTGTGTGCAACAAAGAATAAAATCAACAGTTAAAAAGTGGCCCTGGTCGGTTGGCTCAGCGGTAGAGCGTCGGCCTAGCGTGCAGAGGACCCGGGTTTGATTCCCGACCAGGGCACACAGGAGAAGCACCCATTTGCTTCTCCACCCCTCCGCTGCGCCTTCCTCTCTGTCTCTCTCTTCCTCTCCCGCAGCCAAGGCTCCATTGGAGCAAAGATGGCCCGGGCGCTGGGGATAGCTCTGTGGCCTCTGCCTCAGGCGCTAGAGTGGCTCTGGTCGCAATATGGTGACGCCCAGGATGGGCAGAGCGTCGCCCCTGGTGGGCGTGCCGGGTGGATCCTGGTCGGGTGCATGCGGGAGTCTGTCTGACTGTCTCTCCCTGTTTCCAGCTTCAGAAAAATGCAAAAAAAAAAAAAAGCAAGCCACAAAAGGGGGGGGGGAGGTGTATTTACAAATCAAATATCTGATAAGGGGTTAAGATCCACAATATAAGGCCCTGGCCGGTTGGCTCAGCGGTAGAGCATCGGCCTAGCGTGCGGAGGACCCGAGTTCGATTCCCGACCAGGGCACACAGGAGAAGCGCCCGTTTGCTTCTCCACCCCTCCGCCGCGCTTTCCTCTCTGTCTCTCTCTTCCCCTCCCGCAGCCAAGGCTCCATTGGAGCAAAGATGGCCCGGGCGCTGGGCATGGCTCTGTAGCCTCTGCCTCAGGCGCTAGAGTGGCTCTGGTCGCAATATGGCGACGCCCAGGATGGGCAGAGCATCGCCCCCTGGGGGGCAGAGCACCGCCCCCTGGTGGGCGTGCCGGGTGGATCCCGGTCGGGCGCATGCGGGAGTCTGTCTGACTGTCTCTCCCTGTTTCCAGCTTCAGAAAAATGAAAAAAAAAAAAAAAAAAAAGATCCACAATATATAAAGAACTCCTGCAGCTTTACAACGAAAGAAATAAAACTTGATTTAAAAAATTGTCAAAGAATAGGCATTTCTCCAAAAATAGACAAATGACCAACAGGCACATGAAAGATGTTCAATATCGTTCATCATTAGAAAATGCAGATCAAAACCACAATGAGATACCACCTCACACCAATTAAGGTGGCTATTAACAAAAACACAGAAAACAAGTATCGAGGAACACATGGAGAAATTGGAACCCTTGTGCACTATTGGTGGGAACGCAAAATTGATCTGGCCACTACAGAAATGGTATGGAGGGTCCCCCCAAAATTTAGAATATGATCAAGCAATTCCACTTCTGGGTATACACCCAGAAGAACTGAAAACAAGAACTTTAAGAGTTATTTGTACTCCCACGTTCACAGAAACATTATTTACAACAGCCAAAAGGTAGAAGTGACCCAAGTATCCATCGACAGATGAATGGGTAAAAAAAATAGAGCATATGCACACAATGGAATATTATTCAGCCTCAAATAGAAAGAAAATTCTGACACATGCTACAACACAGATGAGCCTGAAGACGTTAGGACAGGGAAATACTGTATGACTTCACTTACACATGAAGCACCTAGAGTAGTCAAATCATAGAGAAAAAAGGTAGAATGGTGGCTGCCAGGAGTTCAAGGGGGAAAGAAATGGGGAATTATTGTTGAATGGGTATTGAGTTCCAGTTTTGCAAGATGAAAACAGTTCTGTAGATAGATGGTGGTGATGGTTACACAACAATGTGAATTACTGCCACTGAATTGTAGAGTTAAAAATAGTTTACATGGGCCCTGGCCGGTTGGCTCAGTGGTAGAGCGTCGGCCTGGCGTGCAGGGGTCCCGGGTTCGATTCCCGGCCAGGGCACACAGGGGAAGCGCCTATCTGCTTCTCCACCCCTCCCCCTCTCCTTCTTCTCTGTCTCTTCCCCTCCTGCAGCGAGGCTCCATTGGAGCAAAGATGGCCCGGGTGCTGGGGATGGCTCCTTGGCCTCTGCCCCAGGCGCTGGAGTGGCTCTGGTCCGAAAGAGCGACGCCCCGGAGGAGCAGAGCATCACCCCCTGGGGCAGAGCGTCGCCCCTGGTGGGCCTGCCGGGTGGATCCCGGTCGGACGCATGCAGGCGTCTGTCTGACTGTCTCTCCCCGTTTCTAGCTTCAGAAAAATACCCCCCCCAAAAAAATAGTTTACATGGTTGATAGTTCAATTTTACATGATATGTATTTTTACCACAACTAAAAAAAAAAGTGTTTTTTCATATCAGACATAAATTTACCACATGGCTCAGCAAACCCACTCCTAGTAATCTAACCCAAGACGAATGAAAACAAATCCACAGAAACATCATTCATGTTAGCAAAACAGTGGAAGAAACCCAAATGTCCATTAACTGGCGAATGTATAAACAAAATGTGGCTGACCCATGTTAGAACAGTACTTGGCAATAAAACAGAATAAAATGCTGACATGTGCTCTACAACATGGATGAACCTCAAAAATATGCTACCTGTAAGAAGCCAGTCACCAAAGACCACATGTTGTATGACTCCACATTCCATATGAATGTCCAGAAAAGGCAAATTTACAGAGACAGAAAGTAGATTAGCAGACTGCGGCTGGGGGTACAAATCAGGTTGACCACGAATGGACACACAGATATTTTGGTGGTGACCTTCTAAAGCTGGATTATGATAATACACAACTCAGTTCATTTCTCCTGAAAACCACTGAATTGTATATGTTAAATCAGAGAATTTTATGGCATATAAATTTTACCTCAATAAAGTTGTTTTTCAAAAAGGCAAGAACTAGGCCCTGGCTGATTGCCGCAGTGGATAGAGTGTTGGCCCAGCATGTGGACATTCAGGGCTTGATCCCCTGTCAGGGCACACAAGAGAAGTAACCATTTGTTTCTCTTCTCCTCCCTCTACCCTCCCCTCTCCTCTCCTTCCACAACCAGTGGCTTGGTTGGTCTGAGCACTGGCCACAGGCAGTAAGGATAGCTTGGTTGATTCAAGCATCATCACCAGACAGGGGTTGCCAGGTTGAGCCCAGTCAAGGCACATGCAGGAGTCTTTCTCCCCTCCTCTTGCTTAAAAAAAAGAAAATTAAAAAGGCAAAAATTGCAAGCAACTAACTAATCATCACTTCAAATATGAGTCTTCTGCAAAGTGGCCCCAAAGTGCACCCCAAAATTGAGGGTTAGTGCTCCTCACGTACATTAAAGAGCTTCATAAATCACATTTAGAAATTTAAAAAAAAAAAGGAAAGAAATAAAGACCAGCACATGGGGGGGGGGGGGGGTCTCCATCTGTCCTTTCCTGATCTAAAAAAGCAAAAGAAGTTACAGTGTCTAGTTGGCCACACCTCCACTGTCAGCATTTGTCTCTGCAGGAAAGAAATAGCAAAAAAAGAAAAAGAAAAAACAGGAATAAGTGAGTCATAAAGTAGGCTGCCCTGCTTTTAAAATTAGCAGAGAGTTCAAAAGAATTAAAACTTACTAATAATAAAGCCCTGTGGCTGGTGTCCCTTTTGGGTTCCCTCACTCAACACCTTTGACTTGATGACATCCAACTTTCTGGCACATTCACAAATCCATTCGACCTTAACCAAACCCAAAGTGGATGTCTGTACAGTGAAGTGACTTCAGTTTCCCTCCTAGAACCGCAGTATGAAATGCAAGCTACAGCTCAGGGTGAGGGAGGGGAGACTAACCATTTCTGGAAGTGATTAAAAGGGGGTGAGGAATGAGACTGGAAATGGGGTAAGAGCATTTACATTTTCATTTGCTACCACTGGGAGCTGTCTGAATTATCCTCATAACAGAGTGTGTGTATTACTTTGGGGGGAAAAAAATCTTTTAATTTCTATTTTAAAAGCATGACACCACCTGGAGCCTGCTGCATACAGCTGTGATCCCAATAAATTCTGTCTTTGCAAGTGAACTGCTTTGGAAGCAGCCTGAATACTGCTCCTGCGATGTGCAGCCGGGCTTCTGCACCTTGAACCTGCTCAGGAATCACCTAGGACATCTTGTGGAAGTGCAGATTCAGATTCAGTGGGTCCGGGGTGGGCCTGAGACTTTCCATTTCTAAAGAGTTCCCACATGAGACAACACTTTGAGTAGCAAACATCCGAAGGGGGGAAAAAATGATCTGACAGATGTGGGTGACCACATCGCCCTCCTCTCCCTACATTAGCTTTCCATATAGAGCAGTGGTAGTCAACCTGGTCCCTACCGCCCACTAGGGGGCGTCCCAGCTTTCATGGTGGGCAGTAGCAGAGCAACCAAAGTATAAATAAAAAGATAGATTTAACTATAGTAAGTTGTTTCATAAAGATTTATTCTGCCAAACTTAGCAAAAATCCGACATAAAGTACTTGGTAAGTAATTATTATTATATGCTTTTAACTTGCTGTAACTCTGCTTTATAAATTTTATAAAGTTACCCCCCTACTTTATAAATCACCATTACTGTGGAACGGGTGGGTGGTTAGAAAATTTTACTACTAAGAGAGATACAAAAGTGGGCGGTAGGTATAAAAAGGATGACTACCCCTGATATACAGCTTCAATATAAATGGCTACATAACCCTTTCTGCGGCATAAACCCTTTCATTCTCCACCGTGTGACGATCCTGCCAGTTGTGCAGGGAAGGCCAGCAGACATCATCAAGCTACAACTGAAACTGGGGTTTCAGCAACCTGGGGACTTTCGATATGAGTGAAAGAAAAGCGGGAGTCCGGGGAGGAGGTGTTACCTCGGGAAATCAAATCTGCCTGGACCGGAAAGTGAAAACAGAACCAGAAGGGAGACAAGATTGCCTGAGACGTGATTCCCTAGCAGAAGCGAGTCTGAACACCTGAATTATGAGTGCCCCGTTTTGATCTGGAAAGCCACAAGAAACAAACAACAACTGAAACTGAAGAGAGTGGTCGAAGGGAGAGAAAGAAAGTAGAGTCGTGTCATGAAGAAATGAGCCAGGGCAAAACAAACTAGGTAGAAACACCCTATTTGAGAGCTTACTTTCCACGCTCTCTAATAGCCCAACATCAAAGCAACAGAAAACCATCCAGGCAGCCCAGTCCTTGTGCCTTTGGCTGGAGCTGAATACGGAACTGTCCTCTTCGTGCTAAATAATCAGGTCTGACTGAATCAATGACCAGGAACTTCAGACATTATCTCAGAAGGTGCTAGAATGACTCCAGTGCTATCAGACCCTTCATTACATCTGAGTCACCACTCCAGGACCAAACCCAAACTTGCACCACCCCTGAAAGAGCCTCTGAGATCCCAAGTGATACCAGGGCTAAGAAACTGGTGTCCTAGAACTCTACATGCAAGACAAGTCCTGGAATCTTTGAATACGCACTCCCCCAATCTCAAGAATCTTCGGTGATCCTGCCAAAGCAGTCGGCCCTGTCTTCAAGGCACTGCCTGGAAAGACCTGGCCAACTATCTGGCTGGCACTGGGCGGCCCCGACACCCAGCTGACTGACAGGATTTTCCCCTCTTTAGCATGTTGTTTTGACACCAAACCAAGCGGGATGAGCAAAATAAACAGCCGCGTCTCTCTTGCTTCTTGGACAGCTCACCATCTCATGGTATCAGTCACGGTATCTGGGCTGATGACTCGCAAATACACATAACCAGCCCAACCTGCAAAACAGAACCTCCAGCCCACATTCCCAACCGCCTACCTCCAGCATGTCTGCCCAGTTTTACACGAAGGTTTGCCCTCCACTCCAACACGCCCTCTTTTCAACCTATCCTGCCTGCTCTCTTCATGGGCATCACTGTTCTCCCAGCTGCGGAGGCTCACTTCATCTGCATTCAATGCTCTCACCCTCGGCCATCTGATTCTTCTCTCCACGTCTCTCTCAGACTTACACCTTCTCCCTCCTCTCAGGGTTCCAGGTCAGGCTCTTCATAGCCAGATAAAAGATACGGCCCCCTCCCTACTTGCAATACATTCCCACTCCCTGCCCTCCTCCTAGCCCCCACTAACACATCACTCGACTCTAAAAAGCCATTTAATAACATTGAGCATTTCTTTCCAGGACAATTTTAGTCTGCACCATATTTTCCCCTCCCCACAACCCCACAGGACAAGTAATTCAATGCTTAGAGAAGGGGTGTGGCTTCCCCGAGTTCACCCAGCTGGCAAAAGAGGCAAGGAGCCAAGACCTAGAACTCTTCACTGACGCTCTAAATACCCTGTATCTTCTCCTTCTTAAAGCACAAAGACACATATTCTTAGGTGGATTTGGTTCTATCTGAAATTCAAAACCTTCTATCAACTGATTTATTTCTTCCTTACCCAGTGGATCTGATTTCTCATTATTCCTGTTTATTCGTTGCTGTTTTTGTTTTTGTTTTTCATTTTTCTCCAGTTTGGCTAGTCTCTTTCGTAATCTCAATAATTATGATTTAGCCTGGCTTTGAACTGTAGTAGTAGTTACTATTTCCTGAGCCTTTAGAATGTTCTGGATTCTATACCAAACTGCAAAATAAAATTATCTCATTTTATCATCAAAGTAACACTTGACTACTAAGAGAGAGACCTAATTTAACACATCCCAAAGAGAACTCCTGATTCCCCCCAGCCACCCCAAATCTGCTTCTCCCAAAGTCTCCCCACCTTGGTCAGTGGAACTTCTACCTTTCAGTTGCTCAGGCCAACAACCTAAACAATAGGTTCTTATTCATATGCCATCCTCCAGTGACATCAAATTCCACTGCCGCTACACTCACCCCCTCCACTGCTACCACCCGCAGCCAAGCACCACTATCCATTTACACCCAGACAGCAATAACTCCAACTGGTCCTTTTTCCTACATTTTTTCTTATACTGTATATGTTATTCTTCCCAGAGTTTCCAAAGGGGATGCTTTAAAATGCAAATTTAATCTGAATCCATGGGAAACAGCCTAGATGTCCATAACAGGTGAGTGGATAAATAAACTGTGGTACACCCATACGGTGGAATACTCCTCAGCAATTAAAAAAATAATTACTACCTGACCGGGCGGTGGCGCGGTGGATAGAGTGTCGGACTGGGATGCAGAGGACCCAGGTTTGAGACCCCCAGGTCACCAGCTTGAGCTCATCTGGTTCATCTGGTTTGAGCAAAAAGCCCACCAGCTTGAACCCAAGGTCGCTGGCTCCAGCAAAGGGTTACTCGGTCTGCTGAAGGCCCATGGTCAAGGCACATATGAGAAAGCAATCAATGAACTAAGGTGTTGCAACGCGCAATGAAAAACTAACGATTGATGCTTCTCATCTCTCTCCGTTCCTGCCTATCCCTCTCTCTGACTCTCTCTCTGTCTCTGTAAAAATAAATAAATAAATAATTACTGACCCTGACCTGTGGTGGCGCAGTGGATAAAACAGCGACCTAGAATGCTGAGGTCGCTGGTTCAAATCCCTGGGCTAGCCTGGTCCAGGCACTTATGGGAGTTGATGCTTCCTGCTCCTCCCCCCTTCTCTCTTTCTTTCTCTCTCTCTCTCTCCTCTCTCTAAAATCAATAAATAAAATTGTTTAAAAAATTATTGTTACATGCAACAACATGGATGAATCTCAAAAGTATGTACCATGGGGGTATCATTTATACAAAATTCTAGAATATCCATACTAACCCAGGGTGACACAAATCAGCTCAGTGGGTGCCTCGAGGGGGAGAGGGATTTTGAATGGCAAGGAGCAGGAAATGATTTGTGTCTTGATAGGTATTTGTCAGAACTGATCAGAAGTGAAGACCAGATCACTTCATGGTGTGAAGATTACACTTGGGTAATCCGGCCCCCATCTGCCTCTTCCAACCTCCTCCTATACTTGCCCTGCCCACCCCACCCCACCTGTCCCCATCTAGCCAGCCGCAGTGGTTGCCCAGCGGCTCCTGAACAACGCCCAGCCATTTCCGGCCCTCAGTCTATGCTCTCCCCACGTGGCAACCGCCCCCTCGGCTTCTCCCTGGCCCCAGAGACTTTCAGGGCCTGCATCTGAAGGGCTCCCCAGGCATCCCATTTACCTCTCTGTTTTCATTCTCTGTGTGGCACTTACCACGCTGTTATTTTCTTATTTACTGTCTGCTTCTGCTACAGGAAAGCAAGCTCTGCAAGAGTAAGGACCCATCTGTCACTGTATCCCTAGCATCTGAAACAACGCCTGGCACATCCAACAACAATTTGTTGAATGAATGGAAAAAATGGACAACGTCATGATCTCCGTTTCACAGCTATGAAATCTGAGGCTTGAAAAGGCCAAGTAGTCTCCCCCAGGGTCACACAGCAAGACAGCAGCCCATGAGGATTCACCCCAGGCCACCTGTTGCCCAGGTCGACGCCTCGGCCATTCTGAGGTCTGTCTTCAGCTTTGCCTTGTTGTTTTGTACTATTCACTCAACCTGGGCTGGGCCTCTGTCCTCCACTTCCACCTGCCCCCAGCTCACGAAGGCTTCTCTCTCCATGGACTTCCTGCTTGCTTATTCCCTTTCATTTTTCTTCCCCTCTCTGTCTCCCCAGCAACATGAGGGGCTTTCCTTTCCTTTTGTCACTCAACACACACCTAGGACAGAGTTGGGCACAGGCGCCTAACCAATACGCAGGAGCGTGTTCCCCTGGAGGCGGAGTGAATCAGGCAGCCCCGTGGGTACGTGCAAATCCTGGGTGCTCTGACTCACTGCGCCATTGCAAAGTATGCTGACCTTAGCTTCCTTGGCATCCTGCCACCCCGTTTCAACACCAGCTTGTTAGAAGAGCTGATGCAAATTCAGAGCTGCCGCCATCGGGCGCTACATTACTCAGGTCTCGCCCCCGTGCTCCTGGAATCTCCTGCACACCACAGAAGCCTTGCAGAAGGCTGCACGGGGCGGAGGGCATGCAGTGAATGAGCACTGATTAGGATGGGGTGGAATTCACGGAGGCATCCCACACGTCTTCCCCCTGAGGTCACTTAAGAGATTACTCAAAGCTTTCTCTTAAGGTTAGATGGTATTATCATGCCAAGTAGATCATTAGAGATATTATTAATATTTTTATGCCAAAATAAATGCATTCATCTCCTCATTAGCAACATAATAAGCCCTGTGTCTGGTCCTCTGTACGCAAACAGGAGAAGAAAGTAAAGAAAGCCTATTAAAGCCTTTAGTTAAAGCAGGGTGCAAGGCAACCAAAAATATAGTTAGAAAACATGCCTTTATCAGTGATTGATTTTTTTTTTCTAGTTCACTAACATATTGTTGACTTTTAGAATACATCGTAGAGCCTTTTCCTCGCTTGATAGGTTTTAGTTCGCTGGTCTCACAGTACTCGTGATACCCCTGTGAGAATTTAATTCTCATCTGAGGAAGAGGAAACAGTGGTCAGAAAAGGTCACAACATTTGCTCAGAAAAGGATGAAAAGCAGGTGTGAATTCTCCTTGCTTGATCTTAGAGCAGAAGGCCAGGCCATCACACAAGGACGCATGTCATCGGGTCCCCCGGGAGTTCACAGGAACCACACTTAGCTGTGAGTCAGGAGCCGTTCTTCAGCCCCAGCTCAGAGATACCCTGCTGCTGATCGCATGACTTGGAGCACCTTGCTCAACCTCTCTGAGCCTCGGTTTTCTCATCTTTCACCCTTTGAGTAGTACGAACATTCATGTACATCCTCGCACATGAGATAACAAAAATGTTTATTTTTAAAATGTGTAAGGCAACATTAAAAAGAGGCAAATATATGTTCTTCTTGTTTCCATAAATTGGTTATCAAACAAACATGATTTTAAGTAAATAAAACAGTAACTGGAACTACTTTCATTTTTTGGAAAAAAAAAAACCACTCCCTGGAGTCAGTGTGCATGGAAAAAAAAAACAACCTCACTACTGAAAGGGTTAAGAAAGGATTTTATTCCCTCCAATCTCACAGATGAATATTCACTGTGAAGATAAAATGACCCATTTTATTTAATAACTATGTACTGAGTACCTACTATATACATGGCACAGTCCATGGACCTGGGATACAGAATGAACCAAAGTCGCTGCTGCACGGAGCTTCTATTCTCATGAATGAAACAGACAAGAAAGTACTTAAAATACACAAGTGATTTCCGAGTATTAATAAATGCAGTAAAGGAATGCAAAGCAAAGTAAGATTATAGAGTGATGGGATGCATCTGTTTTAGACCTGGATGGGTTGTGAAGGTAGAAGGCTATTCAAGAAGGCTTCTCTAGCCTGACCAGGCGGTGGCGCAGTGGATAGAGCGTTGGACTGGGATGTGGAGCACTCAGGTTCGAGACCCCGAGGTCGCCAGCTTGAGCACGGGCTCATTTGGTTTGGGCAAAGCTCACCAGCTTGGACCCAAGGTCGCTGGCTCCAGCAAGAGGTTACTCAGTCTGCTGAAGGCCCGCAGTCAAGGCACATATGAGAAAGCAATCAATGAACAACTAAGGTGTTGCAACGAGCAACGAAAAACTAATGATTGATGCTTCTCATCTCTCTCCATTCCTGTCTGTCTGTCCCTGTCTATCCCTCTCTCTGACTCACTCTCTGTCTCTGTAAAAAATAAATAAATAAAATTAAAAAATAAAAAGAAGGCTTCTTCTCTAAGAAGCTGGCCTTTGAGAACAGACGGAGATGAGACTTGACAACAAGCCATGCCAATTCCTGGAGAAGAAAAGTTGTAGTGCAGGGGAACCAACATGCACAATTTAATGCCAGAGATGAAAGCAATTCAATATTATGAAGGACTCAATTCTATTTCAATTATCACTAGGTGATGAGTTGTCATAAGAAGTTTGGACAAGAGCTACCTGAGCAGCCTGCCCAGGCGGCGGCACAGAGGATAGAGCGTCAGACTGGGATGCAGAGAACCCAGGTTCGAGACCCCGAGGTCGCCAGCTTGAGCAGGGGCTCAACTCCTTTGAGCAAGGCTCACCAGCTTATATATGAGAAAGCAATCAATGAACAACTAAGGGGCCACAACAAAAAATTGATGCTTCTTATCTCTCTCCCTTCCTGTTTGCCTGTCCCTATCTGTCCCTCTCTCTGACTGTCTCTGTCACAGAAAAAAAAAAAGAGCTACCTAAGCAGAAATCTGCTAAAGCAGCCCATGGAAATATATGTTAAATGCATAAGTAAATGCCTGGCCGGTTTGGCAGAGCATCGGCCCGGTGTGTGGAAGTCCCGGGTTCAATTCCCAGCCAGGGCACACAGAAGAACCGCCCATCTGCTTCTCCACCCCTCCCCCTCTCCTTCCTCTCTGTCTCTCTCTTCTCCTCCCGCAGCCAAGTCTCCATTGGAGCAAAGTTGGCCCGGGTGCTGAGGACAGCTCCACGGCTTCCGCCTCAGGCGCTAGAATGGCTCTGATCACAGCAGAGCAACACCCCAGAGGGGCCGAGCATCGCCCCCTGGTGGGCATGCCAGGTGGATCCCAGTGAGGCGTATGTGGGAGTCCATCTCTCTGCCTCCTTGCTTCTCACTTCAGAAAAAAAAAATGCATAAGTAAATGGCAATAAATATAACACCCCTGTGTGCATGCACAAAAAAGTAAAAAAGATGAAAATCCCATCATCTTAAATATACCAATTATGGAAAAATGTATAAGCGGATGGTGCATATGATTCCATTAAATAATACAGTTATCTTGTACTTTAACACAACTTTTCTAGGATGAACTGCTGCACTACCACAGAGGTGTCCGTGTCCACTGGAGCTTGATATACTACTAAGTTCTGCCCAGTCTTCCAGGAGCCCTGCCACAGGTCCCAACATGTACGGTTCTGCCTGGCTTGCAGGACACAACATATAACTATATGTTGAATGGGTGACAGAACCAGAATGGGTGACAACAGAACTTTGCATGGATATTAACCAATAAGAAATCACCACCCCAGAGACCAGGGGACAAGAACTCTGCCGTCTGGGCACTCCACCAGGCTTACGTGATATCACGGGCCCCCTACATCTGCCCCCCAACATTCCGCCTCTGGCCACTCTGACCCTTACCTACAGCTGCTTGGCCAGGCACAGCTCCCTGATTCCACGCCCACACTCCTGCCCTCGTGGGTTCTTCCCAGCACACCTGCATTTCACATTCCCAGTTTTTTCTTTCAGAAACCTAATTAAAATTGATTTCATAAAGTGGTCCGCATCCAATGCCTCCCATCCTAAAAATGGTTGACGATTTTTACCTTGTGTTTTTAGTCTTCAAAATGTGTCTTTACACACCTCCACTAGATGCCACAACATGGATGCAGCTCACCGGTGTCATGCTGAGTGACAGAAGCCAGGTTCAGGGTGTTCAGGCCGTGTGAGTCCATTTGCAGGAAGTTTAAAAAAGGCAAAACTAACCTCTGGTAATGACATCAGAATGAGGGTGACCTGGAGTGAGGAGGCGCACCAGGGAACTCTCTGAGGTGCTAGCATTGTTCTGTAGCTTTTTCTGGGTGGCAGTTGCACGGATGTATGCACATGTAAAAATTCACTGGGCTACATACAGTACTTAATCATTTCAGCACTTTACTGTCTGATAATATTAAAAGTTAAAAAGTGGCTTTCCTCTGGATTGTGCTAAAATACGAGGTATGCAGTCCTCTGTAGAGCTGTTTGGGGACTTCTAAACCTTGCAGGAGGACAGTCATTTCCTTACCTCTCCGGTACTTCTGGCTCCTTCTACAACCTGAGTAAGGATCTCTTTCATCTTCCTTCCTTCCTACAGGAAATTCTCCTGGGCCAACATGGTTACCATTCTTGATTGTCAGCTTTAAAACAATCAAGGGCATGCAACTGTCTGCCCTGGGCCAGTAATAAAGGATGCTTATTTTGTTGGCTTTATGGCCTGCACGGTTTCAATGAACTAGAGAAGTCTTTGAACATACCTCTCAATAAGGGGACAATAAACATCAAGTGAGAGCAGTAGAATGCCTAAAACAAATGCAATCCTCTCAGTAAACCGTTTGGAGAGACAGCACCCCTTTCACCCCTGAAGAAAGTTTGAAAAGATGCAAGATGGAGCACTGGAAAGAGAAGCCACGTGGGCCAGCTCTTCCCTGAGCAACCGCTGCAGCTTGGGGGGGAGTTGCTTAACCTCTTTGGGTCTCAGAGTTCCCTGCTAATAAAACGACCTCTCTTACCTTTTCTCTTAACCCTAGGTAGAAGAATCAAGTGACATGAGGCCTACGCTTTGGCGAAACACGAACTGCTGAGAAGAACGGAAAGTTTCTAAAAACTGCAATAAAACAGACGTCGGCGAAATGCCTACGTTCTAAGAACTCTCACACCTGCTAAATGATTTCATCTTCACCATAAGTCGATGAGGTGGCACATTGACTCCCACTTCACCAAAGAGAAAACTGATACACAAGGCAGCTAAGTGGGTGCCCAAGGGCACTCAGTGTGAAGACAGAGAAGGCGGATGCTCCAGGTTTTCAAGTACACAGGTAGTCACCTCACCTGCTGTTCTGCTACAGGTGCCTTCAGGTTTGAAACTGATTAGGACTAGGAAACCATTAAGAATAGGAAACCAGGCCCTGGCCGGTTGGCTCAGCGGTAGAGTGTCGGCCTAGCGTGCGGAGGACCCGGGTTCGATTCCCGGCCAGGGCACACAGGAGAAGCGCCCATTTGCTTCTCCACCCCTCCGCCACGCTTTCCTCTCTGTCTCTCTCTTCCCCTCCCGCAGCCAAGGCTCCATTGGAGCAAAGATGGCCCGGGCGCTGGGGATGGCTCTGTGGCCTCTGCCCCAGGCACTAGAGTGGCTCTGGTCGCAACATGGCGACACCCAGGATGGGCAGAGCATCGCCCCTGGTGGGCGTGCCAGGTGGATCCTGGTCGGGCGCATGCGGGAGTCTGTCTGACTGTCTCTCCCTGTTTCCAGCTTCAGAAAAATGAAAAAAAAAAAAAAAAAAAGAATAGGAAACCATTGACGACAGTTCCTAAATAGCAACCCTCCTCGCATTTAGAGACAAATGAACTAAATCAGAAGCCACTGCGCCTTGGAAATTCATGTTTTATTGGCACTGTGCTGAATATCCCGGTCTTTCATCTGAAAAGCAGATGTTCTAATTGTTCCAAGGTACCTCACATGAAACTCAGAATTCTACCCTGCAGACTTCCTATGGCAGGTCTATCCCTGTGGGTGTACCTGACAGACACAGAACAAAATCTTGCCCGTGTGGACAAGGTAACCGGGTTTCTTAGTAATGAAAAACAATAACAAGAAACAAACAAAAAAAAACCCCACCAGTGCTGCCATCACAAAACGTTATTTGGAAGCATATGCTTCCCAAAACAAAACAGTCTTGAGCAGATCCGGTACTGTTTTGCCCTGTGATCTACTTTCTCGGTTACATAAAACTGCAAATTGCAATCTGAAGGCTAGGCAAGCTTGAATTTCCATCTTCCCTGAAACTTTATGAGCAAACAGAATTAAATTTGGTCCTCTTTCTCTCAGACTTTTTGCATTGTGCCTGCCAAAGGAAACATTTTTCCTGTGTGTGTTGGCTCCACCATACTGCCTTTTAGCGAATCCACCACACATGAAATAACTGGACGCTCTCGACTCTCAACTTACGTGGCTAAAGGCTGATTAAAAAAAAAAACTAAAAACATTTTATATACCCCCCCTCTTCATGTTGTGTGCTTCACTGTAGCAATACCTCTTACCTAAAGAGTCTCAGAAAAGATAGTTGTTGTTTTTTTCTTTTCCGAAAAAAGTTTTAATTATCTGTATTTGCATACCGGCAATCAATTATTACAAACTATCACCTTAAAAAAACAAACCCACGGCCCTGGCCGGTTGGCTCAGCGGTAGAGCGTTGGCCTGGGGTGCGGGGGACCCAGGTTCAATTCCCGGCCAGGGCACACAGGAGAAGCGCCCATTTGCTTCTCCACCCCCCCCCCTTCCTCTCTCTCTCTCTTCCCCTCCCGCAGCCAAGGCTCCATTGGAGCAAAGATGGCCCGGGCGCTGGGGATGGCTCCTTGGCCTCTGCCCCAGGCGCTAGAATAGCTCTGGTAGATGTCCCGGAGGGGCAGAGCATCGCCCCCTGGTGGGCAGAGCCGGGTGGATCCCGGTCGGGCGCATGCGGGAGTCTGTCTGACTGTCTCTCCCCGTTTCCAGCTTCAGAGAAAATACAAAAAAAAAAAAAAAAAAACCCACTGCGGGAGATGGAAGAGTTATTACCGGACTGTGTGAGGGATGTACAACTGTATGCATTTACTCAAAAGCAACTAATGCACACTTGAGTTTGTGAGTGTTGTCATCTATAATATGTATCACAATCCAGCTGTTGAAGAATATGCCCATGATTCACAAAATGAGATACTTCAGATTTTGACTGTTATTCAGATTAACATTGAAAGCATTGATTTTTTTTCCCCCTATGCTGCCGATGTATTTATGGTATTACGGGACAGCACAATTTTCCTCTAAAGCAGGGTGTCCCAACTTGGACACTATTGTTTTGAGGGCCGGATGATTCTTTGTTGTGGAGGGCTGTCCTGTGCATCATGGGAAAGGGATATTTAGCAACAACCCTGGCGTCTAATCACTAGTTGTCAGAAGCGCTCCCCTCCCCCCAATTACAATGACCAAAAGTGTCTTCAAATATCCCCTGGCGGACAGAATAGCTCCTGGGGGAGAGAGTCACTGCTCTAGATGTTGACAAGTTAGAAAAGAAATTTGCTCTCTGAAGGAGTGACTGACAAATACAAAGTGGGAGAGGAGAGTGGGGAGGGGGAGGGGGAGGGGACAACTGTAAGGCTTATTATAGTGCCCCATTCACCAGCACCACCCCCAACATAGGACACTCCCCCCTCCCCCCCCCCCCGTGGCTCCACTGCCTCCACTTCTTGCATATTATACAGTCAGTGTAACCTCTAGATTAGAAACCATTATTTTTTAAATTAAGGCTATTTGTATAGCGCCGTGCCCGTGTGACTCTCCAGGTAGGGCACTCAGCCAAGAAGCAAGCAATAGGGTTTTCCACAAATGCTCTGTGACCACTGATTCTGAGACAACGAATAAAGCACCAGACAATTCAGTTTAGCCAGCTTAACCAGTAATTTTAGGTTCCAGGAACTTTGGGAGGCCTTCTCTTTTTTAATTTCAAGGTTGGCATTACGGATCCCATTTTATAGACGAACTAATCAAGGCTCAGAGAAAAACTGAATTGTGCCCAACGTTATCCAAGTGGCAGAGCTAAAATCTGAGACTCTAAGTTTCATGCTCTTTCTTGACTTCGCAGTTAAAAGTGTATCCCCTACTCTGAGCTGCTTTAAGGGTTCACCGTGCACCAGACACCTTATTGGCTGCCTCATACATATTAGCCCATTTGAAATCCTCACTGTTAAGCCAATAAGGGAGCATTATCATTCCTACTTTCCAGACAAAGAAATGGAGGCTGAGGTAAAGTCTTTGTCCAAGGTCACACAGCTGGATATCCTGAAATTTGAACTTTGGTTAGTTTGAACTCTGTATCTGGCCTCTAACCCTATTGCCTCACCTCAAATATACATAACCAATTTCATTAAGAAGAGTCAGTTAATGGTTTTCATTTTTAGTAAATAAATTACACTTTTATTTATTTTTCTGACAGAGAGTGTCAGAGAGAGGGACAAATAGGGACAGACAGACAAGAAGGGAGAGAGATGAGAAGCATCAATGCTTCCTTGCAGCTCCTTATGTGTTCAGTGATTGCTTTCTCATATGTGCCGGGAGGGGGGGGGGGGGGCTACAGCAGAGCGAGTGACCCCTTGCTCAAACCAGTGACCATGAGGTCACTTCTATGATCCCAGAGACCCCTCGCTCAAGCCAGATGAGCCCACGTGCAAACCAGCAACCTTGGAGTTTCGAACCCGGTTCCTCCATGTCCCAGTCCAACGCTCTATCCACTGCGCCATTGCCTGGTCAGGCAATATAAATTACACTTTAATTCAAAGAGATTTAGATTTGGGCTCAGACCATTCACTTGGAGTTTCTTTTATAACACTAAAAACCCAATCAAATGGATATTTGTGAGGCACCTAGAACTGCCCTGCGTGAAAATTTTCCTCTACTTAGTTCTCAAGAATCAGTCAAGTTAAAACACATATCAAATAATCACACAATTAAAAATCAGAATAGCCTGACCAGGTGGTGGCGCAGTGGATAGAGCGTCGAACTGGGATGCGGAAGACCCAGGTTCGAGACCCCAAGGTTGCCAGCTTGAGTGCGGGCTCATCTGGTTTGAGCAAAAGCTCACCAGCTTGAACCCAAGGTTGCTGGCTCAAGCAAGGGTTACTCAGTCTGCTGAAGGCCCACGGTCAAGGCACATATGAGAAAGCAATCAACGAAAAACTGATGATTGATGCTTCTCATCTCTCTCCATACCTGTCTGTCTGTCCCTCTCTCTGACTCTCTCTCTGTCTCTATTAAAAAAAAAAAATCAGAATAAAAGCACCAGGAAGGAAATGTAAGTAGAGGGGCCCAGAAAAACTATCATGGGAAGGCTGGACAAATAAAAGAAATGCAAGGAATCTGAAATTGGCAAGAAAAGTTGGGAGTTATTTTGAAAGTGAGGTGAGAACACCTTTAGTCCCAGTGATAGTATGTGCAAAGGCCCTGAGGAAGAAGGAAACCATGCACACATGGTCCTGAAAGAAAGCCAGAGACAGTAATGGCCAGGTCATGCAGGGCCTTGTGAAGTCCAGTAAAGAGAAATTAAAGGGTCCTAAGCAGAGGAAACACATAGTCAGATCTACATTGTGTGTGTGTGTGTGTGTGTGTGTATGGAGACAGAGAGAGAGAGAGAGACAGCGAGAGCGATAGGGACAGACAGACAGGAAGGGAGAGAGATGAGAAACATCAATTCTTAGTTGCAGCTCCTTAGTTGTTCACTGATTGCTTTCTCATATGTGCCTTGACTGGGGGGCTACAGCAGAGCAAGTAACCCCTTGCTTAAGCCAGCGACCTTGGGCTCAAGCCAGAGACCTTGGGGCTCAAGCCAGCGACCATGGGGTCATGTCTATGATCCCACGCTTAAGCCAGCGACCCCACGTTCAAGCTGGTGAGCCGACGCTCAATCCAGTGACCTCGGGGTTTCGAACCTGGGTTGTCCGCATCCCAGTCTGACGCTCTACCCACTGCACCACCACCTGGTCAGGCCAGACCTACATTTTTAGTGATCACTCAGGCTGTGTCACAGGCCAGTCAAGAGGCTGCCAGAACACAGTTCAAAAACCTGTACTCTGTAAAAAATAAAGAAATAAAAATTAAAAAAAAAATGCCTGACCAGGCGGTGGCGCAGTGGATAGACCCCTGGGATAGAGCGTCGGACTGGGATGTGGAGAACCCAGGTTCGAGACCCCAAGGTCACCAGCTTGAGCACAAGCTCATTTGGCTTGAGCAAAAAAAAGCTCACCAGTTTGGATCCAAGGTCGCTGGCTCGAGCAAGGGGTCACTCGGTCTGCTGAAGGCCCGCAGTCAAGGCACATATGAGAAAACAATTAATGAACAACTAAGGTGTGGCAACAAGAAACTGATGATTGATGTTTCTCATCTCTCTCCATTTCTGTCTGTCTGTCCCTACCTATCCCTCTCTCTGACTCTCTCTCTGTCCCTGTAAAAAAATAAAATAAAATAAAATAAAATAAAATTTAAAAAAAGTAACAAAAAAACCACCCTGTACTCTGGATCCTGCAAAACAAGTTTGTTTGTTTGTTTGTTTCTTCCCTCTGAAGTGTGGCACAGCACCCTGGCTGTGAACTATCTCCTTTCTTTTTCTGTTTCACTTGTGAAGTTTAAAGGCCAGATCTTTTATTAGTTCTGGGACCTGTTTTTCTTTCAACAGACCCCAGTAAAGTACCTCATTTTTTTCCAGAGCCCCCTCATTCCCTGACCTCTCTATCCCTCTGACCTCCCAAGGGGCCAGTCAGTACCAAAAGTAGTGAAAAATCTGTCCTTTAGGGCTTTCTTACATGAAGCGTAGAGACACGCTGAGAAAGAACCACTGATTCCACTCTCTTGCGCAAACACACACACCCAGTCAAGCAGTTAAAGAAAAATAAAACAAAAGCAAATCTGAGATAATGTCAGTCTGGAGGTGTTAAGATTCCTGGGTTCCCCAATGCCCTCTTGGCCACACCCCCCAACCTGTTGGCCCCAGCCAATGAAGGGCTAGCTCCTGTTGGCACAGCTCCAAGTTTTCATAAGTACTTTCAGTTTCTCCACCACAAGAAACCTCATCTCACCCCACCCTCCTCTGCCAAGAGTACTTAACACCCACTGACACTTCCTCCAGGAAGCCATTCCTACCCCAAAGATGCTCCAGCGCATAAACTGCCCTGTTCCAAATCCCATCACCACTCTAAGAAAGTTTTTTGTTTTTTTTTTCATTGTAATTGGCTCACTGCCCACTTCTTCAGGCCCCAACACATGTGCACACGGGCCACATACACACAGTCAGAAGAATAGAATCTGAGTGTCATAGGCACAGAGTCTAGCACAATGCCTGGTACCCAGCTGGGACCCCTCTAAATATTTATTGAATAAATGAACAAATACAAATTGATGCTTTCAAGGTCTCCCAGGAACAGGAAGAAAGACCTTTCTCGAAAGAGGTTTTTCCTTTCCTCTAAGTTTGATTGTGAGTGTTCACATAAAACACTCAAGTCACAAACTTTAAAAAAAGGTGCTACATCTCGGTCTTGGAAATCTGAAAGGCACATATGCTCATACATAGTTTCAGATAGGACCAACACTTCAGGAAAGTTTTCCATTAAGGCAAGAGCAGGGAGAGAAGGTGCTCGTGGCTCATGATGGGAACCCAATAAAAAGCCAGGACAGAAACAAGGAGCTGACAGTTCCTACGTGAGCCCACTCTGGTTGCTAAACACCAAGTCTGCAGAGTAAATGACCTTATTCTTGACCTTTTCTTGATTAGTCTAATGCCCTTCTTAACCAACTCCTGGCCCTTGTTTGCCTTTCTTACACGCACACTGCACACTTTTATCCTTTTTTGCATGCCTTCTTCTTTTTATCTTTTTGCATGCCACCATGTGGCATTATTGTTTCAGTTTCCATTATCTTGGCTAAATGCAAAAAGGAGGAATAGTATATAGTCCAGGCCTGAACAAGGATCTTGCTAACTAGAGTGCGCATCACATCACAGGAGCTTGTCAGAAATCTCAGCCTTAACCCAGACCTACTGAAGTAGAATCAACCAGTTAACCAGCTCCCCAGGTGATATCTATGTACATTAAAGTTTGAGAAGCACTGGACTAGATCCTACATTCATTCAACAAATATTTATTGACCCACTGTGGGTACATAGTAAGTGTCAACATATACATGAGGATGTGAATGGTGTGGGAAAAGGTTAAACACAGACATTCCACTACCGCTGAGAGGCTCCTGTAAAATACTAAAATCAGCACGACCGGGGAGAGAGGTTCTAGCAGGATTCATAATCTTTACACGCGGTATGGGTATCTGAATCTGGGAACTTGACGCCGTTTGCAGCAAGCGAGAGGAATACATGGGAGGTGTGTGAGGGTGTGAAGATGTCTCTTCTCCGACTCAGCCACAGGCCGCAGGAGCTGACAAGGCCAAGTCCCCGCCCCCCTCAGCTGTCACCCTGTCAAAACAAAGCCGCTGCTGACAGCGCTGGGCCAGGCTGCCCCGCGGCCTCGGCCAATCCTCCCACCGCGGGAGCACGGCGCCCACATCTGTATCTGCAGCTGAGAGAATACGGGCTGCCGAGAGCTGGGATGGAGAAGGCATGGAAAGAAACGTGTCCTCAAACTGAGCAGTAGCGCCCGCCGCGCTGTGCTGTCATCTTGCCAAATCCTGTTTACACCCCGAGCAGCTGGGACACTGTCTTAACTAAACAAGTAATAACACAATAATGTCGGGACTGTCGCCGTGAGCCGCAGCGCCTCTGCCCTCACCTGAGGGCACCTGGAGCTCCACGACCCTCGCTTCGGGCTGTGCCCACCTTCCACGGGGCGCGTTCCGCCCCTTCTATCTCCTGAAAAGCGCAGGAGTCCGGGAGCCTGTGCCAACGTCTCTCCCTCCCCAGTTCCTCCCAATGGGACTCGGGGAGGGGACGCACGAAGAAGGGGCGCTCAGATTCCCCCCAGACATGTTCCCTTAGCCCTCGGGCGCTTGCCACGCAGAGAGCACTCTTCCACTCTGGAAGGCGTCCCTGGCGAGCTCCTACAGAGCAACAAAGCCCCAGGGCAGCCCAGGAGCGCTGGTACAGAGGCAACTCCTTCCAAGGGGGAGGAATGAAAGACTCTTGGTCTCGGTGATCCCCTTCTTCCAACCCAACAGCCCTCTTGTCCAAGAAGAAGCTAATTGGGCGCGGGCGACAGCAGCACTTCCGCGGTGCAGCGGCCCCAGGCGGGAGGCGGGAGGCGGAGGCGGGAGACGGGCGGGGGAAGGGAGGGGGCGGGGGTCCGGGGTCCCGCGGGCTGGGCCCTGGCCCCTTCGGCGATCCGGGAGCGGCGAGCGAGTACCTTGCAGGCGGAGTACACTCCGAGTTTCTCCAGTTTCTTGGCCCGCGGAGCGGAGCGCAGTTGCGCCTTCTTCACGGCGATCCGGGCCGAGCCACCGCCTCCGGGTCCTTCGGCCGTGCCCGCCGCCGCCACTGCCATCGCCGGTCCGCAAGCGCCCGAGCCCCCGGCGGCTGCGGCGGCGGCGCACGGGGAGCCCTGCGGCGGCAAGGGAGGCGGCGCGGGGGGCTGTGGGGGCAGCACCCCGAGCCCGGCCCCTGCCCCTGCGCCTGCCCCTGCCACGGCTCCCGCTCCGCTGCCGCCGCTGCCCGGCCCGGCCCCGCCAGTCTCGGACATGCCGCCCCGCTGCACCGCAGGAGGTGCCGAGTGTCAGGCGCCGCCGCCGCCGCCAGGGTCTCCCTCTCGGGCTCTGGTCTCAGGGAGAGCGAGACCCTCCCCCAACGCCCTCCCGCCCCCTTCGCCCACCCCCCTCCCCGCCCCCGCCCTCCCCCGCGCGCGCCGCTCGCCGGGCTAGCTCCGGCCGCGGCCCGCGCTGATGGTGGCGGCGGCGGCAGCTGCTCCCCCAGGAGGGAGGGGACTAGCGGCTCCGCGGCCGGCGCCGCCACTGCACACGCCCTCCCCAGGTTCTCCTCCCCGGGGCTCTGCTCTGCGCCCTGCTTGCGGACATGTTCCTCGGGGCTGCGATCTGCGGGTGCGTGCAGGCGCTGCCAACCTCTCGGTGTGCGGGAGCCGGGGGCCCCCTCGGCCTCTTTCCCGCTGCCCGGGGGGTTTGCGCCCCCACCCCCACCCCTGCGCTTCTACACCTAGCGCTCCCCCGCCAGGGGGCGAAGCCAAGCTCGAGTGGGCTGGGGGGCGGGAGATAGGGGCTGGAGCCCAGGCACCTGCTGGCCGCCTCCTTCTCCGCAACCCCCATGGCCGACCCCCGCACTCCCGAACCCGGGATGAGGGGTGGGGGTGGGGGTGGGGAGACTCCCAGTCATTTGTTCTTCCACTTTGTTCCACCCTCTCTCAGAACAGAGAACTTCCTCCACCCTAGCGGGAGCCAGAGGAAAAAAATATTTTTGAAAAGTACCCGTCCATGCTAATCCTTTCCTTTGTTGCTAATTCACCAAAATAAAGGCGTAATGTTTTCTGTTTCTCTTTTTAAATGTTTTACCGTCCAACTTCTTTAAAAATTAAAAAAGTTTTCTACCTATAGCAATTTCTAGATCCAATCTCCAACAGAAAGAAAAAGACTGTTAATCAATATTTTCCGTAACTTTTGTTTGAAAGTGCTGGTTGTTGAAAGAGCGGTTAAAAGCACTGTCAAAATGAAATCTACGCGCAGTGGGAAAAGTTTGAATGCTGAAAGTTTGTTAATAGGGCTCATCTTTGCATGGTGGGATTAGAATCTGGCTATTTTCTTTTCTAAAATGTTCCAGTCTTTAAAATTGATATCATCAGCAGGCATATTAACCAAGAAAAAAATTTAAGCGTCCAAAAATATTAGTGTTGATTTTTGGCCTCAAATTTTTTTAAAAAGGGTAAAGAACCCCTCAACTCAACGTTTTCAACAATCGCTGAAACTCTTTAAAACGGTCGTTGTCTTTGTTGATGACAATAACGGTAGTGTTTAGTAACGTGGAATAAACATTTCAGTTTTTCATTGGGAAGTTGTGCGCCCTTTCTAAAGCAGCTTTTAAAAGCTCAGGGCTGCTCCTCAGGCCCCTTCACAAGTGCCCTGCTTTTGTAGCATGAGTCATCATTTTTATGTAATACCCATCACAAAATATAAAATTCTTTGCATGCCGTAAGGCCTTCTCTCAACTCCGCACTGTCGCCTTAAGGAATGCACTTTTCCCTGGAAACATTCCCCTTTCCATCCTGTTTTTTCCAATTTTCTCGATAATTTTTCTTCACTCTAGGTTCTTTTGATTTTTAATGCAGAGTGACACATAAAAATGGGAAATTTTTTTGCAGTTTGTAGATCTAAACAGTGATGAGTCCGGTCTGAAAGTCTAAAATATCAGACTCTCCTCTGGGTCTTTCAGGACCGTTCCTTGGACACGTTGGACGTTCATGTTACCACTGTTCCTCTCTCCTGGTTCTGCTGTTTTGCAGATTTTTTTTGCCATTCTCACCAAAGCAGGATGAGTCTTAAATGCTGTGTGCTCCCTTGATCAAAGTCTAACAACAAGATGTTAGCAGGAATTGGTAGGGATTTGGGTTTTACATGTAGGCTTTTGTCAAACTGATTGACTGTTATCCACCTGAGATTGGTGCATTTCATGAGATAGAAATTTTGCTCAAATATATTTTTAAAGTCGTAAATGTTGAACTCCAGTTAATGATGCTGATGCTGAAAGTTTAGGTGTGCAGTGCCCTGTATCTGCAATGTGCTTTGTGATGGATGCATCAAAATATAAGATGGATTGTTGTATCTATGAATAGGCAAATGATAAACAGACATATGATAAAGAAAGTAGAACAAAACATTAAGGGAGAAGCTAGGTGGTGGGTATAGAAGTGTTCGCTGTGCACTTCTTCCAATTTTTCTGTGTTTGAAATTTTTCATAATAAAATGTTGGGGGGAAACACCCAGCTTTAATTTAAACTCACCAGTCCCCTCTCCTCCCAAGCCACTTCCAGAATGCAGGACGCAGGCTATTTCCAGGATGTTTTTTAAGCAGAAGAAAATAAGCTCGTTTCAGCCCACCCTGAAAACCATCACTGTCTGAATGATGAATTGCTTGTGACATCAACTGAACAGTATTTTTCATTATTTCCCTCCTCAGGGCAACCAGATGACACACTGCCTCAGGCTGAAGGCCTAGAGCTCCAAGGTCTTTTTAAAGTGCCGCACAAGCACCAGGCAGGGACATTTCAAGGGCAAAGCATTTGGAAAGCTTCCCCATCAGGTCACTATGAACTGCTGTGTGCAGAGCCCTTTTAGGAAGAGGGTATCAGGAAAATAAAAGGCAAATGCTTTAATTTACAAAGTATTTTACAACTTACTGAGGTAAGGAAGCCACAATTAGAAAATAAAGGATGTGGGGAGTTGGAATTGTAAGCAGCAGGTTGACCACTGGAGGTTACTTCTGGAATGTTAATTCTATTATGAGGCTGTTAACAAAGAATGACCTTTATGCAGATGTAACGGCATAGATAGATCTGGAAGAAAGACTGTTGAATGAACCCCCCTGGACAGTATAATACCATTTATGTTAAAAGGAAACTCACATCTCGGTATACAAGCACAATTCTGTATATGTTCAACAAATGCATATAAAAATGCAAAAGCAAGAGAAAGATTTAGACACAGCAAACTCTTTTTTTTAATTATTTATTTATTGATTTGAGAGAGAGAGAGAGAAAGGAAGGGAGAGAGACAAAGAAACGTTTGTTGCCCGCAGGGATTGGCAACCTTTGCATATCAGGACACTGCTCTAACCAACTGAGCAATCCAACCAGGACCCAGATACAGCAAACTCTTAAAAGAAGCTGCTTTTTCACTGGACACGCTTGAGCATAAAACTTATTCTTCTCACTTTGTATATTCCCAGTTTCTCACTCAAGGAAAAGCCTCAGTAAATGCTAGTAGTCATTTCCACCTCTACACTCTGCTTTGATCTGTTTGTATCTGTCTCCATGGCCCTCACAGCTCTCACCTCAATTACTAATAGCAACTTCCTAACTGGTCTCTCTGCTTTTATCCTTGCTCTATCACAATTCCGTCTAAACACAATTCCATCTGATTGGCAAGAACCACCTCTCCTGGCCCTCTTCCCCAGTGTGTGGTATACTCCAGTCAGACCCAGGAAGCTCGCTCTTGCCTCAGGACCTTTGCATTTGCTCAGTTGCCTGAAACTTTCCCTCAAGCAGCATGCTGGCCCCAAATACTTTAAGTCCTATTTTATTCAGTTTTTATTTTTGGTTGTTCTTTTTATTGATTGATTGATTGATTTTATTGAGAGAGAGTGAATTAGAGAGAGGAAAAAAAACATTCATTTTGTTGTTCCATTTAGTTGTACATTTATTGATCACTTCCCATATGTGCCCTGACCAGGGATTGAACATGCAACCTTAGTGTTTCAAGATGATACTCTAACTGACTGAGCTAACCAGTCAGGGCTGTTAGCTGAAAAACAACTTTCCATATTTAATATAAATAAGCTTGAATGTGTTTGGCTGAACACTGCCCTTGTAAAGAGGGCTTTTCCTAAATATATTCTGTTTTAAATATTAACAAAGGTGCTTATTTTACCAGTCTACCTACCATTCATAATGAAGGTACAAACTCGGTAAAAAAAATTGGTCTCCTTTCTTCTGAATTCAGGCTAAGTGGCTGACAGCTTTTCTAAAACACTATGTGACTATCTCTTCAAGCAAGTTGAAAATTATATAAGGAAATCAAATTTTCCAAAGAACCAAACTTTAGTATGACCTCGATTTTCAGTAACCATCTGAATATCATAAATTTTTTTTTAGCAAGAGAGATACAGACAGAGAGGGGGACAGAAAGGAACATACAGGCAGAAAGGGAGAGAGATGAGAAGCATCAATTCTTTGTTGCAGCACTTTAGTTGTCCATTAATTGCTTCCTCATATGTGCTTTGATGGGAGCAGGGGGCTCCAGCAGAGCGAGGGAACCCTTGCTCAAGCCAGCAACCTTTGGGCTCAAGCCATCGAGCATGGGGTCCTATCTATAATCCCACACTTAAACCAGCAACCCCGCACTCAAGCCGGCAACCTCGGGGGTTTTGAACCTGGGTCCTCTGCATCCCAGGCCAGTGCTCTATCCACTGCACTGCAGCCTGGTCAGGCTAAATATTATGAATTTTATTCTTGTTAGTGCCAGATGATTGTTTTTGAAATACCTAAGAAGGGTGTTTTGAATTTCCTAATTCTGTGAAAATGTTCTTACATATAATTTTACAAAGTAAGAAAAGACATTGCATCAGGACAGGTCTTTTAGTTTAGGGTTCCCTTGTAAGGGCAAACCAACTTCCTTCACTCCTTTACCTGAAGTCCAAATTGGCTGAACACACGGCCTCTGACTTTCTAGGTCTAAAATCAGAGCTCAGAACTGTGTGTTTCAGCTTCTGAAATAGGGGATACACAGCAGTAAGCATTTGTGGTAAAGAAACTGAAGAAGGCCTTGGCCGGTTGGCTCAGGGGTAGAGCGTAGGCCTGGCATGCAGGAGTCCCGGGTTCGATTCCCAGCCAAAGCACACAAGAGAAGCGCCCATCTGCTTCTCCACCCCTCCCCCTCTCCTTCCTCTCTCTCTCTTCCCCTCGCGCAGCCGAGGCTCCATTGGAGCAAAGTTGGCCTGGGCGCTGAGGATGGCTCTGTGGCCTCTGCCTCAGGTGCTAGAATGGCTCTGATTGAGGTAGAGCTATGCCCCAGATGGGCAGAGCATCGCCCCCTGGTGGGCATGCTGGGTGGATTCCGGTCGGGCGCATGCGGAAGTCTGACTGGCTCCCCGTTTCCAACTTCAGAAAAATACAGGAAAAAAAAAAAAAGGAAACTAAAGAAGAAAATTGAAAAGTGGGACAGGACAGTATGTTGATATGTTGATATGTTATTCTCTCAAAACACAAATGGGCTCTGTACATAGTAACATTTTCCCAAAGCACTAAAATTTGTATATTGTTATAAAATATTTCAAACACAGAAAAATACAGTGAGTGATTAAAATATCTGTAAATTCACTTACTATAGAGTTTCTTTCTTTCTTTCTTTCTTTCTTTCTTTCTTTTTTTTTTTTTTTGTATTTTTCTGAAGTTGGAAACGGGGAGGCAGTCAGACAGACTCCTGCATGTGCCCAACCACGATCCACCCAGCATGCCCACCAGGGGGTGGTGCTCTGCCCATCTAGGGCATCGGTCTGTTGCATCCAGAGCCATTCTAGCGCCTGAGGCAGAGGCCATGGAGCCACCCTTAGTGCCTGGGCCAACTTTGCTCCAATGGAGCCTTGGCTGCGGGAGGGGAAGAGAGAGACAGAGAGGAAAGAGAAGGGGAGGAGTGGAGAAGTAGATGGGCACTTCTCCTGTGTGCCCTGGCCGGGAATCGAACCCTGGACTCCTGCACGCCAGGCTGATACTCTACCACTGAGTCAACCGGCCAGGGCTAGAGTTTCTTTTTTTTTTAGCATGCGCAAAAAAGACAGGAACAGAGAAAGATAAGAAGCATCAATTCATAGCTGCAGCACCTTGGTTGTTCATTGATTGCTTTCTCAAATGTGTGTTGATGAAGGAGAGGAGAAGGAGGCTCCAGCTGAGCCAGTGACCCCTTGCTCAAGCCAGCGACTTTGGGCTCAAGCTAGTGACCTTGGGCTTCAAGCTAATGATCTCTGGGCTCAAGCCAGTGACCTTGGGGTTTTGGACCTGGGTCTTCAGTGTCTCACCTATATCTACTGCACCACCACCTGGTCAGGCAACTATAGAGTTTCTTTTTTTCTTTTCTTTTTTACAGAGAGAGAGAGAGAGAGAGAGAGAGTCAGATAGGGACAGACAGACAGGAACGGAGAGAGATGAGAAGCATCAATCATCAGTTTTTTGTTGTGACACCTTAGTTGTTCATTGATTGCTTTCTCATATGTGCTTTGACTATGGGGCTACAGCAGACCGAGTAACCCCTTGCTCGAGCCAGCGACCTTGGGTCCAAGCTGGTGAGCTTTGCTCAAACCAGATGAGCCCCCGCTCAAGCTGGCGACCTCAGGATCTTGAACCTGGATCCTCCGCATCCCAGTCTGACGCTCTATCTACTGTGCCACTGCCTGGTCAGCCTATAGAGTTTTATTTATTTATTTATTTATTTATTTATTCATTTATTTTACAGAGACAGAGAGAAAGTCAGAGAGAGGGATAGACAGGGACAGAAAGACAGGAACAGAGGTAAGAAGCATCAATCATTAGTTTTTCGTTGTGCATTGCAACACCTTAGTTGTTCATTGATTGCTTTCTCATATGTGCCTTAACTGCGGGCCTTCAGCAGATCGAGTAACCCCTTGCTCAAGCCAGTGACCTTGGGTCCAAGCTGGTGAGCTTTTGCTCCAACCAGATGAGCCCATGCTCAAGCTGGTGACCTCGGGGTCTCGAACTTGGGACTTCAGCATCCCAGTCCTATGCTCTATCCACTGCGCCACCACCTGGTCAGGTGCTATAGAGTTTCTTAATGTTTTCTTTTATCAAATACCGTAGATACATATATACTTTAATTAGTTTAAGAAATCCTCCGTCATATCTCGCTTTATCTCATATTCCAAGTATCCTTCTTGCTCATCTTTTCTTTTTTTTCTTTAATATTTTATTTATTCATTTTAGAGAAGGGAGAAAGGGAGAGTGAGAGAGAGAAGGGGGAGGAGCAGGAAGCATCAACTCCCATTTGTGCCTTGACCAGGGCAGCCAGGGCCTCAAACCGGTGACCACAGCATTCCAGGTTGACACTTTATCCACTGTGCCACCACAGGTCAGGCCTCATGTTTTATTTTTTTAACATTTACAAAATAAAGCCTGCAGAGAAGGATTGGGTGAACTTCTACCTTAAAGAGCTAGATCGTAGATTAGGTTTTGTGGGTCATAGTCTCTATTGCAACTACTCAACTCTGCCAAAGGACAGTGTTCTGGGAGGGGACACTTCTTTCTCTTACAAGGTTGGAAACCAAGCAGGATATTGGCATATAACCAAACACTCTCATCATTCTTGTTACTGTGGTTTTGATCTATACTTTTTATTACCCAGACCAACTTATTTTACTGCAATATATTCGTTTGCTAGGGCTGCCATAACAAAGTACTAGAAACTAGATGGCCTAAACAGAAATGTATTTCCTCGTAGTTCTAAGGATTAGAAGTCCAAGATGAAGGTGTTGGCAGCATTGGTTTTTCTGAGGCCTCTCTCCAGAGTGTTCAGATGAGCATTTTCACTCATGCTCTTTCCTCTGTGTGTGTCTGTGTCCTAATCTCTTCTTATAAGGACACAAGTAATATTTATTAAGGATTACCTTAATGATCTTATTTAACCTTAATTATCTCTTTAAGACCCTATCTTCAAGTACAATCATATCCTCATCAAACTTTGATATCATCAATCGCTTTAATTTTCACCATTTTGGTGGTTGTATAGTGGTATATCTCTGATTTTTGTTGTTGTTTTTACAGAGACTCAAAGAGAGTCAGAGAGAGGGATAGACAGGGACAGACAGACAGGAACGGAGAGAGATGAGAAGCATCAATCATCAGTTTTTAGTTGTGACACCTTAGTTGTTCATTGATTGCTTTCTCATATGTGCCTTGACCGTGAGCCTTCAGCAGACCGAGTAACCCCTTGCTCGAGCCAGTGACCTTGGGTCCAAGCTGGTGAGCTTTGCTCAAACCAGATGAGCCCGTGCTCAAGCTGGCGACCTCGGGGTCTCGAACCTGGGTCCTCCACATCCCAGTCCGATGCACCGGTATCTCTCTGGTTTTAATTAGCATTTACAACATGCGTAAGATTAAACATATTTTCATTTGCTTATTGGCATTTTGGATAGCATTTTTTGTGAAATAAATGCCCAATTCTTTGCCCCATTTTTTTTAAATTTTACTTATTCATTTTTAGAGAGGAGAGAGAGAGACAGAGAGAGAGAAGGGGGAAGGAGCTGGAAGCCTCAACTCCCGTATGTGCCTTGACCAGGCAAGCCCAGGGTTTTGAACCGGCGACCTCAGCACTTCCAGGTTGATGCTCCATCCACTGCGCCACCACAGGTCAGGCTCTTTGGCCCATTTTAAAATTAGTTTGTCTTATTCTTATCAATTTGTGGTAAACTTTTAATTTATATTTTGGATTTGAATCCTTCGGTGGCTATATGTGTTGCAAATTTCTCTTAGTTGGTAGCTTGCCCTTTCCTCTTCTTTGATGAACAGAAACTCTGACTTTTATTGGTCTGATTTATCAATAGTTTCTTTAATGTTGAGTGCTTTTATATCCACTTTACAAACTCTTTGCCTAACACATGTTTGTGAAGAGATTCTCCTGTGTGTTCTTTGAGTTTCATTGTTCTTATCTTTCACAATTAGGTCCCCTGTTGCATCTCTGTCAATTTCTGAGTATAGTGTGAGGTAGCAGTCACTCTCTTATTCAAGTGTTCTCTTTATATTTCTTTTTTTTCTTTTTGTATTTTTCTGAAGTTGGAAACGGGGAGGCAGTCAGACAGACTCACCTGCATGCACCCGACCAGGATCCACCCGGCACGCCCACCAGGGGACGATGCTCTGCCCATCTGGGGCGTTGCTCTGTTGCAACCAGAGTCATTCTAGCGCCTGAGGTAGAGGTCACAGAGCTATCCTCAGTGCCCGGGCCATCTTTGCTCCAATGGAGCCTTGGCTGCAGGAGGGGAAGAGAGAGACAGAAAGGAAGGAGAGGGGGAGGGGTAGAGAAGCAGATGGGCGCTTCTCCTGTGTGCCCTGGCTGGGAATCAAACCTAGGACTCCTGCACGCCAGGCCAACACTCTACCACTGAGCCAACCGGCCAGGGCCTCTTTGTATTTCATTTTTAAACAATCAGTGATAAAGATTCAGAGCAGGATTGCTTTTATAGCATGACCTTGTAGCTCAGTCTTTACTAAAAGTTCAAGGTAGTACTTTTTAAAAATACTCTTATAGGCCTGACCTGTGGTGGCGCAGTGGATAAAGTGTCAACCTGGAAACGCTGAGGTTGCCGGTTCAAAACCCTGGGCTTACCTGGTCAAGGCACATATGGGAGTTGATGCTTCCTGCTCCTCTCCCCCTTCTCTCTCTCTCTCTCTCTCTCTCTCTCTCTCTCTCTCTCCTCTCTATAATGAATAAATAAAATCTTTAAAAAAATAAAAACAATAGTCTTATACCCCATTAAAGATGTCATGTTTTTTAATTAGTTTTTTTTTTTTTTTTTACAGAGGCAGAGATAGACAGGGACAGACAGACAGGAACAGAGAGAGATGAGAAGCATCAATCATCAGTTTCTCGTTGCGCATTGCGACTTCTTAGTTGTTCATTGATTGCTTTCTCACATGTGCCTTGACCGTGGGCCTTCAGCAGACCGAGTAACCCCTTGCTGGAGCCAGCGACCTTGGGTCCAAGCTGGCGAGCTCTTTGCTCAAGCCAGATGAGCCCGCGCGCGACCTCGGAGTCTCGAACCTGGGTACTTCCGCATCCCAGTCCGAAGCTCTATCCACTGCGCCACCGCCTGGTCAGGCGTTTTTTAATTAGTTTTTAAAACAGCATCACCGTTACCCTCAGGCAACAGGAGCCCCTACTCTGTGACCCATAGTTTAGATAGTTACACACATCAAAAATACTCAAAGGCAGAGTGGGGGTGGGAGGAGGGTCACCTCTGTCACTTGTCTCTTGGTGTGAGCGTCAGACTGGGCAACCCTGTAAAGCTAGACATCTACCCTTCTGGCTAACAGTATCAAGCCCCAGGGAGTCGCACTTCCTCACACCTCTTGTCCTAGTTCCTCCAACAGAAAGGGCCAGCATCAGAATACTGAGAAGTTCTGCATGTGAGAGAGGCACAATTTAGGAGCACAGGAAGGATTTGAGTGGCAGCAATGCTTAGGTAAGAGAAAAGACAAATTAATTAACTTGTCAAATCCTTCTTCTTAGCGTGAATGTGAAAGAGTCTTGCATAACCAAGTATTGTTTCCCAGAGTGCCAAGCAGCCACTTCCTGGCTTCTCTTTGTGTTCCAATTCATGCTTCTGGAGCCCCTCATAAATTAGCCCAGTATTCACTGACTTGGCATAGTTCCCGAGGAACATTTTGTGATATTAAACAATTTATTTTTCCTTTAAATGTATATGTATAGGCCCTGGCTGGTTGGCTCAATGGTAGAGCATTGACCCAGCATATGGACATCCCGGATGTGATTCCTGGTCAGGGCACACAGGAGAAATGACCATCTGCTTCTCTACCCCTCCTCTTTCCCTTCTCTCTCTCTATCTCTCTCTTCTTCTCCCACAGCCATAACTCTGTTGGAGCAAGTTGGCCCCAGGCACTGAGGGTATCTCTGAGGCCTCACCTCATGCGCTAAAATAGCTTGGTTGCTGAGCAATGGAGCAGCAGCCCCAGATGGGCAGAGCATTGCCAGGTAGGGGGCTTGCTGGGTAGAATCTGAATGGGGCTCATGTGAGAGTCTGTATCTGTCTCCCCATTTCTCACTTAAAAAAAAAAAAATTTTTTTTTAATGTCTATGTATATAGCCTGTTGGGCAAATAAGTTTGTAAAATTTGTGTTATTTGATTTTGCTCACTTTTGTTAAAAATGGCCGTTGCCCACGTGAAACGGCTAATTACCTTCCAGCTTGGGAAGGAGCTTGGTTGTGCTAATGTTTGCTGGAGGTGGGGTTTTCGTGCCAAAAAGTTTTAAGAAGAAGAAGAAGGAGGGAAAGAAGGAGGTCATGTTTTTGCAGAGAAGCAGCCAAGATGGCAGGGTGCTGAAGGAGCAGCCAGTTTGTGCAGAGAGAAGGAGATGGGGAACTAGAGGTGACTGAGCTAGTGGGGACTTTTGATTCTAGGAAAATTCGGATGTGTCAGTAGCTTTGTGAGCGCTGAATGAGTGGGGTTTGGAGCCCTGTGTGTTTGTGTTTACTCGCCTGCCAGGTGCGAGGCTGGAATAAAGGAATGGCCCACCAGTTTTCGGCTCCACTGTTTCTCTACCGTCTGTCCAAATTCAATGAGAACCTGCATGTGCCTGGCTATGACAGTGGCCGCAGCTACGACCATAGACCTAAACATTACATATGGGAAGTGTGACACCAATTTTTTCAGTGGCCAATAGACGAACATTGATTGCAAAAACTGTAATCAGGTTTTTTAAAAATTATTTTAAAAAAACATTGCATTTTTCTTTTTTTAAGAGAGAGAGAAAAGTCAGGGGAGGAGCAGGAAGCAGCAACTCTTAGTAGTTGTTCTCATATTTGCCTTGACCAGGCAAGCCCAGGGTTTCAAACTGGTAACCTCAGCATTCCAGGTCAATGCTTTATTCACTGCACCACCACCACCACAGGTTAGGCAAAAAGACATTGAATTTTTTTAAAAAGATAAAATATTTGCTAATTTTAACATTGTTAAAAATTGGATAGTGATAACAGGTCCTTTTTAATTTTTTAGAAGATAATGTTTTGGTTTTTTTGGGGGGTTTTTTGTTTGTGGCAGAGACAGAGAGAGTCAGAGAGAGACAGATAGGGACAGACAGGAACGCAGAGAGATGAGAAACATGAATTCTTCGTTTTGGTTCCTTAGTTGTCCATTGATTGATTTCTTATATGTGCCTTGACAGGGGGGCGGGGCTACAGCAGACCGAGTGACCTGAGCCAGCGACCTTAGGTTCAAGCTGGTGAGCCTTGCTCAAACCCGATGAGCCCCCGCTCAAGCTGGCGACCTCAGGGTCTCGAACCCGGGTCCTCCGCATCCCAGTCTGACGCTCTATCCACTGCGCCACCGCCTGGTCAGGCAGAAAAACTAGAAGTTCAATTGTTTAAGGTGACTGTATGACCAGTAGCCATGGCCACCATCACTGCCGCCTGGCCTGTGCAGGTTTGCATTTGATTCAGACAGACAGTAATGAAACAACGGAGCCAAGAACTGGTGGGCCATTAGCTTTAATCCTAGCTTGCACCCGGGGGGGGGGGGGCAAGAAATACACACAATAGGAAAACAATTCTCTTGCCATTTAGGGTTCCCAAAGTCACTGACTTATCCGAGTTTCTTAGAATCAAAGGTTTCTACCTCACCAGCCTTATTCACCTCTGTTCATCATCTCCTTCTCTCTGCACAAACTGGTTTCTTCTTTGGCACTCTGCCACTTGGCTGCCTCTTCTCTGCAATCCTAATGGCAGGAACCAAGAGAGAGAGCCCCCAGTCTACCTTATTTTATTTTATTTATTTATTTTTATTTATTGATATTTAGAGAGAGAGGAGAGAGAAGGGGGAGGAGCAGGAAGCATCAACTCCCATATGTGCCTTGACCAGGCAAGCCCAAGGTTTTGAACTGGCAACCTCAGTGTTCCAGGTCGATACTTTATCCCACTGCGCCACCACAGGTCAGGCGACCTTATTTTTTAGTGTAGAAATTAAAGCCTTTAAGCCAATATACAAATAAAGAAGTCTCTGATACAAAGCCACTTATCTGAGGCATAAATGGGATTCCTCATAAGAGTGCACCACCCCACATCATGCAACAGTCAAGGGTGTGGGGAAAAGCTTAGTGTTGAGAAGATCTTAGTATTAAAAGGGTGGGAAAGGCTTAATCTTAAAACTAAGCCTTAGGCTATAAGGACCCTGCCTGCTTACAGCCTGTCCCCCACACCCAATGCAAACTATAAGCGAGCAAAACATATACATCATATTTGCAAACTTATTTGACCCACAGTGACCAATATGTCTTAGTGGAACTCTGACACATAGCCTGTGTCAGGCATTTCTTGGCCTAGTGAGAAGTCCTGGGCAGCTCAGAAATGTGTGACCGAAGTCAATTTAACTAACTCTTACTAACAGTTTGCCTTACAGGTTCGCTGCCAGTCTTCAGCAAAACCAAAGGAAAGTTTCAGGAAGTTAGCACTGCTGGCCACATTTACACATCTTTAGGCATGTACCTGGAATGTTTTAACAGCTGGAATACAACTTCTGCAGTGATTCATGAGAAATTCATATTCGTTACAGCACTCAAGGATAATCAAATAAGGATAACTAACAGTTTTCGGGTATATGCCAGGCACTGTGCTAATCCCTTTGGGGAAAATATCCTACCTATTCTGCACTATTAATAAAATTATGATTCTCACTTTAACAATAAGGAATTTGAGGCTCAGAGAAGTTGAGTAACTTGTGCCAGGGTCTCCTGTGCTCATAAGGACTTAACTTTCGGCTGTTAAAAGAGCCTACTAAAGTACTAAAGAGCTGCCTAAGGGCCTGAACATGTGTTGTGACTAACTTAATCTTCATAAGAACCCTAATAAGGAGCACCTGGGAGTTGCATTGACAGGAAGAGCCTTTAGCTGCGGCACCTGGCATCATGTGTAATACAGATGATAATTGTCATGGGTACAAGCTCCGCCCCCCTCCTGATTTGAAAGCAGGAGGGAAAGTGTGCTTTCTCCTTTCACCCTGTTGCAAATCAAGTGCTCTGTACAGAAGAGATTTTTTTATTCTAAAGCAGCACTACTCAACAGAACTTTCTGCGATACTAGAAATGTTCTGCCCTGGCTTGTTGGCTCAGTGGTAGAGCGTCAGCCTGGCCTGTGGATGTACCGGGTTTGATTACTGGTCAGGGCACGCAGGAGAAGCAACCACCTGCTTCTCCAAGCCTCTCCCTCCCCTTCTCTCTCTCTCTCTCTCTCTCTCTCTCTCTCTTCTTCTCCTGCAGCCCTGGCTCCATTGATTTGAGCGAGTTGGCCTCGGGAACTGAGGATGGCTCAGTGGCCTCCACCTCAGGTGCTAAAAAAAAAATGGCTTGGTTGCCAAGCAACAGAGCAATGGCCACAGATGGGCAGAGCATGGCCCCTAGTGGACTTGCTGGGTGGATCTCGGTCAGGGTACATGTGGGAGTTTGTCTCTCTGCCTCCCCTCTTCTCACTAAAATTGAAAAGAAAAAGTTCTAAATTGGTGCTGTCCAATGTGGAAGCCACTGACCACATGTGGCCACTGAGCATGTGAAATGGGGCTGGTGAGATTTATGAACTGAAAATTTAATTTTCTTTCATTTTAACTGGTTTAAACTTAAATACACTTGTGGCTAGTGGCTGCTATATTGGACAGCACAGCTATAGAGGGTAAGACCACCTGGTGGCCAATTTCTTAGCCGAGTCTAAGAGTTTCTGATTTCCACTCTCCTCCTTGTAGCACTGCTTGTTGGCCAGCTTCTGGTGTGAATGTTCGGATGAAGGCACCGCTGACAACTGAGGAAGAGGGAAAAGATTTGAGATCTTTCTCACTCCCTTTATTAAAAACTAAATACTTAAGTGCTCAAACATGTATTTCATTTGTCCATTTCTTTTTTTATTATTATTCCTCATTTTAGAGAGTGAGGAGAGAGATAGAGAGAGAAGGCGGTGAGCAAGAAGCATCAACTCTCATATGTGCCTTGACCAGGCAAGCCGGGGATTTTGAACTGGTGACCTCAGCATTTCAGGTTGACGTTGTATCCACTGCGCCACCACAGGTCAGGCTTGTTCATTTCTTTCTTTCTTTTTTTTTATTATTTTTTTTTTGTATTTTTCTGAAGCTGGAAACGGGGAGAGACAGTCAGACAGACTCCCACATGCGCCCCACCGGGATCCACCCGGCATGCCCACCAGGGGGCGACGCTCTGCCCACCTGGGGGTGATGCTCTGCCCCTCCGGGGCATCGCTCTGTTGCAACCAGAGCCACTCCAGCGCCTGGGGCAGAGGCCAAGGAGCCATCCCCAGCGCCCGGGCCATCTTTGCTCGAATGGAGCCTCGGCTGCGGGAGAGGAAGAGAGAGACAGAGAGGAAGGAGAGGGGGAGGGGTGGAGAAGCAGATGGGCGCTTCTCCTGTGTGCCCTGGCCGGGAATCGAACCCGGGACTTCTGCACGCCAGGCCAACGCTCCACCACTGAGCCAACCGGCCAGGGCCTTGTTCATTTCTTTATTTGACAAATATCTATAGAACTCTTTTTACACAGGGCAGGCATAGCTGCATTGGCTCTGGGGTAAAAATGGCAAGCAGGACAACTGGAGAGACATAAATGAAATAATCGCACTTATATATGATTAGAAAGTTGAATAAGTGAAAAGTGTCAGAAGCAGTGAAAGTGTTTTTCAAGGATGATGGCTTTGATGGAGGCAGCGGAAATCCCTTTCTGACGATGCTGAAATCCAGCGCGTGAAGGAGAGGTTTCAACGGAGCCGAGGAGAACGAGCCAGAATCAGCGACAGTGGAGGGGACTGCATTAGAGCTGGAGGGAATCCCATGTACAGACCCGCGGGGGGCGAGGGGTGGACATGTTTGAGGAACTTTAAAGAAGAGGAAAGCAGGGACAGAGGGGACTCAAGGGGCAGAACCCTGTCTGTCACATCAGGGCCTTTGATCTTTATTTATCCTAAAAGCTGCAATGAGCTCCTAGAAGGTTTTTTTTTTTTTTAATTTTTGTTTTTATTTGTTTTTTAAGATTTTATTTATTCATTTTAGAGAGGAGAGAGAGAGAGAAGGGGGGAGGAGCAGGAAACATCAACTCCCATATGTGCCTTGACCAGGGAAGTCAGAGTTTTGAACCAGCGACCTCAGTGTTCCAGTGTTCTCAGATGCTTTATCCACTGCGCCACGACAGCCAGGCTCCTAGACGGTTTTAAGGAGAGGAGTGGCCTGACTAGAAAATAAATTAAAGAAACAAAACAAAACAAACAGAAAAAAAAACGCCAACAACAAAAAAGAACCCTTGGCTTTTAATAAGGGTTTCATTGTTCCTTGTTCCTTCCTTCCTTCCTCCTCCCGCGGGCAGGCAGGTGACTTCCCCAGACGCAGGGCTGCAGCTGGCTCCAGGGGCAGATCCTCAGAACAGACGAGAAGTGCTTGGTCCTGGGCCCAGAGGATGAATAGAACTAAGCCGTGTTCTTTCCGCGAATGCTCTGTGTGTTCTCTCTGTGTGTTTCTGCCATTAAGTAAATACTGGGGTATTTATAAAAACTGTCAGCAAACCACCCACTCCATTTTCTTCACCACGGGCCCAGAAGCCCTCAAACAGTAACAGCCTGTACCAGCATCTCAGTGATATCCAGAGACAGCTCCGAAAGGACTACTAATTATAACTTCCACAGGGCTGGTGGCTGCTGCCGTAACTGTCATGATCAGGGTTGTGGAGCATCTAGCAAACTGGAAGTTCACGGGCAGGTTTCTTTTTTTTTGTATTTTTCTGAAGTTGGAAACGGGGAGGTACTCAGACAGACTCCCGCATGCGCCCGACCCGACTGGGATCCACCCGGCACGCCCACCAGGGGGTGATGCTCTGCCCATCTGGGGCGTTGCTCTGTCGCGACCAGAGCCACTCTAGCGCCTGAGGCAGAGGCCATGGAGCCATCCTCAGTGTGTGGGCCAACTTTGCTCCATTGGACCTTGACTGCGGGAGGGGAAGAGAGAGACAGAGAGGAAGGAGAGAAGGAGGGGTGGAGAAGCAGACAGGCGCTTCTCCTGTGTGCCCTGGCCGGAATCGAATGCGGGACTCCTGCACGCCAGGCCGCCGCTCTACCACTGAGCCAACCGGCCAGGGCTCACGGGCAGGTTTAAGCTCAGCAAGGGCAGCCTGCTAGAGAGGATGACTTTCGGTATTTACTAGTCTGGCCACCTTTACACTGAGCCACAACAGGTTGATTGACCTACAGTTGGGAGAATGACAAGCTAAAGAATGCATTCCCGTGGGGGGGGGGGGGGGTAAGGGAGGCAAGGAAAGAAGAGTGAAATGAGAAAAAAGACTGGTGAATGTATGTGACCTACCAAAGTTGCAAATAATAAGACTCCAACTTGCTTATGCAGCGTGAATCACTGTCCTCTTCTTGCAAAATGAATTGATTTTGCCTCTGTCCCTGGCATAATGGAAAAGTCACCCATTTTTCTGGTCAGCACTCTGGATCTTAATTCCCAGCTTTGCCACTTCCTCCAGGCAAGGTGACTCATGTTCCAGAGTTCGTGTGCTTGTCTGTAAAATGGGTTAATAGTGGCCCTGGCCAGTTGGCTCAGTGGTAGAGCGTCGGCCTGGCGTGCAGGGGTCCCAGGTTCGATTCCTGGCCAGGGCACACAGGAGAAGCGCCCATCTGCTTCTCCACCCCTCCCCCTCTCCTTCCTCTCTGTCTCTCTCTTCCCCTCCTGCAGCCGAGGCTCCATTGGAGCAAAGATGGCCCGGGCACTGGGGATGGCTCCTTGGCCTCTGCCCCAGGTGCTAGAGTGGCTCTGGTCGCCACAGAGCGACGCCCCAGAGGGGCAGAGCATCGCCCCCTGGTGGGCAGAGCATCACCCCTGGTGGGCGTGCCGGGTGGATCCCAGTGGGGCTCATGCGGGAGTCTGTCTGACTGTCTCTCCCCATTTCCAGCTTCAGAAAAAATACAAAAAAAAAAAAAAGGTTAATAGTGTCTGTTCACAGGGCTGAATGAATGTGAGATAACATAAATGGAATGCTTAGAAATAGTTCCTGCAACCTGACCAGGTGGTGGTGCAGTGGATAGAGCATCGGACTAGGACCTGGAGGACCCAGATTTGAAACCTCGAGGTCATGGGCTCATCCGGCTTGAGCGAGGGGTTGCTGGCTTGAGCGTGGGATTATAGACACGACCCCATGGTCGCTGGCGTGAGCCCAAGGTCGCCAGCTCGAGCAAGGAGTCACTCACTTTGTTGGAGCCCCCTGGCCCCCATTAAGGCACAGATGAGAAAGCAATCAATGAACAACTAAGGTGCCAGAACGAAGAATTGATGCTTCTCATCTCTCTCCCTTCCTGTCTGTCTCTCCCTATCTGTCTGTCCCTCTTTCTGTCTCTCTCTCTCTCTCTCTCTGTCACAAAAAAAGAAAAGAGTCTCTGCACATAGTAAACACTGGCATCATTATTATCCAGTCATGCATATGTATGTCTATCTTGCCCTTGACACTGAGCTCCTCAAGTGTAAAGACCTGTCATTGGCTTTTTTTTTTTTTTTTTTTGTATTTTTCTGAAGCTGGAAACGGGGAGAGACAGTCAGACAGACTCCCGCATGCACCCGACCGGGATCCACCCGGCACGCCCACCATGGGCGATGCTCTGCCCACCAGGGAGCGATGCTCTGCCCCTCCGGGGTGTCGCTCTGCCGTGACCAGAGCCACTCTAGTGCCTGAGGCAGAGGCCCTAGAGCCATCCTCAGTGCCCGGGCCAACTTTGCTCCAATGGAGCCTTGGCTGCAAGAGGGGAAGAGAGAGACAGAGAGGAAGGAGGGGGGGGGTGGAGAAGCAAATGGGCGCTTCTCCTATGTGCCCTGGCCAGGAATCGAACCCGGGTCCCCCGCACACCAGGCCTATGCTCTACCGCTGAGCCAACCGGCCAAGGCCCTGTCATTGGCTTTTAGGTCTAGTGCCTACTCCTGTAGATACTCAATGTAAAAAGTGAGTCATTGAGCCCTGGCCCGTTGGCTCAGTGGTAGAGCGTTGGCCTGGCATGCAGGAGTCCCAGGTTCGATTCCCAGCCAGGGCACACAGGAGAAGTGCCCATCTGCTTCTCCACCCCTCCCCCTCTCCTTTCTCTCTGTCTGTCTCTTCCCCTCCTGCAGCCAAGGCTCCATTGGAGCAAAGTTGGCCCGGGCGCTGAGGATGGCTCTATGGCCTCTGCCTCAGGCGCTAGAGTGGCTCTGGCTGCAACAGAGTGATGCCCCAGATGGGCAGAGCATCGCCCCCTGGTGGGCATGCCGGTGGATCCCGGTCAGGCACATGCGGGAGTCTGTCTGACTGCCTCCCCGTTTCCAACTTCAGAAAAATACAAAAAAAAAAAAAAAAAGTGATCAGTTAACAACTAAAGTGAAGCAACTAGCCTGACCAGGTGGTGGCACAGTGGATAGAGCTTCGGACTGGGATACCAAGGACCCAGGTTCGAGACCCCGAGGTCGCCAGCCTGAGCCCGGGCTCATCTGGTTTGAGCAAAGCTCACCAGCTTGGACCCAAGGTCGCTGGCTCAAGCAAGGAGTTACTTGGTCTGCTGAGAAAGCAATCAATGAACAACTAAGGAGCCACAACGAAGAATTGATGTTTCTTATCTCTTTCCCTTCCTGTCTATCTGTCCCTCTCTCTGACTCTCTCTGTCTCTGCCACAAAAAAAAAAAAAAAAAAAATTAAAGTGAAGCAACTATGAGATGATGCTTCTGCCTCTCTCCTCCCTCTCTCTCTCTTTCCCTTCCTGTCTCTCTCTCTCTCTCTAAAATCAATAAAAAAATTAAAGTAAAAATTATAAAAATAAATTGTCCCTGTTTTCACTGTATTTTTGGCAGTGGTTACGGTGAGGAAAGGGAGACCTCTGCTTTTTCTCTGACTACTTCTTTATTGTGGTTTTGTTTTGTTTTGTTTTTTAGATTTTATTCATTTTACCGAGAAGAAAGAAGGAGGGCAGGGAAAGAGCTGGCACCAACTGCCATATGTGCCTTGACCAGGCAAGCCCAGGGTTTTGAACCTGCGCTCTCAGCATTCCAGGTTGACACTTGATCCACTGCGCCACCACAGGCCAGGCATCCTTTATTGTTTAAATATTATAAAAAGTAGAATGCTTTAACTGGGTATCAAATAAATAAATGAAAGTGCAACATGTTTTTTAAATCAATAAAATAATCAATTAATAAAAATGAAACAAATGAACTGACAACAAATACACCTTGAAAGACAAGTTACTGAGAACCCATGTAGAGATATACCCACCCTCTCCTTTGGGAAGAATTTCATGTGGAATATGTTCTCTCATTTTCTCAGAAAGAAGCTGACAGTCACTGGTTAAGTTCCGTAAGGGGGTTTTCCTACGACCTTAATCAGCACACAGCCTGAGGGCTGCATGTGGAGATGAGATATGAGCGCCACCCCACCCTGCAAGATGCCCCATCCCAGCAAGTGGAGCCCACAGGGGACTCAGGACCTGCTTGAAGACCACGCCTCACTCCTTTCCACACTGACGGCGGCTGGGGATGCTGCCGCTGCTGGAAATGAACAGGCAGTACATGCACTCATGGTGTCAATGAAAAAGCAATCGAATAACAGGGCATTCAGATTACAGGTATCAAATAGTGTTTCCTACCAAACCGGTGAAGATGTGTTTACAGTCTCCACACAATACTGGCCCGGGGTGAGGGGGCAGGGATGAGAGGTTTGCTGAGGCCGAGGAGGCTGCTGTTCCAAGGGGAATGACTTGAGAGGCGGGCAGACTGGAGGAAGCAGAGTAGCCAGGAGGCTAGTTCAGTAAGTCAGGCTGGCACTCTGGTACCTGAAACAGTGATAGCAGTGGGGGCGGAGTCAGGCCGGCACTCTGGTACCTGAGACAGTGATGGCAGTGGGGACGGAGACAGTGACGGCAGTGGGGACGAAGTCAGGCCGGCACTCTGGTACCTGAAACAGTGATGGCAGTGGGGACAAAGTCAGGCCGGCACTCTGGTACCTGAAACAGTGATGGCAGTGGGGACAAAGTCAGGCCGGCACTCTGGTACCTGAGACAGTGATGGCAGTGGGGATGGAGACAGTGACGGCAGTGGGGACGGAGTCAGGCAGGCACTCTGGTACCTGAAACAGTGATGGAAGTGGGGACGGGACAGTGATGGCCGTGGGGACGGAGTCAGGTCGGCACTCTGGTACCTGAGACAGTGACGGCAGTGGGGGCGGAGTCAGGCAGGCACTCTGGTACCTGAGACAGTGACGGCAGTGGAGGCGGAGTCAGCCAGGCACTCTGGTACCTGAGACAGTGACGGCAGTGGGGACGGAGTCAGGCCGGCACTCTGGTACCTGAGACAGTGATGGCAGTGGGGAGGGAGATAAGTAGGTTACCAGAAGGATATTGAAGAGAGAGATTCGATGGGCCTTAATGATTTACATATATTTATATATCCTGAAAGGGAGGACAGGGCGGTGGTGATGATAGTGGTGGCACCTGTCACAGTAAGGCTTCATTTAGTAAATCTGAACCCTAGGAATTATGGAATAAAGAATTCATTGTTGGCCCTGGCTGGTTGGCTTAGTCGTAGAGTGTCAGCCCGGCATGTGGATGTCCTAGGTTCAATTCCTAGTCAGGGCACACAGGAGAAGCAACCATCTGCTTCTCCACCCCTCCCATTTCTCTCTCTCTCTCTCTCTCTTTGTCCTCTCACAGCCATGGCTCGATCGGTTCCAGCGCATTGGCCTTGGGTACTGAGGATAGCTCTGTGGAGCCTCCAACTCAGGTGCTAAAAATAGCTCCATTGTAAGCATGGCCCCAGATGGGCAGGGCATTGACCCCAGATGGAGGTGTCAGAAGGATCCCAGTTGGGGCACATGCGGGAGTCTGTCTATCTATCTGCCCTCCTTTCACTTAGAAAAAGAAGAATTCATTGTTGAAATTAGACCTTACATCAGGGGTCCCCAAACTTTTTACATAGAGGGCCAGTTCTCTGTCCCTCAGACCGTTGGAGGGCCGGAGTATAAAAAAAACTATGAACAAATCCCTATGCACAATGCACATATCTTATTTTTAAGTAAAAAAACAAAACGGGAACAAATACAATATTTAAAATAAAGAACAAGTAAATTTAAAACAAACTGACCAGTATTTCAATGGGAACTATGCTCCTCTCAATGACCACCAATGAAACAGGTGCCCCTTCCAGAAGTGCGGTGAGGGCCGGATAAATGGCCTCAGAGGGCTGCATGTCGCCCGCGGGCTGTAGTTTGGGGACCCCTGCCTTACATAGTTTGTAAGAGGAGCTGGGCAATTGCACATCTGAGGAGGAGTGTTGTTACCAGTGAAGTCCCCGATCAGTCAGTCTAAGAAGCCAAAGATGTCCAGCCAACAAAATAGAGCCACAAAGGGGAGGCTGAGAAATCTAAAGAAAGCATTTGCCTTGGTGGGTCCAAGATGGAACCCACTAACCACCCCAGCATCTGTGAGCCATCTCATTGAACCATAATGGCATTCAGATGTAGTGCTCCCAAATTCCTTTCTTTTTTTAAAAAAGTACTAGTTGAGAAAGGTTCCATTTTATTTGTTTGTTTATTTTTTTTTCTTTTCTTTCAGAGAGAGGGATAGATAGGGACAGACAGACAGACAAGAATGGAGAGAGATGAGAAGCATTAATCATCAGTTTTCATTGCGACACCTTAGTTCACTGATTGCTTTCTCATATGTGCCTTGACCGCGGACCTTCAGTAGACCGAGTAACCCCTTGCTCAAGCCAGCGACCTTGGGTCCAACCCGGTGAGCTTTTTGCTCAAGCCAGATGAGCCCACACTCAAGCTGGCGACCTCAGGGTCTCGAACCCAGGTCTTCCACTTCCCAGTCTGACAATCTATCCACTGCACCATCACCTGGTCAGGCCCAAATTCCTTTATTCCTTTCTTGACCAACTCTCACCTGGAACCCCATATGGAAGGGTTTCTGGGAAATATAGTTTCCAGCCTAACCTAGCTAATAACGGTGGGGGAAGATTCTGGAGGAAAGATAGTAAATTCCTTTTTGGACATGTTGACTTTGAGTTGACTGTGATGTATCCCCACGGAGATGTCCAGCGAGCTTTTGAGCTTATCCAACTTTCTTCAACATGCAAGCAAACTGGTTCAGGGCTCTAGCTCTAATCCAGCCTGGGGTGAGAAAGTAGAATGCAGCGGTAGATTAAGAACCCAGGGACTAAAGATATCAGCCAGGAGTAAAGGTGGGCCCAAAAAACAGTCCAAAAAAGGTCAATAACTTCCAGGCAGCAGCTTGGAACAGCAAGATAAATTGGGCAGGCTCTAAACCTTTTTTGGGCCATGGACTGGTTTAATGTCAGAAAATATATATATTTTTAATTTATTCATTTTAGAGAGGAGAGGGAGAGAGAGAGAGAGAGAGGAGAGACAGAGAGAGAGAAGAGGGGAGGAGCTGGAAGCATCAACTCTCATATGTGCCTTGACCAGGCAAGCCAGGGTTTTGAACCGGCGACCTCAGCATTTCCAGGTCGAAATGCTTTATCCCACTGCACCACCACAGGTCAGGCCAGAAAATATTTTCACGGACCAGCCTTTAGGGTGGGACGGATAAATGTATCACGTGACCGAGACAAGCATCAAGAGTGAGTCTTAGACGGATGTAACAAAGGGAATCTGGTCATTTTTTAAAAATAAAACAGTGTTCAGACTTAAATATAAATATAACGGAAATAATGTAAGTTATTTATTCTTTCTCTGCGGACCGGTAGCAGATGGCCCATGGACCAGTACCGGTCCGCAGCCTGGGGGTTGGGGACCACTGCCCTACAGGACAGGTGTGGGGGGTGTCCTAGAGAGATGGCCTGAGATCCCTGAGATACATGTCAATGGGAAGGCACCTGGTTTGCATATTAAGCATAGCCTTCTGGAATCACTATTTTGAAAGTGCCACAAATTATTCAAAAACAGATAAGCTGACTTGATAGTCACTCCATTTATTTTGTTTTTATCCTATTATACAGGCATAAGACAGTATATTTAAGGAATAATCCTTTCAGAAGTTTTACAGACTAGTTTGTCAATACAATTTGTGACCTTACTGCTTGACCCATAAAGTGAGTTGTGACTGAAGTGCAAAGTGATGTAGTGAACACGCCACACAGAGAGATGGGACCCCCCCACCATGGCCATCACCGCCACCGCCACCACTTCTCCACTACAGCCACTACCATTGCCACCCAGGCTAGAGGAAAGCAGGCAAAGCGAGGGCAGAGGAAGGTAACAATGCCAAAGGAACATGGAAACTCATGATGCTTTGAGGTAAATTTTCTTCCCTTTTACTGAATGACAAATATAATTAATGAACAATTATATTTGTTATATTCTTCTTCCTTCATGTTCTTAGTAATCTAATGAAACCTTGGCTCTCTGTTATACTATGTACACCAAAGAAGGAAATATTCTCCTGGATACCTTATACAAAACAGGGCTTCCGTTCCTCTCTGTACTCTGAACCCGCTACATAGATCATAATAGTACTTACCTCTATCTGATATTATATATGACATGATGTCCTTTATTTTGTCTTTCATATCAAAATATGAGCTTCTTCACAGTCCATACCTCTTTTTTTTTATTTTATTTGTTGATTTTAGAGAGAAACATCAACCAATTGCTCTACATATTTTTTAAAATATTTTAATTTATTTAGCAAGAATGGGGGTACACGCCTGACCAGGCGGTGGCGCAGTGGATAGAGTGTCGGACTGGGATGCAGAGGGCCCAAGTTCGAGACCCTGAGGTTGCCAGCTTGAGTGCGGGCTCATCTGGTTTGAGCAAGAGCCCACCAGCTTGAACCCAAGGTCGCTGGCTCCAGCAAGGGGTTACTCAGTCTGCTGAAGGCCCACAGTCAAGGCACGTATGAGAAAGCAATCAATGAACAACTAAGGTGTTGCAACGCGCAATGAAAAACTAATGATTGATGCTTCTCATCTCTCTTTGTTCCTGTCTGTCTGTCCCTGTCTATCCCTCTCTCTGACTCACTCTCTGTCTCTGTAAAAAAAAATAATAATAAAATAAATAATTAAATAAATAAAAAAATTTTTTTTAAATGGGGGTATAGACAGGGCCAGAAAGATCATAAGGGAGAGAAATGAGAGGCATCAATTCTTTTTTCTTTTCTTTTTTTTTTTTTTTGCACTTTTCTGAAGCTAGAAACCGGGAGAGACAGTCAGACTCCTGCAGGTGCCCGACCGGGATCCACCCGGCACGCCCACCAGGGGGAGACGCTCTGCCCACCAGGGGGCAATGCCCTGCCCCTCCGGGGCGTCGTCCTGCTGCGACCAGAGCCACTCTAGCGCCTGGGGCAGAGGCCAAGGAGCCATCCCCAGCGCCTGGGCCATCTTTGCTCCAATGGAGCCTCGGCTGCGGGAGGGGAAGAGAGACAGAGAGGAAGGAGAGGGGTAGGGGTGGAGAAGCAAATGGGTGCTTCTCCTGTGTGCCCTGGCCGGGAATCGAACCCGGGACTTCTACACGCCAGGCCGACGCTCTACCACTGAGCCAACCGGCCAGGGCCGAGGCATCATTTCTTCATTGTAGCACCTTAGTTGTTCATTGATTGCTTTCTCATATGTGCCTTGATGGGGTGGGGGGGGGTCCTCCAGTAGAGCCAGTGGCCCCTTGCTCAAGTCAGTGAACTTGGGCTCAAGCCAGTAACCTTGGGCTCAAGCCAGCGACCTTGGGCTTCAAAGCAGCAACCATGAGGTCATGTCTATGATCCCATGCTCAAGCTGGTGAGCCCACACTCAAGCCGGTGACTTTGGGGTTTTGAATCTGCGTCCTCAGTGTCACAGGCCAATACTCTATCCACTGTGCCACCACCTGGTCAGGCTACATTTAAAAAAAAAATTTATTTATTAATTTTACAGAGAGAGGAAGGGGGAGCTAGATGTATCAACTCATAGTTTTTTCACTTTAGTTGTTCATTGCTTGTTTGTTTTATGAGCCTTGACTCGGTAAGCCCAGGGTTTCGAACTGGCGACCTCAGCATTCCAGGTTGATGCTCTATCCACTGTGACACCACAGGCCAGGCTGCTCTACATATTTATGTATTCATTGGCTGATTCCTGTATGTGCCCTGACTAGGAACAATGCTCCAACCGAGTCACCTGGTCAGGGCTGTCCATGCCTATTTTGTTCACTGCTGTATCCCCAGAAAATAAAACAGTACCTGGCATACAGTAGACATGGAAGTATTTTTTGAACAAATGAATGAACATATAAACAACACATTATATTCTAAGAATGATTGTATGTGAAAGACAATGTATTATGGCTATCCCACTGAAAAATAGGTTCTGATATTAAGGATTGAGTTAAGGTCAAAAAATAGTATTAGCATGTCCTATTTTTCTAACAGTTCATCAAGCTAGAAAAACTATGTCCTTTTCCTGCATATTACCTAATAATAGCAATTAAAATACTTAATATACAGGCTTGGCTGGTTCGCTCAGTGGTAGAGTGTCAGCCTGGCATGTGGAAGTCCTGGGTTTGATTCCTGGTCAGGGCACACAGAAGTGCCCATCTGCTTCTCCACCCTTCCCCCTCTCCTTCCTCTCTCTCTCTTCCCTTCCCTCAACCAAGGCTCCATTTGAGCAAAGTTGGCCCGGGTGCTGAGGATGGCTCTATGTGGCCTCCGCCTCAGGCGCTAGAATGGATCCAGCTGCAACGCAAAGGAGCAACACCCCAGATGGGCATGCCGGGTGGATTCGGGTCGGGAGCATGCAAGAGTATGTCTGACTGCCTCCCTGCTTCTAATTTTGGGGAAAAAAATATTTTTTTAATAAACACTTTTGTCAGAAGAGCTTAAAAGCTTTGCCAGTATACAGTCTCTTCCACTATTTTTCTTCTTAGCTGTTCATTTTCTTTGCTGGGTCTTCTTCCTACTCTTTTTTTTTTTAACTTTTACTTTATTTTTATTTGTTTTTTCTTTTTACAGAGACAGAGAGAGAGAGAGTCAGAGAGAGGGATAGACAGGGGCAGACAGACAGGAACGGAGAGAGATGAGAAGCATCAATCATCAGCTTTTCATTGCGACACCCTAGCTGTTCATTGATTGCCCTCTCATACATGCCCTGACCGTGGGCCTTTAGCAGACTAAGTAACCCCCTGCTCGAGCCAGCAACCCTGGGTCCAAGCTGGTGAGCTTTTTTCTTTGCTCAAGCCAGATGAGCCCGCACTCAAGCTGGCGACCTCAGGGTCTCAAACCTGGATCCTCCGCATCCCAGTCCGACGCTCCATCCACTGCGCTACCGCCTGGCCAGGCCCTTCTTCCTACTCTTGCTGGCTAACTGGTATTGCCCTTGATTTGCATTAGACTCCTTCCTGACCTCTCAATCGTGAGTTTTTCTGGGTCAGCTTCTCAGGTCTAATGCCATTCCTAGCGAGATAAAAGGTTAGGTCCCTGGTTGGGCTCTATGCTGGGATTCTGTGCTGGGCTCCATCTGGCTTGTTTAATCCTTTGTATGAGCATATGGATGGCACTGCAAATTCCTCCCTGTAGCTTCAAGGGCAGGACACAAGTCTTAACTGTCTGTGCATCTCCTGCACTGTGCACAGCCGCTGGCCGGTTGTAGGGACTGAAGAAGCGAATGGTTGCCCATCATATGTATTGAGGAGATTGAAGTATTTAGGAGTGATATATATTGGGGATTGGCTTTAAAATTCTCCATTAAAAAATCTAAACTGAGCCCTGGCCGAATAGCTCTGTTGGTTAGTGTTGGCTGGAAGCACAGAGGTGGCTGGTTTGATCCTGTCAGGGCACATACAAGAATGGATTGATGTTCCCATTCCCCCCCCCCCCTTCTTTCCCTCTAAAATCCACAAAATAAACATTAAAAAAAAATAAACTAAATACAATAAAATTAAGTGGCTAAGGACACAGATGAAATAACAGTGAAAAAATGTTGATAATGGTTAAAACTGGTGATGGGTCTATGAGGGCTCATTAGATCCATCTCTCAATTTATGTGTAAATTTAAATTTTTCCATGAAAGAAAGAAACAGAACAAAAATTTGTTGATTCGGGAGGCTGGCTACTATGCTAATAGCTCTAGAAGCATTGACAAAGTGGAAATTTGTAAATGAAATTCTACTGCAGGGGCCTGACCTGTGGTGGTGCAGTGGGATAAAGCATTGACCTGGAACACTGAGGTCGCCGGTTCGAAACCCTGGGCTTGCCTGGTCAAGGCACATATGGGAGTTGATGCTTCCTGCTCCTCCTCCTTCTCTCTCTCTCTCTCTCCTCTCTAAAAATCAATAAATGAGATATTTTTTAAAAATTCTACCACAGGGATGAATAGCTACATCCAATACAGTTGTGACTTCAGGGAATGAAATATAAATAAGAAAAGCAGCAAAAATGCTTCAAAGTTATCAGAGCTTTGCTTGTACTCTTAATACTTAATTATATTGCCATGTGGAAACCATATATGAAGGATGCCCTTTTGTTCATCACATAGTGTACCATTTTATTTATTTATTTATTATTTTTAAAAATTTTTTTTATTTTTTTACAGGGACAGAGAGAGAGTCAGATAGAGGAATAGATAGGGATAGACAGACAGGAACAGAGAGAGATGAGAAGCATCAATCATCAGTTTTTTGTTGCGACACTGTAGTTGTTGTTCATTGATTGCTTTCTCATATGTGCCTTGACTGTGGGTCTTCAGCAGACTGAATAACCCCTTGCTTGAGCCAGTGACCTTGGGCCCATGCTAGTGAGCTTTTTGCTCAAGTCAGATGAGCCCGCGCTCAAGCTGGCAACCCTGGGGTCTCGAACCTGGGTCCTTCTGCATCCCAGTCTGACGCTCTATCCACTGCGCCATCGCCTGGTCAGGCTGTATCATTTTATTTATCATAGAAGTCTTTCCTTCCTAGAAGTAAGATTTTTTCATAGTTTATAGGATAAAAATTCCATTGCCAAGAATCTTAAGGATGTTTGCGTATTTTCTATAGCCATTATTCAATTTATGCATTCTTTTTTTTTTTTTTTCTGAAGCTGGAAACGGGGAGAGACAGTCAGACAGACTCCCGCATGCGCCCGACCAGGATCCACCCGGCACGCCCACCAGGGGCGACGCTCTGCCCACCAGGGGGCGATGCTCTGCCCCTCCGGGGAGTCACTCTGCCCAGACCAGAGCCACTCTAGCGCCTGGGGCAGAGGCCAAGGAGCCATCCCCAGCACCCGGGCCATCCTTGCTCCAATGAAGCCTCGGCTGCAGGAGGGGAAGAGAGAGACAGAGAGGAAGGAGTGGGGGTGGTGGAGAAGCAAATGGGTGCTTCTCCTATGTGCCCTGGCCGGGAATCGAACCCGGGTCCCCCGCATGCCAGGCTCTACTGCTGAGCCAACCGGCCAGGGCCAATTTATGCATTCATTTTTAATTCACATACATTTCTCAAAATTGTGCTCTATTTGTCCAGTTTATTATTTATGAAGATGAGAAACATAACTGTAACCACAAAACACCATATACAGTTTACCACAACATATTAATAAATGCACTTACCTCAATTCTGAAATATTTAGATTCAGGTTCAGCTGTTAAAAAATCCTCTCCCGCCTGACCTGTGGTGGCGCAGTGGATAAAGCGTCGACCTGGAAATGCTGAGGTCGCCGGTTCAAAACCCTGGGCTTGCCTGGTCAAGGCACATATGGGAGTTGATACTTCCAGCTCCTCCCCCCGTCTCTCTCTCCTCTCTGTCTCTCTCTTTCCCTCTCTCTCTCCTCTCTAAAATGAATAAATAAATAAAAATTAAAAAAAAAAAAAAACCTTAAAAAAAAAAATCCTCTCCCATTGATTTACTTATATTTTTAAATTAGTTTTCTATAAAACACATTTATCTCTAAACATTGCTATTTCGTGTCTTTAAGTAATATGCTTTCCTCTGGTACAGTTCTCAGTGTCCTTTTCACTTAGGGTAGAAGAAGCAGAAATTTTTGTGAGTGTCCCCTATTGCTAATTGCTTGACCATGCATCTCATTTGATGCTAAAAACAGCTGTGTTTGTTTTATGGTTAAGAAAGCAGATGTCAGGGAAATTGATTTTTTTTTTTTTTTTTTGTGACAGAGACAGAGAGAGAGAGGGAAAGATAGGGACAAACAGACAGAAAGGGAGAGAGATGAGAAGCATCAAGTCTTCGTTGTGGCACCTTAGTTGATCATTGATTACTTTCTCATGTGTGCCTTGATGGGAGGGGTGGAGGGGGCTAGAGCAGACCGAATGACCCCTTGCTCAAGCCAGTGACCTTGGGTGTTTTCACTTAATAACTATATGACCTCAGTCAAGACATTCATTTTCTTCCTGACCAGGCGGTGGCGCAGTGGATAGAGCATCAGACTGGGACACAGAAAATCCAGGTTCGAAACCCTGAGTTTGCCAGCTTGAGCTTTGAGTGTGGGCTCATCTGGTTTGAGCAAGACTCACCAGCTTGAGCCAAGGTCGCTGGCTTGAGCAAGGGGTCACTCGGTCTACTGTAGCACCCCCGTCAAGGCACATATGAACAACTAAGGAACCAAAATGAAGATTGATGTTTCTCATCTCTCTCCCTTCCTGTCTGTCTCTCCCTATCTGTCCCTCTCTCTGGCTCTCTTTGGCTCTGCCACAAAAAAAAGAGAAAGAAATGAACACCCTGGCTGGATGGTTAGAGCATTTCCCAAAGCACAGAAAGAAGTTGCAGGTTTGATCCTTGGTCAGGGCACATACAGGAACAGATCAATGTTTCTCTCTCTCTCTTCCTCTGTCCATTCCTCCCTCACTAAAAAAAAGTCAATAAATAAAAAAATATTTTGGCTGGTTGGCTCAGTGGTAGAGTGTCAGCCTGGCGTGCAGGAGTCCCAGGTTCGATTCCTGGCCAGGGCACACAGGAGAAGTGCCCCATCTGCTTCTCGACCCCTCCCCTTCTCCTTCCTCTCTGTCTCTCTCTTCCCCTCCCGCAGCCAAGGCTCCATTGGAGCAAAGTTGGCCTGGGCACTGAGGATGGCTCTGTGGCCTCTGCCTCAGGTGCTAGAATGGCTCTGGTTGCAACAGAGCAATGCCCTAGATGGGCAGAGCATCGCCCCCTGGTGGGCATGCTGGGTGGATCCTGGTCGGGCGCATGCAGGAGTCTGTCTGACTGCCTCCCCGTTTCCAACTTCAGAAAAAAAAAAAAAAAAAAATTTTTTTTTAAGTAATTAGAAATGAACTCGTTTAGTAATAATGACAAAATAATAATAATTTTTTAAATTCAATGCAGAGAAATACAAAGTAGAAATAAATGAATGTGCTCCTTGCCCTGGCCGGTTGGCTCAGTGGTAGAGCATTGGCCCTGGGTTTGATTCCAAGTCAGGGCACACAAGAGAAGTGACATCTACTTCTCCACCTCTCCCCTTTCCCTGTCTCACTCTTTCTCTCTTTCTACCCCTCCCACAGCCATAGCTTCATTAGAGTGAGTTGGCCCAGAGAAATGGTGGGTGGCCTTCGGCCTCAGGTGCTAAAAATAGCTCAGAGCAACTCCAAACATAGGCAGAGCATCCCCCATAGGGCACTTGAGGGGTGGATCTTGGTCAGAGCACATGTGGGAGTCTGTCTCTCTGCCTCCCATGCTCTCAAATAATAAAAAAAGAATGTTTTCCTTGTCTCTCCATTCCACTCCCAAATCCCAATTCTCCTAATAGTAATTAACAGCTTGTTATCTTTCCAAATATATAGTATATATTTATAACAGATATTAATGATACATTTGTATCTAATAAACATTAAAATATTACCAATAATATATTTATATACTATAATAATGTAGATTATAGTAATATATTATGTAAATATATTTATGCATATAATACAATATATATGTAATCTTTTCTGAAATATAAGTGGAGTCATATTTTGCATGGCATCCTAGCATCTGCCATTTTCACTCAAAACTATATCATGGCTTCATGCTGAAAGTCTAGTATTGCCTGGCCTGTGGTGGTGCAGTAGATAAAGTGTCAACCTGGAATGCTGAGGTTGCCAGTTCGAAACCCCAGGCATGCCTGGTCAAGGCATATACAAGAAGCAACTACTACAAGTTGATGCTTAGTGCTACTCCCCCTAGCCTCTCTTTCTTTATCCTCTCTCTAAAACCAATGAATAAGAAAGTACTGAGTTAGAATACAGATAGACAATATACTGTGAACAATGTAGACTTTGGATGTGTGTGTGTGTGTGTGTGTGTGTCAGAGACAGCGCCCACGCTCAAGCTGGCGACCTTGGGGTCTTGAACCTGGGTTCTCCAGGTCCCAGTATGACACTCTATCCACTGCACCACCACCTGGTCAGGCCAGGGTGTTCAATCCTAATCTTAATCATCAACATTCTTGAATACCTATGATAATGCCTCAGGGGTGTTAAGTCCCTATGGACTACAGGCACTCCTGTTTTTGTAGTCCCCTCCCTCCACTACATCTAATACATTAAATGTACCCATAACAAATACAATTTATATGTGAGTTGAGTTGAAGTTATCTAGTTTACAAAATGCCACATTTCGTAAGCACTTAAAGCTACTAACTTTTATGTTTCAGATTTTAAAATATTTCATAACCAAAACAGTGTTTTTAGGTCTCTAACGTTTTCTTCGGCTCTTGCAAAGACCCCATGCCCTAGAAATTGTGTATCAAATGGATAAAAACCATCCCATGTGCTGAATACCATTCTAAAGTGCTTCTGATAGGGTGTCAGCTCTCCAGAAATTTATCATCCAGCTCCATATCTTTCTTTTCTTTCTTCAGTCTATACCTCTTTCCCATTGTCATCCTAAAAAAAGTTCTGTTCTTACTATTAGTTTGGTTTTGGCACCTACCATTCATTTTCTTGTGAACCCTTTAGGAGTACTTATGCTCATATTTTGAAATCAAATTCCTAGGTCTTAGGCATGTACCTCCACATGCCTGAGATGAAATATTGTGCTGATCTAAGTATTTGCTCTTAGATGTCTAGTAAGGTGACCAATTGTCTTCCTTTAGGGAGGACAGTCCTTCTTTTGTAAGTTCCGCCCTTCCTCGAAAAGTGTCCTCCTACATGTCCTCCTTTTTGATATTGGAAGATTAATTTGTAAATGTCCATATTAGATCGATGCAGAGTCGATCCATTGCGTGTGATGTGATGTATTTGTATTTGACATGATGATTCATCAAGGATCAGTCAGTGCGGCGAGATGCAATGATGAGACACATGTGCTCTGCACGGGAGACCTTGAGAGAGTGCGGGATATACTGAGCACGCAAATGGCTTTGTGTACTTCTTACTGAAACACCACACAGCACATACGACATTGTAGACTCATGATTATTTCTTTCTCAGTGAATATTCAATCATAGACAAGTAGGCACAATTCAGGATTTACTAATTCATTATCTATTTAAGAATTTCCAAATATATATAATTTTATTTACAAGTATTTTCCCAAAATTTGAGTTTTAAAGTAGAAATCTAACATCAAGCCATATCCATTAATAATGCATTTTGATTAAATAGTTGCACAAAGGTTTTTAATTTGAAAATGATTAATACACCCAAATATCACTCCAAATTAGTGGTTTTGTTTGATATTTAGTTTTACTAAATGAGTACTTTTTTCTTACAATTACTATTAAAAATTAATAGGCATGTAAGCATAATTACAGTGTAAGACATTACAAATGTTTTTATTATGCATTTATCATATTATAGTGTATTATTTTTGCAATGAATAAAAATGTTTCTTTTATTTATTTTTAAAATATTTTTATTTATTCATTTTAGAGAGGAGAGAGAGAAGGAGAGAGAGAAGGGGGGAGGAGCAGGAAACATCAACTCCCATATGTGCCTTGACCAGGCAGGTCCAGGGTTTTGAACTGGTGACCTCGTGTTTCCAGGTCGACGCTTTATCCACTGCACCACCACAGATCAGGCCAATGTTTCTTTTTTTCTGTTTTATTTTATTTTTTGGATTTTTCTGAAGTTGGAAACGGGGAGGCAGTCAGACAGACTCCTGCATGTGCCCGACCAGGCACGCCCACCAGGGGGTGATGCTCTGCCCATCTGGGCGTTGCTCTGTTGCAACCAGAGCCATTCTAGCACCCGAGGCAGAGGCCATAGAGCCATCCTCAGTGCCCGGGCCAACTTTTGCTCCAATGGAGCCTTGGCTGCAGGAGGGGAAAAGAGAGACAGAGAGGAAGGAGAGGGGGAGGGGTAGAGAAGCAGATGGGCACTTCTCCTGTGTGCCCTGGCCAGGAATCGAACCCAGGACTCCTGCATGCCAGGCTGACGCTCTACCACTGAGCCAACCAGCCAGGGCCCCCAATGTTTCTTTTATTTATGATATTGTTCTCTTCGATTTATTTTTGTCCTTTTCATTGTAAAAAAGTTGGTCACCTTGCCTGACCAGGCGGTGGCACAGTGGATAGAGCGTTGGACTAGGATGCAGAAAACCCAGGTTCGAGACTCTGAGGTCGCCGGCTTGAGCATGGGCTCATCTGATTTGAGGAAAAGCCCACCAGCTTGAACCCAAGGTCACTGGCTCGAGCAAGGGGTTACTCAGTCTGCTGAAGGCCCGCGGTCAAGGCACATATGAGAGGGCAGTCAATGAACAACTAAGGTGTTGCAACGCGCAATGAAAAACTAATGATTGATGCTTCTCATCTCTCCGTTCCTGTCTGTCTGTCCCTCTCTCTGACTCACTCTCTCTGTAAAAAAATAAATAAATAAATAAATAAAATTAAAAAAAAAGAGTTGGTCACCTTATGTCTAGCTAATTTGGAGGAAGTTTTGCCTAATTTTATTCAATGACAAGTAAATCAGCAATTTATTCAGTATTAACTGTGTGGGTTTTTTTTGAGAATTACAGAAAGATGCCTGAAAATATTCGATTCTTGGCCTGTATAAAATCCTGAAGAATCAAACCAAATTACAAAGATAAGGGTGTGCTTGAAGAGATTTTTATTGTATCATTCCTAGTAAATATCTTTCATCCTGTTTGCAGAGTGTTTTGGAAATCAAAGGAATGGAATGCAGAAAAATCAGCATTTGATTTGAAAGAGGAAGTGCCAGGTTGAGAGAGAAGAAAGCATTTTATTTTATTTTTTAGACTTTATTTATTCATTTTTATTGGAGAAAGAGAGAGGAAAGAGATAGAGAGAACAGGTGAAGGAGCAGGAAGCATCAACTACCATATGTGCCTTGACCAGTCAAGCCCGGGGTTTCAAACCAGCAACCTCAGCATTCCAGGTCAATGCTTTATCCACTGCGCCACCACAGGTCAGGCCAAGAGAAGAAAACATTTTAGAAAGAAGAGGAAGAGACCCTTATCAAGAGACCCTTAAGACTATGATGAGAAGATCCATGAACAAGTGATCACATTTCCCTGTTCCATAGGCAAGCATGAAACTGACCTACCTGGAATTTTCTCCCATAAAAAGCAACCCGCAGCTCTGGCCACACTGGGTTTTCCATGGATGTGTAGAAATAAATCAGCACCCTCAGTGACTGCTGTTCAGAGACAGTCTATAATTACTAAACTATTGGCGTCTTTTACGTTTACTAAACAAGTCCTACAGAACATTAATAACACTTCTGAACTACTTTGGAAGAAACAAATACCAGCTTACTCTAAGATTACTGATAACATTCACATTCACAACAGTTCTGTATATTCACAAACTATCTGCCATCTATTAATTAAAGGAGTGGCCATTTGTGATGACAGGAATTCCACATGGAAAGCTGACATGGATGATAGATTCACCGTGGTGAATAATTTCGGCAGTAAGTCCCCAACGTGTTTTTTTGGTTTGTTTGATGGGCATTGTGTGTCCTCAAGAGCAAACTTCACAGAAGCAGAACTCTGTTTTACTTCTCCATCAGCTTTCCGGTTTTGATCCTTCCTACCAACTGACCCCCAAAGAACAAAAACGAAGCAATTCCTTTCACACAGTGTTTAGGGAAGAATACAACGCTGTAAAAAAACTTCTTCTCTATAAAGAGATGAACAAAAGAATGCAGGTGTGAGCATGAAAACATACACAAAGCCTTTGCAAAAGCATTCTGGAGCCTGGATAGGCTTTTATGACTTGGAAGAAAAGAAGCATCCAGGGTTCGATGCAGTGGCTGTCCTGCAGTTACCTGTATACTGGAAGGAAAAATGAAGTGTCCATGCCAGGATGAATCAGAGAAGACTCACTGATCATGATGGTTGGGCAATGAGGTTGCCAAAAATAACTTCAGGAGAACTACGTATTTCCTTCAGATTATACTTATTGATTTTATTTTTTTATTTCTCTGAAGTTAGAAACGGGGAGGTAGTCAGACAGACTCCCGCATGCGCCCGACCGGGATCCACCCGGCATGCCCACCAGGGGGTGATGCTCTGCCCATCTGGGGCATTGCTCTGTTGCAACCAGAGCCATTCTAGTGCCTGAGGCAGAGGCCACAAAGCCATCCTCAGCGCCCCGGCAAACGCTGCTCCAATGGAGCCTCGGCTGCAGGAGGGGAAGAGAGAGACAGAGAGGAAGGAGAGGGGGAGGGGTGGAGAAGCAGATGGGCGCTTCTCCTGTGTGCCCTGGCCAGGAATCGAACCCGTGACTCCCGCACGCCAGGCCGATGCTCTACCACTGAGCCAACCGGCCAGGGCTTATACTTATTGATTTTAGAGAGGAGAAAAGAGAAAGAGAGAAAGGGAGGGAGGGAGGGAGAGAGAGAGAGGCCTGGAGGACTACATATTGCAAACACTGGTATGTATATTGACTAGGGCCAGGTTATACCTTAACATTTCTTTTTCCTGGAAGCAAAGCCTCCTATGCTTCCAGAATTATTTAGTGACTAGAAATTGCACTGCCCGATATAAGAAATGACCAATGATCAGCTTAAATGCAGATCACAGGCACACGACTAATTGTAATGATTTTTCAAAGTGACACATATATGAAATAATGTAATGAAAACATTACATTTTCTAAGTGCATTGTGGTACAACGGCTTGGTAAAGGCAAAGCAAACACATTCCATTTATTTAGATCTGAATAAAACAAAAAACATTTCTCACTTGTGTTTTTCAGGAGAATGGAAAGTTTTTGAATATTGCTACTATAATTTTTCAGTTGGTCCATTGGTTGGTGAGGCGGATAACTAATACATTTGTAATAGGCCACTCTGTGCTCACTGGCCAAGTAGCATCGATTTCATAGAGAAAACAACAGTTTATGCTTTAATTTTAGGGGCATTTATTCTCAAATATTTAGTGTATTCTTTTCATTTTATTTCAGGAAGCCATTCTTTTGACCTCCAGTGCTAAACTTCTAGTTTAGGAGCTTGTCAAAATGAAAAGCCCAGGGGTAAAACCGTTTTAGCAAAGTTATCCTGAGTAACATGCTGAGTTTCATGAGATGTCTAGGGTTCCACCACCCCTTTCATGAATAGTATTATTATTAATGGTAGTGCCTGCTTATTAAATATTAAATAGAGTAATTTCTCATTTAGTCTTATAAGAACCATGATATTTAATTATTGGGTTTTAAAAATATATCATTTGACATATAATATTGTATAAGTTTAAGGTATATGTTAATTTGATATTTATATATTGTAATATGATTGGCATTGTAGCAATAACTAACACCTTTATCACACTGCATAATTATTATTTTTTTTTAGTGGTTGGAATAATTAAGTTCCAGTCTCTCAGGAAGTTTGACAATTATCATGCAATAATGTTCTGTATATTCCCTATACTAAGCATTAGATCTCTAGGACTTATTTACTACTCATTGCAAGTTTGTATACTCTTAAACATCTGTTCTATTCCCCACCACCTATAGCTACGTGCTGTTAACCCACTTTTCCAGATAAGGAAATGGAAGCTTGGAGAGGTGCGATAATGGGTTCAAGGCCTCAGAGGGAATAAAAATCAGAGCCAGTCATCATTCTGGGTGAAGGGGACTGCTTCCAGAAGCTGATGGGGCTGAGCCTCAGGGACTGAGTGACAGAGATGCTCCGAACAAGGGCCAGAGGATCACAAAGATCGTTACAGTGTCCTCCCCGGAAGTCAGTCTGTTTCTCATCTAGTCTGGCTCCGAGCCCAAATGAGGAGATGTCCAGATTAAGTATTCCAAGAACCAAGTGCAATGCCCGTTTCCTTTCTTTCTTTCCTTCTCTTTCTTTTCTTTTCTTTCCTTCCCTCCCTCCCTTCCTTTCTCTTTCTTTTCTTTTCCCTTCCTTCTTCCCTTCCCTTCCCTTCCTTCCTTCCTCCTCCCTCCCTCTCTCTCTTTCTCTCTCTCTCTCTCTTTTTCTTTCTTTCTCTTGGTCTTTCTTTTTTTGACAGAGACAAGAGAGAGTTAGAGAAAGGGACAGATAGGGATAGAAAGAGAGGAAGGGAGAGAGATAAGCTTCAATTCTTCATTGTGGCACCTTAGTTATTTACTGATTCCTTTTTCATATACGCCTTGACCAGGGGGCTACAGCAGAGTGAGTGATTCCTTGCTCAAGCCAGCAACCTTGGGCTTCAAGCCAGCGACCTTTGGGCTCAAGCCAGCGACCACGGGGGTCATGTTTATGATCCCACAGTCAAGCCAGCGACCCTATGCTCAAGCCGGATGAGCCAGTGCTTAAACCGTCAACCTTGAAGTTTCGAACCTGGATCCTCCACATCCCAGTCCGATGCTCTATCCACTGCACCACGGCCTGGTCAGGCACAATGCCCATTTTCTTTTTCTTTTTTTTCTTTTTAAAAATTTATTTATTTACTTTATAACAGAGACAGAGAGAGGGACAGACAGGAAAGGAGAGAAATGAGAAGCATCAATTCTTTGTTGCAGCACCTTAGTTGTTCATTGATTGCTTTCTCATATGTGCCTTGACCAGGGTGCTACAGCAGACCGAGTGACCCCTTGCTCAAGGTGGCTCAAGCTGGTGAGCCTTGTTCAAACCAGATGAGCTCATGTTCAAGGTGGCGACCTTGGGGTTTCGAACCTGGGTCCTCTGCGTCCCGGTCCGATGCTCTATCCGCTGCACCACAGCCTGGTCAGGCACAATGCCCATTTTCTTGATGTTGTTGTTATGTCTCAGGCTCTACCCTGAGGTTCCAAAGCACTTCAGACTAGGCCTTTGAGGGGAGGGGAGATAGACAGACTCCTGCATGTGCCCCAACCAAGACCCACCCCCACCTCTCAATCCCAGCAACCCAATCGTGTGGGACTGATGCTCAAACCGCCATTGGCTGTAAGTTGAGAAGAGAGAGAAGGGGAAGGAAGGGGGAGGGGAGGAGAAGCAGATGGTCACTTCTCATGTATATCCTGACCGGGAATTGAACACAGCACATTCACTGGCTGGGCATGAGAGGGAGTTTTCAGATTTCAGATCCAACTGGGAACTGTCTCATATATCTGGACTTGGAACCTCTATTAGAACATATCATTAGATATCAGACTTCTTGTAAAATAAAGGAGAAATTACATGATAGTCAAGTAGATAAGATCATGAAATGTGTAGTTTACTACGATTCACTATTTCCAGGTTCACTGCTCTTTCACCAGCTCTTATCTCCAGGTTGCACATTGGCGGGCTAATTTCTAGGATTGCGTAATTCTGTCACACTGCTTTATTTAGGCACCATTCATTTTAATAACAAAAATATAGAGGAAAATTCAGCTTGTGAAAGGGAGGTCACGATTTATGCTACAAAAGTGCTCCTAAAGAAAATAATTTAAGGGGGCTATAAAAATAAATGTTCAAACAGGTTTATCAAGAACATATTTTTATTTTATAAAACAAGACCTCTAATTATAGCGAGGGGATTCATTTTTCTGGTTTGAAACTTATGAAATACGTGTCATCACAGCTCTAGAATTAAAATAAAAACACCTCACTTCATAATAAAACATGAGGACATTGATGACGCCATTGAATTCTGTGCATGTGAAAAAGGAGACTTCCCAACTGACGTTCTTGATTTTTTTGTTCTTAGCACTTCTCATTTATATTTCATTTTATAATTTTCTTGGCGCTCTTTTAATTTATTTCAATTATTCCTTATAGGATTAAAACACTGACAAATGGACTGACCTGTGGTGGTGCTGTGGATAAAGCGTCAACCTAGAATGCTGATGTCGCTAGTTCAAAACTCTGGGCTTGCCTGGTCAAGGCACATATGGGAGTTGATGCTTCTTGTTTGCCCCCCCCCACACTCTTATTTTTCTCTCCCTCTCTCTCTTAAAATGAATAAATAAAATCTTAAAAAAAGACTAGGATGCAAATATTATTATTATTATTTTTTACAGGGACAGAGAGAGAGAGTCAGATAGAGAGATAGATAGGGACAGATGGAGAGAGATGAGAAGCATCAATCATCAGTTTTTCGTTGCGACACCATAGTTGTTCATTGATTGCTTTCTCATATGTGCCATGACCGTGGGCTTTCAGCAGACTGAGCAACCCCTCGCTCGAGCCAGCGACCTTGGGTCCATACTAGTGAGCTTTTGCTCAAGCCAGATGAGCCCGCGCTCAAGTTGGCAATCCCGGGGTCTCGAACCTGGGTCCTTCTACATCCCAGTCCAACACTCTATCCACTGCGCCACTGCCTGGTCAGGCTATTGTCTCTTTTATTATCTTTTTTCCTATTTATTCATTTTAGAGAGAAGAGAGAGAGAGAGAAGAGGAGAGACAGAGAGAGAGAGAAGGGGGGAGGAGCTGGAAGCATCAACTCCCATATGTGCCTCGACCAGGCAAGCCCAGAGTTTCGAGCAGAACAGGCGACCTCAGCATTCCAGGTCAACGCTCCATCCACTGCGCCACCACAGGTCAGGCTCCATTATCTCTTAACTACTCCTCTCTGTCTATAACAGGGGTCGGGAAACTCTTTGGCTGAGAGAGCCATGAACGCCACATATTTTAAAATGTAATTCCGTGAGAGCCATACAACAACCCGTGTACGTTATGCATTATCCAATAAAAATTTGGTGTTGTCCCGGAGGACAGCTGTGATTGGCTCCAGCCACCTGCAACCATGAACATGAGCGGTAGGAAATAAATGGATTATAATACATGAGAATGTTTTATATTTTTAACATTATTATTATTTTTATTAAAGATTTGTCTGCGAGTCAGATGCAGCCATCAAAAGAGCCACATCTGGCTCGCAAGCCATAGGTTCCTGACCCCTGATCTATAATATAGTTCTCCCACCCCCATCTCTGGATGGTTTAAAGATTTTATAATTGGTTGTAAGCAAAATTGATTGTGATGTACCTCAATTTTTTTTCCTCTTCAGCTTTCTCTTATCCTTAAGGAATTTCAGTTATGTACTTTATAGGCCAGTTGAAATTGTCCAAATATACATAATGCTCATTTCATTTTTCTTTTTTTTTGTTTGTGATAGAGATAGATAGATAGAGGTACAGATAGGGACAGACAGGAGGGAGATAAGAAGCATCAATTCTTCGTTGTGGCTTCCTAGTTGTTCATTGATTGCTCTCTCATATGTGCCTTGATGGGGGGAGGCTCCAGCAGAGCGAGTGAACCCATGCTCAAGCCAGCGACCTTGGTCTCAAGCCAGCGAGCATGCATCATGGTTATGACCCCATGAACCCATGGTCGCTGGCTATAATCCCATGTTCAAGCCAGCAACCCTGTTAAGCTGGTGAGCTGCACTCAAGCCAGAGACCTTAGGGTTTCAAACCTGGGTCCTCTGCGTCCTAGTCCAATGCTCTATCCACTGTGCCACCGCCTGGTCAGGCAATGCTCATTTCATTTTTGAAAACTTTTCTCTCTCTATGCTTTTAGACAGGTTTTTTTTTTTTTAATTTATTTTTTTTTGTATTTTTCTGAAGCTGGAAATAGGGAGGCAGTCAGACAGACTCCCACATGCGCCCGACCGGGATCCACCCGGCACGCCCACCAGGGGCGACGCTCTGCCCACCAGGGGGCGATGCTCTGCCCCTCCGGGGCGTCGCTCTGTTGCGACCAGAGCCACTCTAGCGCCTGGGGCAGAGGCCAAGGAGCCATCCCCAGCGCCCAGGCCATCTTTTGCTCCAATGAAGGGGAAGAGAGAGACAGAGAGGAAGGAGAGGGGGAGGGGTGGAGAAGCAGATGGTCGCCTCTCCTGTGTGCCCTGGCCGGGAATCGAACCCGGGAGTTCCACACGCCAGGCCAACGCTCTACCACTGAGGAACCGGCCAGGGTATTTTTAGACAGTTTTTATTGCAGTCTTCAAAATGACTAATGTTTTGCAATGTCTACTTTGCCATTAATCACATCATTGTATCTTTCATTTTTAACATTGTATTTTTCATCTTTAGAAGTTTGATTTTTTTTCTTTAACAGAGACAGAGAGAGAGTCAGAGGAATAGACAGGGACAGACAGACAGGAACGGAGAGAGATGAGAAGCATCAATCATTAGTTTTTCGTTGCGCGTTGCGACTTCTTAGTTGTTCATTGATTGCTTTCTCATATGTGCCTTGACCATGGGCCTTCAGCAGACCAAGTAACCCCTTGCTCAAGCCAGCGACCTTGGGTCCAAGCTGGTGAGCTTTTGCTCAAACCAGATGAGCCCATGCTCAAGCTGAGAGACCTCGGGGTCTTGAACTTGGGTCCTTCCACATCCCAGTCCAATGCTCTATCCACTGTGCCACCGCCTGGTCAGGCTAGATGTTTGATGTTTTAAAATTATCTTCCATGTCTGTACTTAACTTTTTAAGCACAAGGTACATAGTTATAACTTTCAATGTGCTTGCCTACTAATTCCAGCATCTGTGTCAGTTCTGAGTTAGTTTTATTGTGGGTAGTATTTTCCTGCTTATTTGTATGCCTGGTGTTCTAGTTTCCTAGGGCTGCCATACAAATTACCACAATTCTGGCAGCTTAAAACTACAAAAATCCATTCTCTCACAGTTCTGGAGGCCAGAAACCTAAAATGAAGGTGTTGGCGAGGCCATGCTTCCTCTGAAGCCACTAAGGAAAAATGCTTGCCTCTTTCAGCTTTTTGTGGTTCTATGTAGTCCTTGGCCTGTGGCTGCAAAACTGCACTCTGCCTCCATCTTCACATGGCTTCATACTCTTCCTTTTTTTTTTTTTTTTTTTTTTTTTTTTTGTGACAGAGACAGAGAGGGAGTCATAGAGAGGGATACATAGGGACAGACAGGAACAGAAAGAGATGAAAAGCATCAATCATTAGTTTTTCGTTGCGACACCTTAGTTGTTCATTGATTGCTTTCTCAGATGTGCCTTGTCTGGGGGGGCTAAAGCAGACCGAGTAACCCCTTGCTCGAACCAGCGAGCTTGGGTCCAAGCTGGTGAGCTTTGCTCAAACCAGATGAGCCTGCGCTCAAGCTGGTGACCTCGGGGTCTCGAACCTGGGTCCTCCGCATCCCAGTCTGATGCTCTATCCACTGCGCCACCGCCTGGTCAGGCAGCTTCATACTCTTCTGTGTCTCTTTTGTCTCCAATAAGGATACCGTTCTTTGGATTTTGGACCAACTCGATCTCAAGACTTTTTTTTTCTCTTACAGGAACAGAGATAGAGTCAGAGAGAGGGATAGACAGGGACAGACAGATAGGAACGAAGATGAGAAACATCAATCATCAGTTTCTCGTTGCGACACCTTAGTTGTTCATTGATTGCTTTCTCAAATGTGCCTTGACCGCGGGCCTTCAGCAGACTGAGTAACCCTTTGCTCGAGCCAGATGAGCCCGTGCTCAAGCTGGTGACCTTGGGGTCTCAAACCTGGGTCCTCCGCATCCCAGTCCAACGCTCTATCCACTGCGCCACTGCCTGGTCAGGCTCAAGACTGGTTTTTTTTTTTTTTTGGTGGGCCATTCTGTTTGTTAAAGTCTTGCGCCAGCACATGAGCAAACAGGCAGGAAGACCACTTCCCTTTCATTCAGAGCTCCCAAAGCCCTGATGCCTTCTCTGGTTCCTGCTGGAATCAAAGACTTCCCCCAGCCTCGGTGGAGCCCCCAAAGCCCTTCTGCTCCGGTTCCATCAGGCTGAAGACTCTTAATTACACTTGTAAAGACCTTTTATCCTAATAATATCGTATTCAGGGGCAATAGGGGCTAGCATGTGGACATATCTTCTTTGAGTTTTGTTTTGGGATGAAGTTACTTAGAAACAGTTTGATCCTCTTAGATGTGGCTTTTGTGATTTTTCAGGTAGGTCCAAAACAGTGCTCAATTTGGGCTAATGCTTTTCCACTCCTGAAGCAAGACTGCTGAAGTACAGTACCCAGTGACCCATGGATTAGGTTTTTCTAGTCTGACTGGTGGGGACGGACATCGTTTCCAGCTGTAAGTCAGCCCTGGATAATCTTCCTAATCCTCTTCAAACAGTTTTTTCCCAATGTTGGGGGTGCGGGGGTTTCCTCATGCACACTTTGATAAGTATCCTCCTGAACACTGGGTCCTGTCCTAGGTCAACTCCAGCTGCCTTGGTGTCCCTTAGACTCAGTTCAGTCACCTCAACACAGATGAAAGAGCAAACCCAGTCACTGGCCAGAAGCACATTCCCTAGAATTTATATTTTGGGGAATCATTAGAGCTGTGTGTCATCCAGAGTATGCCTTTATTGCTGCCTGATGTTTGCCTCTGTTTTTGTGTGTGTGTGAAAGTAGGGAAGATACAGAGACAGACTCCCGCATGTACCCTGACTGGGATCTACCTGGCCAACACCCAGCAACCCTAGCCTGGGGCCGATGCTGACATGCTCGAATCAATCGAGTCATGGCTGCAGGAGAGGAAGAGAGAAAGAGGGAAGGGGAGGGGTGGAGAAGCAGATGGTCGCTTCTCCTGTGTGCCCTGACTGGGAATCAAATCTGGAACATCCACATGCCGGGTCAATGCTCTACTGCTGAGCAAATCGACCAGGGCCTGATGTCTGCCTCTTAATAGTATCAATCAATTTGATGTTTTCCAGACTACAAATATAGGTATACCTCAGAAACACTGAGTTTGGTCCCAAACAACCATAATAAAATGAGTATTCCAATAAAGTGAGATGATCTTTTTGTAGGTGGAGGGTCTTTATAAAAAAAATGCAACATCTGTGGAGTACAATGAAGAACAATAAAACAAGTATGCTTGCACAGGAAGCTTGGTAGTTTCAAATTCTTTGTAGTTCCCTTTCTCTTTTCAATTGTTCAGACTGGTTTGAAGTAGTCCATTTTTTTTTCTGGCAAATTGGGTGGTGGTGAGGGGGGTACGTAGTTTATTGTCTTCAGTGAGGGGAATGGCCCTTTGGGGTCCTAGCTTTGTTGGGAAAAACCATTATTCTTCTCTATCTTAGACAGACCCTAGGTTTTGTCTCCTGTTCCATAGCCCTGTGAAAATTAAGAGCTCCTTTATTCAGCCACTACTCTTTGGACCTAAGAATTCTTTTTTTTTATTTTAATTTTTTAGATTTTATTTATTCATTTTTATTAGAGAGAGAGGGGAGAGAGAGAGGGAAGATATAGAGAGAACAGGGGGAGGAGCAGGAAGCATCAACTCCCATATGTGCCTTGACCAGGCAAGCCCAGGGTTTTGAACCGGCGACCTCAGCATTCCAGGTCGACACTTTATCCATTGCGCCACCACAGATCAGGCCAACCTAAGAATTCTTAATAGCTCATCAATACATATGCCTTAAAAGTATATATAAATCCTCCAGGGTGTTTCTGGTTTTCAACGGCAAGTCAATTGAAGATCCAAACCACAACACTTACTGCTCCTTTTAAATATTTGAGTATTTTAGTGTATCTGCTATTGTAATATCTTTTTGTCCAGATCGTCTCGTTCTTAATTCCTTTTAAGGAGGCCCCAGAAACTACTTTTGTTTCCTAGTGTCCTCGTTTTCTGTCCCATGAACTCACTCCAGATCCAAGGGAAAAGCATGGCTTGACCCACCACTTTTCCATTACTCACAACTCCTTAATTGTTGGCCACTTCAAGCCCCCTTCTTTCTCCTGTTCTCCAGGTTACCAACTTCTCTATCTAATCCTCACAATCTTTGAGGTAGGGATAACCACGTTTTTTTTGTTGTTGTTGTTGTTTTACAGAGGCAGAGATAGACAGGGACAGACAGACAGGAACGGAGAGAGATGAGAAGCATCAATCATCAGTTTCTCGTTGCGCGTTGCGACTTCTTAGTTGTTCATTGATTGCTTTCTCACATGTGCCTTGACCGCGGGCCTTCAGCAGACCGAGTAACCCCCTGCTGGAGCCAGTGACCTTGGGTCCAAGCTGGTGAGCTCTTTGCTCAAGCCAGATGAGTCGGCGCTCAAGCTGGTGACCTCGGGGTCTCGAACCTGGGTCCTTCCGCATCCCAGTCCGACGCTCCATCCACTGTGCCACCACCTGGTCAGGCTTTTTTTTTTTTTTAAAGGCAATTCTTTTTTTTATATAATTATTTTATTTTATTTATTTATTTTTAGAGAGGGGAGAGAGAGAGAGAGAGAGAGAGAGAGAGAGAGGAGAGAGAGACACAGAGAGAGAAATGGGGAGGAGCTGGAAGCATCAACTCCCATATGTGCCTTGACCAGGCAAGCCCAGGGTTTCGAACTGGCAACCTCAGCATTTCCAGGTCGATGCTTTATCCACTGCGCCACCTCAGGTCAGGCCAATAACCATGTTTTAATAAAGATGACTGAGGATCACCAAAGTATTACATAAGGTTACATCACTATCTAATTAATCATGACTGACATCTTTTAGACCAGTGGTCCCCAACCTTTTTTGGGCCATGGACCAGTTTAATGTCAGAAAATATTTTCACGAACTGGCCTTTAGGGTGGGACGGATAAATGCACAAAATAAAATTATGCGACAGGCATAAAAACTGTGGTATTTTTAAATATAATTGTCGAACTTACGAGACAAGCGTCAAGAATGAGTCTTAGATGGATGTAACGGGGAATCTAGTCTTTTTTTTTTTTTTTTTTTTTTTATAAGGAATTGTCTCTTAATTTTTTTTTTTTTTTTTATTTATTTATTCATTTTAGAGAGGAGAGAGAGAGGGAGAGAGAGAGAGAGAAGGGAGGAGGAGCTGGAAGCATCAACTCCCATATGTGCCTTGACCAGGCAAGCCCAGGGTTTCGAACCGGCGACCTCAGCATTTCCAGGTCGACGCTTTATCCACTGCGCCACCACAGGTCAGGCGAATCTAGTCATTTTTAAAAAATAAAACATCGTTCAGACTTAAATATAAATAAAGTGGAAATAATGTAAGTTATTTATTCTTTCTCTGCAGACTGGTACCAAATGGCTCACGGACCGGTACCGGTCTGCAGCCCAGGGGTTGGGGACCACTGCTTTAGACTCAAAAGTCCTGTCACTTGAAATGACCACCACCAGCTGTCTTGCTTTCAGGGGGTATCTTCATTCTCATGTTGCTTTCCCCTTCATTCACGACTGATGTAGTATTTGCAGATCTCATTTAATTTTTACTTTCCTGTCAAGATTTGATTGTTTTGCTCACTCATGGTGGTTTACTAAGATGCTATTAAAATAATTTCCACCTTATCCTTTTCCCCTAAGACCTAATTAAACTCTAGAGTCACTGTATTTTATGCAGGAAAGAAACCATATTCTTAAATAACACGGACCTGCCTGACCTGTGGTGGCGCAGTGGATAAAGCGTCGACCTGGAAATGCTGAGGTCACCGGTTCGAAACCCTGGGCTTGCCTGGTCAAGGCACATATGGGAGTTGATGCTTCCTGCTCCTCCCCCCTTCTCCTTCTCTGTCTCTCCTTTGTCTCTCCCTCTCCTCTCTAAAATGAAAAAAAAAAAAAGTAAAAAAAAAAACACGGACCTTTTCTATACTTTACCTTCCCCCTCTCCCTTTCTGTGTGGGATGTTGGTGGTGGACTCACACACACATGAACCTGATTCTGAAAACACATTCAACAATATTTGACAGATAGTGGCCTGACGTGTGAAGTACTGTTGGGCTCCAGATGTACAATGGTGAACCTGAGTTCCCTGCACATACACCTTACATAATGAACAAAGGGATCTTTGGAACACCCGTTGAAACCCAGCTCCACATTAGTGAGGCTCTCATGCCGGTAGTAGGAATTCAGCCTCTTTTGCCAAAATTAAAGTCCTGAAGAAAAACTGGATATAGGTTGTTTCCCTAATGTAAAGCCAGCAGGCAGGGCCAGGGCCACTATCACAGCAGCCCGGCCCATGCAGGTTCACATTGGATTCAGACAGTTGGCAAAGAAACAACGGAGCCACAAACTGGTGGGCCATAGTCTTTAATTCTAGCTTGCACCCGGCGGGCAAGTAAAAACACACACTGGGCTCCAAAACCCACTCACATTCAGTGCTCACACAGCTACTGACTTATCCGAGTTTCCTAGAATCAAAGGTTTCTAGCTCACCAGCCTTATTCTCCTTAGTTCCCCATCTCCTTCCTTATCCCAGATACAAACTCTACACAAACTGGCAACTCACTCAGCACTCCGCCATCTTGGCTGCTTTTCCTGGCCACTCCACGTGGCCTTTCTCTGCTCTCTGCTGTGATCTCTCTCCTCTAATGATAATCTCAGGAACCAAGAGCACAAACTCTCGTTCCGCCCCCATTTTATATTGTAGCTTCACAACCTCTAATCCAATATACAAAATAGGGAAGTCTCCAATACAAAGTCACTTCTCCAAGGCATGATTGGATTATACCACCCCACATCAAAAAAGGGTGGGAAAGGCTTAATTCCAAAACCAAGCCCCAGGCTACAAGGATTCTGCCTGCCCAGAGACACACATTAATATCACCTGGGCAACGGCCTCCTCGTGGGGAGCGTAATCTTTAACAAAGTGAGCATAATACATTTTATCTGCCCAACACCTAACATTTACATGCATCTCTGTTATGCTCCCATTTTAGGTATATTCACATTATTTCCATTTCCTTAGTTTATGCGGCTTTTTCTTTCTCCAATAACTATTTCCTCATTTCCTAAATTACACGTTCCTCCTTTCAACTCCCTTAAGCATATGATTCTACTTCACAGATTTTCTTAGGACTATTTTATAAATGGGTCTGGTATATCTTTGCCTCAATCTTCTTTGGACAGGCTCCTTGCCCGCTTTCCCCTTCAAAGAACACAAAGAAAAACCTTTAGCAAGTGTTGGTCAAGTAAGTTTGTAAATATGATATATATGATTGCTCGCTTGTGACTTATATTGGGTGTGGGGGACAGGCTGTAAGCAGGCCAGGTCGTTGTAGCCTAAGGTTTGGTTTTGGGACTAAGCTTTTCCCCACACCCTTGACTGATTGTATGATCTGGGTGGTGCACTCTCATGAGGAATCCAATTATGCCTTGGATAAGTGACTTTGTATCAGAGACTTCCTTGTTTGTATATTGGATTAAGGGATTTTGGTTTTCTACACTATAAAGTGGGACAGACCAGGAGCTTGGACACACAGTTCCTGCTATCACAATTGCAGGGGCTTCCCTGATCCCTGGCCCTTCATGGGAAGAGCTGGTTTTCTGCTTTTCCCTTGTCTTCTTTTGTGGTTTGCCTGTCTTGGTGAGACACCAATAAATAGGATGCCCCCCCCATCCTCTGACTCCGCCATTTCTTTATCGTCTGCCCGAATCCAATGGGAACCTGCATGTGAATGGCCACGATGGCGGCTCCTGGCCTTACAGCAAGTGTCTACTTATTTAAGTACCTTCTAAAATCCTCACTATAACCTTGACAAAAAGCACTGCAGGTGGAAAACTGTTACTCAGGTAAATAAAGTGACTTGATGAAAAGTCAGAGACACAAGGTTGGGACTCAAGTTCAAGCGTGTCAGGCTCCCAAGTCTTCCCACTTCCCCATCTTATTCTAAAACAAGCCATCTTTTTATCCCCAGGCACTTATGCATCCTAGGTATGTTTCCTTTTACCACAACTTCCCTGTTATCTTCAACAGTAAGTAGCCTTGCTGGCTTTATCTGAAAATAATCTTGATCTTGCCCATTCAGATCTAGAATTCCCTTTGCAATTCCAAGGTCACTCTTTTCCACAAATTGGAGATAACCCAGCAATTGCAGAAGGCAGTTACATCACTGTCCTCTACAGCAGTGTTTTTCAACCAGTGTGCTGAGACACATGGTCAGGTGTGCTGTAGGGAAATTAAACATGGGTCCCCAAACTATGGCCCACGTGCCGGATACGGCCTGCCACCAGCCGCCTCTGTCCGAACATAAACATTCCCCTTATAATCCCTCCAGCTATCAGCGACAGGAAGAGTGAAGGCACAGGGAACGCTCACTGACCAATCACCTTCTAGGATTCATCCCAACCACTAGCGATGAACCAATAGTAGGCCGCCTCTCACCCACACCCAGGAAGGTCCCCGCTCGGGCTTCCGCGCACTTGTCATTGTGTGGCCACGAGTAGTTGAAGCTGCTACTCCTCTCCATGGTCCCGATTTCTAATCCTGGTCAGGACTGGAGGTAAATGTTGCCACCACTAGATGAAGCCTCAGCCTCAGCTGGTTATGTCTATCCTGATGGTGTATATAGATATTTGACCTTTTTCTTTTTAAAAGAGGTCCTCCGCAGAGGATGATATACAATGCATCACAATGTTATCTAACTTTAAAGCTAAAGTTTGCTGATCTTCCTTTGGACAGTTTTTGGTTATCTGTTGCCAAGGAGTTCCCCATTCTGGCCAACAAAGCTATTTTGACCTTGCTCCCATTTTCAACCACATATCTATGTGAGCTGAGCTTCTCAAGCTTGACTGCGATAAAAACTAAAAACAAAGAGAGACTGAGAACTGTTGAGGAAGAGCTTCCTGTGTGTCTACCATTCCTGCCAGGATATCCCTTTTGTGTTCATTGAAACAGGCCCAGGTTTCACACTAAGTGAGTATAAATACATTTAGAAACTCTCTCTCTCTCTCTATATATATTTTTTACAGGGACAGTGAGTCAGAGAGAGGGATAGATAGGGACAGACAGGAATGGAGAGATGAGAAGCATCCATCATTAGTTTTTCATTGTGACACCTTAGTTGTTCATTGATTGCTCCCATATGTGCCTTGACCGGGGGCCTTCAGCAGACTAACTCCTTGCTGGAGCCAGTGACCTTGGGGTCCAAGTTGGTGAGCTTTTTGCTCAAACCAGATGAGCCTGCGCTCAAGCTGGCGACCTAGGGGTCTTGAACCTGGGTCCTTCCGCATCCCAGTCCAACGCTCTATCCACTGCGCCACCGCCTGGTCAGGCAGAAACTAGATTATTAACTATATGTATAATATGTAGTGTTAGTGTCATTTTGTGTCATTTTTGTAGGTGGTGTGCCCCAGGGTTTTGTAAATGTAAAAAATGTGCCGCGGCTCAAAAAAGGTTGAAAATCACTGCTCTACAGAAGAAACACTTAAGTAACATCTCAAAGCAGTTCTTCTTAATCCACCGAAGACTAATGCCCCTAAACATGTAGCTCTTCTAGCAACCCTGTTCCACTTTTGCCTGCTAAGTTTCTGAAGGGAGCAATCTCTCTCCAGCTACTGAAAATCGGTAATTTGTGTCTAGGTATTTGACTTATTTACACTGATTCATTAAAATTTTTGTGTAAGGGTCTTCATCACACTTCACTGCTCATTTTCATAACCTTCAAACAGATGTTAAAGGGACCTTTTGTTTGTTTTTACAGAGAGGGAGTCAGAAAGAGGGACAGATAAGGACAGACAGGAATGGAGAGAGATGAGAAGCATCAATCATTAGTTTTTCATTGCGACACCTTAGTTGTTTATTGATTGCTTTCTCATATGTGCCTTGACCGTGGACCTCAGCAGACCGAGTAACCCCTTGCTCAAGCCAGCGACCTTGGGTCCAAGCTGTTGAGCTTTGCTCAAACCAGATGAGCCCGTGCTCAAGCTGGTGACCTCGGGGTCTCAAACCTGGGTCTTTCACATCCCAGTCCGACACACTATCCACTGAGCCGCCAGGTCAGGTTAAAGGGACCTTTCTTGAAAGCCAATCTGTCCTCTCTTTTACACTTTCATGATTTGCTTCTCTCTTCTTCCAGTTCTGCAGACCCATGGACATCCAGCGTTATTTAAAATATCTTCCTCGTGTTTCATTTTCTATGGGGCTTTATGTTCATTATCTATTCTTTCTACTCCATTTGCAGCCAACTGCATATGCAACCCTAAGTCTAGAAATTCTTCTTACATGTCCCATTAATACTCTTCTAGGGTCTGAATCCTAACTTACCCGTTTCCTGGCTTATGCACGGACAGGTTAAGAAATACCAGACACTTCTCCTTCACTTTCGCTTTCGTTCCTGCGCCAGTCACACAGGTAAGGATGTGAATTACTCAGAACGTACTATCTCCCCCTTTTTATCAGGGTGAATATCTTGTCAAAGAAATGACTCACCTAATATCAGACAGCAAGTCAATGGTAGAGCAAAAACTGCAAGCAGGATCTAACGTCCCTTATTCCAAAAAATAGTAATACCAGAGTAAAATCAGCCAAAATTTTACTGTTTACTACTCCCCCGCACAGCAATTAAAAAAAAAATAGTGCCTGACCAGGAGGAGGCGCAGTGGATAGAGCGTCGGACTGGGATGTGGAGGACCCAGGTTTGAGACCCTGATGTCGCCAGCTTGAGCACGGGCTCATCTGGTTTGAGCAAAGCTCACCAGCTTGGACCCAAGGTCGCTGGCTCGAGCAAGGGGTTACTCAATCTGCTGAAGGCCCGTGGTCAAGGCACATATGAGAAAGCAATCAATGAACAACTAAGGTGTTACAACTAAAAACTGATGATTGATGCTTCTCATCTCTCTCCGTTCCTGTCTGTCCCTATCCATCCCTCTGACTCTATCCCTGTCCTTGTATTAAAAAAAAAAAAAATAAGAGTAAAAAAACAAAAAACAAAACAGTGCATATGGCTATTTACCAAGCTCTCTGCAGAAGAAACTAAAATCAAAATGCCAGTTTACCACCCTTCCATTGTTAAATACATAATTGTATTCTATTCTTTTCAATTTAGAGTAGAAAATAAAGCCTTTTCTGTTTGCCGAATGGGCTTTGACTTGTCCATACAAATAAACATTCAGAAGTCAGTGGATTTGACTATTCTAAGCCAAAATATGTCCTGTGTTTTCAGAGCTATGACTGTACTATTTATATAAACACATAAATTAAAATTTTTTAAAAGAATTTAAAAATTGTTTTAAATGTTTGATTTTAGAGAGAGAGGTAGGGAGAGACAGGAACATCAGTCTGTTTCTTTTATGTGCCCTGACTGGGGATCGAATAGGCAACCTCTGAACCTTGGGATGATGCTCCAACCAAACAAGCTATCTGACCAGGGCAGGAAATCTGAATTCAATTCACGAGATGTATGAACTACTCCTAATTGAACAATTCAGTTTACTCATTTGGCATGTTCAATACCATTCAATCCTGCTTTGCTGGTACAGTATAATAATTTACAACTAGCAAAAGTTAAAAAGGATTTTACTGGTTTACCCTCTGCAGAGTCTAAGATAACGAGCAGAAAAGACATACTATAACAAAATATTAATAAACCCCACTACAAAGAAACAGAAGTCACACAATTTTTAGGATTAGCATTCATGCAGTCTTTACAACGTTTTCCACATATTTTAACAATTCCCATTATGTGAACGAGTCAACAGGCTCAGTTTATGCCTGATACTAATCCTGCACTAACTTCCGCTTTTTCTGTCCAATCATACTACTACTACGAGACTGTGGACCTCAGCCTCCTGAAACTTACTGTATTCGTTCACCTGAAAAACTGGGGGACTAGGCGTGAACTCCTGTAGCAATAAAATTCTGATTTCAGGTGCAGTACCATGTTTGAAAACAGGATATTCTATCATAATTTTTCATTATTCCAGCACTTTTTATTCTCAAAGGTATTATAATATTCAAACATCATTAATCCCATCTCATAACAACTTAAAAATATTATTTTATAAATGATTCCATGTTGAGAAAAACTGCCTGTGCTTGAATAAACAATTATGTTCCTAAAAACTTGGGGAAAATCTATTTTCCTAATAAATCTTTTTATAAACCAAAGAAAGAATTGGTAATTTAACCATCAATCTGTTCAAAATACTATTTAAGATTTCAATGAAGCACATGTAACAGGTTCAACTGAATCAGGAACAAAGTGTAATCAACTTTTTTAAGATTTCGGCTTCTAATCAAAGGGTTTAATTTCATGTTGGCTATTATCTACTTAATACTTTAATAATACATATTATTTTTTCTTCACAGGGGTGACTTAATTTATTTCTAGCCACACTATCAGGAACCTACAAATCTGACATTAAGAATAGTATTCTAGACTGACCTGTGGTGGTATAGTGGATAAAGCATTGACCTGGAAACGCTGAGGTTGCCAGTTCGAAAACCTGGGCTTGCCTGGTTAAGTTGATGCTTCCTGCTCCTCCCCTCTTCTCTCTCCTCTCTAAAATGAAAAAAAAAATTTTTTTGAAGTGGTATTCTAATTTTTGTCATCACCTATACTTGTATGGTCAGTTTTTAACTTTTACCAGTTACAAAATCATCAAATCCACTTCTTTAAAAAAAAATCATGTTTTTAAACAAAAATGCATTTATTTAAACATTTAAGAATGTCTGCTCTATGGAATATATGTTGGTTATAAAAAAATGTTCAACTTGGCTCTACAAAGTAACATTTGGAAGAGGTTTCATAAGAAATTTGATTTCTCAGTATCTGTAATTTTAGTTGATTTATTTTTTTTTGTGAGACAAAGAGATGGACATATAGGGACAGACAGGAAGGGAGATGAGAAGTATCAATTCTTTGTTGAGGTACCTTAGTTGTTCGTTGATTGCCTTCTCATATGTACCTTGACTGGAAGGCTATAGCAGAGTGAATGATCCCTTGCTCAAGCCAGCAACCCCACCCTCAAGCTGGTGAGCCTGCACTCAAGCCGGTGACCTCAGGGTTTCGAACCTGGGTTCTCTGTGTCCCAGTCCAATGCTCCATCCACTGCACCACCACCTGGTCAGGTACTTTTAGTTACTTTAATACAATATGCAGTCTTTTAAACACTAACCTGCTTTAAAATAAGGAATAAACTGGCTCCCCAGATTGAAATCTAAAATACTGTAATTCATCCAATGATACCAATATTACACAAGTTAAAAAAATATTTTTAAACAGCCTTATTTATGCATTGAAATACAGAAATGATCAAGTTAACAGCATACTTTGATACAACTGGTTACTAAATCTCTAGGATCAATTTTTTCTAATAGTCTTTCAGGTAATGTGCAAGCAGTCTTGTGCAGAAATGGGAAAGGCTTTTGCCTAACCAAAGAACACTATGCGAAACATAAACAAAAGAAGAATACTTCAGAATGGAGCAGTAATTAGTTTAAATAAACCATACAGGCTCCTACGAGGGCAGATAAAAACCACAAAAGGACTTGGATTTCATGGAAACCCCAAACTGAAAAAATTCATTATTCCAGTATCTCAAATTATTATTGACCCTATAGATCAGCGGTTCTCAACCTGTGGGTAGCGACCCCAGAGGGGTCGAACGACCAAAGCACAGGGGTCGCCTAAAACCATTGAAAATACATATTTTATTTAAAAATGTATTGTGCCTGGCCGGGCAGTGGCGCAGTAGATAGAGTGTTGGACTGGGATGCAGAAGACCCAGGTTCGAGACCCGAGGTCACCAGCTTGAGTGAGGGCTCATCTGGTTTGAGCAAAAAGCTCACCAGCTTGAACCCAAGGTCGCTGGCTCCAGCAAGCGGTTACTCGGTCTGCTGTAGCCCCACAGTCAAGGCACATATAAGAAAGCAATCAATGGACAACTAAGGTGTCACAACAAAAAACTAATGATTGATGCTTCTCATCTCTCTCCATTCCTGTCTGTCTATCCCTCTCTCTGACTCTCTATCTCTGTAAAAAAAAAAAATTTAAAAATGTATTGTATAATAAATATGTATTTTCCGATGGCTTTAGGCGACCCCTGTGTTTTGTCTTTTGACGCCCGCCAGGGTCGCGACCCACAGGTTGAGAACCCCTGCTATAGATGATTATGTCAATTCCTTATCTTAGCTTCTAATGGACTCTGGGAAGTTCTGGATAAAAAGGCAGTCACTGCACTAGCAACAACAACATTTCAAATGCATAAACACACCATTCTATTATCCAAAAAAAAATCTTCATCATCCAAAGATCCTCTGCTTTTCCCAATCAATAAATCAAGCACTGCTGACTCAGAAAGGAACATCCACACATTGTTTCAGCGTAAATCTGAAGAATGTGTCAAGTACAAATTCAAAAGAAAACTTGTCTGATTCAAAATATGCTAAATATCTCACTTGTGATCTTAAACATGCACAAACATTTCTACTACCAGAAATGACTAATCATGATCCTTGCGGTGAAAGGGAAACTGAAAGCTCAACCCATGTTGATGGTGTGCCAAAAGCTTCAGGTGAAAAAGGAAAAATAACACTAACAGCTTTTATAAAGGCACAGCTGAGTGTATCAGTCATGAACTCGTAAATGCTGCCCTAATGGCTGGCTCCAAAGTCAACGTTACAGTTATGGTAATACTTCTCAATGGAACTGAATATCAGTTTCTGAAATAAAAGATAAAGTTCTGATTATCCAGAATACAAAAATACAGAGACAATTCTTCAATGAATGAAGTATTAGAACAATATATCAATATCACACATCATTTTAAAGAATGCAGTCAAGAAAATATAAAAGCAGATTTTAAGTTACATAATATCATTTATACATGTTCATTGTTTCATGCCAAAAAAAGAGAAAAACCAGTACTTGTTTCTTATACCACTTTATTCCAACCTGAGCACCTCAATATAAAACTAAACACTGGTGAACTGTTTTCCTTACTAATTCTGAATTACTGTAAATGTACAAGTTCTGCTAGCAGTTCAACACTTAAATAGGTTAAATCATCTCTGACACATGGTGGATTTCATATAATGAAAATACCTAAAACAATTATTAGTGCAATATACTGATCGAAATAAAACAAACTTTGGAAACCAAGGCTGCAAGGTTTTACTAACATATCGCAATACTTATGCTTACAAATTACTGGTACATTGTTTATTACAGTGCTAGCCATGAAGGAACTGAAACCCCTTCCACTGAAAGGGGGCGAGAAGGAAAAAGTTAGCGGTTTTAGTAACTGTACATTTTGTATACTTTGAAGCAACTCTTAAATATTACAGAAAAGTAATAAACATATGGAGACTACAATGCAGTACCCTATTTACAGTACAGCTGAAGATCAAATTTAATCAAGTTTGAATGTACATAATTGTTAGTGCATTGACTATATTATGTCCAAAGGGAACAAAAGCCCATTCTATGCCCCGAATCAACAAAATCTATATAATGGCCTGCAGTGATTAAACAGAAATCACAGAAACCTGGTTTCACTTTTGTTGAAGAGCACACATGTTTGAAGGAACATAACCAATTAAGATGCATTTATCAGTTTTCATATTCCTCAAACAAGATGAGGTTACATTTGATTTTTTTTTACCTCATTTTATAAAAACAACAGGACTGGCTACAGTTTAGATGCCACTAATGTTCATTTCCTCCCTCCTTCCCCCCACCCGAAGATGTGGGACTGTTTTCCTTGTGGCTAATTTGCTAAAATGTGGAATGTACACTTTAAATATGTATACTAAGAGAAATTACTGGTTGCCTAAATACCATAGCTAAGCATAAATAGCTTTAGAATCTTCTTCTAAAAAATGAATGTTTCTGAAAAGCTCGAATTAACTTCAAAATCTTTTCCACAGAACTGGCTGGTTAACTGGGCTGAGATAGTCATTTGTTTGTATCTGTGGTGATGAGAAAAGACTCCCCTAACCTCCCAAGGAAACAAGTGTACACACAGCTCTCATTCCCCTTCTACTGCTGAGACATTAGCCAGGGGGTCACATGCATGTTATTACAAATTAAGTTCCAAACACTTAAAATAATTCTGTATTAGAAACTTGACTCTATCATAAGTCTCTTCTTTTTGGAAGTCACACTGAGCTGGTTAAATGCTCCAATTCCACTGTTATTAATATTTAGGAAGCAGAAGAATATTCCAGCTAGTTCAAACTGGAGGCTTAGTTACTACAACACTGACTCCTGGGTGGCTGCGTGGGTTCAGTAAGGTCTACTCCTCTTCCTCTGGCAGAATTCGCTCCTGGATTCTGTGGTTCACTCTTTGGCAACTTTTTAGCTGAAAAATAAATTATTAAAATAAATATAATTAGAATATTCATACTAGAATTACTTTCATCTGCTTACGTATAATCTTCCTTTCCAGTTAGGTTATCCCAAGTATCACATAACCATATGTCCATTCTTTTCAAATGTTTACTGAGTATCTATTAAATACCAAAACACTGTTCACTGTCCTTAGGGAGTTTAGTGAGTTGATGGAAGGGTCAAATGGGAACCAGTTGCTGATGCACAATTCAAACCTGCCCTGGTCAAGTAGCTCAGTTGGTTAGAGCATCATCCTGACATGCCAAGAATTGTGGGTTCAATCCCCAGTCAGGGGCACATGAGAGAAAAAAACCAATGAATGCACATAAATATAAATAAGTGGACCAATAAATCGATGTTTCTCTATTTCTCTCTAAAATCCATAAAAAATATATATAAAAAACAATCAGACAGGGCTATGTTAAATTCTGTATATAGATTCGTTTAACAATATCAGAAAAGTTGTACTTTTAATCATTAACACTTCTATTATTTAAAGAAAATCTAAGTTAATAAAAATGGTGGATAGCTAATATGTTTACAAAGAAGCTCACTTTTTGGAACAAATTGGGTATAAACAAATACCATTACTATCACACTAGCAGAACTTGTCCTCTCCTGTGCAACCTAATTATTACCTCAAATTATGACACATCATACCTGCTATTTTCCTCCTGGCTAACACAGATTTTACCCTTCAAATATCTACCATTTTCCTCTCTTGTGGCTCAGTATGAACACTAATCTGATTCAGCAGTAACTCTACCTAATATACATGAGATTGTTCCTGAGGCTCTCTCAAAGAACTATTTCCCAATTTTGAGTCAGATAAGCATAGTTGCCACATCTGAATGAAGCCTCAACCACCAGTTATGGCTTTAGTTTTGCTAAGCTCTACACAACTAATGCTGTTTTCTGGAGCCTAGCTCCTACTGATTAGATGTTGTCTGCTTGGATTCTGAAGAACCTTGATTAGCTGGATTCATTAAATATTAACATCTCTAACAGTACAGACTGTAAGAGTGTTTAGAAAGACTAATCTCTACCAAACTTGGGGATGGACAATTGTGGTTAAGACTCTAACTTAACCTTAGCCTTGGTTCAGTTTACACAAAAGTTAAACAAGCTCTGCTTCAAAATCTTAATGCCTAGTTGTGTTGTGGATCTTCTATCCTTTATTTATTGTAATATTCCACACCAACATTAATAATAATCTTTAGAATTCTAGATGGTGGACTGGGCAAGGGATCTGGGAGCTAGGAGCAATGAGGTTTGGAAAGAAAAGCCATCACCTCGGGCCATTTCTCTAGGAACTGCTTTACAGATGGTAGTGTAAGTGGTAATAAATGGCAGATTTCCAGTCAACTGCATTCACAAACAAAGCCCCACAGGCTAGCATTATAAACTTTATTATAATTAGTACCAAGTTAGGTTTGGGATTGAGTGATCATTTCTTACGTTAGCATACTACTCCAAGGGCTTAGGAGCCTTAAGAAAATAAACTGAAATGAAGAACTTTTAGCTTTTTTGTTTAATTTTTACATGATGTTAACTAAAACACATTTTGGGATCTCAAAAGAAGCTGTCTCCCGTCTCATATCTTATAGTTACCAAAATGAAACTGGTACTATCTGTTCTTGTATCTGGATGACTGCAGCTTACCAATTTGTGCCTAAATTGTTAAGAATTTTGAGAAACTAAAAATCCTAGATCAAGTTAATGAAGATGCACAAGAAGCCACTCCAGACATTATAAAATTAAAAGCAGATGATAAACTTATTGTAGATTCTCCCAGGAAATAAGTGTACTACTCCCTTTGGGAAGTCATCAAAAGTAAAAATATGAGTGTGCTATGTGATTTAAGTTACAATATGGTAAAAGAAATGGCCTTTCCATTTCTTTCAAGGCAAAAAAACATTCTAATTTCAGAAAAATAGTTAAAAGCCTAATAGTATGTAAGATATTTTTGACTAGAAAAATGATCTTACTAGCACAGCTGAATAAAAAACACAAATTAAATAAAGCCCATCTGGTAGTCTTTAATACCATCAGAAAGCTTTAAAGTTCAGCCTGATTTGAGGACCTATTATATAGTGTCCTGTTCACTTTTCAAATGTGGTTCTGGGAGTCATCGTCCAATTTATTTGTTTTTTTTGTTTTTGTTTTGTATTTTTCTGAAGTTGGAAACGGGGAGGCAGTCAGACAGACTCCCACATGCGCCCGACCCGACCGGGATCCACCTGGCACGCCCACCAGGGGGGCGATGCTCTGCCCATCTGGGGCATTGCTCTGTTGCAACCAGAGGCATTCTAGCACCTGAGGCAGAGGCCATGGAGCCATCCTCAGCGTCCGGGCCAACTTTGCTCCAATGGAGCCTTGGCTGCGGGAGGGGAAGAGAGAGACAGAGAGGAAGGAGAGGGGGAAGAAGCAGATGGGCGCTTCTCCTGTGTGCCCTGGCCGGGAATCGAACTCAGGACTCCTGCACGCCAGGCCAACGCTCTACCACTGAGCCAACCGGCCAGGGCCTCATCATCCAATTTATAAGAAGAGCATACTGCCACACAATCCTTCACAACTGTGCTAGCATTTCCCTAGTAACTGCAAGCCCAAGTTTCTCAGAAAAGTATTTTACACAAAAAAGAGGCAAGTTTTTTCCTAAATGAGCCACCATTAAACTCTCACCTGGTGCAAGGTATTAGAACAGTATTTGCAGCTTTTACTAAGTTCTCTTTAGTCTCTGAATCAACTCTTAATTGGTTAATTTGTATGACTTCAATAGAAAAGAGTATATCTTATTTAGAGACACGAATGTGGACACCCAGTTAATAATTAATGTTGTGTACACTGTAATAGATGTTATAGAAAAATGTATGGTGGTATTGCAGTGGATAGGGCATCGACCTGAGTTTGAGGTCCCAGGTTTGAAACCACGAGGTCGCCAGCTTGAGTGTGAGTTCATTGACATGATCCCATGGTCGCTTGCTTGAGCAAGGGGTCACTGGCTTGGCTTTAGTCCCCTGGTCAAGGAACGTATGAGAAGCAATCAATAAACAAGTAAACTTCTGCAACTATGGGTTGATGCTTCTCATCTCTTCCCTTCCTGTTTCTTTCTTTTTCTCACTAAAATAGATGTTATGGGGGCCTGACCTGTGGTGGTGCAGTGGATAAAGCATTGACCTGCAATGCTGATGTCGCCAATTCAAAACCCTGGTCTTGAATTGGGAGTTGATGCTTCCTGCTCCTCCCACATAGGGGTGTTGATGCTTCCTGCTCTTCGCCCTACTTCTCTCTCTCTCACTGTCTTTCTCCCCCTCCCTCTAAAAAATGAATAAATAAATTAAAATAAAAATAGATGCATGGAATAATAAGAGTACACTTAAGTAGTGTGGAAGCAGAAAACTGAGAGCCACCTATATAGACCCTTCCCATAGGATCTGCATCTTAAAACTAATGGAAGAAGATTAGGGCCAATAGAAATACTTTTATTTTTGTTAGGAAACTTCCATATTGCTACTCCAGTTTCACTACCTATAATCAACAACTGAGGGCTACCAATCATCAACTGAAAGTACCCTAAAGCAGTGATTGTCAACCTTTTTTTTCATGGCACAAATACACACTAATTACTAAGGTCAGTGCCCCTGACTAAATACAACCATTTTCATCTCAAGGCACAAATAAATTAGTTACTAAAGAAGAAGAGGTCAGGGCCCCTTTTTCTTTTTCTTTTTTTTTTGTATTTTTCTGAAGCTGGAAACGGGGAGAGACAGTCAGACAGACTCCCGCATGCGGCCCGCCCGGGATCCACCCCGCACGCCCACCAGGGGGCGATGCTCTGCCCCTCCGGGGCATCACTCTGTTGTGACCAGAGCCACCCTTTTTCTTTAGTAATTAGTTTATGAGTGCATGAGAAACAAAGGTTGAAAAATCACTGCCCTAAAGGGTGGGTAAAAGTGCTGTGTAGGATCAAATAACCACTGACATCATATAAAGCATACATGTTGTTTTCCTTTATTTACCTCTTTCTCTGTGCCTCATGCTTTGACACTTCATTATAACATTTATATTAAAACAATTTATACATCTGTATAGTTATATATTATTAATTTAAGAAGAACTTAAAAAACAAAATTAGTGCTCTGTTCAAGGCAAAGGACAAAAATGTACTTTTTCTTTCCTATTTTTAGAGAGAGAGAGAGAGACACATAGGGAGAGAGAGAGATGAGAAGCATCAAATCATAGTTGCAGCTCTTTAATTGCTCATTGATTACTTTCACATATGTGCCTTGACAGAAGGGGACTATAGCAGAGCAAGTGACCCCGTGATTAAGCCAGTGACCCTTGGGTTTCGAACCTGGATCCTCCATGTCTCAGGCCAATGCTCCATCTACTGCACTACCGCCTGGTCAGGCTGAAATTGTTATTGAACAGTGAAAAAAAATCTCATGCCTACATGTTGTATTGAAAAATATGGCTGAGTTTATTACCTTTTTATAAAAAGTATAACTTGAGTTCCTCAGTGAAACCTTAAGAAAATCTATCTGCTTAAACTATTGGCCCTGGCAGGTTGGCTCAGTGGTAGAACATCGGCCTGGTGTGTGCATGTCCTGGGTTCAATTCCCGGTCAGGATCACAGGAGAAGCGACAGAGTGACCACCTGCTCCCCCCCCCCCCAATCTTTCTTCCCTTCCCACAGCCAGTGGCTCCATGGCTTGACTGGTTTGAGCTTATCGCCCTGGGTGCTGGCTCTGTGGAGCCTCAGCCTCAGGTGCCAGAAATAGCTTGGTTGCAAACATGGCCCCAGATGGGCATCAGCCCCAGACTGGGGTTGCCAGGTGTATCCTGGTTGGGGTGAATGCGGGAGTCTATCTCCCCTCCTCTCACTTGGAAAAGGAAAACAAACAAACAAACAACCTAAGTCCAGCTTTCAACTCAGAAGAAACTAAACTGTAAGCATTACAACCTAACAGGTAATAATCTCTCCAAATTTAACATTACTAACAAAGTAACACATGCTTGGTCAAAGGAATCTAAGAGAGACTGCTCAAAGAAATTAAGGGCTATTTCAAAAATGAATATGAAGTGATAAAATATCCCCTATTTTTTTTTATTAGGGGAGAGCACGGACGCAGTCCCCCACTACCACAAATTATGCAGTCTGAGTTTCCCACATTTGGGGAAATCGCAGGGGTCAGAACATCCGGAGTGCAATGGATAAGCCTTGCCCTGGGAAAACCACCTTCGTGATCATAGTATCTTCCCTGCCAAGTAAGTATATCCCCTATTTTTTGTGAGCAGTCTAGTTGGACAATCATTAAAAAAAGAAAATCCGGGCCTGACCTGTGGTGGCGCAGAGGATAAAGCCTCAACCTGGAACACTGAGGTCGCCGGTTCAGAACCCTGGGCTTGACCAGTCAAGGCACATATGGGAGTTGGGAGTTGATGCTTCCTGCTCCTCCCCCCTTGTGTCTCCCTTCTCTCTCTCAAATGAATAAATAAAATCTTAAAAAAAAAAAAAAAAAAAGAAAATCCGCCTGATCAGGCGGTGGCACAGTGGATAGAGCGTCGGACTGGGACGTGGAGGACCCAGGTTCAAGACCCCAAGGTCGCCAGCTTGAGCATGAGCTCATCTGGTTTGAGCAAGGCTCACCAGCTTGAGCCCAAGGTCGCTGGCTCAAGCAAGGAGGGGTCATTCAGTCTGCTGTAGCCCCATGGTCAAGGCACATATGAGAAAGCAATCAATGAATAATTAAGGAGCTGCAACAAAAAATTGATGTTTCTCATCTCTCTCTCTCCCTTCCTGTCTCTATCTGTCCTTTTCTCTGTTTCTGCCACACACACACACACACACACACACACACACACACACACACACACACAAAATCCAAGATATTTTTTAAAAGAGTCAAACTGTGCTCGCTTCGGCAGCACATATACTAAAAAGAGTCAAACTAAAAATGCCGCAGTGTAACTTGTTTTGTCCATATATATAAAGATTTTATTTATTCATTTTAGAGAGGAAAGAAAGAGAGAAGGGGGGAAGAGCAGGAGGCATCAACTCCAATATGTGCCCTGATGAGACAAGCCCAGGGTTTTGAATCAGTGACCTTAGCATTCCACGTCTATGCTTTATCCACTGCGCCACCACAGACCAGGCCTGTTCTGCCTATTTGTATTTATAGTTTGAATAAAAATTAATCTTACCTATTGCCATGAATATTTCATTTACATTCATTGATGTTTTAGCTGATGTCTCCATGAATAATAAACTGTTATCATCTGCATAGGACTGTGCTTCCTGTTTTAGAACAAAAATAGTAAGAGATAACCTTTGCATATACTTTATCTGCATCATTTTTATTTAAAAAAGAGTCTTCCTTATTACTACAACTTAATTACCTGTAGGTAACAACAATTGTTACTAAAGGTGAAACAAAGTTAAGAGCATTGTGTGATTTTCTTTTTGCCTTAACTTCTTCCACAATCCCAGCCTGCTTAGTCTGGTCTCACATTAAATCTGTTTTCAGAGGGAAGAAAATTTATCCAATTCTAAATATAAAACTTTCCTTTATCTCAATGGCAAATTTCACTCACTCTCACGATATGCAATGAAGTAAAAGGGAAACCAAATATATAATACTGGCTTCGATGACTAAATGGCACTCATTTTAATTCTAAATGACTTGCATTTGGACCTAGACAGACTGTGTCGCCCCTTTCACGGGTGGCTCCATCCTGTTCCATGCAATAGGCTCCTTTATTGCAAAAAAACATTTTAAATTCGTAAATCCCTGCAGCAGCTCACATCTCCCACCCTGGGAAGCAAGATTCCCAGAAACCCTGACCTTATTATGTCCGTTTAAAAATAAGCAGGTGGACACGCAGCCGCAGGGCCACTACGGAGGTTCCTGTGCAGGCAGTAGAGCTATGCCTCTCCCATCACGGTGGATCCTGGCCTCTCGCCCCCATTCCGGGGCCAACTTCGAGAGCCTGCGTGAGGGGCAGGTGTGTGAGCCAGGTACCATGAACCTTTTGGGGGAGGGGCGAGGGCCCGAAGGCCCAGTAGGTCCAGAAAGCCTGGGGAGCGAGGCTGGTGCCAAGGTTGCTCACCTTGCAGGCCATGAGCCGTGGTCCCATTGGCTAAGTGGCTTAGGGCCATGATGCTGGGACCCAGAAACCTGAACCTCAAACCCTGGTCCCGGGATCCTTTTCAACCCTGACAGGTGCACCACCGAACAGCCGCCCGCCGCCCCTGGCACCTGAGTCCAAGGCCACGGGGTCCGGGGTGGCTGATTAGGCTGGGTGGTGGCAGGCAGGCTGTGGGAGGACTTTCTGATCCCCACCACAGCTCCTGCTCCTGCCAACTCTAAATGACTTCTAAAGAAAATTTAAAATTTTGAATATATTGTAAATCATTCCTTTGAAAATTGCATCACTACTCTACATTTCTGTCATGCTTTACAATTTACACAGTTTACATGTATTAACGCCTTTGATTCTCATAGCTGCTGTTGTAAAGAGCAACCAATTATCTCTCTCCTTTGACAAAGAAAAAAATGAGGTTCCTTTGACTAGAATGTGACAGAGCCACTTTTGAATATAATTTAAGTGCTCTATCTACCACTCTTAAGCTGGGGAGGCAATTGTCTGAGAGTGATAGATGATCCTATATACCTCATATGGTTGTTGCCAGAACCAAATAAACTGCATGCTCAGCTTACTACCTAATGGTGTAAGAACTATAACTTCCCTTTCTCCATCTATAGACATCACCAAAAAAAGAAAAATTCCCATCACTGATTCTATATAATGGTCACAAGCAAACCTCTCTGGTAGAGAAGCTGAAGAACAAAGAACAGAAGTTTTCAGGTGTCTAATTAAAGACATTTGCTTTATTTTAAATGATTGTATTTCTCTATTTTACAGCAGAGACCATTCCTAATTAAACATAATAGGTAACATACAAACTGGATTTTTTGTGCCTTAGTGTTGAAGGCCCCATTAAGAACAACCATGTTTATGTGTACCAAATGTATAGGTATATGTGGGCATGTATATGTGTGTTATATATATACATTGATCACAAAAATTAAGGGATATTTTATCGCTTCCTATTCATTTTGAAATATCCTCTAATTTTTGTGAGCAGTATATATATGTATATATAGAAAAAGGTTAGGAAGAGTAGGAGGCAATTGGCTTTTACTTATTTCTGCACTTTGTAAATTTATTTCATAATTGTTTAGGTCAGCAAAATCTGAATCAATTTATATATAATTATGTAAAGATATTTAAAACTTCAAGTTTACCATGAGAAGAAGCATTTTACATATAGTATATCACATTTTTTAAAATATATTTTATCTTCTATTATTTGCATGGCTTTAAAATTATAACTGTAATTCAAGTGTGGATACAGAAGAAAAATTTACAATAAATGTGTGCCTTCAAATAAAAGTTAAATTCAACATACCTGGAAATCTACAGCTCTTTTATTTGCAAGGTCAGCCTTGTTTCCTGATAAAGCTATTACAATGTTAGGACTGGCTTGCCTCTGAAGTTCTTTAACCCAATTTTTGGCTCTGGCAAAGGACTCCTGGGAAACAAACAAAAACAGCTATTTTGAGGCAAGGCACAAAAAATGGTTGGGGACAGTCTTTGTGAGACAAGGTTTTAAAGACTGTCCAATGTGACTCCTGGAAAGAAAGTCTTAGGACTATTGTTTTATTGTTTTTCAGACACTTTCATCTTATTTTAAAAATCAGCTTTTCTTTTTTCTTTTTTTTTTTCATTTTTCCAAAGCTGGAAACGGGGAGGCAGTCAGACAGACTTCTGCATGCGCCCGACTGGGATCCACCCAGCATGCCCACCAGGGGGCGATGTTCTGCCCCTCTGGGGTGTCGCTTTGTTGCATCCAGAGCCATTCTAGCGCCTGAGGCAGAGGCCACAGCGCCATCCCCAGCACCCGGGCCATCTTTGCTCCAATGGAGCCTCGCTGCGGGAGGGGAAGAGAGAGACAGAGAGGAAGGAGAGGGGGAGGGGTGGAGAAGCAGATGGGAGCTTCTCTTGTGTGCCCTGGCCGGGAATTGAACCCGTCCTCCTGCACGCCAGGCCGACGCTCTACCGCTGAGCCAACCGGCCAGGGCCAAAATCAGCTTTTCTATTCAAAAGCTTTTGGAAGAAATGCCACGCTAGGCTATCAAAAAAGATTTTAAAAGATCTTTAATAAAAATTCTAAATATCAGAAATGGATATTAACTACTTTCATTACATATTATGCATTTCTACTTACCTCATTTGTGATATCATATACAACTATGGCTGCTTGTGCTCCTCTGTAGTACATTGGTGCTAGGCTATGGTATCGCTCTTGACCAGCCGTATCCCATATTTCAAACTTTACTGTTGTGTCATCAAGACACACAGTTTGGGTTAGAAAAGCAGCTGAAAGAAGAAAATGTCTGCAGTAAGTTTATCATTTCCTCCCCTAATATTTGCATAATATAGAAAATACCTGGAAACCTGATATATCATTGAATATTCAGAGTTAACAGTGGCTTTAAACACTTGCAAGATCTGTGCTTCAAAGTTGAATATATGCTCATATAAGACCTTTTAAATAAAATCAGTTTGAAAGTCTGTTCCACATTTTTTTTAAAAAATTTAATTTAATTTTTTTATTTATTCATTTTAGAAAGGAGAGAGAGAGGGAGAGAGAGAAGGGGGAGAGGAGCAGGAAGCATCAACTCCCATATGTGCCTTGACCAGGCAAGCCCAGGGTTTCGAACCGGCGACCTCAGCATTTCCAGGTTGACGCTTTATCCACTGTGCCACCACAGGTCAGGCCTTAAAAGTCTATTGTAACAAATATGCTTAATATATACATTTCTTCAATTGTCTTATAAATTGTAAATTTAAAACTGTAAAACAATTTAAGAAATATATGAATCTTCTTGAGAAACAGGGAAAATAATCATCATAGACACCACCCACATTGCCAACTAGTCCCTCTTGCTCTATTCTGGTTCTTATTGGCATACTCTGGGGATTTAGTCTCAGTCCTTTACCATAAATTATTTTTGTTGTATTATTCCTTTAAAATATTGACACTTTAATTTTTATATTTATTATTACTTCAACCTAGATTTAACTTGCTAAATATAGATTCAATATTAACTCCTAACTCTTTTTGTTGCTAGCCATAAGGATTTTTTTGGGATTTATACCTTTCCATCTCTTCTTGGATTTTAACAATAAAAAAGTATCATTTAAAAATGCATCTTTCCTTTTAAAATTAAGAGGATACTGTCAAATCCTGCAAATTATTACTGTGTCAATTATTTTCTGAGTAATTGCTTCGTGAGAACAGTATAAAGTAAAATATCTACTGTAAATATAATTTTTTTGGCTCTATGACACTGATGGACACAAAAATAAATCGATTTACAAAAGGTAGGTTATAATCAAGTAAATAAACTTTATAATCAAGTAAATAAATCAAGTATCAAACGTTAGAGTAAATGTCCAACTGTAGCTAGCTGCATTAAAGATACTTATGAACAAAATCTACACATAGCCATTTTTACCAGTACGCTAGTCAACAGTAACCATACCTTATAAATTCCTATTCCTTCATAAACTTTGATTAAACCCCTGCAGTTCTAGCATTTATCTTAAGATGGTATGCTCCTCACTTAAAAAAAAAAATCATTTTAGAGAGAGAGAGAAACACTGACCTGCTGCTCTGCTCATTTATACTCATTGGTTGATTCTACATAGCAGTGGGGTCGCGACCCACAGGTTGAGAACCGCTGCTATATAGTATGTGCCCTGATTGGGGAGCAAACCTGCAACGTTGGTGTATCAGGACCACGGTCTAATCAACTGAACTCCCAGGCTAGGGCTCCTCACTTTTACCTTCAGCTCAAAGTGTGGTCTTCAACTCCTCCCAAAATGGCATGAAATTAAGTTATTAAAACTTCCTAAAACTGTTCTATCATGCAAGAAAATTATAGCCCATTTCTAGAAATTATAGCACTTTATCTGGTGGTGTCAATTTTTCGTAAGAGATTCACTAATTAATATAAAATGTGCTAAGCCAAGTGTAATTAGATATATCTCTTTTTTTTTTTTTGTGGCAAAGAGGAGAGTCAGAGAGAGGGACAGGTAAGGACAGACAGGAAGGGAGAGAGAAGAGAAACATCAATTCTTCGTTGCAGCTCCTTAGTTGTTCATTATTTCTCATATGTGCCTTGACGGAGGTGGGGGTTACAGCAGGCCGAGTGACCCCTTGCTCGAGCAAATCAGTGTTGTTATTTTTTCTCTTGCTCCCTTCCATTCTCTAAAATCAATAACAATAATTAAAAAATAATTAAAAAATAAAATATTGTAATTGGCCCGGGCAGGGTGCTCAGTTGATGAGAGTGTGGCCCCAGGGTTGTGGGTTTGTTCCCCAGTTAGGGCACATATAGGAATCAATGAATGAATGCATAAATAAGTAAAACAACAAAACAATGTTTCTCTCACTAAAAAAGTCAATAAATAATAATTAAAAAATATATATACTCTAATTTATCAAACTTCTTTTCCCATACATTAGCAGTAATACCCATTTTTTTCAAATTCTGCATTTATGGTAAAGGATACCAAGAAAGCACATCACTTTTTCACTTTCATGAATGGTTGGTTCTACAGAATAAAAAAATTATTTTTTTTAAATTATTTTTTAACACTTAAAATTTAGCCTCTAAGGCAGTACTCCTTTTTCAAAAAAGGGAAAAAGAAAAGGAGTAGATCAGAAAATATAAGCTTTTAATCAAAGTATGATGCAACTGAAAAAAACCCCACCAGGGTTAAAATTTGCAATTGACTCTGTTCTATGACCACAAAGTATAGTTGTAGTAAAAACATTCACTTAGATTTTTCTAAGTCAACTCTAGGCTCAGGGAAATAGTAACTATTAGTTAATTTTGCCTTAAAGCAAATATAATCTGATTCTCAAACCAGTTTAATATATCACAACAAAAGGCTACCAATCATTTTTATTAATGCACGTACAAAAATGATAAATAAAATACAGGCAAAGAGATGCTAACAAATACATTTAAAAAAACAACAGTCCATTACTAAAGAGAAAAACTCTTTCAGAAATAAAGCTATTATACCAGTAGGCTAAAACACACACACACAGTTTTATTTAAAATACTTTAAATAGAGTATTACAGTCAAAATGCATTCCTTAGAATTTATCAAATGTCCATTCCATACTTAAGCCTAAAATCAGCATTTAGCCTAACGCAAAATTAATTTCTCTAAATCTAGAAACCAAACATTGAAGTCTACTATCAAAATTATTTATCATCAGGGATATCCATACAATAATAAATTTAACAAATTACTGGAAAGAGACATTATTTGGAAGAAACAAGATTGACAAGAAAATCCAAAGGCACCAGCTAATGTGAGCAGATAATGAGTTCATTAAATTGGCTAGAACAGATCCAAGTCAACAACAGTCTTACCATATACTGGCAATAACCAGGTTTTCAGTGTTATGCTGGGAGAAGAATGGATCCTAGTCAAATAAGAAAAATCAACCCACTCAATTCCTCTTAAAAACCATTCTTCATCCCACACTATTTAGTAGCTTCTACTTCTGTGCTCCCAGACTTCCCAGTGCAATATCATGTTTCACACTTTAAAGTTTTTAATATACAATATATAAAGAGTATATATATTATTTTTCTTTTCCTTCACTGAAAGTTCTTTGAGAAATTACTATTATTCTTTTCCACACTCAACATCTAATATAAATCCCAGTTCATATATATGTTCAAAATGTTTGCTAATAAAGGTTCATATAAGATATGTGAAACTAGCTTTGCACAGGGGCAGTATCCTAGCCAACAAGGTTTATATGAGGTAGGACTGCTACTAATAGGGAAAAAAGGGGGGAAACTATTTTTGGGATATTTTAGATTAACATTTGAATAGACAACTGCCAAACAAGAAAAACAGACTCTATTTCTAAAGGCCTCTACTTAAGTTATGCAACTAACACAAACCTCAAACAAAATACCATCCAATCCTTTTAAATTTGATAACACTGTACTGCTGCTGTTCATGTAGTACGATGACGGCATACTTTTGGGAGAGGAAAAAAGGCCAATATTAGAGGCCGAGGGAATGAGTGTTAGCGTACATCAGAAACACATCAAAACAATTCAAAAATGCTGTAGTGCTACAACAACAAATATCATCAGAATAGGATAACCCAGTATTATTATAAATATTATAGGTATATATCACAAGACCATAATTCCCCAAAGTTCTCAAATTTTCAAATACTAATACAGCATTTAACTTCTCCATAAAATTCAGTGAAGTATAGCTGACATCTTCAAATCCTCAGTGCTTCTAAAAATACATGACTAGTCATTTACAAAGCTATAAAAATAAATTCTGGCACTCAGAATATAACTACATCAATACTGTACCAACATTAACCACAAACTTACCTGAATCTGCAAAACCACTTTAATATATCCAAAACGTCTATTTTCTGGCTAAGAACCATCACTTTCTTAGACCTCTTCATTTTCTCTTCACTTCCATCACCAGCACTAGCAGTTGGTTTTCTTTTCGGGCCCATATTTCACAAAGAAACAGCTTTTATCACTTGGAGAGTTACTGTGTACGCGACGACAAGTAGAGAAAAACAAAGCTGCGTTGAGATGCGGGTGCTGGCCTGTCTAATAGGCTCCCTCTTTGAGCCACCCGATCAGTTCCTATTGGCAAGCCTGACAGCAAGCAATAGTTCAACCTCAGCAAAACTACAAGTTACTGAATCATAGACCTTGGGGTCAGCTGAGAATACCTGAATATGTAAATGTTAAATCTACAAACACAAAAGCCCTATCTGTGTAAAACCTTAATAAATAATAAGCAAAGAGGAGACACTGCAAAAACAGTGGGCAGGGGAAATACCCTTAAGCAATAGCGTTAACCAAAGACCAACAACTCAGAAATTTGATAAACAGACTTACTTTACTAGAATTGATTTAAAAAAGCCTATGGCTACCAGGTTTAATTACATAAAAACTTGATACTAGGTTTGTAAAATATGTATCATACATCCAAAACATAGGAGAGAATATGTGTGGAAAGCTCTTATAAACCTTTAAAAATATCCCAAAAGCATCAAGGATAAATGTGTAAATAAAAGTCACAAAAAGAATATGCATAGAAAAAAAGCCAGTATCACTAGTAATTAACAAAATCATATTACAGCAAAAATATTGTTTATCTCCTTACAAAAAAAGAAGTGGCAAAACTTTTTGCTGGTGATACTGTATAACTGTTTTTGCAAATAATGTCAACCAGGCAAAGCCATGAAAATACCGATACTTGTTAACCTATTATATCACGAAATTTCCAAAAGATGGTATAAAGGACAAAGGCAAGAGAGTGGAGAAAACAAATCTTTATGTTCAAAAACTTGAAAACAACGTAAATGTGCAAGTAAAAGGACATTGGTGGCTTGATTAAGTATTAAGTAGCAATTAAATTTTAAAAGCCTATAAAATGGCCTAATCGTCAAAAAGTAAAAAATATATCTTAAGTTCTTGGTAGGGATAAGGCACACCTATGTAAAAACATGAATAGAAAAAACTAAAATAATAGGGTTCGCATAGTTGAATCATGACTTAATGTTCTCCCTTGGGTAAAACTAATAGATGTGATTTTGAGACCCTGATGAAGATCTCAGATCAGGAGTTTGTGACTCACGTTAGTAACTTTTAACCACTCCTAGACATTTCTATTTTGCTTTCTCCCACCTTGCTAACCTTTCATCAACGGGTTCCATGTAACCACTCACAGCTTCACCTTTGATTCTGATGTATAAAATAAGTGGTAAAACTGCCATTTTCCAGAGCATTTTCTCAATCTCTTTAGATTTTGCTTTCGGCAACTGTCATCAGTTTGGCTCAAACAAACTCAAATATTCTTAAAAACAAACAATAAAGATCCAAGTTAAAGACTGTTTAAAAGTGATGTGTAGGAGAAGCAAAGATTTTTTAGAACCAAGTAATTCAATAAGAGTTCAATGGATCTGGATCAAATTTCATGATGAATACGGTTAATCAGGAAGAAAAATAGTAGGAACTAAGTAACATCAAGAATCAGGTGCTAAGGTTATCAATCAAGTTAAAAGTTGGTTTGCTGGGAAAATGAGTTATCAGCAGCAGTAATCTAATATAATGAATTTTCTCAGACAGATGAGCACTGACTTAAGATGATAAAACTGTACAGAGAAGAATACATAGACAGCCTAGAGATAACAGGCAAAATAAAAATTAAGGTCACTTTTATTGCCCATTAAAATTGTATGTGTATAGAGGGGGGAGTGCCTAATAGGTTATGGCAGCAAAGACAGACCACATACTCAGGGAAGAGTTACATTTCAATTAATGTAAGGAAGAGAAGGATAAAAATAGATTAGGGCAGATAGAAAGCATACATATGTGACTAAACCTAAACAGAAAATACTCCAGAATCCTGGCAACAAGATAAAAAAATTTACTATATAGTATGTAAAACAATGGCAATATCCCCAAAAGTAAGTCTATCTCCCCCCCCACACCCAAGCCGTAAACGGGGAGAGACAGCGAGACAGACTCCCGCATGCGCTGACCCGGATCCACCCGGCACGCCCATCAGGGGCGACTGCCCACCAGGAGGCGACGATCTGCCCCTCCTGGGGGCCACTCTGTTGCGATCAGAGCCACTCCAGCGCCTGGGGCAGAGACCGAGGAGCCATCCCCAGCGCCCAGGCCACCTCCACTCCTGTGGAGCCTCGGCTGCGGGAGGGGAAGAGAGAGACAGAGAGGAAGGAGAGGGGAAGGGGTGGAGAAGCAGATGGGCGCTTCCCCTGTGCGCCCTGGCCGGGAACCGAACCCGGGACCTCCGCACGCCAGGCCGACGCTCCACCACTGAGCCAACCAGCCAGGGCCAGTAAGTCTATCTTATAAGATGATCTATCAACGTCTGTCACATAGATTTTATTCTTAAAAATCAATGATCTTCTAATAAAGGATTGATATAATATAGAAAGAACTCCTGCAACTCAGCAACACAAACAACCCAATTTAAAAATGGGCAAAGAACTTGAGTACACATTTCTCCAAAGATATACAAATGGCCAAGCAGCACATGTAAATATGCTAAACATCACTGATCATTAGGAAAATGTAAATCAATATCACAATAAGACACCACTTCACACCCACCAGGATAATTATTTAAAGCAATAGAAAACAAGAACTGGCAAGGATGTGGAGAAAGTGAACTCTAAGTACACTGATGGTGGGAATGTAAAATAGTGTAGCTGCTGTGAAAAGTGGTACAGATTCTTCAAAAACATTAAATACAGCCTGACCAGGTGGTGGCGCAGTGAATAGAGCATTAGACTGGGATGCAGAGGATCCAGGTTCGAGACCCCGAGGTTGCCAGCTTGAGTGTGGGCTCATCTGTCTTGAGCAAAAGCTCACCAGCTTGGACCCAAGGTCGCTGGCTCCAGCAAGGGGTTGGTTACTCAGTCTGCTGAAGGCTCGTGGTCAAGGCACATATGAGAAAGCAATCAATGAACAACTAAGGTGTCGTAACAAAAAAAAAACTAATGATTGATGCTTCTCATCTCTCTCCGTTCCTGTCTGTCTATCCCTATCTATCCCTCTCTCTGACTCTCTGTCTGTAAAAAACAGACAAACAAAAAAAACATTAAACACGTATATGGCCCATCTATTCCACTGCTGGGTATACACCCAAAACATACACCCAAAACATAAAAACAGGAACTTGAACAGATATTTGCACACCAATATTCATAGCAGCATCATTCACAACAGTCAAAAGGTGGAAGAAACCCAACAGTCTGACAAAGAATGGAATAGATAAGCATCCTGCAGCCAGGGTTCCAATGGAGCAAGGTTGGCCCGAGGGCTGGGGTTGGCTCTATGGCCTCTGCCTCAGGCCTCGGATGGGCAGAGCATCGCCCCTGGTGGGCGTGCCAGGTGGATGGTCCGGGGTGTGCGGGAGTCTGTCTGACTGCCTCCCCGTTTCCAGCTTCAGAAAAATAAACAAACAAAAAAGATAAGCAAAATGCAATACATATATATGATAAAATATTATTCAGCCTTAAAAAGGTAGAAAATTTTGACGTTACAACATGGATGAACTTTCATGACATACTAAGTGAAATAACACAGCCACAGAAGGACAAATATTGTCTAATTTCTCTTACATGAGGTTCCAAATTCATGGTCAGAAGTAGATGGTATTTGCAACTGGCAGGGGTGGGATGGGAGTTACTATGTGGGTAGAGTTTCAGTTGGAAAAGATGAACAAATTCTAAAGATGGACAGTAGTGAAGGCTGCACAACATAAATGTACTTAACGTTACAGAACTGAAAACTTAAAAATGGTTAAAACTGTACATTTTATATTATGCATTATTTTACCACAACAAAAACCATTCAGCAATAGCTAAAGGTAATTGTTGCCGAATGAACTGCAATTTTGGGCCTGACCAGGTGGTGGTGCAGTGGATAGTGTTGCACTGGGACGCAGAGGACATAGGTTCGAATCCCCGAGGTTGCCGGCTTAAGCACAGGCTCATCTGACTTGAGTGTGGGACCCTAGACATGATCCCCTGTTCGCTGGGTTGAGCCCAAGGTCGCTGGGTTGAGCAAGGGTTACTCGTCTGCTGCAGCGCCCCGGGCCAAGGCATATATAAGCAAGCAATCAATGAACTACTAAGATATCATGATAACAAAGAATTGATGTTAATTTTTTCAGAAATATTCTAAAAGTAAGGGAAGTCAATGTATGTGTATGTGTTTGTTTACTATCATAGCTTGACAGTCCCTCTAAAAGGACACCCAACTCTAAGGGAATTCACTAACCAGGATAGAAGCTAGTCACATGTTACCAACTGAACATTGTCATAACAGTATTTCTTATAGCACATTAACGTACACTTTTAAAATCAGTCTTAAGAATTTGAGTTTGGCTAGTATTACAGCTGAAAACAGGGCAACATGCTGAACCTGACAAGCTCAGGGGAGGCCAGCATGGCAGCCTTGCAAACTGAGACCTAAAGTAACCACAGGATAGTGTGAAATTAAAACTTTTTTTTTTTTTTTTTTCCTTCATTTTTCTGAAGCTGGAAACAGGGAGAGACAGTCAGACAGACTCCCGCATGCGCCCGACCGGGATCCACCCGGCACGCCCACCAGGGGCGGTGCTCTGCCCCCCAGGGGGCGATGCTCTGCCCATCCTGGGCGTCGCCATATTGCGACCAGAGCCACTCTAGCGCCTGAGGCAGAGGCCACAGAGCCATGCCCAGCGCCCGGGCCATCTTTGCTCCAATGGAGCCTTGGCTGCAGGAGGGGAAGAGAGAGACAGAGAGGAAAGCGCGGCGGAGGGGTGGAGAAGCAAATGGGCGCTTCTCCTATGTGCCCCGGCCGGGAATCGAACTCGGGTCCTCCGCACGCTAGGCCGACGCTCTACTGCTGAGCCAACCGGCCAGGGCCTGAAATTAAAACTTTTTAACTAGCCTGACCAGGCAGTGGCACAGTGGATAGAGCGTCGGACTGGGATGCAGAGGACCCAGGTTCGAGACCCCGAGGTCGCCAGCTTGAGCACGGGCTCAACTGGTTTGAGCAAAGCTCACCATCTTGGACCCAAGGTCGCTGGCTCGAGCAAGGGGTTTCTGCTGAAGGCCCACAGTCAAGGCACATATGAGAACAATCAATGAACAACTAAGGTGTCGCAATGCGCAACGAAAAACTAATGATTGATGCTTCTCATCTCTCCGTTCCTGCCTGTCTGTCCCTGTCTATCCCTCTCTCTGACTCTCTGTCTCTAAAAAAAAAAAAGCAAAATAAAAAAAAACAACTTTCTAACTAAAAGCAGTTCAAGGAAGGCAGTTATGTCCTAGGGCGGTATTTTCCCCTAACAAAGGTCCATGCTTACCTTAATGGAGCCTGTGTCTTTTTATATCTACAATAATATACCTTTAAAATGTAAGAAAAATAATCTTTTCCAGCCCCCTCAGGGCACAAACACCCCACCAGAGCAGAAACCACAAATCTCCCCATTGTCATTGACATGTTAATTGTGACTGTTACCTATCCTCAGTCTGTCTATGTAAATATGTATCTATTTTACTTTTTATCCAATACAAGAGATCCTGCCTGACCAGGCGGTGGCGCAGTGGATAGAGCATCGAACTGGGATGCCAAGGACCCAGGTTCGAGACCCCGAGGTGCCAGCTTGAACGTGGGCTCATCTGGTTTGAGCAAAAGCTCACCAACTTGGACCCAAGATGCTGGCTCGAGCAAAGGGTTACTCGGTCTGTTGAAGGCCCACGGTCAAGGCACATATGAGAAAGCAATCAATGAACAACTATGTGTTGCAATGTGCAACAAAAAACTAATGATTGATGCTTCTCATCTCTCCATTCCTGTCTGTCTGTCTCTGTCTATCTCTCTCTCTGACTCTCTCTCTCTGTTAAAAAAAAAAAAAAAGAGATCCTCCCCCCTCCTTTGCTCCCCCCCTTCCTAACCTATCACCAATGGATTTCATGTAACCACCTATGTTTTCCCCCCTTTGATTCTGATATATAAAATATGTGGCGAAACTGCCATTTTCTGGAGTATTTTCTTTTTTCTTTTTTTTTTTTGGAGCATTTTCTTAATCTGTTGAGATTTTGTTTCCCAGTTCATATACAGTCATAACAATTCTTACAGGTTTGGATATTTCTGACGTTGACAGTATTAAGTTAGTGGGCTAGATCTGATCTCCCTAGAATGAACTGATAAACGCCAGTATTTGAAACTTCAAAGCTAAGAGGCTATGTTGACCCCACCAAAGGCAGAATCCTTATAAAGTCTTTATTCACCAGAATGAACTTATCGAACAAGGATGTAGCAAATACTGAACTGGGAAGCAGAATGAAGGTACACATTACAAATAGAAAAGGTAAAGAGATGGGAGAAATGGGAGAGGTTATTACAAGTTATTAACTAGTATCAGCCTCCCCCTGCCCCCAACAAATATCAACAGAGAAAAAGTTGATAAATTCAACTTAGCTTTAAGGGATATATGTCTATAAAAGACAAGTTATCTAGGAACAACAGATATTCTATTAAGTATTTTGAATACTATTAAATTCCTATATTGTGCAAAGAAAACATGATGCTGGTTTTTGTTCCAAGTGTAAGGAGCTTAGAAATCACTACTACATCCTAACAAGTAAAGGCTGAACAAACTGAAAATCAGTAACTCTTTTTAGATCTATAAGAGAAGTGACATCACAGGGCAATCTGTTGACCTCAAAACTGGAGAGACAGAGAGGCAGATACAGAAAATCACATCTCAGAGCAGAAACCTGACGAAACCAGTGTTGGGGTAGGAAAACTCAAACTGGAACAGAGTAATTGCTGCAGGTTAGGTGCAAAAAGTATAGGGCAAAAGTACATTTACAGCTTTTCATATGGAAAATAATACAATAATTAATAAATAATAAAATAGGGGAAAAAATCCTCCAAGGTAACCTAGTCATAGGGAGACCACACTTCTCTGAGTTTTACCTCCAGGAACTTGAACAGGTTCTCACAGTAAATATCAGAGAACAATTCCCCTTGTGCTTCTGGCAGGGTAAGGGGGAAATGGATCCATTTCAAAATAAGTAAGACCCTCTGGGTTTTTTCTAGCACTTGCCCGAGCAAGAGAGGGAATAGCAGAGGGAGACAGAAAGGGAGAGAAGAGAACTATCATCTTGTAGTTCTGTCACCTTTAGTTGTTCATCAATTACGTACGTCTCATCCTGCCTCGGGGGTGTGTGTGTGTGTGTGTGCACACTCAAGCTGGCAAGCCTGCACTAAAGATGGAGACGATGGTTTTTGAACCTGGGACCTTCGCGTCTCAGTTTAACACTCTATCCACTCTCTGTGCCACCACCAGTCAGGCCTCTGTTTGATTAACAAGGCCTGCTCCCAGAGAAACTGGCTAATCTAAGCCTAATCTATTGAGGTGTTATCAGTGTCTAAAAATGACATGGGAGAAGTAATACCCAACTCCAGCCAGTTCTAGCCTTCCATGTTAGAGTAAGGAAAATTCTAACACGAGACTACTTTAACCACCCTTCTCATCTAAGGGAGGGTGAAAAAAAAACATAAAAAACCTGACAAACACTTGTGAACTTCACTGTCTAACACACAGGCTCACTAAAAGACAGACTTGCCCTGGCCAGTTGGCTCAGTGGTAGAGTGTCGGCCTGGCATGCAGGAGTCCCGGGTTCGATTCCTGGCCAGGGCACACAGGAGAAGCGCCCATCTGCTTCTCCACACCTCCCCCTCTCCTTCCTCTCTGTCTCTTCTCTTCCCCTCCGGCCGAGGCTCCACTGGAGCAAAGCTGGCCCGGGCGCTGAGGATGGCTCCGTGGCCTCTGCCTCAGGTGCTAGAATGGCTCTGGTCGCAACAGAGCAATGCCCCAGATGGGCAGAGCATCGCCCCCTGGTGGGCATGCTGGGTGGATCCCGGTTGGGCGCATGCAGGAGTCTGTCTGACTGCCTCCCTGTTTCCAACTTCAGAAAAATACAAAAAAACAAACTTAATCACAGGACTACAGAATGTTTCCCTTCCCCCCACATTACTAAAGGCCTATTTACAGTAGTTACTTTTACTTACTATAAATGTCCAGCTAGCAAGAAGAAATACAGGCATACTACTAGTAGGCAAACAAAACAGAAAAAAACAAAAATAGTTTGAAGGGACAGAGGAAGCTTCAGAACCAGATATAGAAGTCATGTTGCAATGATCTGACTGGGAATTTAAAACGACCAGGATTAATATGATAATGGCTCTAATAGCTAAAGAAAACAAAATGTAAGAATAGATGGGCAATGTCAGCAGAGAAATGGAAATCTGAAGAAAAGAACCAAAAAGAATACCAGAGATCAAAAACAGTAATAGAAATGGGCAAATTAAAGAAGGGAGAAGAGACAGGGAAGACTGTAATCCCAGAGTAATAACTGTCACAGGAAAGCTATAGTCCCAGAACATAATCATCTACGCCAAGCAATCCCTACTCTCTCACTCCGCCCCCATCGCCAAAATGGAAGTACCTCTACGGGAGGAAAAAAGTGATGAAAAGACTGAAATGCTTTGGATCCCACAATTAGATAAAATTACTTCTAGCTCAGTAACTATATCTAGAAATTGATTTTATTGAAATAAGTCCAGAGGAAGGAAAAAAATTCCAAGAAAATATCCACTATTACACGATTACCTAAAAGAGTAAACAAAAATAAAAACATTAACTACCCAACAATAAAGGTATGGTTAAAAAAAAATAAGGCAAGAGCCTGGCCTGTGGTGGCGCAGTGGATCAAGCGTTGACTTGGAACGCTGAGGTTGCCAGTTCAAAACCCTGGGCTTGCCCGGTTAAGGCACATATGGGAGTTGATGCTTCCTGCTCCTCCCCCCTTCTCTCTCTCTCTCTTCTCTAAAATGAATAAATTAAAAAAAAAAAAAGGTAAGATCACCAGTTACTAAAATAAATGTGAATACAATTGAGAAATATTATCATTAATAAAATGGAATACAGTATTACTATTATAAATGAATCTATATAAAAATATAAATAGTTCACAGAGAAACCCGAGGTTGCCAGCTTGAGCACAGGTTCGCTGGCTTGAGCGTGGGATCATAGACAAGACCCCATAGTCACTGGCTTGAGCAAGGGGTCACTCACTCTGCTGTAGCCCCCGCCCCCCATGTCAAGGCACATAAGAGAAAGCAATCAATGAACTAAGGAGATGCAAAGAAAAATTGAGGGTTCTCATCTCTCCCTTCCTGTCTGTCCCTCTCTCTGTCACAAAAAAACAAGCAGAGATCAATGAATATAAGAATAGCAAATATTGACAAGTATGATAATACCTTGAGTTAGTAAAGCAGGGTAATGGGCAGTCTGGAAAAATTTATCAGAATTGTCCTGGCCAGATAGCACAGTTGGTTAGAGCATCGTCCCAAAGCACAGGGGTTGCTGATATGATCCCTGGTCAGGGTACATACAGGGAACAGATCAATGTTCCTGTCTCTGTCTATCTCTCTCCCTCTCTGGCGATGTGACAGCCATCAGAATTTACAAATGTATATAACCTTTGATAGAGCAATCAGCTTCCAGGAATTTATACTACAGAAATACTTGATATATGTGAGAAATGGCCATAAATTAAAGTTATTAATTGCAGCATTTGCTAAGAGCAAAATGTAAAATAAAGCAATGTGCAAATCCAGAAGTAGAGAGCTGATTAAATATATGTAAATATAATCCGTGCAATGGAATACTGTTATAGCCAAGAAAAATGAGGATGCTCTTCATAAAATGTTTGGCAGACTGTATTTTCTATTGATAATACGGCTTCAACAAGATTCCCACAATACATTCTTCTATAACATGACACAAACTCCTCCCCTGAATCTCTTCGAGTTTGTGACTAGAACATAATTGATGCTGCCTGTGTGACTTTTGGGACACTCATTTTTGAACCCAGTCATCATACTGTGAGGAAACTCAAGCCAGGTGGTGAGGCTACCTGTACGTGTTCTGGCTATCAACTCCAGCTGGGGCCCCAACAAACTAACTGCCAGCAGCTGCCAGCTACAATGAGATGACTCTAGCTCCAGGACTGACTGCAGCCCATGAAAGATCAGAAAAACACCTACCAAGTGCACTCAACAACCAGTACATAGCAGAATAAAAGCAGCGAATTAACAGAAGTGGTTCACTATAGTTAGAGCTAATTGGCAAAATAATTCTACCAAATAGCTTTGAACACTTCAGCACCACCAGAGGGCATCAATGAACTGAGACAGGGCAAAAACTGGTGTTCATGATCCCAACATGCGAAATAAATTTTAAGGAAAAAAAAAAAGGTTAAATTGCATTGATTGTATTGTTTAATGTGAAGGAGAGTACACACTTTAAAAAAAAATTGGCTCTAGAAGGATCCTTTTTTAGCCCAATCTGTTCATTTAAAAAATGTGTATAAACAGGACTCACATGTTTATAAAAGGGATACCAGGACTAGAACCAATCTGTCTTCTTATTCACGGCCACATAAAATAACATTTTAATTTAGAATACTAGAGAATAAATTGATGTTAAGATTATTAAAAACTTTTTAGGTCATAACTGATACAAATCTTTATCAATTTTTTGGAGTAACACAATCTATTTCAAATACTGAATATGTACTTTCTAAAAGGAAATAATATGCATAAGATAGTATTCTTTCAGTTGAAACCAAATGATTAACTTCCACAAATTATAACTCTTCCTGTATCAGAAAGAACAATGAATATTTCAAAAACCATTTGTCTCATGAATCCAAAACTGATGGTCTGCCTCTAGGTCTTCTATCCTTTCTCAAAAGCATTTTTTTTTTTTTTTGGTAGGCAAGAAGGGAAAGAAGGGGAGGAGAGAGATGAGAAGCACCAACTCATAGTCGCTTTGCTTTAGCTATTGACTGCTTCTCCTATGTGCTTTGATAAGGGTGGGTTGTGGGGGGCTCAAGCTGAGCCAGTGACCCCTGGCTCAAGCCAGCAACCTTGGGATCATGTGGATAATCTCACACTCAAGCGGGCAACCCCACACTCAAGTTGGTGAGCCTGCGCTCAAGCTGATGAGCCCGTGCTCTAGCTGGCAACCTTTGGGTTTTGAACCAGGGCCTTCAGCATCCTCTGCCAATGCTCAATCCACTGTGCCATCATTGGTCAGGCATCAAAAGTACTTTCAATTGAAAACATCCAGATGCACAGGATAAAGGCAAGTAAGTGAAGGGCAATAGTAGATTTAAGTTTCTAGTTGGGTTTTACTTCTCAGTTTAAGAAACAACTTTATAAAATCTGCATACATGTAGTATTCTATTTAACAGTGTAATTTCTGCCTGTAGTGGCACAGTGGATGAGCATCAGACTGGGATGCGGAGAACCCAGGTTCGAGACCCCGAGATTGCCAGCTTGAGCGCGGGCTCATCTGGTTTGAGCAAAGCTCACCAGCTTGGACCCAAGGTCGCTAGCTTGAGCAAGAGGTTACTTGGTCTGCTGAAGGCCCGCGGTCAAGGCAGATATGAGAAAGCAATCAATGAACAACTAAGGCGTCGCAAAGAAAAACTAATGATGCTTCTCATCTCTCTCCATTCCTGTCTGTCCCTATCTATCCCTCTGACTCTCTGTCTCTGTAAAAAAGAAAAGGTGCAACTTCTCACCTTTGAGAAAACTTGCACAAATAACTTAGTTGATGTGGGTAGCATACATTTCATGTAATACACATGACTAACCACTTTTGTGAAAACCATTGAAGGGAAAGAAAATTAGTAAAAATTTAGCACACTGAATTTTAAGACTGTCATGTTGTTATACTTGAATGGAGGTGGCAAAAACTTCAGTTTTAGGACAGCTCAAATTCAGAAAGTACTTGTTTATAGTTTTTCAGTCCGATTTGTTCCTATAGTTTTTAATGAGAAACTTTGCCTTCTAAGAGAAAAATTGAATATAAAATTTATTTATTTATTGTGTGTGTGTGAGAGAGACAGACAGGAAGGGAGAGAGATGATGTGATAAGGTGCCAAGGAATTGCAAAAATTGTTATAATTAGTATTTTAAAAAGGAAAAGTCAGGCCCTCTTACCCTTCCTTTCTGTAGAGAATGAAGAGAGAAGAATGCAGGAGCTTCCTGGCTTACAAGGACACCTGGGTCACCTGTTCAGTTAGCTAATTCCTAGAATTCTCTGAAAGGGTGCCGGGGGCCACTTGACACACAGAGCAAAGATAGAACTTACTGAAAACCTTAGAAAACAATGTTTATGTACCTTAATCAAGAATTCCTATACTTGGACTCAGCCTAAAGTCATGAGAGTGACTTACACCTCTGGACACAGGGATCAGATCACAAGCCCCTCCTTACCACCCCAACCAGTTCTTGATTTTGTATAACAGCAGGCTCAGAACTGTATGAGGCCCTACATGATTTGGGACTATGGCCCGTGTACCTAGCCAACTAATTAATAAACTCAAAAATTTCTTCTGTAACCTGCCTTGGTGTCTCTATGTAACCCGTGGATTAAAGTACACTACCTTCACAACAATAAGATCGACTTGTAATGGCAGCAGTTCAGTTGTTCATTATTTATCATACATGACCTCACGAGGTGCCGTGGCACCCGATTACTCAAGCCAGTGACCTCGGAATCACGTGATGATCCCATGCTCAAACCAGTAACCTTGGGGTTTCCAACCTGGAACTGCAGCATCTCAGGTGGAAGCTCTATCCACTGCACCACCACCAGTCAGGCATGAACATAAAATTCCTTTTTTTTTTTTGCAAAGGAGGGAGAGAGGGAGGGAGATAGATAGATAGAGAGAGAGGGAGAGAGATGAGAAGCATCAACTTGTAGCAGCACTTTAGTTTCTCAGTGACTGCCTTCTCATATGTGCCTTGGGGGGGGGGGGGGCGCTTCATCTGAGCCAGTGACCTTGGGGTTTCAAACCTGGGTCCTCAGCGTCCCAGGCCCATGCTCTGGCCACTCTGCCACTACCTGGTCAGGCCAAAAAATTCTTGAATACTGTCAGTGCTAAACCAAATGCTATGCTATACTAGGTAGAAAAGTCAGGATTCCAAAATAATGAATGCCATGTCATAACAATGTAACAAAAATAACATCAAGTGATAAAAATGACTCAGCAAAAAGTAACTGTGGCGATGATAGGTGTACTTAACAAATTTATATGTACTTTTATTTAATCCCTGCAAAAAAGATCTTACAAGTTAGGTACTATTATTACTGTTTCATGTAGAGGAAAATAAAGCTGGGTATAACCTAAGACTGCTGGTATGTACTAGAGCTAGAATTTAAAATCAAACCATGTGAATACAATGTCCCCCACTTTCTTAACTATCATACTTTATTCTTGAGAAAGTCCTAGGAAAAAAATGATAAAAGACCATGTTATTAACTTTGAAACCATCCTTGCTTCTCTTAATTTTAACAATTTCCCCTCATCAGATGTTTTTGTGTATGAACAGAAAAACAAGTCCTACTAGCCCCTCAGAGGAAATTAGATGGATGTGATGTTAAATGTAGAAGTAGAATGAACTTTGTTTTTCCAGTCGAAACCCTGAAAATAATACTTTAGGCACTCTACAAAGGGTTAAACATTGCTAAAAATAACTTTTAAAATGCACTTGTTTCTTATAAAAATTAATTTACTGCATGATCAGTCCTTGATTACTTGTAGCAACTAAGGGGACCAATACTGGTACAGATGATTGCAAAGTATGGATACTCTAACTCCCTTAAGCAGAAAGGCAAAGTATCCTTTATGGGACAAAGAAGGGGCCATGCTCTCTTAAAGGGGCCTACCAGGTTAACGGATTCACAGAAAGGGATTCCCATGCAAAGAGATACAGGTAATAGGTGATGTAACCAGTATACAATACTTGTAATTCCCAAACTAAAATAGTTGGATAAAACAGTGTTTTTAATAATTCTACAAAAACCAGTTTTTAAAAAAGAAAAGCAATTATTCCATTTGTAGGAGAACTTTAGTCCAGCTGTAATACTGACTACTCAGAACACAGAAAGAAGTGGTTCTAAAACTTTAGCATCAATCAAAATCATCTGGAAGATGTGTTAAAACGTAAAATTACTGGCCCTACTCCAGTATTTTATTCAATATGAGTTTGGACTTTTAACAAGATCCCAGGCAGGGTAGATGGTTCTGTAATAGGTAACAAACATCCTTTCGAGAACTACTGCTCTCAAGCTCAAAAATTACAGTAGCAGAAAGGAATGTTATCAATATTCTCAATTATAGTTCCATAACCTCAACTTTAGAGTATGCAAAACATTTCTTTTATGATTAGTGCATACAAAATTAAATTGTGGTATCAAACATCTTTCAAAAGCAAAAAAGGGTTGAATGGCTGCATGCTATTTCATTCTACATTCTAACCTTGCTCTGTTTTACACTGAGGATGCATTTGTTTACAAATAACATGTAAATGCCTTTGTAAAAACAGATACTCCCCCCATTTTTTTAATGAGAAACTCACTAGAAAGCTTTAAAATCATTAGGTATTAAGGTGTAAAGTGAAAGATGGCCAACCCTACCACATAGAAAGTATTTACTGCCTGACTTGTGGTGGTGCAGTGGATCAAGCGTTGACCTGGAACACTGAGGTAGTCGATTCAAAACCCTGGGCTTGCCTGGTCAAGGCACATATGGGAGTTGATGCTTCCTGTTCCACCCCCTTCTCTCTTTCTTTCTCTCTATTTCTCTCTGTCTCTCCTCTCTAAAAAATGAATAAACACAAATTTTTTTAAAAAAGAAAGTATTTACTGAAGAGCTACTGAGCCTCTAGATGAATTAGCAAATAAAGACTACAAACTTCTAGACTAGATAATCAATTAGAATATAAATTTCAGGCAGACTTGAAACACCTTCAAATAAACTAGACTTCCCCAAAGTGCTAAACCTACCACCTTCCTAGCTAATCTCATAAGTGCTATTGGATCAAGGGGCAGGTGTGGGGAGATAACATGGATTGTTAAATCAAGCTATTATGTTTATAAGGACCACACAAACTAGGAATAAACCTTGATATTCTTGATGAATATATGGTTCAAGAATACATAAAAGTGCATCATATGACTTCTACCTTAAAATACAAAGTGAAAAAAGAATTTTTAAAAAATCTTTATTTATTGATTTTAGTAAGAGAGGAAAGGGGAGAAAGAGAGAGACCAGAACACCGATCTGTTCCTGTACGTGCCCTGACCGGGGATGGAACCAGCAACCTCTGCACTTTGCAAAGACGCTCTACCCAACTGAGCTATCTGGTCAGTGCAGAAGTAAAAATTTTAAGTGAGTTCAGGCCATAATTAATGTTACTAGATATAAACAGGTAAAAAAGAAATAACAGATGAAACGTAAATATATGGCCAGCTTCATTTGTTAGGTAACTGTTACCACACATCAACCAAAACAAAAATACATACAGTACTTGCAAATTAAGAACCTTTGGTGTTGATCAATTAGTTCAAACCTTGAAATTCTTGAACACTTAGAATCTACTCTAGTCCCTAAAGGTGAAGAGCTGTTACCAGAGAGCACAAAAGAATAGTGTTCACTATACAAACATGTCAAACCAACATGTCTTACATCTTAAAATTTATAGGATTTTTTTGTGTGTGTGTTTGTGTGACAGAGAGAGGGACAGATAGGAAAGAAGAGAGATGAGAAGCATCAGTTCTTTGTTGCGGCACCTTAGTTGTTCATTGACTGCTTTCTCATGTGCTTTGACCAGGAGGCTACAACAGAGCAAGTGACCCCTTGCTCAAGCCAGCAACCATGCGCTGAAGCTGGTGAGCCTGTGCTCAAGCCAGATGAGCAGGCGCTCAAGCAGGTGACCTCAAGAGTTTCAAACCTGGGTCCTCTGTGTCCCCGTCTGACATTTCTTTTTTTTTTTTTTTTACAGAGAGAGAATCAGGGACAGGCAGGCAGAAACGGAGAGATGAGAAGCATCAATCATTAGTTTTTTGTTGCGCATTGCAACACCTTAGTTGTTCATTGATTGCTTTCTCATATGTGCCTTGACCGCGGGCCTTCAGCAGACTGAGTAACCCCTTGCTCGAGCCAGCAACCTTGGGTCCAAGCTGGTGAGCTTTTGCTCAAGCTGGTGACCTCGGGGTCTCGAACCTGGGTCCTTGGCATCCCAGTCCGACACTCTATCCACTGCGCCACTGCCTGGTCAGGCCCAGTCTGACACTCTTATCTACTGTGCCACCGCCTGCCTGGTCAGGCTAGAATGTTACGTGTTAACTGTATCTCAAAAAAGCTCAAAAACAAAAAGAAGAGTGCTCAGCTAATATCATGGTACTGCCATGCCACCTGAATATATTAATATGTGGTCAAAACAATGAAAGAATGTCTATAGTCAGCAACACAAAAATTTGAATAATTCTCCCCGCCCTTACTTTCCAAGAGAGAGGAAGAGAGATAGAGACAGATTCTCACTTGTGCCTCAACTGGGACCTACCCTGGCAACCCTCAGCAGGGTCGGATGCTCTGCCCATGTTCACAATCAATTTATATTTAGTGCCTTGAGATGAAAGCTCCAGGGAGCCATTCCTTAGCACCCGGGGCTGACGTGCCTGAACCAATCAAGCAATGGCTGTGGGAAGAGGGTAGGGATAAGGAGAGAGAAGGGAGAGGGGGAAAGAAGGAAAGGGGGAGAAAGAGAAAGAGAGAAAGAGAGAGAGAGAAGGAGAGAAGGGGAAAGGATGCAACAGCTACATGCTGGGCCCATACTCTACCAGTGAGCCGAATGGCCAGGGCGTAAATTATTTTTAAACTTGATTTTAAAAGCATGATTTAATCCGTAAAAGCAGAAAATATTAAGGAAATATTTATGCCCAAGAATAAACAAAAAACCTTTCGGAAAATTAATAAAATGTAGACAATCTAATTGGTATTAAACAGAAAGAGAAATTATATGTACATAGACACAACCACACACACCACACTAGAGTATCTATATTTATGATGCACTCATATGGGATTAAATTTTTCTTAAATGTCCTTGAGATTTCATTAGGAAAAAATACACTTAGAAGATGATCAGAATAGCCAAGACAAAACCAAAACTCCTACTCTGAGGACCCCCAGGCTCCAGCCAACTTTCCCAGGCACGAAGTTCTTTACTGCAGTATTTCAGTGATTTTACTATTTTAATACAGTATGTACTATTAAAGGGGGGAGGGTAGCACACAGCCAGTTCCAAACCTATTTGGCCCAGGTATTTAGCCTAGAATACATGTGTTCTTTGGGAAATGCTGCCACTGACACCACTTGCTAAGAAACCCGTTAAAATCACTAACTTTCTGCACCAGTTTAAGGCAGGTGGACATGACATAGCAGGCTTTAAAACTCTTCCTCTTATGTAGACCAGTTAGCTGAATTAACAAAGAATGTGTGATATATTGCTCATTAATTTTTTTAAAAATACCAGGATTAAAAAAAACCAACAAAACTAGGATTTTTCTGATTCAAAATAAAAGCTCTATGATATGACACTCATCTATTATAAAAACATAAAACACTGTAATTTAATTACACAAATGTAAGAGGATGACAAATACTAATATACTGCTGAGTCTATTAAAAGTGGGAATACCAGGTATCCAGTGTATTTCCTACATGTAGGGAAAAGCCAGGATGCAGCAGAGTTCTGCAGTTTACCTTACTGGAAGTGTCTGAGATTATGAACAGAATTCTCAAGTACACTTAATTGAGAACATACACTAAATGCACAGCGTAAAATTATGCGTCTGAAAGAAGCCAGTGAGTATATGTTTTACATGTTTCAAAGTTTGACTTTTTAAATGTATAAGGTTAAAATAAGTTCATACATACCTGAAAAAGTATAATACTGCTTAACTGCATACGCCTTGCAAAATACTGTGAATCTTAAAGCTGGGTGGTGCCTACGGCATTATCTAACGCAAAGCTTCCTTTGACAGATGAAGCTGAGCCCCCAAAAGGCTGTTTTGCCCCATTACTATACAGCTGCTGATCCTTTGATTCAATTGAATTACCTAATTTCCTTTCTTCTAACCACAACACTGAGCTGTCGTCTCCTCTTTGTCCTACGTATTACCTTCCCCTTCTCTTGGTCCTACCACAGCCACTGGATACAGGGCTTCCTCTACTTCCTCCTCTTCTATCTGGCTCTTCAGGTCCCATTTCCTTTCATGTCCCTCTCCATTAATCACTCACTTTTTCTCTTTCGTCACCCTAGAAGCATTCTTAAACAAGTAAAATTTATTTTTACAAATCAGTATAATTTACAAATAGCCCAGTTATTCAGAATTAGAATTTCAAGGTTAATTCTTTTACCATTCTAAAGTCAATATAATTCAACACACATCTGTAGTAACTTGAAGCTTCTAATGATTATCAAGAAATAAATACCTAATCAAATCTCATTACTTGGGACATGAGTAATTCTACTCGTTTACACCCATATTCCCGTATTTTAGCTCCCATGCAACCACCTTAAGGACAACAACAACAAAATAAAAATGTCAGAACGTGTTATCTTCACAAGAATCAAAGTAAATTTTAAAGCTTGAGGTATGCTGAACAGCTCTTTCCTTCAATGTGTTACCTATTTAGGTATTCATCATCACACAACCCATATGGCAAAATCTTTTTTGCCAATGTAGGATTCAAGTAAATAAAGGAAAAAAAGAAAATCTCACCCCCGATGGTACTTTCTTGAAATTCATGAAATTGACCTTTCACAAAACGAAGCACTAGGCTTGATTTGCCAACTGCAGACTCTCCCAGAAGTACTAGTTTGAACTGGCATATTTTATTTCCAGTATTTGGCCCGTTGGGTCTTGTTGCTCCTCGATTAGCCATGTCCAAATTTGAAAGAAGTCCCTAATTTCAGTCTCTTAAATGAACTTCCAGGATGCAAGTTGTAATTTTTTCTCCCGGAGATAAAGAAACCTGTAAATATAAATCAAATATACAAATCAGTAAACAAAATAAATGTAACATTAATCACTTTAACAAATTTTGCCTATAACATATTATTTATTTATTTGTGACAGAGACAGTGAGAGGGATAGATAAGGAAAGACTATACAGGAAGGGAGAGAGAGAAGCATCAGCTCTTCCTTGCGGCTCCTTAGTTGTTCATTCACTGCTTTCTCATATGTGCCTTGATGGAGGCGGGGTAGGGGCTGCTACAGCACAGCTAGCAACCCCTTGCTCAAAATAAGTGACCTCGGGGTTTCAAACCTGGGTCCTCTGCGTCCCAGTCCACCGCTCTATCCACTACACCACCGCCTGGTCAGGCATCTATAACATATTACTGTATTATATAACAATTATAACCTCTACAGGAAACTGAATGCCATTTAGTTTAATCCATTACCTTTGTAATGAAATAACATTAACGGGCTAAGATTTGAGCCTGATAACCATGCTAAGTTGCAGGACTTTAAAAATATTTTTAAAGTTAAAATTTTATTAAAGACTCAACTTAGTGCCAGGTACTAAATACTGCCACGCAACAATCTTACAAAGTTAGGCTATTATGATCCTTAAAAATGAGGAAACAGGCAGAGGGAGGTTAAGTAACTTGATTGAGGTCACATAGTTACTATGACAGAAAGCTGCACCAGAGCTGAGTTTCAAACCCAGGTAACCTAAGAGGTGACTCAAGAGTTCAGGTTCTGGAACCAGACTACTTGGGTTAAAATAGTTTTAAGGAAAATTAAGTTAATAAATGGAAAGCTCTCAGGACACGACAGCTCAAAAAATGTTGAATATTATTACTTAATGTTCTCTGTTTAATAGTGATTCTGAAGCAACAACTCTTAAATTTTAATTTTTAACTACAGTTAACATTCAATATTATTCAGATATACAGCGTAGTGATTAGACATTTATGTCTTATGAAGTGATGCCCCCATAAGTCTAGGACCCACCTGACACCATATAGTCACTACCATATTATTGACTATATCCCCAACGCTGTACATCACATTCCGGTGACTATATTCTAACTGCTAATCCTTGTGTACTTCTTAATCCCTTGAACAACAAATATTTTTTGGCTCCCAGGTTTGTGTTTAGTGGCCAAAAGAGCTAAAGTCATTTCCTCACGTGCTGAAGTACATAAACACGGAAGTGTTAACAGTGGTCGTCTATGTGGTGAGCTTACTAGTCTTACTTATAACTTTCCGTAGTTTTGAGGCTAACAAATGTCATTATTTTCTACTTAATACATTTAGAAAAAAACTAGCCTGAATAGCAACTTTTATCTTCTTGTTACCTAATAATGCTAGTTTTCAATCTCAAAGAAATTAGCAAACATTTAAACAACCCTTACCCAGCCTCCTCACAAATCAATCTTAAATTTGTTTTCTTCCATCTTTAATCAAAATCTAATCATGTGCTTACTAATATTAAATCTGATGATTCTCTCCCTAGAATTGCTGTTAATTTAGGTACTTCATAAGAAATATGCCTTCTCCGTGAAAGAGCGTACACAAGAATCTCTCCTGACAATGAATTCACTAACAAACATATCCAAGAGACATTACATTCAAAACAATAAAATCACCTCTGCCTTATTTAAACAGCAGCTTGGAAGAGTCCTTTATTCGTTAACACATGGTGAAATATTTACAGACAAAATATGTCTGAACTGCTTCCAAAAAAATGGGGATGTAAACAGAGTCAGAGTGGCCATAAGAAAATTGAAGCTCCGGAATGGGTTCTCTTATACTATTCTCTCTACTTTTGTGTGTTTACAACTTTTCCCAAAATACAAAAATCCTGCAACCCTCCCACCCCACTAAAAATATACCAGATTTGGGAATGTAATCTGGCTGGCTATACCAATGTCTGCCAAAGCAAGTTCTTTCACTTCCCTGTCTCTGTTTCTGGAATACCTAACCTACATAGCTGTGGTGAGAATTAAATGGGAGAACATATGTTCGAACTGTAATTGGTAGAAGCCCTTGGATGAGTTAATGACCAAGTATCAATAAAATGTCATGGAGACTGGAAAGGCACCAACACACCTTCAGTATTATACACAAAAACAACTGATATACATCCCAATTGTCTAATTACCTGACAAAACAGCAAATTAAATTACTCGTCAATGAAAATATGCTCCGAATTTTCATGGTGCTTCCAAAATTTCAGAAAGAAAACATCCGATTCCCATAAAAATAAAAAAAATGCTTTACCTTTGCCTTCTCATGGATTACAGTTCCCCATAGTCTTTCAAAAAAGATAACTATATTTAATTATATACCGTTAGCTTAACATTAAGGTGGAAAATGATGTGTATTTATTTGTATTCACTACGGAAACTTGTTTTGCAAAAGATTTTGCATAAAATGCATTTTAACCTTTTGGAAATAACTTATTCTACAATCAAAATTGTATTAATAACAGCAGCTGGCATTTACTGGGCCTTATATTGTGCTAATAAGCACTATTCTATGGCTTTTGCTTAGAGCAACTCTATGAGCTCTTACTATCATCCCTTATTTACATAAAAAATAAAGTTTCTGATCTGTCCTGGATTATCACAGTGGTGTATTCAGGTTTTTTTCCCCCCCCTTACTAGTTAAGTGAAAGGCAACTGATTCAACACTTTGATTCCACTCAACATAATACAAAAACCAAACATGTGAATTATGACATGCAATACTGAAAACGTCTAAAAGTCCCGGGAGTAGCCACTTCAAGAAGCGCAGAGCAGGTCTAATGGTCTCTAGCCAGTGAGCGTGTTCAGCGCTGGAGTTCCTGAAAGCGGCGGTTCACCGCCCTGCTCGGAGAAGCCGGGAATCTCTAGACAGCCACTCCGGACGAACCTTCTCCTCCCTCCATTACCCGTCTTTGGAAGTCGAAGGTAGGCGGAGCTCCCCAAATTCACACCTGCCGTAGGCCCCGGTTCCTCCGCGGAGAGCACCTGAATAACTGACCACAAACTCCGATCGCCGGAACGAGCGGGCCCGCCGGGCCCCTGGGCCATCTTTCCGGTCCTCCTCCCTCGAATCTGGCCCGGCTTCGGCGGGGATCCCCCTCCCCCCAAGCCTGCCAGGACAGGGGACAGGCACCACCGCGGCCTCCAGTATTCACGGCGCCATCTTGAGTAGGGAAGAGGGTGACACCCGTCGCTCCCTTAGCCAGTCCCCAAATCCTGGTCCTCCAGAGCCTCTTGAAGAACGAGTCACCGGGGCCGGCAGGATGAGACGCCGGGTTCGACAGCTCTCTGGTCCAAGGCACGGGCGCGCGAGAGGTAGAAGGGGACTCAGTGCCGGCAGGGCCACCGGCAGCCTGGGGACAGCGGATCACCTGGGGTCCCGCCCCGGGCAGGGGGAGGGACGGGTTGGTTACCTTAGACCGCAGCACGCAGAGCCGCGGGGCTGAAGCTTCCCGGCGGCACGTCCCAGGCGCAGCCCGCGGAAAGGCTGTGGCTCTGGCGGCGGCGCGTCTCCTCCTCGCGCCGCTCCCCTCAGACTGGACGGTGCGGGGCTCGTGCCGTGGTGCCGCCCCCGTCGGGCCCGGTCCCCGCCTCTCTCCGCTCCGCCTTCCTCTCTCCTTTCTCCTCCTCCGCCGCCGGCGCTCCAGTTCCCACTAATTCTTCCTCCTCCTCCCTCCTCCGCCTCCTCCCCTCAGGCCGGCCGCGGGCTCCTTCGCGAACCAAAACACAAACACTCCAGTCCCAGCGCGAGAGCCACTTCCGCCGCCCGGCGCCGGCCTCGCCGCCACGTCGCGGCACGTAGCGAATTACGTCCTTTCGTCACTTCCGTCGCCGCCAGTCCGAGCGCTTCATCCGCTCCCCCACTCCCCCCTCAAAGCCCTCCCAGCAGGCGCTGGTCTCGGGGCGGGGCGGGGCGGTCACGTGGTCCCCGCAATTCCATCACCTCCCTCCCCGGAGGCGCGCGGGGCCCCGCCCTTACTGGCGCCATTGTTATCTGGGCGGCGGTCTTCGGCTCGCTGCGGCCGCCGTGGGAGGGCGAGACTACGTTACTGCCCTGCTTTCGGGGGAGCGGACAGAAGTGGGGTTTGTTGCTGCCTGCCTATGTGAGGCGGCGAGTTCCCTCTGTGGACATTAACTCACAGCCCCCCTTACCCTCTGCAGCACCTCAACCCTGGCAACCCGACTAGGGACTGTCTAGCAGGAGAGAGCCCCCCAATATATCCCTGGGGATATCTCAAAAGTTTTCTTTAGGTGGGGAAATCTTAAAATCATAACTTGCTTTTATTGAGAGTTGACTTTTCGGTGCAGAGGGAAAAGTCCTAAAGTAATAGCTCTCTTTGTTCAGAGTCCTTCGTGGGTTTAGTCCTTACTGTACTAAACGCTTTGCGGGACCTACCCGAAGTGGTCCTCTCAGCTGTCAAGTCTCGCGCAGTGCTCAGCATCCAGGAGTTCAGTCATGGTTGTGGAATGAATGAATGAGGCGTACCTGTTTTACAGGTTAAGAATTTGAGGCATAGAGATTGTGTAACGTCTAAAATCAACACCGAGTTGGTGATGAAATTATACTCTTAACTTGCTGTCCGGCCCCAGAACCTGAGTTCTTAAGCAGAATTCTAGTGAAAGACACCATTCATTACCCCCCACAGCGGATCTACATAAGACAGTCTGCTTTTGTTAAATCTCACAAGATAGGCAGTATCTGGCCAGGCATCAGAAGCAAAACAAAACAAATATTTTGTTTTATAACTTGGGAGACTATTAAATTGATTTTCACTCAGGATAATGGCCACTTTTCGGTTTGCAGTATACCATTTATAGCTTTGTTGTGAGGACATCGATATTGATTGTCTAGGCTGTGTACTTGGAATAAGATATCCCGTGGGTGCTCAGCAACATTAAGCAATAAAGTTGATTTGAACCCTTGAACAGCCAGTCTTTCAGATCACTCCCCAGTTACTAACCAGGAGAGTGTAATGTGTCATAGGTAAATGGTATATGTGGCATTTTATCCCCAAGGGGTTGTTCCAATGTAATGTGTTAGTCATGGTAATACCTCTTAGACAATTCCGAGAAGAATCAGGAAATAGGATGTATCACATCAATTTTGACATGTCAACAATATGTCCAAAATCAAACCTACTCCACTACAAACCTGCTTCTGTTCAATGGCAGGGTTTTTTTTCTTTTTTTAATTTATTGACTTTTAGAGAGAAAAGAAGGAAGAGAGAGAAGCATCAATTTGTTATTTATGCATTCATTGGTTAATTCTTGTGTGTGCCCTGACCAGGGATGGAACCCACGACCCACAACCTTGGCATTTGGGGATGATGCTCTAACCAACTGAGCTACTTGGCCAGGACAATGACTGATGACTGTTATTAGCAGCCTCCCAGTCTCCTGGACTTGGAAGAATAGAATCATCTTCAATTTTTCCTTCTTTCCCTCATGAACTATTGTTCAGTAGTCTATCACCAAAATTCTTTTATTTATTTATTTATTTATTTTTTAACAGAGACAGAGAGAGAGAGTCAGAGAGAGGGATAGATAGGGATAGACAGACAGGAACGGAGAGAGACGAGAAGCATCAACCATCAGTTTTTCGTTATGACACCTTAGTTGTTCATTGATTGCTTTCTCATATGTGCCTTGACCATGGGGCTACAGCAGACCAAGTAACCCCTTGCTCAAGCCAGCGACCTTGGGTCCAAGATGGTGAGCTTTTTGCTCAAGCCAGATGAGCCTGTGCTCAAGCTGGTGACCTCAGGGTCTGGAACCTGGGTTCTCTGCATTCCAGCCTGACGCTCTATCCACTGCGCCACCGCCTGGTCAGGCTATCACCAAAATTCTTTAATCCCCCAAATGAGATCTAATTCCAATGCCTGAGCCATGATAGCTTTTATATATATGAATTAATGCTCACTCTTGCCTTATCAATCCAGTGTTTTACACTTTGGCCAGTCACACTTAAAAAAGTGTTCAAGGGTATCTTATTACTTGCCAAATACAGTCCACGTTCTTCAACTCTGGACCCAACCCGCTTTTCTTTTATTCTATTTCAGTAGCCTACCTCTCCCAAATTCTTATTTGGGGCCTTAATCATCCTGGTCTACTATGTCCTATTCCCAGAATGCTGCCTGCATGTTCTCTTGACATCTTCACCTTGTTCTCTCCACCTGAAGCACCATTACCACCCATCACTGTAGGTCTCACCTTGGCCAGGATGCCAACTCGCATAGACAGCAGCTGAGGATACTTCTATTGTACAAGTGATTGTAGGTGGTGGCAAGGCAGTGAGAAAAAGGCTATGGAAACTTGAGCTAGTAATTTTTAAAACATTGTATCTTTGCAGAGCATCGTGCAAGCTCAGATGTCACCTATTTATTGCCCAATTGACTTCAGTTGACTTCTAAGCCTACTAATTCTAAAGTAGTTTCTCTCAAAATAAATAGTCAGTAATGTTCTAATAACTATGTATGGTGTCAGATGGGTATGAGACTTATCAGAATGCTCACTTAGTAAGTTACATAATGTCTAAGTACTGGGTTGTACACCTGAAAATAAAGTAATACTGTATGTCAATTGTAATTGAAAAAAATAAGAAACTAATTTAAAAAAGAAAAATAAAGTAGCTTCCCTCTAGAAAAGCCTTCTGTTTTCTTTATAACTTATCAGTATGTGAAATGATCTTAGTTCTTGGTTTACTTGATGATTATCTATCCCTACTAGAATATAAATTTTGTAACTATGGATTGGCTTATATTTATTCCATTTTATTCCCATCATTGACACAAAGTAGAGACTCAATAGATATTTGTGAACAAAAGAATTGAGTGGAAAAAAAAAGAATTGAGTGAACACTTATATGAACATACCTTGATTTACAGATTATCAAATCATTTAAAGTGCTTAGGGGGAGAAGAATATTTATATCAACTATATAGGACAGTGGTCAGCAAACCGCGTCTCACGAGCCACATGAGGCTCTTTGGCCCCTTGAGTGTGGCTCTTCCACAAAGGGTACTCCAGCTTAGGAGTACCCTAATTAAGTTAATAACAATGTACCTACCTATATAGTTTAAATTTTAAAAACGTGACTCTCAAAAGAAATTTCAGTTGTTGTACTGTTGATATTTGGCTCTGTTGACTAATGAATTTGCCGACCACTGATATAGGAAGTTATGGTAAATGTTTTTTGCAAATGTTAAGTAGTTTTCCCAATCACTTTTTAAATTTTGTGCTGGTTTTACAAATTCTTCATAGAGTTCTTAAAAAGACTGGAACCATATAAATTCCATTCAAATTCTAAGATAGATGGTTTATGTACCCTGAATGTGAAGAACATGATAAATATTCACCAAATAACTTTAATTAAATTCTGATAGTGTAAACCCAATTTAAAGAAAATTCCATACTTAAAAACAAAGTTTGCCTGACCAGGTGGTGGCGCAGTGGATAGAGCATCGGACTGGGATGCGGAGGACCCAGGTTCGAGACCCCAAGGTCACCAGCTTGAGTGCGGTCTTGTGACTTGAGCAAAAAGCTCACCAGCTTGGACTCAAGGTCGCTGGCTCGAGCAAGGCGTTACTCGGTCTGCTGAAGGCCCGTGGTCAAGGCACATATGAGAAAGCAATCAATGAACTAAGGTGTTGCAATGAAAAATTGATAATTGATGCTTATCATCTCTCTCCGTTCCTGTCTGTCTATCCCTGTCTATCTTTCTCTCTGACCCTCTCTGTCCCTGTAAAAAATAAACAAACAAACAACCCCCCCAAAAAAACACCAAAGTTTGAGTTTGCCACAATATTTAAAAAATTCAATATGCATTATTGTGTAATGTAATACATCTCAAACTTTAATATATTTAAATACCATTTAAAGCCTAGTAATTAAAGTGTAAGTTTTCTGAAAGTCTTCAAGATATTTCTACACCATACCTGCCAAATATAACTTAAATATAATAATTTAATAACTTAATGTAGTTCTTTAGAGCTAAAAGAATTAAATGCTGTGTCCACATACTCGCACAAGGAAGGACTTAAAATTAGTGTCATCACCAGGAAGTTATTTATTCCGTGATCACCAGTAAAATGAATAGGCCAACAGCCAGAAGGAAGCCCAGAGCAGATCCCATTCTGAAGGGACCGAATTGCTTGGAAAACCAAAGAGAAGTTGGTGAGCATTTGCTCTAGTGTCCAAGATCACATCCTTTAAGTTTTCTTGCCTCCCAAATCCAGTAAAGAAGCGGAGAGGGGAGAAAATAAGAGGAAGGGAGGTAGAGAAAGACAGAAGGTGAGAAACCTAGACAGGAGGAAGGGGGAGAGAAATGGGAGAGGATGCTCCAAAGAAAGAATTGCTCGCCAAGCCACGCCCCTGTTCCCCAGGCAACGGGGTAAACAGACCTCCAGTTCCTTTTCCTCTGTGAGGTCCGCTAGGTGTTAAGTGGTAGGCAGGAAGCAGTGGGGAGTGAAGATGTGCTCCTTCGTGAGAGTGGCGTCCCCCAAAGGGATGGAGCCCCGGAAGGAATTGGGAACCTCCCTCCAGCCAGGTACTGGTTTCCCCTTAGAGAGGAGTACTGTTGGAGGAATGAGGGTGTCTGAGAGGAAATCTCCCCTGAGCCTGGAGCTCGGATTAAATCAAGAAGGAAAGAATGATGATTTAAGAGATAGGAGGGTCCTCATGGGAACAAAATTTCCCACGGAGCTGGGGCTCAGAGTGGGATTAGGAAAAGATTACTCGTGTAGGAAGAGCCCTTTGGTTAGTAATAAGTATGAAGAGAGGATGGCATCATCAGAAACAAAATCTCCATTGAACAAGGGGCTTGAACTGAGATTAAAAAGGCAGCATATTCCTAGGACACTCACGGAGAGGAGTAATTTAGGAGTCAATATGGTCTCAACCTCACAGGAAACAAAGCCTTCTCTGGGTGTGTTGCCAGGAAGAGTGGGTTTAGAAAATGAGTGTCTTCTAACAGGGTGTTCTGGATGGAAAATACGGCCTCCTCTGGGCAAGGTGTGTGAAAGTCCACGGGATCTAGGAAGCAGGAGCAGTCCGGTGGCTGGTGCCCCTGAAGGGTTAGGGGCTGCAGGGGAGAAAGAGCCAGCTTTGGGTGTGGAACCTAGCCAGAAACTGGAAGAAGAGCCGGCCTGTGTGGTGATGAAGCCCAGTGCAGAGACGCAGCCTCCTGTGGAGGTGGACATGGGGCTGCACCAACCAGAGGAGCCTGATGAGATGAAGAATACAGAGCCCCAAATGGGCTTGGTGATAGAACCTCCTGAGTGCCAGTTTGCCCAACAACCTGAAGAGCAAAAGGAGGTTGAAAACCTTGAACCGGGAGTGGAACCTCCAGATCACATCAGACCCATTTACTCTGGAAAATTTTTTGATCGAATGCCTTGCTGGCCAAGTGTAAGTCTTTTCCTAGTATTTTCCCTGGGAACTAGGATTAGCCTTATTTTTATAGAGATGATAAACTGATAGACTTGTTTAGGTTGGTGGGGTCAAATCGCAAAGGTTTCATTGAGATTCTGATAGACCTTGTCCCTCTGGACTCTTTCTAGCTGTTACTTTGTGTGATCTCTGGATCTCTGCCTTCCTTTCTGGATCTCAGCTTTGTTGACTCTGCACACCAGAGGTTCCTCATGATTTCTTCCTGTTTTCTCCTTTGACCTTCATTTCATTCTTCAGTTTGCATTTCTCAGTCCTCTCACAGAGATACATGTTGTATTCTAATATTCATGTTTCTTTTTCCATTCATTATTTATTCTGTGAGTTATTCATTACAGTATTTCAGCAAAGACCTATGGCCGTAACTATGCTGGATACAGGGCAATAGAAAATGAAAAACACATGATTCCTAGGCAGTCATTCCAATATTTGGAGACACTAAACAAATATTATATATTTCAAAATGAGTAGAAAACAGATGTGATTCTTCCCTAATAGAAGTACACCTCTAAGCACAGAGCACAGTGGAAAGATTGAACAGCTCTGTTTGGAGGAGATGGGAAAGGCTTCACAGAGCAAGTAATATTTGAGCTGATCTTGAAAGGTGTCAGTATTTCTCAGGTGGAAAAAAGAGTTAGAGTATCTTGGGCAAGGAAAAGTATAGAGCAAGATCAAAGCTTTTTGTGTTTGGGAGATATAAGCAGTTCTGTTTAACCATCATGGTATTAAGAGCTGAAGATAAATTTGTGGAGGAAATTTAAAGGTCCAAAATGCAGGGGAAAACATGGATACAGAAACAAGGGTGGATCTTACTTTTATGTTGCTTGATGGCACATCACAATGCCTGGCATATAGTGGTCATTCAGTAAATATTTATGTGATAATGGAAGGAAGGCTTGGATGATTAAATGGGAGAAAAACAGTCAGAGAAGAAAGAGATGAGTCTGAGAACATAAAGGAAACCTGCTTAAGATATTCTGGGAATAAAAGATTCTGCACATTGGGATTTTTAAAAATATTTTATTTATTGATTTTTAGAGAGAGGAGTGAGAGAGAAAGAAAGAGACAGATAGAAGGGGGAGGAGCAGGAAGCATCAACTCCCATATGTGCCTTGACCAGGCAAGCCCAGGCACAAACCGGTAACCTCAGTGTTCCAGGTCGACGCTTTATCCCACTGCGCCACCACAGGTCAGGCCACATTGGGATTTGAGAACACAATTCAGCTGAAGTAGTCACAGGAATTCTGCAGAATTTTGTCTGCGTCTACAGAATTTCTTGTTCCTTTAGGGACTCAAGGTGTTCTTTAGCCTTTGACCCACTTTGCTTTCTGGTCTTCTTATGAGATTGTTCCAGCCACTCTCTTCTCATCTGACCACTCCACCTTTTCTCTTTTCTGGATTGGTTCTGCAGTCTGTGGATTCAGACCTGACACACACAGGCAGATAACAGCTATGGGTTTCCAACATGGGCAATTCTAAAACCTCTGCTTCTTTCTATCTCTCACATCCACCTTTTCTTTTTTCTTTTTTTATGTTTACTTTATTGATTTTTACAGGGAGGAAGGGAGAGAGTAGGAGTGAGACAGAAACATCTATCTGTTCCCGTATGTGTCCTGACCAGGAATCGAACTGGCAACTTCTGTGCTTCAGGACGATGCTCCAGCCAACCGAGCCATCTGGACAGGGCTCACACCCACCTTTTCAATGTGATAGAACAAGGAAGGGAGTCAAGGAGAGAGTGATTAGCACTGCTAAAACATCTCTGATAGGATAAGTAGGGTAAAGATTAATTAGCTTTGGACAGTAAGGAAATTAGCAACATTAATAGAATGGCATAATGTAAGGGGAATTCAGAGTCTATGAACATCTTTATGTGTATTTCTTCTTATGTCCTAAGGATAGAGTTTCAGTAGCAGTCAAGAGATGGATATTTTTCTAGTTCTTGTTGCCAAATGCCTTCCTAAAATATTGTAGCACTAAATTTTAAAAACTGATAATGATCTGTTATACATTGTTTTAATTTACATTCATTTGATATAATGAGATTGAAAATTGCTACAGATGCTTATTTTTATTTTTCTTCTTCTTGTATCAGGTAATCTTGCTGAACTCCTATTAGTCTTGTCCACATAAGAAATGTCCAAACCTGTAAAGAATTTTCTTAAGAGTTTATTTTAGTCAAACTCTCAACATATGCTCATAAAAATTACAGTTTGCAGCTTCTTTTATGCATTTGAAATTAAGGAGGATATTAGGTGGAGGTGGGAAAGAGCAAGGGGGAGATTGGATTACAGCAGGGGTCGGGAACCTTTTTGGCTGAGAGAGCCATGAACGCCACATATTTTAAAATGTAATTCCGTGAGAGCCATACAATATGTTTAACACTAAATACAAGTAAATGTGTGCATTTTATGTAAGACCAACACTTTTAAAGTACAATAAGTCTCTGAATTCCTTTTAATAACGTTCTTATGCTGTTGCTAACCAGTGATGAATAAAGTACTTCTTACCATTAATGCGACTTCTGGTGCTGCATGGTTTTGCTGATGGCTTTGTAGTCTGGTTGATACGTGGTGAAGTTAAGTTTCATGCAGACGTTGAGACTTCCATGTGTTAATCGTGATAGTAGGTTGGTATTAACGTTCTTTAGATGTGAGAAAGACTGCTCACATGCATACGTAGAGCCAAACATTGTCAGTACAGCAATACTCATAAGCTGCAGTGTGTGGTATGTGACGGGAAGAGTGTTCCGAGTTTTGACAATCGGCTGGTCCACGGGTTGAAGTTTTTTCATTTTCCCCCATTTGTGTTTGCTCGCCAACTCTGCTTGCTGTTGTGCAAGTCTTTTCAGATCTTCATTCAGTGACTTAAACTTATTCACCTACATGTCTGAGGTCTTCAGGTTGGCAGCTTGTGGCTCAAAATCTCTGACGGATCCACCAGGGATGTAACTCAGGTCGGCGCTGTCTACTGCACACTCAGTCGTGTGGATGGGTGATGAACTTAAAAAGATGAGTGCACTCACAAAATTCTCCAAAGCACGCTTTGAATGACTGCAGGAGATTAGATGTGAAGCCTGCTAGCTGCTGGAGATCAAGATATTGAGCAGGGTCACTTGCTATGCATGCATCTTTAAACTCTCCCAGTTTTTTTTTTGTTTTTTTTTTGTTTTTTTTTTCAGGGACTGAGGGAGAGTCAGAGAGAGGAATAGATAGGGACAGACAGGAATGGAGAGAGATGAGAAGCATCAATCATCAGCATTTCGTTGTGACACCTTAGTTCATTGATTGCTTTCACATATGTGCCTTGACAGCGGGCCTTCAGCAGATGGAGTAACCCCTTGCTCAAGCCAGCAACCTTGGGTCCAACTTGGTGAGCTTTTCTGCTCAAGCCAGATGAGCCTGCGCTTAAGGTGGTGACCTCGGGGTCTTGAACCTGGGTCCTCCACATCCCAGTCTGATGCTCCATCTATTGCGCCACTGCCTGGTCAGGCTCTCCTAGTTTTTCAATGTGTAGTAAACAACCTATTTCAATGTTGGTGGTGAAGAGTTCCAGCTTGTTTTCAAATACAAACACTGCTTGTTGAAGGGATAAGACTGTATTTCCAATGCCTTGCATTTTCACATTGAGCTGGTTCAGATGTTCAGTCATGTCCACGAGATAGTAGAACTTCAGGAGCTACTCAGTGTTAGCTAACTCAGGATGCTCGATGTTTTTCATTTCAAGAAAAATCCGGATTTCGCTCAGACAAGCCGCAAAATGGCTGAGCACCTTCCCTCTTGACAACCAACACACATTGTTGTGCAGAAGCAGACCAGGATAATTATTCCCAACTTCATCCAGCAGTGTTTTAAACTGGCGATCATTTAAAGCTCAGGCAACAATAAAGTTGACCACCCGAATGACCAGCAACATCACCTCACCAAGCTGCTCGCCACATATCTGAGCACAAAGCACCTCCTGATGTAGGATGCAGTGAAAACTTAGGATGGGTCTCTTTTCATGTTCACGAAGAAGCGCTACAAATCCTCTTTTTCCCCAGCATGCACGGAGCACCATCAGTACACACCGAAATAAGTATCCATCGGTAGATATTTTTCTTTAGTGAACTCAGTGAAAGACTTGAATAAATTCTCCCCTCTTGTTGTCTCTTTCATAGGCAAACCAGCAAGACTTTCCTCACATAGTGTGTCACCGACAGCATACCTTGCAATCAGGCTGAACTGGGATAAATGGCTTGCGTCTGTTGAGTCATCCGAAGCGAGAGAAAAGAATGGTGCTGCGTTTATGTCCTTCACTTGTGTTGCCTCAATTTGATTTGCCATCATGATGGTACGATCGTGAACAGTTTTTGCCGACAGAGGCATATCTTTTATTCATTTGATTATCTTGTCTTTATCTGAAAAGTCTTCAAAAAGTTCACTGGCAACATCAAGCATGAATGTTTTGGCATTCTCCCCATCTGTGAATGGCTTTCCGTTTCTCATAATTGCTAAAGCATCAGCAAAGTTAGCCGAATTCCAGTCACCTTGTTAGGTCCAAACATGGAGTTGCTACTGACTAGCTTGCATTCTGCACTGTAGCTCTTGACATGCTTTCTTCCTGCTGTCCCCCGCTAGATATTTCAATGCAAATGTAGTATGGCATGTGTCGAAGTGCCGCTTTATATTTGACTGTTTTATCAATGCAATTTTATCATTGTATATTAGATACATTGCAGAACCTGCTCTCTCCACAAAGGCGAATTCCTCTGTCCATTCCTGCTGAAAAGTACAATACTCCTCGCCTTTTTTTTCTTTTAGCCATCTTCTTTGTCAAAAGGGTTTCTGCAATTAGCTAGCTGACTGATTGATTAAAAAGAGGGAAGTTTACTTCCTGACCTCACAACAACCCGTGTACTTTACACATTATCCAATAAAAATTTGGTGTTGTCCCAGAGGACAGCCATGATTGGCTCCAGCTACCCGCAACCATGAACATGAGCGGTAGGAAATGAATGGATTATAATACATGAGAATGTTTTATATTTTTAACATTTTTTTAATTAAAGATTTGTCTGCGAGCTAGATGCAGCCATCAAAAGAGCCACATCTGGCTTGCGAGCCCTAGGTTCCTGACCCCTGACCTAGCCTGACCTGTGGTGACGCAGTGGATAAAGCGTTGACCTGGAATGCTGAGGTTGCTGTTTTGAAACCCTGGGCTTGCCTGGTCAAGGCATGTATGGAAATTGATGCTTCCTGTTCCTCCCCACTTCTCTCCACCACCACCCTCTCTTCTGTCTCTGAAAAGAGAATAAATAAAATCTAAAAAAAAAGTGTGTTAACCTAGATACACTAGAACAATGGACAGGGCTAGCTTAAAAGAAGTTATAGGCCTGGGACATGACTACCCACCATGACTGGCCCAGTTTAGAATTTATGATCAGATCACCCTGTGAGGTTACCTTCCATAGAGCCCCCCTTTATTCTCCAATAATCTTAATTGCTTATCATTATTTCTTTTGGATTTTCTAGGTAAACAATAACATTGACACTTCTGTCTTTTCTTCTTTAGTAAATGTGCCTCTCATTTCTATTTTGTGTATCAATCATCTCATTGCCTATGGTCAATAATATATTGAAAGTAAGGTCTCTTTCCTGACTTATCCAGAATGATTCTAATTCTTCACTATTGAGTATTATTTTTGCTGAAAATTTCAGATATATTAAGTTGACACCTATATTTACTCCCAGTTAGCTAATAATGTTTTAAAATCAAGAATAGATCTTGATCTATGAAAAAATTTGTTTTTCTTTATTATCTTATTTTATTGATTTTACAGAGAGAGAGGAGAGACCGGGGGGGGGGGGGGGGAAGTAGTGGTTCAAAAAGTACCAACTCATAGTTACTTCACTCTAGTTGTTCATTGACTGCTTGTTGTATGTTTTCTGACCGGGCAAGCCGAGGGCTTTGAACCAGTGACTTCAGCATTCTAGGTCTATGCTTTATCCACTGTGCCACCAAGGCCAGACAAAAAGTTTTCCCATTTGTGGAAATACATCTTTTCCAGAGTGAAATGGTTAACTTTCTAATAGCGAACCATCTTCATATTTCTGGGCTGAGCCTTACTTGGTTGTGATACACTATTATTATAATATATTTCTGGATTCCATTTGCCTCTTATTTTACTAGGATTTTGTAAGATTGGACCACAGTTTCCCTCTATGTGCTATGTTTCTCTGAGTTTGGTGTTAGGGTACTGCTAATATATAAAAAGAACTGGGAAGCCTTCCATCTTTTCAATTTTATTTATGATTGTAACAATTTGTATGTTATTGTATTACCTGCTACGTGCAGACTTCATAGAACTCCCAGCTGAAAGGAGAAAGGCAGGAGAGCCTCCAACATTCTGACCAAAGGATGAGTTGGTAAAGTATTTGATGCCCTTCAGTTCATCTGGTTTAGAAGAGGAAGTGCATTTAGGTGAGGTCAAAGCCCAGTTTCAAGCATGATTGTGAGGAGAATTCAAATGGAAATCCCCAGTGTGAAGAGCCTACTAAAATCAATCCCTAGGAACAATTGCTTTGCTTAAGGGTATATTCATTGTATTGGGGAGCTCATCTCAATGGGAGGCTTTTCCAGTGTTGGGGAAAGGGAAGCAGATACATCTCTCTGTACCGACATTCATCCTGTGGTTTGAAGTTACTGCCCCAAGCTGGTACTGAGCTGCAAGTGAAGGTCTGCTCTGATGGATTTATGAGACCTCATTAGTCCTTATTCTAGTCATTTTAGTACACCATTCATTGGTATAGCAGCAAGGACCTGTATTCAGGAAGAATTTCCAAGAAACAGTGACCTGAGGGAAGATTTTTAGAGTATTCTTTAAGAACTAAAAGATGTTCTTTCTGTGTGAAAGCCTGCTGCTAGCCCTTGAAAGAACCCTTGGTTCTTGGAAAGCACTATTGTTAGACATCAAAATCTCCATAATGGTCATTTCTTCAAGAAATCCTGAGATTGTCCCTTGATCTCCATTAATGTATTGACTCTGGCAGAAACCCTGGGTTATTCAGACAAAACACCTGAACTTTACAAAGAACATTGGTAAATGGTATTGAGCCTTGAAGTACAAAGAGGAAAAAGGAAAGAAAGTTTCAAAGAAAGATTAATAAATGATAGTGTCTACAATGACTAAACAGTACGTTAGGCACTATGGCTACCAAGACAAAAAAATGAAATGGTGTCTTCTTTCAAAGAATTTAGAGTCTAGAGAATTGAGAACAATAGACAAATGATTTTATAATGTGGTTAAAGTCATGCAAATGGATGCCTTATTTTTTTCCCCTGTTCTACATTAAGGGACCCTCATAGCTATTTGGGCAATGGGTCAAAGCAAAGGAGTCACCCATTTGTAAATCTTGTTAGAACTTGCTAATTATGCAAGTCCTGGTACTGAAAAAAGATAGGTGCAAAATTTTATTTTGGCTGAATTAGCAAAAAGCCAATTTATGCAGAATTCTGAGAAGTGGGTGGTTTCATGTGAATAATAGGTATAGGGCCTTCTGGGCAGAAAGAAATTGATGCTATCACACCCAATTTTTTCTCTGAGATATTCAGAATTGGGAATATCAGTGGGTATAAAACACTGATCTTGGCCAGACCCCTTGGGAAGATGGGACCATAATATTAGCCCGTACTGAGTTTGGAAAGTGGAAGGTACCATTAAGATTATGGGTTGGTGCGTCTGACAGGGTGGTGGCACAGTGGGTAGAGTGTCGGAGTGGGATGCAGAGGACCCAGGTTTGAGACCCCAAGGTCGCCAGCTTGAGCATGGGCTCATCTGGTTTGAGCAAAGCTCACCAGCTTGGACCCAAGGTCGCTGGCTTGAGCAAGGGGTTACTTGGTCTGCTGTAGCCCCATGGTCAAGGCACATATGAGAAAGCAATCAATGAACAACTAAGGTGTTGCAACAAAAATCTAATGATTGATGCTTCTCATCTCTCTCCGTTCTTGTCTGTCTGTCCCTCTCTATCCCTCTCTCTGACTCTCTCTCTGACACAGTAAAAAAAAAAAAAAGATTATGGGTTGGTGGGTCTTCAGAAACTAAAACTGATCTTGTATCAACCTTTTTAAGTTGACTTAAATCTTGGAAACCAATCATGCGAGAAGTAAAATAGGTCACTGAAAGCTTTAATATTGGGAGTTAATGGGGAGGTGGCCACATAAGATGGCATTCATGTGGTTAGGAACTGAGTAAGGAGGTGGTCAGTGCAGTGGGAATTTGGTTACATACAGAAACCTGAGCAGATAAGTAAATATATTGAATAGCCAGGTTTCTCACTGACAGAAAAAACCCCTTACAATTATCAGACGGAGGATAGAAGTTAATTCTGTGTTGGGTAGTAATTGGAGGTATTAGTGGAAACTCATGCTATGTTTATGTCTGTGTCTGTATCTGTGTCTGTGTTCATGTCAAAATCCATATCTATGTATCTACATGTATTAACTAAACAGAATGTTATAGAATTGAAATAGGTGCTAGTGTGTAGGGGAGCTGTGTACATACATATATTACCTAACTTTATGTAAGGCCAGGGGCGGCTGCCGCCATCGTGGCCATTCACATGCAGGTTCTCATTAAATTCAGGCAGATGGTAGAGAAAGGCAGAGTTGGAGGACGGCTGGCCATTCTGTTTACTGGTGTCTCATCAAGACAGGCAAGCCACAAGAAAAGCCAAGGGAAACCTGCTTTTCCCATGGTGGGCAAGGGATCAGGGAGCAGAGAAAAAAGAAATCTTCCTGCACCTCTCCTTGTTCTTGGGGCAGAATCTCCCTTCCAGTAAACATTAGCAAGACAACGGCCCCTCCCAGGTAGGAAGGCAACCAGCAACCTCACAGACCACTATACAGTGGTACCTTGAGACACGAATTTAATTTGTTCTGTAACTGAGCTCATAAGTCAGTCAACCCATATATCAAACAAATTTTTCCCATTTAAAATAACTGAAATAGATTTAATCCATTCCAGCCCTATGAAACATCCCCAAACCATCCTAAATTGTGAAAAAAGACATGTTTTAAATTAAGAAACACACAGGTATACTTTACCAATGCATAACAAAATATATGAAACAAAAGAAAAAAGTGTTATTTAGTACTGTATTCTTACCTTGGTGACAGACAGTGCGGCTAACGGAGGTGAATGGCGGAGGAGGAGGGAGGGAGGAAGGGATGCAGGCACTGTAGACACGTAAACTAAAACTGCACTTTCTTGGCGCTGGCCGGTTGGCTCAGTGGTAGAGCGTTGGCCTGGCGTGCGGGGGAACCGGGTTCAATTCCCAACCAGGGCACATAGGAGAAGCGCCCATTTGCTTCTCCACCCCCATCCCCTCCTTCATCTCTGTCTCTCTCTTCCCCTCCCACAGCCAAGGCTCCATTGGAGCAAAGATGGCCTGGGCACTGGGGATGGCTCCTTGGCCTCTGCCCCAGGCGCTAGACCCGGAGGGGCAGAGCATCGCCCCCTGGTGGGCAGAGCGTTGCCCCTGGTGGGCGTGCCTGGTGGATCCCGGTTGGGCGCATGCGGGAGTCTGTCTGTCTCTCCCCGTTTCCAGCTTCAGAAAAATACAAAACAACAACAACAAACAAACAAACAAACAAAAAACAAAAAAACCTGCACTTTCTTAACATTAACTGTAAACAAAACTGCATTTTCTTTACTTTAAACAAAACTAAAACACTTTCTTTACTTAAAATGAAACTACAAAAACTTAATTGTAAAAAAATGCACTTTCTTAACTTTAAACTTAACCTAAGCCTAACATTACGTATTTTTCATTTAATCTCACCTGTTTTTGCCTTTTGGGCTGCACTTTCGGCATTTTCACTTGCAAGACTTTTGAATAAAAATCTATCCAAAGAGGTTTGCTTTTGCCTGCCTTTTAAAATGTTATGGAAATGTAACAAACAATTGTCATTAAAAAGTGCTGAAGCACGACCAGTTGAAACTTTTTCTGGGTGTTTCTTTTCAATGAAACTTGAAAGCTTCCCACACATTGCCAGCATGTGTTTAATTTCACTTGTAGAAATCACTTCCTCCGACTCTACCTCCTCCTCACTACTAATCTCTTGCAGAAGCTCCGTATGTCTATCATCTGTAACTCCTTCAACTCCTCAGTTGTGAGTTCCTCCTGATGTTCCTTGATGAGCTCGTTTATGTCATCCTCATCTACCTCCAGACCCATCGACTTTCTGAGGGACACAATCTCCTCCAACGCTTTTACCTCGGTCTCTGTCTCTGGTTCAAATCCTTTGAAGTCCCTGTCTGCAACAACATCAGGCCATAACTTTTTCCATGCCGAGTTCTTTTTGTAACCTCTTGCCATGCCAAGTCAATAATGCGTAAACATATCACGATGCTGTAGTGATCTTTCCAAAACTCTCAAAGGGTTATAATTGTATTCTCAGTTACCTCAAAGCAGTGGTGGAACAAGTGCTTTGTGCAAAGCTTTTTAAAGTTGGAAATGACCTGCTGATCCATAGGTAGCAAGATTGAAGTCATGTTGGGTGGGAGGTAGAGGACTTTCATGAATTTGAACTCATCGAGGATGTCATCTTCAAGACCAGGTGGGTGGGCTGGAGCATTTTCAAGGATTAGTAAGGCTTTCATCGGGAGTTTATTTTCTTGAAGATATTTCTTCACTGCAGGACCAAAGACTAGATTTACCCATTCAATAAAAAACTGCCGTGTAACCTGTGCCCTAGCATTGGCACGCCACATAACCTGCAGTTTTTCTTTAAGAATCTTGTGAGTCTTAAAGGCCCAAGGATTTTCGGAATGATGCACTTTACAGTCACCACTTGCATTTGCACACAATGCAAGGGTCAGACAGTTCTTCATGGGTTTATGGCCTGGCAGCTTCTTCTCCTCTGCAGTGATGAAAGTTCTCCAGAGCATTTTTTTCCCAAAACAATCCTGTTTCATCACAGTTGAACACTTGTTGGGGGATGTAGCCTTCCTTTGTGATAAGCGCAGCAAAACGTGTGATGTCCTCCTCAGCTGCCTTAACATCAGCACTTGCAGCCTCACCACGCCTCACCACCGAGTGGATGCCAGATCTCTTCTTGAAATTTTCAAACCAGCCGTAGACTTGGTTTAGACTTGCCTTAAACATATCTTCTGCTGCCTCTTTTGAGGTTGATGGTTCTTTCTTCTTCAGGTCACTGTAAATAATACGTGCCTTTTCACATATTACAGTCTCCATCACTGTATCTCCTGCCAGCTCTTTCTCTTTCACCCATACCAGCAGAAGCTTCTCCATTTCTTCATGGATATTTTTCCTTAATTGGGACAAAATTGTAGTTTCTTTCACTGGATTTGTGCTTTTGATGGCATCCTTTTCTTTAAGGATGGCACAAATTGTAGATGTATTGCGGTTGTACAGCCTTGCCAGTTCAATCACTCGTACACCATACTCATGTTTTTCTATTATTTCTTGCTTTACTTTTATTGATATCATTCTCTTCTTCTCATCACTATCCTTTACACTCACTTTCTTCAGCCCCATTATAGCACACAAAAAAAGTTAGTAAAAAATGATGCAAGAAAGAGTACAGTGCACGAAATTCAACTTGATTCTGTGGGTAACACATGAGAAAGAACGAGATGCTGGTGCTGTGCTGCCGATACTGGACCCGTGCGCCAACACGCCAACTAGCTGCAGCTTCCCGAATACGACTCGTATCTCAGAATTTTGCTCGGATCTCAAAAAAATATGGACTGAGTCGCAGCTTGTATCTTAAAAAATTGTGTGTTTGTCTGCTTGTATTTCAAGGTACCACTGTATCTGGTGTTGCCCAGCCCCCAATGCAAACTATAAGCGAGCCAATATATACATCATATTTACAAACTTATTTGACCAACACTCTATTTCTAAGAAGACCTAGAAACAATATTTTTCTAGTAATAATGAGCACACCAAAACACAGATCTTGATTTCTAAATACCTCTGTTAAAAAGAATCAAGACTCTTTGGGATAATGGCGGACTCTAAGGCTGGTGCTGTGCCATATTACCTTGGAATACCTTTGAGAGCTAAAAAGAAAATTTTTAAAGAATCATACAGATATGTCAAAGAGGCACAGAAACAAGCTTGAAAAGGCTCCCAATGACACAAACTGTTCTACTTTGAGCATTGAATAAAGTTACTATGTAATAAATTAGAACTCCATGAACCCACACTGATGTAAATACAAAAATGATTGAATAAATAGCAAGAAAAGCAAACTTCCTTGCAGTATAATGCCAAGTAAGAATGTAGATGCAATGATAGAATTAGAAAGTCACCATTTGGCAGCTATCACAATACTAATGATTTAGACAAGACTCATCAATAGATGCCAAAACAGTAGGTAAAAGTTTAGTGAGAAATTAGATATTTGCAGAGAATAATTATTAATTGTGAAGAAAAGAATAGCTGTGTGATGGAGAATGCTAGCAGACATTACCTTTGTTCAGTGATCAAAATGAACACTCCTAGTAATAGGACAAATTGACAGTATGTGCTTCCTAACAGAAGAACATAGCACTGTTTTTGCGATATACCTGATAAGAATGTGTAACTTTAATAAGAAAATACTAGTCAAACTGAGGGACATTTTACAAAATAACTAGCCTATATTCCAAAAATGTCAAGGTCATGAAAGATTAAAAGTATTGCAATTTCCCTAGCTTCGTGATGGCAAACATTTTTATAAAAACCGCCCACTTTTGCAGTGCTGGTCAACCTGGTCCCTCCAGCTTTCACGGTGGGGCAATTGCAGTGCCTTGGTTGCTCTGCTACCACCCATCATGAAAGCTGGAACTCCTGCAAGTGGGTGGAAGGGACCAGGTTGACCAGCACTGCAAAAGTGGGCGGTTTTTATAAAAAGGTTTGCCATCACGGCCCCAGCTTCCTCTCTGATAGGCCCCTGGAGGGCCAGCAGCCAGGAGGAAAGCCAGCCCTCTCACCAGTAGATGGTTCATGAAGAGGCAGTACAACATCCTGCTTACAGCAGAGATTTAGAAGCCAGCCTGCTTAGGTTCTGGTATCTGCCAATCCATGAGCAGTATAACTCTGTTACTCGACCTCTCTGTGCCTCAATGTGCTCACAACAGAGACAATGATTATAATAGTACCTGCCTTGTGGAAACCATGAGTATTAAGTGAATTAATTACTCATAAATTGCTTAGGATGATGTCTAGTACATGCTATGTGCTTTATAATTGTCTTATTATTACCATTATGACTGTTCTCTGAAAATTCTGACTAGTATATAGAATTTTAGGGGCTCTAACCAAAATAAAGGCTGCCTTGTTATCTGATCATTGTATAGGAAAGCCCAAGAGTCAACAAGCTGTAAAACAGACTCAGAATTACAAATCATCTTTGTAGTGCTTAACTTTTTAATATGATGATCAGACTCCAGCTTAAAAGGGAGGGGTCAAAACAAGGTAACAGATATATATACAACAAACAGAGGGAACAGAAAAAAATGTAAATAAAAAAGATTACCTGAGAGACAAAAGGTGTTGCATCCATAAAACAAGATCAATACTTTTAAAAGAACAACCGAAGAAGAAATAACTATTTAGAAATTAAACATAATAATTTAAATAAAAATTTGAGGCCCAGGCTGGACAGCTTGGTTGGTTGATTCTTTTATGTGCCCAGACCAGGGATGGAACCCACGACCTTAGTGTATAGGGACTACGCTTTTACCAAGTGAAGTACCCAGCCAGGGCTCCACTAGCTGTTCCTAAGGTTTTTATTCCAGGATGTTCTTAATCTCGTTGTAGGGAATTAATGTAAATTTGAAACCAAGAATTAAGAGGACAGCACCTCTTCCTCTAAAAGCAATCAGGGTCAACGTAGTAATTGGGAAGAAGTCTTTAACAGAAAGAGAATAAAATTTATGTTATCAACAATCCATTATCTTACCTATATGAAGATTTTTCTTTGATTGCCAACCTTGGAAAATATAACGTTTTATAAACAAAGTCAGTCGTAGAAACATACTTAGAGAAATGAAAATCTGGGCAGGTTTTCCTACAGGGCTTTTCCTACCAGGCTAGTCCAGTGTCGTTAGCAAACAAGCAAAGCCCTCAAGGTCAAATTCATGGGATTCACAAAATGTTCCTCCATTTATTTATTTATTTATTTATTTACTTTTTATTTTATTTATGTACTTTTTGGCTGGATAGTAATACCTAAGGCCCCTGAGATGAAAAAAGTCTTAGACCCTGATCTATGGTGGCACAGTGGTGTGAGAGTCGGCCTGGAATGCTGAGGTCACTGGTTCGAAACCATGAACTTGCCTGGTCAAGGCATTTACGGTAAGTTATGAACAACTAAAGTGAAGCAACTATGAGTTGATATTTCTGGCCTGGCCTGTGGTGGTGCAGTGGATAAACCATTGACCTGGAATGCTGAGGTCACCGGTTTGAAAGAAGCAACTACTACGAGTTGATGCTCCCCCCCTTCTCTCTGTCTCTTCTCTCTAAAATCAATAAATAAAATCTTTCAAAACAAAAAAGTCTTACCGAAGATTGTTGTTCTCTTTCTCAATTTAAGGGAGTCATCAGAATTGCTCAAGGTCAATTTTTAAGAGTTGAGGAAGTAGAACTCAAGGTGGACATTAAAGCTGCTTCTAAATTCAGTCCTGGGTCTTCTTAGTAATCATTCTTATTTCTAGTATATTTGTAGCTGTCTTCCTTCTATTTGATGTTTTTTATAGATAAAGATGTTGGGGCAAGGAGAAGACCAGTTTTGGGAAGAAAGCATGGTGTACAAGGGTAAGGTTTATTATGCACGTTTAAGTCATTGCCTTCTCCATTAATAAGAATTTCTGGAAATTTAGAATCAACCTTCTCTTCCTGGTACAGAGAGGGAGTCACCTTTACACATTGTTTCCTTTGTAAAATGTGAATGTTCCTTACAAAAGGGTAACTTCTACTCTGCTTTCATAACTTCTCTCATGTATGTTGTTTCTTAAAATAATCAGCTCAAAAGAATTCTTCTTTTTTTTTTTTCATTTTTCCGAAGCTGGAAACGGGAGGCAGTCAGACAGACTCCCGCATGTGCCCAACCAGGATCCACCCAGCACGCCCACCAGGGGTCGATCGATGCTCTGCCCATCTTGGGGCATCGCTCTGTTGCATCCAGAGCCATTCTAGTGCCTGAAGCAGAGGCCACAGAGCCATCCTCAGCGCCCGGGCCATCTTTGCTCCAATGGAGCCTTGGCTGTGGGAGGGGAAGAGAGAGACAGAGAGGAAGGAGAGGGGGAGGGGTAGAGAAGCAGATGGGCGCTTCTCCTGTGTGCCCTGGCCGTGAATCAAACCCAGGACTCCTGCACGCCAGGCCGATGCTCTACCGCTGAGCCAACCAGCCAGGGCCTCTAAAGAATTCTTGTGCCAAAGAGGCATATTTTCAAGGGGCATATTCTGCTATGCTTCATACCTCAAACCAATGAACAGGCATCCCTGAGGACAACTGAAATAAAAAGACAGATCCATGACGGGGGTAGCGATGGGAAGACTAGTCAAACACTATATGACACTGTAGATAGGGATCAAACAGAATGGCTTCATTTTTGTGTCCCCTGTCAATTGGTGTGAGGACATTAAAACCTAATCATAGCTACTGATGAAAACCTAAAAATTGTTGGGGAGGTAGAAACTTTCCTCAACCCTTTAAGATTCTTTTGGCTGGTCTAATAATTACCTGAGACAGATTAACAAGAGAAAATAAACCAAATTTAATAACTTATGTATGCATGAGAATATTGCATACATGAGAAGTTCAGAAACAGGGAAAATGAGGTATAGATGACATTCTGAGCTGAGGATGTGCTTTAGGCACCTTGGGGCTTCAGAGGGGTGGAAGGTCATTGCAAGACGAGAAGAAGAGGAGATGTTTAGTAATTAGTTATTTGTTCTGCCTTATAATTAGATCATAAAATTTATTTCTGGTAATAAGTTATTATGGGCAAGGCCCCAAATTTGAATTCTTTAAGGAAGAAGTAGAAGTTTCTCTTGGGCACACAGGGTCTTGACTGTCTTTGTCTCAAAATGATCCACGTGCCAAAGGAGCACATCTTGAGGAAGCCTGTTCTGAACCCCTTCAATATCCACTGTCAAACACTTGGAAGAAAAGCAGCTGAGGGACAAGTAAATTAGTCTATCAGCCAATTTATTGATGCATCAATCACTGCATCTTTCCTTCCATCTCTTTAATCATCCATCACCCAGACAGTGGCTGCCTGGATATCCCAATGGTCTTCCGTCTTATGAAATCATCTTTCCATTGAATCATTAAAAGAATGGTGAGAGGTCTTCTAACATGCATAGTATGAGAGACTTGATGTTTCCTGGTATCTCTGAGATATTTTATAATTTTCAGTTGAATTAAAAATCACCTCCCTTTTCTCCACCCTGCTTCAGTCTAGGTTAAAACACAGCTCCTTTCCTTGCTTGTAGTTCTGTGAGTAGAATTGTTACTCAGGATTTTACATTAAGGCTGGGCTGTCTTCTCACAAGCCAATTTCTCTTCTTGGGCCTTGTGGCCTGTCACCCTGTTACTAGATCTTGCCCTTCTTCCACCTTCTAAATTTATCTATTGTCTCCTTTAATTCTTCCTTCCTTAGTCTATCCCAGCAATAGTTTATATTTCCTCGCAATTTTTTTTTTTTTTTTTAGCAGAACAATAACTTCTCTGTCTTGCCAGGTCTGGGAGCTTCCTCTTTTATACCCAGAGATGTTATCAAGATCCTCTCTGAAACCTTAATGGTTTTCCCCTAAGAGGAATTCTGCATTCAACATTTAACGTAATAAAAAACTTTCACCTACTTATCTATATGTTCAGGGAGTCCTTGGGTTATGACAGTCTCAACATACAATGTTTTGAGTTTATGACCTCACTCCCATAAAAACTTAAAAAAATTGAGACATAAGTGTTTTAGCTTATGCTGTTAGCATTGTACTTAGACTTACGTGGGTGAACTAGTTTGGTTCTGTGTGGCGGAAGAATACGCAGTAGAGTGTATTTATGTCCCTTCCTTTTTTTATGTGGCTTAGTTGTGTTTCTGTGTTCTAGATTATGATTTTACAGCTGTGTTAGGATAGGTAAGTGACTTAGGCTAGCGCAGGGGTCGGGAACCTATGGCTCGCAAGCCAGATGTGGCTCTTTTGATGGCTGCATCTGGCTTGCAGACAGATTTTTAATAAAAAAAAATAATGTTAAAAATATAAAACATTCTCATGTATTACAATCCATTCATTTCCTACCGCTCATGTTCATGGTTGCGGGTGGCTGGAGCCAATCACAGCTGTCCTCCGGGACTACACCAAATTTTTATTGGATAATGCGTAAGGTACACGGGTTGTTGTATGGCTCTCATGGAATTCCATTTTAAAATATGTGGCGTTCATGGCTCTCTCAGCCAAAAAGGTTCCCGACTCCTGGGCTAGGGTGTGTTTCAACATCACTGTCCTAGAAACGGAACTGTGTTGTAACCCAACGACCCTTGTATCTATTTATACTTGCATCTAGCCATCTCTCCAATAACCTACTCTATCCATCCTCTTGCCAGCATGTACACATTGATGCATCCACCCAACTCTCAATGTCACTGCTTTTCGCTTTCCTAACTGATTCCCTGAGGCCTCCCCAGAAACAGAACTCTTTTCTTTTTCTTTTTTTTACCGAACAGTATTGTTTCTGGGAAGTTTCTTTCTATCAGTTTTTTTTTTAAAGAGAATCTTATGATTTGAAGGCATAACTGTCAGCTGCCTTGAAATGATAAAGGGGAAACAGATAAGAAGTGCCTTGCTGGGAACACGCAGTTACAATCTTTGCCTTGGGCAAAGAAGGACAGATAAGATCCAAGTTATAATTAAGTAAACAAAGGACATTCACGGAAGGATCTGGGCCTGAGTGACATTTTGCCTATGCCGAAAGTTAAGGTATTGGTAGAAATATACCCATGCACACTCAGAATTACTTAACATTTTATCTTGGGTTTAGCTTGAATGCAGCCTGTTTCCACTGTACTAAGAGGAACTCTGGCTAGATTACTTCTGAAAGTTGAATATTGGAAATTATTTCTGAAATTTCTCAGCTTTTCACAGAGCTCCTGTAATTGAATTACAATGCTAGCACTATTAAATGCTTATATAAATTTAGCACATAATGTTTATATTATATATCAAGATTGCTTTAGATTTGCAATCTGTTTTTACTTTTCCCCTTAATTGTGTTTCTGAAAGTAACACTTGTAGCATTAGAAGCACAGGCCAAACTTGAAATAAATTTTATTCTTTACCACCACCCCCCACCCCCACCTCCCCACACTAATCAACTATCGGGCTTTTTTGTTTTCTTAGGCAGGGAAAATCATTCCGATTGGATACAGAGTGGCAACCTGCTTGACTGAAAGACTTCCCAGGGTGAGCATTTTCAATATGCACTTGTGTTTATATTTTGACCTTGCCTGTGAACATTAGAAGATAGACAACTCTTAAATTTCCTTATGAAAGTTGTTTAAATTGAATATATTGGATGTGGACTTGGATTCTTGACTGTACTTTGAAGCCTTCAGCCTTCACTTGCGTTTGTCCAGGGAAGTGAAAATTCTAGTTCTATGGTTTCCAGCTTTATAAAATAACAACAGGAGATTTCATTTATCTCAAAAAGGAAATATATATATTTATATATATTTTTTTACGAAGCAAGAAACGGGGAGGCAGTCAGACAGACTCCCACATGCGCCCTACCGGAATCCACCTGCATGCCCACCAGGGGGCGATGCTCTGCCCATCTGGGGTGTTGCTCTGTTGCAACCAGAGCCATTCTAGTGCCTGAGGCAGAGGCCATGGAGCCATCCTCAGCGCCCGGGCCATCTTTGCTCCAATGGAGCCTCGGCTGTGGGAGGGGAAGAGAGAGACAGAGGAAGGAGAGAGGGAGGGGTGGAGAAGCAGATGGGCGCTTCTCCTATGTGCCCTGGCCGGGAATCGAACCTGGGACTCCCGCACGCCAGGCCGACGCTCTACCGCTGAGCCAACTGGCCAGGGCCAGAAAAAATATATTTTATGGTATACTTTCTAACTTGGATACCTGCTGGTTCTTTTCTAAATAGAACTTTTGAAAATAAGTTGTTTCCATAAAAAAAATAATAAATTTCAGGAAATTTCACTACTTGGAGCTGCAGGTCCCCATGGGCTTACTTACCCTCATGGAATGAAGGGTGTTCACTGATTATTACAGATCAGTCTTATTATTTTAAAAATTGTACTTAATAATTCTATGTTCTTGTCTCATTGTTTGTAGCCAATTACTCCACCTGAAGCAAAAAAATTTTTCAACTTCAGATATCCACCTGCCGGAGCTGAAAGAGTGTTTTATGGCAGAGCAAATGATCCTCAAATTGCACCTTATTTGACACATGGAATAAAATCTAAAATTTCAGTACCGGTAACTTCTTTTCTTCTTTTTCCCCCTGTAGGTATTAGTGAAATCATCAATTCCCATCTCTTGTCTATGCTTAAAATTGAGCACTGAAAAAAAAAAAAATCAAAGAAGCGGCAGCCAAAAGAATACAGAGAAATTAATGGTTTAAGCCATCAATTTTCAACAGTGTGCCACAAGAGACACACTGTTGTGCCCCAACAATGTTTAAGACATGCAACACCTGACTGTTTAGTCTGAGGCGCTGACCTCTTTTCCCTTAGATTGTCAAATAGAAAAAAATGACAACAGCCAACACAGTAATAGCCAGCTGTGTGAATGATTCAAAATTACACCTATTTTTGGCCCTGACCAGGTGGCTCAGTTCATTATAGTGCTGACCCAAGGTTGCAAGTTCAATCTCAGGTCAGGGCACACACCAAAATCAACCAACAATGGCACAAGTGGAATAATGAGTCGATATTTCTCCTTCTCTCTCTCTCTCACTCTCTCTCTCTCTCTCTCTCTCTCTCAAAATCAACGAGAAAGAATTCTCCCTAATTTTTTTGTCAGATCGGCAAAAAATATATTTTTTAATGTGCTGCAAAATTTTAGTAGTTACTTTATGTGTGCCATGAGGTGAGAAAGGTTGAAAATCGCTGGTTTAAGCGACAAATTAGATATTTTCTCCTCAGATAAATAAAGTGAGTTGCACTCCATATTCTGACAGTAAAGAGAAACGCTGTCAGGCTTTGTTAGGGAACAGACAAAGGAGGGTGATTCCTGCCTAGGGCGCTCCAGAGTGCTGAAATAGACATTGAGTGAGTGGAGATGGGGCTGAATGTTACTTGCTATTCATTGAATGGGCAGTCTAGATTCAGAAAAAAGGTTGTGGAAGTCATGTAGTTCTTTAGCTTGTCATTCTTTTTTTTTTTTTTTTTTTTTTGGTATTTTTCTGAAGCTGGAAACGGGGAGAGACAGTCAGACAGACTCTCGCATGCGCCCGACCAGGATCCACCCGGCACGCCCACCAGGGGGCGATGCTCTGCCCCTCCAGGGCGTCGCTCTGTCGACCAGAGCCACTCTAGCGCCTGGGGCAGAGGCCAAGGAGCCATCCCCAGCGCCTGGGCCATCTTTGCTCCAATGGAGCCTCGCTGCGGGAGGGGAAGAGAGAGACAGAGAGGAAGGAGAGGGGGAGGGGTGGAGAAGCAGATGGGCGCTTCTCCTGTGTGCCTTGGCCGGGAATCGAACCCGGAACTTCTGCACGCCAGGCCGACGCTCTACCACTAATGACAGGCTCTACCAACCGGCTAGGGCCTGTCATTCTTAATTTTCTGGAATATTGGAGTCAAGTCACCTGAGAGCACCTCTCATAAATCTGTTAATCCCTTTGAACCCTTTGAAAATTCATGTGTAGACATGTTTAAGCTTCATAGCCCCAATTGTGACAGTTCCTTTGAGGGCGAGCAAAGCAATGATGAGGGATTATTTTTCTGTAGTCATGTTTTCTTCTCTCCATATTGATTAGGGTATCAGCTCTCAGATTTTTACTTCTGTTTGTTCTTACAGCTGTGCTTTGTATTATTTCTCTAGGCAAAGGAATTGATAAACCCGCAGCCTATTACAACATTTCAACAGAAAATTAAAGACAAAAAAGAATCAATATATTTCAGTAATCAACGCACGCCATTAGGAAAATCTCATGATCAATCGCCAGGACTACCTAAAGGCTTGGATATACTAAATACGACGTTTGGGACGGCAGTTGTCAGAGGTAGTAAAAACAAGGGGTGGGGGGATAGAAGGGGTGATAAAATAATTCTTAGAAAATTGTATTACTTATCCCATTGATATGGGGTTTGCTGGTGGTGATGCCAATGATGATTGAAAAGTGAGAGATGCGATCATAGCAGCAAAGTCACCCTTAGACCCAGAATCCTTAGAGTTTCTGTGTGCTAAACAGTAAAAATTGAGGTTTTGGAATGAAGAGTTGATCTTGATCGACAGTAAAGAGAGTCAGGAAAGCTGACATTGTGATCAGCTGTGAAGGCCACAGTCCCTTTTCCCTGGACACCCATTTGTCTTTGTTTTTTTTCCCCAAACAATGCCCCTGATGTGTTCATAACTCTTAACTCTTTATGAAAATCTTTCCTAAAGTAGACCATGGAACAAATACTGGTAAGTTTGGTAAATGCTGCACACCTTCCTCAGCTCAGGCGATGGATCCACTACCTCCTGCATATGAGCCAAACATAGGCAGTGCATAGAGCAGACTTGCACTCTCATTTTGAGAAGGCGTGGAGCACATCTTTTTTTTTTCTCTGAAGTTGGAAACGGGGAGAGACAGTCAGACAGACTCCCGCATGTGCCCCACCGGGATCCACCCGGCACGCCCACCAGGGGCAATGCTCTGCCCACCAGGGGGCGATGCTCTGCCCCTCTGGGGCGTCGCTCTGCAGTGACCAGAGCCACTCTAGTGCCTGGGGCAGAGGCCAAGGAGCCATTCCCAGCGCCCGGGCCATCTTTGCTCCAATGGAGCCTTGGCTGCGGGAGGGGAAGAGAGAGACAGAGAGGAAGGAGGGGTGGGGTGGAGAAGCAGATGGGCGCTTCTCCTGTGTGCCCTGGCCGGGAATCGAACCCAGGTCCCCCGCACGCCAGGCTGACGCTCTACCGCTGAGCCAACCGGCCAGGGCGTGGAGCACATCTTTTAACAAACAACAACGTATAATTGAATTGGTCACAGGCCATTGTTTCTTCTAAAGCCCCAGCTTCCTGTCATGTTGTTGGGTGCCTTTCTTTCCATATTTCTCACATCTGTCAGGTTTCTACCCCGTTGCCAGGTCTTCCTGGAGACCTCACATTCCATCTTTATCCTGCAGGGAAATTCAGTTCTCTTTGTCTTTTTGCACCCATTAGGGCTCTGCTCCAGGACTCTTTTCACCAAAAAGTCTTATTTTTATTTTTATTAGATTATTTTCCTTGACATTGTAACATCCAGCCTGGATATAAATTATGCTTGTCTCATGTTAACATTTGAAACATGTAAAATATATTTTAGAATAGATAAAATGTCTTTTTTAAAAAAGTTGTTTTTGTGTGTGTGACAGAGACAGAGAGAGGCACAGATAGGGAGAGACAGACAAGAAGGGAGAGAGATGAGAAACATCAATTCTTCGTTGCAGCTCTTTAGTTTCCTTAGTTGTTCATTGATTGCTTTCTCATATGTGCCTTGATGGGGCGGGAGGGGGGGGAGACTGCAGCAGAGTGAGTGACCCCTTGCTCAAGCCAGCAACCTTGGGCTTCAGGCCAGTGACCTTTGGGCTCAAGCCAGTGACCATGGGATCATATCTGTGACCCCACGCTCAAGCCAGCGACCTCGCGCTCAAGCTAGTGAGCTCACAGTCAAGCTGGAGACCTCAGGTTTTCAACCTTGGTCCTCCGTGTCCCAGTCCGATGCTCTATCCACTGCACTACTACCTGGTCAGGCTAAAACATTTTAATAGGATTAAAAATTATATTTCTGTAGACAGAATTAGAGCATTATAGTAATTATATCCTCAGTGCTATCTAGGATTAGTTCATTTAATAAAGTAAGTACTGTCTTGTGTACCTCACTCAAATATATAATAGGAAGACTATTGCATAATGTGTATGTGCGTATTAATAAATGTAGTCACCTGTTGGAAAGAAGTAATTCTTTATAGGATTATTTTGAATAGGATCACCTTCTGGTATTCTTTTTTTTTTTTTTACAGAGACAGAGAGAGAGTCAGAGAGAGAGATAGACAGGGACAGACAGACAGGAACGAAGAGATGAGAAGCATCAATCATTAATTTTTTGTTGCGCATTGCAACACCTTAATTGTTCATTGATTGCCTTCTCATATGTGCCTTGACCGTGGGCCTTCAGCAGACCGAGTAACCCCTTGCTTGAGTCAGCGACCTTGGGCTCAAGCTGGTGAGCTTTTGCTCAAACCAGATGAGCCCTTGCTCAAGTTGGTAACCTCGGGGTCTCGAACCTGGGTCCTCTGCATCCCAGTCCGACACTCTATCCACTGCGCCACTGCCCGGTCAGGCCACCTTCTGGTATTCTTAACTGTTTGTTTACATACCTCAGTTGTTGGCAGAAAGTCCAAAAGAAAGAAAATATGTTGTTATGTTGAAAAGGAAGAGTGAAATTAAAAATGGAATTATATTTATGAATATTATAATATATTAATTATATATTTAATGTATTTTAAATATATTATTATCTATTTAGTTAACCTATAATAGGTATATTTATTAGAATTATATTTATTAATATTTTTATTATTATTCATCTATGTTCAGCTGAAAGAGAAGAGTGAATTGTAAGTAGAATTATATGGAAAAATCATGTAAAACAATGAAAACAAAGTAATTCACTGCATACAAAACTGGGGCCACCGTAGGCAAACAGCTGCTAAGCAAACATGTTGTAGTTCTGATTCAGTGATTTCCCTGGTGCTTTAGGCTACTTTGAAGACAGACATTCAGAAGAAAACAGACTCCGGGTATGTGCTCCAGTAGACAGCTGTGAAAATTTCCACCAAGGCTACTCCACAAGGCATCAGGGTTTCTGAAACTGACTTGTGATTCAAATTTGAGTAGATCGAAATCGAGCAAAGTAAAATCGAAACTGTCTACAGATTCTCAGAATCGAGAATTTAAGCAGGCTTGGAATATGGCTCAGGACAACCTAAATGCTTAACTAACTGATACGGAATTCTGATATTCTTCAGAATTCTAGGGGCTGAGCCAGGTCAAATGAGGGTACTTAGAATAGTAACAGTTAGGCTAGCTCCTGTCTGTCTTGATACATCTTCATTTATATTGGCTTTGTGTTCTTGAGACTATGTAGCTTATGTAATCAGTTTACCTTGTTTGTCATTTGTTCTAGTTAATTTAAATATATTATCCCTGATTTATTGATGTCACCCCATTAAAATTAATAAAAAATTATTTATTAAAAATATAAAAAATATATATATTATAAACAGTAGATGAAAAATACATTAAAATTGATGTAATTCAATCTTTATTCAGAAATATCTGCTAGAGATGTAGTGAATCCACCAAAACCCTATCAAGAAGTATTTAAAGAAGGAAAGGAAGGACACGATCTGTATATTATTTCTCACAATGATTATTACGTTGGTAAGTATCCTCCAGTGAAAAAAATATGGGGCTCCCAGATTTGTAAAGTGGTATAAAAGAGATAATGTACATAAAGTTAAGTGCCTGGCATATAATGAGTTATTAATAAATAATAACAATTTTTATAAGGTCATAAACCCTGATGGCTAGGAACACATACCCTTATACATTTTGTATATAAAACATAGAAATATACATATTCTTAAAATGTAGAAATATACATATTCTTAAAATGAAAGAAAACAGATAAGATTAAATGTGAGATAATGTTTTGTTTTAGTGGTTTTAGGCTTTAAAATACCGTTCTTTTTCAAATGTCAGGATTATTCTAAGTACTTAGCTTTATATGAGGAATATTGATTAATGGTTAAATGAACAAATTTTAAATCAGATATATCAGGTTCAAATTCTAGTTCGTCTTTTAGACCTTGGATGTTTTACTTACCTATCCTATTACCATATATTCTAGTCTCTTAAGTGGGGATAATATTGTGAGGATTAAGTGGATACTTGCAAAATGCTTAGCATAGTGCCTGGAATATGGTAAAGGCTTAATAACTATTATTATTAGTATTAAGTGATCTTGACTAATAGTAGCCTATTACTAGAATTATTCTATAGCACAGCTAAAAGGCATTATATTGTTATAGTGCTGTAAAACACAACTTCATTGTTGATGTGTTGATATTAAGTAGAATCTTGATATAGTAGAGGATTGAGGATTAGACTGATATATGTCCTGAGAAGGCTGGTGAATTGTGAATGATTCATGAACTCAACTCCATTAGCTAGAAGCAAGAATCTCACCTGACTGCAGCTCAGGGACTTTCTCCCTTGTTCCTTCTTTACTTCTTTACTTTTTCTCCTCCACTACCATCTCACAGCTTACTCCCTCACTATGCTCTTTCTTCTAAACTTTTGCTCATCGCTGGGACTTATCTCCTATGCCCATTGTTCCACTGTCTGGAATCTGCCATTCTCTTCTTTCATGATCAATCTCTGCTGGTTCCTTACACTGTTTTGTGTGTGTGTGTGTGTGTTTTTTAAGTTATGAGAGGAGGGGAAATACAGAGATAGACTCCCACATGCACCCTGCCTGGATCCACCTGGCAGCCCCATCTGGGGCCAATGCTCTGTCTATCTGGGTCCAATGCTCATAACTGAGCTATTTGTAGCACCTGAGGTGGGGCCTCCACAGAGCCATCCTAAGCGCCTAGGGCCAACATGCTTGAATCAATTGAGTCATGGCCGTAGGAGGGAAAGAGAGAGAAAGAGAAGTGGGAGAAAGAAGCAGATGGTCGCCTCTCCTGTATGCCCTGGCCAGGAATTGGACCTGGAACTTCCACATGCAGAGCTGACGCTCTACTGCTGAACCAACCAGCCAGGGCCTCTACATTATATCTTAACCTTTGAACTGATCTCTAGTTTCAGTCTTACTGTCTTATCTAGAAATAAAAAACTAATGCCATATTGCAATTTGAAAAGAAAAAGTTACACTACCAGATCTTTAATATAAATATAAAGACCTCCCTGTTGGGTTCTCAGCTCTCAATCACTATTTGAATGTTTTAATACAAGATCAGTGATTTTAATGAAATTGCAGGTTGCAGTGTTCTGATGATATCACCAAATTTTAGTGGAAGCAAGTACGAAACACCAGCCTCTCAGATCTTGGCATAGTGGGAAGGACTGCTGGGGTCCCAAAGCATCACCTTACCTTCTTGATCGTCAGCATTTCTATAATGTTAATAGGGCGTGCATTTTTTGTTGTTACTGTCTTTCTCCTACATCATTTCCCTACTTACTTTCCAAATGTTAACACAAGGAATTCTAGTTTCATCAGTCTCCCACTTTACATGGAAGAATGCTTCTGTCATCTGCAGCCAAATCTGTGCAGTTCCCTGCACTGTTACAGTTTCATTTTTTGTTCCATTCTCATTTTCACTGTCAATGGGAACATAATGTGTTTCCTTCAAGATAAGGTTATTGGTGTTGCATAAGTCAGAAGTCTCCCTTTCTTTTCACAGGAGAAGCAAAGAACCGAAAGTATAACCCATCAAGTTTCCATAGGTTTAAGCTGTATGGGGTCCCCACACCACATTTTAATGATGGGAAAAACATGGCAAAAACTTTATGCTGGCTTCATGAACTACAAATGTAAGTTTAATTATATTGTATGTTGGGATATATGACATATGGACTTAAAGAAAAGTTTATTATTTTTATTTTATTTTTTGACAGAGAGAGAGACAGACAGAGGGTTGGATAGACAGGAAGGGAGAGAGATGAGAAGCATCAATTCTTCATTGTAGCACAGGGATCAGAAATGTATGGCTCAAGAGCCAGATGTGGCTCTTTTGGTAGCTGCATCTGGCTCGCAGACAAATCTTTAATAAAAAAAATAATAACGTTAAAAATATAAAACATTCTCATGTATTACAATCCATTCATCACCCGCTCATGTTCATGGTTGTGGGTGGCTGGAGCCAATCACAGCTGTCCTCTGGGACAACACCAAATTTTTATCAGATAATGTGTAACGTACACAGGTTGTTGTGAGGTTAGGAAGTAAACTTCTCTCTCTCTTTTTTTTTTTTGTATTTTTCTGAAGCTGGAAACGGGGAGAGACAGTCAGACTTACTCCCACATGCGCCCGACTGGGATCCACCCGGCACGCCCACCAGGTGGCGACGCTCTGCCCACCAGGGGGCGATGCTCTGCCCCTCCGGGGCGTCGCTCTGTCGCGACCAGAGCCACTCTAGCGCCTGGGGCAGAGGCCAAGGAGCCATCCCCAGCGCCTGGGCCATCTTTGCTCCAATGGAGCCTCGCTGCTGGAGGGGAAGAGAGAGAGAGGAAGGAGAGGGGGAGGGGTGGAGAAGCAGATGGGCGCTTCTCCTGTGTGCCCTGGCCGGGAATCGAACCCGGGACTTCTGCACGCCAGGCCAACGCTCTACCACTGAGCCAACCTGCCAGGGCTAAACTTCTCTCCTTTTAATCAAGTAGTCAGCTAGCTAATTGCAGAAACCCTTTTGATGAAGAAGATGGCTAAAAGAAAAAAAAACGAGGAGTATTGTACTTTTCAGCAGGAATGGACAGAGTAATTCACTTTTGTGGAGAGAGCAGGTTCTGCACTGTGTCTAATATGCAATGATAAAAATTGCATCAGTGAAATGGTCAAATATAAAGTGGCACTTGAACACACGCCATACTACATCTGCATTGAAATATCTAGTGGGGGACAGAAGGAAGAAAGCATGTCAAGAGCTACTGTGCAGAGTGCAAGCTAGTCAGCAGCAACTCTGTGTTTGGACCCAACAAGGTGACTAGAATTCAGCTAGCTTTGCTGGTGCTTTAGCAATTGTGAGAAACGGAAAGCCATTCACAGATGGGGAGAATGCTGAAACATTCATGCTTGATGTTGTCAATGAACTTTTTGATGACTTTTTGGATAAAGACAGGTTAATCAAACGAATAAAAGACATGCCTCTGTCGGCAAGAACTGTTCATGATTGTACCATCATGATGGCAAATCAAATTGAGGGAACACAAGTGAAGGACATAAATGCAGCACCATTCTTTTCTCTCACTTTGGATGTCAACAGATATAAGTCATTTATCCCAGTTCAGCCTGATTGCAAGGTATGCTGTCGGTGACACACTACGTGAGTAAAGGCTTGCTGTTTTGCCTATGAAAGAGACAACAAGAGGGGAGGATTTATTCAAGTCTTTCACTGAGTTCTCTAATGAAAAAAAATCTACCGATGGATAAACTTATTTCAGTGTGTACTGATAGCACTCTGTGCATGGTGGGGAAAAACAGAGGATTCGTAACGCTTCTTCGTGAACATGAAAAGACGCCCATCCTAAGTTTTCACTGCATCCTACATCAGGAGGCGCTTTGTGCTCAGATGTGTGGTGAGCAGCTTGGTGAGGTGATGTTGCTGGTCATTCGGGTGGTCAACTTTATTGTTGCCTGACCTTTAAATGATTGCCAGTTTAAAACACTGCTGGATGAAGTTGGGAATAATTATCCTGGTCTGCTTCTGCACAGCAATGTGCGTTGGTTGTCAAGAGGGAAGGTGCTCAGCCATTTTGCAGCTTGTCTGAGCGAAATCCGGATTTTTCTTGAAATGATAAATGTCGAGAATCCTGAGTTAGCTAACACTGAGTGGCTCCTGAAGTTCTACTATCTCGTGGACATGACTGAACATCTGAACCAGCTCAATGTGAAAATGCAAGACGTTGGAAATACAGTCTTATCCCTTCAACAAGCAGTGTTTGTATTTGAAAACAAGCTGGAACTCTTCATTGCCGACATTGAAACAGGTCCTTTAATACACTTTGAAAAACTGGGAGAGTTTAAAGATGCATGCACAGCAAGTGACCTTGCTCAACATCTTGATCTCCAGCAGCTAGTGGGCTTCACATCTAATCTTCTACAGTCATTCAAAGCACACTTTGGAGAATTTCGTGAGCACACTCGTCTTTTTAAGGCCATCACCCATCCACACGAGTGTGCTGTGGACAGCGTCAACCTGAGTTACATCCCTGGTGTCTCCGTCAGAGATTTTGAGCTACAAGCTGCTGCCTGAAGGCCTCAGACATGTGGGTGAATAAGTTCAAGTCACTGAATGAAGATCTGGAAAGACTTGCACAACAGCAAGCAGAGTTGGTGAGCAAACACAAGTGGGGAGAAATGAAAAAATTTCAACCCACGGACCAGCTGATTGTCAAAACTCAGAATGTGCTTCCCATCACATACCACACACTGCAGCGTGTGAGTATTGCTGTACTGACAATGTTTGGCTCTACGTATGCATGTGAGCAGTCTTTCTCACACCTAAAGAACATTAAGACCAACCTACAATCACATTTAATGGATAGAAGTCTCAACGCCTGCATGAAGCTTAACCTTACCACGTATCAACCAGACTACAAAGCCATCAGCAAAACCATGCAGCACCAGAAGTCCCATTAATGGTCAGAAGTACTTTATTCAACATTGGTTAGCAACAGCATAAGAACATTATTAAAAAAAATTCAGAGACTTATTGTACTTTAAAAGTGTTGGTCTTACATAAAATGCACACATTTACTTGTATTTAGTGTTAAACATATTGTATGGGTCTCATGGAATTACATTTAAAATACATGGCGTTCATGTCTCTCTCAGCCAAAAAGGTTCCCGACCCCTGTTGTAGCACCTCAGTTGTTCATTGATTGCTTTCTCATATATGCCTTTTTCAGGGGAGGGGAGTGAGGCTACATCACAGTGAATGACCCATTGCTCAAGCCAGTAACCTTGGGCTCAAGCCAGCGACCTTTGGGCTCAAGCCAGTGACCATTGGGTCATGTCTGTGATCCCATGCTCAAGCCAGTGACCCGGTGCTCAAGCTGGTGACCTCGGGGTCTCGAACCTGAGTCCTCTGCATCCCAGTCCGATGCTCTATCCACTGTGCCACTGCCTGGTTAGGCTATTGTTTTGATTTTTTAAAGAGGTAATAAAATGACATGTTTCAAATATAAAATTAATAGAAAAATAAGTGCAGCGATGTATTCCAAACTGTCCAGTTTCCCCAGAGATAATCACGATACTTGTGTTTACAGGTGTGAGTGTGAGTGTGTATGTATCATCCCAAAGTTACTTTTTGCCATTACAAGCAAATATAAAGACGTGTATGTATGTTTTCAACCTATGGAATCAATCCTATTGATGAAAAAAAATTTTTTTCCCACCAATTTGAGGGAAAGAGCAAGAGAAAAGGGGAAAGACAGAGAGAGAAGCATCAACTTTTTTTTTTTTTTGTACTTTTCTGAAGTTGGAAACGGGGAGAGACAGTCAGACAGACTCCTGCATGCACCCGACCAGGATCCACCCGGCACGCCCACCAGGGGCGACGCTCTGCCCACCAGGGGCGAGGCTCTGCCCCTCTGGGGTGTCGCTCTGCTGCGACCAGAGCCACTCTAGCGCCTGGGGCAGAGGCCAAGGAGCCATCCCCAGTGCCTGGGCCATCCTTGCTCCAATGGAGCCTTGGCTGCGGGAGGGGAAGAGAGAGACAGAGAGGAAGGAGGGGGTGGGGGGGTGGAGAAGCAAATGGGCACTTCTCCTATGTGCCCTGAACGGGAATCGAACCCGGGTCCCCCGCACGCCAGGCCAACGCTCTACCGCTGAGCCAACCGGCCAGGGCCGAGAAGCATCAACTTTTTGCTCCACTCAGTTGTGTACTCATTGGTTGCTTTTCATATATGCCCTGACTGGGAATCAAACACACAACTTCGGTGCTCCGGGACAACGCTCTATCTACTGAGCGTTGGCCTTATTAATATTTTTTAAAGATGATGGACTTTCAAATTTCTACTTTGTTTAATAGTTATTTGGGCACCTGAGCATCTAACTTTATCTTGTGAACTGTGATCTTTTATACCTTCATTCTATGTATATATGACTACTTCCCTAAAAAGCTTTAAAATAAGCTTCCTTAGTTTTTCATTATCTGTGTTATATATATATTTTTTCATTTTTCTGAAGCTGGAAACGGGGAGAGACAGTCAGACAGACTCCCGCATGCACCCGGCCGGGATCCACCAGGCACGCCCACCATGGGGCGACGCTCTGCCCACCAGGGGGCGATAATCTGCCCATCCTGGGCGTCGCCATGTTGCGACCAGAGCCACTCTAGCGCCTGAGGCAGAGGCCACAGAGCCATCCCCAGCGCCCGGGCCATCTTTGCTCCAATGGAGCCTTGGCTGCAGGAGGGGAAGAGAGAGACAGAGAGGAAAGCGCGGCGGAGGGGTGGAGAAGCAAATGGGCACTTCTCCTGTGTGCCCTGGCCGGGAATCAAACCCGGGTCCTCCGCACACTAGGCCGACACTCTACCGCTGAGCCAACCGGCCAGGGCTTATATTTTTTATCTAAGGTAACACTTAAACAGCAGGAGATTACTCATAAAAGTCCATATTTCCTACTGTGCTTAAAAAATCAGATGATTGCCCTGGTGGAATAGCTCAGCATTGTCCCTGATACCCAACGTTGCATGTTCAATTCCCGGTCAGGGCACATACAAGAATCAACCAGTGAATGCATAAGTAAGTAGAACAACAAATCGATGTTTCTCTCTTTCTCTAGAATCAAGAAATTAAATCAGAAGATTGGAAATATCGGTCTAGTAGGTTGAAAAGATATGTCCAGATCATTCTCAGACCCTCTGAATATTACCTTATGTGGGAAAGGGTCTTTGTAAATGTCTTTAAATTAAGGATCTTGAGCCAAAGAGATCATTTGGATTATCTGGATAGGCTCTGAATCCAATCACAAGTATCCTTATAAGGGAAAGGCAGAGGGATACTTGAGACAGAACACACGCAGAGGAGAAGGAGAAGTAAACATGGAGGAGGCGAATGGGGTGATGCAGCCTTAACCAAGGAAGGCCAAAGAATGCCAGCAGCCTCCAGACGTGGAAGCAGCATTAGCTTCTCCCCTAGAACCTTTGGAGGAAAAGCAGTCTTGCTGTCACCTTGACTTCAGACTTCTGATCTGGCCTTCAGAGCTGTGAGAGGATACATTTCTGTTGGTTTAAGCCACTAATTTGTGGTAATTTTTTAAATAGCAACCACAGGAAACTAATACACTGGGCCTGCACTTGTGCACATCAGTGGTAGGAGTGGTTTTGTTTTGCCCTCTGTCCTCTTCAGAGGGGACATTGACCCTAACTCTTTTCCCCAAGATCTTGTAGCTAAGAAGCAGTCGGCATAGGAGTAAACCCCAGACATGGGGGTCCCAAGGCTGCCTTTAACCACGACACAAGGTTTATATTATAGATGCCAGATTCTGTGATCACAGACCTGAAATAATGATTTTCGTTCTTTTTCCACTTCTGAATTATATGGTTTTCTGATACTTAAATTATTCAAAACAATAATGGCAAGATACAAACACCAAATAAATTCTTATACTATTATAGTAAACCCATATGGGAGTTTATTTGGGGTATAGAAGAAAAGCTTATATAACAAATATTCATTAATATGTCATTATTAAAGTGGTTAAACCATGCATAAATGAAATATAAATAAATGATTTAAATATTTAAGGACTAGAGATAGTTATAATTGAATATAATATAGAAATTGATACTTGAAGGGAGATGACAAATGTGGTCAATTCAATTATAAAGCTTAGAAATATAAACCTATTTATAAAAGACATGAAATAAACACATTAACAGCAATGTGATGCTTAAGAATGTCCTAAGAGCCCTGGCCGGTTGGCTCAGCGGTAGAGTGTCGGCCTGGCGTGCGGGGGGACCCAGATTCGATTCCCGGCCAGGGCACATAGGAGAAGCGCCCATTTGCTTCTCCACCCCCCCTCCTTCCTCTCTGTCTCTCTCTTCCCCTCCCGCAGCCAAGGCTCCATTGGAGCAAAGATGGCCCGGGCGCTGGGGGATGGCTCCTTGGCCTCTGCCCCAGGCGCTAGAGTGGCTCTGGTCGCGGCAGAGTGACGCCCCGGAGGGGCAGAGCATCGCCCCCTGGTGGGTGTGCCGGGTGGATCCCGGTCGGGCGCATGCGGGAGTCTGTCTGTCTCTCCCCGTTTCCAGCTTCAGAAAAATACAAAAAAAAAAAAAAAAAAAAAAGACTTTTTTTTTTTTTAATTGAGAGAGCAAGAGACAGGAAAGAAAAGAAATGAGAAGGATCAACTTGTAGTTGCAGCTCTTTAGTTGTTCATTGATTGCTTTCTCATATGTGCCTTGACTGGGAGTCTCCAGCTGAGCCAGTAACCCCTTATTCAAGCCAGTGACCTTGGGCTCAAGCCAGTGACCTTGGGCTTTAAGACAGCAACTTTTGGGCTCAAACCAGCAACCATAAGATTATGTCGATGAGCTCACACTCAAGCTAGTGTGCTTGTATGCAAGCTGGATAAGCCTGTGCTCAAGCAGGAGACCTTGGGGTTTCAAACCTGGTACCTCAGCGTCCCAGGTTGACATTGACACTCTATCCACTGTGCCACCACCGGTCAGGCAATTAGGACATATTTATCAGTGACTTGGGATAGTCATAGATAAATACACTGAGTACTCCAAAGACTAGTATAGTGTTATATGTTAATTATGTGTCAATAAAAAAAAAAATCACTGAATTTATAAAAGCTGGTAATATACAAGTTACCTTTCTCTCCGGCTTGTCTCTATTCTCAAGAAAACGCTGTTTTTTTTTTTAGATGTTTTATCTGATCACACTTTCTGTATTTTGAAATTTAATTGGAAAATTATTGCTAAAATAATAGAGTATTTTTTCAGCTGGATTTTTAAAAAATAACTCATTACTTTTTTTTTCAGTGTCATTTATATTATGAACTTGGAGTTAAGGTTGTTTGTTTACATTTTAAGACATCTAAATTTTATGTGTACTCTTTTAACATAGATTTGGTTTATGCTTAACTTTTAAGGGATATATTTTCTCTGCAAAACTATTTCTATATATTCTGTTTATGACTTCTGGTTTGAAGAATCAGGATCTTCAAACAATAGGTGTGTGTGTGTATGTGTGTGTCTGGAGGAAAAAAATTCACTTTTACACAAAATATTTTATTCTAAGTTGGTTAGTGAATGCTGTGAGGTTGTGTAATGATGTTACAATTATTGATATTCTGACATACATGGTTACTCATGGGTACTTCCTGATTCTACCAGAAACATAATCCAGGCACTATTAGACTGAAAAGAGTAGACTCTGTGATTTTTTATCCTAAGTCTTATAATTCTTCCATGTTCCTAATTATGTCTCTTAGAGCTGGTTTTTAGATTGTCAACTTTATTTGTTCAAATTATGGCATTTAAGCGCCATTGATTTATTCTGATTTTACCCGTATTCTTTTCCCTCTTCCTTTTTGAACTAATGGGAAGTAAATGAAGAAGTAAGAGGTGAATTACTTTGTTTTTCATCTTTTGTTTCTGCACAGAGTGTCATTCCTCTCCAGAAATTTATTCAGCTCAATATTTGTATAGCACAGGAAATAGTTTTAAAAGAAAATGAAATTTAAGAATTTTATGTTCATTGTTTTCAGTCTTAGCAAAAACAATAGAGAATTTTAAATTTTAATGTCATTAAAAAGTAGAGTTGTAATTTTACAGTTCTCTGAAGAAATCTTAGTTATTTAATCACAATGAAATAACAAAATTATTTTACAGAATAGGCAAAATAAAATCACCCATAATCCTGTCACTGTCATTCAATCATTATCATTTTTTAAAATACAAATTAAAATATTTATTGATCTCAGCAAAAAAGGAAGTTGAGAGAGAGAGGGAGAGAGAGAGACAGGAACATCAGTCTGTTCCTGTATGTTCCCTGACCTGGGATCAAACTGGCAACCTCTGTGTTTTAGGAGGATGCTCTAACCAATTGAGCTATCTGGACAGACGCCAGAACATATTATGTTTTTTGTATCTCTCTGAAGTTAGAAGCCGGGAGTCAGTCAGACAGACTCCTGCATGCCCTGGACTGGGATTCACTGGCATTCCCACCAGGGGGCGATGCTCTGCCCATCTGGGGTGTTGCTCCATTGCAATCATAGTCATTCTAGCGCCTGAGGTGGAGGCCATGGAGCCATCCTCAGCACCCAGGCCAACTCCGCTCCAATGGAGCCTTGGCTGCGGGAGAGGAAGAGAGAGGTAAAGAGAGAGGAGAGGTGGCAGGGTGGAGAAGCAGATGGGTGCTTCTCCTATGTGCCCTGACCAGGGATCGAACCCCGGACTTCCACAGGCTGGGCTGACGCTATACAGCTGAGCCAACCGGCCAGGGCCTAGAGCATATTCTTTTTTTTTTTAAGTCTTTTTTATTTATTTATTTATTTATTTATTTATTTATTTATTTATTTATTTCAGAGACAGAGAGTGAGTCAGAGCGAGGGATAGACAGGGACAGACAGACAGGAACGGAGAGAGATGAGAAGCATCAATCATTAGTTTTTCATTGCGCTTGCAACACCTTAGCTGTTCATTAATTGCTTTCTCATATGTGCCTTGACCGCGGGTCTTCAGCAGACCGAGTAACCCCTTGTTGGACCCAGCGACCTTGGGTTCAAGCTGGTAGACTTTTGCTCAAACCAGATGAGCCCACGCTCAAGCTGGCGACCTTGAGGTCTCGAACCTGGGTCCTCTGCATCCCAGTCCGACGCTCTATCCACTGCGCCACCGCCTGGTCAGGCTAGAGCATATTCTCTTTTTAAAGGTATTTCTTTGTAGTGTGGCTTCCTGTGTAGATTTTGCATAAGTTTCATCAGAGTGCAATCCCATTTTATATCATTTTTCACTTAACATCAAAGAATTTTATATTGCTATATATTCTTTTTAAAATAGGATTTATTGGAGAGACATTGGTTAATAAAATGATACAGGTTTTAGGTGTACAATTCTATAACACATCATTTGTACATTATACTGTATATTCACTACTCTTAAGTCAAGTCTCCTTCCTGCAGTGTATTTATTTTTTTATTTCCTACTATGTATTCTTGTGTGTGTGTGTGTGTGTGTGTGTGTTTTACAGAGACAGAGAGAGAGTCAGAGAGAGGGATAGACAGACAGGAACGAAGAGAGATGAGAAGCATCAATCATTAGTTTTTCATTGTGCGTTGCAACACCTTAGTTGTTCATTGATTGCTTTCTCATATGTGCCTTGACCGCGGGCCTTCAGCCGACCGAGTAACTCCTTGCTGGAGCCAGAGACCTTGGGTTCAAGCTGGTGGGCTCTTGCTCAAACCAGATGTGCCTGTGCTCAAGCTGGCGACCTCTGGGTCTCGAACCTGGGTCCTCTGCATCCTAGTCCGACGCTCTATCCACCGCGCCACCGCCTGGTCAGGCCTACTATGTATTTTTAATAACCAACAATTAAATTGAATGCTGTCTATTCTTATTAATGTGACATAATATAATCACCCTTCATGATTGAACATTTCAGTTCTTTTCTTCTTTCCATTATAGTCAATGAGATTACAAACATTTTTATAAATATAACTTTTCTACATTTTCAATTCTTATATGGATTATCTTCTTGATTGGTTCCCAGATGTGGATAAAAGGAAATGAACAATGCTTTTGAATCGTATTACCAAATTATTTCCAAAAGGATTATAGTGATTTGCACTAGCAATCCACAGGTGTTTTACCATACTTTTTGCCAATGTTAAATATTTTCTCTCTCTCTGTCTCTCTAAATATGCTTTATGTTAAAAATGGTACTTTGTTGTTTTATTTTACATTTCTTTAATTCCTATAGAGTATTATAATTTCTCCGCATATTTATTAGATGTGAGTTATCTATTTATATTCTTTTTTTTTTTTGTATTTTTTCTGAAGCTGGAAACGGGGAGAGACAGTCAGACTCCCGCATGCGCCCGACTGGGATCTACCCGGCACACCCACCAGGGGGCGATGCTCTGCCCACCAGGGGGTGATGCTCTGCCCCTCCCGGGCATCGCTCTGTTGCAACCAGAGCCACTCTAGTGCCTGGGGCAGAGGCCAAGGAGCCATCCCCAGCGCTCGGGCCATCTTTGCTCCAATGGAGCCTCGCTGTGGGAGGGGAAGAGAGAGACAGAGAGGAATGAGAAGGGGAGGGGTGGAGAAGCAGATGGGCGCTTCTCCTGTGTGCCCTGGCCGGGAATTGAACCCGGGACTTCCGCACGCCAGGCTGACGCTCTACCACTGAGCCAACCGGCCAGCGCCTCTATTTATATTCTTTATTTATTCAATACTTAATTTTCTTTGAGCAATTTTAAAAGTTACATTTATAATAATAGTATTAACAATTTGGTTGTGTTTACTGAAAAAAAATGTTTCCCTGTCTTATTCTTTCATCAAAGTTTTATATTTTATTATAAACTTACCTTTATTAATAGAAGTAAAATGATAGAAGAATGAGCATAGAGCTTTCTTTTTAGCATATAATTTCTTTTGAAGCTGGATTTATTTTTCTTTCTTTCTCTTTTTTTCTTTTTGACAGAGACACAGAGAGAGAGTCAGAGAGAGGGACAGACAGGGGCAGACGGAAAGGAAGGGAGAGAGATAAGAAGCATCAGTTCTTTGTTGCAGCACCTTTTAGTTGTTCATTTATTGCTTTCTCATATGTGCCTTGACTGGGGGGCTACAGCAGAACAAGTGACCCCTTGCTCAAGCCAGCATTCTTGGGCTCAAGCCAGCGACCTTGGGCTTCAAACCAACGACCTTTGGGTTCAAGCCAGTGACCCCACGCTCAAGCTGGTGAGCCCCTGCTCAAGCTGGCAACCTTGGAGCTTTGAACCTGGGTCCTCTGCATTCCAGTGCAACACTCTATCCACTGTGCCACTGCCTGGTCAGGCTGCATTTATTTTTCTGATGGTTCTAATTATGCTCTGATTTTCCTTACCATATGTATATTTGGAAATCAAGAATTCTTGAGGCAATAGAGATAGCTGACAATTTTCTAATTTTCTAGGAAAAGAGGAGCTAAGGTTGTATCCAAGAGAGTTGATGATTTCAAAGAAAAGTTTCAACATAAACTTGGAAGAGTTTTAGATCCGTAAGTTAATGATTAACTTTGAATTGACAGAGTCTGTGGATCGAATGTGTAAAGTACTCTTGTGGTAAATGTTGGTTTGTGTTCTATTGGTTTCTATCTACTAAATAAGAAAGTCATTTTTTTGTGTTTATCACGGAACTCTATCTACTTTTTAGGGCGTGGGGTTCTGGGACAGCACTGAGTTCTGAGATAGAGAGGGCATTCAGAAAAGAGGAGGGAAGAATTTTGTGTAAAGATTTATCTCTGGGATATCAGACATTTAACTTAATGTGTTACATCTTTCATCTCTTCCCTGTCTGTCTGTCGTTCTCTCTCTACTTCCTAATTCTGCTTTGAATCTGTCCTGTTGTTCTTTTAAAATCCAGGCTACTGAAAGCCATTGAAAGCATTTAGCCATTGTTAATACAAATAGATTAGAGAAAAGATCTGCTGAAGAACGTCTGTTTGATTTTCTTAGTTGGGTATAGGAGAAAATATAGGCTATTAACAACATATGGCAAACATATTTTAAATTCCAGAGATGCCATGTGGTGAGTATTTTAACTAAAAGATTTGTTTTCTTTGATAGCATTGCAGAAACAATGAATGTTCCCCCAGACCACACATTTGGAGCTTGTCTTCTTCCTGACGACTATGGTAAATATACAAACTTTCTCCTTATAGAACAACAACAAACCCTCCAGCGCTATGCAGTTAAGTTTACCATCTCTTTTCAGAGCTTCACATTTTCGAGGCTTAAAATATCTATGAATATTAATGAGAAAAGTTTGTAGCACAAGAAAGTTTTCATATTATATATGTTTGAAATAGGCACATGATAAAGCCATTATAACGAATACCTTCAGTCAGTTAAGGCTCACAATTTTACTTAGAAAATAAATGGCCTGTATTAAACAAGCCAAAGTGAAGTGGGACAGTCTTTTAATGAATCAAATATTATACTATACCCTTGCTACTCAAAATGTGGTCTGCAGGCTGGCAGAGGTGGCGTTCCCATTCTTAGAAATGCAGAATCTCAGGCTCCACCCCAGACCTACCCAATCAGAAACTGCATTTTAACAATATTTCCAGAATTGCAGGTGTACTCAAGATTGACAAAGCACTGTATTCTACAATCACATAATTAAAAGCTGTTCTCTTCCCACCAGCCAATCAATTAATCAGTCTATAAAGTGGCTGCAGAAACTTAACCAGGGTTTTTTTTTTTGTTTTTTTTTCTTTTCATTTTTCTGAAGCTGGAAACGGGGAGAGTCAGTCAGACAGACTCCCGCATGCGCCTGACCGGGATCCACCCGGCACGCCCACCAGGGGAGACGCTCTGCCCACCAGGGGGCGATGCTCTGCCCATCCTGGGCGTCGCCACATTGCGACCAGAGCCACTCTAGCGCCTGAGGCAGAGGCCACAGAGCCATCCCCAGCGACCGGGCCATCTTTGCTCCAATGGAGCCTTGGCTGCGGGAGGGGAAGATAGAGACAGAGAGGAAAGCGCGGCGGAGGGGTGGAGAAGCAAATGGGCGCTTCTCCTGTGTGCCCTGGCCGGGAATCGAACCTGGGTCCTCCGCACGCTAGGCTGATGCTCTACCGCTGAGCCAACCGGCCAGGGCTAACCAGGGTTTTATCTTTATGTGTAAGCAATTTAAACAGCAGACATCCAAAGAAAAAACTATGCTAAAGCTTATCAGGACTGGGCTGTGTATCAGTGATTTTCAAACTATAGCCTGCAGTGATCACTCAGGGACATTATTAAACATGCAAGCTCCTGCGACCCATGCCCGGATTGTCTGACTCAGTAGGTCCTTTTTTTTTTCTTTTAATAATGTTTTTAAACTTATCAATTTTAGACAGAGAAAGGGAGAGAGAGAGAGAGAGAGAGGAAGAGAAACGTTGATTTGTTGTTCTACATATTTATACATTCATGGGTTGATTCTTGTACGTGCCCTCGACAAAGATTGAACCCACAACCTTGGTGTATCGGGACAGTGCTCTAACCAGTGAGCAACCTGGCCGGGGCCTACGTAGGTTCTTGTACACACTAAAGTTTAAGAACTACTACGAAAAATGCTTTAGCTAATATTCACTCGCTGACAAAGTAAATACTTATTTTTATGTGACCTTATGCAGCAGTGCTTTGGAGGATCATTAATTGCCTCATTAGGAGATTGTATTTGGGTTCTGTTTTTCTTTTTCTTTTAGATTTTATTTATTGATTTTAGAGAGAAGAAAGAGAGAGAGGGAGAATGAAAATTGTATTTTGGTTCTGTTTTTATATGAACTGTTATACGTTTCATGGATTCTTGCTCTTAGAGGTTCTTTATACCTGTAGCACGTGGTCAGGGAGGATTTAGGAAACTCATCTGTTAGCCTGAAACCAAGCAGGTAATCACGGTACATAAGGTCTGCCTGTTTGAGGTTAGGCTTCATGTGGTGGGTGCTCTGTCTTGCAGTCTGTCGGATCCTCAGGATCTAGCACGCAATGCATTTTTTACCAAAATTTATAGTGTGATCAATTTGACATTTTGACAACATTGACTCATTTCCTGATGGATGCTATTCTCATAAATTGAACTATAAAATAGTTTTACGAAAAGGAAGAACACTGACATTAATAATTTAAAGTATATGTGGCCTGGCCAGGTAGTTCAGTTGGTTAGAGTGTCGTCCCTATACGCCAGAGTTGCGGGTTCGATTAGTGATCAGTGCATGTACAAGAATCAACCGATGGCCTGACCTGGTGGTGGCGCAGTGGATAGAGCGTCGGATTGAGATGCGGAGAACCCGGGTTCGAGACCCCAAGGTCGCCAGCTTGAGCGCGGGCCCATCTGGTTTGAGCAAAGCTCTTCAACTTGGACCCAAGGTCACTGGCTTGAGCAAGGGGTTACTCAGTCTGCTGTAGCCGCATGGTCAAGGCACAGATGAGAAAGCAATCAATGAACAACTAAGGTGTCGCAATGAAAAACTAATGATTGATGCTTCTCATCTCTCTCTGTTCCTGTCTGTCTGTCTCTATCTATCCCTTTCTCTGACTCTCTCTCTGTCTCTGTAAAAAAAAAGAATCAACCAATGGATGCATAAATAGGTGGAACAACAAATCAATGTTTTTTTCTCTCTCTCTCTCTCTCCCTCTCTGCCTAAAATTAATTTAATTTTTCTTTTTTTTGTGACAGAGACAGAAAGAGAGACAGAGAGAAGGACAGACATGAAGGGAGAGAGATGAGAAGCATCAATTCTTCATTGCAGCACCTTAGTTGTTCATTGATTGCTTTCTCATATGTGCCTTAACTGGGGGAGGGAGGGCTACATCAGACCGAGTGACCTGTGACTCGGTCAAGCCAGTGACTTTAGGCTCAAGCTGGTGAGCCTGTGCTCAAACTAGATGAGTCTGTGCTCAAGCCGGCAACCTTGGGGTTTTAAATCTGGGTCCTCTGATGCTCTATTCACTGTGCCACTGCCTGGTCAGGCAAAAGAAAAAATTTTAAATTCAACTGTCACTTTAAAAAATAAAAATTATGTAAGTACAGTTCCAGCATTGGTGCTGTGTGAAAGGGGCCTTCTCTGGATTTTTTCTGGAGCTCATGGATGGACACAGATTAACTCTAGGTTCTAATCACCTGTGATTATTATTAGGGTCAACAAATAGCATTTATTCTTTGAAAAAGATCCAGGATCTGTTTGCTTCTAGGACATACTGATGTCTTTACTAGATCTGAATCTCTCCCTTACCCTTACTTTTGGAAGTAAAGGCAGCTTTACAAAAAATGCCTCTCTCCTAGGGCCTGGAGTCCTTGGTTAAGACGCCTCCAGTAAGAGGGCAAAGGCTCCCCGAACACACCAGGGCAGAGGCAGAGTGGAGAATCCAGGGCAGGTCAACAGTGATGCATGATGGGAACTGTTTGCAGGTTGAATGCAATGGAGGAACTTGCTCAGCTTTTCTGACTGCTATGGCATGATAGCTTAGGGGATGGGTCTCTTTCTTAGGGCCAGAGTTTGTACTCCTGATTTCAGCTCTTCAACATGGCTCTCGAGTAACTGTAAGTGATTTGACATGAGCTTCACAAACATTACTTCGGGGCCAGGCCAGAAGAATGTATTCACCAGGCAGGTGAACGTACTAGGGTTGCGGTGGGAAACCTGAGTCGAGTTGGAAAAACAGCCATCAGTGGTTATCTGTGGATGTTGTTGGAGAGGGAAGGCCTCTGCACATAAAAACTATGCAACTGAGATCCATCTCATGGAAAAGCAAGGGCCTCCTTTACACAGAATAGTTACCCGAAGTGTTTGTAGCTGGGGTGTGTGTGTGTGTGTGTGTGTGTGTGTGTGTGTGTAGAAGGACAGGAAGTTGTGCGTATTTGTCAGAAACACCCCTAACCATTTTCATTTCCTCTCCCAGAGCCTTACTTGCATCTTGCCCACTTTGGGGTGGTCTGATGGTAGCTGATCCCATATCAGGTGGCCTTGGTTTGAGGCACCTGTCCAGTTCCTGGAACCAGCATTAGTTGTGGCTTCTCACCCATACTCAGGATCTACCTTTAGAAACAAGACTTTTGATCAGAATGTGTGTGCTTACCTCCTGATTCTATAATATGAGATTTAGAGGTGTCCTGAGTACCTATAAAAAAGGCCCTTGACAGAACCTAATATAGAGCTTTGTACAGGTGTAAATATTAGTTGCCTTGAACCGCAGCAAATGTTGTGATTTAAATTAGTCTACCCAGTATCACAGTCAGCTAGCAGCCTGCCCCTGCCCCTAGAAAGCAGGAACAGGGAGTGGCGTAGGTCAAAGGAAAGTAAACAGAGGCAGAAGGTCTCTTCTGGTGACACGCACCAGGCCACCATGTCTGAGGCAGCACGGTCAGCTCTAATCTGATTTCTGTCAACATTAACACCCAAGGAATGTTTTCTGAAAGAGAATGGCAAGGTATGGCTTTATAGGCAGGTGCTTGCATTTACACCTTCTTCGTGTCATACGTCAGGGAAGTTCCTTTAAGTCAAGAAGGGTCAGTGGAAGCAGCGGCCAGGACTGGGGTGGGGAATGTCGCAGGTGGATTGGGGAGGTCATTACCTCCGGATAACCGAGGGGGTTGTGGGTCAGGACTCTTAGTCAATGGGGCTGTGGACGGGGCAGTGGTGCTGGTAGTGCTATCAAGAGAAGCAGGGCTGAGAAATGGGAGCTTGATCCTCAGGCTGAAGGTAGACTAGAAACCCATATTAGGAGGGAGAAGTAGGGAATTTGAGTCCAGTTATTTATTTATTTATTTTAGAGAGAAGGGAAGGGAGAGAGAGAGACATTGATTAGTTATTCTGCTTATTTATGCACTCATTGCTTGATTCTTTTTTTTTAAAAAAATTTTTTTATTTTTTTGGTTGATTCTTGCGTGTGCCCTGACTAGGGATCACATTCACAGCCTTGGTTGTAGTAGGACGACCCTCTAGCCCACTGAGCTACCTGGCCTGGCAAGTCTAGTTTTTACAGGGGTTCCCAGAGGTTCCGTCAGCTGAGGTATCCAGAGTGGCCCCCACATGGAGGCAGCCCCAGCTTTCCAGCCCTCAGCCTTGTAGACACATGTCTGCTCAGAGGCGGCCGGCCTTCACGGTCGTGGAAAGCGACTTGACAGCTAAGTGGGGCTAATGATTCCCCCACAAAAATACGTTTTTGGGATTTTTTTTCATTGAGCAGAGAAGTCACATAAAACAGAAATATTAATTTTTTTTTTTTTTGTATTTTTCTGAAGCTGGAAATGGAGAGAAACAGTCAGACAGACTCCCGCGTGCGCCCGACCGGGATCCACCCGGCATGCCCACCAGGGGCGACGCTCTGCCCACCAGCGGGCGATGCTCTGCCCCTCCGGGGCGTCGCTCTGCCGCGACCAGAGCCACTCTAGCGCCTGGGGCAGAGGCCAAGGAGCCATCCCCAGCTCCTGGGCCATCTTTGCTCCAATGGAGCCTTGGCTGCGGGAGGGGAAGAGAGAGACAGAGAGGAAGGAGGGGGGCGGGGTGGAGAAGCAAATGGGCGCTTCTCCTATGTGCCCTGGCCGGGAATCGAACCTGGGTCCCCCGCACGCCAGGCTGAGGCTCTACCGCTGAGCCAACCGGCCAGGGCCTATTAATTTTTTTTTAATCAATATGATTCTGTACTTTTTCATACACAAGATTTTGTCATGCCAGATCCTAGTGTTGGGGTTCGGTATGAGACTTTTCGTTCGCAGAAGTTGCTCAGTCACTCTTTCTCTCTCTCTCTCTCTTTCCTTAGGATGGGAATAGTATTGACAAACTTTCTGATGAAGGACTCTTGACGCCCCTCTTCCACAGGCGCTGATGACCTCATCTATAACCGGCTCCCGGGTGAATATCTCCGCGGCAAGGACAGGCAGCGCGCCCTGGTTGCAGCCGTCCGTCACCACCTAAAGAACACGAACTACCAGAGCTTTGACACCTTGCTGGCGGCCTTCAGGCATTATGACAAGGTCAGTAGTTGAGCAGAGCTTTTTGGTCTATGCATGGGCTTACAGATCCCAGCAGGTTGGTGCAGACCAGGGCTCAGGGAACTACAAAAACTTAAAATATTTACTTTTTGCTCCTTGCTGAAAATGTTTGCTGACCCTTGCAGACAATCGGTGACCAAGTGTGCATATTGTACCTCTACCATCAGCTTTAGTAGGGAATGTATTTGAAATGCACATTGTGACCCTGATTGGGTAGTTCAGTTGGTTAAGAGTGTTGTCCTGAAACAACCAGGTTGCAGGTTCAATCCCCAGGGATCACATTCACAGCCTTGGTTGTAGTAGGACGACCCTCTAGCCCACTGAGCTACCTGGCCTGGCAAGTCTAGTTTTTACAGGGGTTCCCGGAGGTTCCATCAGCTGAGGTATCCAGAGTGGCCCCCACATGGAGGCAGCCCCAGCTTTCCAGCCCGCAGCCTTGTAGACACACGTCTGCTCAGGGCACACACGGGGAGCAACCAAAGAATGCACAACTGCGTGGAACAACAAATGAACGCTTCCGTTCCCCCTCCTGTCTCAGGGGTGGGGCCTAGCAATCGTGGTTTTTTTAAAAAAAATTTTTTTCCGAAGTAAGGGGAAGGAGGCAGACAGACAGGCTCTTGCATGCACCCTCCACCCGGCATGCCCACCAGGGGCCATGCTCGGCCCCTCTGGGGTGTTGCTCCGCTGCAATTGGAGCCATTCTAGCGTCTGAGGCAGAGGCCATGAAGCCATCCTCAGTGGCCCGGGCCAACTTTGCTTCAATGGAGCCTTGGCTGTAGGAGGGGAAGAGAGAGACAGAGAGGAAGAAGAGAGAGAAGGGTGGAGAACCAGATGGGTGCTTCTCCTGTGTGCCCTGGCCAGGAATTGAACCCAGGACTTCCATACGCTGGGCCGACGCTCAACAGCTGAGCCAAGTGGTCAGGGCCGCAATTGTGCTTTTTAACAAGCCTTGCAAGTGATTCTGATGCACATTCAAGTTTGAGAACTACTGTTGTAGATCATTAAACTCCAGTGTGCTGGGAGCAAGGGGCGGGAAGAGGTAGAGACAATCCATGCCTACCTGACTGAGTATGTGCACATCGTACTGTCAGTCTAGGTCCAAGTCAAGCTTAGAATGTCTCTCCCCTGGGGGAGCAGCATGTGGTTTCAGTTTGGAGAAGGCAAGATCGTTTCAATTTTCATGCTACTCTCAATTGTATCCTTTGATAAAGTCAGATCAGTCTAGAGCTGCATAATTATTACCTGATGTCACAGGATTGCTTTACCAAGCTGCATGCTCTTTATAAGGAAACCTGGTCTTTCTACAGGAAATAACTGTACTTCATCTAAGTATTTGGTTTGTTCGTACCTCATTAACAGCCTGAATTTTAATTGTCTATATCTTCTTTGACTTGGCCACCAGGAAACTCAGAGCCAATTCAATGTAATACATCTAGTTTGGAACATGATCATTACATACATGTAGGATCTTTTTATTAAAATTTCCTCATAACTTTCTATCTTTATATTTTCTTTGCCCTGATTTCCTTACTTTTATTTTGGCCTTGTATTTATTTTTATTAATTGTCTTTGTTTTTCTAGACAACCACAGGACCATTTTAGAATGATTCCAATATACATAAATAAAAGTTTATAAATAAATGTGACAGAAGAAAAAATATAACATTCCTATTTCTTTTCCACTGATGAGTATAGTTTTGAAAAAGTTATACTTTTATAATTTTTCATCTTAAAAGAATCTTGAGCCTGACCAGGCGGTGGCGCATTGGATAGAGCATCGAACTGGGATGTGGAGGACCCAGGTTTGAGACCTCGAGGTCGCCAGCTTGAGTGCTGGCTCATCTGGTTTGAGCAAGCTCACCAGCTTGGACCCAAGGTCGCTGGCTCGAGCAAGGGGTTACTTGGTCTGCTGCAGCCCCACGTCAAGGCACATATGAGAAAGCAATCAATGAACAACTAAGGTGTTGCAACAAAAAACTAATGATTGATGCTTCTCATCTCTCTCCGTTCCTGTCTGTCTGTCCTTATCTATCCCTCTCTCTGTAAAAAAAAAAAAAAAAAAAAAGAATCTTGATCACTCCTTGGTCAAATAATTTTAAGTCTATTCATTTTATTTGTTTTTAGATTAGGGCCTGTGTATTCCTATGTTGTACTAATGAGTAAAAAGTAGGTTAACATTCTCATGTAAGTGAGTACTAATTGTGTAGAAACACACACCAATTAATTGATCGTCAACTGCATTTCTCACAAGGTTGTGTTTAGAGAAAATATAAATATTCAACCATTTCTCTGGTTTTTAATAGAGACTCATTTTTATTTACAGGTAATTTAAAAATGATTTTTCAGAATTAAAATATGTAAGATAAAATAAGTGCATTTTAAACTTAAATCAAATCCAAGTATTTTACAAAGATGACGTCTTGGGAAATTTATATAGCAGTAGTATGAATAAGAAAACCTACCGTAATAATAGTGCCCTGCTTTAAAACAATCTTTCATCTTAAATGTAATTATAGGCAAGACGATCATCTTAATAGCTGCTGATTATCTTAGTGAACCACCAGACATATTTCTTATGACAAAATTAGCAGGGAGGAAATTACTGAGAATTATGTAATGCCGATGCACCTTTAACTAGTAAACTTTTTTTTAAAATTTTTATTTATTTATTTATTTATTTTTTAGAGAGACAGAGAGTGAGTCACAGAAAGGGATAGACAAGGACAGGCAGACAGGAACAGAGAGAGATGAGAAGCATCAATCATTAGTTTTTCATTGCGCGTTGTAACACCTTAGTTGTTCATTGATTGCTTTCTCATATGTGCCTTGACCGTGGGCCTTCAGCAGACCGAGCAACCCCTTGCTGGAGCCAGTGACCTTGGGTTGAAGCCAGTGGGCCTTTCCTCAAACCAGATGAGCCCGCACTCAAGCTGGCAACCTTGGGGTCGCGAACCCGGGTCCTCTGCATCCCAGTCCGATGTTCTATCCACTGCGCCACCGCCTGGTCAGGCTAACTAGTAAACTTTTAATATGCATAACGGTAGTAGTGCTCAGTGTTGTTGAGGAGTATTTTTCTGAGAGGGTAATAAGATGTGGGTCTTCCTACTACAGCTGTAGGATTATTTTTGATTATTTGAATTTTATATATATATAGTTGAATGCCCATTTTTAATTTAATGGCAAAACTAAACAAAACAGAACGTTTGGCTTCGAGGGTTAATTCTGTTATTTATTGAACACTCACAGTACATCAAACTTTATTCTGGATGATGTGTGGGCTTGCCAGTTAGGAAACGCAAACTCTAATGGGGGAAAAAATGCATTATGTCCAAGAATGGTCAACACAGAGTCCTAAATTTTCAAAATAGGTTTATATAATTCTCACTCCTTTTATTCTAATTATTATACAGAAAGTTGCCAAGATGGAATAGATTCTTTTTTGGGGGACAGCTGCACTTAGAGGCATAATTGCTTTACTATAAGATATATGAGCAAGACTTGATAAGGAAGGTACCAAATTTCCCCATGTGAAAGACGCACTTTAATTTTGAGGCCTGAAATTTGAAAAAAAAAATGTATCACATAAAGTTATTGAACTGAAGTTTTATTAACTGTTTATTTTATAAAACTCATACTATTCTTCAAGCAGGAAATACAAGTAAAAAAATCTACAACCACTGCATAAGACACACCCAGTTTTTAGACCCCAAACTTTTCGAAAAAGGGTGCATCTTATACATAGGGAAATACGGTCAATTTTTGATAAGGCTATTCCAAAGCTCAGTAATACCAGATCTCTGGGGATGGTTGAGAGCAGGAAAGGTCCAGTGACTACCTTGCCTAGCAGCTCATTGTTGAGTAGCTCTTGTGCTATAGGGCACACCACCGTCAGACTGACAGTTTTCAATCCAGAAAGCAAACCACATGACTCAGGTTAATTTCATGGGCCATACTATTGCAACCGGAATAGTAAGTCCATAACTCAAAATAGCATCCACAGTGGTAAGGCACCATTAATAGCTCTGAGAGAGGACAAAGGCTCGATGTAGTAAGCCTGCCAGGATCATGGAGCAATGTCTTGTGTGTGATGTGTCCTTCCTCATCATGAGACAAATGGGTCAACTTTTGGCAGGAATGACAGTTTGGCACACAGTGGTAGCCTTGGCATCAGAAGCAGAGAGCACTTTACTTTGTGCCTCAGCTGTTATGGTGTGTGTATTGCCATGTCTGACACAACAATGGATCCAGGCAGTAATGGTGGCAATCAAATGGTTCAAGCTCAATCAGAAGTTTGATTAAAGTTTTTCTCACTAGAGAATGGACTCTTATCGTGGTTGTCTATATGAATGACCTAGATGGTTCATTCCACAGCCATGATTTGTTTCCATAGTTTCCAGACTCAAAAAAAAAAAAAGTATCTGAAGCTTCTAAGCCAGTGGTTCTCAAAGTGTGCACCAGGGCGCATTGGTGCGCCCTATGGTATTCCAGAGAAATATGTGCCTGTTGGGGGTCAAGAAACCAACAGCTTTTAGGAGTTTAGATTTTTGGGAGACAGAGGTGTGGGGAATTGGCTGTAAACTGACAGTCTGTCCAATCCCCCACCTCACTTGCCTGATTAGGTTGCAAAAGGCTGTTAAGCTGTGGTGCTGGATTGTTTACACTACACCTCATGTTCCCTGGAAAGACTGGAGGCAACTTTCTTCTATCCTTTGTTTGCTGTAAAGTTAAGATGATATGTATGGTGGGGGTTTTCTGAACTTGGTAAAATTCTTGGGTTGCCTTGGAAATGTGATCAGAGACCATTGATTTGCTAATAGCCTCACTTTGCCCTATAAATAAAGCAAGATACCGTTTTTTTGGTTGTGCTTTGTTCTTGCCAGCAGCAATAACAGGGCTCTCCCGACCTGTATTTTCTTAATTCCACACCGTTTCCACTTGGGACCTGGAATTACTAGCTGTGCTGGTTCATGGCATGTGCCCAGAGAGAAAAATAAATATAGTTACTCTATTATACCATTTCATTACGGAAATACTGCTCTTTTTGTGAACACATCATTATTATATTTATTATTAACATATCATTATATTATTTTTAGATAAATACACCCAAATAAAATGGATAGATTTTTCAAAAAGAAGTGTGATATTGAAGAATCCGATTCTGGAAGTGAGCAAAAGTTAAGTGTAAATAAAATAGAATTTGAAGGCTGACATGCAGAATTTAATTTATAGCATTTTTTGTCACTTAACACTGAACAATATGATTGGATTAGAAATCCATTCATGGAAGCTTCAAGTAATTTTGGTTTAACATTAACAGAAGAAGAACTGGCAGCTATACCCACTGATCGTGGATTGATGATTAAACATAAGGAATTGTCTCTTGAAGCCTTTTGGATTTCTATAAAAGAAGAATATGTGGCAATATCTAAAAAAGCTTTGAACATTCTACTACAATTTTCAACATCTTATTTATGTGAATTAAGATTTTCTACCCTCAACACAAAGTAAAAAGAGAGGAATTCTTCAATGTATTGACGAGGAAATGAGAGTTTGCCTTTCAAATATATGCCCAAACATTGAAGAAATTGCTAGGACACATCAGGCTCATGTTTCTCATAAACACAAGAATAAAAAAACTTAACACATTTGCGCCGGGATTTGCCAAATTTACTAAATCTTACTAAGAATGTATCTCTCTCTATAAAAAGATAACATTTTTGTCGTTTAAAAAATTTTTTAACCCCTCTTTTTTATGAATTCTAAAAAGCATAACTCAAAAACTGTAACATAAAAATGTTACACTAAATGTCAGAATAAATTTAATTTTGTCATATTTATTTTAATTACCATAAAAGCATGCTTGGACTTTATATTTCTTCTTTAATATTTGACTTAATTATTATAACATATTTCTGAGAAATTTGTATATAGTGCGCCTACAATTATTTGTAGGATTTTAAATGCTCCACGACTTCAAAAAGTTTGAGAACCACTGCTCTAGGCTGTAGCTTTCCAAGTGGCAAACTGAACAGGCAGGCCATTAGCAGCAGTCCAAGAGTCATTAAAACTGTAGCAGGTTCATCAGGGGGAGTATTGGCCAGAGCCATGAGAATGGCCTTGAGTTCCGTTCACTGCATAGAGTGACAATGTCTATTTTTGGTCCTTTGTAGCTCTCTCCCTGAGGTTTAAAGCCACAGCCGACCAGTAAAGGACACTGGCTTTCAAGTTAGTGAATGAGGCCCAGGCGCTTGGGGAACCTGTGTGAATTGCGGGGCCTGTTGAGCCAGGGGCTTTTTTGCTTGAGGTAGCAAAGATGAGTCAAGTTTTTCTTCCAAAGATTGCTTCCCTTTTTCATGTCAAGCTGAGATGTTACTGAGGCCAGTGTGGTTGCCGTCTGAGGTGTACCATGACCATTTCACAAAGGAGACTTGTTAGGCCCTTTCTACCTTGTTAATCATTGAGTCCGAGTTGGCTCACTTCGAAACGCTCATCAGTCTGGAAAGTCACAAAGCCTCCATGGGTCAAGTGTTCAGTTTCACAAGAGCTCAGTGACTGGCGAATGGCTGTTTCCCCCAAAATGACTACTTGGGAAGTGGGTTAAGGGGGCAACAAGTTTTTTATTTTTATTTTTATTTTTATTTTTTGTATTTTTCTGAAGCTGGAAACGGGGAGAGACAGTCAGACAGACTCCTGCATGCGCCCGACCGGGATCCACCCGGCACGCCCACCAGGGGCGACGCTCTGCCCACCAGGGGGCGATGCTCTGCCCCTCCGGGGCGTCGCTCTGCCGCGACCAGAGCCACTCTAGCGCCTGGGGCAGAGGCCAAGGAGCCATCCCCAGCGCCCGGGCCATCCTTGCTCCAATGGAGCCTTGGCTGCGGGAGGGGAAGAGAGAGACAGAGAGGAAGGAGGGGGTGGGGGTGGAGAAGCAAATGGGCGCTTCTCCTATGTGCCCTGGCTGGGAATCGAACCCGGGTCCCCTGCACGCCAGGTCGACGCTCTACCGCTGAGCCAACCGGCCAGGGCCTGGGGGCAACAAGTTTTAAACTTCAAGGGGTGCCCCCGAGTGGAGGTTGCCTCTCTTTTCCAGTGGCAAGATCGTTAGTCATGGACACTTGTAGCTCAAAGGGATCATTAAGGTTGTGGGGCCCCAAAGGTACTGGCAGTTATCTACACATGGCTTTTCTTGATCATGAGTGCCTCTGCCTCTTACAAACATTCACAGTACAGGCATGTAAAGTATCAGTAGATCAATATCAATTATACATTTAGCAGTGGAACCCACAGAAATACTCTATTGCTAACTTTTCTTCTCCAAACAAACCCTGTCCAACCCCTCTAGCTGCATCCAGACCTCTCCTCCCCACGCAGACTGAGCAGGATGATGACTTTGGCACCTGTATCCAAAAAAAAAAGCCACAAAAATTTGAGTCTATGCCCCCCCCTGAAGTTCCACAGCATATTGGGACAGATGCATATGGCCTTTGATCCACCTTGGGGACAAGGAGATCTTAGTCCCACATCTAGTCATCTTTTTTAGAGCCACTGAGGTTGAGGTATGGGGAGGGAGAGATCAAGGGTGCAGAAGGTGAGTGGTTCTGCACCGGTGAGTAAGAAACATATACTTTCGATTTTGAGTGGTATGGTGGTTGTAGACAGCTCGAAGAAGCAAACCACCCAAGTCGTCAGGCCACACAAATGAAAGAAACCACCAATGTTTTCAGTCCACATAAAGCCCTATACTGGGCCGCGAAGTCATCATGATGGACACCACCCATTTCAGTTTTGAAGACCTCTTGATTCAGCAGCCACAGCCCACGTTGTTTTTTAGCTAAGGCTGTGGTATTTGCATTTTTGGTTGACTTGGGTTTGAAGCAGAAGCTTTTATAAAGGCATCTGTTATAATCCAGGGCATTTGTAGCTCCCTTGTCATGATAAGATGTTTTAATAGGAACAGACACATTAAAAAATATATATGTTTTCTTAAAAAAATTATTTATTGATTTTAGAGAGAGAGGAATGAATATAGAGGAAGGGAGAAAGAGAGAAACATTAATTATCATTCCACTTATTTATGCATCTATTGGTTGATTCTTGTTATTTGCCCTGACTGGGGATCAAACCCACAACCTTGGCATACTAGATCGATGCTCAAACCAACTGAGCTACCTGACCGGGGCAAAAGATAATGTTTTAAACTCTCATTCTGTTTCAAGGGTTAGGGGCATTTTCCAGGACTACAGATCTGATGACGGGAATTTATCTAGAATTACTTATTGGGTCAGTTTCTTGGTCTCCAAGGATCACCTTCATCATTATAAACATACTCCTGGGCATAAGAGCTGAATATTAATCAATGAGTCATTTATGGTTTCCCTTGTGTGTCTCAGAGAAATCTCTTGTTTTTGGTTTATAATTTTTCCTTTCTCTCATAATTTTTCTTTCTCTTTTGTTTGTTTGTTTATTTATTTTTAGAAAGAGTCAGAGAGAGGGATAGACAGGGACAGACAGACAGAAACAGAGAGAGATGAGAAGCATCAATCATCAGTTTTTCTTTTCTTTTTTTTACAGGGACAGAGAGAGAGTCAGACAGAGGAATAGATACAGACAGACAGAAATGGAGAGAGATGAGAAGCATCAATCATCAGTTTTTCGTTGCGACACCTTAGTTGTTCATTGATTGCTTTCTCATACGTGCCTTGACCGTGGGCCTTCAGCAGACCGAGTAACCCCTTGCTCAAGCCAGTGACCTTGGGTCCAAGCTGATGGACTTTGGCTCAAACCATATGAGCCTGCGCTCAAGCTTGCAACCTCGGGGTCTCGAACCTGGGTCTCTGCATCCCAGTTTGACACTCTATCCACTGTGCCACTGCCTGGTCAGGCTTCTTTTGTTTTTTTAATTTGTATTTTGTCTCAGAGCTCTCTGATAGGACTAAAGCCCCCTGATGGCACCAGGACCCACTGCAAACATAGATCTTTTACTGTCATCTTTAAGTGGGTTTAAGGTTGGCTTACTAGACTACAGGAGGGGCTGAGTGGTAAGACGTCTCAGCCTTTGTCACTCTTCCTTAACAAGCATTATGTGCACTGCCTCCTCATCTCCCAAGTGAATCAGCCAGTCTCTGCCCAGAGCCATCATACATTTCCGTCCTCTGACACTCAGTGTAGGTGCTCTTCTATTCAACCGTTCTCTGAAAGGGGGTGGAAACTTCCCCTCCTACCCTATCGGGATGAATCTCAGTGCTCATTGGTCCAAGGAGGGCTGACCACTGAACTAGTAGCACTCCTCTTGCCCTCAGGAGTGTTAACCACAAGCAGGCAACTGTCACTGAATCCACCTCCCTGTAATTGGCTGGCGGCTACTTTCCTAATTTTTTCTCATTACCAGGAAGTGAAGTGGAGGATCATTTACTGTCCAGGTGGGACACCAGAACACATTGAAAGCATAGAACATTGTAGAGAGCTGTCAAAAGTCCATAACATCGGTCAAATAAAATGTCAAGCATGAATCATGGTCATATCTGCTCTACCACAGTGTAAACAGCATGATCTCAGTTTAAAAAAAAAAAAATTAAGTATAATTAACAAGGAGTATGAGACACACTCTGCTCTAACCAGATTTGAAATTACTGTGCACATATCAGGCCAACACATTGAAGACCAGTCTCACTTAATATATATTTGACTCCTCTTATGTGAAAAATCAGATAAATTCATTGAACTTATAGGACAGAACTTTTTCTGTTTTCTAAAATGAAATAATAGATGTTGCAAACTCTGCTCTTGAAGACATGCTTACTTCATCTTTTTTTGCTTCTCGTCTAACAGAAGGGAGATGGGGTGATCGATAAAGCTGAGCTTCTGGAAGCTTGTGACCAGGCCAACTTGCACTTAGACGAGAAACTCCTGGACCACCTATTTGACTACTGTGATGTGGATAAGGATGGGCTGATTAACTACCTAGAATTTGCAAATTTTCTTAACTGGAAAGATAAAATACCTCTTAAAGAGTATGAAGAGAGAGTTGTCATTAAAGGTAATTTTTGAAGCTTTGCTAATTTTTTTTTTTTTTTTTTTAGGTGAGAGGATGGGAGATAGGCAGACTCCTGCATGTGCCCTAAGTGGGATCCACCCGGCAACCCCGTCTGGGGCTGATGCCCAAGTACTGAGCTATTTTTAGCTCATGCTGGGATCAACAGAGCTATCCTTAGTGCCCAGGGCCATGATTGAACTAATTGAGCCACTGGCTGTGGGAGGAGAAGAGGGAGAGGAGGGGGAGAGGGAGGGGAAGAGAAGCAGATGGTCACCTCTCCTGTGTTCCCTGACCGGGAGTTGAACCTGGGACATCTGTCCATATGAAGGCCAGTGCTCTATTCACTGAGCCACCGGCCAGGGCAGCTAAATTCTTAAATGGGCTTTTATATTTTGATTTTTCTAGCTTCTCTCTTCTCAACTTTAATATTATATATTTAAAAATATGCACAGTCCTGACCTCTGGTGGCGCAGTGGATAACACTTCGACCTGGAACATTGAGGTCGCAGGTTCAAAACCCTGGGCTTGCCTGGTCAAGGCACATATGGGAGTTGATGCTTCCCGCTCCTCCCCGCTTTCTCTCTCTATCTCTATCTCCTCTCTAAAATGAATAAGTAAATAAACAGAAATATGCACAGATTTATTTATTACAAATATTTATTTACTTGTTTGTTTATGCATAGATTATCTGTAGAAAGATAGGAAAGAATTTGAAAACGTTTGCCATTTCCAGGGAGGGGAAATTAGGTAGCTGAGGAATATGGTAGCAACGAGATTCAGTTTTTAATCTATGTTTCGGTATCTTTTGAATTTAGAACCATGTATTACTCATTTAAGAGAAAAAAATGAAAAGAAAAAAACTTATTCAGAAGCCCTAAATATGATGTACAGTTCCTCAGAAAGCTGTTTGAAAAACATTTTTATAATTAGCTTTCCTTCCCTAGGGAAAGTCAAAAGTAAAATAGAATTTGACAAAGGAAAACTTGATCTTTTAAAATTTGTAAAACAAACAGGCATTAACTACTTTTATTCAACTATTTTCATGCTTACATATTATATTCCTGTATTAATAATTACATATAGATATACATAGAAGCATATTTGTGTGTGTATATGTGTATATTTAAACATAGCTAAAATCACAGTGAATGTATAAAATCTTTGTTTTTTTTGGAAAATTTAACTTTTGAATTTCCATTCAAGGAGGAGATCCTTTTATGGTTTTTGCAAACTTCATTTTCAGTTCCCTCATGGTGTTGTATTATGAATTAATAAACCATTTCCTCACTTTTTGAAATTTAGGTTGTTTCCAGACGGTTTTAAAGTAATATAGGTAATGCTATAACTAGTATTATCTCTCAAAAAGTGTTGTTTCTAATTATATCTCATTTCTTGTGAATGTTATTATTATCCCAGAAGTAACTCTCTTTATATATTTTTGTTTTGCTTTTCTAAATGACTTTATCAATTTGCAACTTTATCAGCCAAGGCCCTGAGACAGTTTTACTGCAACCGTGTTACCACTGAGTGCTATTTCAAACATTCTGGTAATTTAGTTGGTATATAATGATGCGTCATTTGCTTTCATTTCCAGATCTTGATTATTAGAGAGAATTGACTATTTAAAAAGGTTTTTTTACATTTTAATTTTCTCTCTTCTGAAAAAAATGAAGATACTACTGTTTTTATTTTTGTTCCTTGGTCATACTTTTCTGCAAAGGCCAGAAACAAATTTGGGACTGTTTAGGATGTCGTGAGCACTCACACATTTCTGGGATGGCCTTTCTAGTTTATCCACTAAGGAAGCTGGAGAATTTTCTCTACCTAATGAAGCTCCCAGAAATACAGGCACGAGCAGCGGGAAAATCAGTTTTCCAGCCAGACAGTCCTTCATATTGTTCCTATGTTTCGCGTCCTAACTTTATGAGCCATTTTCAATGGAATTCTTGAGATTTTTAATCTTCTAAAATAGGGCCAGTGAATCAGAAGGGGATCAGGAATGTTTGAATATCAAATTCTGTCTTATTGTTGGCTTCTGGCGGAAAGGTGTGTGTGTGTGGAGGGGAAGAATGAGTACTCTAAAACAGTGTTCTGAGGAACTATTTTTCATCCCTTTAAAGAGATGTCGCCCTGGCCGGTTGGCTCAGCGGTAGAGCGTCGGCCTAGCGTGCGGAGGACCCGGGTTCGATTCCCGGCCAGGGCACATAGGAGAAGCGCCCATTTGCTTCTCCACCCCTCCGCCGCGCTTTCCTCTCTGTCTCTCTCTTCCCCTCCTGCAGCCAAGGCTCCATTGGAGCAAAGATGGCCCGGGCGCTGGGCATGGCTCTGTGGCCTCTGCCTCAGGCGCTAGAGTGGCTCTGGTCGCAATATGGCGACGCCCAGGATGGGCAGAGCATCGCCCCCTGGGGGGCAGAGCACCGCCCCTGGTGGGCGTGCCGGGTGGATCCCGGTCGGGCGCATGCGGGAGTCTGTCTGACTGTCTCTCCCTGTTTCCAGCTTCAGAAAAATGAAGAAAAAAAAAAAAAAAAAAAAAAAGAGATGTCTGCTTTTTTTCTGAGTGGGATAGGGGTGGAGGTAGGAGTGGGGGTGAGGAGGGGATTAGAAAATCTGGAACGGGCTGTTTTCACCCCAACAATTGGCAGGTGCTAAATGGAAGGTGCAGACAGAGGCATGTGGTTTCTAATACTGGAGGGGGGGCGGTACCATTTACCATTTGCCGTTGCAAACCTTGCCTGGGCTTTTTTCACGATTGAAGAGTTCTTGTAGAGATTGAAAGACTACAGCGCCCTCTAGTGCTAGCTGCGAGTTAACAGCTCTGTTGGAGAGAAGGTCAGGAATGCACTCCTCAAGTTCAGAACTGGCTCAGCAAAGCAACTCTCCAGAAAGAGGTCAGAATTTTATAATTTCAGTTCTATCTCAGGGTTTTCTTTTGCACGCTGATTTGAAGGCCGTTATTTGTATAATAGGTTCCTGAGTTCACAGTGAGTTCTTATCATTTCTCTAAATGTTGCAATACACGGGGCCCCTCTCAATATGTCTTTTCCTATATCTTCCTCAGGCAGAGCCCTAGGGACAGCTCGGGGAATCCTGTAGTTTAAGTTCAATATGAAAATAAACTCTAATTTAAAAATAGAGAGAAAAAAGGTGGGTTCTACATTTTCATTCTTTCAGATTTAAAAGCTTTATTCTAGAGTCAGGTGAATGGAATGGTGAGAAGCAGCATTGGACCAGGTTCCAGTTTCCTGGTGAATGACATCGGCCAGAATTTGCTCTTCCACAGTGGGGTGCGAGCATCCACGGAAGGTTTCCACCAGGCCAGTCTCGGTTTCCACCAGCAAGAAAGACCTAAACGGGACAAATGATTCTGCTTCAGAATTATAAGAACCAAGTAGTAACTTCTTCCTGTCCTTACCCCACCTCCCCTCTCCTTCTTGGCTTAAAGGTAGAAAACCAGATTGTGCAAACCCTGCTGAGGCTCATGTTGAAGAATCTGAACCAACTCTCCTGATAAAGCCCGAAGATATTGTCTTAACGGGGAGCTCAGCAAAGACTGTCCGGACACTCCTGAGACCAAGCGATCAAGTTTCCCGTCACTATAAGACCACCTCTTCCGAGATTGGTGCTGTTGTAGGAGCTGTTCCTTCCCTTTGTGAGTATGTCATGATATTTGTTGTGGTTTCATCAAATGATCAGCAAACCTGAAAGTGACATGTCCTTCATCTGTCCTTGTGTTGTCCCCACCTCTATGTCCGTTAGGCTGTAAGTTTCTCAAAGCCTAGGACCTTTCATTTAATTCTGTATCTAAGCACCTGGGGGGGGGCTCTATAAGTTCAGGCTGAACTGAACTATTGTTAGTGAGGACCCAAGTAAAAAGATACTCTCTGACCAGGCGGTGGCGCAGTGGATAGAGCATTGGACTGGGATGCAGAGGACCCAGGTTCGAGACCCCGAGGTTGCCAGTTTGGGCTCAGCTGGTTTGAGCAAGGCTCACCAGCTTGAGCCCAAGATTGCTGGCTCCAGCAAGGGGTTACTCTGTCTGCTGAAAGCCCATGGTCAAAGCACATATGAGAAAGCAATCAATGAACAACTAAAGTGTTGCAACAAAAAAACTAATGATTGATGCTTCTCATCTCTCTCTGTTCCTGTCTGTCTGTCTCTATCTGACTCTCTCTGTCTCTTTAAAAAAAAAAAAAAAAAAGAAAAGAAAAAGAAAAAGATACTCTCTATTTTAATAAAATTGAAACAATAATAGACCAGAACAGTAAATGATATACATTTTAGTAATTCAGATGTCACCGAGCTTTAGGAGACTTCTAAGCCATGTAATTGTTAGCTACACACGGGTTTGCCTTCAGAGATTTGAAGAGCTCTTACAGAATAATTCTCTCCATCTTCACTTTCCATTGGTTAGTTTGCTAGGACTGCCATAATAAGTGCCACACATGAGGTGGCTTAAACAATGTAAATTTATCATCTCACAGTTCTGGAAGTTGTAAGTCTGAGATTGAGGTGTCAGCAGGGTTGTTTGCTTCTGAGGGCCATGGGGGAGAATCTGGTCTTTGCCTCTCCCCTCACTTTTGGTGGTTTGTTGGCAATCTTTGGCGCTACTTGGCTGCTTCAATCTCACCCTGATCTCTGCCTTCATTTTCACATGGTGTTCTTCTGTGTGGCCAAATGTCCCCTTTCTCTAAGGACTCCAGTCATAATTGATTAAGGGCCAACTCCAGTACCATCCCTTCTTAATTAACTAAATGTACAATGACCCTATTTCTAAGTAACGTCACTTTAACACAGGGGTCGGGAACCTATGGCTCGCAAGCCAGATGTGGCTCTTTTGATGGCTGCATCTGGCTCGCAGACAAATCTTTAATAAAAAAAATAATAACGTTAAAAATATAAAACATTCTCATGTATTACAATCCATTCATTTCCTACCACTCATGTTCATGGTTGTGGGTGGCTGGAGCCAATCACAGCTGTCCTCTGGGACAACACCAAATTTTTATTGGATAATGCGTAACGTACATGGGTTGTTGAATGGCTCTCACAGAATTACATTTTAAAATATGTGGCATTCATGGCTCTCTCAGCCAAAAAGGTTTCCGACCCCTGCTTTAACATATAAATCTAAGAAAGATACAGTTTAACTCATAACACCCCATATCTCCATATCAACCATGATGAATATTGGTTATTTAGAAAGACTTTTGTGTTGGTCAAGATCACTTCCTTGGAGTAAGGATTTACATATTTTTTGTAACTGGATTTTATAGACTTACTGTACCTTCTAGTGTAATGAGGTCTTGATGTTCTTTAGAATAGTGCTGTACAAGCGGAGTGTAACTGGAATCTTATATACTAAGAAACTTTTAGTTGACACATTAAGAAAAATAAAAGTGACCCTGTCTGGATAGCTCAGTTGGTTAGAGCATTGTCCCAATACGCCAAGGTGGCAGGTTGATTCTCGGTCAGACTACATACAAGAATCAACCAAGGATTGATAAATAAATCGAACAACAAATCAATCTTTCTCTCTAAAAATCAATAAATAAAAATAATTGAAAAGAGAAAAGAAAACAAGTGAAATTAATTTTAATAGTATATATAGTATATAATATGTATCTCGAAAATATTGTCATGATGCCTGATCTGTGGTGGCGCAGTGGATAAAGCGTTGAGCTGGAACAATGAGGTCACTGGTTTGAAACCCTGGGCTTGCCTGGTCAAGGCACATATGGGAGTTGATGCTCCCTGCTCCTCCCTCCCCCCCTTCTCTCTCTCTCTCTCTCTCCTCTGTAAAAGGAATAGATTAAAAAAAAATATTGTCATGTCAACAAGTAATCAATATATAAATATATAAAGTGATTAATTAAATACTTCACTTTTTTGGGAACAAAAGTACAAAATCTTTGGTATTTTACTCTTGTAATTCATCTCGATTCAGACTAGCCACAGTTCAAGTGCTCAAAATAGCCACGTGTGGCTGGTGACTACTGTATTTTATAGCTCAGTTTCAAAATGTGTGTTTTCTCCCATCATGATGTTCTAGGTTTTCCCATCTATGGTGTTCCAACCATTCGGTCTGATATTCCTGTCCCTCGAATTCGCCGCGTCAGTGATCGAACTAACTATGGCGAAGAGGGCAATGCCTATTCATTACTACATCCGACCATCTTCAGCCAGAAAGGAGTGTACGAAAGAGACTTCTTCCAGACCAGATCAAAAAAAGAGGTACAACATCGGATTTTGAAAGGGTTGACAGAAATGTCAACTTTACATAAATATGCAAATATAGGAATGTTGATTTATCAACAGCTACTTAATATTATTAGACTTGCTGGAACTTGAACTTTCATGTTCATCATCAGAAGTCATCAGGATCCCAAAATAAAGGATTCTTGAGGGCAATGTTCAATTTGGTTGTGACATCTTGGCACGACTCCTGAAGTAGAATTTATTCTATGATCATAAGCCATATATTTACTATGACCTATGATAAAAAGAAAAATGTTTTCCTAAAACATTCAAAACCATGCTCAGTTGAAAAAAAGCAGAAAAAGATCAATCCTTTCCTTGTATAAATAAGTTCTTGGGTCTCCAGAACCAAAGAGTAATTAAAAAAAATTTTTTTTGACAGTGAGAAAGAGAGAGAGTCAGAGAGAGGGACAGACAGGAAGGGAGAGAGATTAAGAAGCATCAAGTCTTTGCTGCAGCTCTTTAGTTGTTCAGTGATTGCTTTCTCATATGTGCTTTGACTGGGGGGCTACAGCAGAGCGAGTGATTACTTGCTCAAGCCAGAGACTTTGGGCTCAAGCTAGCAACCCTGGGCCTCAAGCCAGTGACATTGGGCTCAAGCCAGCAACCATGGGGTCATCTCTATGATCCCACGCTCAAACTGGTAAGCCTGTGCTCAAGCCAAATGAGCCTGCGCTCAAGCAGGTGACCTCGGGGTTTCAAACCTGGGTCCTCCACATCCCAGTCCAATGCTCTATCCACTGCACCACTGCCTGGTCAGGCCCAAAGAGTAATCCTAAAGAGGGCACTCTGCCCCCTCCCTATGTACTGCTACTGTGTCTCAGATCATCTGCAATAGGACTGATTAAAAATACTCTGTCCTGTACTGTGTGACAGCCCATGTACCTTATTTATTTTTCTCTTTAGAAACATGGTCTTAAATCCCAGGTGATTTTCTTCCTAAAGGGGTTACAGCAGGGGTCCCCAAACTACTGCCCACAGCTGCATGCGGCCCCCTAAGGCCATTTATCCGGCCCTCGCCGCACTTCCAGAAGGGGCACCTCTTTCATTGGTGGTCAGTGAGAGGAGCATAGTTCCCATTGAAATACTGGTCAGTTAGTTGATTTGAATTTACTTGTTCTTTATTTTAAATACTGTATTTGTTCCCGTTTTGTTTTTTTACTTTAAAATAAGATATGTGCAGTGTGCATAGGGATTTGTTCATAGTTTTTTTTTTATGGTCTGGCCCTCCAATGGTCTGAGGGACAGTGAACTGGCCCCCTGTGTAAAAAGTTTGGGAACCCCTGGGTTACAGGCAGGAGGAGTCAGTTAACCACTGGGGTTCAGAGGGCCAAGGAGTAGTAGCAATGCCTGCTGAGACCAGCTTGGTTAGAGCTGCACTTGGGATCTGGCGAGTAATGGCTTCCTCAGAGCCTTCGTGTCTGGAGGTCCAAATGCTATGAAGAGACATAGGCTGCCTTCTGGGACTTCCGATGAAGGGTTGATGGCTTGGAAACTTACTAAATACTGAATTAATGTAACAGAGTCATTGCAACAGTTCATTCTGCTGAGCTGGGGGAGACAGGGAGGGAGAGCAGAGGACAGTGGCTGCTGGCCTGTTTCAAAGAAGGAGCCCAGGATCCTCCCCTGGGTTGGAGAAGAGACACTCCTTGTCTGTGTTTTCACTTCCTTTGACCAATCAAGGGGCATGTGAAATAGAAGCTCAGGGTTGAAAAAAAAATGCCACTGAAATCTTGTGCCTTTTTAAAGAAGCCTCAGTTATCCTTTATCTCACAATTGTAGTGAAAAGTAAGAGCCAAAGGCCTGGTTGGAGTTAACTTGAGAATAGACGTGGGTTTCTGTAAAAGTAGGATATTAGCTAATCAGTACACCTTGGTGGAATGCTGAACGCGGGAGGAATGCCTCCTGCGTGGGGAAGGAAGCAGCTGGGATGTCCAACATGGACCCACAGTAAGTCCACTCTACAGGGACGTTCTTCACCTGCCTGCCACCAGGTGCGGGACAACAGCGGCTGTGCACAGGGACCTAAGGTGTTTTTGCTGTATCCTGGCAGCTGTTAGCGGAGCTGTTCTTCTGAATTTCAAGTGTATTTGATTATACTGTTAATTTCTCACAAGGGCTCATCATTTCTAGGGGATCTTTTTTTTTTTTTTTTTTTACAGGGACAGAGAGAGAGTCAGAGAGAGGGATAGATAGGGACAGACAGACAGGAAAGGAGAGAGATGAGAAGCATCAATCATTAGTTTTTTGTTGCGACACCTTAGTTGTTCATTGATTGCTTTCTCATATGTGCCTTGACTGTGGGCCTTCAGCAGACCAAGTAACCTCTTGCTCAAGCCAGTGACCTTGGGTCCAAGCTGGTGAGCTTTTTTTTTCTCAAGCCAGATGAGCTCGCGCTCAAGCTGGCAACCTCAGGGGTCTCGAACCTGGGTCCTTCGCATCCCAGTCCGACGCTCTATCCACTGCGCCACCACCTGGTCAGGCTCTAGGGGATCTTTTAATTGTTGTTCATATTCTGTTTAATAGATGTATTCTGCACCTGTTCTATTTCTTTGGCTTTTATTTTCCTTGCCTAACCCTTCTTTCTTTCATTTCCCTCTTTGCTTTTTTTTTCCTGTATGCTTTACAGTAAATGTTTTTTCTCTTTTAAATTTAGTTTTTTTCCCCTAAATCTTTTATTCCCTCTACTCATGCTCACATTTTTTTCACTACTACTTCTTATCACCCCTTTCTTATATATACTTTCTCTGGGACACGAGAAACACATTTTCCTTCTTTCTTTATCTTTTTTAATTATCACTGCAGAGAGATGATTAATAGCCTAAGTTTGCTGGTTTTCAATATGCTCAGATTTTCACCTGCTCAGGTCTTGTACATGCACAACCTCTCTGGCAGTTGCACACCCATAACTATAGTCAAAGTTTACAATAGGCTGGTTAGAGACGTTCCTATTTTAAAGAAGAAAAACTAATATTCTAGGTGTTTAGATGACATAGATGACATCATTATGACAAGAGGTGACTGAGATGGACCTCAAGTCCAGCAATTATTCTATCTTTCACCTTTTCTGCTGGAATTTGGCTGCCTCCCTTTAAAATAACCAGAAACAGGCCTGGCCTGTGGTGGTGCAGTGGATAAAGCATCAACGTGGAATGCTGAGGTTGCTGGTTCGAAACCCTGGGCTTGCCTGGTCAAGGCACATATGGGAGTTGATGCTTCCTGCTCCTCCCCCCTTCTCTTTCTCTCCCCTCTCTAAAATGAATAAATAAAACCTTTAAAAAAATAAAATAAAATAAACAGAAACATTTAGAGTTGAAAGTAATTTTTATGTATTAGCTATTGTATTATAGTTGAACACCCTTATATTCATTTTAACAGAATTATTCCTGAAATGAAAGTACTAGAAATTTGATACTTTCTCGTTATATGTAATAAGCACACATATATACACACGCAAATTACCCCCACCCCACTCCCATGTGTCTGTTTTTGGATTTCACAGCCTTATATGCTATAAACATGTTGTAAAAATACAAATTTATGAACATAAAAATAAATCTTGGCTTGACTTTGAGTGCTTTTTTCTAGATTGCAGAGATATTATGTAACATTGGTGTCAAGCTTTCTGATGAAGAATTTGAAAATGTGTGGAATCTTGCATCAAAAAAACATCACAGAGGAGAAGTTTGTATCGAGAACATCAGAAATGTTCTAGATGAGCTACGACATGCAGATCAGGTCAAGGATAAAACAACCATGTAATATTTTGGGAATTCATTCATTTAAATAAAAGAATTCTTAAATCTGTGTTCATCTCAAATGTTCAGTCCATTCTGGTTTTAGCTATTATGTTGTAATTCAGTAATCACTGTGGTAGGACTTATATGCCTGTATGGGTTGCTCATAAATTAGATTTTGGATTTTAAAATTTATTTTTATTGTCTTTTATAAAGCACCAAAGAATTTAAAGTCACCAATGGCAGAGTTTGGGATGATAATAGAAGTTTGTAGTGTTTTGTATGCCTAAGAACTCCATGCATTTTAGTTGGTTGTCTGAAATTTTGCCTTCCACGTTTATTAATTTCACTTTATGTGTCACTCTGAAGATGTAAGCTTAGCAGGCTTTTAGTCTCTTTGAACATGTGAAAAAAAGCAATCAATCACAAGGAGCAGAATTTAGAGAGCAAAAACTTGTGTTCCAATAATGACATGGATGGCCATTTGTCATTAATATCTTTCAATGGCCTGAAAAGCATATTGTCCTTGAAGAAATTGAAGAGGCACAGCTGATCCACCATTAGTTGTAGCTTTAGAGAGTTTTTAGCAGCAAATTGTACCAAACCAAAAAAAAAAAAAAAAATTGTACCAAACCATTTCTTTCCTCATGCCATGGTCATTGATATGTAAATGTGATGTCCAGACTGGATGGGGAGGTGTGTGGTCTCAGAGCAGTGAGTTATTTCTATATCTCAAAAGAGGACTGGACCTTCATCAGTAACATAATAGAATTCACAATAGAATTCTATTAATATTTCTCTGTGTGAGTCCTTGACCTTTTGTTGTCTGTTAGTATGAAAATGACTATTTAACCTAGATACTGTGGTTGTACTGTAGTCTACCACTACTTAAATAAAGAGAACTAAGGTTTAAAAAATTGCCTTACCCAATCTCTAGAAAAAAAATACATTTATGATAGATTTATTATACAGGTAATTTATATTTATGTTAAAATTTTTAACTTTTTGTTTTGAAATAATTTCAGACTCACAGAGGATTTGCAAAAGTAGTAGATGTGCTGGAACATGCTGTTGATGGCCCACTCAAGTCCTGCATTTCTTTCCAGCACTGCCTCCGCTGACCCCACCTCAGCAGCTTGGAATTAACTATACACTAAGTAAACCAACAAAGCTACAGATCAGGGATTCACCATTCCTCAAAGAGCTGGTTGTTAAACATTTACAAGCGTATCTCTGTCTGTCTGTGCATATGTCTGTCTCTATCTTTCTGTCTGTCCATCCATCCATCCATCCATCCATCCATCCATCCATCCATCCATCCATTGACAAAGACAGACTCATTGACCAAACTTTAATCAGGCTCCTCTGAGCCTTTTTCTCAACTAGTACTTGACCTTGGACTCCTATGTTTGTCCTTATTGGACCTACATTGCCCAGTTTTTGAAAGCATCCTCTTAAATCTATAGTGAATCCTCTCACCTTGATATCTGACTACTCTCTATATCTTGATATCCGACTACTCTCTATATCTGATCGAATTGCTCATCCCTCGATATATAAAATGTTGGCTTGCCTTTAGCAAGAACTTTTGTTAAGTCAGTTTAGCAAGAACTCCCACAACCCTTGATGTCTCCAAATATTAACTTTCCATGCAGCAAGCTCCCCCAACCTGACCCTTGGCTACAAATCCCCACTTTACCTGCTATATTCAGAATTAAGCACAATTCTATATTGAGGTCTTTTTTCCTTTATTGCAAATAAAATCTGTGTTTTATTGCTTTAACCACTGTCCAGCTGTTTTCTTTAATTCCATCCATCTATCCACCTATCTGTCCATTTACCTATCCACTGATCCACACATGCACACTTTACTTGTAAACACTCCTGTGTTTCTTGTAAACAAGTACATTCTATTACCAACCATAGCGCATTTTCAAAATCAGAAAATTATCATTGCTATGGCATTATTATCGAATCTATAGACCTTTTAAAAATTTCTCTAATAATCCTATGTTATACTAATGTTCTGTACAGCAAATACATCTTTTTCTTGGTCTAGGTTGGATCAGGTCTACAATTACCTGCTGCATTTAGTTACCATGTCTCTTTAGTTTCTGTTATTAATCTGAAACGATTCTTTAATTTTTTTTTCTTTCTTTTTTTTTTTTTTGTATTTTTCTGAAGCTGGAAACGGGGAGAGACAGTCAGACAGACTCCCGCATGCGCCCGACCGGGATCCACCCGGCACGCCCACCAGGGGGCGACGCTCTGCCCACCAGGGGCCGATGCTCTGCAGCGACCAGAGCCACTCTAGTGCCTGGGGCAGAGGCCAAGGAGCCATCCCCAGCGCCCGGGCCATCTTTGCTCCAATGGAGCCTTGGCTGCGGGAGGGGAAGAGAGAGACAGAGAGGAAGGAGGGGGTGGGGTGGAGAAGCAAATGGGCGCTTCTCCTATGTGCCCTGGCCGGGAATCGAACCCGGGTCCCCTGCATGCCAGGCCGACGCTCTACCGCTGAGCCAACTGGCCAGGGCGATTCTTTAATTTTTAAGCTTCATGATCCTTGATGTTATTCAAGCCTCCAAGGACTGAATTGAGTGTGTGCACTATATCACAGCCTATTGTCAATATTCTCTTGTGAGTGAGCCCCTTCAATCCTGTTCCTGGGAGCTGTTTCCACTGCCTCTTGCTTTGGAATTGATTAAGATTAAGAAGCCTACCTCCTGGGAAGATTTCTTTCTCCTATAAATTAAATCACCTAGAATCAAAATGGGGCATGTGGTGGGGCTGATCTCCGAGCCACATGAATCCAGGTTAAGCTGATTGATGGTGTACTCCCTACCTTGAGTGCAGATAGCTTGGGGGTGATGTACCTAGTGAGGCCTAGCTGGGAAAGCCCTACTTAAAACCTAGAGCCTCACTACCAAGCTCTGTAGCATAAAAGCATTTGAATTGACTTGCTGTTTAAAAGTTTTACCGCTTAATAGCCAAAGGGTTTATGTACATAGAAAGACTCTTTTCCAGAATTAAATCCTTGCCATAGGTGCTTCTTACTGTGTTTTGGCAATCTGCTATCAGCCGAGGTCACTGCCACTCATAAGTACACCTAGTGCGTTCTAACTGAAGTGTACATTAGATTGCAGCAGGCTGTGCCTCGAGGCTGCTTCTGCCTATTATAAGGCTGCTGGCCGGTGCTGGCTTGCCAGATGTCTGCCTGAGGACAGCTCCATGGCTTGTGGTGTCACCAAGGTCCCCATGCGGTTTTATAAAAGTTGTCTTTCATAACGTCTGGTCTGAGCAGTTTATTTTTTATTTATTTATTTTTTTTACAGAGACAGAGAGAGGGACATAGACAGGGACAGACAGACAGGAATGGAGAGAGATGAGAAGCATCAATCATTAGTTTTTTGTTGCAACACCTTAGTTGTTCATTGATTGCTTTCTCATATGTGCCTTGACCGTGGGGCTACAGCAGACCGAGTAACCCCTTGCTTGAGCCAGAGACCTTGGGTCCAAGATGGTGAGCTTTTGCTCAAACCAGATGAGCCTGTGCTCAAGCTGGTGACCTCGGGGTCTTGAACCTGGGTCCTCGGCATCCCAGTCCAATGCTGTATCCACTGCGCCACCAGCTGGTCAGGCCTGAGCAATTTATCTTTAGTTAAGACTAGCATCTCTTCTGTTTGTTTGCTGCCATTTGCATATGCACTTCTGTCATAGAAAAGGCTGAGTTTAACCTGTGGACCACACTGCCATCAGCAGTCACTCATCTCTTCTTGGGGCCCAGCAAAAAACAGATGGCCCAACTGTGGAACAGGCTACGTCGCACCACACAGACTCCTGAGATCAAACGGCTGTATGGCTGTACCTGGTGCTCAGAATGCTGTAAGGTTTTTTTCTTTTCATGTAGGATATGAACATCTTGTGATTTACATTTCTTTGCCTATATTAATAAAATATGAAGACTCATAATCTCAATCAACTTTCATGACTTCAATGGTTTCTAATTCATTATTTAGATTTTTTCTACTTTTAGCCCCAAATTATATTGCATCAGCTATGTAGTGCTAGTTTCTTGATTCCCATTTGCAAGTATCGTAGTCCCTGGCATGACAATCCTTAGACCTTCATGTCCCACAAAATCTGACTACAAAGTGCTAGAAAGCTTAGCAATTTTGGTTAACCAATCAGATTCTAACTGAGAAGCAAGCTGGGATCATTAGATATGAATAATAAATCTGTCACTCACTGGAGTAGCGATCTTAGGAGAGACACCTAACCTCACAAAACTGTGGTTTTCTTATTTATACAATGGCTTCCTTATCAACTTATCAAGGTGGTTTTGATAGTTACAGGGATAATGGATAGGTAAGTACCTGGCACCATGTTATCCAGTAAATACACTGCTCACAAAAATTAGAGGATATTTTATTGCATTATATTCATTCTGAAATATCCTCTAATTTCTTGCTCACAAAAATTAGGGGATATTTTATGGCTTCATCTCATTTTGAAATATTCCCTAATTTTTGTGTGTAGTATATTAATCAAAGGCCTAGTTCGGGCCATAATTGTCCCACCCCCCTGGAAGTACCATTTTGTTCTCCATCTATTAATATAACCGTTATGCTGACTTTTTCTTGGTTTTGCCCTTATTCTTGCGATTCTCAATTAGATGTCCATTGTTAATTTTTGGCAGATTTGACAACTCCCACTGGCTCACTGTTCTAGGTAATTCAAAATAATTATCATGACATGTCATTTGCTTTTCTATGCTTTGAGCAGAGCTCCTCATTCTATTTATTTATTTATTTATAACATGCACACATAAAATCTGCTGGGATTTTCATTGTGAGTACATTGATTCTAAAGCTGTATTGGGGTAACTGACATTTTTATTTTGCTTCATCACTTCCGCCAAGTCCCTTGTGCCCTTTGTAGTAAACATCTCCCCCCTCAGTGAATAGCATGTCAGACTGGAACGCGGAGGACCCAGGTTTGAAACCCCGAGGTCGCCAGCTTGAACACGGGCTCATCTGGTTTGAACAAGGCTCACCAGCTTGAGCCCAAAGTCACTGGCTTGAGCAAGGGGTCACTTGGTCTGCTATAGATCCCCAGTCAAGGCACATATGAGAAAATAATCAATGAACAACTAAGGTGCTGCAACAAAGACTTGGTGCTTCTCATCTCTCTCCCTTCCTGTCTTTCTGTCCCTATCTGTCTGTCTGTCTCTCTCACCAAAAAAAAAAAAAAAAAAAAAAAAAAAATAAATAAATAAAAATCTCCAAAACAGCTGTATCACATTGCATTTTATCAGCCATTTATGAGAGTTCTAGTACATCCTGATATTGTCAGCTTTTTTAAAAAAATTTTATTATTCAGTGAGAGGAGGGAAGGCAGAGAGACAGTATCCCACAAGCCCATTAGGGGGCAATGCTCTGCCCATCTGGGGTGTTGCTTGGTTGCTCAGCAACTGAGCTCTTTATAGTGCCTGAGGTAGACTCCATGGAGACATTCTTAGTACTCAGGGTCAGCTGGCTCCAATCAAGCCATAGCTGCAGGAAGGGGGGAGAGAGAGAGAGAGAGAGAGAGAGAGAGAGAGAGAGAGAAGTGAGAGGGGAAGTGAAGAGGCAGATAGGCACTTCTGTGTGCCCTGACCAAGAATTGAACCTGGGACATCCACACACTGGCCAATGCTCTACCACTGAGCCAACTGGCCAGGGCCTTTTTTTTTTTTTTTTTTAAATTTCAGCCATTCTAATAGGTCTGCAGTAACAGCACATTATGGTTCTTTGCTGGCTAATGATGTTAAGCATCCTTTGTGGGCTCATTGACCATATATGTATCTTTTTTGGTGAAGTGTCTGCTTTAATATCTTGCTTATATTTTTTATTGACTTGTTCTCTTATTACCGAGTTTTGGGAATTCTTTATATATTCTGGATACAAGTCCTTTATCAGGTGTGTTTTACAGACATTTTTGTCTTGTCTTTAGCTTTTTAAAAATTTTCTTAGCAGTGTCTTTCAAAGAACAGAAATTTAAATATTTGATGAAATCCAATCTGTCAATGATAGAGTAAAATTGCCAGCCCTCTTGAATTTGGAGATTATACATTTAAAGTGAGACGTACTACTTGGTATTGTGTTTTTCTTCAGTTAATTTTTTTATATAGAATTGCTGGACTTCAGATCTGGAAAAGGGAGATTTGGATTTAGTGAGGGTTGGAAGCTCACCTGGTAAACGAGATGGTGGGAGGAAGAGACAAAAGAATACATGGAAGGGAGTGATTCTAGTGATGTACCATGAAAACCAAGATGGGTAAAGAGAAAGTTCAGAAATAAAATGGTACTAAAAAGTTCCAGCATCAATGGGTCGGACCATTGCTGTAGGTCAAAGAATTGTGAAGAAGTACAGTACTTAAACAAAACAAAACAAAACAAAACTTAGCCTGACCAGGCGGTAGCGCAGTGGATAGAGTGTCGGACTGGGATGCGGAGGACCCAGGTTTGAGACCCTGAGGTCGCCAGCTTGAGCGCGGGCTCATCTGGCTTGAGCAAAAAGCTCACCAGCTTGGACCCAAGGTTGCTGGCTTGAGCAAGGTGCTAGTTGGTCTGCTGTAGCCCCCTGATCAAGGCACATGTGAGAAAGCAATGAATGAACAACTAAGGTATCACAACGAAAAACTGATGATTGATGTTTCTCATCTTTCTCCGTTCCTGTCTGTCTGTCCCTATTCTGAGGGTGGTAGAGTTGTTGGTAATGGCAATATTTAAGATTTGCCAATGTGCCTGAATGAATAAAGTAAATAGAGAACAGCATAACTGAAAGAGAGGAATTCAAAAAGTGAGTTGACTGGTGTTAAGAAGAAGGATCACTTGCATCCATGTTGATATCACCAGGAAAGATGACAGGGAAAGTAACAGAGAGAATGATTTTGGTTATATGTCCCTTTGAAATCATAATAAAAACTACACATTGTCATTTTAGAAAAGTGCACATACACATACTTTTGGTAATATAGTATTATATTCAATCCCCTTTCTCTTCCCATGGATAGATCTCTAGACCAGGGAAACATTAACATTTAAAATGTATCCTTACGTAGTCTTACTATATATCTCTATTTTCCATCTGTCCTTCTGTCCATTCATCCATTCATCCCATCCCATCCCATCCATCCTTGTGACTAACCATTACTTACCTGAATTGTGGTTAAGTGTCCTTGGGAAGAATTCTGTTTTCTGAATGCAATGGCCAAAAGAAGTATTTTTCCATTTGCAACGGTAGGGGGCACCCTAGCCTTTCCAAACTTAGCAATGAACCTTCGCCCACAGAGCTGACTAGCTGCAGCCGGCTCCTTAATACTTTCAGAAAAAAGGAGAATGTTCAGTTTGAGGAAGAAGACAATTTATCAGCGCACTTTCTGAAGTCCACGGTGATCCATGTAGTTTCTTCTTTTATTATTTAGTGGAAGTAATTAGGCTGGAAAGAAACATTTTAAAGAGTAAGCTAGAGGGGAGTTTTGATTGGATTACAAAGTGTCATCTCCATGAAACAAGAAAAGCAGTGTGAAATATTCAGGTGAGATAAAAATAAATATCCAAATACATCACCATGTTCTCACCTAAATCATGTTTTTGTCGTGTTCAGGATAGTCTTTTTCATAGTAAACTATATTAATCTCATAAACACTTTAAAAAGCCACTGTTTCCTAACCGAAGCAAATAAATTTAATCCAGTTTCTTCACAACATAGCTAACAAACCGAGAAACTTGTTGGGAATATGTAGACCAATAAAAGGTAATTTTATTGTGTGTAATAATCACTTATGAAAACTCACTGAGGCTTGACATGAAGAGCTGGGCTAGGTAGAGGTTAACACCCCAATTATAAACCAACAATGAAGATAGACTTGAAGGGCATTTCTTCTATTATGAAACATTTACAATAATAACCTTATAAAAAATAATGGGATCTATTTAAAGCTCATTTATTTCCCAGCCAAGTGGCAATTTCTCATCACTCAAAATGCTAATACTTCCTCTTGAAAACCTGGGGATAGTCCAATTCATGTGTGTTTGTTAAAGGAATCTGGTTAAAATAAGCAGGTGATTCTGTTTTAATAATATCTGTCCTGCCAGCAATAAGTCAGTCTCAGGTGCAAATAAATGTATCAACAAATGGATTTTCTTTAAAGCACGCAGGGTCTCATATCATTTCCAAATTAACCAATTAGTATGATGCTATTGGAAGAGCTAATTAAAAAGTGCATTTAGTCTCAGAAATGTTTCCTGAGAGTAATCTGGAGCTTATAGTCCTTATTCCACCTGTAATTACTCTGCCTGATTTTCCACTCTGCAGCGAGAGGGGAGCACACTTTCACCTGGGCAAAGGAAGAGCTTTTTTTTTCTTTCTCTGCCATATGAGCTCAAGTATATCAGTGCCTTGAAGTGATGAATACACACTTCTCTTTTTAGGCACTGCCCACCCCAGCTCTCTCAGCTTTTAGAGGGGTGGTTAATCAGCACGGAATTTAGATTAAAAACTAGGAATGTCCTTGTCCACAACTCCGGCCTCAAGTTTGCCTTTTTAGAAATATTTTCACAAGTTGAATCCTTGGTAAGTTCATCAACTTTTGTAATAAATACATCTATCAGAAAAACTGAATTCTTGAGATTTATAGGTAGAAGAATTCTGCTGGGAGGGGGTTGGGAAGACAGGATGAATGAGAATTTTTTATTTGGTAGCCACAAGCTGGTGCCTTTTAAACTTTAATGTGCACATAGAAAGCAGGCTGACAGTTGTGTGTGTGTCTGTTGGGGAGGGAGTTAAAGGGCTGGGTATGGGGGGTTGGAGGGAGTGGGCCAAAGAGAAAACAAAAGAGAAAAAACTCACGGACACAAACAACAGTGTGGTGATGGGGGGAGATGGAGGAGCGTGTAGAGGGGCTCAACGGTGATGAAGGAGACTTGACTTGGGGTGGTGAACACACCATACAGTGTACAGATGATGGAATTGTGCACCTGAAACCTATGTAATTTTCTTAACCAGGTCTGACCAGGCGGTGGCGCAGTGGATAGAGCTCAAACTGGGATGCTGAAGACCCAGGTTCGAGACCCCGAGGTCACCAGCTTGAGCATGGGCTCATCTGGTTTGAGCAAAAGCTCATCAGCTTGGACCCAAGGTCACTGGCTCGAGCAAGGGGATAGTCGGTCTGCTGAAAGCCCGTGGTCAAGCCACATATGAGAAAGCAATCAATGAACAACTAAGGTGTTGCAATGCGCAACGGAAAACGAATGATTGATGCTTCTCATCTCTCTCCGTTCCTGTCTGTCTGTCCCTATCTATCCCTCTCTCTGACTCTCTCTCTGTCTCTGTAAAAAAAAAAAAATTTCTTAACCAGTGTCACCCCAAGAAATTCAATAAAGAAAAAGGAACAAAAAAAAAAAACCCTTTCAACATGCATACCAGGTACTGGTAGATCTTGTTATTTTTTTATTTTTTTCATTTTTCTGAAGCTGGAAACAGGGAGAGACAGTCAGACAGACTCCCGCATGCGCCCGACCGGGATCCACCCAGCCCGCCCACCAGGGGCGACGCTCTGCCCACCAGGGGGCGATGCTCTGCCCATCCTGGGCGTTGCCATGTTGCGACCAGAGCCACTCTAGCGCCTGAGGCAGAGGCCACAGAGCCATCCCCAGCGCCCGGGCCTTCTTTGCTCCAATGGAGCCTTGGCTGCGGGAGGGGAAGAGAGAGACAGAGAGGAAAGCGCGGCGGAGGGGTGGAGAAGCAAATGGGCGCTTCTCCTGTGTGCCCTGGCCGGGAATCGAACCCGGGTCCTCCGCACGCTAGGCCGACGCTCTACCACTGAGCCAACCAGCCAGGGCAGATCTTGTTAAAATGCATATTCATATTCAGTAGGTTGGGGTGGGGCCAAGATTCTGCATTTCTAAAGCTTCAAAGGGGTACAGTTGGGGTTCACTCCCGGAGTGACAAAGCTGTAAGGTTTCTGGCCGTACTGCGCCTATGCCTTTTGAGATCAGCTCTCAATGAGTCATCCTCCTGGTTTATATAGATCTTTTACTACTCACACTCCTGCTCACTGCACATGTTCTCTTTTGGTAACATTTAGTTTATTTTTAAAAATAAAATTAAAAAGTTATTTTGAAAAAAAAAATTTCTTTCTTTGAATTTATTGAGGTGATACCGGTTAACAAAATTGTACAGGTTTTAGGGGCACATTTCAATAATGCATCATCTGTACAGTCTATTGTGTGATCAGCGCTCCAAGTCAAAAATAACCTTTCAATTTTGAAACAGTTTTAGGATTACAGAAAGAATTTGAGGATAACCCCCCACGTCCTGTTCTCGCTGTTATTAACCTCTTACATTAGTAAGGTGCATTGTTTACAATTAATGAACCAGTACTCGTACAGTATTATTAACTAAAGTCCATGCTTTATTCAGATTTCCTTAGCTTTTATCTAATATCCCTTTTCTGTCCCAGGATCCCGCCCAGGGTACCACATTATAGTTGGTTGTCGCGTCTCCTTAGGCCAGTGGTTCTCAAACTTTTTGAAGTTGGGGCACATTTAAAATCCAAAAATAATTGTAGGTGCACTATATACAAATTTCTGAGAAATATATCATAATAATTAAGTCAAATATTAAAGAAAAATAGAAAGTCCAAGCATGCTTTTATGGTAATTAAATGAAATAAATATGACCAAATTCAATTTATTCTGACATTAAAAAAACATTTTTATGTTATATTTTTTGAGTTATGCTTTTTACAATTCGTAAAAAAAAGGTTAAAAATAAAAAAAACAACAAAAAATTATACACACACACACACACACACACACACATTCTTAGTAAGATTCGGCAGGTCCTGGCACAAATGTTTTAAGTTTTTTCCTTCTTGTGTTTATGAGAAACATGAGCGTGATGAGTCCTAGTAATTTCTTCAATGTTTGGGCATATATTTGAAAGGCAAACTCTCATTTCCTTGTCAATATATTGAAGAATTCCTCTCTTTTTACTCTTAATTGTGTTGAGGGTAGAGAATACTAATTCACATAAATAGGATGTTGAAAATTATAGTAAAATGTTCAAAGCTTTTTGAGATATTGCCACATATTCTTCTTTTATAGAAATCCAAAAGGCTTCAAGAGACAATTCCTTATGTTTAATCATCAATCCCAAACCCCCACATACATATCATCTAAACTTTACACCAAACAAAGGATAGAAGAAACTTGCCTCCAATCTTTCTGGGGAACTTGGGGGGTAGTATAAACAATCCAGCACCACAGCTTAACAGCCTTTTGCAACCTAATCAGGCAAGTGAGGTGGGGGGTTGGGCAGACTGTCAGTTTACAGTCAATTTCCCCCACTTCTGTTCCTCAAAAATCTTAACTCCAAAAACCCTATTGGTTTTTTGGTTTCCAACAGGCACGTATATCTCTGGAATACCATAGGGCGCACCTAGAAATCTTCTAGAGCATACCAGTGCACCTTGGAGCACACTTTGAGAACCACTGCCTTAGGCTATTCTTTGTTGTCACAGTTTCTCAGACATTACTGAATTGTGATGAATTTGACAGTTTTGAGGAGTGCTGGTCAAATCTTTTGTAAAATGCCTTTCAGTTGAGACTTGTCAATTAAACTTTTTAAAAACCTTTTTCAGTGACAGCTGACATTGAATATTATGTTAGTTTCAGGTGTGTTGCACAGTGGTTAGACATATAACTCAGGAAGTGATCCCCTGATTCCCACCTGGCATCGTGCATAGTTGTGACGATCTTATTGACTGTATTCCCTATGCTATACTTTACATCCGTGTGACTGTTTGGTAAATTCCAATGTGTACTTCTTAGCCCTTACACCTTTTTCACCCAGCCCCCCCAAGATTTGTCTGATCCTTTCTCATTATTAGACTGTATTTTTGGAGAAAATCAGAGGTAAAGTGTTATTCTCGTCACAACATATCTAAGGAACGTATGTATCATCAACATCATTTACCACTGTGGACATTAACCTTGATCGCCTGGTTGAGGTAGTGTTTGTCAATTCACTGTCAAGTGACTCCCCCCCCCCCATTTTCACACTGTCCTCTATGAAAAAGAAGTCATATGTGTAACCCTGTTACATCTTCCCTCTGATTCTAACGTTTAAAATGAGTGATGAAACTGTCATTTTTTGGAGCATTTTCTCAATCCATTGAGATTTTGCTTCCCAGCAATTGTTGTCAGTTTGACTAAAATAAACTCACAAAAATTTGTTTAGGCTTGGATGTTTCTTACATTGACAAAGTAATACTTTGAGACTAAGATATCCTTTTCATCTCTAACTTTTCACCTAATGTTTTAAACATCTATTGATGACCTGTATTGAAATCAGTTCTTCTAAAGGCTGCTGTTTACTTCAACATCCAGCTCTTGGCTACTCAATGCTTCCTTCACCCCAAGTAAGTAATGGCATCTTGATAGGGAAAACCAGAGCATATAGCCAGTGAGCTGAGTTTAGTTAGGTCAACACTGATGTACATCTGTTTATGGCAGGGAAAAAGGTCAAGGGAAAGGGGCGAAGTAGAACTGGTCCCGGAGGTAAAAGAGGAATGGATTAGAGGTCAAGAGGATCTGGATGGGCTGGGAGTTGTGTGTTGATACTCAGGTATAGGTTTCTCATTTTTGTGTTACTAAATGTGGATGACCACACATCTGGTTGACTTGGAAGAGAAGTGTTGTTAAATGGATCATGACCTTGACAGAGTTATCTCCTTCATTCGTCCATTCCTCCAACAACTCACTCATTCATTAATTCAATTAATATTAAAGAAGCACCTATTATTTAATCTAACTCTATTCAGGATTCTAATGATTAAAATAATTGGTCCTATGTCGTAGTTCTCATGGAACTTATAGTTTAGTAAGGGAAGTAGATTTAATCAAATAATATAAACAAAGTTGAAACTACTACTGTGATGAGTAACAAAACTGGAGTGTACATGGTACCAGGAAAGCCTCTAACAGGGGAATGTAAACCTCTGTATTTCATCAGGAGATTTTTATATAATGCACGGCTATTCTGTGTGTTACTAAGAAAAAAAATCATCCATGACAGAAACCCTAAGGAGGGACTTTACATTAAGCTGGGATACCAAAGGGCTGTCCCCCTCAATAAAAAGGCAAATGAGAAATAGACTTTTTTTTTTTAATTTTATTTATTCATTTTAGAGAGGAGAGAGAGGAGAGAGAGAAGGAGAGAGAGAGAGAGAGAGACGGGGAGAGGAGCAGGAAGCATCAACTCCCATATGTGCCTTGACCAGGCAAACCCAGGGTTTCGAACTGGTGACCTCAGCATTTCCAGGTCGACGCTTTATCCACTGCGCCACCACAGGTCAGGCCGAGAGATAGACTTTATCATAGTAGGATACAGCAGGGAAACTTGGCTTGTCTCAACCTTGGCACTGGGTAGAAGGAGAAAAATACTACTTCTCTGAGGATTCCAGTGTCAAATGGGTACTTAACAGTTTTCCATCTGAATTTACATCAACAATGTGTCCAGAAACACTCAAGCAGAGATTGTTAAGTGAGGTCAGATTGATAGTTCCCCGAGATGACTGCCAGAGAGGCAAAGGCAAATGTTGCTGGAAAAATTTGACTTTAATCTAGGCCAACAGGGATTGTGTGACTCCATGTACGTATAGGACATGCTCTAATCTGTGAGATGCTCATGTGTAAAGAAACATGCAGATGGAGTTCATGAAACGTGGCAGTCGGGGGTGGTGGTGAGAGTGTTCTGTGATATATTGATGCTTGAGTTGGGGTTGAGATTTGAGGGATGTGTAAGGCTTTTCCTTGCTGAAGAAGGTGGGAGAGCACTCCAGTCAGAGGCATGAGCCCATGCAAAGGGCCTGCGGAGGGGGAGGCACAGGAGACTGGAGGGGCCCAGGATAGCTGGAACAGAGAAGGAGGAAGCATGGTGGTGGGTGGGGCTGGAGAGGTGGGCTAGGAAGAGACCTCCTAGGGTCCTGTAGACCACATGAAGGAGTTTTGTTCAGATCTTAACATTTTAAAAATTTATTTCTTTTAGAGAGGGGAGGGAAAGAGAGAGAGAGAGAGAGAGAGAGAGAGAGAGAGAAGGGGAGAGGAGCAAGAAGCCTCAACTCCATATGTGCCTTGACCGGGCAAGCCCAGGGTTTCGAACCAGCGACCTCAGTGTTCCAGGTCGACGCTTTATCCACTGCACCACCACAGATCAGGCAGTTTTGTTCAGATCTTAAGAGAAATGGGGAGCCTAAAAGTTTTTTTGGAGGAAGAAGTTAAAAGTATCCCATTGGAGTTTAGAAACAATGATTTTGGTTACAGAAAGAAAAATGGATTGAGGATGAAGGGTAGCTTGGATGATGCCTAAAGTCTAACCTTTAGTCAGGACTCTCTTCTTTGCAGGAAGACTGAGGCCCATTTAGGACCCGACTGTCTGAAAGGGAAGAGTCCTCGAACGTAGTAAGTTCAGAAAGTGTCAATGTGCCAGGAGGTCTGTGAACAATTGGGGGTGTCCCAGGGAAGGACCTGGTAGACTCACGGTGGTGGTTTGCTTTGTCATAATCTATCTTAAAACACATTGCTTGCCGCTGTGTTTTTGTCCTCAAGTGAGCTGCCAGGAAGCCACAAGGTTTTTGAAAGAGATTTTTGCATTACAGATGATAATGCTTTTCTTAAATTCTCACCTGTCTTATTTTTTAAATAAAAATCTACTGGATGTTCCACCACCGGGACTGGTTGTACTCTAGAAGAGAGTCAGGGTGCAGACCTGGTGGTTGAATTTGCTGTGGTTGGTCTTTTGGCAGATGCCCAATCTCTGGCATTTTAATTATTTTATCCTTAAATTCTAACTATAATGTAAGAGAACGGTGACTTCTAAGACCTATAAAAGATTTAAAATTTGTTCTTAAAATTTGATTTATAAATAAGGATAAAATTATGTAAATATAAATTAATGTGAGTGGTTATATTTTTCCCATTTTTAAAAAACTTACTTCCCTCACCCTGGGTGGTTGGCTCAGTGGTAGAGCGTTGACCTGGCGTGCATGAGTCCCGGGTTCGATTCCTGGCCAGGGCACACAGGAGAAGCACCCATCTGCTTCTCCACCCCTCCCCCTCTCCTTCCTCTCTGTCTCTCTCTTCCCCTCCTGCAGCCGAGGCTCCACTGGAGCAAAGATGGCCTGGGCGCTGGGGATGGCTCCTCAGCCTCTGCCCCAGGCGCTAGAGTGGCTCTGGTCGTAACAGAGCGACGCCCCGGAGGGGCAGAGCATCGCCCCCTGGTGGGCAGAGCGTCGCCCCTGGTGGGCGTGCCGGGTGGATCCCGGTCGGGCGCATGCGGGAGTCTGTCTGACTGTCTCTCCCTGTTTCTGGCTTCAGAAAAATACAGACCCCCCCCCCCTCAAAAACCCAACTTACTTCCCTCTATCATGTAGCCTTCCTATTCCATGACTGCCTGCCCCACTAACCCCTTACATTTATTTTTATTCGTTTAATTAAAACTCATGTAGCGCTAACATGAGATGGGCATGTTCTAAGCACTTGACAAACTTTAAGAATGTGGTGGACCCTGTGGACTTTTATCTGAGAATAAAGTTTTTAAGTGCATAAAATAAAATGTATAAGATTACAAATTAAACCAATTATATTACAAGAAAATGATCAACTCTTAAAAATACTGCGATACATATGATATTTAATAACATTAAATAAATAGATCTGGTATTAGGAGAAATAACGGCCACATTTCAAAATAATGACAAATATAAGTGATATTTTGAGCTATATGTAACATCTCTGCTGTGATATGAAAACACCTGTTCCTATTTGTAGCACAAACATAGATACTCCAAATAATATTGTGTGTTGTTATCTACACTCATAATTGAAGGAAGTGCTAAACTTCAGTAATATATAAAAATAAAAGGGTAGTTTGATCAGATGGTGGTGTAATGGATAGAGCATCGACCTGGGACGCTGAGAACCCAGGTTCAAAACCCCAAGGTTGTCAGCTTGAGCATGGGGTTGCTGGCTTGAGTATGGGATCATAGGTATGACCCCATGGTCACTGGCTTGAAACCCAAGATCACTGGCTTGAGCCCAAGGTCACTGGTTTGAGCAAAGGGTCATTCCCTCTGCTGGAGCCCTTCCCCCCATCAAGATATGTATGAGAAAGCAATTAATGAACAACTAAAGTGCCACAAATATGAGTTGATGCTTCTCATCTCTTTCCCTTCCTGTCTGCCCCTCCCTTCTCTGTCTTGCTAATAAAAATAATAATAATAGTTGTTTAGCCACACTGTTGTTGGTGGCAGCTGCAGCAAAAGAGTTTGGTGCGATGTCTCACACCATTTTGCTGGTACAGGCTACCAAGAGGCCAGAAGGCAGAACTTAAGCCAATTATGAATCAGTGAATGAATGCATGGAAGGCGTTTGTAAAACGTATGAAGAACATCTGAAGACAATCCCAACAGCCCCTCCATCACATATGATACCAGCCAGTTGTTTGATTTTATTGATGATCTGGCAGACCTCAACTGTCTTGTATACCGATCTGATACCCAGACATAACAGCCTTATAATAAAGACTGAATTAAAGAGATCCACGTGCTCCCTCATCAGCAGGCCCAATAGGCTGGGAAATAGTTGTGTTGGAAGCATTAGGGGGTTAGGGGTGGGCTTGGAACACAAGTGTGTACAGCAATCTTTAGTGGAAGTTTTGTATTATAGATATCCTGTATCCATTTTGGTTCACTCTAGCCAGGGTTGAATGTGATAGATGAAATGTGAGAATCTCGTTCAATCTGAAGCTCCCATTGCCCCCCCCCCCTTTTCCTACTTAAACATTGTTATGATGTAGAATGAAGTTTTTTTTTCCCTAAAGAAAGAAAATAAAAAAAAATAGAGGGAAGTGTTTATCAGTTAATATTAGTTCTGATCCTTTAAAAACTGTTCATATCTGCTTTGTAACATTCACTGGACTAACCCTTTTTCAAGTTGGGGTGTATGTTGGCACAATTTCAACAAGTAAACTTGACTCAAAGGAACTGCTGAGCAAAGCCAGTCCATTAGTGGCACAATATTTGTTATGTCCTAAGATAAAGTCTTAGAGAGAAACAAATAAATGTTCTTTAGTTATAATAATAATAATAATCATAGTAATAATGGGTAAATTTTTTCTCTTTAAATTTGTGTACCAATCCCAGGTTAAGATGACAAATTTTAGAGGAGGAATTCCATTTCTGCTAACTGTGTCTTACATTCTGTATGTTCAAAAGTCCTAAGAACATAGTTCTGTATTCAGGAGAATCAAAGTGGATGTTTTCCATGTTAGTGCACGATCACGCAGGATTTGCAAAGAGTACAGCGAGGGAGTGTATCCCCAAGGAGAACATACTATAAACGATATAATATGTATGCAATGGTGTTGGAAAATTAATTAGTTCAGAAGACTACCTGGTAATCTCTTTCTTGGTTAAATTTTTTTTATTGATTGATTTTAGAGAGAAAGGGAGGGAGAGAGAGAGAGTGAGACAGACAGAGAAACAGTGAATTGTTTTTCTACTCATTCATGCATTTGTTGGTTGATTCCTGTATGTGCCCTGACCAGGGATCAAACCTGTTACCTTGGTGCACTGAGATGATGATCCAACTAACTGAGCTATCTAGCCAGAGCTCTCTCTTTCTCTCTATCTGCTTTTTTTTGTTTTGTTTTCTTTTTTTTTGTATTTTTCTGAAGCTGGAAATGGGGAGAGACAGACAGACTCTTGCATGCGCCCGACCGGGATCCGCCCGGCACGCCCACCAGGGGGCGACGCTCTGCCCCTCCAGGGCGTCGCTCTGCCGCGACCAGAACCACTCTAGCGCCTGGGGCAGAGGCCAAGGAGCCATCCCCAGCGCCCGGGCCATCTTTGCTCCAATGGAGCCTTGGCTGCAGGAGGGGAAGAGAGAGACAGAGAGGAAGGAGGGGGGGGGGGGTGGAGAAGCAAATGGGCGCTTCTCCTATGTGCCCTGGCCGGGAATCGAACCCGGGTCCCCTGCACGCCAGGCCGACGCTCTACCGCTTCTCTCTATCTGTTTTTTTAAAGTGAGATAATATATCTTATTCCCTAAACTATAGATCAATGATAATTCTTATCCTTAACCTTTTGAAGGACAAGGTCACCTCTTTCCAATTTTATGATGCACAGTTTGGGTTCAAGAGAGCCGTCACTGCAGGCCGGGAGCAGGTACCTGAGGCCTCCGAGAAGAGGCCAGGCCTCCTTACAATTCAGTCCTCTCTTCTGCTCAGTCGTTAGTCCTGGCATTTTCCACCGACATATGTGTCCTTTGGGTATTCTAATCATGAACATTAAAAAAACTTTTTTTGTGTGTGTGTGGGAAATTTCAAACAGACACAAAAATAGAGAGAATAATATAATGAATCCTGCGTACCAGCTTCAGTCAGTTTTAACAATCAGCAACATTTGTTGATCTTGTTTTCTCTATTCCCGCACAATACTCCCTCATTCCTCTTTTAAAGTTAAAGTATTTTGAAGCAAATCCCACATGCCGTCATTTTACTTGTAACTAGTCCAGTAAAGTCATGCCATCTTTATTTTAATAATCATAGATATAGGAATGAGAAGAAAATTTATGACATTCTATTGTGTTCAGAGCTCTATGTTAAGCACTTTGTGTTGGATTACTTTAGGTCAACCTTTCACTATCCAGTCAGGCATAATTATTCTCACTTTTCTGATGGGAAAACTGAAGCACAGAGAGGTGTAGTACATTTCCAAAGGTCACACAGCTATGAAATAATGCAACTGGATTCACATTTTCTGATACTTTTGAGCGTGTGTCCTTGAACACTATGTAAACATCTCACCACTGCAATATCTTGTCTTAGGAAAATACAGTGTGTCCGTAAAGTCATGGTGCACTTTTGACTGGTCACAGGAAAGCAACAAAAGACGATAGAAATGTGAAATCTGTACCAAATAAAAGGAAAACCCTCCCAGTTTCTGTAGGATGATGTGGCAGCATGTGCACATGCGCAGATGATGATGTAACACCGTGTATACAGCGAAGCAGCACACGGCCATGCTAGTCGAGATGTGGACGGTACAGAGGAAAGTTCAGTGTGTTCTGTGGCTCGCTAAATTCGAATCCGTGACCAAAGTGCAACGTGAATATCGGCACGTTTATAACAAAGCGCCACCACATAGGAATAACATTACTCTGTGGGATAAGCAGTTGAAGGAAACCAGCAGTTTGGTGGAGAAACCCCGTTCTGGTAGGCCATCAGTCAGTGACAAGTCTGTAGAGGCTATACGGGATAGCTACCTAAGGAGCCCTAAAAAATCTGTGCGTGAGCCCACATCGAACTGCACTGAATAGGTATGAAACTGGGAGAGTTTTCCTTTTATTTGGTGCAGATTTCACATTTCTATTGTCTTTTGTTGCTTTCCTGTGACCAGTCAAAAGTGCACCATGACTTTACGGACATACTGTAGATCCACAAGGAATATGGTTGAAAGAATTGCTTTGAATAAATCTATTTATTCTATTGCTTAATGCCCTTAAATAAATTCCTCATTGATTGAGACTGTTTGGACAGAAGGAATACTGGCTTTGGAGTCATGTGACTTTAGGTTGGCACTTTCTGGCTGTGAAACCTTGGGTAAGTCACTCAAACTCTGAGTCCCAACTTTCTCACTAATTCCTGTGAAGATTAAGTGAGACACTTGAAAGTCCTGGAACAGCTCAGTCATGGAGACTGGAACCCAGGATATGTTGGTACCCTGTCTCCACCTTCTTTACTCCATCTTCCCTCTACACCTTGCTGAGTGTGCTTTTTCCTCCTCCCCCTCCCACCTCTCCTCAATGCTGTACGCTCGAGACTATATTTATACCCATCTAGCCTAGGTTTCCTCATTTAGCATTTTTTTGGTTTAATTTCTAGTCCTTTTATCCACTCTCCTACATATTTTTAAATGACTAAGCTTGGCTATTACCTTGTGTTAATTTTGTGCATTATTCTCACTGCATTTTTAATGTGAGCAGCCTCAAATACTTTCAGAAAGTTGGCAGGTGCAAATGATCTATCTTGTTATTTAGTGTCATATTCTTTAAAATTTTTTTATTGATTAATGTTTGAGAAAGAGAGAGATATGCTGATTTGTTGTTGTTGGTTGACTCTTATATGTGCCCTGCCTGGCCAAGGATTGAACCCACAACCTTGCCTTATGGGGATGATGCTCTAATGCCCATGGTTGGCAAACTCATTAGTCAACTGAGCCAAATATCAACAGTACAACGATTGAAATTTCTTTTGAGAGCCAAATTTTTTAAACTTAAGCTGTATAGGTAGGTATATTCCTTATTGAGGTAGCGCCTGCACGTGGTATTTTGTGGAAGAGCCACACTCAAGGGCCAAAGAACCACATGTGGCTCATGAGCCGCAGTTTGCTGACCAGGGTTCTAACCAACTGAACTACCCAGCCAGAGGGTATCACATTCTTCAGGGGATTTTGCAATAGTATGTGCTGCATGAGATGTGGCATATATTTGTCATCATTGTGTTGTCATTTTCAATTAAGGCTTAAAACATCTGATGAATAGATTGTGGTGGCCCAGAGAGTGAAGGGTCAGATAGGCTAGTGGTGATTTTGACAACTTGGCATATTCTTCAAACCAATTTACAAGACTTTTAATTACCTTGGCAACTCTCCTTGGAACCCTCTCCAAGTTCCTGAGTATTAAAAAGTCTTCTCATCAGCACAACCAAAATAACTAATAATTAAAATGTCATAAATTGCCCTGGCCAGTTGGCTAAGTGGTAGAGCATCAGCCCAGTGTGTGGATGTCCTCGGTTCAATTCCCAGTCAGGGCACACAGGGGGAAGTGCCCATCTGCTTCTCCATCCCTCCCCCTTTTGTTTCTCTCTTTTCCCCTCCTGCAGCCATGGCTGGATTGGAGTGAGTTGGCCCCGGTACTGAAGATGGCTCCATGGCCTTTGCCTCAGGCACCAGGAAGAGCTTGGGTGCTAAGCAATGGAGCAATGCCCCAGATGGGCAGAGCACCACCCCCTAGTGGGCTTGCCAGGTGGATCCCAGTTGGAAGCATGTGAAAGTCTGTCTCTGCCTCCCCACTTCTCACTGAATTTAAAAAAAATGTCATAAACCTCCCAGTTCTCTGCTGGGCTCATCATATGGTTGGATGCTCAGGCTTTTATAGTCTGAGATGTCAAGTTGATTCCCTGGTTGCCATTGGAAATAGTTTAGGTCTCTTGAAAACACTGCATAGGCTCTTCAGGTCAATGAAGCATATTCATATTTGTGATTACTGAATGAATCAATCTGGATTATTAAACCATATTTTATAGAAAATTTAAAAAGGGCTTCTTGTCAGAAATTGGTACCTTATTATTTGGCACAGGGAAACTTATATAAAGAGATTAGACATCTATGTATTTTATATGATACAACCATAGATAGAATTAAATGTAGTTTTGACTTTTTTGAGACCTAGGGAGTATCATTGAAAATAAGTACTTGCATATAGATACACAGAAACACACAGATTTCTTATGCTCAAAAATAGCCATAAGAATATTGTAGTTTTAGGGTCTCTGCAGGAAGATCTACACTAGATATGATAGTGGCCTTGGAATAACAAGAGATGTGGCAAATGAAGCAGAAATAAGGAAATTCCTAGAATTTTATCTGAGGCAAAGCAAAATAGAATTGGACAAGTCTGGCTTGGGAAGTATTGGCAGGAGGACGGAACAAGCCTGCTGGCCCATTTTGGTTCTAGAGCAACCTTCCCTACCAGGGCATCAGACAGATGACATGTGAAGTGTGGCTGAGTAATAGAGACAACGAGGTGGGTTAATGAGGTAGGTTAATGAGGTAGGGAAGTATCTGGTTTGTCCATTACCTATTTCTGCATCACCAACTTTCCTGGAACTTAGTACTGTGAAACAATGCGCATTGATTGCTTGCAGTTCTGTGGGTCAGGAAATCCCAGCGGAAATGGCTTATCTCTGCGTCACCTGTTGGCTGAGCTCACTCATGCAGCTACGTCCACTTGGAGCCAGGAGAGGCTGGAAATGTCCAAGATGGCCGTGAATGTCCAAGATGTCCTCTCTCATGTTTTGGGAGCCTTGGTGCTGTGTGGGTTGCTTCTCTACACCTTCACCTGACCTTTCTTTCCATGTGGCTTTGTTTTTCCTTCAGGGTAGCTTGAAGTTCTTTACATGGTGACTCAGAGTAGCAGGAAAGCAAAAGAGAAGCTGCGAGGCTTCTTAGTCTAGTCCTGGAACTGGCACAGGGTCACTTTTACTACATTCTGTTAGTCAAAACCAGCCAGAGACCCACCCAGATTTAAGGCAGCGGCATTAAACTCGACAGCTGGTCAGAAGGTGTGGCCTGGGGCCACAGATATTGTATGTGGTCATTTTTGCAGATAATCTCCCAGAGATTGCCACCTACATTTGCATTCCAACGAATGTCTGGTGCCTTTTTGTAGTAGAGAGCAGTGACAAACTTTCCAAATGTCACAGAGGTGAATGTTGATGTTCTGATCCATTTCCTTTCACTGGGAAGGTGGTACAGGAGGAAGACCACTGGCTTTGACAGTGGTTCTGGATTCTGATGATTACATAGCCATTCATAAGCTGTATTAAAGCCTTGTGGTCCCATACTCTGTGAACACTATTTTCCTCATCTCTAAGTTAATAATAAGCATTACCTACTTCCTAGGATTGTGCTGAAGTGTAACTGAAATGATTTACACAGTGTCTAACCCAGTGACTAGATTAGTCAAAGTAAACACTCAAAACTACTAATCTCCTGGCTTCCCCAGTTGATCTGGGAGAGGCATTAACTACATGCTCATAAGGAGAATGACCATGTAGTTTATTGTCTAAGCCAGAACACTTTTAGAGTACAAGGAGGCAATTAATAGCTACATTAAATAAGAGGCATAAGCCAGGAGTATCCCAGGGAAACTAAGTCACCCAGGTCATAAGAACTGCTGGATGGGGCAAGCACAGGGAAGTAGTTGGTACCTTCAATAAGAACTTTGCATTTATATGAAATATTTAAAAATATGCTCTAAATTAAAAGCATTATAAAACTGATCAGAAAGCTCACAAGAGGAAATAAGGATTCAGAATAATTATAGAACGATATTATCTGCCTTCTATTACCTTACATATCATTGTTGGTGATGTTACAGCTTATGCCAAATTTATATTCTGTGAGAGGGTTTAAAAAAAAACACCCAACCTAACTTACAAGGGAATTAGATCCACTCAAAAGCACTCCCAATCTCCCTGCCCTACTCCCCAACTGTTTCTCTCTACAGATCCCCTTTTAATCTCAGCATTACTAAATGTTTCACTCCAGGAAAAAATAATTGGGAATAAGATCAGGGGGAATTTATGTAATCAGAGGCTGGAAGGAGATAGTTATGTTTTTGTGGATCTTGAATGGGAATGAAACAGCAGTGCCAATAATTCCCACTCCATACAAAATCACTTAAAATGTGGTTGGTAAAGAAAAAAAATCTGCCTGACCTGTGGTGGCGCAGTGGATAAAGTGTCAACCTGGAAACACTGAGGTTGCCGGTTCAAAACCCTGGCTTGCCTGGTCAAGGCACATATGGGAGTTGATGCTTCCTGCTCCTCCCCCTTCTCTTTCTCTCTCTCTCTTTCTCTCTCTCTCTCTCTCTCTCTCCCCCTCCTCCTCTCTAAAATAAAAAATTTAAAAAAAAATTAAAAAAAAATAAAAAAAGAAAAAAAAAAGAAAAAAATCAGACCCACGATGCCGACGACTGTTTCACTTCCAGAGAGAGGAAGGAGTGGCAGGATCTCGTGAGCCCATCTCAGAGATGTACACGTGGCAGAGGGACAGAACAAGCGGAAACTGAATACATCGTGCATCGCATAATGACGTTTCAGTGAATGGCTGACAGCACGTAGCACAGGGGTTCCATAACCGATAACGGAGCTGAAAAATTCCCCGTCCCGCGAGTGATGCTGTAGATCATAGTCGTTGTAAGGCGGTGAAGTCTTAGCGCAATGCTTTACGAGGCGAGGCCTTCACAGTCACTCCGCTCACTCACTGACTCACCCAGAGCCACTACCTGTCCTGCAAGCTCCATTCCTGGTAAGTGCCTTACATAGGTGTGCCATTTTCAATCTTTTTTTAAACACTGTATTTTTACTGTACCTTTTCTATATTTAGATACAGAGATCCCACTGTGTTGCAGTTGCCCACAGTAGTCAGTAGGATAGCATGCCACACAGGTGTGTAGCCTGGGAGCAATGGCTATTTTGTACAGCCCTGGTGTGTGGTAGGCTGTAGCTTCTAGGTTTGTGTAAGTGCACTCGATGATGTTTGCACAATGGTGAAATCACCAAATGACACATTTCTCAGAACACAGTCCTGTCAGTTAAGTGGTACGTGACTCGGTTTCATAAAGTCATAATGAATTATAAGCAAAAAGTTTGTTTGCAACGTTGAAAGAAGAGTCTGGCCCCAACTACGATGTTGAATTTACTGCTAACTCTGGGTGGTTTAAAATAGACGGGGAGACTCAGTCTGCTGTTCACCGACCATATTAGCACCAGCTGCAGGTGCGGAGTCCAGGAGGGAAAGCGAAGGGAACCTCGAACCCGCCCCCACACGCCTATGCGCAGGCGCATGTGAGCACGCACGCAAATGTGTACGAAAGCTCATGTCCCTCCCCCTGTTTCTCTTTATCTTTTTCCCCCCAGTTTTCCTTACCTTTTATTTCTCTTTGTCAGACTTTATCTCTTCGGATATCTTTTGATCTCTGCCCTCCCTTGCCCTTGCCTTCTCTACCTTCCCTTTCTCTGTTTCTCCCTTTCTCCGCCGAAGGTCTGCTCTTCCTCTGCAGACGCCGCATTCACAGATGCCTCCTGTTCCCGCAATGCCTATGCATGCCATATGTGCACACACACTATCAGTTCTACTGTATAGTTTTACTGTACCTTTTCTGTGTTTAGGTACACAAATACTTACCACTGTGTTACAGTTCCTACAGTATTTTTAGTATAGTAACATGCTGCACAGGTTTGTAGCCTAGGACAATAGGTTTTACCATATATACCTATATACAATAGGTATATACCGGGTGTATAGTAGACTCTACCATCAAGGTTTGTGTAATTGCACTCTGTGATATTTGCACAATGGTGAGTCAACTAATGACACAATTCTTGGAACGTGTCCCCATTGTTAAGCAATGTGTGACTATATATAGAAATACCATTACTAGTAGAAGGTAATAAACTATCAGAACATATTATCCCCAAGAAGTTAAAGGCTGCAAATAAGAATACATGACAGGGTATCTAGATATTAGTGAAAGCGGGAACACTGATAATAACTGGTATACATGCCCGTTTCTAGCTTCAAGGACTGGCGTTACTATTGGAAGGGGAAAAGAAAGGAAAGGAATCTCCTTTATACAGTAAGTCCTTACTATGTGTAGGTACTAGGTATGTTTTATTTTATTTAATCCTCAAAACAGTCCTATGAGATAAATATTAGTTTTCCCATTTTACTGATGAGGAAACTGTGACTTAAAGAAGCAACTCGTTTAAGGTCATAGAGTTTCTTTGGATGCAGCATAGGTCTCAGTTAAATTATTTCAGTTTGATTAGTGTATATGGAATGTGAACTGAAGTACAAGGCTGGAATAAGGCAGACCAGGACCCTGACCTTCATGAAGAGATGAAATACCCTTTCTGGGCTCTCTTGAAGAGCCTGCTTCCCTCTGTCACTGCATAGCTCATTCTGTGTGTAATCATCTTTTTTAGGTATCTGTCTCCCAGTCTGAGCTGAGAGTCCTTTGAGAGTAGTGACACAACCATATTCATCTCTGTATCCCAAGTGCTAAATGAGTGAACAGACAGACAGTCATTGCTAAGTCCAATGTTCAACAAGAGATCCATCTTATAACAAAAGCTCTGCTGTTTTCTCCTTAATTTGTGGGACCATGGAAAGAGAACAGTGTCCCAGGGAACCTGCCTAGTGAAATATGGCAATGATATGTTCTTTAATGCATGAGCTGTATAGCAGCAGGGATAGAATGAATCAGTTTTCACTCTGATTTTGAATAGAGAGTAGGCTTTGATAACTCATACAAATAATTTTTCCCTTTATATAGTATATCATTTTTTTTTACTGAATAACAGGAAATAAAAATGACTAATAGTGACATATATAGCTATCTCCCCTAACTTCTTTTAAGTTGTTTTGCCTTTAAATATAGTTTTTTTTATTATTTAAAGCACAGTGATATAAAAGGTTAATGTCTCCCATCTTCTTCAAATAGTTCTTCCATGAATACATCTCAGTCATAGCACAGTAAATTGTAATGAATGGTTGATATAATTTCCCCAGGAAGGTTTGAAATTGCTTTATCAGTAAAACTCAGTTTTTGACCACTTTTTCAGAAGGCAAAGCAGTAGATAACATACAGGCAAGGTGGTTATAATGCAGGGAGGCAAAATTATGGTGGTAAATAAAAATGTGGTTTATTTCAGTCCCACCCAGGAATTTCAAGGTAAGCTGTTCAGGTGAGGACAGCTCAGCTCCATATAGTCATTCAAGTACCCAGGTTTTTTCTGCTTGTGGGTTCCTCCACAACCTGGGGCATTGTCTTTGACTGCGTGGTCAAGCTGAGTCTCAGGCACACCGGAATGGAAAGGAGTGGATGTCCAGGACTAGTTGTCTTTTCTCATAAGCGGGCAAAGTGTGAATTGCACACTTTACTTCTGCTCATGTCCAGTTGTTGATAACAGTTACTTGGTTAAATTTAGCTCCAAAAGTGGTCAGGAAATATAGTGTTTATTGGTCAACTATTGCTTAAACTTCATTACGGTAGGAGAACAGGAGAACTGATTTTGCTAGGTGATTAGGCATCTCCACTACTAATGGCCATCCTGGAATTAAAAGGGCAAAAATAAATTTTGGGATGGGTTTAAGAAAATCTTTGGTGTTGGTTATTAATAAATGACATAATGTGGCTAAGCTGCTTTCAGGACACTGAACTTTTATGTGTTTTGATAGTGAAAAGAGTTTATTTAATTCTGAAAACCCTCTATTCCAATTTAGGGAACTGACACATTATTCCCATATCTCTCTCTCTCTCTCTCTCTCTCTCTCTCTCTCTCTCCAAATTAATCAGAGATATGTTACTTGCTAGTTGCCCAGTGTCTGGTTAGTTGGTAGTGCATTCCAAGAAACAAATACAGGAGTTTTGCTTTCCTAAGTGTTAAAATAATATCAGAAATAAATGACTTTCTTAGCCATTTAAGCTGCGGTGTCTTTATTTAATAGAGATTTATCAGGTGTTGCTTATTGAGGATGAACTTTTTGATACTGACTGCTCTCAAACATTCTTGGCTGCCCTGGTCGGTTGGCTCAGCGGTAGAGCGTCGGCCTGGCGTGCGGGGGACCTGGGTTTGATTCCCGGCCAGGGCCAGGGCACATAGGAGAAGCGCCCATCTGCTTCTCCACCCCTCCTCCTTTCTCTCTGTCTCTCTCTTCCCCTCCCGCAGCCAAGGCTCCATTGGAGCAAAGATGGCCCGGGCGCTGGGGATGGCTCCTTGGCCTCTTCCCCAGGCGCTAGAGTGGCTCTGGTGGTGGCACAGCGACGCCCCGGAGGGGCAGAGCATCACCCCCTGGTGGGCAGAGCGTCGCCCCTGGTGGGTGTGCCGGGTGGATCCCTGTCGGGCGCATGCGGGAGTCTGTCTGACTGTCTCTCCTCGTTTCCAGCTTCAGAAAAATCCAAAAAACAACAACAACAAAAAAAACATTCTTGGCTGGTCATTTTATGTTCTTCAAGTATTGTATTAAATCTTTTTAATTGTGAGTTGATGGAATAGAGCCCCTTTGGGCCTCATGCTGCATCTAAAATGGTATTTATGTTATGTCTTAAATTAGCTAAACTATCATTATTGAAAATATTAGCTTGTAGATGGAAAAGAAAAGAAAATTTAACTATTTAGCTAACCTGGCAATTCAACCTGAATAGAACATTTTATTATTATTGGCCACTTCTCATTTTTTATTTTTTGTGAGATGGGGGGGGGGGAGTACAGAGAGAGATGAGAAGAATCAACTCATAGTTGTGGCACCTTAGTTGTTCATTGATTGCTTTCTCATATGTGCCTTGACTGTGTGTGGGGGGCTCTAGTCAAGCCAGTGACCCCCTTGCTCAAACCAGTGACCTTGGGCTCAAGCCAGGGATGTTTGGGCTCAAGTCAGCGATCCTGCTCTTAAGTCGGTAAGCCCACGTTCAAGCCAGATGAGCCCATGCTCAAGCTGGTGACCTTAGGGTTTTGAACCTGGGTCCTCTGCATCCCAGGCCAATGCTCTGTCCACTGAGCCACTGCCTGGTCAGGTTGGCCGCTCCTTATTTTATTCCCTTCTTCCCTACCTCTTTTTCTACAACAATTTCAAAGGCAGATTTGTTTCCTAATTAATCTCACTATGTGACATCATGTGGGTTGGGTTGTAGGAATGCATTTAGGAGTTTTTAATAAGACTATCTCAGATTTACTGCTCTATAGATAGACTACCTCAGTTGACTCCAGTCAATTGGAGCCTTTAGAAACTTCACCGAGCCCTATGGACCACCAGATAATTGCAATAGTTCTTTTTAGTTTAACCTGATCTAATGGTCTGAGCTGACAGCAATAGAAATGCCAACCACAGGCTGGGAAAAAATATCAATAATACAGATATCTCAAAGAAGAGGTCCATCCTGATTATATAATAAATTCTACAACTTGATAATAAGGAGCTAAACAACCCAATAAAAATTGGTAAAATATTTGTATAGATACCTTACAAAGAAGATATTTTATTTTTTATTTTTTTTGTATTTTTCCGAAGCTGGAAACAGGGAGAGACAGTCAGAGCCACTCCAGCGCCTGGGGCAGAGGCCGAGGAGCCATCCCCAGTGCCTGGGCCATCTTTGCTCCAATGGAGCCTCGCTGTGGGAGGGGAAGAGAGAGACAGAGAGGAAGGAGAGGGGGAGGGGTGGAGAAGCAGATGGGCGCTTCTCCTGTGTGCCCTGGCCGGGAATCGAACCCGGGACCCCTTGCACGCCAGGCCGACGCTCTACCACTAAGCCAACCGGCCAGGGCACAAAGAAGATATTTATATGCCAATATGCATATGAAGGATTCTAAACATTAAGTAAACATATAAATACAAATTAAAGTTTCAATAAGATTTATTTGCGTGCCTACTAGAATGGCTAAAATTTATTTTATTTATTTATTTTTATTTTAATTTTTTTATATTTTATGTGCCCTAGGCATGAAACAGCTCTGGCCACCAATACAGACATCAAGCTAGGATGAACTAGGGCTGAACACCTGCTTTGCCCCTGACTGATATAAGAACAGCATCACCAATCAGGTGCCTCCTTGCCCATTGCCAGGGGCTTTAGAATGGCTAAAATTTAAAGGACTCTCAATATTATGTGCTGGAGAAGATGTGGAGCACCTACGTTGCTATTGGGAAGAACAAATTTCCTTCCAAAACATTTTGATAGTTTTTTTAAATTTTATTTTAATTTATTGGGTGTACATAGATTCTAGTGTCTCCCCACATACTCCCCCCACCCCCTTGTTCCCCACCACATCCCCCTTGCCCTCCTTCCTACAATGCCCTCCCCCCAGTTTTGCTTTTCTGCTCTTATCCCATCCTATCTTCCCCTTTCCCTCTGTCAGCTTTCCCTCTGGACCTTTGATCCCGTCTATTCTGTTTCTCAGTTTATATTGTTCATTGGATTCCTCAAATGAGTGAAGTCATATGGTATTTTTCTTCTCTGCCTGGCTTATTTCACTTAACATAATAGTTTCCAGGTCCATCCATGTTGTTGCAAAAAGTAAGAATTCCTTCTTTTTCATGGCCCCATAATATTCCATTGTGTATATATACCACCGCTTTTTAATTCACTTTTCCACTGATGGACACTTGGACTGTTTCCAGATCTTCGCTATTGTGAACAATGCTGCCATAAACATAGGGGTGCGTTTCCCCTTTTCAATCATTGATGTGGTTTTCTTGGGATATATTCCTAAAAGTGGGATGGCTGGATCAAAAGGCAGTTCTATTTTTAATTTTTGAGGAATCTCCATACTGTTTTCCATAGTGGCTGCACTAGTCTGCATTCCCACCAGCAGTGCAGGAGGGTTCCCTTTCTCCACATCCTTGCCAGCACTTATTCTGTGTTGTTTTGTTGATGAGCGCCATTCTGACTGGTGTGAGGTGATATCTCATTGGTTTTAATTTGCATTTCTCTAATGATTAGTGATGTTGAACATTTTTTCATATGTCTATTGGCCATCTGTATGTCTTCTTTGGAGAGGTGTCTATTCTTTTCTTTTGCTCATTTTTTGATTGTATTGTTTATCTTCCTGGTGTTGAGATTTACAAGTTCTTTATAAATTTTGGTTATTAACCCCTTATCAGACATATTGTCAAATATGTTCTCCCATTGTGTGGTTTGTCTTTTTATTCTGTTCATATTGTCTTTAGCTGTGCAAAAGCTTTTTAGTTTGATATAGTCCCATTTGTTCATCCTGTCCTTTATTTCCCTTGCTGTGGAGATATTGCTGCAAGTGATGTCAGAGAGCTTATTGCCTATGCTTTCCTCTAGGATGCTCTTGGTTTCATGACTTACATTTATGTCTTTTATCCACTTTGAGTTTATTTTTGTGAATGGTCTAAGTTGATGGTTTAATTTCATTTTTTTTGCAGGTAGCTGTCCAATTTTCCCAACACCATTTGTTAAAGAGACTGTCTTTACTCCATTGTATGCTATTAGCACCTTTGTCAAATATCGATTGTCCATAAAGGTGTGGGTTTATTTCTGGGTTCTCTGTTCTGTTCCATTGATCTATATGCCTGTTCTTATGACAGTACCAAGCTGTTTTGAGTTCAATGACCTTGTAGTATAACTTGATATCAGGAAGTTTGATACCACCCACTTTATTATTTTTTTTCAAGATTGCTGAGACTATTTGTGTTCTTTTTTGATTCCATTTGAATTTTTTGAATATTTGTTCTATATCTTTGAAGTATGTGATTGGTATTTTAATAGGAATTGCATTGAATTTATAAATTGCATTGGGTAATATGGACATTTTAACGATGTTTATTCTTCCTAATCATGAACATGGTATGTGCTTCCACTTGTTTGTATCTTCCTTGATTTCTTTTATCAGTGTTTTATAATTTTCCGAGTACAAATCTTTAATCTCCTTGGTTAAATTTACTCCTAGGTACTTTATTTTTTTTTGTTGCAATAGTGAAGGGGATTGTTTTCTTAATTTCTCTTTCAGACAGATCATTGTTGGTGTATAAAAATGCCTCTGATTTCTGAGTATTAATTTTATATCATGCCTCCATGCTGAATTCATTTACCAGGTTCAGTAGTTTTTTGACTGTGACTTTAGGGTTTTCTATGTACAGTATCATATCATCTGCAAATAATGATAGTTTTACTTCTTCTTTTCCAATTTGAATGCCTTTTATTTCTTTTTCTTGTCTTATTGCTGTGTCTAGGACTTCTAGTACTATGTTGAATAAGAGTGATGAAAGGGGGCACCCCTGCCTTGTTCCTGATCTTAAGAGGATTGCTTTTAATTTTTGCCCATTGAGTATGATGTTGGCTGTGGGTCTGTCATAGATGGCCTTTATCATGTTGAGGTATGTTCCCTGTATTTCCACTTTGCTGAGAGTTTTGATCATAAATGTGTGCTGGATTTTATCAAATGCTTTTTCTGCATCTGTTGATATTATCATGTGTTTTTTTTTTCTTCCTTTTGTTTATGTGCTGAATCACATTGATTGATTTGTGAATGTTGTACCAGCCTTGCCTCCACAGAATAAATCCCACTTGATCGTGATGTATGATTTTTTTTAATGTACTGCTGTATCCAATTTGCTAATATTCTGTTGGGAATTTTAGCATCTAAATTCATCAGGGATATTTGCCTATAGTTGTTTTTGTTGTTGTTGTTGTTGTCTTTGCCTGGTTTTGGAATCAGAAGTATGCTCGCCTCATAAAAGGAGCTTGGAAGTTTTCACTCCTCTTGAATTTTTTGAAATAGCTTTAGAAGGATAAGAGTTAGTTCTTTAAGTGATTGGTAGAATTCTCCTGTGAAGCCATCTGGCCCATTGCTTTTATTTGTTGGGAGTTTTTTGATAACTGTTTTGATTTCATTTGTTGTAATTGATCTATTTAGGTTTTCTGATTCTTTCAAATTGATTTTTGAAAGATTATATTTTTCGAGAAAATTTTCCATTTCAACTAGTTGTCTAATTTCTTGGCATACAGTTCTTTATAGCAGTGGTCCCCAAACCCTAGGCCATGGACCAGTACTGGTCCGTGGGCCATTTGGTACCGGTCTGTGGAGAAAGAATAAATAACTTACATTATTTCTGTTTTATTTATAATTTTTTTTTTTTTTTGCATTTTTCTGAAGCTGGAAACAGGGAGAGACAGTCAGACAGACTCCCGCATGCGCCCGACCGGGATCCACCCGGCACGCCCACCATGGGGCGACGCTCTGCCCACCAGGGGGCGGTGCTCTGCCCATCCTGGGCGTCGCCATGTTGCGACCAGAGCCACTCTAGCGCCTGGGGCAGAGGCCACAGAGCCATCCCCAGCGCCCGGGCCACCCTTGCTCCAATGGAGCCTTGGCTGCGGGAGGGGAAGAGAGAGACAGAGAGGAAGGTGCGTCGGAGGGGTGGAGAAGCAAATGGGCGCTTCTCCTGTGTGCCCTGGCCGGGAATCGAACCCGGGTCCTCCGCATGCTAGGCCGACGCTCTACCACTGAGCCAACCGGCCAGGGCCCGTTTTATTTATATTTAAGTCTGAACTATGTTTTATTTTTAAAAAATGACCAGATTCCCTCTATTACATCCGTCTAAGACTCACTCTTGATGCTGTCTCAGTCACATGATACATTTATCCGTCTCACCCTAAAGGCTGGTCCGTGAAAATATTTTCTGACATTAAACTGGTCCATGACCCAAAAAAATTTGGGGACCACTGCTTTATAGTACTTTTTTTTTTTTTTTTACAATCCTTTGTATTTCTGCTGTTCAGTTGTTACTTCTCCACTCTCATTTCTAATTTTATTTATTTGAGTCCTCTCTCTTTTTTTCTTGATGAGTCTGGCTAAGGGTTCATTGATCTTGTTTACCTTTTAAAGAGCCAGCTCTTGGTTTCATTGATCCTCTGTATTGTTATTTTATTCTCTATGTCATTTATTTCCACTCTGATCTTTATTATTTCCTTCCTTCTACTTCCTCTGGGCTTTACTTGCTATTCTTTTTCTAGTTTTTTTTATTTTCAGGGTTAAGTTGTTTATTTCAGCTTTTTCTAGCTTCTTAAGGTATGCCTGTATTGCTATGAACTTCCTTCTCAGGACTGCTTTTTGCTGTGTCCTATAGATATTGAGTTGTTGTATGTTCATTTTCATTTGTTTCAAGGAAATTTTTGATTTCTTCCTTGATCTCATTGTTAACCCATTTGTTATTTAATAACATGCTGTTTAGTTTCCAAGTGTTTGAGTGTTTTTTGGTTTTTCTATTGTAGTTGATTTATAGTTTTATGCCATTGTGGTCAGAGAAGATGCTTGATATGATTTCAGTCTTCTTAAATTTGTTAAGACTCGTTTTATGCTCTAATATGTGGTCTATCCTAGAGAGTGTACCATGAGCACTTGAAAAGAATGTATATTCTGCTGCTTTAGGATGAAATGTTCTGAAGATAACTATTAAATCCAGTTGATCTAGTGTGTTCCTTAATTCTGCTGTTTCTTTGTTAGTTTTCTTTCTTGAGGATCTATCCAGTGATGTTTGTAGGGTATTGAAATCGCTTACTATTATAGTATTGCTGTTGATCTTGTCCATCAAAGTCTGCTTTATATATTTAGGTGCTCCTGTATTAGGTGCATAGATATTTATAATGGTTATCTCTTCCTGTTGTATTGTTCTCTTTATTATTATGTAGTGACCTTCTTTATCCCTTACTATATTCTTACTATAGTCTTTGTTTTAATATCTGTTTTTTTCAGATATAAGTATTGGTACCCCAGCTATTTTTTCATTTCCATTTGCATGAAATATTTTTTGCATCCTTTTACTTTCTGTCTATATATATATCTTTTGTTTTTAGGTGGGTTTCTTATAGACAGCATATATATGGGTCCTGTTTTCTTATCCATTTGGCTACCCTATGTCTTTTGATTGGAGTATTTAATCCATTTACATTTAAGGTTATTATTGATATGTAGTTGTTTATTGCCATTTTTCTCTTTAAATTTACATTTCTCTTTTATTAGATTCCTCCCCACCCCCATTTTGTTCTGTCTACAGCAGGCCCCTTAACATTTCTTGCAGTATTGGTTCGGTTGTGATGAATTTCTTGAGGATTTTTTTTTCTGAGAAGCTTTTTATTTCTCCTTCAATCTTAAACGATAACCTTGTTGCATAAAGAAGTCTTGGTTGTAGGTTCTTGTTCTGCATTACTTTGAATATTTCTTGCCATTCCTTTCAGGCCTCAAGTGTTTCTGTTGAGAAGTCAGATGTCATACTTATGGGGGTTCCTTTGTTGGTGATAGACTGTTTTTCGCTTACAGCTTTTAGTATTCTTTCTTTATCTCTTAGCTTTGGTATTTTGATTATGATGTGTCTTGGTGTGGATCTTTCTGGTTTTTTTTCTTATTGAGGTTCTCTCTGCTTATTGAATCTGTGTGACTCTTTCCTGCATCAATTTAGGGAAATTTTCAGCTATAACTTTTTGAACATGTTCTCTGTCCCTTGTTCTTTCTCTTCTCCTTCAGGAACCTCTATTATGCAAATATTGTTTCTCTTTATGTTGTCACAGAGCTCCCTTAGAGTTTCCTCAGACTTTTTGATCCTCTTTTATTTTTGCTGTTCTGCTTCCATGCTTTCACTTATCTTGTCCTCTAAATTGCTGATTCGATCTTCTGCTTCATCCAGCCTGCTTTAATTCCTTCTAGTGTAGTCTTCATTTCTGATATTGTGTTCATCATTTCTGTCTGGTTCTTTTTTATGATTTTAATGTCCTTTTTGATACTTGTTATCTCTTTATTTAGGTGTTCATTATGTCCATCCATTGTTGCTTTAAGATCTTTGAGCATCCTAACAATCATTATTTTAAACTCTGCATCTGGTAATTTGGTTATTTCCATCTCACTCAGTTCTTTTTCTGGGGATTTCTCTTGTTGATTCATTTGGATTGCATTTCTTTGTCTTCCCATTTTGTCTATGTATACACTCTTCCTTTGGGTGTGTTGTTTGTGTAGCTAGCTGAGTCTAGAGTTGGTATTGTCTGCCTCCAATTGGGTTGGCATCAGCTGTTGTTTGTAATCTGCTGTGTGCTACTTATCTGCTATCACTATTCTTTTTGCTATTTGTGTTGGCATTTTCTACATCTTAGCTGGGTCATGTGTGAGGAGCCCTTCTTTAAACTACCATTCTAACAAGGGTTGTTAGGTCCTGAATTGATGCTCTCTGTATCTGGCCACTGAATGTACCTGCCCTGGACCTCCCTGGCTGGAGCCTTGCAAGGATCAGGGGAAGTCACTGCCTGTGATGGCTCTTATCAACCTTTTTGGAGCTACAGATGATCCAGATCTTGTGGCTGCTTCTGCTGGGCCCATGTGCCATTGTAAATATCAGCGGCACTCCTAGGCTAGCTTTTATCTACTCTTGGCCTGGGGGAAGTTCCTTTAAAAGTTCAAGTTCTCCTGAGATCTGCTTTCTCCTGCCTCTTATTGCTGGCTACTTGTTGGGCTCAGTAGTGTAATTCAATGATTAGGTACGATACAGGAATGGCTTGCCCCTGAGCCTTAGATGTCTTTCTATTTAGACTTTTAATTTTATTTCTTTTCTTTTGTTTCAGCACTCAGAAGGGTATGGTCTCAGGGGACCAGTGGGTGTGTCCTCTGTGCTTCCGATGTGTGGTCTGTCTGCAGGCTGCTGGGCCTGGGGCCAGCCCGCTTCTATGGCCGCACCCCTAGTGGGCCCACGTGCCTGCTCATATGGACCCCAAGGTTGCCTGGGCCCCAGTCACAGCCAAGGGCAGACTCACAGCACTGGCCCGATTGTGAGCTTGGACCTCCGCAGCGGCCTGCCGTGGCTTCTGCTGCTGCAGGAGGCCTGCATATGTGCCCTTCAGGACTGCCTGCGCTGTCGCTCAGGCCTCAGCCACCAGGGGTGGGCCCAAGTTGCAGGCGTGATTGTGCACCAGCCAGGAGTTTCGGGGCAGCTGCTGAGGCTTGTCTCCATGAGTGGCCTGCGTGCAGCCACTTGGATTGCCTCTGCTGTACTCTGGGCACCCTCCGCCTCCAAGGATGGGCGGGATTGCGTGTGAGCTTGGACCTCCACAGCTGCTGCTGGGGCCCCTGGCTCCACTGGCCTGCCTGCATGCGCTTGTGCACCTATGGCCTCCGCAGTCTCCTGGGCTCAGCTGCAGGCAGGTTTGCAGGCTCACTCTGACCTTTGCAGTGTCGGCTGCTGCAGCTCTCACCCCTGTGGGTGGCCCGCGTGGGCCCGCTCTGACCGCCCTGGCTTCCACAGCCCCTGGCCCACCGGCCCCCAGTGAGCACTCAGCAGCGTGGGGGTGTGTGTGTGATGTAGTGGTGTAGTTCAGGCCCCAGTGCTCACTAGCTGTGTCCCTAACATGCTGCCTGCCTCTAAATGATTCTTTGTTCTATCTAGGGCAGGGAAGCCTCCGATGGGCGGTGTAATGTTTCCCCTTGCTGGTGTTGCTGCTCCGAGGAAAAATGTTTACTTGAGATTTGGGATGTGATTCAGCCCAGGGGTTAGAGTGTCCATCTCTCAAAGTGTCTCCCCCTGTGCCTCTGAGACCACACTCTCCCCTGGCAGCCCCCATCCTCCCAGAGCTCTCCCGTCCTAAAGCTCTGGGCAGGTGGCTGTGAGCGAGGCTCTCCATGCAGTCCCTTTAAACAGAGCCTGGGTCTGAGAGTTCTGTTTCCTCTCAAACAATATCTAGGCTCCTTTCTCAGCCAAATATAGTCCGTTCACCCCTTCCAGGCTCCAGGGCTCTAGGCTGGGACTCCAGTTCTGGGGCTGAGGACCCACAACCCACAACTCAATGGACAGTCCTCCCCATGGGGAGAGTCCCTCCAGACCGCTGCTCCCTCCCAGGAGCAGGGAAGCCCTTTTCACATCTCTGCCTCTCCTACCAGTCCCAGTGTGGGTTCTTTGCTGGTCCTTGGCTGTAGAATCCTCTTTGTTTAGTTGAAAGTTGGTCTTTCAAGATGACTGTTCTCAAAATTAAGTTGTAATCCACTTTGGTTCTGGGATGTGGGAGTTGGAATGTCACCTACTCCGTGACCATCTTGGGGTCTGTAGTTTCTTATAATAACATATCACCTAGCAATTCCATTTCTAAGTATTAACTGAAGAAAAAAGAAAACATATGTCCAAACAAAAACTTGAACAGAAATGTTTATAAAGGCTTTATACATATTAGGCCCAAATTGGAGAAAACCCAAATGTTCATCAACAGAAACTGCAGTATTTCTGTTTATGGAATACTATTCTACTATAAAAAGGAATGAACTACTGATATAGTCAGCCAAATGGATGAGTTGTAACAGGCTACGAGAAAAGATACTTTATCACCAACAGTTACATACTGTATGATTCCATTTACATGACATTCCAAAATAGGGAAATACATAGTGTGGCAGGAAGCAGAAAAATGGTTATCTGGGTTTAGAGTTTCAGGAGGCTTGACTTCAAATGGGCACAAGAAGACTTTTTGGGGTGATGGAACTACTTTATGTTTTGATGACTGTGGTAGGTACAAGCATGTATATGTATATGACTTGTCAAAACTCATTGAATAGCACATGTAAAATGAGTATATTTTATTGTATGTAAATTATTAATAAATAAACTTGATTAAAAACAAAACAAGCCTGACCAGGCGGTGGTGCACTGGATAGAGCATTAGACTGGGACGCAGATACCCAGGTTCAAAACCTCAAGGTTGCCGGCTGGAGCACAGGCTCATCTGGTTTGAGCAAGGCTCACCAGCTTGAGTTCAAGGTCACTGGCTTGAGCAACGGGTCACTCTGTCTGCTGTAGCCTCCCCCCCCCATCAAGGCACATATGAGAAAGCAATAAATGAACAACTAAGGTGCCACAATGAAGAATTGATGCTTTTTATTTCTCTCCCTTCCTGTCTGTCTGTCTGTCCCTATCTGTCTCTCTCTCTGTCTCTGTCACCAAAACAACAGCAACAACAAAATAAAACAAACCTAAACTAATTATTAAGGTCTACACTTACCCTCCAGAGAAGTCCAGTATCAGAACAGGCCCTTATTATTCTAATATTTAAATACTTTTGCCTTTTTAGCAACCTGGGGATTTCCCTTTATTTCCTGTGAAGTTAAAAAAAATCCAACTGAAAGATGGTTATATTTTCTGTGGCATTTCTAGGCTTTTGTTGGCTTGGAAGAACTTAAAGATTATTTTAGTCCATTTTTTGGGATCAGATTTTCATGATTATTATACAAAAAAAAAATCTTTCCATCTCTCCTCTTTCTCTCTTTACAACTTTTCAGTTAAAAAAAAAATCAAATATATGTATTGTCTTGTGTAGTGCTCAGTCCTGTTTTAATGATGAAGGTGAAGCCAAAATTTTCCATAAGAAAAATAGGTACCTATGAACTACAGTCAGCTGTCTGGAGAACTATATGCTCAAGTCATGTATCACTCTGAACTCCTGATAGAAGTGCTCTCCTAGAACTTTCTAAATGATTTAAAAGCAATGCACTTTCCTTGAGGGTCCACTTCACTTCTTATAAATCTACTGAGGGCATAATTTATAAACTGACTCTCTGCTCCTTATTTGGCCTCCCCACCTCTCACCTCTTCTCTTTCCTCTATAGAAAGCTTGCATTTTTCTTGTATTTCTCCTTGCATTTGTCTAAAGAAGCCATTCATTCCTACCTCTTCATGTTTGCCCTCTCTTTGCTTTGGTTTGGAATACAGGTTACTTTTTATGAATTTGATGAATTTATCCTCACTTTTCAAATTTATTTCTGTAGCAAGTTTTGCTAGCCAACCATAGCAAAATTAGTTGCCATTATTTCTATGTGAACCATGATGGTGAACCTTTTTATAAAAACCGCCCACTTTTGCAGTGTTGGTCAACCTGGTTCCTCCCGCTCACTAGTGGGCGTTCCAGCTTTCATGGTGGGCGGTAGTGGAGCAACTAAACGGCACTGTGATTGGCCCACCATGAAAGCTGAACCGCCCACTAGTGGGCAGGAGGGACCAGGTCAACCAGCACTGCAAAAGTGGATGGTTTTTATAAAAAGATTCGCTGTCATGGTACTATAACATCTTCTGTATAATTCCATTGGGGATCTTAGCCCATGTTAGTAGTTTATTTAGATATGTTTCCCTTTCAATACTATGAACACCTGGAGGGCAGAATATGCATTCTATTTATTTTTGTTTCTTTAATGCCTAACATACAGCTTGGCACAGAGGAAGCTCTTGATAAATAAATCCATATTTTCTGAATAATAAAATTCCCTTCAGAGCTTAGGATAAAGCAAAGGGTTGAAGTTTTAAAATAAACTGGTGTATTTACCTCCAATAATAATGAGAGGTACATAACCTATTTTTCTATTTCTGTGTCAGAAACTCGGCAAGATTTCTGATGAACAATTCTATAGTTTCTTGATATTTATTTCTTTATTTACCAATATCTGTCCTTGGTTCGATCTTAATCATCTTTGATCTTATTCTGCTTGCATCTTCATTGTCAGCAATACCAAATGATTTTTTTTTTGAGAGAGAGAGAGAGAGAGAAGAAGGGGGAGAGAAATAGAAACATTAACTTGTTGCTTCACTTAGTCGTGCATTGATTGCTCTCGTACATGCCTTGGCTGAGGATTGGACCAGTGATCTGGGGCTCAAGCCAAGCAAGTGACCTCGAGGGATCATGTTGGTGACCTTCACTAAGCCGGTGATCTCAGGTTTTGAACTGTTGATCTCAGCATTCCAGGTTGGCACTCTGTCCACTGTGCCACCATGAATTGGATGATCCCAAATAATTTTTTAGAGGGTCTTTTTTTTTAAAATTTTTTTAATAATTTTATTTTTAATGGGGTAACATCAATAAATCAGGATACATATATTCAAAGATAACAAGTCCAGGTTATCTTGTCATTCAATTATGTTGCATACCCATCACCCAAAGTCAGATTGTCCTCTGTCACCTTCTATCTAGTTTTCTTTGTGCCCCTCCCCCTCCCCCTTTCCCACTCCCTCTCCCCCCTCCCTCCGTAACCACCACACTCTTATCAATGTCTCTTAGTTTCACTTTTATGTCCCACCTACGTATGGAATAACCCAGCAATCCCTCTACTGGGTATATACCCCAAAAACTCAGAAACATTGATACGTAAAGACACATGCAGCCCCATGTTCATTGCAGCATTGTTCACAGTGGCCAGGACATGGAAACAACCAAAAAGCCCATCAATAGATGACTGGATAAAGAAGATGTGGCACATATACACTATGGAATACTACTCAGCCATAAGAAATGATGACATCGGATCATTTACAGCAAAATGGTGGGATCTTGATAACATGATATGAAATGAAATAAGTAAATCAGAAAAAACCAGGAACTGCATTATTCCATACGTAGAGGGTCTTTTTTAAAAGACCACCATGAAGCTGGATTCAAGAGGTTGCCCTTAAGACGAGAATGGAGGGGAGCCTGTGTTCTTACTGTTTCTGAAGGAGGGGAGCACGTTCATTTTTCATCTTCCAGAGACAGAAAGGAACATCCCTGAGCAATTTAAGCCCATAATTGAGACCAGTGTAAGGAAAGGTATGAAGGTTCTTAGATCGATTGGGTGTGTTAGTACATGATATAGTTAATTTTAGATAATGTGATTCACATACTTTCCAAAAGGCTTTGAATTCCAGGAATGCCTAATAAATTTAGCAGCAATAATTTCCAAGCATCATGATTTTTTTTTTTTAATTTTTATTTTTTTTATTATTATTATTTTTTTTTATATATAATTTTATTTTTTTAATGGGGTGACATCAATAAATCAGGATACATATATTCAAAGATAACAAGTCCAGGTTATCTTGTCGTTCAATTATGTTGCATACCCACCACCCAAAGTCAGATTGTCCTCCGTCACCCTCTATCTTGTTCTCTCTGTGCCCCTCCCCCTCCCCCTTTCCCTCACCCATTCCCTCCTCCCCCCCGTAACCACCACACTCTTATCAATGTTTCTTAGTTTCACTATTATGTCCCACCTACGTATGGAATTATACAGTTCCTGTTTTTTTCTGATTTACTTATTTCGCTTCGTATCATGTTATCAAGATCCCACCATTTTGCTGTAAATGTTCCGATGTCATCATTTCTTATGGCTGAGTAGTATTCCATAGTGTATATGTGCCACATCTTCTTTATCCAGTCATCTATTGATGGGCTTTTTGGTTGTTTCCATGTCCTGGCCACTGTGAACAATGCTGCAATAAACATGGGGCTGCATGTGTCTTTACGTATCAATGTTTCTGAGTTTTGGGGATATATACCCAGTAGAGGAATTGCTGGGTCATAAGGTAGTTCTATTTTCAGTTTTTTGAGGAACCACCATACTTTCTTCCAAAATGGTTGTACTACTTTACATTCCCACCAACAGTGGATGAGGGTTCCTTTTTCTCCACAGCCTCTCCAACATTTGCTATTACCTGACTTGCTAATAACAGCTAATCGAACAGGTGTGAGGTGGTATCTCATTGCCGTTTTGATTTGCATTTCTCTAATAGCTAAAGAAGATGAGCATCTTTTCATATATCTGTTGGCCATTTGTATTTCTTCCTGGGAGAAGTGTCTATTCATATCCTCTTCCCATTTTTTTATTGGATTGTTTGTTTGTTTGTTGTTGAGTTTTATGAGTTCTTTGTATATTTTGGATATTAAGCCCTTATCTGAGCTGTTGTTTGAAAATATCATTTCCCATTTAGTTGGCTTTCTGTTTATTTTGTTATCAGTTTCTCTTGCTGAGCAAAAACTTCTTAGTCTGATGTAGTCCCATTCATTAATTTTTGCCTTCACTTCTCTTGCCATTGGAGTCAAATTCATAAAATGCTCTTTAAAACCTAGGTCCATGAGTTGAGTACCTATGTCTTCTTCTATGTACTTAATTGTTTCAGGTCTTATGTTTAGATCTTTGATCCATTTTGAGTTAACTTTTGTACAGGGGGAGAGACTGTAGTCCAGTTTCATTCTTTTGCATGTGGCTTTCCAGTTTTCCCAGCACCATTTATTGAAGAGGCGTTCTTTTCTCCATTGTGTGTTGTTGGCCCCTTTATCAAAAATTATTTGACTATATATATGTGGTTTTATTTCTGGACTTTCTATTCTGTTCCATTGATCTGAGTGTCTATTTTTCTGCCAATACCTTGCTGTTTTGATTGTCGTGGCCCTATAATAGAGTTTGAAGTCAGGTATTGTAATGCCCCCAGCTTCATTCTTTTTCTTTAGGATTGCTTTGGCTATACGGGGTTTTTTATAGTTCCATATAAATCTGATGATTTTTTGCTCTATTTCTTTAAAAAATGTCATTGGAAGTTTGATGGGAATTGCATTAAATTTGTATATTGCTTTGGGTAATATAGCCATCTTGATTATATTTATTCTTCCTAGCCAAGAACAAGGTATATTCTTCCATCTCATTATATCTTTTTCAATTTTCCTTAACAATGGTTTATAGTTTTCATTATATAAGTCCTTTACATTCTTTGTTATGTTTATTCCTAGGTATTTTATTTTTTTTGTTGCAATCGTGAAGGGGATTATTCTTTTGAGTTCCTTCTCAGTTGTTTCATTGTTGGCATATAGAAAGGCTATTGACTTCTGAATGTTAATTTTGTATCCTGCGACCTTACTGTATTGGCTTATTGTTTCTAGTAGTCTTTTTGTGGATTCTTTGGGGTTTTCGATGTATAGGATCATATCATCTGCAAAAAGTGATACCTTTACTTCTTCTTTTCCGATATGGATGCCTTTTATTTCTTTGTCTTGTCTGATTGCTGTGGCGAGAACCTCTAGTACCACATTAAATAAGAGTGGAGAGAGTGGACAACCCTGTCTTGTTCCTGATTTAAGGGGGAAGGCCTTCAGTTTAGTGCCATTTAATATGATGTTAGCTGATGGTTTATCATATATGGCCTTTATCATGTTGAGATATTTTCCTTCTATACCCATTTTGTTGAGAGTCTTAAACATAAAATTGTGTTGTATTTTATCAAAAGCCTTTTCTGCATCTATTGATAAGATCATGTGGTTTTTGTTCTTTGTTTTGTTGATATGGTGTATTACGTTAACCGTTTTACGTATGTTGAACCATCCTTGAGATTCTGGGATGAATCCCACTTGATCATGATGTATTATTTTTTTAATATGTTGTTGTATTCGATTTGCTAGTATTTTGTTTAGTATTTTAGCATCTGTATTCATTAGAGATATTGGTCTGTAGTTTTCTTTTTTTGTGCCATCCTTGCCAGGTTTTGGTATGAGGGTTATGTTGGCCTCATAAAATGTGTTTGGAAGTATTGCTTCTTCTTCAATTTTTTGGAAGACTTTGAGTAGAATAGGAACCAAGTCTTCTTTGAATGTTTGATAAAATTCGCTGGTATAGCCGTCAGGGCCTGGACTTTTATTTTTGGGGAGGTTTTTAATGGTTTTTTCTATTTCTTCTCTACTGATAGGTCTGTTTAGGCTTTCTGCTTCTTCTTGACTCAGTCTAGGAAGGTTGTATTTTTCTAGGAATTTATCCATTTCTTCTAGGTTGTTGAATTTAGTGGCATAAAGTTTTTCATAGTATTCTACAATAATTCTTTGTATATCTACGGTGTCCGTGGTGATTTCTCCTCTTTCATTTTGGATTTTGTTTATATGAGTTCTTTCTCTTTTTTCCTTGGTAAGTCTTGCCAAGGGTTTGTCAATTTTGTTGATCTTTTCAAAGAACCAGCTCCTTGTTCTATTAATTTTTTCTATAGTTTTTCTGTTCTCTAATTCATTTATTTCTGCTCTGATTTTTATTATCTCCTTTCTTCGGCTGCTTTTGGGTTGTCTTTGTTCTTCTTTTTCTAGTTCCTTAAGGTGAGAAGTTAAGTGGTTCACTTGGGCTCTCTCTTGTTTGTTCATATATGCCTGAAGCGATATGAACTTCCCTCTTATCACTGCTTTTGCTGCATCCCATAGATTCTGATATGTTGTATTGTCATTTTCATTAGTCTGTATATATCTTTTGATCTCTGCACTTATTTCTTCTTTGACCCATTCATTTTTTAAAAGTATGTTGTTTAGTTTCCACATTTTTGTGGGATTTTTTTCCTCTTTTTTGCAGTTGAATTCTAGTTTCAAGGCTTTATGATCAGAAAATATGCTTGGTACAACTTCAATTTTTCTGAATTTGCTGATGTTGTTTTTGTGGCCCAACATATGGTCAATTCTTGAGAATGATCCATGCACACTGGAGAAAAATGTATACTCAGTCACTTTGGGATGAAATGTCCTGTAGATGTCTATCATATCCAGGTGCTCTAGTGTTTTGTTTAAGGCCACTATGTCTTTGTTGATTCTCTGTTTGGATGACCGATCTAGAGCCGTCAGCGGTGTATTGAGGTCTCCAAGTATGATTGTATTTTTGTCAGTTTTTGTTTTAAGATCAATAAGTAGCTGTCTTATATATTTTGCTGCTCCTTGGTTTGGTGCATATATATTAAGAATTGTTATGTCTTCTTGATTCAGTGTCCCCTTAGCCATTATGAAATGGCCATTTTTGTCTCTGAGTACTTTTCCTGTCTTGTAGTCAGCATTATCCGATATGAGTATTGCTACACCTGCTTTTTTTTGGATGTTATTTGCTTGGAGTATTGTTTTCCAGCCTTTCACTTTGAATTTGTTTTTATCCTTGTTACTTAGATGAGTTTTCTGTAGGCAGCATACAGTTGGATTTTCTTTTTTAATCCATTCTGCTACTCTGTGCCTTTTTATTGGTGAGTTTAATCCGTTTACATTTAGTGTAATTATTGATACTTGTGAGTTCCCTATTGCCATTTTATAGATTGCTTTCTGTTAGTTTTGTGTCTTGTTTGATCCTTCTCTTTCATTTTTCTATCTTTTGTTTTTATTTGGTTGTATTCCATACATCTTTCCTCTGTTGCTATCTTTTTTATCTCATGTGCTTCTGTGGTGGTTTTTTCAATGGTGGTTACCTTTGAGTAATGAAAAGGGTCCCTACCCTGTTCATTGTAGCGAACTATTTTGTGAGTACTTTTGCACTCCATCGTCCTTTGCTACTGTTAATCTCCATCTTCTCCCCCTCTTTCTTTTTGTTGTTGTCACAGTTTAAATTTGGTTTTATTGTGTTCTTCTTGGAGCTTTTACTTGAGGCTCTGTTTTTTTTTGTTCTTTGTATCTGAATGGAGAACCCCCTTTAGTAATTCCTGGAGTGGGGGTTTTCTGATGATAAATTCCCTCATCTTTTCTGTATCTGTGAATGTTTTTATTTCTCCTTCGTATTTGAAGGATAGCTTTGATGGGTATAGTATTCGTGGCTGAAAGTTCCTCTCTTTCAGAACTTTAAATATTGGGGTCCACTCTCTTCTAGCTTGTAGAGTTTCTGCTGAGAAATCTGATGATAATCTAATGGGCCTTCCTTTATATGTTGTATTCTTCTTTTCCCTGGCTGCCTTGAGAATTTTTTCTTTGCTGTTGGTTTGTGTCAATTTCATTATGATATGCCTTGGAGTAGGTTTGTTGGGGTTAAGAAAACTCGGAGTTCTGTTTGCTTCTTGAACTTGAGGCTTTAGTTCTTTCCACAGGCTTGGGAAGTTCTCATCTATTATTTGTTTGAGTATGTTCTCCATTCCATTTTCTCTCTCTTCTCCCTCTGATATACCTATTATTCTTATGTTATTCTTTTTGATGGAGTCAGATAATTCTTGTAGGGCTATCTCATTTTTTTTAATTTTTGAGTCTCTTTCTTCTTCTCTCTGTTGTGCCTCAAGTTGCTTGTCTTCTATTTCACTAATCCTCTCTTCTATCTGACCTGTTCTATTAGCTAAGCTTGTTATTTCATTTTTCAGCTCGTGAATTGAGTTTTTCATCTCTGTTTGATTTGTTTTTATAGTTTCAATTTCCTTGGACATATATTCTTTGTGTTCATTGAGTTGTTTTCTGAGCTCCCTAAATTGCCTTTCTGTGTTTTCTTGTATATCTTGGAGGATTTTTAGGATTTCTATCTTGAATTCTCTGTCATTTAGCTCCAAGGTTTCTAATATATTAAATTTTTTCTCCATAGATTTTTCCTCATCTAGCTGTGTTACCTCTCTTTCTTTTGTATCCATGATATTCGATTTTCTCTTCCTTGATGGCATCTGAGGGTGGTTTTGTTGATAGTATTAATGAGATTTAATAAAGAATAAAAAGTTAAAAAAAAATAACAATAAAAAAAATAAAAAATCGAAAAGAGTTGTTTTTTTTCTTAAAAAAAATTAATAATGAAATAAAGAAAAATAAAATAAAAATTAAAAAAAGGAAATTATTCCCCCCCTCCTTTTTTCCTCTCCTCTCCTCTCCCCTCTTTTTTTGAGAAAATCTTGTGGTGGACTGTGAATTATAACAAACAATGCCTGTGATGGAGGGCCTGAATTGGGGAAAAGTAATAAAGGGGCAAAAAAAAAAAAAAAAAAAAAAAAAAAAAAAAAGAAAAAAAAAAAAAAAAGGAAAGAAAAAAGAAAAAAAGAGCGTATGGACCCACAAAAAGCAAATAAGGAAAAAATTTGGGTCAAGAATGAAATGATTTGCTTTTAGGTGTTGGTTGTCTAAGAGTTATGATGAGAGGAATAAGAGGAAAACAGAAAAATGGGGGGACAAATTAAAAAATTACTATTGTATTTAGTGGAACAAGAACTAGATAATATGGAGAGCCAGGGATGAGAGCACTGCTAGTGAGTTAAAAAGGTGAAGTAAAACCCCCCCCAAATGCCACAAACATAGGTTTGAGTCCCAGATAAGATAATTTGTTTGTTAGTGAGGTTTGAATGAGAGGAGATGTAAAGGAGAAAGGAAGAAACTAATATAGAGGGAGAAAAGAAAGAGAGAGAGAGAAAAAAAGAGGGAACCAGTAAAAGAAGAAAAAAGAAAGGAGAGAGAGAGAGTTAAGGGTTTTGGAGTGCAGCCCTCATAGAGAGAAAGGAAGAGAAGAGAAAAGATAATGGGAGATGTAACACTTATGGGTAGTGTAGTTCAAGGAGAGGAGAGAGTAAGACCGGTAGAGTTAATCGGCCAAATTGGAGGAGGAGAAAAAAGTATCAAGAATGAAGATAAGAGAAACAAACGAACAAATATAATAAAATGGGATAGGTTATAAAGTCTGCAGATTATTCTTGATTTTGAGAGGTTATCTTCTTGCTTTTTCTTTTCTCTCCCTCTTCCTGGTCGGTGACTCTGTACCCCGGGTTCTTCCCCTTTGGCACGCTCAGGTAGAGGTTTGCAGTTGATAAGTCTCTATGGCAATGTCATGTATTGTGCTTTAGTCTCGTTGGCAGTCGAAGCTCAATAGCATTTATAGGCTCCGACAGTGAGAGAGTCCGTGTTCCTGGAGCCTTTCTCCTAATCTTTCCTTCCTTAATTCGTAGCCTGATAATCCAGCTATGGGGTTGCTGCTGCCTCTGCCTGGATAGTAAGAGGCTCAAAGAGCTGGCAACTCCCCACTCTATTTCCACTCATCACAGGGCTCTGGGTAAGGCTCAGTCAGAGCTGCTAGCATAATCAGGCGGCTTTTCTGCCCACTCAAAGACCTCTGGCTCTGCCACTCTGTCTGGTAACACAAGTGGGCGCCCACTTCCGGGGCGCTTGGAGGAAACTCTCACTCACTGTCTGCGACCAGGATATCCGGCCAGCAGTCTCACGCTCTGAGTGAAACCACCAACCGCAGGGAAAAGTTGTAGCGTTGGAATTGAGTCTCACTCCGTCCCCGTGCGCGGCTTTTGCAAGGCGCTGGGGCGGCTCGAGATTCCGCTTTGGCCCACACAAAGGCCCCTGACTCTGCCCCTCTCTGCGATAACACGGGCGCGCACTGCCGAGGCACTCGGAGGAATCGCTCACTCCTTATCTGCGCGCGCAAACCAGGATATGAGGCCGGCCGCAGTTCCCTCTGAGTGAAACCCTCACCAGCACGGAAAATCTCCACCGTTGGAATTGAGTCTCGCTCCGTCCCCGTGCGCGGCTTTTGCAAGGCACTGGGGTGGCTCGAGATTCCGCTTTGGCCCACACAAAGGCCCCTGACTCTGCCCCTCTGTGCGATAACACGGGTGCGCACTGCCGAGGCACTCGGAGGAATCACTCACTCCTTATCTGCGTGCGCAAACCAGGATATGAGGCCGGCCGCGGTTCCCTCTGAGTGAAACACTCTCCAGCACGGAAAATCTCCACTGTTGGAATTAGTTCTCACTCCCTCCCGTGCGTGGCTTTCCCAGGAAGAAATTCTCGCCCACTAACTGCGCACCGACCAGGAGACCGGGTAAAATGGCTGCCCCGCTTGTCTTTCTTTGTTTGGGTTTGGCGCGAGTGTTAGCTTGTATTGCCCGGGTTGCCACAGGATCAGATTTTCCTCGGCTTGGATCTGTGTGCCACAGCCTGGTTCGGCCGTTTGTGCTGCGGCGGCCTGGATCTATTCACCCCCTTTGCCAGCCTCCGTTTCTATATTCACAGTTACCAGAGAAAGCCGCCCTGTTTAGGTTAGTGAGGAAGGAGGAGCATTTCTTACTCCCTATTTCCTTCGGGGTTTGGTTATATATTTAGCCAATTTTTCACTCAATCATACCTTTGGGTGTATTGCGAAGCATCTGGAAGCTCCAAGTATAGGTTTTTCTGTTTCTGGTTGAAGATCTTGTTGAGTTTTGGGGGAGATTTATCGGTATCGCTTCCTACCCCGCCATTACTCTGACGTCATCCAACATCATGATTTTTTTAAAAAAAAATAAGGCAATTTCACATTTGGAATAAAATTGACTTTCTAAATGCCAAAGGAAAGAAAAAACTAGTGAAATAGAAAGAAATCAACTCTGTAATCTTTATTTCTTGTTCTCATCTGTGTATCCACATCCCTTGTTTTCTTTCCCCGCGTGCTCTTTTTCCTGTTAGCCTTACTTTGACACGTATCTTGCAGTTTTTGAATACTTTTCTTTGGGGTGGCTCAGGAACACATGAGATTTCTCTCCCTACCTTAAAAACTTTCACACCATTGCCTTTAGGCCTGTGGAAGTGTCACTTGCTTGATTTTTCACTTACCTCCTGGTCTAGAGGAAGATGTTTGGCTCAGAGGAATCAGAAAAAGAAGGGCCTTGAATTGATTTCAAAGGTTCCTGAAATCACTATCTTGATCTTCAGGGTTCCAAGATAGTAATGCAATCATATAATCAATTCAAGTCTTTGAAAGTCTATGCCTGGGATCTAACTGCATCCTAAGTTTCCCCAAACCAAACTTGTGTTACCTGATTGAATGAATTATTCTATTCCCTATGAAATTTTTCTCCTTAGTCCTGCCTATTCTTAAAAAAATCCCACAATGAGTTTTAAAAAAGATTTTATTTACTCATTTTAGACAGAGAAGGGGAGTGGGGAGGAGCGGGAAGCATCAGCTGATAGTAGTTGCTTCCTGTATGTGCCTTGACTGGGCAGTCCTGGGGTTTCAGACCGGTGACCTCAGTGTTCCAGGTTGACACTTTATCCACTGCACTACCACGCCTCAGGTAGCCCCTACTTGATTTTTCTTAAACAGTACACAAGAGTGTTATACAAATCTGGAATGGGTAGAAAGAAGAGTGGGGAGGCTGAGAGGGAAGGTCTGCTAAGGTAACTAAAATGCTACTTAGTTCACTTTGTCTGTATTACAGAGCTGCCTTGAGCTTTGGTGGAAGTTACCTACATGGCAGCAGGTACAATTCCACCATCAGACTAGCATGATTTATTCTCCCTGGGCCAGTCTGAAGGTCTTCCTATCATTTAATTGCTTTTTTAGACCTTGTATCACAGGCCAGAGCTTGACAAACTATAGCATGGGAGCCCAATTTTGTGTTTCTATCTGATCTACTTCTGAAGAATGGCTTTTACATTTTTAAACAGTTGACCAAAAATGAGAAGAAAAATATATTGTGTGACACATAAAAAATTATATAAAATTCAAAAATTTTTTTATTCTCTAAATAAAATTTTATTGGAACATTGTTTTAACATTGTTCCCAATTGCTTTTATGCTATCACGATAGAGTTGAGTAGTTGGGACTGTTTGGACCACATGGCCTAAGACAGTGGTCGGCAAACTCATTAGTCAGCAGAGCCAAATATCAACAGTACAATGATTGAAATTTCTTTTCAGAGCCAAATTTTTTAAACTTAAACTATATAGGTAGGTACATTGTTATTAACTTAATTAGGGTACTCCTAAGCTGGCCAAAGAGCCGCACTCAAGGGGCCAAAAAGCCACATGTGGCTCGCGAGCCACGGTTTGCCAAACACTGGCCTAAGATATTTGTTGAAGGACTTTTTACAGAAACCATTTGCTGACTCTGTGACTAGTCTTTCTCTCTGCTCCTGTATGCCCTTGTCCATGTGGGCTGTTTTTAACTTGTTTCAGCATACCCCGGAGGCATAGGCCCATTCTTTCAAATGCCCACTGGGGGGAAAATCATTCCCATCAACTCTTTCTATGTTTTAAAGACCTTTACTGAGTTTTGGGGGAGGGACATAAGAAGGGCTCACAGAATAGGTGGTACATCTTGGCATCTTGTTTGCTGTTGCCCTTTTCCTCTCTTCTTCATTTTTAACCTCATTGGAATGACCAAGGATTTCCCCAGGTCACTGGCATGCACTCTCTGGTTCCCTGTGGACTTCAGTGTCAACCCTCAACAGGCTTATTGAGGCATTATTTCCAAACAAAGCTAGTGCTGACCTTGGAAAAGAATACTGGTGAACACAGTTATCTCCACTTCATTTCCATGTGGTGCTCTAGAGATTTAGCCGAGGCTCAGAGCCTTCTCTAGGTGCTAATGACTTCGCTTTCCAATACTCTTAAACTGGATCTAAGTTGGATTGTCAAGTCTTCACGGTGCACTTGATCCATGCATTCTTTCTGACATCAGACCTCTGGAAGGCCTTTCAATTTGAATCCTCTTGCCTCTGTCAATGAAAGAAGAGATCAGAGGCTGTTCTTTCAGATGCTTTCAGCTACTTAAACCCGTAATTAGAGCAGCCTGATTTTTATTATACAATGCTTAGCAATTTAATTTTTAATCAAAACATCACACTCAGAACCGCAGCAAGAATGGTATGTCAGTGATCTATTGTTACATGGGAAGATGGCCCAGCGAGCAGCTGGGATTATTAAAATCTATAGTGGTGTCAGAAATTCTGGCAGGAGTCCTGATTGAGAGTGATTAGAGGATATTTATCCAGATCTTCTGAAAGCTACTCATTGTTCTTCACGTCAGGGTTTTAAGAAGAGAGTTCTTAGAAGAATGATTACAAATAGTAAAATGTGTACATGAAATATATAATATTTTCTTTCAGCATATAGAAAGATAAATCTGGTAAAATATTTGCGTATCACCATATAGTTTTGGTCAAGACAGAGTTGTCATTTTTGTTTCAAATATGTTGGAATACTAGATAGGATATAAAAACATGGGCTCAAAATCTAGAGGAACATCACTGTGGGCAGATATCAAAATGTTTAATTGAGGTTTAAAGTTTAGATTTTTCTGGAATTTAGGTGAATATGCATATGCTTTCTGTTTGATGTCCTGTCCCTTGATCTGGAAATGAGCCAGAAAGAGGCTATTATGATCCTGTGACTAATAGGAATCTGTGAGCCCAGGGTGTTGGGATTCAGTTTCACCACAGCAATCAGATAGGCCTCCCATTGGCTCAGTGACTGAACTGGATTTGCTATATTTCCCCAAATCACAGTGGGGTGAGGACTTTGACTCATCAACGTAAGTCCACCTGGAATGGAGTGGAGAGAAAGAGACAGAGAATGAGCGTGCGAAAGTTTCTACTCAAAAAGACCCCAAGTCTTAAAATTCTACCAAAAGCAGAGAAATTTTTTTTTCTTTTTTTTTTTTTTTTGTAATTTTCTGAAGCTGGAAACGGGGAGAGACAGTCAGACAGACTCCCGCATGCGCCCAACCGGGATCCACCCGGCACGCCCACCAGGGGGTGATGCTCTGCCCACCAGGGGGCAATGCTCTGCCCCTTCGGGGTGTCGCTCTGTTGCGACCAGAGCCACTCCAGTGCCTGGGGCAGAGGCCAGAGAGCCATCCCCAGCGCCCGGGCCATCTTTGCTCCAATGGAGCCTTGGCTGCGGGAGGGGAAGAGAGAGACAGAGAGGAAGGAGAGGGGTAGGGGTGGAGAAGCAGATGGGCGTTTCTCCTGTGTGCCCTGGCCAGGAATCGAACCCGGGACTTCTGCACGCCAGGCTGACGCTCTACCACTGAGCAAAATGGCCAGGGCCAGCAGAGAAATTTTAAGCTAGGAGTGAAGGGAAAATAAATCAACATTGGATGGAAATAATTAGTGCAGATTAAAAAAAAGAGAAATCACAACAAATTTCAAAGCCATAAAACAGAGTGACAGTTTTGACTGTATAGAGATAAAAGACAATTTGTGTTGCACAAGTCATTGCACTGATGGTAGCAGTTAGGATTTGTTTGCTAAAGAAGACTCAGGATCCAACATGACAATCCTCTCAAATATATAGAAAAATTGAAAAAAAATTATATAATATAAGAGGAGTATGAAAATAATGGTCTGCATCCCAGCTAAGGGCAGCCTGACAGCAAGGGGTTTAGAGGGGCCAGGTACAAACTCCAGGTGTCCCCAGGCCTGTACCAGGGTGCATTTATCTCCCAGGCCAAGAACCACTGATGTTTGTATGAAGTGTCTCAGACCCAGGTAACCCCACATGAAGTCTCAGATGGGGCTTCTTTTACCTGGCTGGTCACCTAGGCATATTAGTTACATGTTACCAGTCCCTATGCTAGTTCTTCTAGGGGGTCTCAGTGAGACCAGGCACAAATCATCAGTCTCACTGTTATCAATCAACAACATTAGCAGGCTGGTATAAACTGCTTCAAAACTTACTGGAACCAATGATTGCAAAACAACATTATTAATCAGTTCCCTTCATAACTGGACCAGGGTACTTCAGCAAAAACAGTTCAGGTTAATTCCAGACCTTCAGGAATCAATCCTCACCACACAGGCACCATAAACAAAGTTAAACAGCAAGGGACAAAAGAGAAAAATGAATTGCAAGTTTCAGTGTAGATAAGAGGTCAATTTCCCTCACATATAAAACAGTTCTACTCTTTTTTTTTTAAAATAAATTTTTATTTTAATGGGGTGACATGAATAAATCAGGGTACATACATTCAAAGAAAACATTTCCAGGTTATCTTGTCATTTAGTTCTGTTGCATACCCATCACCCGAAGAGAGATCGTCCTCCGCCACCCTCCATCCAGTTCTCTCTGTACCCCTCCCCCTCCCCCTCTCCCTCCTTCCCTCCCCCCACCCCCCATAGCCACCACACTCCTGTTCATGCCTCTTAGTCTCGCTTTTATGTCCCACCAATGTATGGAATCCTGCAGTTCCTGTTTTTTTTCTGATTCGCTTATTTCACCCCGCACAAAGCTACCAAGACTCCACCATTCCACTATAAGTGATCCGATATCACCCTTTCTCCTAGCTGAATAATATACCATGGTGTATATGTGCCCCATCTTCTTCATCCAGTCCTCTATTTTTTTTACAGTGATTAACAGCCTTTAAGCAAACTCTTGGCCAATACAGCAAGAATCCATGAATGAGTAGTGTCCTTAACATGTTCCCCAAGTCCAAGTTGGCCCCATCACCATGCCAAATCCCTGAAAAATGCAACCCAACCACAGTTCAGTCTGTTAGGAGCTGTCACAGGGAGCAGGAGTCCAGGAAAGTTCCCCACAGGAAAAGTCCGCATGGCACTGGAATTGTTGTCACCATTCTATACTTTGCAGCTCATGTCCAAGTCCCAATGACCGCTGCTTCTAGCTGGTAATGATTCAGGCAGACTGGAAAAAGCCATTTGCAGCATGCGTGGATATGGAGCTTCTGTTCTCCTCTGCCTGGAGAGTTGAGACCAAGTTGCTTTTCCCTGGAGCTCTGTGACTGTGGCCTGGTAAAGAGAACCTTGGGATACACTAAGCTGGGTGGCAAAGGTAAATTTATAATACAAGTTGGCAAAAGGAGGAAAGAGAGCTCTAAATTAAGAGTAGGTCTCAGCCTGAAATATGAATGGGGCATTGAGGTAGGAGGGATAAAGGAAACACTATATATTAAGCAAAGCAGCAGAAAATAGGACTATCAACACCCACAACAGAGATCTTTGAGGGAAGAATAAAAAACCTGACTATTCAGGCAAAACATAGTTAAGTGGCCCTTGTGCAAATGAGATCAGTTTACCTGCTTCTTGGAAGAAATACCCTAGGCTCGTCCACAGTGTCGTAGATGGGGCCGACGGCCCTGGGCTCCTTCAGCCTTCAGTGGCAAACCCCAGCTTTCTGGGCAAGGTTAGGTCATAGGTGGCTGGAGCAGGGCTGGAAGAGACTGAACCCTCCCTTAGAGGAGCGAGGGGGAAGCCCTCCTTCCAGTGTCCCTGTTTCCTCACAGCAGAGGCGTGTAAGCCTGGCAGGCTTTAGCTCAATGACCTTCCTTTCCACTATTGAAGCAGGACCCAGATGGCATCCTATGAGACCCTTTGGGGTGTTGGAGCCTTTAAGGGTGTATCCTAAAAGCTGGTAGTTCCCCTGATCTCTATTGGGCTTTTTCTGCCTCTAGGTATCTTAAAAGCCATTCTCAGAAGATCTCGCTGAGGAGTTTGAGGATCCCCTTCTGCCTATATAAATCTTTTCCATATATCTGGAGCTATTTGGAAAAAAGACAGAACAGTGTTATTAGCTAGATCTAATAAAGAAGGTAGTAGTTTGCAGGCGAAAAAGATTTGGTGTCTCCTGTTCATCAGCATTCAAAGGAAATGTAAATTTTTTTTTTTTTTAAGTAAAAAGCATGATATGGTAGACCTGTCGGAGTCATTGGCCTGGTATGCAGGATTCCCGGGTTCGATTCCCAGCCAGAGCACACAGGAGAAGCGCCCATCTACCTCTCCACTCCTCCCCCTCTCCTTCCTCTTGGTCTCTCTCCTCCTGCCCGCAGCCAAGGTTCCACCGGAGCAAATCCACCCTGGACCCTAAGGATGGCCCCATGGCCTCTGCCCCAGTCGCTAAAATGGCTCCGGTTGTAACAGAGCAACATCCCAGAGGGGCAGAGCATTCCCCCCGGTAGGCATGCCATGTGGATCCCAGTCAGGCACATGCAGGAGTCTGTCTGACTGCCTCTCCATCCCCATCCTCAGAAATATACAAAAAATAAATAAATAAAAGAAAAAATACTAAAAAAAAAAAGGGGGGGGGCATTCCCTTGTGCTAAAGCACCAGGGAGCATGGAGTGAGCTTGAGTATGTCCTATGAAACATGGAGCTCTATGTTTACATATAAGTCTTTGAAGAAGGAGGAACTGCTGAAATAGTTTATCAGCATTTGTCCCTAAGACAGCAGTCTTTATAGTGGGAACACCATATGTAAATATTTGCTGTCTGTCTATAGATTAAGGGGGGAATATGGCAAATGCTGAAAAGCCATGATCTTTGTGCCCCTCCCCTCCCCCAACCCCCTCCCTCTCCTTCCCCCACCCTGTAACCCCCACACTGTTGTTCATGTCTCTGAGTCTCATCTTTATGTCCCACCTATGTGTGGAAACATATAGTTCTTAGTTTTTTCTGATTTACTTCTTTCACTCAGTATAATGTTATCAAGGCCCATCCATGTTGTTGTAAAAGATCCGATGTCATCATTTCTTATGGCTGAGTAGTATTCCATAGTATATATATACCAAAGCTTTTTAATCCACTCGTCCTCTGATGGACACTTGGGCTGTTTCCAAATCTTTGCTATTGTGAACAATGCTGCCATAAACATGAGGGTGCATTTCTTCTTTTCAAACAGTGCTATGGTGTTCTTGGGGTATATTCCTAACAGTGGTATAGCTGGGTCAAAAGGCAGTTCGATTTTTAATTTCTTGAGGAATCTCCATACTGTTTTCCACAGTGGCTGCACCAGTCTGCATTCCCACCAGCAGTGCAGGAGGGTTCCCTTTTCTCCACATCCTCGCCAGCACTTATTCTGTGTTGTTTTATTGATGAGCGCCATTCTGACTGGTGTGAGGTGGTATCTCATTGTGGTTTTAATTTGCATTTCTCTAATCATTAGTGATGTTGAACATTTTTTCATATGCCTATTGGCCATCTGTGTGTCCTCTTTGGAGAAGTGTCTATTCATTTCTTTTGCCCATTTTTGGATTGGATTGTTTGTTTTCCTGGTATTAAGTTTTACAAGTTCTTTATAAATTTTGGTTATTAACCCCTTATCAGACGCTATGTCAAATATATTCTCCCATTGTGTAGTTTGTCTTTTTATTCTGTTCTTATTGTCTTTAGCTGTGCAGAAGCTTTTTAGTTTGATAAAGTCCCATTTGTTTATCCTGTCTTTTATTTCACTTGCCTGTGGAGACAAATCAGCAAATATATTGCTGCGACAGATGTCAGAGAGCTTACTGCCTATGTTTTCTTCTAAGATGCTTATGGTTTCACAGCTTATATTCAAGTCTTTTATCCATTTTGAGTTTATTTTTGTCAGTGGTGTAAGTTGGTGGTCTAGTTTCATTTTTTTGCAGGTAGCTGCCCAGTTTTCACAACACCATTTGTTGAAGAGGCTTTTACTCCATTGTATTGTCTTACCTCCTTTGTCAAATACCAGTTGTCCATAGAGCTGTGGGTTTATTTCTCAGTTCTCTGTTCTGTTCCATTGATCTATGTGCCTGTTCTTATGCCAGTACCATGCTGTTTTGAGTACAATGGCCTTATAATATAACTTGATATCTGGAAGTGTGATACCTCCCGCTTTTTTCTTCCTTTTCAGGATTGCTGAGGCTATTCGTGTTCTTTTTTGGTTCCATATAAATTTTTGGAATATGTGTTCTATGTCTTTGAAGTAAGTTATTGGTATTTTCATTGGTATTGCATTGAATTTATAAATTGCTTTGGGTAATATAGACATTTTAATGATGTTTATTCTTCCTAACCATGAGCACGGTATATGCCTCCACTTATTCGTATCTTCCCTGATTTCTTTTATCAATGTTTTATAATTTTCTGAGTACAAGTCTTTAATCTCCTTGGTTAGATTTATTCCTAGGTACTTTATTTTTTTGGTTGCAATGGTAAAGGGGATTGATTCCCTGATTTCTCTTTCTGACAGTTCATTATTAGTGTATAAAAATGCCTCTGATTTCTGAGTATTGATTTTATATCCTGCCACCTTGCCAAATTCTTTTATCAGGTCTGGTAGTTTTTTGACTGAGACTTTAGGGTTTTCTATATACAATATCATGTCATCTGCAAATAATGATAGTTTTACTTCTTCTTTTCCAATTTGGATGCCTTTTATTTCTTTTTCTTGTCTGATTGCTGTGGATAGGACTTCCAGAACTATGTTGAATAAGAGTGGTGAAAGGGGGCACCCCTGCCTTGTTCCTGATCTTAAGGGGATTGCTTTTAATTTTTGCCCATTGAGTATGATGTTGGCTGTGGGTTTGTCATAGATGGCCTTTATCATGTTGAGGTATGTTCCCTCTATTCCCACTTTGCTGAGAGTTTTGATCATGAATGGGTGCTGGACTTTATCAAATGCTTTTTCTGCATCTATTGAAATTATCATGTGGTTTTTCTCCTTTCTTTTGTTTATGTGATGAATCACATTGATTGATTAGTGAATATTGTACCAGCCTTGCCTCCCAAGAATAAATCCTACTTGATCATGGTGTATGATTTTTTCCATATATTGCTGGATCCGGTTTGCTAATATTTTGTTGAGGATTTTTGCATCTAAGTTCATCAGGGATATTGGCCTATAATTTTCTTTTTTTGTGTTGTCTTTGCCTGGTTTTGGAATCAGAATTATGTTCGCCTCATAAAAGGAGTTTGGAAGTCTTCCTTCCGCTTGAATTTTTTGAAATAGCTTGAGAAGGATAGGAGTTAGTTCTTCTTTGAATATTTGGTAGAATTCACTTGTGAAGCCATCAGGCCCAGGACTTTTCTTTTTTGGGAGTTTTTCGATAGCTGTTACAATCTCATTTGTTGTAATTGGTCTGTTTAGGTTTTCTGATTCTTCCAGATTGATTTTTGGAAGATTATATGATTCAAGGAAATTGTCCATTTCATCTAGGTTGTCTAGTTTTTTGGCGTACAGTTCTTCATAGTATTTTCTTACAATATTTTGTATTTCTGTTGTGTCAGTTGTTATTTCTCCACTCTCGTTTCTAATTTTATTTATTTGAGTCCTCTCTCTTTTTTTCTTGGTGAGTCTTGTAAAAGGTTCATCGATCTTGTTTACCTTTTCAAAGAACCAGCTCCTGGTTTCATTGATCCTCTGTATTGTTTCTTTAGCCTCTATGTCATTTATTTCTGCTCTGATCTTTAATATTTCCTTCCTTCTACTAGCTCTGGGCTTTACTTGCTGTTCTTTTTCTAGTTCTTTTAGATGCAGGGTTAAGTTGTTTATTTGAGCTTTTTCTAGCTTCTTGAGGTATGCCTGTAATGCTATAAACTTCCCTCTCAGGACTGCTTTTGCTGTGTCCCATAAATTTTGAATTGATGTATGCTTATTATTGTTTGTTTCTAGGAATTTTTTAATTTCTTCTTTGATCTCAATGTTAACCCATTCATTGTTTAATAACGTGCTATTTAGTTTCCAAGTGTTTGAATGTTTTTCAATTTTTCTATTGTGGTTGATTTCTAGTTTAATGGCATTGTGATCAGAGAAAGTGCTCGATATGATTTCAGTCTTCTTAAATTTGTTGAGCCTGCTTTTGTGCCCTAACATGTGGTCTATTCTAGAGAATGTACCATGAGCGCTTGAAAAGAATGTATATTCTGCTGTTTTAGGGTGAAAGGTTCTGAAGATATTTATTAAATCGAGTTGATCTAATATGTCCTTTAAGTCTGCTGTTTCTTTGTTAATTTTCTTTCTTGAGGATCTAATGATGTTAATGGGGTATTGAAATCTCCTACTATTATAGTATTGCTTTTGATCTCGCCCTTTAAGTCTATCAAAGTCTGCTTTATATATTTAGGTGCTCCTATATTAGGTGCATAGATATTTATAATGGTTATATCTTTCTTTTGTATTGCTCCCTTTATCATTATGTAGTGACCTTCTTTATCTCTAACTATGGTCTTTGTTCTAAAGTCCATTTTGTCTGATATAAGTATTGCTACCCCAGCTTTTTTTTCATTTCCATTTGCGTGAAATATTTTTTTCCATCCTTTTATCTTCAGTCTGTGTGCATCTTTTGATTTAAGGTGTGTCTCTTGTAGACAGCATATGTATGGGTCCTGTTTTCTTATCCACGCAGCTACCCTATGTCTCTTGATCGGATCATTTAATCCATTAACATTTAAGGTTATTACTGATATGTAATTGTTTGTTGCCATTTTTTTTTCTTTAAAACTGTTTTTCTCTTTTGCTATATTCTTTTTTTTCCTTTGATCTGTTTACAAGAGGTCCCTTAGCATTTCTTGCAGCCTTGGTTTGGTTGCAGTGAAATCCTTGAGTTTTTTTTTGTCTGTAAAGCTTTTTATTTCTCCTTCAATTTTAAATGATATCCTTGCTGGATAAAGTAGTCTTGGTTGTAGGTTCTTGTTCTGCATTACTTTGAATATTTCTTGCCATTCCCTTCTGGCCTCAAGTGTTTCTGTTGAAAAGTCAGAAGACATCCTTATGGGGGCTCCTTTGTAGGTGATAGTCTTTTTTTCTCTAGCAGCTTTTAATATTTTCTCTTTATCATTTAGCTTTGGTAATTTAATTATGATGTGTCTTGGTGTTGGTTTCTTTGGGTTTCTCCTTAATGGAGTTCTCTGTGCTTCCTGAACATGTGAAATGTTTTCCTGCCTTAATTGGGGGAAGTTTTCTGCTATAATATGTTTGAACAAAGTCTCTATCCCTTGTTCTTTCTCTTCTTCTTCAGGAACCCCTATGATGCGGATGTTATTTCTCTTCATGTTGTCACAGAGCTCTCTTAGAGTTTCCTCAGACTTTTTGAGTCTCTTTTCTTTTTTCTGCTCTGCTTCCATGCCTTTATTTATTGTGTCCTCTAACTCACTGATTTGATTCTCTGCTTCATCCATCCTGCTTTTAATTCCTTCCATTGTATTCTTTATTTCAGATATTGTATTTGTCATTTCTGTCTGATTCTTTTTTATTATTTCAATGTCCTTTTTTATATTTGTTATCTCTTTATTTAGGTTTTCGTAATGGCCATCTATGGTGGTTCTAATATCTTTGAGCATCCTAACAATCGTTATTTTAAACTCTGCATCTGGTAATTTGGTTATATCTGATTCACTTAGGTCCTTTTCTGGGGATTTCTCTTGGTTTATTTGTGTTGTATTTCTCTGCCTCCGCATTTTCTCTTCACGAGAGTGGCTGTGATCACGTGCTCGGGTGCACAAGGGTTGGTGGCCTTGGCCTTTGCCCCGCCCCTGTGTGTGACGTTATGCTCGGACCTGAGGGCACTGGCGAGCACCTTTGCTCAGCTGCGGGTCTCCGCCTGTTTCCGGGCTTTTGCCCTGCCCCTGCAGGATGATCCCACTCAAGGAACAGCTGCTAGCCTTGGCTCTACCGCCAGGCAGGGCTGCGTGCCCAAGCTCATCTTTGTAGTGGAACTCCGCCTCTTCTGGGCTTTTGGCTCCACCCTCGTGGGAGGAGCCGGCTACCAAGTCAGACAAGCCTGGTTTGCATGGGCGGGGCAGGGATGTGCTCCTCTGCCCTTGCTCCGGGGCTGGTTTCTACCCTTTCTGGGTTTCCCGCCCTTCTCCCGGAGGCTGGATTACAGGCTGCCTGCAGCTGAGCTTGGCCGCTTTTGCACGCCCCCTTCTCCCTAGCGGGGCAAGATTGAGCTCACACCTGAGCCCACTGGTGGCCAGCCGGCTTCCAACCCTGCCAGCAGATCCACGCTTTTGTCTCCCGCTGCCGCCCACCCTCCGGCATGCCCTCAGCCGCGTGGGTGGGGGTGTTGCAGCTCGGACCCTAAGACTCACTACTGTAGATCCAAAAGCTCCCTCCTTCTATGCGACTCTGCTCTGAATGCCGCGGGGGAGCTTGTTTGGCTGCTCTCCTGCTTCCCTTTGCTGGTATTGCTGTTTCTGGGGGAAATATTCACTTCAGCTTTGGGGAGTGACTCGTCCCAGGGGTTAGGGTGGCTATCTCCCAAAATGTTTCTCCCTATGCCTCCTAGATTGCACTCTCTTCCTGTTACTGTGGTTTTCTCCTCTCTCCTCCCGTCCCCAAGAGCCCCGGGTGAGTGTTTGTGAGAGAGATGTTCTTCGTGGTCCCTTTAAGAAGGATCCTGGGTCTGAGAAATCAGACTCTCTCACAAACAGTATCCTGACTTGTTTCCAGCTAAATACTGTCCTTACGCCTCTTCTGGGCTCTGGGGCTGCAGGCTGGGGCTTTGTTCCTGGGGCTCAGGACCCTTCCCCCTCTGCTAAACTCACTTCCCACCACGCGAGTCTCTCCCTGCTGCCGTTCGCTCCGAGAAGCTGGGCAGCCCTCTCCGCGTTTCCGCTTTTCCTACCAGTCTCTGTGTGGCTTCTTCAGCGTTCCTTGGTTGAAGAGTCCTTTTAGTTTAGTCCAAAGTTGGTTTTTCCAGCTGATAGTTCATAAAATTAGTTTATAATCCACATTGGTTCTGGGAGGTAGATGCTGGTACGTCTGCCTACTCCAGCGCCATCTTGTCTTTCCCTAAAACAGTTCTACTCTTTAAGAAAAAAAAAACCATATTATGAATTGAATATTAGGACCTTTGAAAGGGCTCATGTAAGTGTTGGGCCCTGAAGTCTAAGTTTTGATGGCCTCCTGGAAAACCCACCTGTGTGGGTGGTATTATGTGTGGCGGCTACCGCAGTAGTCTTGGCAAGAAATAACGAAGACTCGATGTGGAACTAGCGAAGGGGACTAGGAAGGAGGGACAAACATAAGACTCTGTAGAGCAGTGGTAGTCAACCTGGTCCCTACCGCCCACTAGTTGGCGTTCCAGCTTTCATGGTGGGCAGTAGCGGAGCAACCAAAGTATAAATAAAAAGATAGATTTAACTATATAGTAAGTTGTTTTATAAAGATTTATTCTGCCAAACTTAGCGAAAATCCGACATAAAGTACTTGGTAAGTAATTATTATTATATGCTTTAACTTGTTGTAACTCTGCTTTATAAATTTTATAAAGTAAAGTCCCCTACTTTATAAATCACCATTACTATGGAACCGGTGGGCAGTTAGAAAATTTTACTACTAACAGAGATACACAAGTGGGTGGTAGGTATAAAAAGGTTGACTACCCCTGCTGTAGAGGTAAGAGTGTAGTGCTTGGCAACTGAGAAACTAAAAATACAGAGATTTACGTCATCTGCTGGAGGCAAAGAAGAGGAGACAAAGCTGGTTCTGCGCTTTACAGCTTAAAAGTGACAAGATGGATGGGCTGACATAAACCGAACAATGTAACACAAGGGGAGGCTCAGGTTTTCAAAGGAAGAGGATGCAATCAATTTGGAACAGAGCAAGTTTGAGATTGTTGAAGTAAAAATACCCAGCAAGTCATTGAAAATGTAAAATTAGAGATTGGGGAAGAAGCCTGAATGTGGGGTCACCTCTGTCAATATGAGTGTCGTGTGAGAATGAGATCATCAAGGGAGAGGATGCAGAGAGATCCGAAGTCTTTGAATGGAGCTGCCTCCTCATTTGGATAAATGGAAAAATGCTGCATGTAGAACTGATATGCTATCTGGATGTTCTTATTTGCTTTCTGGCTGCCAAATTTTTCTATGGCTATCCCTTAACTTGAGGAGGTTATTTGGAATGAAACTACTTTTTATGGTACTTTATTATCCATTAGAAGTTGTTGATATCCACTAGAAGTTATTGAAATATAACATTTAAATCAATATATATTTATTCTGACTTTAAACACTCATTTCTTCAGTTGACATTCACTATGTTTTTTAGTGTCCTTTCGTGCAGTTATGAAAATTTATATATTTATGCTTTTCTCCCCCACCTCCCGACAGATAACTTTATATCTGTCTTATTTCTCTAGTATTTAGAATTTCTCTACCTCAGAAGGGGTCAGACTTCTAGAACTTGAAGGAAAAAACAACTCTTGAGAGGCATGTAATTATAAGTAATAGTTACATTTGTTTATTGTAATTACTATTCCATTTTAGGGCTTCTGTCTGCCCCATGGTGATTCCTTCTGACACTAACAGGAACTTAGAAGTTTGATACAAGCCTCTGGAAAAAAAACCACATATATTTCTTGAGAGTGTTTGTTTAATTATCTGATTTCAAACGACTGGTGCAAGAAACTGTGATATTCAGGATGTTGCTATCTATCCAATTAGTTACCTTTCTTTTTTTAAGAAACCTAGTTATAATATACATCATATTTTCCCTATTATGTCTTTCTATTGCTTTAATGATTTTTTCCATAAGTTCTCTCAGTAATTATTTTTGCTGAGTATTTTGAGAAGCATATTTTCCTTCCCAGCATTCTTGGGATTTATTTGAAACATGGGAGAAGTGCCTTTGCCAGAGAGTTTAATAGAAAAAAATGCTATAATCCTGTAGTTTCTAGCATAGTTCATTATCAGAAACACCTAGGAGGCTAAAATCATACAGATTTACATCATCTGCAACCATTAATGTCACTGTCAACCATTGAAGTCTTTTCTTGGGTTGACGTGTAATACTTTTCTTCTTTCCCTTCCTGCATTTTACTGACATATTTAATCAGTTCATATGGCTCAATGTATCATCAATATTCTGATAATCCCCAGATTTATGTCTTCTGTCCAGTTCTTTTGCCCAAAGTCAACTACATGGTTGGCATTTCCACTTGGGTCATTCACTTGTATATCATAGTGAACAAGTCCTGAACTCTTGATATTTTACCCCACCTAACCTGTTTTTCTTCATCTCTTTATCAGGGAATAGCCGCCATAGATTCAGATATGTAGGGACCATCCTTGATTCTTCTTTCTCCCATTCCCCATCTCTACTCTACACCAGTCGTTAGCAATTCCTGCAGATTCTTTTTATGATATTGCTGGAAGCTGTCCATTTCCACTGCTGTTAACACCATCTGAGCTTTGATGTTCTCTCATGTGGACTATTGCAGCAGTCCCCTAATTGGATTCCCTGCCTCATTCTTGCCTCCCACATCCAGTGGTCAGTGGGCGAAAACTGGTTTTATATTGGTTCACCCGGAAACACACATACAGAAACTATTGGTACTTGGTTCTCATCTCCAGAAATCCTGATTTGATTGGCTTAGGGGTGTGGTCTGGGTATGAGGGATTTAAATGATTTTCCCAAGTGATTATAATGTGCAACCGAAGTTGAGACGCACTGCTCCATTCTACATGCAGCACAGACAGCCAAATCCTTAACGCTAAATCTTTCTGCTTAAAACCTCTCATTGTCCTTTTCTTGACCTCAAATATCCAATAGCATCCCTTTCCTATGCTGATTATATTTCAGACACCATTGCATCTTTTGATCCTCTGAACTAATGGTGCATCCCCATCTCTTTTTCTACTTACTTTGTCTTGCTTTTGATCAGCTTTCTTCCTTCCCATGTACACCATTCCATGCAGTGAATCTTGGAAGTGACTAGGTGCATGTTACTTGTTTTTTGTTCTTCTGTAAAGCAATCTGGTCCCATCTTTCCATTAAAATTTGGATTGGAGGACCCCTTCTTGTATTCCATCCCTACTCCCATGTTGTGGTTAGGAACATGACTTGGGATTTGAGAGTACTCATTTAGCCTCCAGTTAAGGACTAATTAGCATCTCCTCTGATACTTTTTGGCTGAAAATATTACAAATTGTAAACTGCTGGATTGTAAACCTGCTGCTCTCTTTTGTGGCTGCATGCATTGTCATCTCCAAGTGGCAGAGAAAGGGACCAATTGTATCAAGAAATGAAAAGCCTTGAGATGCAGGGATTTTTTTGGGTTTTTTTTTTAGACTTTATTTGTTCATTTTAGAGAAAGAGAGAAGGGGGGAGGAGCAGGGAGCATCAACTCCTCTATGTGCTTTGACAAGGTAAGCCCAGGGTTTTGAACCGGTGACCTCAGCGTTCCAGGTTGACATTTTATCCATTGCGCCACCACAGGTCAGGTGAGATGCAGGTTTTTCATTTATGTGATCTCACTTAATCCTCACAATAACCCATTAGATTATCTGTTGCTATCCCTATTTTGTTGATGATGAGTGAACTCTAGAGAAATTACTATGTTTACACCCAATACTTTCATTTTAGATATAAGAAATATTAGCCTTAAAAATAAATGTCTGAGGTATTTTACAATATTAATTCTCTCTATCGAAGGATAAGTTTATCTTAAATATTTTAGATCAGTACACAAAAACCAGGTTTTAAGAATGTGCATAAATTTTTACTAACACTGTTGCACAAACAGGACATGTGATTGTATAAAAGGTTAGGGGTGATGGTTGTTGGCAGATTTATTACATGGCTCGAGGTATTGTTGGCACTGATGGACTATGTCATCAGTTAAGACAGTGCTTTTCACAACTTAATGAGAATAGGAATCACTTGGAATCTTGTTGAAATGCAGCTGCTGATTCAATATAGTGTGTCCGTAAAGTCATGGCGCACTTTTGACCGGTCACAGGAAAGCAACAAAAGACAATAGAAATGTGAAATCTGCACCAAATAAAAGGAAACCCTCCCAGTTTCTGTAGGATGATGTGACAGCATGTGCGCATGCGCAGATGATGATGTAACACCGTATATATAGCGGAGCAGCCCACGGCCATGCCAGTCGAGATGTGGACGGTACAGAGGAAAGTTCAGTGTGTTCTGTGGCTCGCTAAATTCGAATCCGTGACCAAAGTGCAACGTGAATATCGGTGCATTTATAATGAAGTGCCACCACATAGGAATAACATTACTCGGTGGAATAAGCAGTTGAAGGAAACCGGCAGTTTGGTGGAGAAACCCCGTTCTGGTAGGCCATCAGTCAGTGACGAGTCTGTAGAGCAGGGGTCCCCAAACTATGGCCTGCAGGCTGCATGCGCCCCCCTGAGGCCATTTATCTGGCCCCTGCCGCACTTCTGGAAGGGGCACCTCTTTCATTGGTGGTCAGTGAGAGGAGCACAGGATGCAGATGCACAGGAGTACTGTATGTGGCGGCGCCGCAAAGCGGGGCATTGCTCACGTACAGTACTACTTCCGGTGACGTGGGACGCATGCGTCACGGCTCCAGAAGCATGTCATATCACTTGTTACGGCTAGCAGTGACAAATATGGAACCAGACATTGACCATCTCGGTAGCCAAAAGCAGGCCCATAGTTCCCATTGAAATACTGGTCAGCTTGTTGATTTAAATTTACTTATTCTTTATTTTAAATATTGTATTTGTTCCTGTTTTTTTTTTTTTTTTACTTTAAAATAAGATATGTGCAGTGTGCATAGGGATTTATTCATAGTTTTTTTTATAGTCAGGCCCTCCAATGGTCTGAGGGACAGTGAACTGGTCCCCTGTGTAAAAAGTTTGGGGACCCCTGCTGTAGAGGCTATATGGGATAGCTACCTAAGGAGCCCTAAAAAACCTGTGCATGAAAAAAAAAATGTGCATGAGTGCACATCGAACTGCACTGAATAACTATGAAACTGGGAGAGTTTTCCTTTTATTTGGTGCAGATTTCACATTTCTATCATCTTTTGTTGCTTTCCTGTGACCGGTCAAAAGTGCACCATGACTTTACAGACACACTGTATGACAGGGGTGGGGCCTGATATTCTGTGTTTGTAACAAGTTCCTAAGTGATGCTGGTGCTGCTGGTTCCTGAGTCACTGTCTGAGTAGCAAAGTTACACTATCAGTGATGTAAAGTAGATTTATTGCACCAATCTCTCCAGAGCCTTCTGAAAGATTATAGCCTCCACTGTATTCATACTCAGTTGAATACCACACACAATTCATTGACACTTAAAAGAAGGTACCTATATCAGAATTGATGCTCATGTGGTTATTTTAACACTTAGATACTCATTGTCCAGTCAATCTGGGAAAATTCTCTAATGCTTCTGGCATTCTGGGTGAGAAATAAATTCTTACAGACCAGTAAGTTGAAGCTCTGGTGATCGGCAGGCTCCGGGAGGAACACAAATGATGTAAGTGAAGAATCCCTGTAGAGAGAAGATATTGCCACATAACAAGTTCTTCTCAAATCTCAACACAAGATACAAAGTATCAGAATTAGTTGACTCTTGCTATTCAAGTGTAGAATCATCCTTGGTAAATAGAACCCTTTAACACCTACATTTTTAAACAGTTTTTTTCACCCCAAACAGAGAAAGCATTTTCTTTCTTTCCATGTCTCTCCAGCTGGTTTCTTAGGAAACACAATTTATTTTATCAGTCTATAAATAAAGTAACTTTCAGGGCGGAGGGGAGTTCACATTTATGAAAAGCTGAAAACCTTGGAGTCCCTCTGCCAAATATGTCACGAGGAAAAACGTCACTCAGTGACAGTAGGTACATAACAAAATTAATGCATTTAATGTTTCGTAAGAATTTACAAAGTTGAAGTTTTCGGATAGTTTTTAACTTTAGGAAAGGCCATATTCTTAAAAATAGTACCATTCACCTTGTAACTAGGCCTGTGGGACAGCACTATTTCTTTTGTCTTTTGGGAAGCATCGTCAATCTGAGGTCTTGGGGAATGAGTACAAGGTAATTGTTGCTTTGTGCTTGGTGAAATGTGAAGATAATGTCTTCGTACAAATAGATTGACAGTAATTTTGAAGGTTGTAGCAGAAAGGTAAGCAAAAGGCATTAATTTAAACCGAGCTGAGAGAATGAGTTTGCTGGGCAGTCGTGAACAGGTTCCAATATTTCAAAAGAAGTCTAAAGCAGGGGTCAAGAACCTATGGCTCGTGAGCCAGGTGTGGCTCTTTTGATGGCTGCATCTGGCTCGCAGACAAGTCTTTAATAAAAAAGTAATAAACGTTAAAAATATAAAACATTCTCATGTATTACAATCCATTCATTTCCTACTGCTCATGTTCATGGTTGCGGGTGGCTAGAGCCAATCACAACTGTCCTCCGGGACAACACCAAATTTTTATTGGATGATGCGTAAGGTACACAGGTTGTTGTATGGCTCTCATGGAGTTACATTTTAAAATATGTGGTGTTCATGGCTCTCTCAGCCAAAAAGTTTCCCGACCTCTGGTCTAAAGGAAATTCTTTACTGATTAGGCAATAGGAGCTTGTTACAACATCATGGCTCTTTAATTTTGGCTAGTATTATAGAATTTAATGAGATAACACTGGTTACCTGAAGCCAATTGGAAGTACTGATGGGGACTTATATGCCTTTGTTTAAAAACGAGATAATTATTAATTGTAATATGATGGAATAAGCCTCTCAAAATATTGGATTGATGTAGACTTGGAGTAATGCAAACTCATTTGAAAGTTGAAAAGTTTGGGGGCTATTATTAAAACTTAAACATATTACCTCTTAGGAGATGCATCTTAATCCAATAAACTTATCTGTGGTCAGTCAGCAAATATTTAATGAACATCTTCATGTGCCAGACACTGGGCTGTGCTTTTTGGGGTAGAGTTATGAAGATGTCATGGTCATTGTTCTTATGATACCTATGAAAGGAAAGGGAATCGTTAAAGAAATAACTAACTATACACAGTGTTAAGTTACTATAAAGGCTTTTAATACTAAATAAAATGTTAATACACTTTATTTTCTTATTATATATTTAATTTAAACTATAAGATTCTGAAAAGAAACCTACAAATAGTGATCTGTCACTAATAAAGGCCGTGAATGACCCTGTATATCTGTCTGATGCACACCCATTGGCTTTGTTCTTATTCCGCACACGTGTCCTCTGTAATTTTTTCCTTGAAGTGTATTTCCCATAGGCAGTGTTCATAAAAGCGTTAGTGTCTCAGACAGTTTGTGAAATGAATCCATTTCACCAAAACAGCATGTGTCATGTTTATTTTAACTTCTGAATTCTCAACCCAGATATTTTCCATTTTCAGGCTCAGAGTTCAAGCTCATGCCCTTCCGCAGTGAACAGCTGTTGACTATTTGCATTTGGCACTTTGTTTTCTGAATCCAATTTTGGTTTGCTCTTCTCATCATTTGTTCATCTTGGTTGTCATAGAGAGACATAAATGATCTCTGTTTATTCACTCTGGATAACCCTTCTTTTACTGTTTTTCAAATTATGCAGCCATTTTTACATTTCTTTAAATGCCTGAATATTGATTTTAGTAATTCAACTTTCAGAAACACAAAAATTATTTAAGGAAACTAATGCTCAGAACAAATTACATTTAATAGTTTTTTTATATGTAGCATTTTAATTTTAGAATTGGTGGCTGTGGATAGTTGGCTCAGCAATAGAGCACTGGCCCCACCTGTGGAAGTCCTGGGTTTGATTTCCGGTCAAGGCACACAGGAGAAGTGCCCATCTGCTTCTCTACCCCTCTCCCTTCCCTTCTCTCTCTCTCTCTCTCTTTCTCTCTTCCCCTCCTGCAGCCATGGCTCGGATGAGCAAGTTGGCCCCAGGTGCTGAGGATGGCTTCCGGGCGCTAAAATAGCTCAGTTGCTGAGCAACAGAGCCACAGTCCTAGATGTGCAGAGCATCAGCTCCAGATGGGAGTTTCTGGGTGGATGCTGGTTGGGGCACAAGCGGGAGTCTGTCTCTCTGCCTCCTTGACTCTCACTTAATTAAAAAAATGATAATTTTAGAATTGGTGACACATGTTTGATATTTTATATTGTAGAATAGAGGTTAATGGGAAGTGTTCTAACCTTCTCTCCTTTCATACAACAGTATTGGAAGTATTCTAATAATTTTTTAAAAATTAAAGTATAGCCTGACTGGGCAGTGGCACAGTGGATGGAGTGTCGGACTGGGATGTGGAGGACCCAGGTTCGAGACCCTGAGGTCGCCAGCTTGAGCACGGGCTCATCTGGTTTGAGCAAAAGCTCGCCAGCTTGGACCCAAGGTCGCTGGCTTGAACAGGGGGTTACTCGGTCTGCTGAAGGCCTGCAGTCAGGGCACATGTGGGAGGGCGGTCAATGGGCAACTGGAGTATTGCAACGAAAGACTAGTGGTTGATGCTTCTCATCTCTCTTAGTTCCTGTCTGTCTGTCCCTCTCTCTGACTCTCTCTCTGTCTCTGTAAAAAAAAGAAAAAAAAAGAAAAATTATAGTTAACATATTATATATATATATATTTTTGTACTTTTCTGAAGTTGGAAACAGGGAGACAGACTCCCACATGCGTCCGACCGGGATTCACCCAGCATGCCCACCAGGTGGCGACGCTCTGCCCATCTGGGGTGTCGCTCTGCCACAACCAGAGCCATTCTAGCGCCTGAGGCAGAGGCCACAGAGCCATCCTCAGCGCCCGGGCAAACTTTGCTCCAATGGAGCCTTGGCTGCGGGAGGGGAAGAGAGAGACAGAGAGGAAGGAGAGGGGGACACATATAATATTATATTAGTTTCAGGTGTATAACATAATGATTCAACATTTGTATACCTTATAATATGGTCTATTTCTTAAACTGCATGATGAATTTATATTATTTAGTATATATTATAATTGTATTATTTAGTAAAAATTAATAAGAACTAAGATGAGAGGTTATTTACTTTAACAATAGAAACTGGAGAGAACTATGGACTCTGGAGCTTTCGAGAATTTAAAGGCCACAATTAAGCATTACACTTTGTTTTCATTGACCACACACACAAGAAGTGAATATTTACATAGTATTTACCATGGCACTAAATTTCAATCAAATTTATTTTATTGAATTTATGTCTGCTTCCTAAAATGTTCAGAGATTTTTTATAAAGTTGACAACTTTATTATAATAATTCAAGGACTGACTTGAAGGCCAGAGTTAAATGTAATGGTAAAATTTCATTTATTAGAATATCTGTCGCCACCTGACCAGGCAGTGGTGCAGTGGATAGAGCATCAGACTGGGATGCAGACAACCTAGGTGTGATATCCCAAGGTCGTTGGCTTGAGCACAGGCTCATCTGGTTTGTGCAAGGCTCACCAGCTTGAGCCCAGGTCTCTGGCTTGAGCAAGGGGTCACTTGGTCTGCTGTAGTCCACCAGTCAAGGCACATATGAGAAAGCAATCAATGAACAACTAAGGTGTTGCAACAAAGAATTGATGCTTCTTATCTCTCTCCCTTCCTGTCTGTCTCTATCTGTCCCTCCCTCTGTCTCTCTCTGTCTCTGTCACACACACAAAAAGTAAATACTTAGAATATCTGTGGCAGAAAAACTTGTGTTTATCTTAATTTATAAGTTACATTTGCCATAAATGGTTGGTTTCAAGCATCAACTTTGTGATCATTAATTCACTGATTTTATTTAATAAATTTGAATGAGTTCAACTACTTAAAAAGGCTACAGGGATTTTTATTTACATCAAAGGACTATCAAAAGGTGTCTCACTTTTAAAACTTATTTTGCAAATACATAAGCAACAGTGTAATGTAAAAACATGGAGAATTTTGACTTTCTGAGAAACTATAAATATTTATAAATTAAAATGAGGTTTTCCTGTGATTATTGAATGCTTGGGTATTCTTTTGCTGAATGTAACTATTACTCTTAGCTGCTTAGAATTTCTTTTTATTTTTATTTTTATTTTTTTTGTATTTTTCTGAAGCTGGAAACGGAGAGAGACAGTCAGACAGACTCCCGCATGCGCCTGACCAGGATCCACCTGGCACACCCACCAGGGGCAACGCTCTGCCCACCAGGGGGCGATGCTCTGCCCCTCCGGGGCATCGCTCTGCTGCGACCAGAGCCACTCGAGTGCCTGGGGCAGAGGCCAAGGAGCCATCCCCAGCGCCCGGGCCATCTTTGCTCCAATGGAGCCTTGGCTGCGGGAGGGGAAGAGAGAGACAGAGAGGAAGGAGGGGGTGGGGATGGAGAAGCAAATGGGTGCTTCTCCTACGTGCCCTGGCTGGGAATTGAACCCAGGTCCCCCACACGCCAGGCCGATGCTCTACCGCTGAGCCAACCAGCCAGGGCCTAAAATTTCTTTTTACATATAAGTCTACACACACACACACACACACACACACACACACACACACACACACATGCACGTGCGCAATATATGCACACAGTACAAGTATGATTGATATTATAGACAAAAATTAAAACATGCATAAAGGTTATATAACATGGGACTTAATCTAGTCTGAGTATATCAAAATAAATTGTTTTGTTAGAGAGCAGGATGCTAAAGCACTAAAATACAAGTTACAATTTAATTGGAAAACAGGCTGTCGAAAAGAAGCTGAGGCAGGGAGCCAGGATGGGAGCACAGGGGTTGTGAAAATGACAGAGTAGTGGGGAATATTTTGAGGTTAAATTGGCTTCTTCACAGCCAAGCGCATGATGTGGTCTTTACGTTGAACATTCTTCTCTTTCTACTTACCTCCCAACCTTTCCTCTTTCTTTGTAAGGATGACTTTTTTTTTTCTAATGCTCTAGGTCTCAGGTCTAATGTCTTCTCATCAGAAATGCTCTTCTTCTTCTTTTTTTTTTTTGTATTTTTCTGAAGTTGGAAACAGGGAGGCAGTCAGACAGACTCCCGCATGTGCCTGACTGGGATCCACCCGGCACGCCCACCAGGGGGCGACGCTCTGCCCATCTCAGGCGTTGCTCTGTTGCAACCAGAGGCATCCCAGCACCTGAGGCAGAGGCCATGGAGCCATCCTCAGCACCCGGGCCAACTTTGCTCCAGTGGAGCCTCGTTTGCGGGTTGGGGAAGAGAGAGACAGAGAGGAAGGAGAAGGGGAAGGGAGGAGAAGCAGATGGGCACTTCTCCTGTGTGCTTTGGCTGGGAATCGAACCCTGGACTCCTGCACACCAGGCCGATGCTCTACCACTGAGCCAACCAGCCAGGGAAGAAATGCTCTTCTTTTAAGTGGTCACCTTTCTGCACCAAGTAATTCTCAAAACTTTGTTTCTTTCTGCTGTAGCTCTTATCACAGTTTTTAATCTTTGACTTGTTTGCTTGTTGACCTCCCTTCCCCACTGGCTACTTCCATTTCATTTCTGGTCTCTACACTTTATGAGGAATCAGTCTGTTCCAGGCCTTACTAGAGTACCATGCAGACAATTGCTGCTCAACAAAGATCTGGTCCATCTTTTTGTTTATAGATAGCAATACAGATAAGTTTTCTCTGACACATGACTATCAACCAGACTTTAAAACATTTCTATAGATTCTTTTTTTTTTTTTTGTATTTTTCTGAAATGAGAAGCAGGGAAGCAGAGAGACAGACTCCCGCACGCACCTGACCGGGATTCACCTGGCACGCCCACCAGGGGGCAATGCTCTGCCCATTGGGGCGTTGTTGCTTTGTTGCAACCAGAGCCATTCTACCACCTGAGGCAGAGGCCATAGAGCCATCCTCAGCACCCGGGCCAACTTTGCTCCAATGGAGCCTGGGCTGTGGAAGGGGAAGAGAGAGACAAAGAGAGAAAAGAGAGGGGGAGAGGTGGAGAGGCAGATGAGAGCTTCTGTGTGCCCTGGCCAGGAATTGATCCCGGGACTTCCACACGCGGGGCCAATGCTCTACCACTGAGCCAACCGGCCAGCGCCTGTAGATTCTTTCATCCCCTGTATCACCCACATTTCAGACTTTTCAATCAATTTTATATAGGACATATGTTTTAGGGGAGATCCCTATTAAAGAACTTCCATAAGTCACTAGAATTGTGCTTCAGAGTTTCAAACAGAATTCTCTCTCTTTCCCCAATGAAGACATAATGACCAAAAGGCAGGAAGTTTTCTGTCTCTGTCGAGTTTTATCAAAACATGGTGCACCTCTATCTTACCATCCTAGCAAGCCTTGTTTAGCCCGGGGCAGTCTGCTGGCTGCTTTCAATGTCAGTGCAATGTCCCCTGAGGACTTATAATTCTGAAAATAATTTCAAGTTTATCACTAAGGTGTGTGTTTATCATTCAGAAAGCATTTGCTGAGTGTAGATGAGTAAGGAACTTTGTACAAGGGTCAGTCTTGGGACCTAAAGATTGATCCTCTTTGTATTTGAGTTGATCAAAAACGAGGTAGGAAGAACACACAGTCATATAAGGAGTAATGAAGGACAATTACAAATTATTTAAAACCCTGAAAAGTTAGGAACAATGCAAATGTTTAATAATGAGAGAATAGTTGACTAAAATGTGATATTGTTACATGTTGAAATTTGACTTTAAATTGTTACTGACATGATAACATAATTTATGATCATATTATAAAGTTGAGTATGGGAAAAAGTCAGGATTTAAAACTTCAACAATTTAAATTGCAGGCTTTTTTTTTCATGCTTTATTTTTCTCTGTAGCAATGAATACCTCCTAACATGCTATATTATACATGTTTTCCATTAGAATATAAGTACTATGGAGGCAGGGATTTTTTTGTCATATTTCTATACTATAATTTTTATTGTAGCTAGAATAGTGCCTGATATATGGTAGGTACTCAGTGAATATTGAATGAATAAATATATGATTAGAATATAGAAGAGAATATGGGAAAATAGAAGAAAGTCTTTGGGCATGGGCTTATGGGGGATGTTAACTTTTACATTTGTATTTTCTTATAATGTTTTGTGTAATAAAGATACTCTATATCTACATATATAAAAAGATTGAGTGGAAGTATAGCAAAAAAGTAGCTGTCTTTGAATGATGGACTTTTTAGTAAATCTAAAAAAATTTGTAGAATCTGGCCTGACCAGGCGGTGGTGCAGTGGATAGAGTGTCAGCCTGGGATGCTCAGGACCCAGATTCAAAACCCTGAGGTCACCAGCTTGAGTGTGAGATCACAGATGTGACCCCGTGGTCGCTGGCTTGAGCTCAAGGTTGCTAGCTTGAGCCCAAGGTCGCTGGCTCATTGAGCAAGGGGTCACTCGCTCTGCTGTGGCCTCCCACCCCCGTCAAGGCACATATGAGAAAGCAATCACTGAACAACTAAGGGGCTGTAATGAAGAATTGATGCTTCTCATCTCTCACCCTTCCTGTCTGTTTCTCCCCATCTGTCTGTCTGTCTCTTGCTAAAAAATAGATAAATAAATAAATTTTTAGGGTCTATACATAAAAGAATAAAAATTGAAAAAAGGGGGGATATTTTTTATTTTTGGTTGTGGTTGAATCAGAATATAGAGGAAACACACAACAATGAACACTCCCTTTCATGTTACTTATACTCAATATAAACCTTCAAAGAAAAATTAAAAAATTAGACAAGCAAGGGACTTTACCTATATTTTGTCTGTTAGAGATAATATGAGCTTTTATACCAAAGAGGCTTAAATAATTTAGACAGAAGGGAAAATGGAAGACATTAGATTTCTCTGGGATTCAACAAGTTTTGCTTAATTCTTACTTTGACACTTAGGTAACAGAAAGCCTTTGAACCACCAAATGTCTTAAAAAGTTTTGAAATAAATCCTTGGAAACTCAAGTTTTAACCCCAACTGCCCTACTTAGCAAACGGTGATTAAAAATAGTTCCCATGATCAGAAAACAGGAAACCATAGGGGAAGGAGTGTCATAACGTGAATCAAGAAACCTTTTAATCAAGCTATCAAAATGTATAATAAGTAGAGCTTCTGGTTAAAATTTTATGAAGAATGTTGCTTTCTATAAGGATCATTTCAAATCTGATGAATTTAGCTGTGTGTTTTAGATATCAAATTAGGCTAAAGAAGTCCCGTTTGGACATTGATTATAGTGATTGACTTAGCAGTTCTAACAAGTTTATTTATTGCAAATTAGAGAAACTTGAAGCTGTTTTGGTCAGGGACTGGTGAACAGCATGGTATGTCTTGCTGCTTCAGGAATATCTTTTTAGATGTCTTAGGTATACCAGAAATATTTTGATCGGGTTGCTTTAGTGATCTGTGAGTTAAGAAAAACTTTAGGAGGCATACCAAAGTTGCCTTCTGGGTACGATAGTTGTTATTGTCCATCTGAAGAATAAAACACAACCCATGTCCTCTGGGTGTTGGGATATAGTTTTGTAGGGATGTTCAAGGGAAGGGATTTCATTTCCAGATAACCAGTGAGGACTTATGGCATGAAATCCCTTTTTTCTAAGGATAACTTTTTTAAAGATGAATGTGAAAATCCTAATATTCTGTAAAAATCAAATCCATGTACTTTTCCTCCATTTAAAATTTAAATAAAAAATAGCTCCTTTCTTTCTAAGACCTTCAGTTCCACAGAGAGAAAGCAATTCTCATCATTTCAAACATAGTGCTTCCCCAACTTTTTTCTTCTTTTCCAAGTGAGAGGAAGGGATATAAAGAGACAGACTCCTACATGCACCCTGACCAGGATCCACCTGGCAATCCCTAACTGGGGTCGATGCTCTGCCCATCTGGGGCCATGCTTGCAACCGAGCTATTTTTAGTGTCTGAGGTAGAAACTCCACAGAGCCATCCTCAGTGCCTGGGGCCTATGAGCTCAAACTAATTGAGCCATGGCTGCAGGAGGGAAGAGAGAGAGAGAGAGAGAGAGAGAGAGAGAGAGAGAGAGAGAAAGGGAAGGGGAGGGGTGGAGAAGCAGATGGTTGCTTCTCCTGTGTGCCCTGACCGTGAATTGAACTGGGGACATCCACAGGCCAAGCCAAAGCTCTACCACTGAATCAACTTGCGAGGGCCCAGTGCTTCTCCAACTTTAATATGCACCACCTGAGAATCTTGCGAATACAGATTCTAACTCAGGAGGTCTGGGTTTGGCCTGAGACTCTGCATTGCCAACAAGTTCCCAGTCGATACCAATGGTGTTGGTCACTGCTCAACTGCCCTTGTTTTCCCAGGGTCCACCATCTCTCCTTCCCCTTCCCAAATGACCCCAGCTTGTTACAATACAAACTGTTTAAGGAAAAGATGTTTTAAACTTTTTTCTACACACTCAAAATGGTTTTGTAGAGCTTTCCCCACTCAGTAATATTTAGTCAACACCAGCTGATCGTGGCACCAGGAATAGTTTTCACATATTAATTTTTCTTAGTGCAACTTGGGCTTACTTGCACAGAATTTAGCAACACCCAGATATTGTTTTCTAGTCTCTAAAAGTGGTAGAATAGGAAAAGCATGGCACTAGTAGGCATACACCTTGACTCAGTCATTTACTATTTTGTGATACCTTAAGTATGTAACCCCAGCTTTCTGAGCCTCAGTTTCTCCATCAGTAAAACAGTGGAATTAACCCCTAGCTTGCAGAGTGGTTGTAAAAATTAAAAGAGAAGGCCCTGGCTGGTTGGCTCAGCGGTGGAGTGCCGGCCTGGTGTGTGGGGGACCCAGGTTTGATTCCCGGCCAGGGCACATAGGAGGGGCGCCCATTTGCTTCTCCGCTCCCCCTCCCCTCCTTCCTCTCTGTCTCTCTCTTCCCCTCCCGCAGCTGGGGCTCCATTGGAGCAAAGGTGGCCCGGGCGCTGGGTATGGCTCCTTGGCTGCTGCCCCAGGCGTTGGAGTGGCTCTGGTCGCGGCGGAGCGGCGCCTCGGAGGGGCAGAGCATTGCCCCCTGGTGGGCAGAGCGTAGCCCCTGGTGGGCGTGCCGGGTGGATCCCGGTCTGGCGCATGCGGGAGTCTGTCTGACTGTCTCTCCCCGTTTCCAGCTTCAGAAAAATACAAAAAAAAAAAAAAAGAAAAAAAAAAAAAAGAAAATATATGTACAACATCTAGTCCAGGGTTAGGATATAGCAGCCACAGAATAAATGCTGGTTTCCTTTTCATCTCTTCTTCTCCTATCCCCCATGGTTCTAAAGCAGAGGAGTAACATTTCTGCAGGTTTGGAAGTCATGGCCAAGAAAGAATTAAAAATAAAAGCATAACAACATGTACACCTCCCTTAGCATTTACTTCAGCTCTAAACTTACCTTGTGTGTTTTGAAATGGAGAAGGATATAATGTAATATGACTTGCACCATAAAATGATCACAGTTGGTAACCTGAATATAAAAGTCAAGATTATTTAGTTGGAAATCACAACTTTCTTAAGGGGACTAAAGAATGTTAAAAAACCACTTTTTTTTTATTACAATTGGAATAGAAAGTTAACTTTATGAAATTAAGTTTTGGCCAAATATGAAAATTAAGCTGTATCAATGTGATTTTGCTGCATAAAAATATTACCACAAACTTAGTGGGATAAAACAGCATATATTTATCATCTCACAGTTTCTGTGGGTCAGGAGTCCAGTCATAGCTTAGCTAGTTTTCTGCAAGGATGCAGTGAAGGCATCAGACAGGTCCCAGGTCTGACGACTTGAGTGTTTGCAGAATTCAGTTCTCTGGGATTGTGAAGTAGAGGGCTCCAGTTTCTTACTGTCTGTTGGTTTGGAGGCCATCCTCAGTTCCTTGCCACATGGGCCCTCCATCATGGTCCCTTGCCTTTTCAGAACAAGCAAAGAAGAGAATCTTATTGCACGATGGAGGTCACAATCCCATGTAACATATCATGTGAGTGATACTCCATCAGTATCTGCTAAAGTAATAGATCCTTTTCACACTCAAGGAGAGGGAAGTCAACAAGCTCATGATATCAGGAGATGGGGATCATGGGGACACTTTATTTATTTATTTATACTTTTCTGAAGCTGGAAACAGGGAGAGACAGTCAGACAGACTCCCGCATGCACCCGACCGGGATCCACTCGGCACGCCCACCAGGGGCATCGCTCTGCCCACCAGGGGGCGATGCTCTGCCCCTCCGGGGCGTCGCTCTGCTGCGACCAGAGCCACTCTAGCGCCTGGGGCAGAGGCCAAGGAGCCATCCCCAGCGCCCAGGCCATCCTTGCTTCAATGGAGCCCTGGCTGCAGGAGGGGAAGAGAGAGACAGAGAGGAAGGGGGGGGGGGTGGAGAAGCAAATGGGTGCTTCTCCTGTGTGCCCTGGCCGGGAATCGAACCCAGGTCCCCCATACGCCAGGCTGACGCTTTACCGCTGAGCCAACTGGCCAGGGCCCATGGGGACACTTTAGAGTCTGTCTGCCACATAAGCATTTGTCTAAAAGCAAAATAAATATATTAACATACCAGTAAAAGAAAACTGATATGATATCAAATCATTATGTTGTCAAGGTAAATTTATGCAAAATATGTGTCAATAAAATGGGGAAAAATTACAAAAAAAAACAGAACAAAACAAAATAGAAAGTTAACATGTATTTTTAGACTTCTTGTCCCCTTCAATATTAAGCATCATATACAGAAAGTCTCAATATTCACAAAATAAACTGATAGAACATAGGAGAAATAGTGTTCTGAAATTCACTGAATAACAATTTGTCCCTTGGAACTTTGTTTAATTAGTATAATTTTATAAGGAACTTTATCAGAAGTTTTTGCTTCGGTACTTTTGTTTCCTGGTGTTCAGGGTATTGAAAATAAAAATTTTACCCATACAGACACCAATTTCTCTATTAATTACTGATTAGAAATATGTAATTTAAAATATTTTCAATGTTTATTTTATTGATCTTAGAGAGGGGAAGGGAGAAAGCAGGAAAGAGACAGGAGCACCTGTGTGTGCCCTGACCGGGGATCGAACCAGCAACCCCTGCACTTCTGGACGATGCTCCAACCAACCAAGCTATCTGGCCAGTGCTATTTTTTGAAGGTGGTATAATTTGGGGATATATTTTCTCTCTCTCTCTCTCTCTCTTTTTTTGTTTTGTATTTTTCTGAAGCTGGAAACGGGGAGAGACAGTCAGACAGACTCCCGCATGCGCCCGACTGGGATCCACCTGGCACGCCCACCAGGGGCGGCGACGCTCTGCCCACCAGGGGGCGATGCTCTGCCCCTCCGGGGCGTCGCTCTGTCCCGACCAGAGCCACTCTAGCGCCTGGGGCAGAGGCCAAGGAGCCATCCCCAGCGCCCGGGCTACCTTTGCTCCAATTGGAGCCTCGCTGCGGGAGGGGAAGAGAGAGACAGAGAGGAAGGAGAGGGGGAGGGGTGGAGAAGCAGATGGGCGCTTCTCCTGTGTGCCCTGACTGGGAATTGAACCCGGGACTTCTGCACGCCAGGCCGACGCTCTACCACTGAGCCAACCGGCCAGGGCCTAATTTGGGGATATTTTTAAAGGTAGTACCCTGTGCCAATTAATTTTGAAATTTATAACAAAGAATGAAGAGGAGAACTTCTCACCACAGTTCGTTATGGTTTTGAAAAATCCTGTGCTGCCTTTCCCAATCCCAAACCAGAAACTCTGCTACTCTGTAGCACATAGTGGTATTTTCATAGTGGTATTTTCCCAAGACAACCAATAAATCTATGCCTTAATTTTCAATTTAGCAAATTTCTCAAGTAGTAGAATTTTGGTTGATTTTCTATCTCTAAATCTCAAACCACACTACGGAAATCAGAATGAACTTACCAGCTTATAATTATTTTCATTTCTTTGTAAAATTGGTCTAATTAATTTCTTACCCAGCAAGGAATGGCAATCATCATATAGGAAGGTCCTCATATACTGTCCACCAGATCTGTAAACATACCGGCATGAGCCCCGTCAGCTCTGTCTTATCTCCTACTAGACCTGTAAAAGGCTGAAATTCTCAAGGACTTAATATTTCTCTCAATTCCCTTTCCCCCTCTCCCTCTCTCCCTCTCCCCCTCTCCCTCTATCCCTCTCTCCTTCTCTCTCTCCCTCCTGCGTTATCGTTCTTTTCCTCCTATGCAGTCATTCTCATCAGCCAACCAGCAGCATTTGGATTCTCTGTCTAAACAAAAGCTATTTAATTGACTCCCGCATCCTCCTCCAGCTGCAATCAATTCTCAGCTCTTCTTCATAGTCAAACTTCTTGGAAGAATTGTCTGCACTTCTGGTTTGACAGTGGTGATGTAAAGCCATCATGACTGCATTCTAGAGCCCCCCAAGCCCTCTCCAAAAAAAGAGAACAGGAATGCATACTCCTATTAGAAAACAACAGAAACCAATCACAAAATAGGTGAAAGGGCTGTCCCCAAAGAGTGAAGAACAAGGCAGGAAGTAGGGGAAAGATTCCCACAGTTGTCTCCAGACAGCGGCAGAGTACACTTTTCCAGTCTGAGAGGTTCTTCTTGAAGTTCACAATCCAAACCCCTGTTGCAGCATGGGAAGCAGGGTGAGGGGAAGGGTGGCAAAAGCTTTCCTCAGTGTGACGGTTTGGTCTATAAGTGATATCTGAGCTCACTAAAGCATGCTACAGAGACAATTAATTATATTTTCAGGAAACTGTTAGTGAGGCAGAGGGAGTCCTTACAACGTGAGGTTCCATAATGCCTCTTATCTCCATGGTCTGGGGAGAAGTACAGGCTTGAAGAATTTGCACCATTGTAAGTCACAAGGAAAATTCCTCTAGCCCGGAGGATAATCATGTCCTCTGCCTTACAATCATCTTATCACTAGTTTGAGGGAAAAAAACCAACTATGAATAAATAAAAAAGAAGCAGGTGATAGAGAAGACAATATAAATATAAAAGAAGGACTTGGAGTAGAAAAAAATTACAAGAAAGTGTGCCCTGAAACAAAGGAATAGTGTACCTAAATATTTTTAAATGAATTATGAAAAATATAATAAAGTCCTCCTTTCTGTATAATAAGATCACAAAGTAGGGGAAAAAAGAATTTAGGGTAAAAAGGATGAGACTGCAAAAGGAGAGAAAACATGAGCTAGCTAATGAAGAATAACAATTCTTTGCCAAGGAATAAAGGTAAAATTGTACATAGAAAACAGGGAAATAGACACATTACAATATATAGTAAGAGGTACAGAAGACAAGAAGAAGAAAATTAATATGGAGATAAAAATAAATAACTGGTAAAGTATGAGAAAGAAAAAGATAGGGTTGAGTAGGGTTAGGAGATATAATACTTGTAAAATTTGAGCCTCTGAAGAAGAAACCTGAAATTATAAAACAATTATTTAAAGGCATAACTTCAGACAACTTTATAAAAATAAAAGAAGTATTGAATCTACATGGTGAAAGAGAATAAGCCCTAGGAAAAAATAGCGAATGGTCAATGCCAGTGTGTGTCTACTTAAAACTCCTACAATTTAAAGATTAAGACATTTTCTAGCGAGTCATGCAAATATTTTAAGCCATTACAAAATATAATAAGAACTTAAATATAATATATAAAAATATATTCTGAGATGCCATAGTCACCTGTCACATTAGCAAAGATAAAAAAGTTTGATATACTGTTTGGCAAGAATTTGATGAACACACGTATTCTGTTATATTGGTGGTAGATGTACAACTTTTGAAAGGCAGAAACCATGGGCTGAACCCAAAACACAAGGCTAGTATGTTCCAAAAGGAAAATTTATTTAAAAAACACCTTAGTGCAGCCTGAACGGGTGTGGTGCAGTGGATAGACCGTTGGACTGGGATGCAGAGGACCCAGGTTTAAAAACCTGAGGTCACTGGCTTGAGCAGGGGCTTATCCGGCTTGAGCACAGGCTCACCAGCTTGAGCAAAGGGTTGCTGGCTTGAGCGTGGGATCATAGAGATGACCTCTTGGTTGCTGGCTTGAGCCCAAAGTTTGCTAGCTTCAGTCCAAAGGTTGCTGGCTTGAGCCCAAGGTTGCTGTCTTGAGCAAGCTATCACTTGCTCAGCTGTAGCCCCCAGGTCAAGGCACATTTCTCACTGATTGTGAGAAAGCAATCAGTGAACAACTAAGGAGCTGCAATAAGGAATTGATGCTTCTCATCTCTCTCTCCTTTCCTGTCTGTATGTCCCTATCTGTCCCTCTCTCTGACTCTCTCTCTCCCTCTGTCAAAAAACAACAACAAAAAAACTGGGTGCAGAAGGGCTGAGACCAGCAGAGGGTGTCAGCCCTGAGGGAGGAATGAGGCAGGGGTTATATGGATTCCTCAAAGGGCCTTGGGCAAAGCTACAAGATACTTGTTTGTAGTAGGCAGTGGCAACACAGTTCCTCAAAATTGTCTGCACCCTAATCCAATTGTCCCTTTTCTTTTTCATTAAAAAATTTTTTTTATTAATTTTAATTTATTGTGTTTACATAGATTCAAGTGTCCCACTGAATATATCCCTACCCCGTGTTTCTTTCGACAACCCCCAGGTCCCTCCCTCCAACTCCTTTCCCCCTTCCCTCCAGGATTTGCTGTCCTGCTCTCTATAATGCTGTGTTCCATATATATAATTTCACTAATCTCTTTCCCTTCTCTGATCCCATCCTCTCATCCCCTTTCCCTCTGACCACTTTCCTTCTGGTCCCTTTGATTTCGCCTCTGCCTGTATTCTGTTCCTCAGTTCACATTATTCATTATCTTCCTCAAATAAGTGAGGTCATATGATATTTTTCTTTCTCTGCCTGGCTTATTTCACTTAGCATAATAGTCTCCAGGTTCATCCATGTTGCTTCAAAAGGTAAGATTTCCTTCTTTTTCACAGTTGTGTAGCATTCCATTATGTATATGTACCACTGCATTTTTAAAATTGATTTTAATTTATTGTATTTACATAGATTCTAGTGTTGCCCTGAATGCATCCCCCTCCCCCATATTCCCCTCAACATCACCCTTGCCTCCCTCCCCATAGCACCCTCCCCCCTTCCCTTCAGGTTTATCCCATCCTATCATCCCCTTTCCCTCTGTCCTCTTTTCCTCTGGTCCCTTTGATCTCTGCTCTGTCACAATTCCGTTTCTCAGCTTACACTGTTCATTGGATTCCTCAAATGAGTGAGGTCATAAGATATTTTTCTTTCTCTGCCTGGCTTATTTCACTTAACGTAATAGTTTCCAGGTCCATCCATGTTGTCACAAAAGGTAAGATTTCCTTCTTTTTCATGGTCCCATAGTATTCCAATCAACTCCTCCACTGACTGACAACTTGGGCTGTTTCCAGATCTTTGCTATTGTGAACAATGCTGCCATAAACATGGGGATGCATTTCTCCTTCTGAATCAGTGATATGGTGTTCTTGGGATATATTCCTAAAAATAGGATGGCAGTTCAATTTTTAATTTATTGAGGAATCTCCATACTGTTTTCCACAGTGGTTGCCCCAATCTGCATTCCCACCAGCAGTGCAGGAGGGTTCTTCTTTCTCCACATCCTTGCTAGCACTTATTCTGTGTTGTTTTGTTGATGAGCACCATTCTGACTGGTGTGAGGTGGTATCTCATTGTGGTTTTAATTTGTATTTCTCTAATGATTACTGATGTTGAGCATTTTTTCATATGCCTGTTGGCCATTTGTATGTTCTTTCTGGAGAAGTGTCTATTCATTTCTTTTGCTCATTTATTTTATTGGATTGTTTGTCTTCCTGGTGTTGAGTTTTACAAGTTCTTTATAAATTTTGGTTATTGCCTGACTGAGTGGTGGCGCAGTGGATAGAGTGTTGGACTGGGATGCAGAAGACCCAGGTTCGAGACACTGAGGTCACCAGCTTAAGCGAAGGGTTACTCAGTCTGCTGAAGGCCCGCGGTCAAGGCACGTATGAGAAAGCAATCAATGAACAATTAAGGTGTTGAAACGTGCAATGAAAAACTAATGATTGATGTTCCTCATCTCTCCGTTCCTGTCTGTCTGTCCCTGTCTATCCCTCTCTCTGACTCTCTGTCTATGTAAAAAAAAAAAAAAAAATTGGTTATTAACCCTTTATCAGATGTATTGTCGAATATGTTCTCCCATTGTGTGATTTGTTTTTTTATTCTGTTCATATTGTCTTTAGCTGTGCAAAAGCTTTTTAGTTTGGTATACTTCCATTTGTTCATCCTGTCCTTTATTTCCCTTGCCTGTGGAGATAAATCAGCAAATATATTGCTGCGAGAGATGTTGGAGAGCTTACTGCCTATGTTTTCTTCTAAGATGCTTATAGTTTCACAACTTACATTTAAGTCTTTTGTCCATTTTGAGTTTATTTTTATGAATGGTGTAAGTTGGTGGTCTAGTTTCATTTTTTTGCAGGTAGCTGTCCAATGTTCCCAACACCATTTGTTAAAGAGGTTGTCTTTACTCCATTATATGGTCTTAGCTCCTTTGTCAAATATCTATTGTCCATAAAGGTGTGGATTTATTTCTGGGTTCTCTGTTCTATTCCATTGATCTATATGACTGTTCTTATGCCAGTACCAAGCTGTTTTGAGTACAATGCCTTGTAGTATAATTTGATATCAGGAAGTGTGATACTTCCCACTTTATTCTTTTTTTTAAAGATTGCTCAGGCTATTCGTGTTCTTTTTTGGTTCCATATATATTTTTGGAATGTGTTCTATATTTTTGAAGTATGTCATTGGTATTTTCATTGGTACTGCATTGAGTTTATAAATTGCTTTGGGTAATATACACATCTTAATGATGTTTATTCTTCCTAACCATGAGCACAGTATATGTTTCCACTTGTTAGTATCTTTCTTGATTTCTTTTATCAGTGTTTTATAATTTTCAGAGTACAAATCTTTAACCTCCTTGGTTAAATTTACTCCTAGGTACTTTATTTTTTTATTGCAATAGTGAAGGGGATTATTTACTTAATTTCTCTTTTTGACTGTTCATTGTTGGTGTATAAAAATGCCTCTGACTTCTGAGTATTAATTTTCTATCCTTCCACTGTGCTGAATTCATTTATCAGGTCCATTAGTTTTTTTGACTGAGACTTTAGGGTTTTCTATGTATAATATCATATCATCTGCAAATAATGATAGTTTTACTTCTTTTTTTCCAATTTGGATGCCTTTTATTTCTCCTTCTCGTCTGATTGCTGTGGCTAGGATTTCCAGGACTATGTTAAATAAGAGTGGTGAAAGGGGGCACCCTTGCCTTGTTCCTGATCTTAATGGGATTGCTTTTAATTTTTTTCCCATTGAATATGATGTTGACTGTTGGTTTGTCATAGATGACCTTTATCATGTTGAGGCATGTTCTCTGTATTCCCAGTTTGCTGAGAGTTTTGATCATGAATGGGTGCTGGATTTTATCGAATGCCTTTTCTGCATCTATTGATATTATCATGTGGTTTTTCTCCTTCCTTTTGTTTATGTGATGAATCACATTGATTGATTTGTGAATATTGTACCAGCCTTAACTCCCCAGAATAAATCCCACTTGATCATGGTGTATGATTTTTTCCATATATTGCTGGATCCGGTTTGCTAATATTTTGGTGAAGATTTTAGCATCTATATTCATCAGGGATATTGGCTTATAATTTTCTTTCTTTGTGTTGTCTTTGCCTGGATTTGGAATCAGAATTATGCTTGCCTCATAAAAGGAGTTTGGGAGTCTTCCTTCCTCTTGAATTTTTAAAAATAGCTTGAGAAGGATAGGAGTTAGTTCTTCTTTGAATATTTGGTAGAATTCACCTGTGAAACCATCTGCCCAGGGCTTTTGTTTGTTTGGAGTTTTTTGAGAACTGTTTTGATCTCATTTGTTGTAATTGGTCTGTATAGGTTTTCTGATTCTTCCAGATGGATTTTTGAAAGATTATGTTTCAAGGAATTTGTCCATTTCACCTAGATTGTCTAATTTTTTGCCATACAGTTCTTCATAGTATTTTGTTGGAATCGTTTGTATTTCTGTTGTGTCAATTGTTATTTCTCCACTCTCATTTCTACTTTTACTTATTTGAGTCACCTCTCTTTTTTTGTACTCAATAAAGCCTTTAGAAAAAAAAATAAAGTCTATTTTATCAGATATAAGTATTGATACCCCAGTTTTTTTTCATTTTCATGAAATATTTTTTTCCAACCTTTTACTTTCAGTCTATGTATATCTTTTGTTTTGAGGTGGGTCTTCTTGTGGATAGCATATGTAAAGGTCTTGTTTCCTTATCTATGCAGCTACCCTATGTCTTTTGATTGGATCATTTAATCCATTTACAGTGGTACCTTGAGATATGAGCAGACCAACATACGAATTTTTTTTTCTTGATATGAGCTGCGATTCGGTTTGTATTTTTGTTCGATATCTGAGCGAAATTCCAAAATATGAGTCATGATTCGGGAGGCTGCTGCTAGTTAGTGTATTGGCGCATGGGTTTAGTATTGGCAGCACAACACCAGTATCTCATTCTTTTTTTTTTTTTTTGCCAGGCACTTTTTATGTTGTTTAAAACTCAACAAAATATGCTTTTTAGTATTTACTTATGATAATGAGTTTTCTTCAGCTACTCACTCTATATATGCCACTGAGTACAGGAAGTAAGGATTAAATATATCTATTCTAATTGGTCCATAAACCACAATATATTTTTACACTTAACTCTACTTTGACTTAGACAATGCAATCTTTGATTTGCAAATAATTCTGCATAGGGAAAATCTTTAGATACAACTTAACACAAGAGAAAACATTTTTTTTTATAAATAAATTTTTATTTTAATGGGGTGACATCAATAAATCAGGGTACATACATTCAAAGAAAACATTTCCAGGTTATCTTGTCATTTAGTTCTGTTGCATACCCATCACCCGAAGAGAGATCGTCCTCCGCCACCCTCCATCCAGTTCTCTCTGTACCCCCCTCCCTCCTTCCCTCCCCCCACCCCCCATAGCCACCACACTCCTGTTCATGCCTTTTAGTCTCGCTTTTATGTCCCACTAATGTATGGAATCCTGCAGTTCCTGTTTTTTTCTGATTCGCTTATTTCACCCTGCACAATGCTACCAAGACTCCACCATTCCGCTATAAGTGATCCGATGTCGCCCTTTCTCCTAGCTGAATAATATACCATGGTGTATATCTGCCCCATCTCCTTCATCCAGTCCTCTATTTTTTTTACAGTGATTAAAAGCCTTTAAGCAAACTCTTGACCAATACAGCAAGAATCCATGAATGAGTATTGTCCTTAACATGTTCCCCAAGTCCAAGTTGGCCCCATCACCATGCCAAATCCCTGAAAAATGCAACCCAACCACAGTTCAGTCTGTTAGGAGCTGTCACAGGGAGCAGGAGTCCAGGAAAGTTCCCCACAGGAAAAGTCCGCATGGCACTGGAATTGTTGTCACCATTCTATACTTTGCAGCTCATGTCCAAGTCCCTATGACCGCTGCTTCTAGCTGGTAATGATTCAGGCAGACTGGAAAAAGCCATTTGCAGCATGCATGGATATGGAGCTTCTTTTTCCTCTGCCTGGAGAGTTGAGACCAGATTGCTTTTCCCTGGAGCTCTGTGACTGTGGCCTGGTAAAGAGAACCTTGGGATACACTAAGCTGGGTGGCAAAGGTAAATTCATAATACAAGTTGGCAAAAGGAGGAAAGAGAGCTCTAAATTAAGAGTAGGTCTCAGTCTGAAATATGAGTGGGGCATTGAGGTAGGAGGGATAAAGGAAACACTATATATTAAGCAAAGCAGCAGAAAATAGGACTATCAACACCCACAACAGAGATCTTTGAGGGAAGAATAAAAAACCTGACTATTCAGGCAAAACATAGTTAAGTGGCCCTTGTGCGAATGAGATCAGTTTACCTGCTTCTTGGAAGAAATACCCTAGGCTCGTCCACAGTGTCGTAGATGGGGCCGACGGCCTTGGGCTCCTTCAGCCTTCAGTGGCAAACCCCAGCTTTCTGGGCAAGGTTAGGTAATAGGTGGCTGGAGCAGGCCTGGAAGAGACTGAACCCTCCCTTAGAGGAGCGAGGGGGAAGCCCACCTTCCAGTGTCCCTGTTTCCTCACAGCAGAGGCGTGTAAGCCTGGCAGGCTTTAGCTCAATGACCTTCCTTTCCACTATTGAAGCAGGACCCAGATGGCATCCTATGAGACCCTTTGGGGTGTTGGAGCCTTTAAGGGTGTATCCTAAAAGCTGGTAGTTCCCCTGATCTCTATTGGGCTTTTTCTGCCTCTAGGTATCTTAAAAGCCATTTTCAGAAGATCTCGCTGAGGGGTTTGAGGATCCCCATTTGCCTATATAAATCTTTTCCATATATCTGGAGCTATTTGGAAAAAAGACAGAACAGTGTTATTAGCTAGATCTAATAAAGAAGGTAGTAGTTTGCAGGCAAAAAAGATTTGGTGTCTCCTGTTCATCAGCATTCAAAAGAAATGTAAATTTTTTTTTTTTTAAGTAAAAAGCATGATATGGTAGACCCGTCGGAGTCATTGGCCTGGTGTGCAGGATTCCCGGGTTCGATTCCCGGCCAGAGCACACAGGAGAAGCGCCCATCTACCTCTCCACTCCTCCCCCTCTCCTTCCTCTTGGTCTCTCTCCTCCCACCCGCAGCCAAGGTTCCACCGGAGCAAATCCACCCTGGACCCTAAGGATGGCCCCATGGCCTCTGCCCCAGTCGCTAGAATGGCTCCGGTTGTAACAGAGCAACATCCCAGATGGGCAGAGCATTCCCCCCGGTAGGCATGCCAGGTGGATCCCAGTCAGGCACATGCAGGAGTCTGTCTGACTGCCTCCCCATCCCCATCCTCAGAAATATACAAAAAATAAATAAAGAAAAAAATACTAAAAAAAAAAGAGGGGGGAATTCCCTTGTACTAAAGCACCAGGGAGCATGGAGTGAGCTTGAGTATGTCCTATGAAACATGGAGCTCTATGTTTACATATAAGTCTCTGAAGAAGGAGGAACTGCTGAAATAGTTTTTTTTTTAATTTTTTATTTTTTTTATATATAAATAAATTTTTATTTTAATGGGGTGACATCAATAAATCAGGGTACATACATTCAAAGAAAACATTTCCAGGTTATCTTGTCATTTAGTTATGTTGCATACCCATCACCCAAAGAGAGATCGTCCTCTGCCACCCTCCATCCAGTTCTCTCTGTACCCCTCCCCCTCCCCTCCCCCTCTCCCTCCTTCCCTCCCCCCACCCCCCATAGCCACCACACTCCTGTTCATGCCTCTCAGTCTCGCTTTTATGTCCCACTAATGTATGGAATCCTGCAGTTCCTGTTTTTTTCTGATTCGCTTATTTCACTCCGCTCAATGCTACCAAGACTCCACCATTCCGCTATAAGTGATCCAATGTCACCATTTCTCCTAGCTGAATAATATACCATGGTGTATATGTGCCCCATCTTCTTCATCTAGTCCTCTATTTTTTTTACAGTGATTAAAAGCCTTTAAGCAAACTCTTGGCCAATACAGCAAGAATCCATAAATGAGTAGTGTCCTTAACATGTTCCCCAAGTCCAAGTTGGCCCCATCACCATGCCAAATCCCTGAAAAATGCAACCCAACCACAGTTCAGTCTGTTAGGAGCTGTCACAGGGAGCAGGAGTCCAGGAAAGTTCCCCACAGGAAAAGTCCGCATGGCACTGGAATTGTTGTCACCATTCTATACTTTGCAGCTCATGTCCAAGTCCCTATGACCGCTGCTTCTAGCTGGTAATGATTCAGGCAGACTGGAAAAAGCCATTTGCAGCATGCGTGGATATGGAGCTTCTGTTCTCCTCTGCCTGGAGAGTTGAGACCAGGTTGCTTTTCCCTGGAGCTCTGTGACTGTGGCCTGGTAAAGAGAACCTTGGGATACACTAAGCTGGGTGGCAAAGGTAAATTCATAATACAAGTTGGCAAAAGGAGGAAAGAGAGCTCTAAATTAAGAGTAGGTCCCAGCCTGAAGTATGAGTGGGGCATTGAGGTAGGAGGGATAAAGGAAACACTATATATTAAGCAAAGCAGCAGAAAATAGGACTATCATCACCCACAACAGAGATCTTTGAGGGAAGAATAAAGAACCTGACTATTCAGGCAAAACATAGTTAAGTGGCCCTTGTGCAAATGAGATCAGTTTACCTGCTTCTTGGAAGAAATACCCTAGGCTTGTCCACAGTGTCGTAGATGGGGCCGACGGCCCTGGGCTCCTTCAGCCTTCAGTGGCAAACCCCAGCATTCTGGGCAAGGTTAGGTCATAGGTGGCTGGAGCAGGCTTGGAAGAGACTGAACCCTCCCTTAGAGGAGCGAGGGGGAAGCCCACCTTCCAGTGTCCCTGTTTCCTCACAGCAGAGGTGTGTAAGCCTGGCAGGCTTTAGCTCAATGACCTTCCTTTCCACTATTGAAGCAGGACCCAGATGGCATCCTATGAGACCCCTTTGAGGTGCTGGAGCCTTTAAGGGTGTATCCTAAAAGCTGGTAGTTCCCCCTGATCTCTATTGGGCTTTTTCTGCCTCTAGGTATCTTAAAAGCCATTTTCAGAAGATCTCGCTGAGGGGTTTGAGGATCCCCATTTGCCTATATAAATCTTTTCCATATATCTGGAGCTATTTGGAAAAAAGACAGAACAGTGTTATTAGCTAGATCTAATAAAGAAGGTAGATTTGGTGTCTCCTGTTCATCAGCTTTCAAAAGAAATGTAAATTTTTTTTTTTTTTTAAAGTAAAAAGCATGATATGGTAGACTCGTCGGAGTCATTGGCCTGGTGTGCAGGATTCCCGGGTTCGATTCCCGGCCAGAGCACACAGGAGAAGCACCCATCTACCTCTCCACCCCTCCCCCTCTCCCCCCTCCTGGTCCCTCTCCTCCCGCCCACAGCCAGTGCTCCACCAGAGCAAATCCACCCTGGACCCTAAGGATGGCCCCATGGCCTCTGCCCCAGTCGCTAGAATGGCTCCGGTTGTAACAGAGCAACATCCCAGATGGGCAGAGCATTCCCCCCGGTAGGCATGCCAGGTGGATCCCAGTCAGGCACATGCAGGAGTCTGTCTGACTGCCTCCCCATCCCCATCCTCAGAAATATACAAAAAATAAATAAATAAAAGAAAAAAAAAACTAAAAAAAAAAAAAGGGGGGGGCATTCCCTTGTGCTAAAGCACCAGGGAGCATGGAGTGAGCTTGAGTATGTCCTATGAAACATGGAGCTCTATGTTTACATATAAGTCTCTGAAGAAGGAGGAACTGCTGAAATAGTTTATCAGCATTTGTCCCTAAGACAGCAGTCTTTATAGTGGGAACACCATACGTAAATATTTGCTGTCTGTCTATAGATTAAGGGGGGAATATGGCAAATGCTGAAAAGCCATGATCTTTGTGCCCCTCCCCTCCCCAACCCCCTCCCTCTCCTTCCCCCACCCTGTAACCCCCACACTGTTGTTCATGTCTCTGAGTCTCTTCTTTATGTCCCACCTATGTGTGGAAACATATAGTTCTTAGTTTTTTCTGATTTACTTCTTTCACTCAGTATAATGTTATCAAGGCCCATCCATGTTGTTGTAAAAGATCCTATGTCATCATTTCTTATGACTGAGTAGTATTCCATAGTATATATATACCAAAGCTTTTTAATCCACTCGTCCTCTGATGGACACTTGGGCTCTTTCCAAATCTTTGCTACTGTGAACAATGCTGCCATAAACATGGGGGTGCATTTCTTCTTTTCAAACAGTGCTATGGTGTTCTTGGGGTATATTCCTAACAGTGGTATAGCTGGGTCAAAAGGCAGTTCGATTTTTAATTTCTTGAGGAATCTCCATACTGTTTTCCACAGTGGCTGCACCAGTCTGCATTCCCACCAGCAGTGCAGGAGGGTTCCCTTTTCTCCACATCCTCGCCAGCACTTATTCTGTGTTGTTTTATTGATGAGCGCCATTCTGACTGGTGTGAGGTGGTATCTCATTGTGGTTTTAATTTGCATTTCTCTAATCATTAGTGATGTTGAACATTTTTTCATATGCCTATTGGCCATCTGTGTGTCCTCTTTGGAGAAGTGTCTATTCATTTCTTTTGCCCATTTTTGGATTGGATTGTTTGTTTTCCTGGTATTAAGTTTTACAAGTTCTTTATAAATTTTAGTTATTAACCCCTTATCAGACGCTATGTCAAATATATTCTCCCATTGTGTAGTTTGTCTTTTTATTCTGTTCTTATTGTCTCTAGCTGTGCAGAAGCTTTTTAGTTTGATAAAGTCCCATTTGTTTATCCTGTCTTTTATTTCACTTGCCTGTGGAGACAAATCAGCAAATATATTGCTGCGACAGATGTCAGAGAGCTAACTGCCTATGTTTTCTTCTAAGATGCTTATGGTTTCACGGCTTATATTCAAGTCTTTTATCCATTTTGAGTTTATTTTTGTCAGTGGTGTAAGTTGGTGGTCTAGTTTCATTTTTTTGCAGGTAGCTGTCCAGTTTTCCCAACACCATTTGTTGAAGAGGCTGTCTTTACTCCATTGTATTGTCTTACCTCCTTTGTCAAATACCAGTTGTCCATAGAGCTGTGGGTTTATTTCTCAGTTCTCTGTTCTGTTCCATTGATCTATGTGCCTGTTCTTATGCCAGTACCATGCTGTTTTGAGTACAATGGCCTTATAATATAACTTGATATCTGGAAGTGTGATACCTCCTGCTTTTTTCTTCCTTTTCAGGATTGCTGAGGCTATTCGTGTTCTTTTTTGGTTCCATATAAATTTTTGGAATATGTGTTCTATGTCTTTGAAGTAAGTCATTGGTATTTTCATTGGTATTGCATTGAATTTATAAATTGCTTTGGGTAATATAGACATTTTAATGATGTTTATTCTTCCTAACCATGAGCACGGTATATGCCTCCACTTATTCGTATCTTCCCTGATTTCTTTTATCAATGTTTTATAATTTTCTGAGTACAAGTCTTTAATCTCCTTGGTTAGATTTATTCCTAGGTACTTTATTTTTTTGGTTGCAATGGTAAAGGGGATTGATTCCCTGATTTCTCTTTCTGACAGTTCATTATTAGTGTATAAAAATGCCTCTGATTTCTGAGTATTGATTTTATATCCTGCCACCTTGCCAAATTCTTTTATCAGGTCTAGTAATTTTTTGACTGAGACTTTAGGGTTTTCTATATACAATATCATGTCATCTGCAAATAATGATAGTTTTACTTCTTCTTTTCCAATTTGGATGCCTTTTATTTCTTTTCTTGTCTGATTGCTGTGGCTAGGACTTCCAGAACTATGTTGAATAAGAGTGGTGAAAAGGGGCACCCTGCCTTGTTCCTGATCTTAAGGGGATTGCTTTTAATTTTTGCCCATTGAGTATGATGTTGGCTGTGGGTTTGTCATAGATGGCCTTTATCATGTTGAGGTATGTTCCCTGTATTCCCACTTTGCTGAGAGTTTTGATCATGAATGGGTGCTGGACTTTATCAAATGCTTTTTCTGCATCTATTGAAATTATCTTGTGGTTTTTCTCCTTTCTTTTGTTTATGTGATGAATCACATTGATTGATTTGCGAATATTGTACCAGCCTTGCCTCCCAAGAATAAATCCTACTTGATCATGGTGTATGATTTTTTCCATATATTGCTGGATCCGGTTTGCTAATATTTTGTTGAGGATTTTTGCATCTAAGTTCATCAGGGATATTGGCCTATAATTTTCTTTTTTTGTGTTGTCTTTGCCTGGTTTTGGAATCAGAATTATGCTCGCCTCATAAAAGGAGTTTGGAAGTCTTCCTTCCTCTTGAATTTTTTGAAATAGCTTGAGAAGGATAGGAATTAGTTCTTCTTTGAATATTTGGTAGAATTCACTTGTGAAGCCATCAGGCCCAGGACTTTTCTTTTTTGGGAGTTTTTCGATAGCTGTTTCAATCTCATTTGTTGTAATTGGTCTGTTTAGGTTTTCTGATTCTTCCAGATTGATTTTTGGAAGATTATATGATTCAAGGAAATTGTCCATTTCATCTAGGTTGTCTAGTTTTTTGGCGTACAGTTCTTCATAGTATTTTCTTACAATATTTTGTATTTCTGTTGTGTCAGTTGTTATTTCTCCACTCTCGTTTCTAATTTTATTTATTTGAGTCCTCTCTCTTTTTTTCTTGGTGAGTCTTGTTAAAGGTTCATCGATCTTGTTTACCTTTTCAAAGAACCAGCTCCTGGTTTCATTGATCCTCTGTATTGTTTCTTTAGCCTCTATGTCATTTATTTCTGCTCTGATCTTTAATATTTCCTTCCTTCTACTAGCTCTGGGCTTTACTTGCTGTTCTTTTTCTAGTTCTTTTAGATGCAGGGTTAAGTTGTTTATTTGAGCTTTTTCTAGCTTCTTGAGGTATGCCTATAATGCTATAAACTTCCCTCTCAGGACTGCTTTTGCTGTGTCCCATAAATTTTGAGTTGATGTATGCTTATTATTGTTTGTTTCTAGGAATTTTTAAATTTCTTCTTTGATCTCAATGTTAACCCATTCATTGTTTAATAACGTGCTATTTAGTTTCCAAGTGTTTGAATGTTTTTCAATTTTTCTATTGTGGTTGATTTCTAGTTTAATGGCATTGTGATCAGAGAAAGTGCTCGATATGATTTCAGTGTTCTTAAATTTGTTGAGCCCGCTTTTGTGCCCTAACATGTGGTCTATTCTAGAGAATGTACCATGCGCGCTTGAAAAGAATGTATATTCTGCTGTTTTAGGGTGAAAGGTTCTGAAGATATCTATTAAATCGAGTTGATCTAATATGTCCTTTAAGTCTGCTGTTTCTTTGTTAATTTTCTTTCTTGAGGATCTGTCTAATGATGTTAATGGGGTATTGAAATCTCCTACTATTATAGTATTGCTGTTGATCTCGCCCTTTAAGTCTATCAAAGTCTGCTTTATATATTTAGGTGCTCCTATATTAGGTGCGTAGATATTTATAATGGTTATATTTTCCTTTTGTATTGATCCCTTTATCATTATGTAGTGACCTTCTTTATCTCTAACTATGGTCTTTGTTCAAAGTCCATTTTGTCTGATATAAGTATTGCTACCCCAGCTTTTTTTTCATTTCCATTTGCGTGAAATATTTTTTTCCATCCTTTTATCTTCAGTCTGTGTGCATCTTTTGATTTAAGGTGTGTCTCTTGTAGACAGCATATGTGTGGGTCCTGTTTTCTTATCCACGCAGCTACCCTATGTCTCTTGATCGGATCATTTAATCCATTAACATTTAAGGTTATTACTGATATGTAATTGTTTGTTGCCATTTTTTTTTCTTTAAAACTGTTTTTCTCTTTTGCTATATTCTTTTTTTTCCTTTGATCTGTTTACAAGAGGTCCCTTAGCATTTCTTGCAGCCTTGGTTTGGTTGCAGTGAAATCCTTGAGTTTTTTTTGTCTGTAAAGCTTTTTATTTCTCCTTCAATTTTAAATGATAGCCTTGCTGGATAAAGTAGTCTGGGTTGTAGGTTCTTGTTCTGCATTACTTTGAATATTTCTTGCCATTCCCTTCTGGCCTCAAGTGTTTCTGTTGAGAAGGCAGAAGTCATCCTTATGGGGTCTCCTTTGTAGGTGATAGTTTTTTTTTCTCTAGCAGCTTTTAATATTTTCTCTTTATCATTTAGCTTTGGTAATTTAATTATGATGTGTCTTGGTGTTGGTTTCTTTGGGTTTCTCCTTAATGGAGTTCTCTGTGCTTCCTGAACATGTGAAATGTTTTCCTGCCTTAATTGGGGGAAGTTTTCTGCTATAATATGTTTGAACAAAGTCTCTATCCCTTGTTCTTTCTCTTCGTCTTCAGGAACCCCTATGATGCGGATGTTATTTCTCTTCATGTTGTCACAGAGCTCTCTTAGAGTTTCCTCAGACTTTTTGAGTCTCTTTTCTTTTTTCTGCTCTGCTTCCGTGCCTTTATTTATTGTGTCCTCTAACTCACTGATTCGATTCTCTGCTTCATCCATCCTGCTTTTAATTCCTTCCATTGTATTCTTTATTTCAGATATTGTATTTGTCATTTCTGTCTGATTCTTTTTTATTATTTCAATGTCCTTTTTTATATTTGTTATCTCTTTATTTAGGTTTTCGTAATGGCCATCTATGGTGGTTTTAGTATCTTTGAGCATCCTAACAATCGTTATTTTAAACTCTGCATCTGGTAATTTGGTTATATCTGATTCACTTAGGTCCTTTTCTGGGGATTTCTCTTGGTTTATTTGTGTTGTATTTCTCTGCCTCTGCATTTTCTCCTCACGAGAGTGGCTGTGATCACGTGCTCGGGTGCACAAGGGTTGGTGGCCTTGGCCTTTGCCCCACCCCTGTGTGTGACGTTATGCTCGGACCTGAGGGCACTGGCAAGCACCTTTGCTCTGCTGCGGGTCTCCACCTGTTTCCGAGCTTTCGCCCTGCCTTTGCAGGATGATCCCACTCAAGGAACAGCTGCTAGCCTTGGCTCTACCGCCAGGCAGGGCTGCGTGCCCAAGCTCAGCTTCGTAGTTGAACTCCGCCTCTTCTGGGCTTTTGGCTCCACCCTCGCGGGAGGAGCCGGCTACCAAGTCAGACCACAAGCCTGGGTTGCATGGGCGGGGCAGGGATGTGCTCCTCTGCCCTTGCTCCGGGGCTGGTTCCTACCCTTTCTGGGTTTCCTGCCCTTCTCCCGGAGGCTGGATTACAGGCTGCCTGCAGCTGAGCTTGGCCGCTTTTGCACGCCCCCTTCTCCCTAGCGGGGCAAGATTGAGCTCACACCTGAGCCCACTGGTGGCCAGCCGGCTTCCGCCCCTGCCAGCAGAACCGCGCTTTTGTCTCCCGCTGCTGCCCGCTCTCCGGTGCGCCCTCAGCCGCGTGGGTGGGGGTGTTGCAGCTCGGACCCTAAGACTCACTACCGTAGACCTGAAAGCTCCCTCCTTCTATGCGACTCTGCTCTGAATGCTGCGGGGGAGCTTGTTTGGCTGCTCTCCTGCTTCCCTTTGCTGGTATTGCTGTTTCCGGGGGAAATATTCACTTCAGCTTTAGGGAGTGACTCGTCCCAGGGGTTAGGGTGGCTATCTCCCAAAATGTTTTTCCCTATGCCTCCTAGATTGCACTCTCTTCCTGTTACTGTGGTTCTCTCCCCTCTCCCTCCATCTCCAGGAGCCCCGGGTGAGTGTTTGTGAGAGAGATGTTCTGCGTGGTCCCTTTAAGAAGGATCCTGGGTCTGAGAAATCAGACTCTCTCACAAACAGTATCCTGACTTGTTTCTAGCTAAATACTGTCCTTACGCTTCTTCTGGGCTCTGGGGCTGCAGGCTGGGGCTTTGTTCCTGGGGCTCAGGACCCTTCCCCCTCTGCTAAACTCACTTCCCACCACGCGAGTCTCTTTCTGCTGCCGTTCACTCCGAGAAGCTGGGCAGCCCTCTCCGCGTTTCCGCTTTTCCTACCAGTCTCTGTGTGGCTTCTTCAGCATTCCTTGGTTGAAGAGTCCTTTTAGTTTAGTCCAAAGTTGGTTTTTCCAGCTGATAGTTCATAAAATTAGTTTGTAATCCACATTGGTTCTGGGAGGTAGATGCTGGTACGTCCGCCTACTCCAGCGCCATCTTGTCTCTTTTGTGAAGGCCTAGATGGACCTGAGGATTATAATGCTAAGTGAAGTAAGCCAGGCCGAGAAAGACAAATAAAACAAATATCATATGATCTCACTTATATGTGAAATCTAATGAACAAAGTGAACAAAGGAATGGACTAGAGGTGGAGGCGGTGTCACAAGGAGCAGAAGGACAGCTGTCCGTATCTCATTCTTTCTCACGTATTTCCCGCAGAATCAAGTAGAATCTCATGTGCTATACTTGTTCTTGCATTATTTTTGTATTTTTTCCTAACTTCTTTTGTGTGCTATTTTGGGGTTGAAGAGCGTTAGTGTAAGGAACAGTGGTGAGAAGAAGAAGAGAACGATGTGGTTTCATTTTAAGTAAAGAATGTGCAGTTTTAGTTTTGTTTAAAGTAAAGAAAGTGCAGTTTTAGTTTACATGTCTCAGTGCCTGCATTCCTTCCTCCCTCCCTCCTCCTCCACCATTCACCTCCATTAGCTGCACTCGTCTGTGTCCAAGGTAAGAATACAGTACTAAATAACACTTTTTTCTTTTATTTCATATATTTTGTTATGCATTGGTAAAGTATACATGTGTGTTTCTTTTTTTTTTTTTTCCCTTTTTTTTTTGCATTTTTCTGAAGCTGGAAACAGGGAGAGACAGTCAGACAGACTCCCGCATGCGCCCGACCGGGATCCACCCAGCACGCCCACCAGGGGCGAAGCTCTGCCCACCAGGGGGTGATGCTCTGCCCATCCTGGGCATCGCCATGTTGCGACCAGAGCCACTCTAGCGCCTGAGGCAGAGGCCACAGAGCCATCCCCAGCGCCCGGGCCATCTTTGCTCCAATGGAACCTTGGCTGCAGGAGGGTAAGAGAGAGACAGAGAAGAAGGCTTGGCGGAGGGGTGGAGAAGCAAATGGGCGCTTCTCCTGTGTGCCCTGGCCGGGAATCGAACCCGGGTCCTCCGCACGCTAGGCCGACGCTCTACCGCTGAGCCAACCGGCCAGGGCCTACATGTGTGTTTCTTAATTAAAAACATGTCTTTTTTCATAATTTAGGATGGTTTGGGGATGTTTCGTAGGGCTGGAATGGATTAAATCTATTTCAATTATTTTAAATGGGAGAAGTTCATTTGATATACAAGTTGACTGACTTATGAGCTCAGTTACAGAACAAATTAAACTTGTATCTCAAGGTACCACTGTACATTTAAGGTTGTTATTGATATGTAGTTGTTTTTTGTCATTTTATTCTTTAAAGCTACATTCTTCTTTTACTATATTCTTTTCTCCCCTTTGTTCTGCTTACCACAGGCCCCTTAGCATTCCTTGCAGCATTCATTTGGTTGTAATGAATTCCTGAGTGTTTTTTTTTTTGTTTATTTGTTTGGGAAGATTTTTATTTCTCCTTCTCCTTCAATTTTAAATGATAGCCTTGCTGGATAAAGAAGTCTTGGGTGTAGGCTCTTATTCTGTATTACTTTGAATATTTCTTGCCATTCCCTTCTGGCCTCAAGTGTTTCTGTTGAGAAGTCAGATATTATCTTTATGGGGGTTCCTCTGTAGGTAATAGACTGCTTTTCTCTTACAGCTTTTAGTATTCTTTCTTTATCTCTTAGTTTTGGTATTTAATTATGATGTGTCTTGGTGTAGATTTCTTTGGGTTTCTCTGTAATGGGACTGTCTGTGCTTCTTGAACTTGTGTGACTTTTTCCTTTATCAATTTATGGAATTTTTCAGCTATGATTTCTTCAATCAGGTTCTCTATCCCTTGTTTTTCTCTTCTCCTTCAGGAACCCCTATGATGTGGATGTTGTTTCTTTTCATGTGTCACAGAGCTCTCTTAGAGTTTCCTCACACTTTTTGAGCCTCATTTATTTTTGCTGTTCTGCTTCCATGCTTTTATTTATCTTGTCCTCTAAATCTCTGGTTTGATCCTCTGCTCTTAATTTTTTCTAGTGTACTCTTCATTTCTGATATTGTATTTGTCATTTCTGCGTGATTCCTTTTTATGATTTCCATGTCCTTTTTGATGCTTGCTATCTCTTTATTTAGATGCTCATTATGTCCATTCATTGTTCCTCTAAGTTCCTTGAGCATCCTAACAATCATTATTTTAAACTCTGCATCCAGTATCTTGGTTATTTTGATCTCATTTACTTCTTTTTCTGAGAATTTCTCTTGTTGATTCATTTGGATTGTATTTCTCTGTCTTCCCATTTTGTCTGTGTATAGACTCAACCTTTGGGTGTGCTGTTTGTGTAGCTAGCTGAGTATAGGATTGCTGTTCTGCCTCCAGCTTCCAGTTGTATTGTTTCTAGATCTTTTTGGGTTGGCTTCAGCTGTTGTTTGTAATCCTCTGTGGACTACTTGTCTGCTGCTACTGTTCTTTTTGTTATTTGTTTTAGCATTTTCTATGCCTTAGCTGGGTCATGTTTGAGAAGCCTTTCCTTAAGATACCACTCTAACAAGGGTTGTTAAGTCCTGAGCTGATGCTCTCTGTATCTGGTCACTGGATGTGCCAGCCGTAGACCTCCCTGGCTGGAACCTGGTGCAAACTGGTGGGGGTCACTGCCTGGGACTGGCCCTTGGCAACCTTCTTGGAGCTACAGGCAATCCCAAATTTGTGGTTGCCTCTGTTGGGCCTAGGTGCCATTGTAAATATTAGCTGTACTCCTAGGCTGGCTTTTATCTACTCTTGGCCAGTGGGTGTGGCCTCTGTGTTCCCGAGGTGTGGTCTGCCCGCTGGCCTGCTATCACTGCCACCTCCTCAGGTGTTCTGGCCTGAGCACCACAGGTGCTGGCCCCCCACCCTCGCCGTTGCTGGACCGTTGCCACTGCTACTGCTGGCTCGTGTGTGTGTGTGTGTGTGTGTGTGTGTGTGTGCCTGTGAGCTGCCTCAGGAGCTCCAGCTGCCTTGGGAGTGCTGGCCACCTTGGAAGTGCTGGCCACCCCAGGAGCATGGGCTGGTGCGGGGCACGTGGACCAGCACCATCTCAGCTGCTGTGAGTGCGTGAGCTCAGACGCCACCCCTGCTGCTGCCACTGCAGCTGGGCCTGCCGCCCTTCTGCCGTTACTCAGCAGCGAGGAGGAAGGGGGTTGGTGTAGGCCAGACCTCAGCACTCAAAACCTGTGTCCCTGATGCACTCCCTGCTTCTAAGAGATTCTTTGCACTGACTGGAGCAGAAGAGCCTCCTGTGGGTGGGGTAATCACTTACCTTTGCTGGCATTACTCCTCCCCAGAAAAACGGCCACTTTAGATTTGGGGAGTGACTTAGCACTGGGGTTAGGATGGCTATCCCCCACAGTGTCTCTCCCTGTGCCTCAGAGATTACACTCTTCTTTTGCAACCCCAGTCCTCTCAGGGCTCCCTGTCCCAGAGCCCCAGGTAAGTGGCTGTGAATGAGGTTTTCTGCACGTTCCTTTTAAGATGGAGTCTGGGTCTGAAAGTTCTGTTTCCCTCTTGCATATAGTAATCTGGCTCTTCTCTCAGCTAAATACTGTCTGTACGCCTCTTCTAGTCTCTGGGGTTCAAGGCTGGGGCTCTGGTCCTGGGACTGAGGACCCTTAACTCTCTGGGCAACCCACCTTACTGTGAGAGGCCATCTGGGCCACCGGTTGCTCCTGGGAGCAGGGCAGCCCTTTCCACGTCTCTGCCCTTTCTACCAATCTCAGCATGGTTTCTTTAGTTATCCTTGGTTATAGATTCTTCTTAGTTTAGTCCAAAGTTGGTTTTTCAATATGATTGTTCCCAAGTTAAGTTGTAATCCACTTTGTTTCTGGGAGGTGGAAGTTGGAAGAGCCACTTACTCCATTGCCATCTTCAGATCCCTCCAATGGTCTCTTATCAGCATCCAGCTGCAAGGGAGATCTGAGCCAGATTACTAAGTAGGCAAGTACTTCTTTCTCCTTCAGGCCTGCATTGTTCTTTGAAAAGGTGGTGGCTGAGTAGCCATTTGATCTATCACCTTTATGATCAGTTTGGTAGTATTATCAAAATTACTAAGGCACACACTTTTGGAAATAGCAATTCCACTTTCAAATATATTCTGTAGATAAACTTGCACATTTACAAAAGGAAATGACAATGATATTTATTGCAGCATTGTTTGTAATGGCAGAAGGGTGAATAGGAACTAATTAAATAAATGGTTAGATCCTTCAATGGAATATGACAGAGTTTTAAAAAGATTAAGAATATTCTTTATATAGTCATATAGCATGATCTCTAATATACATTTTCAGGTGAAAAAGCAAGACTCAGAACTGTATACATAGTGCACTATTGTTTGTGTGAAAAGGCAACAACAAAAAAAAGACAAGCACATTTGCATAGAATACTTCAGGAAGAACAGTGGGGCTTGGGGACACGTGTGGGAGGAAGACATTTCTGTGCATATTCTTTTGTTCCATTTGCATTTTGAGCCTTATTAATGCATTTACGATACAAAAATTTAACAGACAAAAGATTTGTATGTGTGTGTTGCCTACGCTTTTCACCTCCCATTCATTCCTCAATACCCTGAAGCTGACTTCCCTAGCATGCCATTAAAAAAACAAAACTAAACACTTAAAAATTGTTTTTGTTGAGCTCACCAGTGACTTCTGTTTTATCACTTGCAAGGGTCACTTTTCAGGTCTCATTTTACCAAACTTCTGGGTAGCATTAGACTCAGTTTACTATTTTTCCCTTTTGAAATAGTCTCCGCTCTTGGGTTCCAGGGCAACACTCTCTCATGGTTTCCTTTTACCTCTTTCTTCTCATTCTCTCTTGTTAATGCTACAACCTCCTGGTAGTGGCCTCACGTTCTCTCCTCTTCTGTCTATCGTTTCTCCCTGGGTGAACTCATCTGCTTTCATTGTTTCAATAACATCTGTACACAGATAGTCTTGCCTTCACAGCACAAACTTCATTTTCTCCTAGTGTTTCCTTCCTCATTAAAATTTCCCATCTCTCTGTTTCTTGAGCCAGAACCTGAAAATACATGCCCCCCACCAAATCACACCTTATCCATGAACAAGTTCTGCTTGTTTCTACTTCTAAAATAACTTGAGATAGATCACAATATATCTCAATGTAGCATCCACTTTGCCCACCTCTACTGCCACCACCACAGCCCAGGCAACTCTTCCCTGACCTATGGCACTTCTCTTCTCCCACGGTTCTTCCCATTTCTGTTCTTGCTACCCCACACTTCCAGCGACTATTTCCCATGCAGCAGCCGGAGTACTTTTTATTTTTTCAGACTTAGATCAGAGAATGTTAGACCTCTGTGCAGTAGCTCCTGCTGCACTTAGCAGTATACCTCAGCACAGCCTATTATGTGTGTTGTGTGAACCAGGCTTTCCTGACTCTCCAAGTTCATTTTGTGTCCTTTTCTCTCCAGTTGACTACTCTAGCCTTCTCTGAGTTCCTGGAATATGGCGATCTCTTTCCCACCTCAGGACCTTTGCATATACTATGCCTTCCTTTTGAGTAGCTATTTCTCTCCCTTTCTCAAGTCCAATTTCTTTTTTAATCTAACACATCTCAGCTCAAATCTCACTTCCACAGAGAGGCCTTTTCTGGCCAGCCCATATAGCAATGGCCATCCCCAGGTATTTGCTATCATAGTATTTATGACAGTCTACATAATCACTCTGTTTTTGAATTCTTTTGAGGTTCTGTAATGTTTTCTAGCAGGTGAAGGGTGATGACTACTTGACTGTAGAAATGGTGAGAGGACAGAGAAAAGTGTGTTTTGTTGTCAGCAAAGCATAGGAGAATGTACATCATTTTTAAACTATATGTGCAATAAAAGAGACAAGAACAAATTCAGGAAAGGACTAATGATGATTATCTTGGCTCAAGGGAATTGGCAGATGGGGGAATAATATCCTCTGAGAGAAACAGGCATCCATTTACCATCTTGCAATCACAAAAGATACCTAATTACCTCTAGCAGCGGCATTCATTATAGTTTAAATATGGTGTATTGCATTGGATTTTGAGCACAATTGGGACTGTAAGAGGTCTTTAGAGTGTATCCAGAGTATCTTTCTTTTTTCTAATAAGGCAATCAAGAACTGGAGAAGTTAAGTGATCTGCCCAAGGTCATCTCACTACTGGATGGACTTGCTGGAGTTTAGAATCCAGTCTGCTATGAATTTCTAAAGCTGAAGAAACCTGAAAACTATATCAACCCCCCAAAAGCTTTAAATATATGTATATATTTTAATTCACTTTTTTTAGAGAGAGAAGAGAAAGAGAGAGGAAAGAGATAGAGAGAACAGGGGGAGGAGCAGAAAGCATCAACTTCCATATGTGCCTTCACCAGGCAAGCCCAGGGTTTCGAACCAGCGACCTCAGCATTCCAGGTCGACTAGCTTTAAATATTTTATCCCCAGGTATCTCTGTAGGAGTATATTAGATTTATTTATTTATATTTTTTTACATGAAGATTTTAGCTTTACTTTCTTAATAATATAACCTCTAAAAGTATAAGGCAATCATTTAAAAAATAGAGATTAGGAACAATGACAAAGATCATTTGCAAACCTCTCCATTTCCTGGTAATAGCATTTGATGTTCTTTTTCATCTTTTTAAGAATGCTCACAACCAGAGAATTGTCTTCTTTAATCTTGGGTCCCCCAACCTGCTACCAAGAAATATCAAAGTTTTCTGGATGCTAAGACACGGTCTGATAATAAAGGAGGTACATATTTTAGGCTAAATTACTTTTCCATTAGTTTTAAAACATCTTCATGGAGACCTCCGATGTTTTTATTAGAATGTATAAAGTAGGTGATAATTTTTTTTTAAACTCTAAGGTCTCTGAATAGATGAAGCTTGTCCTCAATAATTCACCTCAGTTGATAGATGTGTGAATGGGCTGCTGTGTTTTTTTTTCTTTGTTGCTGTTGCAGTTGTTATTTTTTCCCAAGCACAAACACGTTTTCTTTGCCTAGGCATCCAACTAAGATGCTGGGAGGGGCGGTGCGCAACTGAGAAGTGCCAGTAGAGTGAGGGTGATTTCCCAAGCTGGTTATTGATGAATTACCAGGGGTCCCCAAACTACGGCCCTCGGGCCGGGCCGCATGTGGCCCCCTGAGGCCATTTATCCGGCCCCTGCCGCACTTCCAGAAGGGACACCTCTTTCATTGGTGGTCAGTGAGAGGAGCACATTGACAATCTCATTAGCCAAAAGCAGGCTCATAGTTCCCATTGAAATACTGGTCAGTTTGTTGATTTAAATTTACTTGTTCTTTATTTTAAATATTGTATTTGTTCCCATTTTGTTTTTTTTACTTTAAAATAAGATATGTGCAGTGTGCATAGGGATTTGTTCATAGTTTTTTTTTTTTATAGTCCTGCCCTCCAACGGTCTGAGGGACAGTGAACTGGCCTCCTGTATAAAAAGTTTCGGGACTCCTGAATTAGACATCCAAAGAAGGAAAGAATGACAGAAAAAAAAAATTCAACTCTAGTTTATCAGATTTTAGTTACCAATATATTTTTCAATTTACTCTGTTGGGAATAAATTAAAATTATATTGTTTCTCCAATACACCTTGGAAGCAATAGAGAAAAATAATGACTTCGGTGTCTTTGTGTGGGTAAGTCACCTGAAGTCCTCAGGTCATTACATCAAAATCCTCAAAAATTGAATTGGAAATAAACACTCCCCTCTCCGTGTGGTTAAACAGAAAGCTTTTGAGTATAAACTTTGTAGTCAGACAGATCTGATTATGATCTGTCTAACCTTGGGCAAGTTATTTATCTGCCTGAGCCCCAGTTTTCTCTCACAGGGTGATTATGGAAATTAAATGAGTCAATTAGGCAAATGATTTTTGCGTATTGGGAGGATGCTCCAACCAACTGAGCTATCCAGCCAGGGCTCTTAGGCAAATGGTTTTTGGATACGGTCTAGGGCTCAACAACTATCTCCTGGCTGATGAAAGGACCTAAATAAGGAGGTCAGGAAGAGGGAGGGAGGAGGTTTCCAGGATAGGTTAGGAACTGGAACTAGAGAGCTCCCGTGTTATTAGAAGACATTAACACAGGTTTTAACCACAATTCCTTTATTATGTCAAGATATTTTTCCATTGTGACTTCGTACAGTTTTTATTGTTAAACATTTTAAGTTCAAGGCGTAACAATTAAGTGTTATTTGTGATGGTAGCAAATGTGAACAATATAGCTCTGGTATTTTAAAAACTGCAAATCCCTCTTAAAACCTAGTAGACTTTGAGCATCAGCCAGTATCATCATTCGATGTAGTCTAACACTTGTACTTTTCAATGACCTTGGAGCCTTTAGTGTTTCACCCCTCCAGCACCCCCTGATGTGTCTCTTTGCTTAATCAGGAATGAAGCTGAACTTTTTCTGCCACCCACTGCTTCTCAATGTATTTGGATGGCTGTCTTTGAATTGCGCCCAAAAATAACATCTGATCTGAAAGCAACACTAGGAAATTCAATCATCTATGAAAAGAAGAGTAAAAAAAATAAAAGCAAGGCTGAGCTCCTTGAAAGTTCAGGTTCAGCTCTGGAAAATATAAAAGGGAACCGGGCGAGTCTATTTCTGGAAATCTCACTGCTCTGGCACAATGTGCTGCACAGTGAGGGGGCTTCTTTTATGGCTAATGTGCACTTAGAGAGCCTTGTTTCACTAGATCAGCCTTTTAACCTGCTACAGGACAAAGCCCGTCTCAGCTGCCTGGCCGCCAGTGGGGCTAATTCGTCACTTGAGAGCTGTCCCTCGTATAATATACTAGAGCACTCACTCTGATTTTTCTAGATCTGCGGGGTCCTGACAGAGAAGCCTGTAGAATCCAAGGCAATATGTTCAAACTGATTCTGAAGTTCATTTCTTTTCCTTGGGTTTATTTTCTCCCCATCACTAACTAGTCTAATGAATGTACTTTCCCCTTGGGGACATTTCCCTGCATCAGGGCATCCATTTGCATCTTTTCCATACTCTAATGAGACTTTGTCTCAGGCCTACTGCGCGAGAAATAGAACAAGTTAGGACAGAACAGCTTGCGAGTGCCGAGCCGCGTAAACGTCAGCAGGAATGTGGATAGGTGCTGCTGTTCTTGCGCCTGGAATCACAGCTTCCTGCCTCCCAGTTCAGGCTTCCTTAAACCCTGTGCTGACAGCTGGGTATAAAGCATCATTGAAAGTCTTTTGGAAAAAAAACCCACCCCAAAACAAAATCGAAACAACTGTCATATCCCTCAGGGCTTCTGGATTCCTGTATACTCAATTCTTTTCTGGCTTTCCTATTTGGCCTTGATTTAGTCCTCAGAGGATGTGGGTTCCATCATATTCATCACAGGCAGACTGACTCCAGCTCCTAATAGATCCTTCTGCGCTTTTCTTATCTGTCGCTATGCCAAAGGGGATGTTGAGAAGATAAACCCTGGCAATTATCAGCTCAACTCGGCAGGAAACAACCACCCCCACATCTTTTTATTTGGAATTATCTGGCTGTTTCCAGGTGAAAGGTTTCATTTTGCCTTGACCACTGGGATAATTGCCTCATTTTTCCACTTTGCGTTGCTAGTGGCCTAGATATTTCTCTGAGTTTAAAATTCTTTGTTTGGTCTCTTGTTCCAGCTATTTGTGCTACGAACGTGTTCCCCCCTCTCCCCTTGCTCCATTACCTGTAAACAAGGACACCCATACATACTAAGAGTTTTCTGCTGCGTGCACCTCTGTCATTTTCTTCTTTATTGCTGGCTTTAAAAAAATATTTCTGTTATTTGGATTTTATAAGAAAGAACAATCTTTGAAGGAAGAAACCATTGGTTCAGATAAACACAAGGTGCTCATGTGAGAATAGGATAAAACTTTGGCAGCTCATGAAGTTGCCCGGGAATTATGTTGTGGGAAAATATTCTGTATTGACAGTCCTTTCTATACTTTGGAGTGGACAGTTGGGGGGAAGTAGTGGCAAGCAATTAATCTTAATATGGGAACTGAGGTTGGTTGACCAAACTGAAAGTAATAGAAAAAAATCATAGTGGGTTTTCCCCCAAGTCCTATGGGCATACACCATACAATATGGTAGCCACTAGCCACAAGTGGCTATTTAAATTTAAGTTGATTAAAATGAAATACATTTAAAAATTCAGTTCCTCAGTCATACTGGCCCCAAGTCAAGTGTGCCATAGCCACATGTGGTCAGGGGCTAATGCATTGAATAGCATAGATACAGACTATTTCTACCATGGCAGGAAGTTCCATTGACAACACTGCTCTAGTCACCACTTTGCTTAAGTTGTTTTACATCTAGGAATACCAGCTTTTCTTATCACTGCCTCTGCAAAGCCTATTAGTCCTACTGAAGCTTGACTCATTCTCACCTCCACAACGCGTTGAAAGACTATACCACACTGTACTGTCCAGTTTTCATATTTCTTGGACAGCATTTGTAGAGTTTAGAACATAATATGTAGTCAGTATTCTGAATTTATTATTCTGTGTGTTAGTCCTACATTTTAAACTAGATTAAACTACATTATATCTTATAGTCTTTGTAGCTCCTCAGTACTCCCCTAAAACGCTAGACCTTATTACTAATGTTTTTCAAAATCACTCCAGAATTAAGCTCAAGAATTTTACATGTGTCTTCTAGAATGTGGGCTCGTGTAAGGCAACATTATAATTTCTTTGTTGTAACCTCACTGTCTGACACAGAGTATGTGCTCAATAAACCTAAAATAGGAGAGAATAATTTCATTTGATTTTCACAACAGTGTGAAATATGTATTATCTTCATTTTTACAAATTCATAAATTGAGGTTCAGGAAAGTTCAATAATTTGATGAGCCACAATGCTGATACACAGTAAATATTTACACCTCAGTGCTCCTATAAGTGACTCTTCTCTCCACTTGACATCTCACCCTCCTCTCCAGAGTGGTAACCAGATTTCTTTCTTTCTTTCTTTCTTTCTTTCTTTCTTTCTTTCTTTCTTTCTTTCTTTCTTTCTTTCTTTCTTTCTTTCCTTTTCTCTCTCTCTCTCTCTCTCTCTTTCTTTCTTTCTTTCCTTCTTTCTTCTTTTCTTTCTTCCTTTCTTTTCTTGTTTGAGGAGGGGAGACACTAGACAGAATCCCATATGTGCCCTGACCAGGATCCACTTGGCAGCCCCCATCTGGGGCTGATGCTTGGACCAACTGAGCTATCCATAGTGCCTGGTGGCCACGCTCAAACCAATCGAACTGTTGGCTGCGGGAGGGAAAGAGAGAGAGAAGGGGGAGAGGGAAGGGGAAGAAGCAGATGGTCACTTCTCTTGTGTGCCCTGACCGGGAATCAACCCTGGGATGTCTGCACGCTAGGCCAAGGGTCTATCCACTGAGCCAACTGCCCAGGACCTACCAGATTTCTTACATGGTGGTTTAAGGCTCCTTAAGGGATGAAGAGGTCAGAGCTATCTCCAAACGCTACTTCCTCATTATTCAATTGGTCAAAGCAATAGAAAATCCAGTGCAGATTCGCTGGATGATGGGATAAAAATGCAGGAGTAGTGTGTGCAAATGGGGGGAGAGATTGCTGGAGACTAGCTATTCCTTAGGATCATTATCTCGACAGGTCTGAGTTTCCTGGTGCTATAGTTTCTTCTGTAATAATTCTCCCACTTCAGAATATCCTTCTGTGAGATTTGGAAGCCATCAAAAGCAAAGCTGTAAGTTGCCGAAACATTCCCATTAAAAGGCGCGACTTGGGTTTGATTTTTAGAAATAAGCAGACCTCTGGAAAACCTAAGTTGGTTTCTTATTCTGGAAGGAGGCAAATGTGGTTGTCAGCAGGCTTCACAAGGCACTGGTGCTCTTATCGGGCACGGGGATGCTTCTGTCTCCTGAAGAGAGGCCGTTTGATTAGTGCTACTATCCTGGGACTCTGACAGCTAGAATTCTTGCCTCCAAGGTAAACTCTCTCAAGCTGTGAAGCTGAAACACTGGCATCTTCCTTCCAAAGTGAAAACAAGCAATTTCTGGAAAAGATGGGAAAGACATCTCCCCTCAAAGGATTTGTTTGGCTCTCTTCCATAACCCTCTGAGCAACTTCAGATTTTTACAATCAAATAATGTCTTTAAAGCACATAATCATTTTTTATGAGGCTCTGGGCTTTTATAGTTGTGTGAATTACTCATGTTGGAAATAAGCAATAACACTCTAAAGAAACTCTTCTGAATTTACTGGGGCGATAGTCTCAGCAGGTTCTTGAAATAGGAAAATGTAACAGGGAGGGTGGTAGATGTTTTTCTCTCTGTTGCAGTCAGAGAAGAAAGTTGGAAGGATGGTGCTTTAGGGCCTGAAAAGGAGCAGTGTGAGGTTATGGAACTATAGAAGGTTGGAGTTCAGTTCAGCTTCTATCAGCAAAACTGTGTTTGGGGGAGTAATTAATTATTTAGCACATTGTGTGTTTTTAACAACCTCTCCCCTCTGCCTCATGTACATTTCTTTTTCAAGTTGTCCTGGTTAAAAGAAAAGTTACAAAAGCAGCCGAGGAAAGCATATTTTCAGAAAACAAAAGGAAGCTAAAGTAACCGAAGTGGGCTCAGTCTCATGTCTGGCTGTGTGGGTTCTTCAGAGATGCAGTGGGCACGGCTGTCTGTTCTGGAGACTCCCTTGATCCTGTATTTCAAAGTATATTGGAAAGGTGTTATGACCTTGACAGGACAAATAGAGACCCTCAAAAAAGACCTAACCCCAATGGGCAAGCCCTGATTCTAAATTATGCATCATTCTGAGGCCAAATGAGTCCTCTGAACCTTGACTAGTAAGCTGGGATTTAGCTACCAGCATTCTCCATAGCCTTGCTTTGACATGATTCACTTTGCAGTGGAATTTAGAAATAAGGCTCTACCCCCTCTTCCCAACTAGTGAACCTCACAGAGGGTTTGGCTAAACCCCTGTTTCATTTACTATTGCTGTGTAGTGATCCATTTCAAACAAAGTGACTTAAAATAATGACCACTTTATTATGTCCCCACATTCTTTGGGTTGGCAACTCAATAAGGATGTAGTAGGAATAGATTTTTTTTTTTTTTTTTTTTTACAGAGAGAGAGAGAGAGAACAGGATAGATAGGGACAGACAGACAGGAAGGGAGAGAGATGAGAAGCATCAATTATCGGTTTTTTATTGTGACACCTTAGTTGTTCATTGATTGCTTTCTCATATGTGCCTTGACCATGGGCCTTCAGCAGACCGAGTAACCCCTTGCTCAGGCCAGCAACCTTGGGTCCAAGCTGGTGAGCTTTGCTCAAACCAGATGAGCCCATGCTCAAGCTGGTGACCTCGGGTTTTGAACCTGGGTCCTCCACATCCCAGTTCAATGCTCTATCCACTGAGCCACCACCTGGTCAGGCTAGGAATAGATTACTTTGCTTTGTGATGTCTGGGCCTTCAACTGGGAAAACTCAAATGGCTGAGAACTAGAGAATCCACTCCCATAGATAAGTTCTTCACTCACATGTCTGGATGTCGGTGCTGGCGTTGGCTAGAACCTCGCTTGCGTATGTTAAGTGGAGCATCTGTGTACGTTCTTTTCAAGGGGCTTAGCTTCCTCACAGCATGGAGGCCTTTGGGTAGTTGAACTTCTGACAGGGTGGCCTAGAGCTTTAAGTGTGAACGTCTCAATGAATGAGGCAGAAGCTGCATTATTCTTCACAACCTAGCCTCAGAAGTCATAGAGAGTCCCTGCTGCCAGACTCTGTTCATCAAAGTAGTCATAAATCTACCCAGATTCAAGGGGAAGGGACAGAAGTGCCACCTCTTGATGAGTTAGTGGTAAGGTCACACTGTAGAAGAGTATGATGGATGGGAGACCATTGTTGTGGCCATTTTGGAACACTTCACTTAGACTAGGGCTTAGAACTGAATGTTATGACTTGCTTCAAGGGTCAAATCCATATACCAATTACTTAGATTCATACTCTGTACAAGATAATGAACCAAAGAGTTCATACCTCATAAAAGAGGGACAAGAACATATCCATTGAGTTTCTGGGTGATTTGTTACACATCGATGGCTGGCTGATAGAAAATCAATGTATATTGTTTGATTTAATTTTCATGTAAATAACAAATAACTACTAGGTTATATAATTCTTAATATTACTTAAATACTGACATATACTTGTGTGTATGTGTAGAAAAATCTAGAAATCAATCTAACAAAAGACATGCAATACCTTTACAAAGAAAAATACAAAAAAATTTGAAATATATAATAAAGATCTCTAAGTGAAGAGATAACACATTTTTGTAGATAAGAGTTTCAATAATAGTTGATATGTTGGGTTTTGTCAAACTGATCTATAAATTCAGTGTCTTCCAATCAAAATCTCAATAAGAAATTTTGTTTGGTTTCTGTTTTTTTCTTATTTTGTTTTATTTTCATTTTGGTAGCCTAATTTTACTTTGCTTTAAGTTAGCCACTGGGTTTTGGTCACTTGCCACCAAAGAATCCTAACTCATAAAATGGTCTAATAATGTATCATCCAGTCTTCTACGCTATCCTGATGAACTTTTGTTATAGGCACAAATAGCATGTGGGATTTAAATGGATGTAATTTTTCACCATTCCACTTGATAAGAAGTGATCCAGAATTAAAAATCAAATTTCAGTGGCTCCAACTTAGTTTCATCAGTATCTTTACTGTTGTTAGCAATATAATGAAAGTCCCCCCAAAAGACTTTTTCAAATTCACAGTTATTCACCATTCATTCTTATCCCCTGTTGAATTTGTTAGTTGTGAGAGAGCTGCTGGAGATAAAATGGGGTATCAACAAGGAATATCACTTCTGCCCTCATGGACTTAATATTCAATGCAGATAAGGAGACAGATATATAAATAACTAAAGCACAAAATAATGTTAAGTTGTAGTAGCTGCTATGATGGAGATAAATAATGCTTTTTATCTTAATGGATCCAACCACATGGATGAGATATTTTAATGTAAACCTCTGTACTTTACAATTTTAGAAGGCTATAAAATTGTTTTGCAAACATTTATCTTTCAACAGAAACAATAGTATTTGGAATCAGTCTATTTTCTATGGATTTTTATTTCTTAGATATCACAACAAAAGTTTTCCTTCACCTCCATCTGTCATATTCCATACCTTCTGCTTATTAATAGCCTTAACTTCTTTTATTGAATGACAAGAAAGAAAGTATCTGAGCCTAACTTTGATCACGCAATCTTTAGGAGCAGATTAGATTTAGAGGGAGTGATACAGGAAACATGAGTGATTTTAATGGAAAATTATTCTTTGAAAAATGGAACCAAAATTAAAAGGTAATTAATATGATTTGTAAATAAATGTCATTATTAACTCGAATGAAAGTGTAAGATGTTTTGATACTATTTTTTTCTAAGCTAACTCTTCCATCTATAACGCAGTCCTCCATGTCAGCCTCCATCACTTCCTGCTGTGAATTCCAGACAGCTTGAATTTCTTATTGCTTCCTGACCATAAATAATATTTTATTTTTCTGCTTTCTCTTTGGTTCTTCCTTTACCAACATCTTTCTTCCCAGATTGTCTTTTCCTTCTCTGGTCGTTTAAGGGTGGATTTTTGTAGATTTTTTTTTTGTTAACTTGTCAGTCATTTTTTAGTGACACAAGGCACCTAGGTCAGAATTTGGTCTCTTTCACCAGCTTGCGTGTACCTTTTATAATGAAATCATCCCAAAGGAGCTACTGGCTGTGGTTATAGCAATGTTCAGAAGGTTTGTAGAGGGTCGAGCAGTCTGTATAACTCTAGTATCACACATTTTTAGACTTTTAGAGATCACTTAAAGTGTTTGAGGCAGCAGAATCGTAGCCCCTCAGCTTTGTTTTCCTCTTCTTTCAGTGTTTCTTGGCTACTGGAGTCTTCACCATTTACGTCTTATATTTAATCAAACAATATTTACTCCACAGCGCCCATTCTAGGCCCTGTGCTGAGGGTGGCGGTGACAAGGGTGTTGCAAGTTGGGTTCCCTGGGAAGCAGACTCTGAGACAGATATTAGGATGCAGAAAGTATAAGTGTTCTTAGAATCAACACGTGGGGAAGGGAAGGGAAAGAGCCAGAGGGGGAGATGGAGGTTGAATGGTGATACAGTCTCAGTAGAGTTCCAAGCTTCCATACAGAGGGTTTGAAGAATGACCCTTCAGAGCTGCCCGCACTGGGGCAAGAAGGCTGAGTCTTTATACATTGGCAACAGTGTTGGTCACCCTTGGCAGAGGTGCAAGTTTGGGCAAGGCAGCTCTTTTCAGTCCTCAGGAGTCCGTAACACCGAAGTAGCTGCCAGCAGAGGGCTGTGCCAGCAGCTCTCCCAGAAACAGCAGCACTGAGTCTCTTATTCCCGCAGGGAGAGCTGGGCAGCATGGCACAGCATCCACCACAGACGGCAGCCAGAGAGGTCGTTGTTTACTAGGGGGTGACAGCTAAAGAAACATCCAATTTCAATTGTATGATAAAGTCTATAATAAGAGTAGTGCTTGCCTGACCAGGCAGTGGCACAGTGGATAGAGCATCAGCCTGGGATGCGGAGGACCCAGGTTTGAAACCCCAAGGTCATCAGCTTGAGGGAAGGATCATAGACATGACCCCATGGTCGCTAGCTTGAGCCCAAGGTCACCGGCTTGGGCAAGGAATCACTAGCTCTGCTGTAGCCCCTGAGTCAAGGCACATATGAGAAAGCGATCAATGAACAACTAAGGAACCACAACGAAGAATCGATGCTTCTCATCTCTCCCTTCGTGTCTGTCTGTCCCTATCTGCCCCTCTCTCTGACTCTCTCTCTGTTCTTGTCAGAAAAAAAAAGAGTAGGTGCTCATAGGAAAGGAACTTAACGTAGTGTAGGGAAAGTTTTAGGAAGCTCTAGCACCTATGTTCGGAGCAATCACTGGGAATTAGAGGGTCAAAGAGGAGGTGGTGGTAAGGAGAGAGTGAAAAGCTAGGAGTTGAGAAAGTAAGGAATGCTTAGGGAGCTATTTCCAAACCAAGGTCTTGGAGCTAGGTTAGATAGCCTAAAAGAAGTAAGATATAATCTGGGATTAGTAAGGTGAAAGAGGATGTATATGTGTGTATGTGTGTGTGTGTGTGTGTGTGTGTGTGTGTGTGTATGCATGCATGCGTGCACATGTGTATGTTTGTTGGGAGAGCAGGGTGGTATAGATGGAAGAGCTTAGGAGAAGGTTCGGAAGGAGGAAGAGAGTGCAGGGATAGAGCTGGCAGAGGAAGAGTTAGAGGGAAGTAGAGGAAAAGAGAGAAGAGAAAAAAAAGAATTGAGTAATTGAAGGCAGTTCCAGGATCATGGTGTTTGTGACCACGAAGGCCCTTGTGTGTTATATAAACAAGTTCAGACTTTATTTGAGTACAATGGGAAAGCCCTAGAGGATTATATATAAATAGAGAAATAGTGTCATCATTTTTGCTGTCATCTGTCCTTTATTTTAGATATCTCATGTTAATATTTATTTTGTGAAAGTTTACATTTGGCACATCTAGGTACAACTGATTCTGAAAGTTTCATTGTAACGTCTTGTTTCAAAACCATGTATCAGTCATGTTTTGACATAGAATGAGAGATTTCTTATTGGATTAGGGCTTATGTAATTGTGAGAGCTGGTGGGACAGGCTGTTTAGGCTATTGTCTCTATGTCTGGTATTTGGCTGCAAGTCTATGGTTCAGTCAGATATACAGGAAGGAAGACTGAATATGAATGACCTGGAGAAGCTGAAGGACAAGTGCTGTTGGGAGCTGGTGGAGCTGCCGATCTGGGTGCTTCCCAGTACCAACCAGGTGGGTCAGAGGTCAATGACAATGTGGGTGAGCTGCCACAGTGTAGGACCTGGTGTTCTACACTGACCTTCAAAGTGCGATGACTCCTGCTTCATTTCTGCCTTCCAAACCTTGTGTGAATTTCTTTGTGGCCAATGCTAACCTGGAGTCATGCAGAGAGAACTCTGGGAAGCATTATTCTAGCTTCACTAAGTTGACACTGTACAAAATTAGCACACATCATGCTCTGAGCACACTTAGGACTACTAAACATTCTGTGAAACACTGAACACACCATATGTATAATATTTATAAAACAATACTTTATGAAGGTTTATTAACCTCATTTTATAGATAGAAAAACAGAGACATAGAGAAATTGAATGACTTATTTTAGTAAGAAGCAAAACTGGCATTCATATTTGGTTGTTCTAATTCCCTACACATAATGGCCTTTTCTGCCAAGTACTATAGAAAGGTAGACAGATGCTAATTAAAAAAAACACCACTTTGCCAACATAACATATTTTGACACATCTACTCCTAAAATGAAGGAGATAGCGCACACTGATTCTTGACCTTGGATGCTTGATACTAAGATCTCTTGGGTACTTTGACGGTCACCTGTCCATTGTCACTGTCATAGAAGCATTGTGACTTTAACTGGCTTCTTGAATTTCTGAGGCTTAACAGAACATTCTCAACCATGGACCTTCAGATTTGGGACATGCATATTATCACTGGTCATACCCAAAGTCCTCTAATGACTTCATCTTAAAATGAGAAGCTTCTCCTGATTGGTTTTACCAACTGTTAATATGTTATAATCGCTGAGAGAGGTCATTTCGGTGGATGGGTGGGAATAGAATCTGGGGACAGAGGCGAGGTCTGGTGGCCATTTGGAGTACCCCATCCCAGGACCTTTCAGTGTGTTTCTGCCCCTTCCAGCTGCCAGTTTCTGCATCCCTTTGCCTCTTTTCCCAAGCTGGGAGGACCTCTGTCCCAAGTGCATGCCAGCCTAACACAGCAGGGAATTAACTTCCCTGGCAGCAGCCCTCAGCCAATTATTGCTGAGAGATGGTGCACAAATACTCCAGTTCCCTTGCCCTCAGCTGAGGATGTGATTTTACCTGATTTTCCAGAATTGTCTTGTGGGATTCAACTCCAGTTAGACACAGGCATTTCCTGTGCTTCCTAAGGAAACGACTCTTACTTGCATCTTTGCCTCAGAGTCTGTTTCTGCAGGAATCCAAACTATGATAAATGGGAAAGACATGAGAGATGAAGAAAGCAGAACATAGGGTCATAAACACAGGGAAAGAGCTAGTAGAAGTTGGATGGGAAAAGAGAATTGGGCTGAACAGGGCATAAAGGAGGTAGAGACACTACTGGCGTTCTTAGGGAAAAGGAAGTGGCTGTTAACCTTACCTGAAAACAAAACTGCTTGGTGACCTTACACAGACCACATCTGTTTATCGCACACGGCTCCTGTCTGTGATTCAGTGACATCACCTCTGTGTTGGCTCAGGGTCAGAAGATGTACTCGTTATTGCCATCTTTGAAGGATCCCAGTCCATTTTAAGCAATACTTCGATGGTGCAGGAGACCTTTTATAAGAAAAGTCTAATTTCACAAATGCACCACTTACATACTCCTGTCGGATCTGACTTTTTCTTCTTTCCTCTTCTCATTTGCCTATCCAGAGAGAAGCAGGACATTTTTTCCCTTTGTAGTTCACTTTTTTTTTTTGGTAGTTTAAAAAAGTCAAACCCAGAGTCACATTTATTAACCCTAGGACTTGTAATAGGACTTGACATTTTCCAAGGTGGAATAAAAATTCAGGCTGAATGCATTGATAGTCAATTTTCTATTGAATTTCTTTACTGAGTGGCTCAGGAAATAATTACTGAACATTTGAAGTATAATTTAGTTAGTAAATAAACCTTTTGTTACATACAATAACTTCCCCTGCCAGAGGACTCCCTGCAGAAATATCTGAGTTTCCTTTAGCCTCAGTTCTTTGAGTGGACCCCAAATGGTTGCCTCACCTGGCACTATTTCTTCTGGTTTGTTTGTTTTTCCATTTCCTTGCTGGGTTGGAGTTGCTGTCCTGTGGAAGGAATTGTGTCATTATGATATAATGGGTTATTATGTTAAAGAGAGGCCACCTACCTGGAATGTCTCATAAGACATTTCTGTGTCACTAATGTCAGTATACTTTCGCATCTTCTCAGGAAACAATGGAGTTATCTATCCAATAATGACTTTTGAGACAACCTTTCCAGATATGTTTTCATTTTTATACTTTTGGGAAACAGAGACCTGAGAAGGTTGAAATATTGCTTTTATTTTTAATAATAATAAAAGGTAGAAGGGGGCCAGCTTTAGGAACAGTAATTTATTACTGCCAGGAACCGTAGATCCACCTGTCCTCACATTCCTGTTGGTTACAATCAGGGATTAACACAAAGAACACAATCCTAACTTCCCATGAAATAAATATAAACTAAGTTTGATCACCAGTATACATCCTGGAACAAATCAGCATTCTCTCAGCCAATGCGATCATTAAATAACTAGAGCATAATTTATTTTAAAGTGGGTTAAATTAGTGGGTAGTAAATAGAGACTAACTTAAAGCTTTGGTACAGCTCTGACGATCATTTTCTTGACCATGTGGCCCCAGTGACTTCCCTGGTAGATACATCAGAAGGCTTATATCAATAAACTCTAGAGCACTGTTTGTACTTTTTTTCCTTTGCTTTCTACTTAATTTTAATTTTTTGCACTGAAAAAGAAAAGGTGAAAATGATGACAGGTTACAGTGATTTTATTTTTACCTTTAAATTAATCTTTGCTCTTGGAGACTGGAGGGGGAAAGAAAGACAGGAAAACACCAAAGGGTAATAGTGAAATGGTGACCAGGACACCTCAGTCTGGCTAACAAGGGTTCTAACATCCTAGAGTCAGCACCCTCAACCCATTAGCTTATAAACAATGACAGGCAACAGTTAAGACACATTAATTTTTTTTCCCCTGATATCACAGAAACCTAAGTATAAAAGGAATTTACCACACCATAATAAGGCCATATATAAATGCCCACAGCTGATGTCATACTCAACTGAAAAGAAAAACTGAAAGCTTTTCCTCTAAGTTCAGGAAAAAGACAAGGGTGATTAAACATAGTACTGGCTAGCCAGAGTAATTAGGCAAGAAAAAGAAATAAAAAGCATTCAATAGGAAAACAGTAAAATTATCTGTGTACAGATGCATAATCTACTATGTAGAAAACAAGTAAAGACAACAAGAACAGAATAAAAAGACAAACTACACAATGGGAGAACATATTTGACAATACGTCTGATAAGGGGTTAATAACCAAAATTTATAAAGAACTTGTAAAACTCAACACCAGGAAGACAAACAACCCAATCCAAAAATGGGCAAAAGAGATGAATAGACACTTCTCCAAAGAGGACATACAGATGGCCAATAGGCATATGAAAAAATGCTCAACATCACTAATCATTAGAGAAATGCAAATTAAAACCACAATGAGATATCACCTTACACCAGTCAGAATGGCGCTTATCAACAAAACAACACAGAATAAGTGCTGGCGAGGATGTGGAGAAAAGGGGACCCTCCTGCACTGCTGGTGGGAATGCAGACTGGTGCAGCCACTGTGGAAAACAGTATGGAGATTCCTCAAAAAACTGAAAATCGAACCGCCTTTTGACCCAGCTATCCCACTTTTAGGAATATACCCCAAGGACACCATAGAACGGCTCGAAAAGGAGAAATGCACCCGCATGTTTGTGGCAGCATTGTTCACAATAGCGAAGATCTGGAAACAGCCCAAGTGTCCGTCAGAGGACGAGTGGATTAAAAAACTTTGGTACATATATACTATGGAATACTACTCAGCCATAAGAAATGATGACATCGGATCATTTACAATAACATGGATGGACCTTGATAACATTATACGGAGTGAAATAAGTAAATCAGAAAAAAAACTGAGATGAATCCATACATAGAAGGGACATAAAAATGAGACTCAGAGACATGAACAAGAATGTGATGGCAACAGGGGCGGGGGTGTTGGGGGAGGGGGGAGGAGGTGAAGAAGGAGAGAGGGGTTAGGGGAGGGGAGGGGCACAAAGAAAACCAGATAGAAGGTGACAGAAGACAATTTAACTTTGCGGGAGGGGTATACAGCACAATCAAATGTCAAAATAATCTAGAGATATTTTCTCTCAACATATGTACCCTGATTTATCAATGTCACTGCATTAAATTTAATAAAAAAATATTAATATTAAAAAAAAAAGAAAAAGAAATAAAAAACATTCAATAGGAAAACAGTAAAATTATCTGTGTACAGATGCATAATCTACTATGTAGAAAACAACAAACACTACAAAAAACAAACAAACAAACAACAACAAAAAGACCTGAAACAAACCAACCCTGTTAAAACTAATAAAGACACAAGTAAAATTGTGGGAATACAAAAATCAACATACAAAAATCAGTTGTGTTTATTATACTAATAATAAAATACCCCAAAAATAAAATGGAAAAACAACCTCAATTATAATAGCATCAAAAGAAATAGAATACCAGGAATACAGTTAGCCAAGGAAGTGAAAGAACTGTACAATGAAAACTATAAAATGTGATGAAAGAAACTAAAGAAGACACAAATCCTGTATTTGTATTTTAGAAGACTTAATATTGTTAAAATGTCTACACTATTTAAAGTGATCTACAGATTGAATGCAGTTCCCATCAAAATCCCAATGACATTTTTTACAGAAATAAAAAAAAATTCTAAAATTCATATGGAATCCACAAATGACCCCAAAGCAATCTTGAGTAAGCATAACAAAGCTGGAGACATTGGACTTCCTGATTTCAAATTATAGTACAAAGCAATAGTAATCAAAAACAGAGTGGTACTTGAATGAAAATAGACATGTAGTCCAATGGAACAGAATTGAGAGTGCAGAAATAAATCCATGCATTTTGGTCAACTAATTTTTAACAAGGGAGCCAAAAATGCACAATGGGGAAAAGATAGCCTCTTTAACAAATGATGCTGAAAAAATTGAATATTCAGAAGAACGAAATTGGACCCTTGTCTTATGCCATACATCCAAATCAATTAAAAATGGATTAAAACTTAAATTTAGGACCTGAAACTGTAAAACTTCTAGAAGAAAACATTGAGGAAAAGCTCCTTGACATTACTCAGCATCAGCTTTACCCTACTGCTCAGCCCCCATATCTAGTTGCTTATGAAGCATTGACAATATAGGTTTGTGTGCATGTGTGTGTGTGTGTTTAAAAAGGTCCTTTTATTCTCACTATCACTTATAATTTTACAGCTTCAGAATGGCATTAGCCTTCATTGGTCTTCCAGTATCTGATCTTTCCTACTTTTTTTTGGATCTTCTGTTAATTACTCCAGACTGAAATGGTTTTTGTATTTTCCTTCCTTAAATTTCCTTAATGCCTATCTTGCCTTTCTTACTTCCTATCAAGTATACATAGCTCTACTGGTTCCAGTCTATCTCACCAAACTCACTTCCCGAGGCCCTGTAACTGACATGCTTTGCTTTAGCTACCACAAAACCCTTGCTGTTTCATGGAACCACATGATGTTTTAGGCCTCCAGGTCTTTAGACAACATTATGATTACATATAGAAGACATATAGGAGAAGGAAAAGTGAAGAATGAATCCCAAGCATTGGGCTTGAGGAACTGGGTGGATGGTAGTAGAATTAATCAGGCATAGGGAATAATTGGGGCACACAATGAGTTCAATTTTTACATTGTTAGCTTAAAGATGTTTGTGATATTTATACATGGAGATGTCCTTAGGCAGTTGCATGGCATGAGCGCATAGGTATAAACTCAGGGAAGAAGTCTGGGACTGGAAATGTAGATTTGGGTTAACTGGGTTGTCACAGTGACATACAAGTAGATAAAGTCATCTGAAGACTGTGTAGGATGAGATGAGAAGAGAGGTAAAAGACAACCACAAGGCCCTGGCCGGTTGGCTCAGTGGTAGAGCGTCGGCCTGGTGTGCGGGGGACCCGAGTTCGATTCCCGGCCAGGGCACACAGGAGAAGCGCCCATTTGCTTTTCCACCCCCACCCCCTCCTTCCTCTCTGTCTCTCTCTTCCCCTCCCGCAGCCAAGGCTCCATTGGAGCAAAGATGGCCCGGGCGCTGGGGATGGCTCCTTGGCCTCTGCCCCAGGCACTAGAATGGCTCTGGTCACGGCAGAGCGATGCCCCAGAGGGGCAGAGCATCGCCCCCTGGTGGGCAGAGCATCGCCCCTGGTGGGCGTGCCAGGTGGATCCCGGTCGGGCGCATGCGGGAGTCTGTCTGACTGTCTCTCCCCATTTCCAGCTTCAGAAAAAGTACCAAAAAAAAAAAAAAATAAAGACAACCACAAGTGATGCCAAAGTTCTTCAGTGGTTGCCAACAGCATAGAAACCCAAATATTTATTATGGCATTCAAAGCTATCCATTTTCTTGTCCTCATCTACTAGTTTTTCAGTTTCAAATTCTATTACTGTTCTCCAATTATATTCTAAACACACCTAACTCTGCGCTATTCTCCATGTTGTCACTCATTCTTAAGTCCCTCCCCCTTTTTTTTTAATGTTTGTTGAAATCCTGTTTGTCATTCAGGCCCCCCCCCCCCCAGTGTCATTTCTCCTTTCTTGATCCCATGGTGGCTCTCCACTAAATGTGAAATGAATAAATGAATAAACAGGGCATAGTAAATAAATTTGATGAAAAGGAAAGAAAATAACATTTATTCAAGCACCTAATTTGTTTCAAATACTTTGCTGATCTCTTTACATATAGAATCTTGTTTGATCCTCACAGTGTCCTGTAAGAGATGTGTCATTGTTTCCTTTTTACGCAAAAGGAAAAATGCGTATGACATTTTCACAACCTCACACTGTCTTTTTAAAAAGTTGAGTTTGTGTCTCAGTGGTAGTACAGTGGATAGAGCGTTGGCCTGGGATGCTGAGGACACAGATTCGAAACCCTGGCTTGAGTGTAGGGTCATTTGGCTTGTGTAGGCTCACCAGCTTGAATGTGGGGTAGCTGGCTTGAGCGTGAGATCATAGACATGACCCTATGGTCGCTGGCTTGAAGCTCAAGCAAGGGGTCACTGGCTCAGCTGGAGGGCTGCTCCCCCCATCAAGGCACATATGAGAAAGCAATCAATGAACAACTAAGCTGCTGCAACTGTGAGTTGATGCTTCTCATCTCTCTCCTTTCCCCTCTCTTTCCCTCTCTAAAAAGAAAAAAAAGTTGAGTTTGTCTTACTTGCATAAGTATCAAAACAACATCTAAGTCAAATAATCCTACACTCAATAAATCACTAAAAAATTAATGTCCCTGAACAGATACTTCTCCCAGGAAGAAATACAAATGGCCAATAGATATATGAAAAGATGCTCAACTTCATTAGCTATTAGAGAAATGCAAATCAAAACTACAATGAGATACCACCTCACACCTGTTAGATTAGCTATTATCAACAAGACAGGTAATAACAAGTGTTGGAGAGGCTGTGGAGAAAAAGGAACCCTCATCCACTGTTGGTGGGAATATAAAGTAGTACAACCATATGGAAGAAAGTATGGTGGTTCCTCAAAAATTAAAAATAGAACTACCATATGACCCAGCAATCCCTCTACTGAAAATATACCCCCATAACTCAAAAACACTGATATGTAAAGACACATGCAGCCCCATGTTCATTGCAGCATTGTTCACAGTGGCCAAGACATGGAAACAACCAAAAAGCCCTTCAATAGATGATTGGATAAAGAAGATGTGGTACATATACACTATGGAATACTACTCAGCCATAAGAAATGATGACATTGGATCATTTACAACAACGTGGATGGACCTTGATAACATTATACTGGGTGAAATAAGTAAATCAGAAAAAACTAAGAACTGTATGATTTCATACATAGGTGGGACATAAATATGAGACTCAGAGACATGGACAAGAGTGTGGTGGTTACTGGGGGTGGGGAGGGGAAGGGAGGGGTTGGGGGAGAGGAGGGGTACAAAGAAAACCAGATAGAAGGTGACAGAAGACTATATGACTTTGGGTGAGGGGTATCCAACATAATCAAATGTCAAAGTAACCTGGAGATGTTTTCTCTGAACCTATGTACCCTGATTGATTAATGTTACCCAATTAAAATTAATAAAAAAATTAGTGTCCCATCTTTTTCTTTTCCTTCAGGCAAGATTTTAGCCTATTATATTTTAATGGCAATAATTACCTCATTGATTCCTTCTCCATCCTGCCTACTTGATAGTGGCTTCAAGTTCTCTCTCAGGTTAAATTCTCTGATTTGGTAAATGTTTTGTTGTTCTTCATGCCCAATGACAAATTCAGTTTAACTCAATAACATTTATGAAACACCTACTGCACATAGGGTATTCTGCTAGGTATTAGGAGGAGAAATAAGCATGAGTAAGACAAAACATCTACTCCTCATGGTTCTACAATTTCACAAAGGAGTTAATTTAGAAAAAATAAATATGTAGAAGACAAAATGGTCATTCATTTATTTAGCAAATATTATATGTTACTTCCTGTATACCAGATGTTTGGTAGCCTCCAGAGCCACAAAGACTAATAGGAAACATTCCTTGCCTAGAACAAAGGCATTTTTTTTGCAGTGAAAAGTAAGATGGAGAACCCAAAATGACAACTTTATGAGAAGCATCCTTGAATCAATTAATTCTCAACCTGGACATAAGTAAAAATCTAGAAAGAATAAAAAAGGTGACTTTATTTTGTGTTATTTAATTTTTTTTCCTAGTTACACAGGGTAACATATTATAATGAGCTGGAGGAATTATATATATAGAAATAAAAACATATGTTGTAGGAATAAAGCTATAGAAAATATTTTAGAAATTCAGTAAAGAGAAGTTGTCACTGAAATGCTTCTAAACTTCAATGTGTAAAAACTCACTTAGGTATCCTGCTAAAATGGAGATTCTAATTTCTTACGTTTGGGGTGGAGCTTGAGAATCCAGATTGAGGGAAATAATAGTATCAACCCCATGGAGTTGTGATGAGGATTCAAGAAAATTGTGTATATAAAGTCCTTAGCATAATTTGTGGAACTTTGTAAATATTAGCATTAATTATTATCACCAATCATTGGATGGGTCCTTAACAACTCACAAATTCTATTTGCAGTTACCTATGTTAATTTAATAACCTCTGTTCATAATGCCAGGCACCACTCTAGGCATTAGGTATAAAGATAACCTGATTTATCAATGTCACCCCATTAAAATAAAAAAAAGGGTAAGTACAAGAAATTCTTCTTTAAAATTGCTCTCAGTTTTGTGGTGGAAATAGAAGCACATTAATTTTAATATGTTGTAATTAATTATGTTGTAAGGTATAAACTGAGAGTATGGGGCACTGTACTACTATTTTTTCCCACCAAATTTTTGGGTTGGGTGAAGGAAGGGTGTAAAGTGGGAACTTGCCTCTGTGAGAAAAAAAATATAAGTTTCAGTTTTTCCTAGGACAAGAGTGTAATTGAGTGAAAGAATGTCTTCTTGCCATGCATGAAGTCTCAGCCCCATCATCAAAGGGTGTTACTTTTTCTTCTAAATTTAGGGTTATCTATGCACTTCTCTTAACATCAATGCAAAAATAAATCTATCATAAGGAGCTTTAATCTTTAAGTTGAGTGACTTATTTATAAACCCAAAAGCCAGGGTAGGTAATTGGATTGATGTGTGTGTGTGCGTGTACATGTTTGTGTGTCTGTGTGTGTGTGTGTGTGTGTGTGTGTGGTGAGTGTGTATGCACGTCCTTAAGATACAAACAAAAAAGTTGGGGATGAAGCCAGAGTAGTGGGTAATGTTGATTCAGTTTACTTATTAAATAGATTCTAATTCTAATATTAACTAATAAGATATTAAGGCATAGTTTAGACAAAATTTTTTTACATGATGAATAATAAATCATAATATTTCTTGTCTTTAGAAGATTTTTTTTTTCAATTCAAAGGAGAGGGTAAAGTTCATAGAGTAGATTCAAAGCAACACAGAGAAAAGACGTTTAATATATTGAATGAACATTACTGTAATGAAATAAGAACGGAAATATTACAAATGAAAAAACTCAACAATGGATCTTTATATTCCATAGTTTCTATCAATTTTGGTCCATATATAACAAGTGCTATTTATAGAGTTTTAATCTTGGCATAGTATACAATTATATATATTTTTTCAAGCAACATTTTGAATAATTTTATATTATGTAGTTCAAATTTATGAATTTGTCGAAGGCTTTAATTTTGTTAAAAGGTCTAGCCACATCTGTAAAGACTACAATTGAACGTGATATGGTAAATAAGGTATGTTCAACTCTTTAGTTATTTCAGCAAGCATAGCTTCCCAGAACAGCAGTTTTCCTGGTATTTATCACATGCTGATTTCTACTTGTCAAGTTTGTGTTTGGAATTGACATCAATCAGAAAGGAAAATTGTAGACAATCCACATATTTTACTCCTTTGTTTTCTTAGGCTGTCATTCGCTAAACAATAGAAGAAAAACAATGATGCCAATGTAAGCGTTGGTGCAAATCCCATACTCTTGAAAAAAAACTTTGTGTGAACTAAATATATGAGGTATCATTACTGCTTGACTGTAGTGTGGTCAGTACAAGAACTCAGGGGTTTAAAAGATCAGGGTTCAAAAATGACTCTCACTTGCAAATTGCATGAACCTTAAGCAAGTTAGGTAAGTCCTAGCAGTCTGTTGTTTTCATTTGTGAAAGGGAGCAATTTTAAATTTTATTTATTTATTTATGATAGAGGTAGAGAGAGAGGCAGAGAGAGGGATAGGGACAGACAGACAGGAAGGGAATGAGATGAGAAGCATCAACTCTTCCTTGCGGCACCTTAGTTGTTCATTGATTGCTTTCTCATATGTGCCTTGACCGGGGGTGGGGGGCACAGCAGACTAAGTGACCCCTTGCTCAAGCCAGTGACCTTGGGTTCAAGCTGGTGAGCTGTGCTCAAACCAGATAAGCCCGCGTTCAAGTTGGCTTCCTCGGTGTTTTGAACTCGGGTTCTCTATGTCCCAGTTCAATACTTATCTACTGCGCCACTACCTGGTCAGGCAACAATTTTTAATATTAACATTTCAAAGACTGAAATGTTGGCATATGGTTTTTTTTTTTTTTTTATTTTTTATTTTCCTGAAGCTGGAAATGGGGTGAGACAGTCAGACAGACTCCTGCATGCGCCTGACTGGGATCCACCCGGCACGCCCACCAGGGGGCGACGCTCTGCCCCTCTGGGGCATCGCTCCATTGTGACCAGAGCCACTCTAGTGCCTGGGGCAGAGGCCAAGGAGCCATCCCCAGCGCCCAGGCCATCTTTGCTCCAATGGAGCCTCGCTGCGGGAGGGGAAGAGAGAGAGACAGAGAGGAAGGAGAGGGGGAGGGGTGGAGAAGCAGATGGGCGCCTCTCCTGTGTGCCCTGGCCGGGAATCGAACCCGGGACTTCTGCATGCCAGGCCGACGCTCTACTACTGAGCCAATTGGCCTGGGCCGCATTTGGTATTCTTAAGACACAGTATGGAGTCGAAGTTCAGAGCATGGCTTCAGGAGTCATACTGATTCAAATGCTGTGTGAATCTGTACAAATTACTTCTATCCTTCTCAGTTTCTATATCAGCAAATAGAAATAATGTTATGTACTTCATTTCATCCTTCTGTAGTTTAGGTAAAATAATTTATGTAAAAGTACTAAAAATAATGCATGGTTTGTAGTTAATACTCAATAAATATTTTCTTACTAATACTAGAAAATGTTGCATAATTTAACCACTACATCTTTCTTGACAGTCTGTACAGATTTGGCTTCCTTAATAGCAAACTCTCCTGTGCCTCTTTCAGCCCTGTGACCAATTCTTTTCCAGTTTCCTTTAAGGAATCCTCTGCTTTGTTTGTAAATGTTGTTTGTTTCCAGGGGTCTGACTTTAGCCTGCCTCTCTTATCACTACTAGTGATAAGATCTGCTCCTATCACTTTAGCATCAGCTATATCTTGATGAAATCAAAATCTATACATTTTAGCCCTGATTTTTCTTGGGAGCTTTCATTTCATATGTATCCAATTGCCTTCCCAAAATCTTTACCTGAATATCTGAGCCAACATATTATTGGCTCAAGTTTTTTACTCTTGTTTGCCTCCACATCCTTACCATAGGGGATTTGTGGATAAAGGTATTCATTCACCCACCCTCTGACTTTGGGCTTGGCCATGTGCCCTGCCTTTTTGGCTATTGGCATTTGGTGGAAGTCACAGTATGTCAGTTCTGAGCTCAAGTCTTAAGAGGTATTGTGTTTTCTACCTGTTTCTCTGCTACCTCAGCCACCCTCATGAAAAAAAAAAATCTCTTGGCTAGCCTGTTGGTCCAAGAAGGATTAATAAAACACCAAGCAGACCCCCCCCTTCCAATCAACACCTTAGTGAGAAGCAGACCAATCCATTACAGCATAAAGCAAAGTTCCATGCTAAATTCAGCTGAGATTAGCCAAATCCCAGTCAATCTAAGGACACCTGAGTGAGGCCTGACTAGGCGGTGGCTCAGTGGAAAGAACCTCAGCCTGGGATGCAGAGGTCCCATGTTTGAAATCCTGAGGTTTCTAGCTTGAGTGTGGGCTCACCAGCTTGAGCACAGGGTGGGTGACTTGAGCTTGGGGTCATAGACAGTGGTGGGATTCAGATGGTTTGCACCAGTTTGGCAGAACCAATAGTATAAGGCCAGGGGCCGCTGCCATCATGTGCATGCACACGCAGGTTCACATTGGATTCGGGCAGATGGTAAAGAAACAGTGGAGCCAAAAAATGCTGGGCTATTCCTTTATTCTAGCCTCGCAACTGGCCGGTGAGCAAACACATAGTGGAAAAACACTTCCCTTTCCATTCAGGGCTCCCAAAGCCACTGACTCATCTGGTTTTTTCTAGAATCAAGGGCCCCTGCCAGTCTCAGTCACCTCTGGTTCCCATCTGCACACCTCTCTCTCTGCACAATTTTCTTCCTTTGCGCCCTGCTATTTTGGCTTCTTTTACCCCCCACCCCCCAAATGGCTTCCTTCTTCTTCTCTCCTGTTCCTTCCTTTTTAAAACTTCTTTGGCACCAAAAACTCCTTCTGCAGCATGCATTAAAATAACAATGGCCCTTCCCAAGCAGGAAGGTAATTAGCAGTTTCACCAGGGCAGCGCAGTTCACATGGGCAGTGCCATTTTTAAAAATAAAAATGAGTAAACTCAAAAAACATAAATTTTACGAACTCATTTGCCCAACAGATAGCTGACTTTTTGTTGAGTTCAGTGAACTGGCTGTTGAAATGGCACTGGTAATCAGAGTTCTCTCTCAGGTGGATGCCTCGGCAGCTGCCCAATGTGGAAATCATAAATTTACATTCCTTATTCTTTTTTAATGTTCATCTGTGCAACAATATGTTCTAAGCCCCTGTAATAATGTTCATTCTGTCCTCAGGTGAAAAATAATTGCAAATGAGGACACCAATCAAGAAGCAATATTGAAATATCTTAAATAGCAGCTTTATTTTTTTTTCAGGTATTATTTAATATTTTCTCATTAATATTTTAAAACTTATAACATAATCTAGTTTTATGTACCCCATTTTTGTTTTTATTTAAGTATTAAATGCATGAAATAATAAGCTGCCTTTCGGTTAATCTTTTTTTTATACTTAAAACAGTCATTAGGGCAGAGAACAGGTTGTTAAATTATTTGAATCCCACCACTGATCATAGATGTGATCCCATGGTTGCTGGCTTGAGCCCAAAGGTTGTTAGCTTGAAGCCCAAGGTCGCTGGCTTGAGCAAGGTGTCACTGGCTTGGCTGGATGCTCCCCCCACCATGTCAAGGCACATATGAGAAAGCAATCAATGAACAACCAAAGTGCTACAACCATGAGTTGATGCTTTTCATCTCTCTCTCTTGCTGTCTGTCTACCCCTCTCTCTTACTAAAAAAAAAAAAAAGAAAGAAAAGAAAATATATCTTAGGCATTAACTCCTCTTAGAAGCCTTCCTGTCTGTCTCAGACAGAGTCAGTCATTTCTTTTCTTGCTTGAAAGTGTTCATGTAACTAAATTTATCATTATGAATTATGATTATGTTTGTCTGTCTCTTCTGAGTAATGTGAGCATGAACGGTGCCCCTAATTTCTGGTTCCTAGCACAGAGCTTGACGAGTAATAGAATAGGCAGTCAATATGTGTTTTCTTGGCTGACCTAACATTGTGGAGATGATGTCATTTTATTCATCAGTGTCCTGCTAGAGATGGGGAAGGCTAACAAGCTGGATCAGGCAGCTCCCAATGTGAGCTGTATCCAAAGCCAGGAGGCTTGCCTCCCTGGTCTCAGAGGATGTGTGAAATCAGATGGTCATGGGTCTGGAGCAAGCTGTTGGAAGGGAGCGGGCAGGGTACAAAGGAATTAAAGAGAGAAGGCCGAAGGCTAAGCAGTGATGAGACCTCTTTCCATAATTCTTCAAGCTCTGAAAACCCAGACTAAGCTCCTAAATCATAAGAGTGATTGGATTTTGAGGTGTTCACATCCAAGAGGCTGAATTTTGTCCGCTCTATATGAAGGAACCTGACCGAGGTGTTATTCCCAGATGAAGGGACTGAGGCAGGGGAGACATTATAGAAGTGACGTTGGGAGTCACTGGAATTTGGGATGTGTGCCTGAGCTTTGCATGCTGCTAAAGGGGCATTAAACCTATTAAACTGAAATATCTGAGTTACGAAGGGGCCCTGAGTCATATCTGGATTACAGTGCTTCCTCATAGAGTTTATGGAAAGTGAAAACATCCTAGTGTGCCCTGCACAGAGCATGGCATTTAGGACAATAAAAGTAAGTTTTCTTCTTTCCTGGATTCCTCGTTCAGAGGAAAGAGAAAAACACTTTTCCTGTTTATCTTAATATAAACCTAATTAACACACCTACATTTTTAATGACTTAATTTCTATTAAAATACAAACACTCTGTTTATAGGGCTACATATTAAATACTCTAACAATTAAAATGGACAATTGACTATTAAAAAATCAAACCAGGTCTTGAAAGTAAAAATGAAGAGAAATCCCAATGTTGACATGCTTGTTGTGACAGAAACATCTTGTACTCGTTCTCATACCCCCTTGGCCCACATTTTACTCACCCTTCCTGTGGCAACCGGCTTTGTGTAGGTATGACCTCCCTTCAGTGACACCATATAACTTCAACTTTCTGCCTCAGGGTTTCCTGATCCTGCTGCCTAGGAAGCTTGTGGGAATCCACCACATGTCCACGTAAAGGCAGTCTGGAAGTAGGAGGGAGTCAGCACCCCATGGGCACCCCTTGACCAGTGGGAAATGGGAGCCAGGGCCTAGATGCATCATTCTCTTTTGTCCCTGAGGTGTTCAACTTGGAGACCCATTCTACATGGCCTTCCAGAAGGGCTGAGGCTCAGGGGTCCATAGCAGTAGCTGCACCAGAAGGAACACTTACATTGGCTTTCTCTGCTCTTCTCTTTCTCTTGCTAGTTCTTTATTCCTGTTGCTCAGAATCACAATCTGAATAACTACCTGCATACGGGCCTCTCAGGCTCTGAATTTCCGGAGAAAGTCCAGGCTAAGATAAGCTGTATCGGACACATTTTAAGCACTACCTTAGATCCTTTCAAAGTCACAAGTGTAGGGGCCACGCGCCACTGGTTCATGGGGAGCTGATTACCAACAGCACCCTAGGCTCTCCTCCTAGAACAAACTCCATGGCACCTATCTGGCGTGAGTCCAGGCTGGACCCAATCTGATCCATGAACCCTGGCTCCTTTCTCTTCCACTGGACTCAGAACAAACTCCCTGCCATAGGCACGGAATGTGGTTTCTCCACTAGCTGCCAAAATGAGAAAAATAATGCGAACTGGGAGAACAGGAGAGTTGATTTGACTCTCTATGGAGAAACTGACCAAATGAGAAATAGGAGGTGGGGAGGGGAAGCCATCAGATAATTTCTTCTCCTTTCTTCCTTCTCATAGATAGTCCTAAGGCATAGTTTTCTACACAGCTTGCTTGAAAATGCGAGTATTGCTTAGTGACCAGCTGTGTCTCTGTGGCTTGTGAAGCAGTAGCGGGTGTGGTAAGGTATCACATTATTTTTCTTCCCACCTTTCACTGTTTCTCAATAAAGCATCAACAGTTAAGCCATGCCTCAGGCTTGTTTTCTAGGGCACCCGAACTAAGACAAAGGTCATTGAGGGCTTTTGGTAGTCTGCTGACAATACAAAATAATTGTGGGAAAATAGAAACAGACTTTGAAAAAGTTCATACACAGGAAATAAGCCCTGGGAAGGTCTCAGGATTACACTTCCTTTCAACAGCTCAACAGAGAAGAGATCGGCTCCTTTGATATAGGATCAGTGATAACAGTAGAGAGGTACACCAACCTTAACTCCGATCAGAGAAGGAAGAGAGCCATGTGTTTCCATTCCCATGGTGCCCTGCCCCTCCCTTAAACAAGGAAAGAAGAATATCTGCTTTGTCTGGTCTTTGTTTCAGCCTTCATCTTTTATTAACAAAAGTGTGCAAATGCTTTACAAATGAAAAAATCAGTCTCTGATTATGAAAAAAAGGATGTGCACTTGGGATATTCAGAAATTTGTTAAGAAGTAAACAAAAAGCTTCTGCAGTTTCTCACCCCATAAATAACCAATTAAGGTATTGTGTATTTCTTTCTTAATTTTTTAAAAACTGTATGCATGCTTCTAGGTTTGTATATGGAGGCTCACGTGTATAATCTTTCATCTCCTAGAAACCTCTACCTACTCTACACCCATTGAAAGTCTTCTCAGGCCCTGGCCGGTTGGCTCAGCGGTAGAGCGTCGGCCTGGCGTTCGGGGGACCCGGGTTCGATTCCCGGTCAGAGCACATAGGAGAAGCGCCCATTTGCTTCTCCACCCCCACCCCCTCCTTCCTCTCTGTCTCTCTCTTCCCCTCCCGCAGCCAAGGCTCCATTGGAGCAAAGATGGCCCGGGTGCTGGGGATGGCCCCTTGGCCTCTGCCCCAGGCGCTAGAGTGGCTCTGGTCACGGCAGAGTGACCCCCTGGAGGGGCAGAGCATTGCCCCCTGGTGGGCAGAGCGTCGTCCCTGGTAGGCGTGCCGGGTGGATCCCGGTCGGGCGCATGCGGGAGTCTGTCTGTCTCTCCCCGTTTCCAGCTTCAGAAAAATACAAAAAAAAAAAAAAAAAAAAAGTCTTCTCAGCCCCCAAGATAAGGTTATTTGGAAACTTTAATGAAGGGCTTCTTTGATTTTCCATATCATATATTTTTCTAAATGCATCATATGTTGTATTATATTATAGTTACTTTTGTTTAAAGGTACATATTTCTCCAACTAGATTATAACCTTCTATACTAGAGGACAGAGACCGTGTCTAATTCAGCTTTGAAATGCCACATTACATGACAAGTATTGAATTGATATTTGATAAATGAACAAATATACAATTCAGCCTGTAGTTATTTTCAGCACCTTCATCACAGTATTATTTCTTAAACATGATTATCATTTTACTATATGCTTTTTCTCATTTATGAACTCTTTCGCCTGAATGTGTTTCATTTCACCCATTAAATTGTAAAATTTCCAAAGTCAAGGGCATTTGCTTATAATTCTTTGGTATTCTCCATAACATTCATCACCTTGTTGAATGTAGAGCAGCTATCCAGCAGACCTTTGTTGAGTTTTTCCATGAACGCAGCCAAACCATCAGAAGCTGTATATCCCCGCCTCCCAAAAGCAACTCGGCTATTGGTTTAAAAATATTTAAAATCTGTATCTGTGGTGTTCAATGACAACTAAAAGGGGTTTTTCCATGCATGGTGGAGAATGGTTGTAGCTTACTTCTGGTGATAAGTCACTTTCATTGAGAAGAAAGAACAGGTATGTTATAGACATTCAATAAGAGAAGTCAGCTTTTGAGAGAATGTAGTTTCCACTGTTTAAATTGAAGACTTTGTAATATATAGGACTATTGCTTGTTGATCTCATAAGTTCAAGTTCACTTATGGAAGAGAAAATTCTTAAAAATTCAAAATATGAAGAATACAATGATTGATAATGCTGACTTTATCTAAAATAAGGTGTGGCATGGGAAGGTACATTCTGGAGTAGGTACCATTTCTCTCCCTCTGAATGGCATGAGCATTTTTAGGACACTCCCATGAGAATTTTGACTTAACTCAGGTTCCAATCAGTTTATACTTTTGCTTCCCAAATAAATTTCCTTAAGTCTCTAACTCTCATTAAGCCTCAGTTTTCTTCCTTCTGAATGGGATAATAATTTTACAAAATTATTAGAAGGTTAAGGTAGCCTGTGGAAAAGATTTAGCAAAATGCCATCGTATCACCATTGTTCAATAAATATTGGCATTTATTACTTTTATTGCTTTGTTCTCAGACTGTTAAAAAAAGAAGGAAATTGACATTCATTAGAATGATATTGAATATTTCTTCTTATCAAAGTCAGCCTGCATTTCTCTGTGTTCCTTTTCCCTGTCTGCCCCGTTGGTGCCTGTGCATTAGCCACGCAACAACAGCCACTGTCATTGAAGAGGCCGCTGCCCCCTCCTCGACACAAATCCTCCCTACATGTAACAAATGTGAATCACTGGCATTAGAAATAGAAGGGTCGTGAACTAAACAGAAGTGCTTGTGAGGACAGTCAGCAAGACATAGCTCTCTTTCTTCTGAGAAAAGGTGTGCAAGTTACAGGCAACACAGAATCATTAATTGTTCTCATATGGGACAGGCTAGTGCCTCTGATCATAAGACTGTCTTAAAACTTGAAAAGCAGCCTGATTAAAGGCACTATAGAAATAGATATAAAAGTTAAATTATATTAATAATTGTTATCAATAATAACAAGAGCAATGAAATACACCCCGACTCATTTTCTATGAGGAATTGAGAACAAATTATATATAAAAAATAAACTAATTTTTAGGTCTGCATGTACTTCCATTTAGTTAATAACAGAAAAGCAGACGAGATAATTGCAGTATTTTAAAGACAAAAGGATGCATACTGACTTTGGTAAGAGAAAATGCTCAATTTAATACTAATGAATGCTGACTTTTTTCTTTTCTTTGACAATCTAAGAAAGTCTTGTCTCTGTGAGGCAGTGACGCTCATTGATTCTGTCTTCAAAGTCTTTGAAAAAAATTGTAAAAATCTTTTTCTTGTGGAGAAGACAGTGCAGATGGTTATCAGGATTTTTTTTTTTTACATCCTTGATTTGTGTTCTTTTTAAAAGAGCTACATGATGGTACCCGCTTCCCACTTCTTTACCAAATAATTAGCTGACCCTAGTTTTCTTCTCTTTAATCTGCTTACCTCTGCAGAACATTCAGATTTGTTTGATTGGAAGTATCACTTTACTCAAGGGATTTAATTAAAGGAGAAACAGTAGTCACAGTCAGCGATGCAGGAGGAGGGGCCTGGTAGTATAACCTCAATAGGAATAAGGCTGCCTGGAAGCCCTTGTACAATTTGGGAGTCCTTCTTACTACCACCTGTGAGCAGATGTAGAAAAGTAAAACTGATGATAAACTAGTAGGCTTGTAAACGAAACCCAGTAGGTGGCCTCATCTCTTGTTGTGTTGTCCAGGAAACAAGTCTCATGCCTAGAGAGAGAAATATGTCACTTCTCTGAATGAAGAGATGCTTTTAATCATTTGTCTTATGGTATCTTCTGTCTCCACTCTTGCAACGTCTCTCTCTGGCAGTGACAGTTTCATGGCTCAGATGGAAGATAGAGTCTTTTTTCATCTGGTTGAGATGACCTTGAGTATTTGCCAAAACTCACTTTTCCATCCAAGGGTATGATGCTCAAACTTTGGCATCCAGTAGAACCCCCTGATGAATTTTTTCAAAACACACACACTGCGGGGATTCTTCCCATGCCTAGTGATCTCGCAGTTGGCAATGGGCATGTGATTTTTGCGACAAACAGGTCTCTAGGTGATTCCTACATCTACCTGAGCTGCAGAACAACTGTTGTAAATGTTGGATGATATGGCTATACCAGCCCAGGAGTTTTCTGTTGTGGCTGCACACTGGAATATCTGAAGACTGAAAAAACTACTGCTGGGATCCACCTCCAGAGGTCCCGATTTTACTTGGAACTGGGCTTTGAGAGCTGTACCCCTCTCCTCACCAGGTAATTCCAGTATTCAGCCAGAGTTGTGGAGCTCTGCTGGAGCTACATGCCCAGCCTAGGTGAAAAGTATTTTGAACATTTAAGTGCCATATTTTATCTGAACACCTACTAGCACTATTGTTTCTCACCTTTAATTATAAATTCCCTTCCAGGATGACTGTACTGGAAGTGCTCCACGTAAGAATGTTCTACAATAAAGGACAGCCTCTATTCATTTGTTCATTCATTCACACGTCCATCAAACATATTTCCTACCATGTGCCATACCCTGTTTCAGGAATCCGTAGTCATTTTTTTTAAATTAAAAAAAAATTTTTTTTTTTGTATTTTTCTGAAGCTGGAAATAGGGAGGCAGTCAGACAGACTCCCACATGCGCCCAACCGGGATCCACCCGGCACGCCCACCAGGGGGCGATGCTCTGCCCCTCCGGGGCGTCGCTCTGTTGCCACCAGAGCCAGTCTAGCACCTGAGGTAGAGGCCATGGAGCCATCCCCAGCGCCCGGGCCATCTTTTGCTCCAATGGAGCCTTGGCTGCGGGAGGGGAAGAGAGAGACAGAAAGGAAAGAGAGGGGGAGGGGTGGAGAAGCAGATGGGCGCTTTTCCTGTGTGCCCTGGCCGGGAATCGAACCCAGGACTTCCGCATGCCAGGCTGATGCTCTACCACTGAGCCAACTGGCCAGGGCCCGTAGTCATTTTTTTTGTGGTGATTAACAGAGACAGCTGGACCCAGTGTTTCAAGTTCTCTTTATCAGTTGGCCACTGGCTTTATTTTATGTAACCTTCTTTTGATCTCTCACATGTCCCAGGTGCTTCATTTTTATTAAACTTGTGCTTCCCTGAAGGATTTCTCTTTCCTCACCCTTTTGGCTCTTGTCCCTGTTATTACCTGTCTACATGGATGTTCTCTTTTCTTCCCCCCTAACTAGCTAGTTTTTTTTCCTTCATTTGTTTGTTTTTGTATTTTTCTGAAGTTAGAAGCGGGGAGGTAGAGAGACAGACTCCCGCATGCACCCAACCGGGATCCACCTGGCATGTTCACCAAGGGGGAATGTCTGCCATCTGGGGCGTTGCTCCATTGCAACTGGAGCCATTCTAGTGCCTGAGGTGGAGGCCTTGGAGCCATTCTCAGTGCCGTGGCCAACTTTGCTCCAGTGGAGCCTTGGCTGAGGGAGGGGAAGAGAGAGACAGAGAGAAAGGAGAGGGGAAGGGTGGAGAAACAGATGGGCGCTTCTTCTGTGTGCCCTGGCCAGGAATCGAACCTGGAACTTCCACACACCTGGCAGAGATCTACTGCTAAACCAACTGGCCAGGGCCTAACTAGCTAGTTTTTATCCATCCTTTCACACTCATCTGGCATCCTTCAGAAGTCTTCCTGGACTGGAATAGGAGTTGCACCTTAAATTCCCACAGTCCTTTATATTTGGTAGAATTGGTCAAAATTTTTATTATACAAGGGGGAGAATTTATTCAATATCAATTGAGGTCAAAATTGAAAATGTTAAGGCGATGAATTCTTGGTGAACAGTTTGGAAAAACAAAGATGATGATGGGAAGATTGTTACATGCTTAGAATTTTATGGCCGTGCATGTAAGATGCGCTAAGGGCAGCACTGGGGTTCAACCAGAGGGAGCAGAGAATCCGCTGGTGAGCACTGGGATGCATAGGTTTCTCTGCCAGTTGCCCTATTCATGTGAATGATGTCATATGAAAAACAAACAAACAAACAAATATAAACAGCTCTAGTAGGAGGCTAGGAACGCATGATCTAACTGGCTCTATCTAATTAAAGGATGCAATTTTTAAAGGATTCAGTGGGGTGCACAAAAGAAGTAGTTTTAAAGGATTCTATGGGGTGCACAAAGAAAAAGTCAAGGAGAGATGTTCTGACATGTTAAGTAAATGGTTGAATGAAGCAGGTGAGCTGGGGAATTTTAGGAATATAGCGGGTCTGTTGTCTTTCTTGCTGATGCTGTTATAACCAGGGTAAATAAATGAAATATTTGTGGATTTGCATCACCTATGTTGTTTTAGATGAAAGAAAGCCCAAGGACAGGAAAAGAATGGAGTCTACTGCCTTGATGACATTTTTACCTCCTACTGCTCCTGAAGAGAGTGGAGCCCCCCACCCCAAGGGGTTAGGATAAGCAGAGAGCCTCGTCACAATTCTTGCTTTTAGAAAGTGCTTTTCATCCTCTATTATAATTGTTGGTGTATTTGTTCTCTCTCCTTCCCTTGATGTAAATTCCTTGAGCTATGACCATGGCCTTAACTTAATCTTGCTGACCTGCTCCAAGAACTGGCATATAGAAGGCATTCGAAAATGTATACTGGTCGTTCTATAGTGTTCATTAAAAGTTTTGCCATTTTGAAATATCTTGAGAAAGTTAGGAGAGCACTAGGAGAATTCAAAAGCCTAAGTTTAGTTCCTTTATCATGACTTCTTAAAACTTTAGTTTTAACCTCTGGAGACTGACTTGTAGAGGACTTTATGATGTGTACTGTGCTATTACTCATGGACTTTCTGATTTTGGGGGGGGGGAGACTATTCTTAGGCTTCTGTTCAGTGCCTGAGGGAGGTCCCTCAGGTTTTTTCAAAAAAGCTAGATGAAATAGATTGATTTGAGAGAGATGGGTTTGGAAAAGATGAGTAGAACAGAATCATATCTTGCTTATATGAATCGAGTTCTTTCATTGAGCAGCTGCTAAAACATTTGGCAGTGATTCCAATCATCTTAAAAGCATACAAAAAATAGATCCTGACTCAGGCTCGTTCCTGTTGTTTAAGTTTGAACAAGTCAGAGGACACCTGGGGACTACATGGTGACCCCTTAAACAAAGATTCTTCAGTATAACCAGGAAAGGCTATAGAGATAAGCAAATGAAATTACTTGACATTAAAAAAAAATAGTGCTAAATAGAAGGAAAATGTTTACACCAAAGCAGTGATGACGCTAAATGAGAGAATAGGGTAAGGATAGACCAATACCTTAGCGAGGAACAAGCTTATGGTTCTGGACCCAAAAGACAGTGCATTGCACCTGCAGCACTAGCCCTTCATGTCTCCACCATAATGGAAGGTTATCCCCCAGGGTGTTCTGCCAATCTCCGGGGCCAGGGAAGCGTGCAGAGTTTTCCTTGTTCTCTTTTTCTTTCTTTTCTTCTGAAAGATAGCTGTACCAGTTTTAGAATAAATATTGCCTGTAGCCAGCCCTATACAGATTTTGGAAATACGGTTCTTTTTTATGTTGTAGTTTGCCTTGGACAATCACTATTAATTTGAATGTTGATTAAATACCATATGTTATAATGGAAAGAGATTTTTATGACCCTTGGCAAGTTACTGAAGCCTTAATTTTCTCACCTGTAGAATGAGAGTGATGAGGCTAACTCACAATGTTCCTTCAAGGATTGTATCAGGTCACCTTTGTGAAAAATTTTCTCGACTTACTGTGACCCCTTCCATGAAATTCTGTAGTCCTATAAGATTATACTAATATTAAATCCTGTATCCTGGAGGCTGAGCTTATCAAATGGAGTTGCCCACTATTTCACTATATAGATGGAGACAGCAAATCTTTTACCAAAAATTTTTCTTTGTTTTGAGAAGGAATTAATGTTTCCTCTTCCATGTTATTATAAGGTTAGTAGGTCCCCTTTATAATAGATCAAAGGGTGGAGGAGGTCACAGGCTAGAGCCTCTGTGAACCAGTTTTAAAGCCAAGACTATTCCTTTTATGAGAACATCTCTAATGGATTAAGAGGATCTTTACTGAAGTTCTTTTTTTTTTTTTTTTTTTTTTTTTTTTTTTTTTTAGAACAAAATGCACAATGGGAAGAGGGCATCTATAATGGAGGTCTAGTTTCCATGTTAAGAAATTTTAGGGGTTGAGATCAGCATAAATGTGGCCAGCTCTAAACTGAAATTAGAGATGGCTCAGAGTATAGGACAGATGGTCGGTCCTTCTCCATAGCAGGAGAAAAGGGTGTGGCGGTTGGGCTGTGGCGGTCCTTTGCACAGTCTCTTGGAAAATTTATAGATGGGACAGACATTAAAAAGAAGCAAAATGATTCTCTGATAATATGGCATATGAAGCCCAAATATTTCCCTTGAATATTAAAAGAAGAGAACCTGCCAAAAAAAAAAAAAAAAAGAAAAGAAAAAAGAAAAAAAAAAAAGAAAATCAAGCCTGAATCTGATCGCACTTCTAGTTCTACAGGAAATGTAGAAATTAATATACATTTACAGGACATATAGAGGCATAGGAACATGTTATATGGCCACACGAGGTTGTGACCAGTAAAATGCAGATAGGGAGGATCTCTACAATATAACAAACCTATTTCCTACAATAAATAAATGAAGGGAGAGTAAGATGAAAGAGACTGAAGGGCCGAAGCAAGCTATTGTTGACCTGTGGTAGTACATGAACCTTTCAGATCCTGGTTGGAATACACAGACTGAAAGAAAAGCGGAGAGAGAGAGAGAGAGAGATCTGAGTGGTGACTGGATATTCGGTAATACTAAGAAATTAATGGCCCTGGCCGGTTGGCTCAGCGGTAGAGCGTTGGCCTGGTGTGCGGGGGACCCGGGTTGGATTCCCGGCCAGGGCACATAGGAGAAGCGCCCATTTGCTTCTCCACCCCCCCCACCCCCTCCTTCCTCTCTGTCTCTCTCTTCCCCTCCCGCAGCCAAGGCTCCATTGGAGCAAAAATGGCCCGGGCGCTGGGGATGGCTCCTTGGCCTCTGCCCCAGGCGCTAGAGTGGCTCTGGTTGCGGCAGAGCATCGCCCCCTGGTGGGCAGAGCGTCGCCCCTGGTGGGCGTGCCGGGTGGATCCCGGTCGGGCGCATGCGGGAGTCTGTCTGACTGTCTCTCCCCATTTCCAGCTTCAGAAAAATACAAAAAAAAAAAAAAATTAATGTTAACTTTTCTTAAGGTAACATACTAATGCAAATTTTAAAAGGAGTCCTTATCATGTCATCCTTAAATTAGAGATGACTTCTAAAAAGCATCTCAGAATGCTTTCTGAAGCAGATAGCAATTATAGTATTTATGGAGGGCTTTATATTGTACCAGATATTTTACTAACCCATTTATATGCATTATATCATTTAAATGTGGAAACAACCCAGTGACCTAAGTACTATTATTATCTCCAGTTCACAGATGAGGAAAGTAAAGCACAGAGAAGAAAAATAGTCATACCCTTAAGCAGTAGACCTAAATCCAAAGAATTTGATGCCTAAGCTTTCCTCATGACCACTCTACTCTTTGTGAGTGAGTGGATTTCTCTTCCACCGCTTTCACTGCTACCCCCCTCGTCTCAGCTACCATCATCTCTTGCCCGGATTATTGCAGCATCTTCCTAAGACTTGCTGCCTCCAGCCCTACCCCTTCTTCAGTCTGTTCTCAAAACAGCAGCCCGAGTGATGCTGAGAATTGAAATCAGATTGTCTTCTTCCTCAACTTGAAAACCCTTTTTAGTTGCTTCCGTTTTCTCAGAATAAAAACCAAGGTCTTTCCATGTACTGCAAGGGCCTACCTAGCCACCTCCCCTTTACCCTCTGACCTTTGCTCCAATCCCTCTCTCCCTTGCTTCATTCTGCTATTTCCGCACCGGCCTCCTGGCTATCCCCCCCCCATGGGCCAAGGCACCCCGCTTTGTGCTTTCTCCTCTGCATGCCATGTTCTTCCCTCAGTGTCCGAATGTTCAGCTCCTGCCCCCCTGCCTGCCTTTGTTTGAATACCATTGTTTCAACCCAGCCTTCCTTGACCATCCTATTTAACTTGCAATCCCTCTTCTCTACTATTAACCATCTCTCACACTCTATGCAGGTTTATTTTTCTCCATAGCACTTCGTTTGGTTCACTATATTAGAATGCCACATTCGTGATAGCAGCGATTTTTGTCCCTTTTGTTCACCACCGGGTCCCCAGTGGGAGGGAGAAAGAGAACTTTCATTACTCTAGCTGCTGGCTCACACCCTATGGGTGGGCTCAAGCCAGCTGTGTTCCCTGAAGTTCCTGCTTCTCTTAATGTAGATCTCTGCTACTGAACTCTCTCCTTTTGACTTTTGGTAACTCCACCTTCCCCTTTGTCCCTGGGGACTAAGGGTATCTACTCATCTGTTGTTTTGAGTCCAGTGTTAATGCACCACTCTCCATGGCTTCCCTTCATCTGCCCACACTTTTGTGATAAATGGGTCCCTACCGAAAACATCCTAATTTGAGTAAGCCATCTGTTTCCTGGTGTGGCCCTGACTAATCCAGTGCTCAATATGTATTTTTGAATGAATGATTCAAAGACATATTTTTAAGAGCAAAGGGTATTTTTTTGTTTATATTAAATTTTATATATACCTTCATATCATGACTAATGAATGAGACTGTAGTAATTCTAACTCTTAAAGAGGATTCAGTGAATGTTCACATTATACCCAGTTTAGAATGCTTCAGGTTACTTTTAATGAATTGAAATATAAAATTTATAGCTACTTGGCATGCACAATAACTTTCTCATCTTTTATTCTAAATGTGTTTTATATTAATAAAGATTTAATTTTTTAATAAGCTACACAGCACTGAGTCTACAATAATTAATTTAAAACCAAGCAAGGAAATACCACCTTTTCACTAGTTTTTGACACTCAATAATTAATTAAAGGTACCTTGTTGGTAGATAAACTTCAAAAAGTGCATCTATTCACTCCATCTTGCTTTGGTTTGAAAGTTCAGTGTTTTGTTTTTATTTGGTAACTTTAATTTCAAGAGGAGTTAGAATTTATCTTTTCCAAAGGAACAAATTTCTAAATGAAATTTAAGTTAATATTTTTAAAGTCAACACAATTTATTAATTAGACTGTGTTGGTTAACTATTGTTAAATAACAAATAAGCACAAAATCTCAATGGCCTATAACAATAAGCATTATTTATTTATTTATTTATTTATTTTCACACACCTATGGGTTAGCTGGGAGTCAGCTGATCTAGACTAGGTTGGCTGGCCAACTTTGTTGATCTTTTTTTTTAAATTTTAATTTTTATTTATTTATTTATTTTAGAGGAGAGAGAGAGAGAGAGAGACAGAGAGAGAGAGAGAAAGGGGGAGGAGCAGGAAGCATCAACTCCCATATGTGCCTTGACCAGGCAAGCCCAGGGTTTTGAACCAGCGACCTCAGCATTCCAGGTCGACGCTTTATCTACTGCGCCACCACAGGTCAGGCAGCTTTGTTGATCTTTGCTGGACTCATGTGTCTGTGGATTGGCTTGGTGGCGCGGGCTGGGGGTCTAGTTGATGTAGGCTGTCTGGCTGGAGCAGCTTGTCTGAATATCTCCACACCACATGGTATTTATCCTTGCTTGGGACTAGTAGGCAAGCCCAGGCATGAACTTCTCACAGAGATGGCAGAAACAAAAGAATAAAAAACCCCAGAAATACTCAAGACTCTTTCAGGCCTGGGCTGGAACTGGCACAATGTTACTTGCATTCTATTCTTCTGTTGGCCAAAGCAAGTCATGGTTTTTTTAGTGTGAATAATTGCATAGTCATAGAGGTGTGGATACAGGAAGGTAGGTGTGAAGAATTGGGGCTAATGATGCAATTTACCACAAAGACCATCTGATCCAAGATCATTTACTATAATTAATCCTGTTACTTTTATAGTTAAACCAAATGGTAGTATTTCTTTATAAAGCACCAGGACTGGCTTTCTCTACAAGTTGCTTCAGAATTTGATTTTCCCACTGTATTTCAAAAGTACATCTACTTTATCTTCAGCAAGTCAGGAAAACGTTTTCAATTGTAGGGTATTTTTATTCCTTTGCAAAGAATACTAATCAAAATGCTTGCTGTTTTTGACCTTACTTTGGTAAGAGCAATTAAGACCTTGTAATTTCAGAAATATAAAAGCACAATAATTACAGACACATTGAAGGCAATTGCAAATATTTCATTGTAAAGGCAATACACCCAAGTGTTCCCTAAGTTTTACTAATTCCAACATAAAAGTTATAAGAACTAAAATTCTTTTAATGTCACAGTCCAGAACAGAGGCCTAGGCCCACAAAAGGCATTTCCCAAGTTGATCGTTACGTCAGCTCTGAAAAGTAACAACCAGTTTCCTAGCGACAGAGTGTAAGGAGTTGCATATACTGGTGCGGGTTTATATTTTCATGAATTTTTTTTTTTTGGCTCCAAAGCTTTGGTTATTTATTTTGTGGCAGACAATGTTTTGGCAGCTACGTAGGTCATACATATATGCCCAGGACAACATAAATAGTGTGGGAAGCTGGTCAAAAAGGTAAATACAGGTGACTGCAAAGGTCCGTACCTTTGCAGAATTAGTTTACGATGGCTCTTGATTTTGCAACAGAACCAGAGTTGTGCCTACCTTCGTTGGAGGTTGGAGGGGTGGGCAACTAAGAGTCTATTTGTATGAATGATAGGCGTCCTTTTGGGAAATACTCTTTCTAAAAAGACAGTGTATGTGGTACAGTAACAGCTCCAAGCATTGCCAGGGAGAAGGGGATTTTAAATGCCACATTTCAGATCCTTCTCAGTTACTGCCAGCATGGATTGGCTTGAGTGTTAGAGGGGAAAGAGGGGACTTCCAATGGAACTGGAATTTAAGTTTTTCCAAAATTCTAAGTGATGCAGAAGACATAGGTATTCACTCTTCTTAAATCTTTGGGGAGAAACATTTGTGTCCTTTCCTGGCATTTCGTTTTCAGTACGTAATGGGCTTGAGGGTTGAATGAGCTTTTGCTCCTTTGCCCCCTAGTGAATGTAGACAAACATTTCTGGTTTCTCTTACTCTTTCCCAAGGAGGTGGAGGAGCTGAGCTCAGTGAGCAGAACTTTCTTCACTGGGCTTATCTTCTCGTGAGCGGGGGCACACATGTGACATACCTTCTCCATTCTTCTGCTTCCTGGCCTGTCTCCATGCACTTATCCTGGGAAGGGCCCAGAGCCTGTATCCTGAAGAAGGTTGTGTGAGCTAGACCAGCCACAAAAGGGAGATCTGGATTTAGGATTAGCAGCGATGACTTCTTTCATTAGTCCAAAGTTACAACTGCTTTGCTTTACTGTGGTCTCAGTTAGCAAGCCACGGGAAGGACGCGCATGGCAGTGAGGCCAGGTGGTGGTGCGCAGCGAGGCCACTCCCTTGGATTTTCCAGGCTGTCTTCCTGATTTTCATGCAAACACAGGAAGTTCGGTCTCCATAGCCCGTGCAAAGTGAGGAATCCTTCAGGTCGGAGGAACACAAGATGGGAGAAAGATGGGCAAGTCACTTTTACCTAAAATGAAGGTTTTGATGTGCTATTCACGCATGCTTTCTCACTTTATTTTTTGTTATATCTTTGGGGCAAGGCATCCGTGCAGCAGTCTTGATCACGAATGGCTTTACTTCATCATGTAAGGTAGAGCTGTTGATATAAATCAGCTTTGCTATGTCTCTATATGCATGTCTGAGCTTCCAGGCTCTGAGATCTAGGTTGAGCAAGCTCCCATGGGTGGTATGCCTACCCCCTATTCTCAAATCCTCATCTTTGGCCTCCTAACTATATTTTCCAACATGATTATCCGAAGACCTAATATTTTCGAGATTCCCATTAAAGAAATCTGTTCTTTATTTCTTATTTGTCCTGTGCGTGTGGTGGCATTCTGAACTGCTGACAAGGTCTACTTAGCAGGCAGTAGCAAAGGTGTTTGTCTGTTTTGTGCACTGCAGCAGAGAACACAGAATGCCACTGCTCTGTCGAGGGCACTGGGCAACCAGCAGGGGAGGGCGCCAGCCATATTGGAGATTTGGCAGCTTCAGCAAAGCACAACATGAGCACAGCACGACTTCAGACGACATTGATAAAAGATGTCATCAGAGGTAGCATCAGTGGGATTGCACACTCACCAGGCCTCACAGAGATGGGAGGCCTGGTGACAGTGCCACATGGAGCCGGGGCTGAAGCCAGAGCAGAAGAGGGGGGAGTGGGAGCTGAGAGGCCTCGCTCTGCAGGAGCAGCGGGGCATCTCCCGGGGACATGCAGGGGTGCTTGAGAGAGCTTTCAACGGGATCTGGAAAGCATTCAATAATAGGTGAGGGAAGACTTAGAAACTACTGTGTTTCTATAAATGTGACTCTGTCACTCCGCAGCTGGTACGGCCTGGGAAAACAGCTGCTAAGGGGTTGGAACAGGTGTTTGGCCTACCTGTTTTTTAATTCCAGTCATACCTGATCTGATAACCAAGTTGGGTACTTAAAATGAACTCTGATTAGTTTGATAATGTTAAATCTTTTATTTTCTTTTTGTTGTTGACTGTAAATGATGGAGTTTAACATCTATTTTTTTTTTATCATTGTGACAAGTTCTGCATTACTGATTCCTGAATCTACCAATTAAAATAATATTAGTTTCTATGTCCTATGTACATGTGACAGGCAAGGATGATGGACAATGTAAACAGAGGAAAGTGATGGACAGACAAATGAAGGGAAGAGCTAGAAATAATTTAGGAATATCAAATTGTTTTTGTTTTTTTGAGAGTGAGAGGAAGGGAGAGAGAGAGAAGCATCAACTCATTGTTCCACTTAGTTGTGCACCCATTGATTGCTTTTCATACGTACCCTGACCAGGGCTTGAACTGGCAACCTGAGGTCAAGCTGGCAAGTGAGAGGAGGCTCTATCCACTGCACCACCAACCAGGGCTAGGAATAAACACCAGCCAGAGCTAGGAATAACCCACATAGTTTTAATCCACATAGATTATAAACCCCACAAAGACTAATGTTTTTGATTGACGTTGTATGTTCAGTTCCTAGCACAGTGTATGAATATAATGAAAATGCAATATTTTTGGTGGAAAAATATTTCCTATATCTGTAGTATTATCTGTACAACCTCTAAAACAAGCAGTCCACAGGAAGTTGTGCTTGAAGGACTGAAAAGGGAAGCAGAATGAGGTAAAGGCAAAGAAGAATTGAAGACAAAGGATTCTGAATGGGATAGTGGCATGAACCTGTCACTTGAAACTCTAAAGCCACCATCAATCAATTTAGCGGCTTTCCTTGCATTGTGGTCTTTGTTCAGGACTGCCTCTTCAAATGGTAAGGAACCGAATGCATTTTCTCAGAATGTTTACTGAAGAAAAGTAATTCAGAGAAGAAGACAGAACAGAATCTTGGCTGCGTATGAACAATTTGTTCCAAATAATTAGATTAAACGTTATTGTACTGGTGAAATGAAGACTTTTCAAGTTCTCCCTCACTGAGAGCCCAACCTCTAATGCTAACTCACATCCCTTTATCACAATAATGGCCTGTCTCTGATGAGACATCCGAACTGGGGGTTGCGGTTGGGAGGGGAAGTGCTGAAATGGTACCGACCCATTGTTCCCATGCAGTGACCTCAGGGTAGCAGAGAATTACCTCAGAGTCATCGCAGGAATTCTGAAAATCAAAAACCCCTATCTTTTTTTAGAATGGATGGTAGCATAAGCCCTCCAAAAGGAACAGAGCTAACAGCAACATGGAAGTTGGGTAGTACTTTTTCTTCCTTAAATATAAACCTCTGTTACAGTATAAAATGACCACAGTCAAGAGTTGGATTTCATTGTTATCACTTGCTCAGTTCTTTTAAATTGTATGTGGTTAAACTTGGAAACAGACATGCTTAAAAAAAAATCAAAGTAGAATGTTGATAAGGAGAAGAAAGAAGTTGTGTATCTCCTTGTTCTTCCTACTCTACATTGATCATGATAACAGTGCATTTCCAAGAAATGTCATGCTTTGTCACTTTAATATGCTCAAAAGACATCTTTCCACATCTAGTTTTCTATGGTGTGTTTATTTCTCACCAATTCTTGCCATAGTATATATAGGTATATATTTTTTTTCTTTGAGAGTATATTATAAAACTGCTACAGTAAAGATATGTTTATCTTTTACTTGAATTATTTAGTTGCTGGTTGTTTCCTGCCCTCCATTTTCTCTAATTTTTTTTTCCCCTGGAGATGCTGGATAGATTAGTCCTTTACTTTCTTCTTTTCTCTCCCCAATTTTCTACTTCTTTGTCTTTCCCCTGTCTCTCTCTTATATATCATTGACCTTATGTTCTAACCCTTCTCTTGATTTCTTGATTTCTGCGATTGTGTTTTACGTTTCTATATATTTTTTCTTATTCACAAACTGCTCCTTTTTTGTTGCATCCTATTCTTATTCAATGGGTGCAATGAATTTAATTACCTCCCTGAGTATGTTTGTGTGTGTTTGTGTGAGAAGTATTCTCCCAGCAGTGATGTTTTCCTCCAATTTGTTTTTGCTTTCTATTTATTTGTTTTAGTCCCTATCTTTTGGGTTTGAGACATTTCTCAGATGCCTGGTAATACTTGTTTGTCAACCCTTAGTTAAAAATTAGGGACAAAAGAGCTGATTTACAAACTCTGAGAACATATATAGAGCTGGTTGACCAAGCTGCAATATAGGATGATCAGGTGGGAGTTTGTTGGGAAGCCTACATTATCAGATTCCATAAAGAGAATTCTTCAGTTTCCTGCCTGAGAGCCTGGTGAATAAAGAGATTGGTCCCCCCCCCCCCACTTAGTATAATTCTGTTGAGCTCCACCAACATCGTAATGTGTATCAATAGGTAATATAGTTGGTCAATATGCAACCTTTGAGATTGGCTTTTATCACTCAGTGTAATTCCTTTGAGTTCCACTACAATGGTTGCATGTACCAGTCTTTCATTGATTTGTAGTGCTGAGTAGTATTCTGTGGTATGGATGTACTGTGTTTTGTTTAACCATTCACCCACTGAAGGACATTGGCATTGTTTCTAGCCTTTGGCTGGTATGAATAAAGGTGCTGTGAACTTTAATGTAGAGCCTTTTCTGTGAACATATGTTTTATTTCCCTGGGAATGCCCAGGAGTACGACTGCTGGGTAATACGGTGAGAGCAGGGTTAGTTTCGTCAGAAAGTGCCGAACTACTTTCCAGAAGGCAGTGCCACTGTGCATTCCTACCAGTAACGTGTGAGTGGTCCCGTTTCTCCCGGTATTGTCTAGCATTTGAGTCTGGTTCATTTTTAATAAGATTATTTTCTTTTGTTCAGTTTTTTTATCTTATTTTTATTAATTTTAATGCAGTGAAATTGATAAATCAGGGTACATATGTTCCGAGAAAACATCTCCAGATTATTTTGACCTTTTATTATGCTGCATACCCCTCATCCCAAGTCAAATTGTCTTCTGTCACCTTCTATCTGGTTTTCTTTGTGCCCCTCCCCTTCCTCCACCCACTCCCTCTCCTTCCTCGCCCCCTCCCCATCCCTCCACACTACTCCCTGTTACCATCACATTCTTGTCCATGTCTCTTGAGTCTCATTTTTATGTCCCATCTATGCATGGGTTCATATAGTTCTTAGTTTTTTCTGATTTACTTATTTTACTTTGTATAATGTTATCAAGGTCCATCCATGTTATTGTAAATGATCCAATGTCATCATTTCTTTTTTTTTAATAATTTTATTTTTTTAATGGGGCGACATCAATAAATCAGGATACATATATTCAAAGATAACATGTCCAGGTTATCTTGTCGTTCAATTATGTTGCATACCCACCACCCAAAGTCAGATTGTCCTTTGTCACCTTCTATCTAGTTTTCTTTGTGCCCCTTCCCCTCCCCCTTTCCCTCTCCCTTTCTCCCCTCCCCCCTCCCCCCCATAACCACCACACTCTTATCAATGTCTCTTAGTCTCACTTTTATGTCCCACCTACGTATGGAATAATGCAGTTCCTGGTTTTTTCTGATTTACTTATTTCACTTCATATAATGTTATGAACCAAAGCTTTTTAATCCACTCATCCTCTGATGGACACTTGGGCTGTTTCCAGATCTTCACTATTGTGAACAATGCTGCTACCCTGCACTGCTGGTAGCCACTGGTGCTGCACCACTGGTGCAGCCACTGTGGAAAACAGTATGGAGATTCCTCAAAAAATTGAAAATCAAACAGCCTTTTGACCCAGCCATCCCACTTTTAGAAATATACCCCAAAAACACCATAGAACGGTTCCAGAAGGAGAAATGCACTGCCATGTTGAGTTTTTTAATTGACTTGTGTGCCATTTATTAGATAGAATCCATAATTTTCTCTTAATCAGTCTACATTTAACCAAATCAGCATAGTTTAAAGACTTCTATACATTTCTTCTCTTCCAGTCTTCTCCCTCAGTTCTCCCTGTGTTCTATGCCTATTCTTTATGAGGCTGAATACGCTACTGAGATGATGGGAAAAGCCTGCTTGAGTCTCACTGAACTACCCCCTTTCATTCATTCATTTGTGCAGAAGATATACGCACATCTAAACACTTCAGTTCATATTCCAATTCTACCCTTGGGGTTCCACTCTTAAGAGGCGAAGCACAGAAATCTGGCTCTGATAGCTGGAGTCTACAGTACACAGCAGTCTGCATTTGCATTTCCTGAAAAACCTCAATGTTGTCCTATGTCGATATTATTTGTTATTGGTTCCAGTACTTGCCCCTATCACTGAACATCAGGAGGTAGCTGGTCACCCAGTTGGAACCCCCATAACCCCCTCAGGTGGCCACAGTGGTGACCTCCATTCTCTCTCTGAGGTCACTCTGCAACCACTGTATATTTGACACAGGCGGAGACCAGCTGCCAGCTCCAGCTCTTCAATTTAGACTTGCAAACCCAGGACCATGACTGCTAGCGAGCTGGGCTGAATGGCTGAATGACGCCTGAGACAAGACAGACACCAGCGGCTCATCACAATCATCTCTGCCCCGTCCCTGCGTATCTCTGGCGTGTGTATGCCACTTGCTCCGGTTCTGTTCAGCTTTCGCTCTGCATCGGCGCAGAAGCCCTACCTCCCAGCTCCTCTCCACTATCTTTTAATACAGTTAAGGAAGGTTTATTTTTCTTTTCTTTTCTTTTTTTTTTTTGTATTTTTCTGAAGCTGGAAACGGGGGAGAGACAGACAGATTCCCGCATGCGCCAGACCAGGATCCACCTGGTACGCCCACCAGGGGGCGATGCTCTGCCCCTTCGGGGCGTCGCTCTGCCACGACCAGAGCCACTCTAGCGCCTGGGGCAGAGGCCAAGGAGCCATCCCCAGCGCCCGGGCCATCTTTGCTCCAATGGAGCCTCGGTTGTGGGAGGGGAAGAGAGAGACAGAGAGGAAGGAGGGGGGGGGGTGGAGAAGCAAATAGGCGCTTCTCTTATGTGCCCTGGCCGGTAATCGAACCCGGTTCCCCCGCACGCCAGGCCGACACTCTACCGCTGAGCCAACCGGCCAGGGCAAGGAAGGTTTCTTAACTGTAGGAGCAAGATGGAAATTCTTTGCTGCCCTGTCCAACTTTTAGGATGGGCCTCTGAGAGACTGAGGACTTCCTGGCTACCAGTGTTGCTTTATTGTACCCCTGCCAAGGGAAGGACAGTGCTGTCCACCTCCCAGCAAGGGAGCTCTGGGCCACCTCCCGCTTCCTGGGTAGGGGTCATTGTTGTTTTGAGAGGGTTTTTTTAAAATTAAATATTCTGCATTCAATATCTCTTTTGTGTGTGTGTGTGTGTGTGTTTAATAATTTTATTTTTTTAATGGGGCGACATCAATAAATCAGGATACATATATTCAAAGATAACATGTCCAGGTTATCTTGTCGTTCAATTATGTTGCATACCCATCACCCAAAGTCAGATTGTCCTCTGTCACCTTCTATCTAGTTTTCTTTGTGCCCTTCCCCCTCCCCTTTCCCTCTCCCTCTCCCCCCTCCCCTCGTAACCACCACACTCTTATCAATGTCTCTTAGTCTCACTTTTATGTCCCACCTACGTATGGAATATGCATTCAATATCTTGATCAGATATGTTCTGCAAGTATTTTCTCAATCAGGGCATAATTTGTCTTTTTATTCTCATAACAATATCTTTTATAGAGCAAAACTTTTTGCTTTTGATGAAGTTTGATTTATCAATATTTTCATGTATTGATTATACTTTTGGTGGCTACTTTATGAATGATTAGCTTAATCCAAGGTCACAAAGATTTTATCCTGTCTCCCTCGAAAAGTTTTAGCACTTTAGGTTTTACATGTATGCCTTTGAGCCATTTTAAGTCAATATGAATGTATAGTATAGTCTATGGATCAAAGTTTCTTTTTACATGTGGATTTGAATTAGTTCAGCACCATATATTGAAAAGGCTATTCTTTCTTCATGGAATTGCCTTGCATATGTCAAAAATTAATTGTCCGTGTTTTTTTTTTTTTTTTTTTCTGAAGCTGGAAACGGGGAGAGACAGTCAGACTCCCACATGCGCCTGACTGGGATCCACCCAGCATGCCCACCAGGGGCGATGCTCCGCCCCTCCGGGGGTCTGCCGCGACCAGAGCCACTCTAGCTCCTGGGGCAGAGGCCAAGGAGCCATCCCCAGCGCCCGGGCCATCTTTGCTCCAATGGAGCCTTAGCTGCGGGAGGGGAAGAGAGAGACAGAGAGGAAGGAGGGGGGTGGTGGAGAAGCAAATGGGCGCTTCTCCTATGTGCCCTGGCCGGAATCGAACTGGTGACCCCCGCACGCCAGGCCGACGCTCTACCACTGAGCCAACCAGCCAGGGCAATTGTTCATGTTTTTGAGTTCTATTTTTAAACTGTCCACTCTGCTCTGCTGTTCCATGCACGGTGTTGCCAATGTAATTTCTTGGGTAAGACACAAAACCTCCCTGACCTTCATTTTACCAATTTGAGAATAAGGCAGTGGGTGTGACCAGTGATTTTCAATCTTTTTCACACATGGCACACATAAACTAATTATTAAAATTCTGCAGCACACTGCCTGACCTGTGGTGATGCAGTGGATAAAGCCAACCTGGAACGCCGAGGTCGCTGGTTTGAAACCCTAGGCTTGCCTGGTCAAGGCACATATGAGAAACAACTACTGCATATTGATGCTTCCTACTCCCCCCATCCTCCTTCTCTCTCTCTCTCATCTCTCTAAAAATCAATAAATAAAATATTTAAAATTTTGTGATCAAAAATATATATATATTTTTGCTGATCTGACAAAAAGGTAGATATAATTTAATTCATTCACACAGGATGGCTATTGTTGTGTTGGCTATTGTCATTACTTTATTTGACAAGCTAAGGGAAAATAGGTTGGTGCCCCTGACTAAATAGCTATTGCATGTTTTAAAAATTCTTGTGGCACACCAGTGAGCCACAGAATATCAGTTGAAAATCGCTGGTCTAGATTAGTATGCAAGCATATTTGAGCCTTTTTTGTTACATAAGTCTAAGACTAAACCAATTTTTGACATGAGTTACCAAAGCATATTTTCCCCCCTCCTGTTTCGGATGACTTCTCTGAGCTAGGCAGAATAATTGGGGGAAATAAATTTACCAAAATTCTTCTTAACTCACTCCATCACTCAGCTGAATCAAATACTCTGCACTAAATGTTTGACGCTTTAGAAATGTGAGTTTATTGGGCTTTGTGGATTGAGGGGGAAGGAGCAGAAAGCCATGGTGATACCTGCTCATTTTCCCTTCTATCTTACAACCCTAAGAGAATAACTTAGGGTAGAGGATTTTCATAGTCTGGGCATGATTGACAATGAATGCACCTGGTGTTAAGTGCTCTGATAACAGTCACTTTGAGATGATTGATTTGATTACACATGATGTTCTTTAAATGGAAAGGAATCGTTTGGTCATAGGCAATAGTGCGAAGTAGTAAGTTGTGGCAACCGGAACAATTCCACTAATCTTCTCCCCTCCCTCATCCACCAGAAATGGTGCCTGTTTTATTACTCACTGGTCACTCATTGGGTCAGGCTGTTACAGTAGAAGAGATTTCATGTCATTGGCTATTTACGCCTAAGACTAGTTCAAAGAAGTGGCGGCCATAATTTTCCTGGGCTTAAATATTTTATCTTACTTAGGGAGAGAAAATTTGATAGTAATGAATTTTAATCACTCTTTGTGGTCAGGTCTCACTGACCAGTATGAAGAGCTCTCTTCTTCCATTTACTTAATCACTGCATTCTAAGTTAAACCTTTGAATATGACTCTCACCCTTTTCCAAAGTAAACATCATTGCAATTACATTTTTAAAGAAAACAACTTTTTCTTTTTAAATTGTCACATTCACTACTAAGTATTCCTTCTCCACCTCTGCAATTAGGGTTGTATGTTTACTAATCAAAGGGAAACTGTTCTCACAAAAGTTATCTGTAGCTTCAATTTGGTTTTCCTTTACTGTTAGACTTCTCTGAGTTTCTTAATGCCTCTGGCCACCATTTTCTTTGCATTTTCCTCCCTTAGCATCTGTTACTCATCTTGATGTTAGTTCTTTTACCTCTCTGTTCATTTTTTTTTTCTCTTCTCCTTTGCAAGTTTTGCCAGACCGGGAGCAGCTTTGCAGTTGTGAAGAAGCAAATGCAGCAGTTGTGACCTGAAGGGACAGACAACTAGAGAACGTGTAGGGGTGGGTGAGGGACAGTCATGCCCGATGTCAGCAGGGACAAGTAACAAGTGAAAACCACCCCAATGCCTTGGTACTAGGTAGCCTTCTAGGACTATGGGCACAAATGCTGCAGAAGTGGGAAACGATCGGAATTGACTGAGGTTAATTTTTCATACCTAGAAGAAGGGGAGCTCAAAATAGAAATTACATTCAGTGTAGAAATAAAATTATGACTTGGCAAATTTCCATTTGTGAAACCTGAGATTCAGGTTTACCAACATATAGCACTTTTTCTTATCTTACATGTCATTTGAGTCTGATGATATTATGAGGACAAATCAATTATGGCTTCTCTCTATTCAGAGTTAAATGACTTTCACAATGTCCATGAAATCCACAAGCGATATGGCAGGAATTGGATTTCAGGGCTTCTGCCCCGCGATACTGTGCTCTTTTTATTAGATCACATAACCGTAGAAGTTAACTGGTTATTTTAATAATTGCAAGAAAAAAAAAGGAAAATAAAAAATGAAAAAAGAGAAATCTGATGGTCTCATACCAGGGGAACTAGTGGCAAGTCAGATCCAGAAGGAAAGTAGTTCTCAGTAGTAAACTACGTTTATATGAAATACTTTCAAGTCAAGTCAGTTGACACGGCCATCAACAGAGCTGATTGCTATGAGATAGAAACTGAATCGTCCTACTTTGTCGCTTGAGTGTCTAAGAATGGTTACTGCAGGCTTCAGAATAGAAGAATAGCATGTTAGAGTAGTTGGATTTAACTTTCTGTGCAGCTCCTTTCATTTCGTAGGTAAGAGAACAAACAGAGCTTCAGGAAAGCTATGATTTTTGCAAGGTCCCAAAGCTTATTAGTGATGAAAATAGAGCCAGGACCCAGGCTTACGGTGATGCATTTTCCCTGACACTATCTTACCCTTGGGGAAACTGAAAGGGTTGAATTGTTTCTATTTTGGTTAAGCTAGAGAGACGTTCAAAGCAAGTCGGACTGACTGTCTCATGCTTCCCGGGCTAGGTGCCCCTCCCTCTGTTCTGCCCATTTTCATTGTTTCAGTAAGTCTATTACAGGGTATTTGTGTTATTAAAGTAATAACCTTTTTTTGGGAAATGAATATTTTTAGCTTCTGTAAGTAGAGCTTTTCTGAGAGTACTTATGTAGGTGTGGCAGATGGTAAGTATATCTTCAGTACATTAGCTTTCAGCTTTTATTATCATTTTCAAGTAGTTCTCTTAAGACTTGAAAGTCATGCCGTTTTTTGCCAGTCATCTAAGGTGTCTAGGTCTTAGATCCATATTTTATTCTCCTGTGGGATGGCCATCTAAATCGCTGTACTTCCTATTTGTTTATTACTATCTTCAAATTTTTAGCCCCCTCCCCTTTTTTAGTGCTCTCATTACTTTTTATCTCGACTTCAATGATGTCTCCCTGTTTCTCCATATCCCTCCATCTTCACTCCTGCCAGATTGGATAGCCTGTGTAGTTCCAAACAAGGAAACTGTCTTAGTTCTTCAACCATGTGGTCAATTAATTAGCCTAAATTCTTGAACACCTGTCAAGTCGTGCTGAGTTGGCAGGTTCTTTTCCTTCCTCCCTTTCATTTTATGCTTGGTCTTTCTGACTAGTCATTTGGTTAAGTTCCAGTAATGAACAGTGTATTTTTGCTGCAGGTTGGAGTGTTTCTAAATTGAAATCTGAGCCTACAGTATCTTTCTGTGCCACATCCAAACATTTAAGCACATTTAGTCTATGTTTACTTTGTAAACTACATAATTTCCCAAGACTCTGGGTCAATTGTTAGTGGATTCTAGCTGTTATTGCTGAAGTCTAGCCCTATATGAGGCTACTGACTTAGCTTCCTAACTGGTCTTTAAAGTTCTTCCTATGTCTAGGGATTATAACTTTCCCTAAGCGTCCAAGTTTTTTATACTCTAGCTCAGTGGTTCTCAAACTTTTTGAAGTCGGGGTGCATTTAAAATCCTACAAATACAGGCCCTGGCCAGTTGGCTCAGTGGTAGAGCATCGGCCTGGCATGCAGAAGAAGTCCTGGGTTTGATTCCCGGCCAGGGCACACAGGAGAAGTGCCCATCTGCTTCTCCATCCCTCTCCCTCTCCTTCCTCTCTGTCTCTCTCTTCCCCTCCTGCAGTGAAGCACCATTGGAGCGAAGATGGCCCCGGCGCTGGGGATGGCTCCTTGGCCTCTGCCCCAGGTGCTGGAGTGGCTCTGGTCGCAGCAGAGCGATGCCTCGGAGGGGCAGAGCATCGCCCCCTGGTGGGCAGAGCGTCGCCCCCTGGTGGGCGTGCCGGGTGGATCCCTGTCGGGCACATGCGGAGTCTGTCGGACTGTCTCTCCCCGTTTCCAGCTTCAGAAAAATACAAAAAAAAAAAAATACAAAAAAAATCCTAAAAATAATTGTAGGTGCCCTATATACAAATATCTGAGAAATATGTTATAATAATTAAGTCAAATATTAAAATAAATATAAAATCCAAGTGTGCTTTTATGGTAATTAAATGAAATAAATACAACAAAATTAAATTTATTCTGACATTAAAAAACATTTTTATGTTACAATTTTTGAGTTATGCTTTTAGAATTCATAAAAAATAGGGGTTAAAAATAAAAAAAGACAAAAAAGTTATCTTTTTATATATATTAGATACATTCTTAGTAAGATTTAGTAAATTCTGCAGGTCCCAGTGCAAATGTGTTAAGTTTCTTTATTCTTGTGTTTATGAGAAACATGAGCCTGATGTGTTCTAGCAATTTCTTCAATGTTTGAGCATATATTTGAAAGGCAAACTCTCATTTTCTCGTCAATACATTGAAGAATTTCTTTTTTTTTTTTTTTTGTATTTTTCTGAAGCTGGAAACGGGGAGGCAGTCAGACTCCCGCATGCGCCCAACCGGGATCCACCCGGCACGCCCACCAGGGGGTGATGTTCTGCCCATTTGGGGCGTCGCTCTGTTGCGACCAGAGCCAGTCTAGCGCCTGAGGCAGAGGCCACAGAGCCATCCCCAACGCCTGGGCTATCTTTGCTCCAATGGAGCCTTGGCTGCGGGAGGGGAAGAGAGAGACAGAGAGGAAGGAGAGGGGGAGGGGTGGAGAAGCAGATGGGCGCTTCTCCTGTGTGCCCTGGCCGGGAATCAAACCCGGGACTTCCGCACGCCAGGCCGACGCTCTACCACTGAGCCAACTGGCCAGGGCCGAATTTCGTTTTTTACTCTTAATTTTGTTGGGTGCAGAAAACCCCAACCATATACATCATCTTAACTTTACACCAAAGGATAGAAGAAGCTTGCCTCCAGTCTTTCTGGGGAACATGGGAGGTAGTGTAAACAATCCAGCACCACAGCTTAACAGCCTTTTGCAACCTAATCAGGCAAGTGAGTTGGGGGTCAGGCAGACTGTCAGTTTACAGCCAATTCCCCCCACCTCTGTCCCCCAAAAATCTAAACTCCAAAAACCCTGTTGGTTCATTGGTCCCCAACAGGCACATATTTCTCTGGATTACCATAGGGTGCACCTGAAAATCTTCTAGGGCACACACTTTGAGAACCGCTGCTCTAGCTTTATGAAGGTGCCCAGTGGTCTCCAAGTATACCTCAATGCCTTCCTTTACCCATTATGTCTACATGAAATACAAAAATCTTTTTCCCATTCATTGAACATTAAATGCCTGTGTATACAACAAGGCTCAGCTATAAGGTCACCTCCTCCATGACTTCTTGCTGATCCCCGTATCTTAGATTAGGTCTCTTAAAACCAGAGCCTGAGACAAGGATTCAGGTGCACTTGATTTATGGTAGAGATGCTCTTAGGAGAACCTGTAAGCATGTGAGGGAGGCAGGACAGTAAAGAAGAAAGAGCAAGGTTATTTTAGGAAAAATTTTGCCTTAGTCTGATACCCTGGTAGAGCATCAGTGATACAACAAAGTTTTCCTTTTATAAAAGGAGGGTCCCAGTCTTTTGAACTACCATATTGATTAGTCACTGACTATAGGCTGTCTTGGAAGTCGGTGAACATTTCTAGCCATGTGACTCCTATCAACAGAGGGCAATTTTCTTGAGAAAGGGGCGTTTTTGAACCCTTAGTGGCTAACATTCACAGTACCTGGGACCCAGTACATGTACTAGGGAGTGACCCCTACAGAATGTAAAACATCCTCTTAATTAGAATTTTTTCACCTCTTTCCTGTGTTTACACCTTGTCTGACTATTGTTTGTATATCTCAGATGTCAACTATCCCATGCTTCCCAAATCTTTGGAAAATCGGAAATATTCAAAGGCACTCAAAGTGGTTAATTCTAATGTTAATATCATCCAATAGTTTCAACTCTAAGATTGTAGCCCACATTAAAAAAATGCCTGTGAATGTTTCAGTTTGTAATATTAATGTCCTTATAAATGGAAGAAGGGAAGCACAAGTCACTTTTAGAGTTAGGCAGAGAAAGATTTGACTGGCTTTGAAGATGGAAAGGCAGCTTCTAGAGCTGAAAAAGGCCAGAAAATAGTTTATCGTCAGATCCTCCAAAAGAAACACAGGTGACCGACACCTTGATTTTAACCTAAAGAAACCCACTTGGGACTTTTGGCCACTAGAACTATAAAATAATAAGTGTTGTTTTAAGCCACTAAGTTTGCAGTAAATTGGTACAGCAGTCATAAAACACTAATGTACACAGTGTTCTCTAATGTTATATGACCACAGAACACCTACTAATATATTTTGGGTCTTGTGTCTTGTAGGGGGGACAAAAATCTGGGGGGAATACTGGTCTTTGTTCTTCTTCCTTCTCTAGATTAGCATTGCCCAACAGTACTTCTGGCAGTGATGGAAGTGCTTTCTATCTGTGCTGTCCAATGTGGTAATCACCAGTCATGGGTAACTAGTGAGCACTTGAGTTGTGGCTGGTGCAACTGAGGAATTGAAATAGAAATTTTATGTTATTTTAAATAATTTAAATTTAAATAGCCACATGTGACTAGTGTGGACAACATAGCTTTAGATTAGAGTTTTTAAAATCAGTTGTATACAGGGTCCAGGCAGCACACATAAATATGAGGAGCAGATCAAATATAAACAAGACCGCAGTGGAAAGACGATGAGTGACATTGACTCCCGGGCTTCAGCATTGCAGAAACTGATAAGGAATAGTGAAGAATGGGAAAAGGGGTGTTCTTCAGAGGGTGTGCCTTTGGCTTCAATGGGCAGAGCTATTCTGCTCTAGCTAGTTATTGCAACAAGGTACCAAAGACTTAGTATTGTCAGAGCTAATTTTTCAAGGGAATATAAATTTGGGTTTTTAACCTAAATACTCTATTTTTTCAAAGTTTTACATAAAAGCAAGCATAGTTATGGGGCACATTGGCCTCATTTTGAAGCCCTGAACAAGAATGATGCAGAAACATTTTTTTATTGTAATTTGCAAGTCCTGGTCTAAGAAAGAGGTATATATCAGCATTCAAGGTAAGGCTGTTGAGTATGGTGGTGTAGACTGAGCACCACATTAGGACACACATATCATGAGTCATCGTTGACACTGAACACATGAAGGATGTACATATTTATTCGGATACAGTTTTGACTACTATCTAGTAGTCTTTGTTCTAAGAAAGCCAGCAGCACATCATGACAATTTTGCAATAGATGGAAGTGAAGTAAATTGCCTTGAAGAAATAAAATACCTTTTTTTTTTTTTAATGTTGCTGTGTGGGCTAGTGGCAGCTATATTAAGGAAAGTTGTGAGTTCAAAGGAGAATGTTTAGGAAAGCTGAATGTCAGATAAAATTCAACTTAAAAGCAGTGCTTTATAAATGAACCCATTCCGTGTAAACCACTGAACTATTTTTTCTTACATACTTACTGCAAGCGAAGATCTGTTTTTCTCCCTGAACTGTGACAGATCACTTACACTGAGTATTTCTGCTATGTTCTTATTTGCAGAGAACATGCTATTTTGCATATCATTGCTCTTCATTGCGATCTTATTTAATTGATTTATCTTTACCGCTCACTACCTGCTAACACAGAAACATTGCATAGAATTGACTCAGTAGATTCTTGTTGAAGGGATATTCTCTGTTTCTTATTTCCTTCTTACCCACCACATACAGGTGCCTTTTCCTTTCTAACTGCGTCTTTTTTCTTCTCAGTTCCTATCTCTTCTTCACCTTCTGAAATGCTGCCATCTCCCTTTTATACTTTTTTTTCACTTTTTACTCTACTCACTATTTCTAGCTCTGTCTGCCCACGTTTGACTACTGTCTATATCCTCCCCCCCCCCAAGCAGGGCTTTAGAATCCACAAAATTGAGACAGACAAAGGTGTGACACACATCAACTGTAATTTTCCGGTTTTATCTTTATCAAGGCATTTTCAGGCTTTTTCTCTTTCCAGCTGTAGATCCAGGCTGCAGAATGAGTGACAGGTGCTTCCAAATTTGAAAATCGTTCTCAGAGGCATCAGAGGGAGGCCACTGAGAAAGTCATTGGCCTGCAGCAGCAGGAGCCCCCCAGTGGCCGCTTTCCTCTCCTTGCTCTCTCTCTGTCTTTCTCTCTCTCCTTTTTAATCTTAGAAAATAAGTTGGTAGCATCAAATGAAATTTCCTGCTTCAAATAAGCTGCTTATGTAAGTACCCACGAAGTCCACTCTTTTTGGGTAAAAAGAAGTGGTGAGTCCAGCTTTCCGGGAGATGAGTCTGGCTCTAACATGATACCAACCCTAGCAGGGGAGGCTGCCGGGCCAACCGAGTGGAAATGAAGACAGGAGGCTGGCTGTGCCTTGCTTGCTTCCAGCCTTGCTTTCAGATGCTCTGCTGTCAAGAGCAGAGCTGCCCTCCTGCTGACATCCTACTTTGCTCTGAGTAATTACAGACCGGGTCACATGGGCCACTCACAGGCCTTCGACTGCAAGGCTTACTCAGCTTCTCTTTGAGCTCTTTCAGAAACAGGATTTCTTAGAAGCAATTCTTCCTAATTTTCCATTAAGCGCCTATCATTCTGGCATAAAAAAAATGATACTAGTGAACTCTGATATGTGGCTGGCAGTGACAACGATAACTAGAAGTTCCCAGAGTTCCCTGTCTTCGGTGAAGTAGATGGATATCAGTCATAGCAACTGAATTCAGAAGACAGTTTGTTTGGAGGAGGTGTGTACACCAAGGTCTTTGGCTTTTCCATAAATTACAGAAAGAACCAGTTCATGGGTTGGATAAATCATGGTTGATTTCAACAAGAGGGGTTTGTTTTTTTTTACTCCCTTTTCAAGTTGGCCTCATTGACTTTTTAAAAAAAATTTATTTAGAAAATCAACTTTAGCCCTGGCTGGTTGGCTCAGTGGTAGAGCGTCGACCTGGTGTGCAGGAGTCCCGGGTTTGATTCCCGGCCAGGGCACACAGGAGAAGCACCCACCTGCTTCTCCACCCCTCCTCCTCTCCTTCCTCTCTGTCTCTCTCTTCCCCTCCCGCAGCTGGGGCTCCATTGGAGCAAAGATGGCCCGGGCGCTGAGGATGGCTCTGTGGCCTCTGCTTCAGGCGCTAGAATGGCTCTGGATGCAACAGAGCGACGCCCCAGAGGGGCAGAGCATTGCCCCCTGGTAGGCATTCTGGGTGGATCCTGGTCGGGTGCATGCGGGAGTCTGTCTGACTGCCTCCCCGTTTCCAGCTTCGGAAAAATGAAAAAAAAAAAAAAAAGAAAGAAAGAAAATCAACTTTAACAGGGAGACATTGATCAATAAGAGTACATAGGTTTCAGGTAAATGTTTCTATAGCATTTGAACTGTTGATTATGTTGTATAGCCATCACTCAAAGTCAAACTATTTTCCATCACCTTATATTTGTCCCCCTGCACCCTTCCCTGCACTCCCCTCCCCACACCCCCTCTCCCACATCCCCCTTCCTTGGTAACCACTTCACTTTTTATCTATGTCCGTGGCTCATTGACTTTCTTATAACTAGCCCCAAATCCTTTTTTCCTCGGCTAATAAAAGTGTTTGGCTTTACTTACATTTGACTGAGCAAAACTGGAGATTGGGGAGGCAGATATATATGCTCCTCCTTGCTCTTTCTGCCTGACCTCTTGGGCCTTTTTAATTCCTTTGAATTTCCCAAATTTCTTCCTGTTGATACTCTTTATTTTTCATGAAATGCTACTCCTTATTCTCCTCACTTTACTTCTGCTCATCCCTCAGTCCTCCTCAGGACTTTCTGACTATTATAGCATCAAAATAGCTTCCAAATTATAGGATTTCACATGATCTCCTTCTGATTGTTGTCCTGGTTCTGACTTAGTATTTCTTTCTGTGATTATTCGATGAACGTCCGTCTTCCTGACTACACTGTACGCCTCACAGATTCAGAGGCTGGTTTTGGTTATTTTGCACCTGCAAGGTGTGCCCCTGAGCTTAGTATATGGTGAGCACTCCATAAATATTTGTTGCGTGAATCAGTGAACGGATGAAAAACAGAACAATAGCTGTGCAATGTCATTACAATGAATCAGCTTAGCCACAATTTTTGCTTATTATTGTTTATTAACTTTAGGGAACAATTTAGCAAGGAGGTAAAGGCCATTAGGGCCCAGCAAAAAAGACATCCTGCTCTGGCCGGTTGGCTTAGTGGTAGAGCGTCGGCCTGGCGTGCAAGGGGTCCCGGGTTCGATTCCCGGCCAGGGCACACAGGAGAAGCGCCCATCTGCTTCTCCACCCCTCCCCCTCTCCTTCCTCTCTGTCTCTCTCTTCCCCTCCTGCAGCCAAGGCTCCATTGGAGCAAAGATGGCCCTGGCGCTGGGGATGGCTCCTTGGCCTCTGCCCCAGGTGCTAGAGTGGCTCTGGTAGCAACAGAGCGACGCCCCGGAGGGGCAGAGCATCGCCCCCTGGTGGGCAGAGCGCTGCCCCCTGGTGGGCGTGCCAGGTGGATCCCGGTGGGGCGCATGTGGGAGTCTGTCTGACTGTCTCTCCCCGTTTCCAGCTTCGGAAAAATACAAAAAAAAAAAAAAAAAAAAAAAAAAGACATTCTGAAAGTGGGACAGGGATACTCTAAGGGCTATTAGAGGTGGCTAAGAGGAAAAGGAAAAAGAAGAGGGTCAAAGGAAGAAAGGACAGTGACTCTGGGGAAACAAATTGAATTCCTCCCCAATGATAGGATCAGTCATGGTTTGCTGATGCTGGTTGACAGCTTCTAAGCATCCAATGCATACCCAATGTGTATTTTGAGAAAGCAGCTATAACAGCTTAGAGTGCAGACCTTAAGGAGAGAGGCGATACAGTAGCAGTGAAAATGGACCAAGTGTTGTGTGAAGATGGATCATGACTTATCTTACCACATTCAACATTTCTTGCATCCTATATGCAAGGACTAGTAAATGCTGGTGAAAGCTATTAGAGATTGCAATGGGACAATGATTCAGAGTCACAGTGAAATTGGAAAATATTCATAATGACAGCGTTGGGGTCAAGTATCCAGAGGCAGCAAGAATGGACAGTAATTGTAACCCCAACAGCTGCATCCTAGCCAGGCTGTTTCTGTGATAAAGTATTGGACTGAAAGGGGGTCTCCCTTGGTTCTTAACTATTTTCTGAGTCTGTTTTTATTTATTTTTTATACTGTGTGATTTCCTAATAATCTTCCTGATAGCCTTCCAATAGATTATTTTTCTGTTTACCCAGAATCAATTCCTTTTGTCTGAAAGTAATAAATCTTGGACTACCTCATGAAATGTGATGGAAAAAGTAAAGGAAAAGGCTTTCTCCGGTGTACCTCCTGAAGAAACACCATTCAAACTGAATACAATGTCTTGCAATGGTCAGAGGTGGTAGAGTGTGGATGCTCTTGGCAGCACAGTGAAGGCTGGGAAAGCTGAAATCCTCTTGCGAGGCAGGGTTTCCTCTGTGGCATGACAATTCTCATGAATATAATTCTTTTTGAAAAAATTTTGAGAGAGAGACAGAGACAGGAAGGGAGAGGGATGAGAAGTATCAACTTATAGTTGCATCACTTCAGTTGTTCATTGATTGTTTCTCATACATGCCTTGACCAGGGGCATCAAGCTGAGCCAGGGACTTCTTGTTCAAACCAGCAACCTTGGGCTCAGGCCAGTGATCTTGGGTTTGAAAACAGTGACTTTGGGATTATGTTAATGATCCTGTGCTCAAGCCAGTGACCCTGTGCTCAAGCTGGTGAGCTTGTGCTCAAACTGAAGACCTTGGGGTTTCAAACCTGGGACCTCATAAATATAAGTCTTTATGAGACCTACCTTTCTACTAGGCTGTAGGAACCCAAACACCCCTGGTTCCCAGCATCGAAAGGGATCATCCAATTCAGTGGTTTTAAACTGAAGCAATTTAAAACCCTGCTCTCCCACAGGGACATTTGACAATATCCAGACACATTTTTGATGTCACAATTTGGAAAGATGGATGCTACTGGCATCCAGTTAGTAGAGGCCACGAATGCTGCAGAATATTCTTCTATACACAGGAAATCTGCCCCCCTCCCAACAAAGAATTATCTAGCCAAAATGTCAGTGCGTCTCTATTGAAAATCTTGTTTTAAATAATGTGGCTGAAACTCTCTTGCTTCTTAGGAACATTTGTATAGGAGAAAATCACGTATGGGAAAATGTTAACTTCTATATTTTGAGGTAGTATTTAGAACTACTTTGTTTAGTGGAGCAGTGATTAACTACATGTGGCTAGCACTTGGAATACGACTAGTTAATAAAAGGGATTGCAGAAAAATGTGTATTTTTCTACATATATATACAAAATTGTGATTAGTTACCTCGATGAATCAGGAAATCTGCCTATGGAGAGGGGATCTATCTTTCCATACCTTTGAGTATGACCTGACGATTTCTTCTTTTAGGACTTACCACCTAGAATACGGTCTTCATCTCTCTGCCAACTAACACCTTGGAAATCTTTCGTTGAATAACTGAACCTTGAATAACTGGACCCCTGTAGCCCAAAATGATCCTTTGTGCTTTTGAATTTCTAAAGGTCTTGGTTTGTGACCTCAATAATTACTTAATTATATGGTTCTTGCCGGGACTCTCATTTTCTATTGTAAGGTATGTGAAGTAGTAACAAAGTACACAAATATGTTTGTTGAATGCAAAAATAGATCTTCCACAAGGTCCTAATTCAATGAAGTCCTGCTTCTAACCCTTGAGTTTAGAGGACATTGCAGTAATACACAAGCTCTCTGTAGATTTCTTTACTAAACGATGGAGCTATATACTCTCTCCCCTCTGGGCCTTTGCCCTCTTCCACCTTTGTGTGGATGACTCCTATTTAACCTTTAGGTCTTAGTTTCAATGTTACTTCCTCTGGTGAGCCACCTCTGACAATTGCCACCCTAAGAGATTACTCCCAAGGCACTGTCTGAGAGAGCCTCTCATAGTCTACATTACTGCTGATTGAACGTCCCATCTTTTTCATGAGACTGTGAGCTCCTGTGAATAGTGTCTGTGTCTAATTTTTTCACTGATTTGTTCTTAGCATCCAATCCCACAAGTGCCACAAGGGTCTTGGGTTAGGCTTCCCAGAAGCAAACACCAGGGTGAGGGTTTGGGTGCAGATGCTTTCATTAGAAAGTGTTTCCAGAAGAAAGAGAGCGAGGGGAGGGGAACAGGACAGGGCAAAGGAAGAGCCAAGCAAGGGTGCAAGCATGCTTCAAATGAAGTCCCACCTGACACTTGGCCGAGGAGCCTCGTCCTGATCTCACTGAGAGCGCTGGGATCTTCCACCTCCCTTTTCCTGGCTCAGGTAGAAGGAGCCAGCACTCCGCTAGTCAATCATCGGAAATAAACACTCTTAGAGGACATAAACTCCTAGGCCCCCTTGGTTCTCTGCCCTTTAGGAGAAATAGGCAAAGTGACCCTCATTGCCCAAGGAAGTTTTATGAAGGGGGTAGTAAGGGCAGGCCATTGGAAGAAGCAGCACAGATGTTGGGGAGGGGGTGCACAGAAACTGTAAGGGCAGTCTGACAGATCCAGATGGAGTAGAGGTAATGTCTGCTGTATGATAAATGCCAAAGAGATATTTGTTGAATAAATAACTTTAAAATTCTCTTCCGGGTTGACTGACAATAACACAATCCAAGCAGTTTTGCAACTATGCCTAATATAACTGACAAAAGTGGCAAATATGGGATGGTGCCTTAGTGAGTTTAGGATTAAAAATTTGTATTTTATTTTATATCAATGAGTGATCAGTAATTGGTTAATCTACCCAAAACAGTTTTAAGAAAAGTGTGAATAAGCCAATTATGTAATTATGAATCTACAATATGTTTTTCAGAGAGAATTCAAGAGCTTTCAAAACACTCATTTAATATTTCAACTGATTTTAAATAAAAAAGCTAGAACATCCTATAAAACACCTCTTGATATACAGTTATTAGAAGCGTTTTGTTTGCTGAACCAATAGATGAAAGTATTATGGTGTTACTAACAGATACAACCATTGTAGAAAATTACCCAGTTTGATAATACTTAAAGTTATAAAACAATTGGGAAAAATTAAGTAAGTGATATGGCATCTACCTGTGATCTCAGGGATGAATAAAATCTTTGATCTGTATTTCTTAATCTGTATGGCAATATTAATGCTTCCCTGGATTTTGTGTTAAGCTGAACCTGGCAGAGGGATCCTTATACATCATGAAAACAGTTCTGTCTCACTAGGATGGCTTCTGATAAAGGTTTACACTCCCTAAGTTTGTGTTTAAACCTGAGTGCACAGCAAAAATAAAAAAAAATCACATGGTGCTCACTACAGGAAAAAGGAAAAGTCAGAAGGGAGTGATTAGTGGAGATTACAAAATGAATGATTTCAGATCAAGTGCATGATCTGTAGCAGGAATCTTATTTTTAATAGTTTTTACAGATGTTGGCACTGCGCGTGATTGCTTCCAGCCATACTGATTCCAACTTCTCATTTCATTCCTCTAACAATATAAATTCTTTCAAGAAAATAGAATTTAAAATTGGGATAAATTGTGGTAGAGCATTGGCCTGGCATGCAGGAGTCCCAGGTTTGATTCCCGGCCAGGGCACACAGAAGATGTGCCCATCTGCTTCTCCACCCTTCCCCCTCTCCTTCCTCTCTGTCTCTCTCTTCCCCTCCCGCAGCCGAGGCTCCATTGGAACAAAGTTGGCCCGGGCGCTGAGGATGGCTCTGTGGCCTCTGCCTCAGGTGCTAGAATGGCTCTGGTTGCAACAGAGTGACGCCCCAGATGGGCAGAGCATCGCCCCCTGGTGGGCATGCCGGGTGGATCCCTGTCAAGCGCATGCGGGAGTCTGTCTGACTGCCTCCCCGTTTCCAACTTCAGAAAAATACAAAATAAATAAATAAATAAATAAATAAATAGAACAAAAATAAAATTGGGATAAATTAAAGGGAAAATAATTTCACCTGGGAGGAACCACGAATGTCATTTCATATTTTGCTTCTACCTTTCTGAATAAGAGCAAAATTAACTTCCTTGTTAATGAGTGAAGAAACTGTTTTATTAGAAGAGTGTTGATGAACACATAATGTTAAATACATCCCTATTTTCTGTAATGTACCATTAATCTGGTTTTGGAGGAATATAACCAATAAAAATAAAAAGGGAACACTTACTCCAGGTAAAATTAATGTTATAACTCTACATGAAAAAACCATTAAAATGTGTATATTTATAGCAATATAAGAGTTTTTTAAATTAAAAAGACAAGAAATTATGAAAACGGGTAATATGAAAGAAGAGCACTACCTAGAAAAGAAATCAATAGATATAAAAGGAACCTCAATCAATGAAACTTTAGATTGAACACAGGCAAAGAATTAAATAAAAGGAGTTCTGAGTAATTCACTTTGAAAGCAGCACAGAGAGACAGATACCAATTCTGTAAAAGCAGTTGAGAACTATGGAAAATAAGTAGAGAACTTTCAATATATGCCTACTAAGATTCCTGTGGTCAGGAGAAAAAAAATATATGGACCTTAATGCAAAAAGAATGAAAAGAATAAATCTTGAAGGTGGATTATGGGTGGAGTAATCTAAATTCCAAGAAATAGCAGTGCTTATTTTTCTCTGAAAATGACAGCCATCAATCCCAAATACATTCAGACTTCATGCTTTAGGGAAAATATAGAGTGATTTTGAATTGAGTATTAATGGCATCTATATTATCTTTATCACCTCAGAATTACAAATGACATACGTCAGTAAATGTAACCTATTCCATTCTGTGCTATTACTGTTCATTTTACATTATAAAATGGCACCATTACAAATAATACAAAGGACAGTTGAGTTAAGCTAGGCTTCTTAGATTGTTTTCTTCCCAGCTTCATTGAGATATAATTGAAATTTTGTACAAGTTTAAGAGGTATGGTATAATGATTTGAAATATGTATATTTTTTAAACTTACCACAATAAGTTTAGTTGATGTATCTATTGCTTCATATATTTACATATATATATTTTTTGTGTATGGTGAGAACTTTTAAGATTTATTCTTTTAGAACTTTGAAGTAAACAATACAGTATTGTTTTTTTTTTAAATAAATTTTTATTAATGGTAATGGGATGACATTAATAAATCAGGGTACATATATTCAAAGAAAACATGTCTAGGTTATTTTGTCATTAAATTATGTTGCAAACCCCTCGCCCAAAGTCAGATTATCCTCTGTCACCCTCTATCTAGTTCTCTGTGCCCCTCCCCCTCCCCCTAACTCTCTCCCTCCCTCCCTCCCATGTCCTCCCTCCCCCCCACCCTTGGTAACCACCACACTCTTGTCCATGTCTCTTAGTCTCATTTTTATGTTCCACCAATGTATGGAATCATGTAGTTCTTGTTTTTTTCTGATTTACTTATTTCACTTCTTATAATGTTATCAAGATCCCACCATTTTGCTGTAAATGATCTGATGTCATCATTTCTTATGGCTGAGTAGTATTCCATAGTGTATATGTGCCACATCTTCTTTATCCAGTCTTCTATTGAAGGGCTTTTTGGTTGTTTCCATGTCTTGGCCACTGTGAACAGTGCTGCAATGAACATGGGGCTACATGTGTCTTCACGTATCAATGTTTCTGAGGTTTTGGGGTATATACCCAGTAGAGGGATTGCTGGGTCATAAGGTAGTTCTATTTGCAGTTTTTTGAGGAACCACCATACTTTGCTCCATAATGGTTGTACTACTTTACAGTCCCACCAACAGTGAATGAGGGTTCCTTTTTCTCCACAGCCTCTCCAACATTTGCTATTACCCGTCTTGTTGATAATAGCTAATCTAACAGGAGTGAGGTGGTATCTCATTGTAGTTTTGATTTGCATTTCTCTAATAACTAATGAAGCTGAGCATCTTTTCATATATCTGTTGGCCATTTGTATCTCTTCCTGGGAGAAGTGTCTGTTCATGTCCTCTTCCCATTTTTTTTATTGGATTGTTTGTTTGTTTGTTGTTGAGTTTTATGAGTTCTTTGTAAATTTTGGATATTAGGCCCTTATCTGAGCTGTCGTTTGAAAATATCAGTTCCCATATAGTTGGCTGTCTGTTTATTTTGATATCAGTTTCTCTTGCTGAGCAAAAACTTTTTATTCTGATGTAGTCCCATTCATTTATCTTTGCCTTCACTTCTCTTGCCATTGGAGTCAAGTTCATAAAATGTTCTTTAAAACCCAGGTCCATGATTTTAGTACCTATGTCTTCTTCTATGTACTTTATTGTTTCATGTCTTATATTTAGGTCTTTGATCCATTTTGAATTAATTTTAGTACATGGGGACAGGCTGTAGTCGAGTTTCATTCTTTTGCATGTGGCTTTCCAGTTTTCCCAACACCATTTGTTGAAGAGGCTTTCTTTTCTCCATTGTGTGTTGTTGGCCCCTTTATCAAAGATTATTTGACCATATATATGTGGTTTTATTTCTGGGCTTTCTATTCTGTTCCATTGGTCTGAGTGTGTCTATTTTTCTGCCAATACCATGCTGTTTTGATTATCGTGGCCCTATAATATAAAGTCAGATATTGTAATGCCCCCAGCTTCATTCTTTTTCCTTAGGATTGTTTTGGCTATTCCGGGTTTTTTATAGTTCCATATAAATCTGATGATTTTTTGTTCCATTTCTTTAAAAAATCTCATAGAAATTTTGATGGGAATTGCATTAAATTTGTATATTGCTTTGGGTAATATGGCCATTTTGATTATATTTATTCTTCCTATCCAAGAACAAGGAATATTTTTCCATTTCATTGTATCTTTTTCGATTTCCCTTAACAATGCTTTGTAATTTTCATTATATAGGTCCTTTACATTCTTTGTTATGTTTATTCCTAGGTATTTTATTTTTTTTGTTGCAATCGTGAAGGGGATTATTTTTTTGAGTTCGTTTTCTAATATTTCATTGTTGGCATATAGAAAGGCTATGGACTTTTGTATGTTAATTTTGTATCCTGCGACCTTACTGTATTGGTTTATTGTTTCTAATAATCTTTTTGTGGAGTCCTTCGGGTTTTCGATGTATAGGATCATATCATCAGCAAAAAGTGATACCTTTACTTCTTCTTTTCCGATATGGATACCTTTTATTTCTTTGTCTTGTCTGATTGCTCTGGCCAGAACTTCTAGCACCACGTTGAATAAGAGTGGAGAGAGTGGACAACCCTGTCTTGTTCCTGATTTAAGGTAGAAAGTCCTCAGTTTTATGCTGTTTAATATGATGTTGGATGATGGTTTATCATATATGGCCTTTATCATGTTGAGATATTTTCCTTCTATACCCATTTTGTTGAGAGTCTTAAACATAAAATTGTGTTGTATTTTATCAAAAGCCTTTTCTGCATCTATTGATAAGATCATGTGGTTTTTGTTCTTTGTTTTGTTGATATGGTGTATTATGTTAACCGTTTTGCGAACAATACAGTATTGTTAAGTATAATCATCATACTGTATATTACATCCCTAGAATTTATCTCATAACTGAAAGTTTATACCCCTTGAGTACCTTGACCCATTTTTACCACATTCTCCACCATGATGTTTCTATGAGTTTGGTTTTTTAGAATCAAATATAAGTGAGATTATACAGTATTTATCTTTCTTTTTTTTATAGTAAACATTTTTATCCCTTAATTGATTTTAGTTTATTGTGTTTAAATAGATTCAGGTGTCCCTCTGAATACATCCCCCCACCCCCGTGTTCCCCTCCACATTCCCCTTGGCCCCTCCCTCAACACCCTCCCCTCTTCCTTCCAGGATTTGCTTTCCTGCTCTCTATAATGCTGTGTTATGTATATATAATTTCACCAATTTCTTTCCCTTCTCTGATCCCATCCTCTCATCCCCTTTCCCTCTGTCCATTTTCCCTCTGGTCCCTTTAATCTCGTCTCTGCCTCTATTCCCTTCCTCAGTTCACATTGTTCATTGGATTCCTCAAATGAGTGAGGTCATATGATATTTTTCTTTCTCTGCCTGGCTTATTTCACTTAACATAATAGTTTCCAGGTCCATCCATGTTGTCAGAAAAGGTAATATTTTCTTCTTTTTCATGACCGCATAGTATTCCATTGTATATATGTACAAAAGCTTTTTAATCCACTTGTCCACTGACTGACAACTTGGGCTGTTTCCAGATCTTGGCTATTGTAAACAATGCTGCCATAAACATGGGGGTGCATTTCTCCTTCTGATTCAGTGATATGGTGTTCTTGGGATATATTCCTAAAAGTGGGATGGCTGGGTCAGAAGGCAGTTCTATTTTTAATTTTTTGAGGAATCTCCATACTATTTCCCACAGTGCTTTCACCTGTCTGCATTCCCACCAGCAGTGCAGGAGGGTTCCCTTTTCTCCACATCCTCAGCAGCTCTTATTATGTGTTGTTTTGTTAATGAGCGCCATTCTGACTGGTGTGAGGTGATATCTCATTGTGCTTTTAATTTGCATTTCTCTAATGACTAGTGATGTTGAACATTTTTTCATCTGCTTATTGGCCATCTGTGTATGTCCTCATTGGCGAAGTGTCTATTTATTTCTTTTGCCCATTTTTTGATTGGATTGTTTACCTTCCTGGTGTTGAGTTTTACAAGTTCTTTATAAATTTTGGTTATTAACCCCTTATCAGACATATTGTCGAATATGTTCTCCCATTGTGTGATTTGTCTTTTTATTTTGCTCATATTGTCTATAGCTGTGCAAAAACTTTTTAGTTTGATATAGTCCCATCTGTTCATCCTGTCCTTTATTTCACTTGCCCGTGGAGATAAATCAGCAAATATATTGCTGTGAGAGATGTCAGAGAGCTTACTACCTATGTTTTCTTCTAAGATAATTATGGTTTCGTGACTTACATTTAAGTCTTTTCTTCATTTTGAGATTATTTCTGTGAATGGTGTAAGTTGGTGGTCTAGTTTCATTTTTTTGCAGGTAGCTGTCCAATTTTCCCAAAACCATTTGTTAAAGAGACTGTCTTTACTCTACTGTATGCTCTTATCTTCTTTGTCAAATATCAATTGTGTGGTTTTATTTCTGGGTTTTCTGTTCTGTTCTATTGATCTATATGCCTGTTCTTATGCCAGTACCAAGCTGTTTTGAGTACAATGACCTTGTAATATAGCTTGATATCAGGAAGTGTGATACCACCCACTCTATTTTTCTTTTCAAGATTGCTGAGACTATTTGTGTTCTTTTTGGGTTCCATATAAATTTTAGGAATATGTGTTCTATATTTTTGAAGTATGCCATTGGTATTTTAATAGGAATTGCATTAAATTTATAAATTGCTTTGGGTAATATAGACATTTTAGTGATGTTTATTCTTTCTATCCATGAACACAGTATATGCTTCCACTTGTTTGTATCTTCCTTGATTTATTTTATCAAAATTTTATAATTTTCCAAGTACTAGTCCTTAATCTAATTAGTTAAATTTACTCCTAAGTATTTTATTTTTATTTTTGTTCCAATAGTGAAGGGGATTGTTTTCTTAATTTCTCTTTCAAAGAGTTTATTGTTGGTATATAAAAATGCCTCTGATTTCTGAATATTAATTTTAAATCCTGCTATCTTGCTGAATTTATTTATCAGGTCCATTAGTTTTTTTGACTGAAACTTTAGGGTTTTCTATGTACAGTATCATATCATCAGTAAATAATGATAGTTTTACTTCTTTTCCAATATGGAAGTTTTTTATTTCTTCTTCTTGTCTGATTGCTGTGGCTAGGACTTCCAGAACTAGGCTGAATAAAAGTGATGAAAGGGGGCACCTCTGCCCTGTTCCTGATCTTAGAGGGATTGCTTTTAATTTTTGCCTATTGAGTTGGTGTTGGCTGTGGGTTTGTCATAGATGGCCTTTATCATGTTGAGGTATGTTCCCTGTATTCCCACTTTGCTGAGAGTTTTGATCATGAATGGGTGCTGGATTTTATCAAATGCTTTTTCTGCATCTATTGAAATTATCATGTGATTTTTCTTTTTCTTTTTGTTTATGTGGTGAATCACATCGATTGATTTGCAAATATTGTACCAGCCTTGCCTCCCCAGTATAAATCCCACTTGATCATGGTGTATGATTTTTTTCATGTATTGCTGGATCATGTTTGCTAATATTTTGTTGAGAAGTTCAGCATCTATGTTCATCAGGGATATTAGCCTTATAGTTTCCTTTCTTTGTAGTGTCTTTCATTGGTTTTGGAATGAGGATTATGATCACCTCATAAAAGGAGTTTGGAAGTCCTTCCTCCTCTTGAATTTTTTGAAATAGCTTGAGAAGGATAGGTGTTAGTTCTTCTTTGAATGTTTGGTAGAATTCGCCTGTGAAGCCATCTGGCCCAGGGCTCTTGTTTGTGGGGAGTTTTTGATAACTGTTTTGATCTTATTTGTTGTAATTGGCCTGTTTAGGTTTTCTGATTCTTTCAGATTGATTTTGAAAGATTATATGTTTCAAAGAATTTGTCCATTTCACCTAGGTTATCTAAAATTTTGGCATACAGTTCTTCATAGTATTTTTTTTTTTACAATCCTTTGCATTTCTGCTGTGTCAGATGTTACTTCTCCACTCTCATTTCTAATTTTATTTATTTGAGTCCTCTCTCTATTTTTCTTGGTGAGTCTGGTTATAGGTTCATCAATCTTGTTTACCTTTTCAGAGAACCAGCTCTTGGTTTCATTGATCCTCTGTATTGTTCTTTTAGCCTCTGTGTCATTTATTTCTGCTCTGATCTTTATTATTTCCTTCCTTCTACTCCTTCTGGGCTTTACTTGCTGTTCTTTTCTAGTTCTTTTAGTTTCAGGGTTAAGTTGTTTATTTGAGCTTTTTCTTGCTTCTTAATGTAAGCCTATAATGCTATGAACTTCCCTCTCAGGACTAACTTTGCTGTGTCCCCAAAATTTTGAGTTGTTGTATATTCATTTTCATTTGTTTCAAGGAAATTTTTTATTTCTTTCTTGATCTCATTGTTAACCCAGTCATTATTTAATTACATGCTCTTTAGTTTCCAATTGTTTGAGTGTTTTTCAGTTTTTCTATTGTAGTTGATTTCTAGTTTCAAGCCATTGTGATCAGAGAAGATGCTTGATATGATTTCAATCTTCTTAAATTTGTTGAGACTCATTTTGTGCTCTAACATATGGTCTATCCTAGAGAATGAACCATGAGCACTTGAAAAGAATGTATATTCTGCTGCTTTAGGGTGAAAGGTTCTGAAGATATCTATTAAATCTAGTTGATCTAGTGTGTCCTTTAAGTCTGCTGTTTCTTTGTTAATTTTCTTTCTTGAGGATCTATCTAGTGATGTTAGTGGGGTATTGAAATCGCCTACTATTATAGTATTGCTGTTCATCTTACCCTTTACATCCATCAAAATCTGCTTTATATATTTAGGTGCTCCTATATTAGGCACATAGATATTTATAATCATTATATCTTCCTATTGAATTGCTCCCTTCATCATTATGTAGTGACTTTCTTTATCCCTAACAATAGTCTTTCTTTTAAAGTCTATTTTGTCAGATATAAGTATTGCTACCCTAGCTTTTTTTTCATTTTCATTTGCATGAAATATTTTTTTCCATTTCTTTACTTTTAGTCTATGTGTATCTTTTGTTTTGAGGTAGGTCTCTTTTAGACTGCATATGTACAGGTCCTGTTTTCTTATCCATGCAGCTCCCCTATGTTTTTTGATTGGAACATTTAATTTATTTATTTACATTTAAGATTATTATTGATATGTAATTGTTTATTGCCATTTTATTCTTTAAATCTACATTCCTTTTTTACTAGATTTTTTTCCCCATTGTTCTCTTTACAACAGCCCTCTTAAGATTTATTGTAGCATTGGTTTGGTTGTAATGAATTCCTTGACTTTTTTTTTTTGGTTTGGGAAGCTTTTTTTTTATCATAAATTTTTATTTATTTTAATGGGGTCACATTAATAAATCAGGGTACATAGTTCAAAGAAAACATCTCCAGGTTATCTTGTTATTCAATTATGTTGCATACCCATCAGCCAAAATCTGATTGTCCTTCGTCACCTTCTATCTGGTTTTCTTTGTGCCCCTTCCCCTCTCCTTCCCTCTTCCAACCTCTCCTCCCCCAACCCCAGTAACCACCACACTCTTATCCATGACTCTTAGTCTTGTTTTTATGTCCCACCTATGTATGGAATCATGCAGTTCTTAGTTTTTTCTGATTTACTTATTTCACTTTGTATAATGTTATCAAGATCCATCCATTTTGTTGTAAATGATCCGATGTCATAATTTCTTATGGCTGAGTATTATTCCAAAATGTATATGGGCCACATCTTCTTTATTCAGTCATCTATTGAAGGGATTTTTTGCTTGTTTCCATGTCTTGACCAATGTGAACAATACTGCATTGAACATGGGGCTACATGTGTCTATACGTATCAGTGTCTCTGAGTTTTGGGGTTATATACCCAGTAGAGGGATTGCTGGGTCATAAGGTAGTTCTATTTTCAGTTTTTTGAGGAACAACCATACTTTCTTCCATAATGGTTGTATTACTTTACATTCCCACCAACAGTGGATGAGGGTTCCTTTTTCTCCACAGCCTCTCCAACATTTGTTATTACCTGTCTTGTTGATAATAGCTAGTCAAACAAGTGTGAGATGGTATCTCATTGTAGTTTTGATTTGCATTTCTCTAATAGCTAATGAAGATGAGCATCTTTTCATATATCTGTTGGCCATTTGTATTTCTTGCTGGGAGAAGTGCCTGTTCATGTCTTCTTCCCATTTTTTTTATTGGATAGTTTGTTTGTTTGTTGTTGAGTTTTATGAGTTCTTTGTATATTTTGGATATTAGGTCCTTATCTGAGTTGTTGTTTGAAATATCATGCCCCATTTAGTTTGCTGTCTGTTTATTTTATTTTCAGTTTCTCTTGCTGAGAAAAAACATCTTAGTCTGATGTAATCCCATTCATTTATCTTTGCCTTCACTTCCCTTGCCTTTGGAATCAAATTCATAAAATGCTCTTTAAAACCAAGGTCCATGAGTTTAGTTCCTAAGTTTTCTTCTAAGTACTTTATTGTTTCAGGTCTTATATTTAGGTCTTTGATACATTTTGAATTAATTTTAGTACAAGAAGACAAATTGTAGTCGAGTTTCATTCTTTTGCATGTGGCTTTCCAGTTTTCCCAGCACCATTTGTTGAAGAGGCTTTCTTTTCTCCATTGTGTGTTGTTGGCCCCTTTATCAAAAATTATTTGACCATATATATGTGGTTTAATTTCTGGACTTTCTATTTTGTTACATTGGTCTGAGTGTCTATTTTTCTCTAAATATCATGCTGTTTTGATTGTCCTGGCTCTTATAATATAATTTAAAGTCAGGTATTGTAATGCCCCAGCTTTGTTCTTTTTCCTTAGGATTCTTTTGGCTATTTGGGGTTTTTTATAGTTCCACATAAATCTGATGATTTTCTGTTCCATTTCTTTAAAAAATGTCATTGGAATTTTGATGGGAATTGCATTAAATTTGTATATTGCTTTGGGAAATATGGTCATTTTGATTATATTTATTCTTGTTATCCAAGAACAAGGAATATTTTTCCATTTCATTGTATCTTTTTCGATTTCCCTTAACAATGCTTTGTAGTTTTTGTTATATAGGTCCTTTACATCTTTGTTATGTTTATTCCAGGTATTTTATTTTTTTTGTTGCAATCAGAAAGGGTATTATTTTTTTGAGTTTGTTTTCTAATGTTTCGTTGTTGGCATATAGCAAGGCTATGGACTTTTGTATATTAATTTTGTATCCTGTGACCTTACTGTATTGGTTTATTGTTTCTAGTAATCTTTTTGTGGAGTCTTTGGGGTTTTTGATGTATAGGATCATATCATCTGCAGAAAGTGAAACCTTTACTTCTTCTTCTCTGGTATGGATGCCTTTTATTTCTTTATCTTGTCTGATTGCTAGGGCTAGATTTTCTAGTACCACGTTAAATAAGAGTGGAGAGAGTGGACAACCCTGTCTTGTTCCTGACTTAAGGGGAAAAGTCCTCAGTTTTATGCCATTTAATATGTTGTTTGCTCATGGTTTATCATAGATGGCCTTTATTATGTTAAAATATTTTTCTTCTATACCCATTTTTTTGAGTTTTTTAAACATAAAGTTGTGTTGCATTTTATCGAATGCCTTTTCTGCATCTATTGATAAGATCATGTGATTTTAGTTCTTTGTTTTGTTGATATGGTGTATTACGTTAAACCATTTTACATATGTTGAATCATCCTTGAGATTCTGGGATGATTCCCATGTGATCATGATGCATTATTTTTTTAATATGTTGTTTATTAGATTTGCCAGTATTTTGTTTAGTATTTTAGCATCTGTATTCATTAGAGATATTGATTGGTCTGTACTTTTCTTTTTTGTGCCGTCCTTGCCAGGTTTCAATATGAGGGTTATGTTGGCTTCATAAAATGTGTTTGGAAGTATTGCTTTTTCTTCAATTTTTTGGAAGACTTTCAGTAGAATAGGAACCAAGTCTTGTTTCAATGTTTGATAGAATTTACTAGTATAGCCTTCAGGGCCTGGAGTTTTATTTTTGGAGAGGTTTTTAATAGTTTTTTTTTTATTTCCTCCCTGCTTATGGGTCTGTTTAGGCTTTCTGCTTCTTCATGACTCAGTCTAGGAAGGTTGTATTGTTCTAGGAATTTATCCACTTCTTCTAGATTGTTGAATTTGGTGGCATATAGTTTTTCATAGTATTCTACCATAATTTTTGTATATCTATGATGTCTGTGCTGATTTCTCCTCTTTCACTTTGGATTTTGTTTATATGAGTTCTTTCTCTTTTCTCCTTGGTGAGTCTTGCCAAGGGTTTGTCAATTTTGTTGATCTTTTCAAAGAACCAGCTCCTTGTTCTATTAATTTTTTCTATAGTTTTTCTGTTCTCTATTTCATTTATTTTTGCTCTGATTTTTATTATCTCCTTTCTTCGGCTGGCTTTGGGTTGTCTTTGTTCTTCTTTTTCTAGTTCCTTAAGGTGTGAAGTTAAGTGGTTTACTTGGGTTCTCTCTTGTTTGTTCATATAGGCCTGAAATGATATGAACTTCCCTCTTATTACTGCTTTTGCTGCATCCCATAGATTCTGCTAAGTCGTATTATCATTTTCATTAGTCTGTATATATCTTTTGATCTCTGCACTTATTTCTTCTTTGACCCACTCATTTTTTAAAAGTATGTTGTTTAGTTTCCACATTTTTGTGGGTTTCCCCCCCTCTTTTTTGCAGTTGAATTTTAGTTTCAAGGCTTTATGATCAGAAAATATGTTTGGTACAATTTCATTTTTTCTGAATTTGCTGATGTTATTTTTTTGGCCCAACATATGTTCAATTTTTGAGAATGTTCAATATACACTAGAGAAAAATGTATACTCTGTTGCTTTGGGATGAAATGTCCTGTAGATGTCTATCATATCCAATTGCTCTAGTGTTTTGTTTAAGGCCAATATATCTTTATTGATTTTCTGTTTGGATGAATGATCTAGAACCATCAGCGTGTATTGAGGTCTCCAAGTATGATTGTATTTTGTCAGTTTTTGTTTTTATGTCAGTCAGTAGCTGTCTTAATATTTTAGTGCTGCTTGGCTTGGTGCATATATATTAGGGAGTGTTATGTGTTTTTTATTCAATGTCCCCTTAATCATTAGGAAATGACCATTTTTGTCTCTGAGTACTTTTTGCTGTCTTGTAGTCTGCATTATTAGATATGAGTATTGCTACACCTGCTTTTTTTGGGATGTTATTTGCTTGGAGTGTTGTTTTCCAGACTTTCATTTTGAATTTGTTTTTATCCTTATTGCTTAGATGTGTTTCTTGTAGGCAGCATACAGTTGGATTTTCTTTTTTAATCCATTCTGCTACTCTGTGTCTTTTTATTGTTGAGTTTAATCCATTTATATTTAGTGTAATTATTGACACTTAAGGGTTCCCTATTGCCATTTTATAAATTGCTTTCTGTTAGTTTTGTATCTTGTTTGATTCTTCTCTTTTGTTTTTCTATCATTTGTTTTTGTTGGTTGTAATCCATACTTTTTTCCTCTGTTACTACCTTTTTTAAGTCATGTGCTTCTGTTGTGTTTTTTTAGGTGTGGTTACCATTAAGTAATGAAAAGGGTACCTACCATGTTCATTGTAGTACACTATCTTATGAGTGCTTCTATACTCCATTGTCCTTTGCTACTGTTAATCTCCATCCTTTCTCCCTTTTTTTGTTTTTGTTTTCACAGTTTAAATTTGGGTTTATTGTGTTCTTGGTGGAGCTTTTACTTGTGGTTTTGTTTTGTTTTGTTCTTTGTATCTGGTCGGAAAACCTCCTTTAGTATTTCCTGAAGTGGTGGTTTTCTGATGATAAATTCCCTCATCTTTTCTGTATCTGTGAATGTTTTTATTTCTCTTTCGTATTTGAAGGATAGCTTTGATGGGTATATTATTCTTGGCTGGAATTTCCTCTCTTTCAGAACTTTAAATATTGGGGTGTGTTCTCTTCTAGCTTGTAGAGTTTCTGCTGAGAAATCTGATGATAATCTAATAGGCCTTCCTTTATATGTTGTATTCTTTTCCCTGGATGCCTTGAAAATTTTTTCTTTGTCATTGGTTTGTGCCAATCTTATTATAATATGCCTTGGAGTAGGTTCGTTGGGGTTAAAAAAACTCGGTGTTCTGTTTGCTTCTTGAATTTGAGGCTGTAGTTCTTTCTACAGGCTTGGGAAGTTCTCTATTAATTGTTTGAATATGTTCTTCATTCCATTTTCTCTCTCTTCTCCTTCTGATATACCTATTATTCTTATGTTAATCTTTTTGATGGAGTCAGACAATTCCTGGAGGGCTTTCTTTTTTTTTTTTTTTTTAAATTTTTGAGTCTCTCTTTTCTTCTCTCTGTTGTGCTTTAATTTGCTTGTCTTCTATGTCACTAATTCTACCTTCTATTTGGCCTGTTCTATTAGCTAAGCTTGTTACCTCGTTTTTCAGATCGTGAATTAAGTTTTTCATCTCTGTTTGATTTTTTTCATAGTTTCAATTTCATTGGTAATATAATCTTTGTGTTCATTGAATTGTTTTTTGAGCTCCCTATATTGCCTTTCTGTGTTTTCTTGTATATCTCTGAGTATTTTCAGGATTTCTATTTTAAATTCTCTGTCATTTAACTCCAAGGTTTCCAATCTATTAATTTTTTTCTCCATAGATTTTTTCTCATCTATCTGTGCTACATCTCTGTCCTTTGTATCCATGATATTCGATTTCCTTTTCATTAATGGCATCTGAGGGTGGTCTTGTTAATAGCACTAATGAGAATTCATAAAGAATAAAATTAAAAGAAAAAAAGTAAAAATTTTTTTTATTACTTCTCTCTTTTCCCTCTTTCCCTTCCTTCCTGAGAAAATATTGTGAAACTGTGACTTATACTGTGCTAAATGGAACAAAAACTACCTATAACAGAGGGCCGGAGTTGGGGAGAAGTGATAAAGGGGCAAAAAAGGAGGTAGGGACCCACAAAATGCAAAAAAGAAAAAAATTTGGATTATGAATAAAATGATTTGCTTGTAAATGATGGTCGATTGAGAGATATAATGAAAAGGATAAGAGGGAAACAGGAAATAGAAAAAAAATACTATTGTATTAAGTGGAACAAAAACTAGATAGAATGGAGAGCCGGGGTTGGGGGGAATGCTAATGAGTTAAAAAGCAAAGTAAAAAGCATCCAAAATGCCACAAAGAAAAAATTTGAGTCCCAAGTAAAATAATTTGTTTGTGAGTGAGGATTGAATGAGAGGAAAAGTAAAGGAGAAAAGAAGAAACTAAGAGAGAGGGAGAAAAAAGAAAAAGGGAAAAAAGAAAAGAAGAAAAGAAGAAAAAAGAATAAATAAAGAGTTAAGGGTTTTGGAGTGTAACCCTCATAGAGAGAAAGGAAGAAGGAAAGAAAAAAAAAAGGGGGAAATATAACACTTATGAGTAATGTAGTTCAAGATGAAGAGAAAAGAATAAGATAGGCAGAGAATAAAAGGACCAAGGTGGAAGAAAAAAAATAATAAAGACAAGAAGATGAAAGAAACAAAAAAAAGTGGAAAAAGTTCTCAAGTCTGTGGATTTTTTTTTATTTTGAGAGGTTATCTTCTTCCTTTTTCTTTCCTCTCCATCTTTCTGGCTGGTGGCTCTGTACCCCAGGCTCTGCCCCTGTGGCACACTTAGGTAGAGATTTGCAGTTGATGAGTCTCTATGGCGATGTCATATATTAGGCTTTAGTCTCGTTGGTAGTCGGGGCTTGTTAGCATTTGCAGGCTCCAACAATGGGAGAGTCTGTTTCCCCAGAACCTCTCTCCTAGTCTCTCCTTCCTGAATTAGCAGCCTGATGATCCAGCTATGAGGTTGCTGCTGCCTCTGCCTGAAGAGTAAGGGGCTCAAAGAGCTGGCAAATCCCCACTCTATCCCCACTCAGAGCAGGGCTCTGGGTAAGGTTCTGTCAATTAGAGCCGCCAGTGTAATCAGGCAGGGCTGGGAGCCAATTGCTCTCAGGGTGCCTGTCTATGAGCCTCCAAGCATGTCCAGTATGCCTCAGCACTGTGTGGGACTGGACCACTCTCCCCAGGCTTTTTGCACTTTGTAACCTGTTTTGGCTGGGAAGAAGATGCCCTAGTCGATGCCTGCAGAACAGGAGGTCTTAAAAGCTGCCAAGTCCCTCTTTTTAACATACAGCCCTGATTATGAAAGCTCTGCCAATCAGAGCCACCAGTGTAAGCAGGTAGGGGGGCGTGTTGACTTCTGTTCAGTTCCCCAGGTATATCTAGTTAAATTTGCCTTAGCGTTCTGTGGGATTGTTTCCTGTAGGCTTCTTCCTTGTTAAAAAGCCTACAGCCTAGCCTGTCTAACTTCTGCAGTGTTCTCTGAGGTTTGTTCCATGGGAATGTGTTTTTCACCCTGTATCGGCTGACAGGAAGTTGCCCCCCCACCCCTTTAGCAAGAGGCACTAAAAAAATCATGCTTCTTGTCTTAGATCGCCGAACTGAGAGAGATCTTGTCAGAGCCGTGTAAGTCAGTTGGGAGGTGAGGAGACTGAGGGTTAAGCAAATTTCAGTGATTTGATCCGCCGATCTGCTCCAGGAAGGACTGCAAGCTGCCTGCACACCCCTCCCCCTAGCACTTCTGTAATTTTTTCTTCCCTGGGATGTTAGCCTGAATGGCTAGGTGAGGTGCCCCGCCCACCCGAAGAAGTCCAGGCATAGGGATGTTTGCTTCCAAGCACTCTCTGCATGCCGCTATTCTGGGAGCAGGGGCCACACTGAGACTCCGGTCTCAGCCCATGCAGAAGTCTGACTTTGCCCTTCTGTCTGGGAACATGGGTGCCCATCCTGGGGTGCTAGGACAAACCTCTTATACACTGTCCGCACTCGCCAACCAGGATATCGGGGGTAATGGCGGCTGCCGCTCGCCAGCTTTTGCTGGGGTCCGGCGCCAGTGTTAGCTCACGTGGGCTGAGTCACCACGGGCACACTCTTTCCTCGGCTAGGATGTCTGTGCCCCAGCCTGGTTCCCTCTGTGCTTCCAGCCCCCTCTCTCTCTTGGTTCCAAGTGAAAGCAGCCCTTGCTCAGGTTACTGAGGAAGGCGGAGTGTTCTGTTCTCTGTCTTATTTCCTACAGGGTTGATTATATATTTAGTCAATTTTTCACTCGATCATACCTTCATGTCCAGTGTGTGGGACTTCCAGACACTCCAAGGATAGATTTTTCTGTCACTGTTGTAGAACTTGTTGAAATTTTGGGGAGAGGTATCAGGAGTGCTCCTCACAGCACCATTTCTCTGACAACACTCTATGTTGAAAGTTTTTATCATGAATGGATGTTGAATTTTGTCAGCTGATTTGCTGTATCTCTTGAGCCGATCATATGATTATTGTCTCTAATTCTATTTAAGTGGTATATTATAATTATTGATTTGTGTATGTTGACCCACCCTTGGATCCCAACAATAAATCCCACTTAACTATGGTGTATGATCGTTTTAATGTGCTGTTGAATTTGGTTTTCTAGTATTTTGCTGAGAATTTTTTTGCACCTATATCAATCAGGGATATTGGCCTGTAGTTTTCTTTTCTTGTAGTGTCTTTATCTGGCTTTGGTATCAAGGTAATGCTGATCTTTTAAAATGAGTTTAGGTGTCTTCCCTTCTTTTCAATTTATTTGGAAAAGTTTGAGAAGGATTGGCATAACTATCTCTTGAAATGTTTGGTAGAGTTCACCAGTAAAACCATCTGGTTATAAGGTTTTCTTTGTGGAGAGATTTTTTTTAAGTTAACCCTATGAATCTATCATCCTCCCCCCCTTTTAATTTATTGATTTTAGAGAGAGAGGTAGAGGTAGAGAGAAAGACAGGAACATTGATCTATTCCTGTACATGCCTTGACTGGGGATCAAACCAGCAACCTCTGTGCTTCAGGACAATGCTCCAGCCAACTGACTTATCTGGCCAGGGCGGGAGATATTTGATTACTAATTAAAAACCCTTACTTGTAATTGGTCTGTTCAGATTTTCTACTTCAGTCTTGATTTCTGATTTAGTGCTGGTATGTTTCTAGGAATTTATCCATTCTGGGTTGTCCAAATTATTGACATATGATTGTGCATAGTAGTCTCTTATAACCCTTTGTATTTCTGTGTTATCAATTACATCGTCTCCTCTCTCATTTATAATTTATTGATTTTGTTTCTCTCTCTCTCACTCTTTCTCTTTCTCTCTATGTCTTTGGTTAACCTACTTAAGATTCTGTCAATTTTGCTTATTTCCTAACTCTTAGCTTTGTTAATTTTTTATTATATTCATATTTTCTATTTTATTTATTTTTTCTGTAATCCTTATTTCATTTTTCCACTACTAATGTTGGGCTTAGTTTATTCTTATTTTCTAGTTTTTTGAGGTATAAAGTTAAGTTGTATATTTGAGATCTTTCCTTTTTTTTCTTCTTGCTGTGTGTAGTTATTGCTATAAACTTCTTTCTTAGTATTGCTTTTGTGGCATCCCATAAGTTTTGGTATGTTATATTTTCATTTATGTTGTCAAGATATTTAAAAAAATTTCTCTTGAATCCTTTTTTGATCTGTTGGTTGTTCAGAAATATGTTGTTTAATTTTTAAAAACATCTATGCATTTTTAAATTTTAGAGTTTTTCTCCTGTTACTAATTTCTAGTTTCATACCATTGTGGTCAGAAAAGGTGCTTGAATAGGGTGAGACTTATTTTGTGATTTATTCTAGCAAATGTTCCATATGTGCTTCATAAAAGTGTTTATTTTGTGGCTTTTGGATAGAATCTTCTGATGTGTCTCTTAGGTTCATTTGAGGTTGTTCAAATCCACTGTTCCTAATTGATTTTCTGTCTAGATGATCTATCTATTGTTTACAATGTGGTATTAAAGTTACAACTATTATACTATTGCTTGTTTCTTTTCTTTTGTTCTGTAACTACTTATATATTACATGCTCTAAGGTTGGAGGTGTAAATATTTGTAATTGCTATTTTTTTCTTGATGGATTGATCTATAATTATATAACAACCTTCTTTTTCCATTTAGACCACTTTTAGTCTATTTTGTATCACATAAGTATAGTTACCTCTGCTTTTATTTCATTAGCATTGGCTCAAAATATCTTTTCCCATACTTTCATTCTCAGACTACGGGTTTGCTCTCAATCTTAAAGCTTAAGTGGATCTCCTGTTTGCAGTATATTGTTGGATCTTGTTCTTTTTAAACACTCAGCCATTTTGTCTTTTGATAATTTAATCCATTAATATTTAAAGTAATTATTGATAGCTAGGAACTAATTATTGCCATTTTGTTCATTTTTTTACTGTTTTGTACATCCTTTGTTCCTTTTTATTCTCTTACTGTCTTCCTTTGTGATTTGATAACCGTTTGTAGTAGTATTCTCTGACTCGTTTATCATAATCTTTTGTGTATCCACTACAGGTTTGTCTTTGTGGTTATCATGAGGTGTACATAACATCCCTTATGTTCATAGAATCTATTTTAAGTTGATAACAACTTAACTTTGATAGTATATACAAACTTTATATGTTTACTCCCCAACTTATTAGATTATTAATGTTATAATTTATATCTTTTTCTTGTACTGTGTGTCCAGTGTCAAATTGTTGTTGTTATGGTTGATTTTAATGTTTGTATTTTAACTTTTCTACTAGAACTGAAAATGATTTATGTACCACCATTACAATATTAGAGAATTTGAGCTTGTCACTATGCTTATACTTCCTAATGAGTTTACACTTTTGTGTTTCATATGTTAATTCCCATTCTTTTATTTCCACTTGAAGATAATCTTTTAGCATTTCTAGTAAGACAAGTCTAGTGCTGATGATCTTCCTGAGCTTTTGTTCAGGAAAATCTTCATCTTTCCTTCATTTCTGTAAGACAGCTTTGTTATGTACTGTGTTCTTAATTGATGGATTTTTTTTCTTTCAATATTTTGAATATATCCTCCCACTCTCTCCTGATCTTTAAATTTTCTGTTGAGAAATCTGTTAATAATCTCATTTAAAAAATAATCACATGAGAGTTCCATTGTATGTGATAAGTCACTTTCCTCTTGCTGCTTTCATAATTCTTTTTGTCGTTTCTTGACAATTTAATTTACAATGTGTCTTGGTGTAGCCTTTTTGGGATCAATCTATTTAGGGCCCTTTGGGTCTCATGATTCTGGAAAAAAATCACAATACAATACAGTAATGTACTTCCATGAAGGTATTTTCAAAGTGCAGTGGGAACTTGGAAGAGGGGAAAAGATCATCTTGCCTGAAGAGATCAGGGACTGCTTCACAGAGGAGGCAGCCACTGAGCTGAGACTTGAGCAATGATTGGAAGCAAGGTGGATGGACAGGCTAAGGGAATGTCTGGTATAAAGATGCAGAGGCCCAAGGGACACATTGAAGGAGCAGGTTATGCAGTTTTTTCTTTTCTAAGATTTTGTTGATTTTACAGGGAGAGGAAGGGGCAGGGGTGTGAGAAGCATCAACTCATAGTTGCTTCACGTTAGTTGTTCATTGACTGCTTGTCATATATGCCTTGACTAGGCAAGCCTTGGGTTTTGAACTGGTGACCTCGGCACTCCAGGTTGAGGCTCTATCCACTGCACCACCATAGGGCAGGCTGCAATTTTTCTTGAGTTGAATGTGCAATAGGGAGAATGCAAAGTGAGCTAGACAAGTATACAGGGATTAGATTTGGAAGAAAGCCTTTTGATCATTCTTCCATTTATTCAACAAAAGTTTATTGAGTCTTTACTGTATGCCAGGCACTAGGCTAAGAGCCAGGGTTATAACAGGGATCAAGACAGACACACCCCTGCTCTTGTGGAGCTCACATTCTAGTACAGATAGACAAAAAGTCGACCATGAAATAAAACAGATTTAAAAGATTTCATAGAAGGAAATAAACAGAGTGTTGAGGCAGAAAATAACTGTTATGGAGTGTGGGGGTGAGAGTATTTAGAGTTATCATGAACTTCACTGCCTTGGCTAAATCCCCATTGGGAAATTACAGCTTGTGTGATTGAAAATCCTTCAGCCTCCCTTGGGTGTGAAATAGTGGCTTGAGTGGCTGCTTTCAGCAGTGGGAAATGATCCCTGCATTGGAACCTGCGGTGAGAGCCGTATTCAACCTGGAAATGGAAAACTGCCAGACACAGGGACAGATAGGCTTTACTGATGAAAACTCAGCCTTGAATTATTAAGTGATGACTACCGATAGAAAGACCTGAGTTTAAAATGAATGCACACTGATTTCCATTAATACATAGTTTTCTCTGGGCAGATAAATGTTTGCTTATGCTCAGTCATTAAGTGGAGAATAGTCAATTAATGAGCCATTAAAATGATTTTATGTTTCTAAAATTATAATGAAAGTCAAAGGGATAATATTGTTTGATTTAAAATAATTAGAGTTCTAGCCTGTGGTGGCACAATGGATAAAGCGTCGACCTGGAACCCTGAGGTCACCAGTTTGAAACACTGGGCTTGCCTGGTCAAGGCACATATGGGAGTTGATGCTTCCTTTTCCTCCTCCCTTTCTCTCTCTCTCTCTCTCTCTCTCTCTCTCTCTCTCTCTCTCTCTCTCCCTCCCTCCCTCCTCTCTAAAATGAATATATAAAATCTTAAAATAATTAGATTGACAGGCAACTTTCTTTAGGAATATCTTTCCTAAGCAGTGATCTACATGTAAGAGAAGAATGCAAATTTTACACAGTGTCTCATACTGACAATGGTTTTAAAAAGAGGCTGCTCAAAATGGCTTTACTGGCAATTGAAATAATTTCTGACATGTTAGCAATTTTATTGAACTACAGATTATGGAGGAAATATACTGTCTTTTTCTTGAGGAATTATTTGAATACTCACAAATATTAGTGTTCATGACTGGCTAAAGTCATAGTAATGAATCAAACGTGGCAAAGGTCTATGCTAATGGTTAGCATTCTATCAAATTTATTTTTCATAAGTCAGGTACAGTGAACTCACACTTCCTTAAAAGATATAAGCCCCAATTTTCAATTATTGTTCAGCTACAAATTAATAACAACTGGGCGGCATTGATTGAGGGCTTACTCGATATGCAAGGTGCTACTCTAAACATTTTACACATACTATTTTAATCCCCTCAGTGAACACTATGAAGTTTGTACTATTGTTATATCTTCTTTAGAGGTAAGGAAACAAGTTGTTAAAGGCCCAGAAGCACCAAGCCAATAAATTGCAAATTCATAATTAGAACTCAAGCAGTCTAACTAAAGAGTCAATACTTTAATCTTGTTTGAGTAAATAAATACCTATGTGGAGACTATGACCCTTATTACTCTGTGTCTTGAAACTCTTTTTCTTTTTCCCTCCTTTAATACAAGTTGAAATCTTCCCCATCTTCTGATTTGAAATGACATATCTTCAGGGTTTTTTTGTTTTTTTTGTTTTTTTTTTTTGTATTTTTCTGAAGCTGGAAACGGGGAGGCAGTCAGACAGACTCCTGCATGTGCCCGGCCGGGATCCACCCGGCACGCCCACCAGGGGGCAATGCTCTGCCCATCCGGGGCGTCGCTCTGTCGCGACCAGAGCCACTCTAGTGCCTGGGGCAGAGGCCAAGGAGCCATCCTCAGCGCCCGGGCTATCTTTTGCTCCAATGGAGCCTCAGCTGCGGGAGGGGAAGAGAGAGACAGAGAAGAAGGAGAGGGGTGGAGAAGCAGATGGGCGCCTCTCCTGTGTGCCCTGGCCGGGAATCGAACCTGGGACTTCTGCACCCCAGGACGACGCTCTACCACTGAGCCAACCGGCCAAGGCCTCTTCAGTTTTTTATTTGTCTCTTTCTCTTCCTGTGCTTCTACAGTTGCTTGTTTATTTCTCTGTAGTGCAAAATATAGCCTGGAAGTGGATTTGCGTCCCCTGCCACTCTATTTTCCCTGTAGGCTAACCTTCAGGGTTTCTTTGTCTTCATCTCTCTGGTTTCCACCTCACCTCCCACCACAACACGGGGATGATAAACTACAATTTTTAGTGAATATTTCACAGTATCGACTTCTAATTTCTTTACTGTAATGCAAATTTCTGAGTGAGGCATGAGTGCAATCCTAGTATGAAGACAGAAAATTACATTTATTATATTTTAATGTATTATTCTGTCACCCTGGCATAGAGGAAATGCTCAAGAAATCATCCTTGACTAGGAGGAACTTAATAGAATAAAATTGATCCCATAGGTATTTCTTTTAAAAATTCTGTTATTACTTCAAAAATTATTTTATTTTATTTGTGTGTGTGTGTTTGTGTGTGTGTATGTGTGTGTGTGTGAGAGAGAGAGAGAGAGAAAGAGAGAGAGAAGAAAGGGGAGAGATGAGAAGCATCAATTTGTAGTTGTGGCACTTTTAGTTGTTCATTGATTGCTTTCTCATATGTGCCTTGACCTGGGGGACACCAGCCAAGCCAGTGACCTTGGGCTCAAGCCAGTGACCCTGCACTCAAGCTATCAATAGAAAAGCCTACTCTCAGGCCTGTGACCTTAGGGTTTTGAACCTGGGACCTCAGCATCTAAGGTCAATGCTCTATCCAGTGTGCCACCACCAGTCAGGCAAAAACTATTTTAAATAATGCTTATTATTTTTAAAATTAATTATTCAAACTGTATAAATACATTCTCATTATAAAAATGTAAGAAGACCAACAACTGCCTTTGACTATATCTCTTTTTAAATCCTATTCTTGTTATTATTTTGCCTCATCATATTGGGAAGAGACTCAGCTACCATGTTCAGTAATGCCAGTGATATCTGATATCTCCTCATGAATGCCAGCTTAATGGGAATTGTTCTAAATGTTTTTTATTTAATAAGATGGCTGAAGTAGAGCTTTAATTTTATCACATTTGCTAAATGTTACAATAATTGAGTGTTATATTTTATTAAATACTTTGTATGTATTGAGATGCTTAATGTGTATTTTTGGTTAATTTGTTAATGTAATACATTGTAAGATATATTTCCTAATATTATTTTTCCACAAAACATTCAGACACTTAGACACAAAAAGAAGGAAATTCTGATATTTGAGGCATTATGCTAAGTGAAATAACTCAGAAAAGGAGAACTACTGTATGATTCTCACTTATATATGGAATTTATATAAAGCTGAACACATAGAAACAGAGAGAAGATTAGTGGTTACCAGGGCTTAAGGGGTGAGGAAATGAGATTACTGTGGCCTTGTAGTATAGTCTGATATCAGGTAGTATGATTCCTTCCACTTTGTTCTTTTTCCTCAAGATTGCTGTTGCTATTTGCAGTCTTTTTCGATTCCATATAAGTTTTGTAATATTCTAGTTCTTTGAAATATGCCATTGGTATCTTGATAGGAATTGCATTGAGTTTATAGATTGCTTTGGGTAGTATGAACCTTTTAATGATGTTAATTCGTCTATTCATGAACACCATATACATTTCCATTTATTTGTATATTCTTCAGTATCTTTCTTCAGTGTCTTATAATATTCTGAGTACAGGTCATTTCCATCCTTGGTTAAATGTATTCCTAGGTATTTTTTTTAATGCAATTGTAAATGGGATTGTTTTCTGGTTTCTCTTTCTGATAGATTGTTATTGATGTATCAAAATGCAACTAATTTATGGATATTTATTTTGTACCCTACTACTTCCCTGAATTTATATATCAGCTCTAGTAGTTTTTTCTTGGAATCTTTCTTGTTCTCTGTGTACAGTATCATGTCAGTATACAGTTTTACTTCTTTCTTTCTAATTTGGGTGCCTTTATTTTACCTTCTTGTCTGATTGCTATGGCTAGGACTTCTAGTACTAAGTTGAATAAGAGTGGTGAAAGACTACATCTCTGTCTTGTTTCTGATCTTAAGAGAGACACCTATAGTTTTTGCCCATTGAGTATGATGTTGACTGAGGTCCATTTTCTCTTTCTGATTGCCCTCCCTATAGGCTTCAGTTTCTAGAACCAAACAGGAAAAATTAGCTTTGAGTAGACTGCTTAACCAGCCTCATGATTATGAAAGGTCACATTCATACAACAAATCTCTTATCTGTGTCTCCTAGGAGTTCTGCTTCTGTGATTGTACCCTTAGTAATACAATTTTTCTCCACCTGTTCTTGCACAAAAACTCCATTAACAAAAGAAATACAATCACTGCGTTTCATATCAACAACACAGTGACTTTGTTGAGGTCAGTATCCTGATAATTTATAAAGTCAGGACTCAGGTTTACTACCTCTGTGTCCATCTTCTTTCAGCATGGCTATGTTATCTTCCTCGAATTTAGGAAAACAGAAGTGTCTGAACTCATTAAAATGCCTTCCCTATAACATTTCCTTCCATGAAATGTTAATAATAATAAGTATTTTATCAGTGACATGGTTTCCAAATCAGACACAAGGTATTTTCATTTCCCTCAAGGTTACCCTGATGACCTAACTATTGCCTAGGGCCATCCTAGCTATGTCAATCTTGGTCAATATGGAAGCAAAATAAACACTTTGTCCTGCCACCATTGTAAGTCAAGATATATATATGATATCCCAGAATGAAAAAACCCCTAAAATAACAGGGTTGCTCTAATTCTGGTCCTTAAAATAAATGAAACTTTGTGTATTTCCTCTAAATTATTCACTTCCTAGAAAAGGGACTATAACCAGACTTTGGCAAACTTGATTTCTAACAATAATATTTTTTATGACTATGATAATTATGTGAGAAAGTTGTTTTCTATTATGAATACATAAATACAACTATGTAGCCTTGGTATTTTCATAAGTTTTATTCTTTTAAATTTACATTGTATTTTTCATTTGGTAATCTTTCTGATGTCTGACTTTTGCCAACTTTTTTTTTCATAAATAAATCTCTTTTCTAAATGCTCTGTTGTCTGAGTCTTCCTCTCACATGAACATGTTTTTGTGTTTCTGTATGGAAATATCCCTGACAGTTGGTGAGAAGAGCTAAAAAAACCAATTTTCAATGTTCAAATCACAGAAGTTATATTTAACATTAACATTCCCTTTTCACTACCTACTATATTTTATCTGTGTGTGTGGGTTTTTTTTTTTTTTTTTTTTTTTTTTTTGTATTTTTCCAAAGTTAGTAGCAGGCAGGCAGTCAGACAGACTCCCGCTCATGTACCCAACTGGGATCCACCCAGCATGCCCACCAGGGGGTGATGTTCTGCCCATCTGGGCATCGCTCCACTGTAGCTGGAGCCATTCTAGTGCCTGAGGCGGAGGCCATGGAGCTGTCCTCAGTGCCTGGGCCAACTTTGCTCCCATGGAGCGTGGCTGCGGGAGGGGAAGAGAGAGATAGAGAGGAAGGAGAGGGGGAGGGGTGAAGAAGCAGATGGGTGCTTCTCCTGTGTGCCCTGGCTGGGAATTGAACCTGGGACTTTTACGTGCTGGGCCGACGCTCCACCACTGAGCCAACTGGCCAGGGCTATCTCTGTGGTTTTTGAGTAAATAAGTTTAAAGGATGTTTTGGGCAAAAATATTGATGCAAGTTAAGTCACAGCTAAGTTTGCTTAAAAAAAAATAATAAGAAGAGACAACCCTCTGAAATAGTGAAAAGAAAAGAAAGCGTATAAATTATCTGGATTACTTTTTCTCCTTATCTGGATTTGGGGAGTTATAGTAGCCTAAAGACTGGTAAATAACCAGGCATGCTGGCCCTCATATTTAGAGGTTTGATTTTATCCTATACTTGGGAATTGTACCTATTTTAAAAAACATTTAGAATGTTTTGCCTCTTCTCTTGTTTTTGGCTTATTTTCCTGCCTACACAGCAACAGGTATGTGGGTGATAATGACATCTACAATAATTCTAGGGTAATGTGCAAATTGGCTGGAGAACAGCAGGAACTTTCACAATATTTGTCCCCCCCCGTAATTTAGTTTAACTAATTAGGTTGGAGCACCAAAGCTGTTTTGTGCTTGGGATATAATTTTTTTTTTTTAGTGTATAGTTGTGTGGGTGTTTTCACCATGATGAGAGGCATATATAAAAATTTTGAAGTTTGGAAGGAGTGTGGCCTCATTCTACTAGTGCCTACTACTAAGAAAGACCCAATTACAATAAGACTTGGGAAAAAGAATTTTTAGTTTACAAAATTTGAGCTCATTCTACAATCCCGCTATTCTTCACCCTTTAACCACTTCTGTAGGTTTATAGAGTAGCTGTACCAACTAAATACAGCCTGTGATATAGATGGAGGGCCATTAGTATGTCTGCCTGGATGCTGACTATGTTCAAAGCCTACGTTTATAGGAGCTTACCCTGCAGATTGCCTGCTCGGGTTACTTGGTAAATATCCTCATGTGAACCTCTGGTTTGAGTATTTCTATAGCAACTGTGATAGAAAACCACTGGGAAACTAACCTAAAAAAAAATAGAAATTTAAATATTCAGTCCAGTCAAGAAATTCACATGATGCCAAGAAGGTATTGCTCACGCTTGAGTGTTTTCTACTGCGTATTTGATGGTCACCTGAAATCACCAGGTCAATGTCTTGTGGTTTAAACTGTATTATTTTTGAACAAATGATGCAGTCTCAACCCAGGACGGTCTCTTCATAGATACTCTGCTCTAGTGTCCATGAGTATCAGTGCCTGACTGAGATTCAGAGATATATAAGGATGACTTTAGAAAACATATGTAGGGAAGGGCTTCTTTCTTCATTGCTATAGCTCTGTTACTGCCATCCCCAAGGGATTGTTCATCCATTCAATACTAATATAAGCCACAGAATCCTGATGCACACATCCGATATGACATCTCTAGCATTTGAAATGCCATGACTCCTAGGCCGTGTGTTATAGACAAATGCAGCAGGCTAGGTGTAACTCTGAACTCACTCTGGACTCCTTAATCCAATCAAAACAGTTTCACAGTAAATTTTATTTCACAGCCATGACATCATCCTAGAGGCAGTAGACAGCAACCAAAAGTCTGTACACCATTCTCTGCTTCATCTTCCTTGCTTGAATGAGCCCCTTCCATCCTGATTACATAAGGCATTTATCTCATTTCAGTAATATAACTGACAGATTGGATTTTGATTCCCCCTGAAAGTAAAAGAGGAAGTTTTGTCTCAGATTGGGTTTCCAGTGCTGAAGCTCCCAGCCACCTCCACACCTTTCTCTGTATCGGTTTGCATGGCCAGAATTCTCTGAATCCTGAATTTTGTTTCTACTGTCTTTCCTTTGTCTCTACATTTTTTTTTTACCCCCTTCCATTCCTTGTACTATTTCTGACACATGAAAGTGTTTCTAGGTTACACAGTGAATGTGAAATATTGAGTTCATGTAGCAGCTTCAGAAAAAATATTAAAATGGATGAAACCTCTACTCAATGACATGCAGTCAATTTGTTATACACAGAGAATAATTTCAGAAGATAACTGCATTATAAGCTTTCAGACATCATGTAAAGTCACTCTTGCTGCCATATTGTCATTTTTTTTTATCCTCATCCTTTTTATTTTCTTAGTTCTTTGGAGCAATGACAATTATACTGAAAGTAAAGAATAAAGACAAGTAAATAGGTGCTAAAAAGGTGACTATCTGAATGCCAATGACCATTTCCTAACACCAGAGACATAGCCACTTTGAATACATTTGAAGTTTCAGACTAAGGGTTGCCTCCTGGTGATGGAGTTGGGACTGCCAATCTTTGGGTCACAGTAGATGAGAAACCTAGGAACTCTGGCTGCTTTTCCAGCATCCAATTATCTACTAGGTACTAGGGCAGTAAGAATATAGTAAATGGCATAGTATATTTCACTTAGCCATGGTGGAGGTAAGAGTTCCTATGATTTCAGACTAAAGAGAAGTATTTTAATATAAAGTTACATATGATTGCAGAATACAAATATGATGGCAAAATAGTCCATAAAATATAGTGTGTGAACCTAGTAGAAAGATTTATAAATTTAGTCTAAACCATAACCAGTATTTTTATGAGTATCAGTTCAATTTATTTACTAAGACATGTTTTTTTTATTTTTTTTATTTTATAATTTTATTTTTTTAATGGGGTGACATCAATAAATCAGGATACATATATTCAAAGATAACAAGTCCAGGTTATCTTGTCGTTCAATTATGTTGCATACCCACCACCCAAAGTCAGATTGTCCTCTGTCACCTTCTATCTTGTTTCCTTTGTGCCCCTCCCACCCCCTATCCCTCTCCCATTCCCCCCTCCCCCCCCCGTAACCACCACACTCTTATCAATGTCTCTTAGTTTCACTATTATGTCCCACCTACGTATGGAATAATACAGTTCCTGTTTTTTTCTGATTTACTTATTTCGCTTCGTATCATGTTATCAAGATCCCACCATTTTGCTGTAAATGTTCCGATGTCATCATTTCTTATGGCTGAGTAGTATTCCATAGTGTATATGTGCCACATCTTCTTTATCCAGTCATCTATTGATGGGCTTTTTGGTTGTTTCCATGTCCTGGCCACTGTGAACAATGCTGCAATAAACATGGGGCTGCATGTGTCTTTACATATCAATGTTACTAAGACATGTTTTAATGATTAAGGGTTATATAAATTAGTGCTATCCCAGGGAATGGTGGGAATTGATGATGTGACCAAATATCATGTTCTTCAGGAAAACTGAACCTGTGTATGTTCATTTATTCACTTGTTACTCTGCAACCATTTGCTTGCACAACCACTAAAACCTAATACTTATCTTATATTGGAGTCTTGTGATGAAGCACTGGAAGTTTTGGCAGAGAAGAAAGTATCTGCAGGAAAGAATCCATGCCAAAGAAAAAGTATACTGTACATGGGAAAAATAAAAGCTATGTTACACAGCTCATTTCAGAAACTAGAATTTTTAAAATTAATTTTAATGGGGTGACACTAATCAATCAGGGTACAAGGTTCAGAGAAAACATCTCCAGGTTATTTTGACATTTGACTATGTTGCATACCCAATACCCAGTCATATAGTCCTCTGTCACCTTCTATCTGGTTTTCTTTGTGCCCCTCTTCTCCCCAACCCCCTTCCCTTCTCCTTGCCACCCCCGCTAACCACCACACTCTTGTCCATGTCCCTTAGTCTCATTTTTATGTCCCACCTATGTATGGAATCATATAATTCTTAGTTTTTTCTGATTTACTTATTTCACTCAGTATAATGTTATCAAGGTCCATCCATGCTGTTGTAAATGATTCGATGTCATCATTTCTTATGGCTAAGTAGTATTCCATAGTATATATATACCACATCTTCTTTATCCATTCATCTATTGAAGGAGTTTTTGGTTGTTTCCATGTGTTGGCCACTGTGAACAATGCTGCAATAAACATGGGGCTGCATGTGTTTTACGTACCAGTGTTTTTGAGTTTTGGGGGTATATTTCCAGTAGAAGGATTGCTGGGTCATATGGTAGTTCTATTTTTAATTTTCGAGGAACCACCATACTTTCTTCCATAGTGGTTGTACTACTTTACATTCTCACCAACAGTGGATGAGGGTTCCTTTTTCTCCACAGCCTCTCCAACACTTGCTATTACCTGTCTTGTTGATAATAGCTAATCTAACAGGGGTGAGGTGGTATCTCATTGCAGTTTTTATTTGCATTTCTCTAATAGCTAATGAAGATGAGCATCTTTTCATATATCTATTGGCCATTTGTATTTCTTCCTGGGAGAAGTGTCTGTTCATGTCCTCTTCCCATTTTTTTTATTGGATTATTTGCTTGGTTGTTGTTGAGTTTTATGAGTTCTTTGTATATTTTGGATATTAGGCCCTTATCTGTGCTGTTGTTTGAAAATATCATCTCCCATTTAGTTGGCTCTCTGTTTTGTTGTCAGTTTCTTTTGCTGTGCAAAAGCTCTTAGTCTGATGTAGTTCCATTCATTTACCTTTGCTTTCACTTCCCTTGCCTTTGGAGTCAAATTCGTAAAGTGCTTTTTGTAACCAAGGTCCATGAGTTTAGTACCTATGTTTTCTTCTATGTATTTTATTGTTTCAGGTCTTATATTTAGGTCTTTGATCCATTTTGAATTAATTTTAGTACAAGGGGACAAATTGTAGTCGAGTTTTATTCTTCTGCATGTGGTTTTCCAGTTTTCCCAGCACCATTTGTTGAAGAGGCTTTCTTTTCTCCATTGTGTGTTGTTGGCCTCTTTATCAAAAATTATTTGACCATATACATGCGGTTTTATTTCTGGGCTTTATATTCTGTTCCATTGGTCTGAGTGTCTATTTTTCTGCCAATATCATGCTGTTTTGATTATCGTGGCTCTATAATATAATTTGAAGTCAGGTATTGTAATGCCCCCAGCTCCATTCTTTTTCCTTAGGATTGCTCTGGCTATTCGGGCTTTTTATAGTTCCATATAAACCTGTTGATTTTCTGTTCCATTTCTTTAAAAAATGTCATTGGAATTTTGATGGGAATTGCATTAAATTTGTATATCACTTTGGGTAGTAGTCATTTTGACTATATTTATTTTTCCTATCCAAGAACAAGGAATATTTTTCCATTTCATTATATCTTTTTTATAATATTTTTTTATTTTTTGTATTTTTCTGAAGTTGGAAATGGGGAGGCAGTCAGACAGACTCCCGCATGCGCCTGACCGAGATCCACCTGGCACGCCCACCAGGGGGCGATACTCTGCCCATCTGGGGCATCGCTCTGCTGCAACCAGAGCCATTCTAGCACCTGAGGCAGAGGCCACACAGCCATCCTCAGTGCCCAGGCCAACTTTGCTCCAATGGAGCCTTGTCTGTGGGAAGGGAAGAGAGAGACAGAGAGGAAGGAGAGGGGGAGGGGAGGAGAAGCAGATGGGCGCTTCTCCTGTGTGCCCTGGCTGGGAATTGAACCCAGGACTCCTGCATGCCAGGTCGACGCTCTACCACTGAGCCAGAGTCTATATCTTTTTGATTTCCCTTAACAATGCTTTGTAGTTTTCATTATATAGGTCCTTTACATTCTTTGTTATGTTTATTCCTAAGTATTTTATTTCTTTTGTTGCAACCATGAAGGGGATTGTTATTTTGAGCTTGTTTTCTGATATTTCATTGTTGGCATATAGGAAGGTAATGGACTTTTGAATATTAATTTTGTTCTTGCGACCTTACTGTATTGGTTTATTGTTTCTAGTAGTCTTTTTGTGGAGTCTTTGGTTTTTGATGTACAGGATCATATCATCTGAAAAAAGTGAAACCTTTACTTCTTCTTTTGCAATATGAATGTCTTTTATTTCTTTCTCTTGTCTGATTGCCCTGGCTAGAACTTCCAGCACTATGTTGAATAAGAGTGGAGAGAGTAGACAACCTTGTCTTGTTCCTGATTTTAGGGGAAAAGTCCTCAGTATTATGCCATTTAATATGATGTTAGCTGATGGTTTATCGTAGATGGCCTTTATTATGTTAAGATATTTTCCTTCTATACCCATTTTGTTAAGTGTTTTAAACATAAAATGATGTTGTATTTTATCAAATGGCTTTTCTGCATCTATTGATAAGATCATATGGTTTTTGTTCTTTGTTTTGTTGATATGGTATATTACGTTAACTGTTTTATGTATGTTGAACTATCCTTGTGATTCTGGGATGAATCACACTTGATCAGGATGAATTATTTTTTAAATATGTTGTTGTATTCGATTTGCTAGTATTTTGTTTAGTATTTTAGCATCTGTATTCATTAGAGATATTGGTCTGTAGTTTTCTTTTTTTGTGTTGTCCTTGACCGGTTTTGGTATGAGGTTTATGTTGACCTCATAAAATGTATTTGGTAGTATTGCTTCTTCTTCAATTTTTTGGGAGACTTTGAGTAGAATAGGAATCATGTCTTCTTTGAATGTTTGATAGAATTCACTAGTATAGCTGTCTTGCCCTGGACTTTTATTTTTGGGGAGGTTTTTAATAGTTGTTTCTATTTCCTCTCTGCTAATTGGTCTGTTTAGGCTTTCTGCTTCTTCATGACTCAGTCTAGGAAGATTGTATTGTTCTAGGAATTAATCCATTTCTTCTATATTGTTAAATTTGGTGGCATATAGTTTTTCATAGTATTTTACAATAATTCTGTGGTGATTTCTCCTCTTTCATTTTGGATTTTGTTTATATGAGTTTTTTCTCTTTTCTCCTTGGTGAGTCTTGCCAAGGGTTTGTCAATTTTGTTGATCTTTTCAAAGAACCAGCTCCTTGTTTTATTAATTTTTTCTATAGCTTTTCTGTTCTCTATTTCATTTGTTTCTGCTCTGATTTTTATTATTTCTTTTCTTCTGCTTGGTTTGGGTTGTCTTTGTTCTTCTTTTTCTAGTTCCTTAAGATGTGAAGTTAAGTGGTTTACTTGGGCTTTCTCTTGTTTGTTCATATATGCCTGAAATGATATGAACTTCCTTCTTATTACTGCTTTTGCTGCATCCCATAGATTCTGATATGTTGTATTGCTATTTTTGTTTGCCTGTATGTATCTTTTGATCTTTGTGCTTATTTCTTCTTTTACCCACTCATTTTTTTAAAAGTATGTTGTTTAGTAAAATGTTTAGTTTCCACATTTTTGTGAGGTTGTTTACCTCTTTTTTTAGTTGAATTCTAGTTTCAAGGCTTTATGATCAGAAAATATGCTTGGGATAATTTCAATCTTTCTGAATTTGTTGATGTTATTTTTGTGGCCCAACATACTGTCAATTCTTGAGAATGTTTTATGTACACTAGAGAAAAATGTATACTCCTGCACTTTGGGATGAAATGTCCTATAGATGTCTATCATATCCAATTGTTCTAGTGTTTCATTTAAGGTCAATATTTTTTTTATTGATTTTCTCTTTGGATGAACGATCTAGAGCCATCAGCGGTGTATTGAAGTCTCCAAGTATGATTATATTTTTGTCGGTTTTTGTTTTTAGGTCAGTCAGTAGCTGTCTTATATATTTTGTTGCTCCTTGGTTTGATCCATATATATTAAGAAGTGTTATGCCTTGTTATTCAATGCCCCTTTTATCATTAGAAATGACCGTTTTTGTCTCTGATTACCTTTGCTGTCTTGTAGTCAGTCTTGTTAGATATGAGTATTGCTACACCTGCTTTTTTTTGGATGTTATTTGTTTGGAGTATTGTTTTCCATCCTTTCACTTTGAATTTGTTTTTATCCTTGTAGCTTAGATGTGTTTCTTGTAGGCAGCATACAGTTGGATTTTCTTCTTTAATCCATTCTGTTACTCTGTGTCCTTTTATTGGTGAGTTCAATCCATTTATGTTTAGTATAATTATTGACATTTGAGAGTTTCCTATTGCCATTTTATATATTGCTTTCTGATAGTTTTATATCTTGTTTGGTTCCTCTCTTTTATTTTTCTATCATTTGTTGTCTGTTTGGTTGTAATCCATACTTCTTTTCTGTTACTTCTTTTTTCAAGCCATTTTCTTCTGTTTTATTTTTTTCAGGGGTTGTTACCATTAAGTAATGGAAAGCATACATATCATGTTCATTGTAGTACATTATCTCATGAGTGATTCTGCACTCCATCCTCCTTTGCTACTGTTAATCTTTGTCCTCTCCCCTTTTTTGTTTCTTTGTCACATATTAATTTTGTTTTTATTGTGATCTTGATGGAGTTTTTACTTGTAGTTTTGTTTTGTTTTGTTCTTTGTGTCTGGTAGGAAAAACCCCTTTAGAATTTCCTGAAGTGGGGGTTTTCTAGTGATAAATTCCCTCATCTTTTCTGTATCTGTGAATGAATTTATTTCTCTTTTGTATTTGAAGGATAGCTTTGATGGGTATAGTATTCTTGGCTGGAAGTTCCTCTCTTTCAGAACTTTAACTATTGGGGTCCACTCTCTTTTAGCTTGTAGAATTTCTGCTGAGAAATCTGTTGATAATCTAATAGGCCTTCCTTTATATGTTGTATTATTCTTTTCCCTGATTGCCTTGAGAATTTTTTCTTTGTCATTGTTTTGTGCCAATTTTATTATGATGTGCCTTGGAGTAGGTTTGTTAGGGTTAAGATAACTTGGTGTTATCTTAGGCTTAGGAAGTTCTCGTGTATTATTTGTTTGAATATGTTCTCCATTCCATTTTCTCTTTCTTTTTCTTCTGATATAGCCATTATTCTTATGTTGCTCTTTCTGATAGAGTCAGACAATTCCTGTAGGGCTATCTCATTTTTTAAATTTGTGAGCCTCTCTCTCCTCTTCTCTCTGTAGTATCTCTAGTTGCTTGTCTTCTATGTCACTAATTCTGTTTTCTATCTGGCTTGTTCTATTGGCTAAGCTTGTTACCTCGTTTTTCAGTCCATGAATTGAGTTTTTTATCTCTGTTTGATTCGTTTTTATAGTTTCAATTTCTTTGGTGAAGTATTCTTTCTGTTCATTGAATTGTTTTTTGAGCTCCCTAATTTCCTTTCTGTGCTTTCTTGTATATCCCTGAGTATTTTTTAGGACTTCAATTTTAAATTCTCTGTCATTTAACTCCAAGGTTTCTAAGCTATTTAACTTTTTTCTATAGATTTTTCCTCATCTATCTGAGCTACATCACTGACTTTTGTATCCATGATATTTTACTTCTTTTTCTTTAATGGAATTTGAGAGTGGTATTGTTAATAACATTAATAAGAGTTCATAAATTTTTTTTTGAGAAAATTCAGTGAAAAACTGAAAATTTTATTGTGCTATGTGAAGCAAAATACATAGAATGGAGGGCCTGGCTTGGGGACAAGTGACAAAGAGGCAAAAAAATGAGGCAAGAACCCACAAAATGCCACAAGGAAAAAATTTGAATCAAGAATAAAATAATTTGCTTGTAAATGATGGTTGAATAAGAGAAATAGTGTAAGAGAATAGAAAAAAATGAAAAGAAAAAATGAAAACTAATACAGTAAAAAATGAAAATTCTATTGTATTAGGTGGCACAAAAACTATAGAATAAAGAGCCAGAGTTGGGGGAAATGCTAAAGAGATGAGTGAAGTAAAAAGCACACAAAATGCCACAAAGAAAAAATTTGAATCCAGAATAAAATAATTTGTGGGTGAGATTTGAATGAGAGAAAATATAAAAGAGAAAAGAAGAAACAAAAAGAGAGAAAAAAATTGAGTTAAGTATTTTGGAATGTAACATTCATAGAAAAAAAAGAATGAAAAATGTAACACCTATGGGTAATAACATTCAAAATGAAAAGAAAAGAATAAAATGGAAAGAAGATAAAATGACCAAGGTGGAAGGAAAAAAAAGTATAAAAAATACAAGAAAAAAATGGAAAAAGTTATAAAGTCTGTGGATTTTTCCTGGTTTTCAGAAGTTATCTTCTTCTTTTTTCTTTCTTCTCTCTCTTTTTGGCTGGTGGCACTGTACCCCAGGTCTTGCCCCTGTGGTACTCTTAGGCAGAGATTTGCTGTTGTGTCACTATGGTGATGACATAAACTAGGCCTCAGTCCCGTTGGTAGGCAGGGCTCGTTAGCATTTTCAGGCTCTGACAATGGGAGAGTTCATTTTCCTGGAGCCTCTCCCCAAATCTCTCCTTCCTGAACCAGCAGCCTGGGACCCAGCTGTGAAGTTGCTCCAGCCATTGCCTGGAGAGCAAGAGGCTCTAAGAGCTGCCAAATCCCCCCTCTATCCCCACTCAACACAGGGTTTTGGGTAAGGCTTTGCCAGCCAGAGCCGCCAGCATAATCAGGCAGGGCTGGGAGCCAATTGCCTTTCAGGTGTCTTTCTATGAGCCTCCGGGCATGTCTAGTATGCCTCAGTACTCTGCAGGTCTGCTCTCCAGAGCCTGTCTGCAAGCTGCCTGTGTGCCCTTTCCCCACCACTTCTACATTTCTCTTTCCCAGGAGTGTGCTTTGTTAGCCTGTTTGGCTGGCAGAGGCACCGTGCCCAGACAGGTCTGGGTGTAGGCAAACCGGCTTTTGTACACTTCTTGTTTGCTGTTGTTTGGGAAGCTGGGATTATTCAGAAACTTTGGTCACAGTCCACACAGAGGGTTACTACTGACAATCTCTGACCCAGCCCCTCCATCCAGGAATGTGGGCACCCACGCCCGAAGCGCCAGGTGGATGCACTCACACACTGCTTGCACTCGCCGACCAGGATACTGGGAGTAAACAAGACAATTGCTCGCCCACCTCTGCCTGGGTCTGCCGCTGGCATTAGCTCTGCATGGGCTGAGCCGTGGGCACCTTTTCTCCTCGTTTTGAATGTCTCTGCCCTAGTCCAGCTTTTCCACACCCCCAACCCTTGCTTTCTCTCAGTACCAAGTGAAAGCAGCCCTTGCTCAGGTCACTGAGGAAAGCGGAATACTCTGTTCTTCATCTTATTTCCTTCAGAGTGGGTTATATATTCAGCCACTTTTTCACCCAATAGTACCTTTGTTTGATGTATGTATATTTCAGATGCTCCTGAGATTGTTTTTCTGTCTCTAGTTGTTGAATTTGTTGAAGTTTCAGGGAGAGGTATTGGGAGCACTCCTCATGGCGCCATTTCTATGACGTCACTCCAGAAACTAGAATTTTTAACAAACTGTAGACAGGATCCCTGAAAGTATAGTCTTTGGACTTTTTAAAAAAGTATATTTTCTATGGAACAAATGTGATCTTAGTTTTCTAACCTGATAAAATATCACAGCGTGAGAATTAAAAGGAAAGAAAACACTAGAATTAATGGAAATACTTGAGAAAGGGACTAGAAAATTTTTGTATAAATTTATGTATAATATACAAACAGCTACATATGTATACATATATACATACATACAAATCAATTGAGTTCTAGCAATGTCAACTAGATATTTTTCTTTTTTAAAAATTTATTATTATTTCTTTTGAGAGAGAGACAGGAAGGGAGAGAGATCAGAAGCATCAACTCATAGTTGCAGCACTTTAGTTGTTCATTGATTGCTTCTCATATATGTCTTGACTTGGGGGCTTCAGCTGAGGCAGTGACTGACCCCTTGCTCAAGCCAGCAACCTTGGGCTTCAAATCAGCAATTTTTGGGCTCAAGCCAGCAACCATGGGATCATGTTGATGATCTCATGCTCAAGCTGGCAACCTGGCACTCAAGCTGGATGAAGCCACGCTCAGGCTGGTGACCTTGGCTTTTCCACACGTGGGGCTGATGCTCTTCCCCTGAGCCATCTGGCCAGGGCCAACCTTGGCTTTTCAAACATGGCATCTCAGAGTCCCAGATCAAGGCTCTATCTATTGTGCCACTACTGGTCAGGTAAAAAAATAACCATTTTTATGTTGAATCTGTTTCTCTACTTGAAAGTGAAATCAAGGTAAAAGTCAGTGTCTGTGTTGCCAAGGGTTTGGTAGAGATAAAGAATATATAAATATATTCATACAATGTAAACGATATGTAATATTTATTGAATATATTTATTTTAAATAATTTATTTACCATTAAAGTGTTCTAATGAGTTTTGATGAATTTAAACACCCATATTACCACACCTGCAATTAATATACAGAACATTTTTATCACCCCACAAAAGTCTCTTGTGTTCTTTTCATTAAGTCAATATAGATTTGATTTGTCTTTTCTAGAGTTTCATATAAATATAACCACACAGTTTATTTCTTCCAATTCAACATAATGCTTTTGAGATTTATCCATGTTGTTGCATGCATGAGAGATCATTCCTTTTTATTGCCAAGTAGCATTTTTTATTCATCCCCTGTGAATAGACATTTGGGTTGTGTTCAGTTTGAAACTATTATGAATAAAGCTGCTGTGAACATTTGTGTATGTCTTTATACATATGCCTGTCCATTTGTTTTTGTTTTTCTTCCTTAGAATCTCTCTTTCTATTTGATTTTCCACAGCTTCAGAGAGTCATGTCTTGAAAAGGAAAAACATGGACACACTTATGATAAATGTGGTGACAATATTTGTAGGACTTCGTGCCTTTTCTGTTACTTTTATGGAGACCCAGAGAGCAGTCACTTCAAGGAAAGAATCCTACTTCTGTTTGAGTTAGGATTTAAACCTTTCAAGTAACCAAATGGACAGTGTTTCTATTGAGAAAACAAAAGACATTGGAAGAATGTGAGAGCTGGCAAGTAGTATAAGCAAGTAATTATCTGACCCAATCGAGGGGCAACCTTAATGGGATATTGCTTGCTAAATTAAACTATAGGGTATCAAACATGGGAATATAACTGGAGATGTAACCAACTTTATGAGCTACAGAAAGTTCAGTCTCAATAAGTTTTCTTTGTTCTCCTTTGCCATAGGACTCTAAGAGCCCCTAGACAGATGGTATTAATATGGAACCATCAATCGATCATATGGTTGATGCTTTTTTATGCTGCAAGTGATTTGATGATGTTTGGAATATTAACAGTCAATGAATTCACACAGATGCTTTATCCCAATGGCTGAGAGAATCATCTGAAGCTAATCCTAGCCGAGCTTCTAACTAGTGTTCTAATCCCCAAAAAGGTACTGGATGTAATAAGGTCTCTTTGAGAGGACGAAGGTAGAACTGAACATTTTAGCTGCTATAGTAACATGTACCATTTATATCTCATGGTTTTGTTCTTGGAGGAAATCTACTCAGTTGCAGAGATGAAGACAGGATAGGAGAGGGAAGTAAAACCTTCTGGCCCCACCTCTGTGCAGAAGATTTAATAGCAATAAAGCCAGAATTCCCAGTGCTGGGAATTTCCATTCCCACCACTAATTATAACTGCATACCAAGGTACAGCTGAGAGACATCTAGGTATTCTAAACCACAGTGTCCTTACCCAATTTCCCTGACAAATAAAAGATAGAAACTTATATTAAATATAGACACTAGATATCTTACTATGCTCCCAATAGCAACATAGTGAACCACAATCTCAACAATCTATTTATCTGTTTTAAAAACCTAGGCTTTGAAAACTATGCTATAGATATAATTCTTTGGCAACTGTGTAACAATATACCTACTTACCTAATAATAATAATAATAATAATTTTTATTTTTCTTATTTCTAATGGTTCTGATAGAAAGAAAATCAGTGCTTGCTTCTGCTGCCTTTCCACCTTCACGGCGTACCATTTTCCACTCCTTTACTTCTTTCCTCTGTATTCAAGTACGGCTGAGTGCTAGATCCAAAACTGTTTCCAGAGTTTTGGAACACTCTTTGATCCAGTGCACATTATTTCATGCTCTTTATATAAGGAGACTAGAACTTATGGATATTTATAATGATCTATTAGTCTCCTCTTCTTGGTCAGAATGTAGGAAGTCCAAGGAAGCTAGAGGCTGGGTATAATTGTCGTTAGTCGGGCAACTACCCTGCAGCAGATTTTAGGTGGCCTCACAGAACTCAAAAGGAGCCCTAAGTTCTACCAGAAGATCCACTATCCTATGAAGTGGTAAACATGGCAAATATAGGAAACAGAATTTAGGAACAGGCTTGGTGTCAACAAGGTATCTTAGGGACACAGTTTCTGTAATACAAAATATCTGATTACAGTTCTTTATTCATTTATGCATTTATTCTCTTATTTAGTCAGTCATTTAAACATGCATTTTTTAAAAAAAAATTAATTTCTATGCTGTCTGTGGATATTATAATGATGAGAAAAATGAACAAGGTGCCTTATCCCAAAGTGTTTACAGTCTGATTAGAAGAGAGACATTAATCAAATAGGTAGCACGTATTTTTAATATTTATATATATCCTGTCATAGAAAATCTCACAGTTTTCCAACAGTGTAAACCAAAAAAAAAAAAAAAATGACGTCTGAGCTGGAAACGGAAGGTTAAATTGTCACATGTATCTCATGGAAAAATCTAGTTTTATATTAAATTGGTAGTAGAAACTAGTCCAGCCTCTGGAGACAGGATGTAGAAAATAAATAATGAATTCATGAGGGAAGAGAATAAAGAAGGACAAAAGTAAATGCTTTATCACACATAAAATTTAAAAAATATTATGGAGTAGTCTTTTTATTTAATTTTAAATTTATTGTGTTTACATGGTTTCAATGTCCTAATCAATGTAACATCTTCTACACACTGCATCACACACAAACTTTTAAAAGAGGGAATCCTGGCAGTTTTTATATTCCTTAAGAAACGACTTAGAACTTGAATCTAAGAAACAAATTTATACTATGCAGATAAGACATCTTCTGAAAGGAATCTGGAGGTCTTGAAGATAGAGGATGAAAGTTTATCCTGGGCTTGTGGGTTGGGGGGTGAATCACCAACAGACTCCTTCCCAGGCTCCCCTAGGTTCTCAAAAGAGCCCAGCACCCATTATATGTCCTTGTCTAGAGGCATCAGTAAAGTGGAAAGACATAACATTAATGCTCAGAACATGATTTCATATAAAAACTGAAGGTCTTTTCCCCCTAGAGGAGCAGCAGGAACTAATAAGAAGAATGAGTAAACACAAGCAAGGACCAATTGATTATTGGAAATAAACATAGGATGATTATTACACTGCTTAAAGTGGAAGGACTGAGATGTCTTTTCTGATTTCATATTATGTGAAATCGTGTTGGGAGGGAATGGACTCAGAAGAGCGCACACACCAAGAAACAAATTTTGTCACATATTATCTGATTTGTGATCTGACACTTAAAAGTCCTCTTTCAACTTACTTGAAGATTTAGTCAGGGGTTTCAATAGTTCTTAAAGGCAGATGAACTCATGGGATTGTTTTCAGATCTACCTGAGGCCAATGCTCATATTAACTTGAGACAATACCATCATCACCAGTGTCTCCTCAACCCCAACAGACTAGAAATCATAGCTGGTAGCTAATATACTGTGTAATGTTATTGTATGGTAATACTGAAAGAAACTTTAACTCTAACCAAGGTACAACACAACAGGAAGAATCAACCCCTGAAGGAATGCATTATGTTTTAAACATTTTAATTATATACTCCATTGATATATTGAGTTTTGTCAAGGTAGAGAAAAAGCTGGTTAGCAAGAAAAACAGTATATTTTCTTTTATTAATATAAGAAAGACTGTGGAGAAGATAATAGAAAAGAGGGTAACAGACAGGGGAGAACTGAGTTATTGTTAAGTACCTACGATGTGGCAGACACTGTGCTGATGTTTTACATATAGCATCTTATTTAATTATTAAAATACACATGGGTTTTTTTGTGACACACAGAGAGAGGGACAGACAGACAGACAGACAGGAAGGAAGAGAGTTGAGAAGCATCAATTCTTCATTGCGGCACCTTAGTTGTTCATGATTGCTTTCTTATATATGTCTTGACCAGGGGAGCTACAGCACAGCGCATGACCCCTTGCTCAAGCCAGTGACCTTTGGGCTCAAACCAAAAACTATGGGGTCATGTCTATGATCCCATGATCCCATGCTCAAGCTGGTGAGCCCACGCTCAAGCCAGATGAGCCCGTGCTTAAACCAGCGACGTTGGGGTTTTGAACCTGAGTCCTCTGCATCCCAGTTTGACACTCTATCCACTGCACGACTGCCTGGTCAGGCCACATGATGATTTTTATTTATTTTTTTCAGAAACTGTTAGGAAACTGAGGACCAGAGATATCATGCAACTTTCTCAAAAGTCACACATCTAATAAATGATAGAATAAGAACTGGAACCCAGGAATGCAAAATTCCACAATTCATGCCTTTACTGAACCTTTCAAAAATCTAAAGAAAATGTTTGGGGAAAATTCTAAGATTCTGGATTCCAAAATTCTAAGACTTTAGGGAAGAGATCAGAATAAACTTTGGAAAGCACAAAGCTTCCTGTAACTCAGAAAGTTGAGAGGCTGGTATCAAGTACCAAATGATAGGACAAAACCAGGTAGAACTGGAAGCTATGAGCCCTATTTAGTTTATACAACTTGGAATTAATTATATATCCCCACAAATAATCAAGAAGGAGCAGCATTGAGTACTTGAGTGATCTAAGAGACGGCCTGGATTCCATTCTTGGGTCTTCCACTCACATGTCATGTGACCCCTCTCAGTTTTCCTTATGCATAACTGGAGCTAATAATACTGTAGTTATTGGGATAAGATTGAGATGGAAACTAGTAACAATCAGCAGAAGGACAGTGAACCATCTGTATGAGACTTGGAAACCATGCAAGCCAATCAATGTGGTCAGAGGGTTGTCAATTTTGAGATAACTACAGGAAGCAGAAACCTAATCAAATGTTTTGTATCCAGACAGTCTGGAGAAGGGCTGTGTGGAATGGAAGGGCAAAAATATCACGAGTGCTTTCCTATCCTGTTCAAAAGAGAGAACATTGCGTTTTTACCCTTTTGAGCTGTTCAATTCTGGATGAAAGAGCTTTGAAAACCATTAAATTTCTTTTTACCTTATGTCATGCTCACTAAGTGACCCTATGACCTTGAAGTGTTTGAGTGGTTTTTTGTTGTTATTATTGTTGTTGTTTTGGTAGCTACTTTAATACTGAGAAGGGGTTTTAGGGCTTCCGCTCAATTTAAGGGCATACTCCCCCCATTCTTATTGTATTGATTATCTATTGATGTAGAGCAAATTATCCCAAAACTTACTGGCATAAAAATACATGTACTTATTACACAGGTCACATGGGTTAAAATTCTGAGTATGACTTAGCTGAGTCCTGCCTCAGGGTTTCTTACAAGGCGGTAATCAATATATAGACAGAAGCTGCAAGTTTCAACTCAAAGTTCCCCTGGGTCAGGTTTAGTGTCCAAGCTTACTCAGTAGTTGTTGGCAAGATTCAGTTCTCTGTGGGCTGTTGGGCTGAACTGCTCAGTTCCTTGCTGGGTGCTGGCCAGAGGTTGTCCTCAGTTCCTTGCTTTATGGCACTTTCTGTCATAGTAAGAAGAACCCCCGAGAGACAAAATAGTAGCAAGAGAGAGATCATAGTCTTTTGTTAATTACTGTATTTTTCGCTCCATAAGACGCATGGCATTCCCCTCCCCCCCCACTTTTGGGGGAAAAAAGTGCATCTTATGGAGCGAATGTTCATTTTCTTTAGCTCTTGTGGGGCACTGTGCTGGTAAACATATGTAGAATGAGCTCAGGCGAGAGCGTAATCATACCCGCCATAGGGGTGTGCGGAACCCCCACATCTACAGAATGATCATCTACGAGTGATCTCCTGGTTTCGGTTTCATCACTTGCATGCCGCGCAAGAGCGAAGGCCAGTGATGTTGTGTGGGCGCATTCATCTTGCATCATTGAGGGCAGATGTGAGAGGCGTGCTGCGGGGTTGGAGGGCTGCGCTGCAGCTGCTGGAGCTCTGCGTGAAGTGCTGACGCCACTTGTTACCAGCCTACTAGCATTTCATTGGCTGGTTGGCTGGCAGATAGGGGAGGGGCCAAGGGTGAGAGGCACGTGCAGTGAGATGGGAAGCCAGTGCCAGCACAGGCAAAGCAGCTGCAGACAGAGCAGGCTGTGCTGCTCATCTCCATCAGTTTATTCTAGTTGTAATCCAGGTAGTTTACCTATGTAGTGATATTAGAGTAAAAAGTAACTGGACTTTCTGTAGTGCAACAGCATGAGGGTTCATGAGAAAGGATGAATGGATGAAAGTAAAGTGAGAGTGCGTGTTGAAAATATTTGGTCTAAATATCTCTAATGAATACAGATGCTAAAATACTAAACAAAATACTGGCAAACCGAATACAACAACATATTAAAAAAATAATACATCATGATCAAGTGGGATTCATCCCAGAATCTCAAGGATGGTTACGCAAAACGGTTAACGTAATACACCATATCAACAAAACAAAGAACAAAAACCACATGATCTTATCAATAGATGCAGAAAAGGCTTTTGATAAAATACAACACAATTTTATGTTTAAGACTCTCAACAAAATGGGTATAGAAGGAAAATATCTCAACATGATAAAGGCCATATATGATAAACCATCAGCCAACATCCTATTAAACGGCATAAAACTGAGGACTTTCTACCTTAAATCAGGAACAAGACAGGGTTGTCCACTCTCTCCACTCTTATTCAACGTGGTGCTAGAAGTTCTGGCCAGAGCAATCAGACAAGACAAAGAAATAAAAGGCATCCATATCGGAAAAGAAGAAGTAAAGGTATCACTTTTTGCTGATGATATGATCCTATACATCGAAAACCCGAAGGACTCCACAAAAAGATTATTAGAAACAATAAACCAATACAGTAAGGTCGCAGGATACAAAATTAACATACAAAAGTCCATAGCCTTTCTATATGCCAACAATGAAATATTAGAAAACGAACTCAAAAAAATAATCCCCTTCACGATTGCAACAAAAAAAATAAAATACCTAGGAATAAACATAACAAAGAACGTAAAGGACCTATATAATGAAAATTACAAAGCATTGTTAAGGGAAATCGAAAAAGATACAATGAGATGGAAAAATATTCCTTGTTCTTGGATAGGAAGAATAAATATAATCAAAATGGCCATATTACCCAAAGCAATATACAAATTTAATGCAATTCCCATCAAAATCCCTATGAGATTTTTTAAAGAAATGGAACAAAAAATCATCAGATTTATATGGAACTATAAAAAACCCCGAATAGCCAAAACAATCCTAAGGAAAAAGAATGAAGCTGGGGGCATTACAATACCTGACTTTAAACTATATTATAGGGCCACGATAATTAAAACAGCATGGTATTGGCAGAAAAATAGACACTCAGACCAATGGAACAGAATAGAAAGCCCAGAAATAAAACCACATATATATGGTCAAATAATCTTTGATAAAGGGGCCAACAACACACAATGGAGAAAAGAAAACCTCTTCAACAAATGGTGTTGGGAAAACTGGAAAGCCACATGCAAAAGAATGAAACTCGACTACAGCCTGTCCCCGTGTACTAAAATTAATTCAAAATGGATCAAAGACCTAAATATAAGACCTGAAACAATAAAGTACATAGAAGAAGACATAGGTACTAAAATCATGGACCTGGGTTTTAAAGAACATTTTATGAACTTGACTCCAATGGCAAGAGAAGTGAAGGCAAAGATAAATGAATGGGACTACATCAGAATTAAAAGTTTTTGCTCAGCAAGAGAAACTGATATCAAAATAAACAGACAGCCAACTATATGGGAACTGATATTTTCAAACGACAGCTCAGATAAGGGCCTAATATCCAAAATTTACAAAGAACTCATAAAACTCAACAACAAACAAACAAGCAATCCAATAAAAAAATGGGAAGAGGACATGAACAGACACTTTTCCCAGGAAGAGATACAAATGGCCAACAGATATATGAAAAGATGCTCAGCTTCATTAGTTATTAGAGAAATGCAAATCAAAACTACAATGAGATACCACCTCACCCCTGTTAGATTAGCTATTATCAACAAGACGGGTAATAGCAAATGTTGGAGAGGCTGTGGAGAAAAAGGAACCCTCATTCACTGTTGGTGGGACTGTAAAGTAGTACAACCATTATGGAGGAAAGTATGGTGGTTCCTCAAAAAACTGCAAATAGAACTACCTTATGACCCAGCAATCCCTCTACTGGGTATATACCCCAAAACCTCAGAAACATTGATACGTGAAGACACATGTAGCCCCATGTTCATTGCAGCACTGTTCACAGTGGCCAAGACATGGAAACAACCAAAAAGCCCTTCAATAGAAGACTGGATAAAGAAGATGTGGCACATATACACTATGGAATACTACTCAGCCATAAGAAATGATGACATCAGATCATTTACAGCAAAATGGTGGGATCTTGATAACATTATAAGGAGTGAAATAAGCAAATCAGAAAAAAACAAGAACAACATGATTCCATACATTGGTGGAACATAAAAATGAGACTAAGAGACATGGACAAGAGTGTGGTGGTTACCAAGGGTGGGGGGGGGAGGGAGGACATGGGAGGGAGGGAGGGAGAGTTAGGGGGAGGGGGAGGGGCACAGAGAACTAGATAGAGGGTGACGGAGGACAATCTGACTTTGGGCGAGGGGTTTGCAACATAATTTGATGACAAAATAACCTAGACATGTTTTCTTTGAATATATGTACCCTGATTTATTAATGTCATCCCATTACCATTAATAAAAATTTATTAAAAAAAAAAAAAAAAAAAAAGAAAAAAGAAAATATTTGGTCTAAAATGTCCTAGAGTGCTTCTGAAAAAATCTGCACTATTAGTGCTTACCAGTTTAGACCACGTAATTAACGAAACCACACACACACACACACACACACACACACACACACTTTAAAGAAGTAAAGACTGACTCATCTAGCTGTAATTCCTGGGAGGTCTTACCAGCCAGTTGCAACCTCCCGACATTTCCATCAACAAACTGTTTAAAGTCTATATGAGAAAAGAGTGAAACAAATGGATGGCTGCTGGTAATCTGACACCACCTGGATGAATGAAGAGACCCACTATCACTCAAGTTTGTGAATAGGTGAAAACATCATGGTAGTCAGTGAAGAATGAAACCGTGGTACGGTCATTCAAAAAATGTGGCATTAGCAATGGCTTAGATGGCACTGAAGATGGTATCATATATGAAAAAAGCGAAGAAAGTGATACCAGTGATCCTGAGCAACTGAGCTTCGTAAATTCTGACTAGTGATGATGAGTTCCTGGGGTTCCCGGACAACTAGAAGAGTATTTGAATATTAAAGTCTCTTCTCATTTATTAATAACAGTGCTAATGGTTGTTAATACTGCTGTTGAGTTTACATTGTTGAAATATTATTGTGGTATATTTTATTAAATATTTTAACACACTATTTGGTTCAGAATATTTTTCTTCTTATTTTCCTCCTTAAAACCCTAGGTGCGTCTTACGGTCAGGTGCAAGTGATCACACCACTTTTACTGTATTCTGTTGTTAAAAGAAAGTCACTAGGTCCAGGATCACACAAGGGCATTAACACTAGGAGATATGGACCATTGGGAGTCATGTCAGAAGCTTCCTACTACACTTAGCTATCTACAAAATATAGCAAAGATGGAGTCCATCCTGATTACTTAAAATTAATATAGATGATTTCTTAGAAAAGAAAATCTGAAGCCCTTTTCACTCTGTCAGATTTCCTCCCTGTAAAGGAAAAAAAATTAGCTGTTTGTTTTTCAATGAATAAATCACAGCGAGTGAATTATTCCTTCTGATACTAATTAGGGCAATAAAAAAGCTACCACACCATAGGCTTGCTCTTACTGTGGTCTCCAAAGTAGCCTTGTTTCTGAGCAGCCTACTTCTGAGCAGGCCCAAGTGAATTATGCCAGCCGAGGTCCCTTGACATATGGTTTTTGAAGTATATTTACACTCCGTGTGGGTCAATAACCTTGATATTTGGCAGAGGTCTCTGAGTAGATGATGGAAATATTTGATCTCACTTTTAAGCCAACTCTCTCGTGTTGATATTTCAACCTGACAGTATGAGGATGAGTTAAGAGGAGGAGGGAGACGGGGCATGAAGGAAGGGATGGGCGGAGAAGAAGAAAAGAAAGGCAGAGTCATTTTAGGAAATTTTGTTAAGACTTAAGCTTTATAAATAATAAGGGCTTGGTTCTAAAAATAAACCTCTAGCAACAAACATAAGTACTTGGGGGGGCTGAATAAAAAATTCATGTTTAACCCAGAATGGTTGGAATAGGACAGCAAGAGTGTCATTGTGCCTGTTTCAATGAGACTGAGAAGAAAGGCCTATCTTGAATGTTTGTATGTGAATGTCTTGCCACTTGGGATTGGATAAAGGAATAAATACCCTTTGTATTTAGTTTTTGTTTTTTTTTTCCCCCACCAGCAGCATCCAAACTATTAACTTGGGAAATTCAGCAATCTTAAACCTTAAGAAAATATGCCCTTTCTTTCTTTCTTTCTTTCTTTCTTTCTTTCTTTCTTTCTTTCTTTCTTTCTTTCTTTCTTTCTTTCTTTCTTTATTTTTTATTTCTTTCTTTATTAATTTTATTATTTCTTTCTTTCTTTCTTTCTTTCTTTCTTTCTTTCTTTCTTTCTTTCTAAGATAAGAATGGTAATGCTAAATACTTGGGTTAATTATTTTCTGAGTAACTGAAATCCTCACAGGGTCTCTCAGAAAGGCTACATTAAGGAAAGAGGTCATGAATGATTAAGAAGATTGCATGGAATATGTTCAGTGGAGACCCTGTCCACTTCTGGGTTCCAGTTTGGAACAGGTATTTGATTATGTCAAATCCTGTTTAATTCCTACCTTTGCTTGCATGGTTGATGGGAGACCTCTAAGCACAGGAGTGGGTCTTTTAGAGTGGCTAGTTTAAATGTTATTTCAATTATTTGCTTTGAATGCTAACTGTATCATGCGGAGCTTTTAACCACCAACCTTTTAAAAAATCCCCATCAAATAATGATTACTCTCCAGATAATACGGGCTTCCAGTCACATTTCCACATGTCTATGGGTACCAGGCTCTGTCCTCACTGCTGTGTGGAGAATATAAATCTGCTGAAAGATACAGGCTGTCTTGGGAAACCTGACAACCTGAAGAGGCACACAGGTAATAAACACTGCAAATAACTGGAATATGATGGAGAGTCAAAAGTCAGGATTCTGAAACAAATATGGATAGGTTTAAATCCTAGGTCAACCACTTACTAGGAGTGAGGCTTTGGGTATGATTTAACTTCTTTTATCTTTGGCTTCCTCAGCTATGAAATTAAGTTAATAGCAGTAACCACATGGCAGGATTATTGTTAGGAAAAAACTAACTGATGCATAAAACTCTGAGCATAGTGCCTGTTACTCTGTATGTGTTCATTAAATGTTAGGCATTTTCAGTTTTTTTCTGGTTTAGATTCCTTGTTCAACCTTGATTCAATATCCTGATCTATAAAATAAGCCTAATAGCAAATGCTCTGACAATGTAATGGGCTTAACAGGAGACTCAAATAAAAGCAGTTATATTTTTAAGGGATGGTACAAATGCCATGTACTTATTAGTCTGATTTGTTCTATAAGTTTAGGTTCAGGACAGGGTGCAGGATATGCTTATAAATGTCCAGGAAGGTTGGAGACACTGTGGAGCTGGGCAGAGTGTGGTCTTTGGAATGTGAAAGAGCTGTACTTACTATTTGTTATGGAAAATGCATAGTTTCTCAGCCTGTGCTCTCTTATTTGTGATAAAGGGATAAGAAAGCATATTTTATGGAGTTTGGGGGAAGATTGAATGAAGGCACATATTGCAAGTACCTGGCATATAGCAGACAGTCAATAAAAGTCATCTAATGTTGATATGACAAGCAGAGGGAAAAGGTCAAACAATGGCACTGAACACACCAGCATGGAGACCAATTTACACAAACCCAATGGTATCTCCCCAGCTCTGCGGACATCCTGAGTGTGTGTAGAGGGTCATATGCCCCAGTTCTGTTATTCTTCATCTCTATTCACTTTATAACTAGCTGCTGTCTCTTGCCCCACCCCTTCTGCTGGACACCAGAGTTAAGTGAATTAATTGGTTGAGAATCAGTCTTACTATCAATGGGAAGGAAGGATGCCATTTACTCTGTGGTTCTAGAAGCTGAGTTTCCTTAAACTTTGTAAGTTGGGGCATGAGCTATTTGAATATTTACTATCCAAATTGTTTCTCACTCTTGATTATACTATCCCTTTTCAAGCTTCTGTGAATCATCAGTTTTAGTTTTGGACACATCTGAATAGAGTTCAAAGGACCCATGGGATTTTTTGTTAGCCTTACTTTTCACTTCTTCCCATATCACCAGAAGGTCTTAAGCCAGAAAAGGTTTAAGCAGCCACTTGGTGCAGTTCATTCACCCTGTACATTGCTTCACACTGGGCTTGACCTAATGACTAATGACTCTTGGCCACCTAATGACTCTTTGACCACTGTGTTACAATTTTCTTCAAAATACCAGTTACTTTGTTATGTGCCAAACTCAAAAAAGAGTGTATGTCCTCATCTATGGTCATGTCCTGTCTTTTTGTTTGTGTATCATGAATTGTGCTGTAATGGGAATATCTTTTTTTTTTTTTTCCTTTTTAGTGAGAGAGAGACAGAGAGGGACAGATAGGGAAAGACAGACAGGAAGGGAGAGAGATGAGAAGCATCAACTTGTTGCAGCACCTTAGTTGTTCATTGATTGCTTTCTCATATGTGCCTTGACTGGAGGGCTGCAGCTGAGTCAGTGACCCTTTGCTCAAGCCAGTGACCTTGAGATCAAGCCAGAGACCTTGGGCTTCAAACCAGTGACCTTTGGGCTCAAGCCAGCAACCATGGGGTTGTATCTATGATCCCATGATTCTGTGCTCAGATGAACCCACGCTCAAGCTGGTGACCTCGGGGTTTCGAACCTGGGTCCTCTGCGTCCCAGGCAGATGCTCTATCCACTGCATCATCACCTAGCAGGAGAGAGTATCCCTTTGACGGTCATTGAAGCTCCATGATGGAGGAGGAGGTGGAGGAGAGAGAGCAGAAAGGGAATGGATGCTCTGACCTATCAACAGACCCTAAGACAGATTGTTTTTCTATTTTTAAGAACGTCGATGGTAATTGAAAGGAAACAATAAATTAATATCCAGAAGCATACTGATGGGTCAAAAGATTAATTCATTTAGTGGAAAGGTTAATTAATTGGATGTGCATGTGATAAAGACATCTCAAGGTGATATTTTAATTGGAAGTTGTATCACTCACTAATGAGGAGGCTGAGAGAGGAAACTGTGCTCTATCAGAGGGTGTAAAGTTGGTGTTTTTGGGTTGTACTTTGTCTGACTCTGCACTGACCAGGGTTACTGGAGCTGTGGTTCCCTGAGCGTCTTTGAGGGGAGGAAGCAAGGCCATCCCAGATAATCAGTGATGGCTTATTCACCTTATCCCCCAGCCGACTCCTCATTTCACCCGACTCCCAAAATTTGCAGTAAAAGAAATAGAGACATGCTAGAGCCCTTTTATTCCATGGGTTAATATGTATCTATTGCACTTGTTTATTGTAGAAGAAAGACTTTGTTCCCATTAAAGGAATTTTAGGCAGCAAAAGAATATTTTGATGGATACAGGAGTCAATTCATAACATTCTTACAAGGAATACAAATCCTGTTAAGAACTCCGTATGCTAAATTTTTTAAAGAAAAAAAGTAATAAGTAGTATCAGTGGAAAACACATTTTTAATAAAAGCAGGCATTCTGATGTTTTTCAATAAAAATACATTTTTTTACCTTTTTATATTTTATTTATTTCTTTTTTTATTTAGTTAATTATGTTTACATAGATTCTAGGGTCTCCCCGAATGCCTCCCCCTCCCCCATATTCCCCTCAACATCTCCCTTGCCCCTCTCCCTACAGCATCCTCCCCCCTTCCCTTCAGGTTTATCCCTTCCTATCATCCCCTTTCCCTCTGTCTCTTTTCCTCTGGTCCCTTTGATCCCTCCTCTGTCTCAATTCCTTCCTCAGTTCTCATTATTCCTTGGATTCCTCAAATGAGTGAGGTCATATGATATTTTTCTTTCTCTGCCTGGCTTATTTCACTCAACATAATAGTTTCCAGGTCCATCCATGTTGTTGCAAAAGGTAATATTTCCTTCTTTTTCATGGCCGCATAGTATTCCATTGTATATATGAACCACAGCTTTTTAATCCACTTGTCCACTGATGGACACTTGGGCTGTTTCCAGATCTTTGCTATTGTGAACAATGCTGCCATAAACATGGGGGTGCATTTCTTTTTTTCAGTCGGTGATATGGTGTTCTTGGGATATATTCCTATAAGTGGGATGGCTGGGTCAAAGGGCAGTTCCATTTCTAATTTTTTGAGGAATCTACATATTGTTTTCCACAGTGGCTGCACCAGTCTGCATTCCCACCAGCAGTGCAGGAGGGTTCCCCTTTCTCCACATCCTCGCCAGCACTTATTCTGTGTTGTTTTGTTGATGAGCACCATTCTGACTGGTGTGAGGTGGTATCTCATTGTGGTTTTAATTTGCATTTCTCTAATGATTAGTGATGTTGAACATTTCTTCATCTGTCTATTAGCCAACTGTATGTCCTCTTTGGAGAAGTGTCTATTCATTTTTTTATTGGATTGTTTGTCTTCCTGGTGTTGAGTTTAACAAGTTCTTTATAAATTTTGGTTATTAACCCCTTATCAGATGTATTGTTGAATATGTTCCCCCATTGTGTGGTTTGTCTTTTTATTCTGTTCTTATTATCTTTAGTTGTGCGAAAGCTTTTTAGTTTGATATAGTCCCATTTGTTTATCTTGTCTTTTATTTCATTTGCTTGTGGAGATAAATCAGCAAATATATTGCTGCAATAGATGTCGGTGAACTTACTGCATATGTTTTCTTCTAGGATGCTTATGGTTTTACGATTTACATTTAAGTCCTTTTTCCATTTTGAGTTAATTTTTGTGCATGGTGTAAGTTGGTGATCTAGTTTCATTTTTTAAAAGTACACTCAAGGAGGGCTTTCAGTTTAAGAAGTAGTTTTAATACATTGCATTTACTTCATAGAGAGTGATTTTATGTAAACAACATTGCCTTGTGTCAGATTATTGCCTTTCCACATGGAAATCCACCCTTCACTGCACTGCTGCCTTGCCGTTATTGATACTGGAATAGAAACTGGTAAATACTAACCCTTTGCCAGTAGAGGGTGCTGGAGAGACACTACAGAAAAAGGGGTCTTCTAGTTTCTTTGTGTTGTCTCTTCCTTGGCTGAACAGAACCCTGTGACCAGTGGTGTGCTGGACTTTCAGAGATGCTCATGATTAGCTTTCCAGTTCTGGCGCCAGCCTTGGTCCACCTGCACCCCAGCAGGGGTTTTTCTCTCTGCCCTGCCTGCATTTCCCTGCCCTCAGTCCAGCGACTGTGGACGTTTCTGCTGCAGGCAACTTAGCAAACCTCTCTGCTAGTCACTGGGTTCTGTCTAGACTTCTCCAACAGAGTCTGGATCCTAGTTTGGGGAACACTTCTTCCAAATTTGTTTCTTCCTTGGGATGTCTCCCTCCACCATAGGGTATTCTTTTTCATCTCCTTTTTGGAGCTGATACTCCATAAATAATAATTGTCATATTAAGTATTTCCTATTCAATAAAAATGAGACTAAGAGACATGGACAAGAGTGTGGTGGTTACCAGGGGTGGGGGGAGGGAGGACATGGGAGGGAGGAAGGGAGAGAGTTAGGGGGAGGGGGAGGGGCACAGAGAACTAGATAGAGGGTGGCGGAGGACAATCTGACTTTGGGCGAGGGGTACGCAACATAATTTAATGACAAAATAACCTAGACATGTTTTCTTTGAATATATGTACCCTGATTTATTAATGTCATCCCATTACCATTAATAAAAATTTATTAAAAAAAAAGTTTAGCTGTTAAAATAAAAATACTCATGTCTCATACTAATCATATGATAAAGAGCTAGTATCTTTAGTAGTCAAAGGCATGCATATTAAAATGAGAAAATCTTAATAATAAAAAGCATTGCCTACTTATGAGAGAAGAAATAGAGAGCCACATTCCTGTGATTTAGTAATTTCTTGTCTAGTAATTTGCACCATGAAACTAGGGCATAGATGTAGCAAGAATTTATTTATAAGAATTTAAAACACTGTACCATCCATAACAAAACCATCTAAAAGATGTTTTAAACTACTTTTGGAATGATTATATGAAACCATGTTCATGATATAATGAGTGAAAAATAGGTTACTGAACATACTGTAGTACGATGATGCATTCATATATGTATGTAAATGTTTAATGAGATAAAAGAATATATAAATAATTAGTGATATTTTAAAAAAAAAGTATTTCCTGTTCAAATTATAATGTGATTTCTGTCTTTTGATTGAACCTGAGACTATCTCAGGTAGCAGATGCTTCTGGTGCCCTGCCCATATCTGCTAGGGCAGTGGCCCCCAACCTTTTTTGGGCCACGGACCGGTTTAATGTCAGAAAATATTTTCACGGACCAGCCTTTAGGGTGGGACAGATAAATGTATCACGTGACCGAGACAAGCATCAAGAGTGAGTCTTAGACGGATGTAACAGAAGGAATCTGGTCATTTTTAAAAAATAAAACATCATTCAGACTTAAATATAAATAAAATGGAAATAATGTAAGTTATTTATTCTTTCTCTGCAGAACGGTACCAAATGGCCCACGGACTGGACTGGAACCGGGCCACGGCCCGGGGGTTGGGGACCACTGTGCTAGGGGACACCGCTCCTCTCCATGCCCCAGGCATCCTACTGCAAGCACCTGTGACCCTAGGCTAAGGCTTTGTCTCTGCTTTTGCCTGGGGCAGGTCAGGCGTCCTGTGCAGTTAATATCTCTGGGAGCATTCCCCAGTCACTGACAGATGGGAGTTGGAGGGTGAATACCCAGCTCCTTCCTCCTTATTTGGGATGACTCATGGTCATGTTCTCCAAGGTCTCTGAGAGCTCCTAGGGCCATTGAGCCTTAGTTGCTCACAATGGTTATCTGCTCAATAATACACCTTTTATGGGCTTTATTTTCCTCCTTTTCTCATTTCCTTATTCTCCTACTAAGTGTTTCCTGAAGTCATCTACCAATCAAACAAACCAAAAAGAAATCAATTTCACTAACATTTTTATCTTCTAGGGGAGCTCGAATTAGTACATCCCATCTCAGAGATGAGGAATGAAGAGTCTGAGAATTTAACTGTTTTGTTCAAAGTCAAAGTGTCAAGCAGTAGAGTGAAAAACTCAGTTCCTCTCTGCCTGAATCACATTATTTACCTTTATTTCTGTAAATACCTCTATAAAGGTCATTGTAACCATGTATTAGATAAATTTAGTCTAGTCTAAATATACACACTCTGTAATATAGATGGTCCCATATATAAAAATAAAATTGACTTGTTGAAAAGTAAATCCCCATAAAGGTTTGTTATGGTTATGGAATTTGCATAGGCATCATTAGAATAAATGCAGAATGTTTCTGATAACAGGAAACTTTCTCTTCTTATTTCTTGTATGATAGTTTATTGTCAGTAGATATCATCTCCCCCCAATCAGATTATAGGTTATTAGTTATTTTTATGAACGTGACCAACACTTACTTTGCTTATAAGTGCAGCTGGTTCTGTGTTGAAATATTGAACCCTGATCTCTGAATGTAACAACAATATGTAACTAACACTAGGAAAAAACATTAGATTGGTTTTTCTCAGGGCACATTGTAGTCTTGGGGGAGAAGCTTCTTGCCTGAGCCAATAACCCTATAATGTTGACTTGCTGCTATAACCAACCCTACTCTTTTCCCAACAGGCCTCATAAATCTGAGATGCACCAAAACTATCTTAGGAATAAAATGTTTTCAAGGACATATCATTAGGTTAAAATGAAGAAATAGAAAAAATGGCAAAGGAGGGAGCCTATCCTAAACAGAAAAGGAAATATTCATATATCAGTATGTCTTTAAAACATGAGAATATTTAAAATAAATAGAAAATGATGACTTTCTTGGAAGAAGATTGACAGTAATCATCTTATTAAACATCTGATATATAATAATATTATTATATTGAACTCTTTCCTGTTTAAGATGTACTTCAGCCCATGCTGGTTCCTTTGTTGGCCAAACAAGGGAAGCTGCCTCAAACTTTAACAGACTTAGGTATCACCGTGGGTTACTGCGGCCAACCCCAATGTTTCTGACTCTGTAGGTCTGGGGCCGGGCCTGAGAATCTGCATTTCTAATAAGTTCCTGGTGAGGTTCATGCTGCTGGTCAGGGAGCACATTTTGAGAACTGCTGTGCTAGAATCATGGTGTTTGTTTATTCCTGGGTGCATGCTGGAGTCACCTGGGGAGTTTTAAACATTAACAAAATGTGATACATACTCAGACAGACTAAATCAGAATCTTTGAGGTCAGATCCAGGAGCCTGGCTTCTAAAAGCTGCACAGGTGATTCTCATGAGTGGTCAGAGTCAAGGACCAATGTTTATCCCAGTGTTTATTTAAAGAAAAAAAAAAAAGTTCTACCATGTACACGTGAGGACCTTGTTAAATACAGGCTGATTCAGTAGCTCCAGGACTGGGTCCAAGATTTTGCATTTTTAACAAGCGTCCGGATGAAGCTGCTGCTGCCGCTCCAGCGGCCACACTTCGAGAATCAGGAGTCAGAAAAAAGGATCAAGTCTCCTTTACTCTTTTTCTGCGGGTACCGTTTGGTGTGAATTAAACCAGGGCTAGCACTCAAGTATCCTTCGGATACCAGAAACCAGAGATAGCAATTTGACTTTGCTGTGCAGGTGGCCTGATTAGAGCAGGAGGAGCAATCAGGACTCATTTGGGGCAACGGGTTACCATGGCAACCTTCCGACCTAAGTGGTTCAACCTGGGGGCTTCTGGACCTCACTGCCAATCATTACGAGGGACCCCCCAAAATAGAGTGTTAGCCACGCAGCTGCAGCCACTCAGAGGGCTGTGTCCCCTGAGGGATGCAGCCGAGTTTGAGCCCCTCCTCAGCAGCAGTTAACCGTGAGGCCCATGCTGAGCTCAGGAATAATTCCTCCTTAGGGCGAATAAACCCTAGTGAACAACAAACAGCCAACTGGAGTTCATGCGCCTCGACATGGATAGAAAATTTACTACTATTGATAAAAGCAAGAATGCCAAATGGATAGGGCCCTCTTTACCCTAGAGGAAATGCTTAGTCCAGAAGGGTCACATCAACTTAGTATATTGGTTCCTTCTAAAAATGAAAAGCCCAGACGCACTGTGAAGTCTCACTTCCTCCAATTTTATTCTCTGTTGTCTTCAGATATGTCACATGTGAATGTTTTGTTTTTATCAAGCCAACTGTAAAAACAGAAAACAAAAACAAACTCCAAAACCTCAAAACAGAGCCTTAGACTCAGTGTTAATTCCATCCCATTCCTAGCTTCTTATTCTCCATAGAGGAGACCCCTAACCAGCAGGAAGTAGTCTGACAGGGCACACTGGTGCCCAGGCAGCTGTTTTCTTCTAGCGTGTACAGCTTATTGAATTTCCTGGAACGGCAGGCACAAATGTGCTGGCCTCTGCCTCACTCATCGGCCGTCCGCAGGTCTTTGGCTGAGGTCTTTACTCAGGGTTCTGTTAAGTGGCACAAGCCAAGGGACAGATTCTTTCAGGACACAAGCTGTAGAGTGACATTTTAGCTATTCCCTCTGGTGGAACCTATTCAACTCTCAATGGGATCTCAAGAGGAGGCTTTGGCGGCATTCATGTGAAGTAGCATGCTTTTCTTCATCTCAGCTTGCAGCCAGAGGGGCCACAAGTGTGGGCAGGAGGCAAGACCACTCACCCCAGGGCACGCTCTGAGGCTGCTGGCTGATGGGCTCGGGCTTGTGGCCTCTGGTGGTGGGCGTGGCAAACATACGTGTGTCTTTTCAAAATTTCCATAGAGAAATTTTATGGGCAAAAAATAGCCGGTACATATTTATAAAATATATTCACATTGGAGACTACATTTCCTGGACCCTTCTGTAATTACAAGGAGTTTAAAATTAGGCTTTAATTACTAAAATTCAGATAAAAATGAATCAGAAACCATGTGGGTAAGGGCTAACTAAGATGGCTGGGAGCAGAGGCAGCCCATTTTTACCCTGGTGCCTCTTCAAGGCCTTTTCATTTTAATTTCTAAAGTTTTTCCAGTGATTTGAGAGAAAAAGAGGAAAGGAGAATGAGAGAGATGGAGACAGGCAGGGAGAGAAAGAGAGAGGAGAGAAGCATCAACTCATTTAACGTGGTTGTTCCATTTAGTTGTGCACTCATTGATTGTTTCTTGTATGTGCCCTGACCAGGGTTGAACCAGTGATCTCTGGCATGCTGGGACGATGTTTTATCCATTTAGCCACCTGGCCAGGGCTCAAGGACTTCTTTTAGAAAGTAAATGTGACCTGATTAGACTGTTGGGGACATCATATAAAAATAGATTGGAACCTATACAGAGATGTCAAAGGGGGCTCTTTTCTAGAAATTAGCCTTGGACAGTTTAGGACAGTGGTCCCCAACCTTTTCTGGGCCACGGACTGGTTTAATGTCAAAAAATATTTCCACAGACCGGCCTTTAGGGTGGGACGGATAAATGTATCACGTGACCGAGACATGCGTCAAGAGTGAGTCTTAGATGGATGTAACAGAGGGAATCTGGTCGTTTTTTAAAAATAAAACATCTTTCAGACTTAAATCTAAGTAAAATGGAAATAATGTAAGTTATTTATTCTTTCTCTGTGGACCGGTACCAAATGGCCCATGGACTGGTACCGGTCCGCGGCACAGGGGTTGGGGACCACTGGTTTAGGAGACAGGGAAGGGGGAGAGAGCAGAGAGGATGAAAGGGAAAAGGAAAATGGAGACAAAGGGAGAGCCAGGGAGGAAACTGGGAAGAGGAGGCAGGGGAAGGAAAGGAGGAGGACTTAGGAAGGGGGAGGGAAGAGGGAGAGGAGAGGAGTCGGGAAAGGAGGAGAGTCAAGGGAGACAAACTGGCATTTGCTTAGCATTCATTAGATGTCAGGGAGTGTGCTTCCGCATAAATTACTTCAGTAAACCTTCACTAAATTCTACAAATTAGAGACATTTTAATCCCGAATTTTTAGATAAAGAAATTGAGACTCAGGAGTGCTAAATAACTTGTCCAAGGTCGCACAGCAAAGAACAACGGTTGGAAGCAAACACTCGTTTGTGTCCCTCCAAAATGCCTGCTTCTTCCTCAGCGTCACTTATTAGAAGCACCTGAAAGAAGGAGGCAAAAGATGGACTATTGAAACAGCCTGTAATCGAGGGGCACATATACTGAGATTCTATTTTCAGTGATGGCGTGATGTAATGGCAGACCTGTGTGGAACACGATAGAATTTTACATAAAGGCAATTTCTTGAAGAGATGACCAAAACTCTGCGCTTCATGAGAAGAGGCAGCCTTAGGGAGAACTCGCTGGGACAAGCTATTTTGATTGCTCTGGATAAATCACAATTTTAACCTTAGCAGTTCCAGCCCACACATGGCCCAGCCACAGCCGTGGGCATTCTCTAGCCAAATAGTCAGTTTGCTTCACATCCAAGCAGGATTCCTCCCTACCTGGAAACTGACTGCTTTATGAGACTTCAACAGGCATTTTTCACTTTTTTTTTTCCTTTTAGAAAATCTAAATAAAACAAGAAAACAAAGACCTAAAACAAATCGAGAGGTGCTAGTGTAGGACACATCGGAGGTGCTCAGCCATTATTAGTGGAGTTAATGAATAAATGTTAGCTTTCTTGGAGAAAGTGACCGATCATTTTCATGAGAAGAATTATTGATGTATTAGGAACTATAAGGAGAAAGAATTGCACACAATTGTCAGTTGGAATTGGTTTGACTCTAGTTGGTCCATTTCCCACAGAACCAAGTCCTCGTTATCTAAGGGATGATTATATCACTTAGGGTGAGGTTTCTGGACTTGGTTTTCAGGAACATCTGTGTAGAATCACTTGGGACCCAGCCCACATCTTAGGGGAAAGGGCCCAGAAATCCCTATTAAGATGGAAAGATGTTATTCAAACTATACTGCTAGAAGGGTCAATTGGGCCTGACTATTAATATAATTACAATATATGCCCAGGGCTTCTTTAATAGAATTTAGATGCTAGTCCATTTATGTATAAATTAGCTAGGACTCGATCTTGTCCTACTATAGATTGCAGACCAATATTTTCCAATCTCTCTCAGGGGTCTCAAACTCGTGGCCCGCGGGCCGCATGTGGCCCGCCGAACAATTTTGTGCAGCCTACAGACTAATCCACGAAGTTCAAAATATTTTGGATAAAATTAAGTAAGCCTAGGGGCCTACTTGTATTTTTCATTTCTCTAGCATCCTAGCTAGATATTAGCTTAGTTAACAGCAGTTGTGATGCGAACTACAGTTTCTGGTCGTTTTGTGATTACATAAATCAAACTGCATGTATGATTGTGCTTGTTGTACTGATTTTTTTTTGTTTTCAACTGCAGTGAGAAAAGTGTTGCGTAACAGTTGCCTTTTGTAGACCTAGTGCGGCCCGCCGAACGGCTGTGATCTTGTTCTGCGGCCCACATGCTGAGTTGAGTTTGAGACCCCTGCTCTAGTGTATCTAAGTCATCCCAGGAATTTACTAAATGGGAGATTCCCAGGCCCCACCCAAAGGGACTAGGTGGTCACCAGATTTTCTGTAATTGAAACAAGTACCCAATGTGATTCTGCTGCAGGTATTCTGCTAATAACTATTAAGAGCCTTCCTGGTAAACAATATTCCTATCAAAGAAATAGCCAGCTTCCAAAAGGACACTTTGTTAGTGACCTTACCACCTCTCAAGACAATTTGTAAGTAGCTTTAATTGCCTGAAACTTCTTCCTATGTTGAATTAGAATAAAGTCTTACGTAATCTATTGGTTTGGTGCTCTTAATTAGAATGACACAGAAAACTTCAGTTTCCAATGTTATTTATTAGGAAATATATTTGACCAAATATAGTATATATGTGCTTCCGGTTCCCTCTGCATCCCTGCCTTGCTCCTTTGGCTGAGCATGGCTGGATGAGGAAAGTGTGAGGATCCAAAATGCACCCCTGCTTAGAAGATACCGAGAACTGCTTGGAAATCTCATTTCATAGAATATTATCACAACACGCAACAAACAAACAGAAACCCAAACATGGCCATGGCATTGCAAGCTGCCCTGGTTGTGGGAGAGACCTGCATATCAGAATAATGATCAGAGAAAAGGCTAAGAAGGAATGAGGTTTGGCCGATTCCAAATGAGGCAGGTGCCTTCCTGGGAGAAATCTGTGGGAACCTTACTCTTCCCAGGAGCTCGCTCGTGCTCGCCCGTCCAGTGGCAGATATACCCAGGGTGGGTTGCTGGTTCTTATGCCTGCTCATGTGGGCATGTTTCCAGGTATTTCACTGGACTCCCCCAAATCCTCTGAGCTGAACTAATTTATCCCACTTGTATGCTTACTTAAAAAACACACACACACACACACACAACAAATATTTTATTTTATTTGCAGATTTCAAAAGAAATTAATTTCAAAAGGCAACAAGAATGGATTTGGACATGAGGGGAGGATTACCCAGAATGGCCATGAGGGGAGGTCTGTAATTTAAAACAACATGATGAGGCAAGGTTAAAAAATCCATGTCCCAATTATTCATTTACTTATTGGAGATAATAATAACCAGTGACTTTTAGCATTTTTTGGTGATTAGCTGTGGAAATGTGTTCATTCCTAAACACCTGTTGGTACATGATCAGAACTTCAAAACAGAATGTCAGTCTTTATTGGTTGCATCATTATAGTAGTGCTAGTTTCCTAGAAGGGTATTCACCAGCCAACACCAATTAGTTCTTCCTGAATGGTACTTCAAATGGTGACAAAGGTCAGGATGAGCAAAATAGGAAAGGCAAAGGAATATTGTCTTTTTTATAATTTCCCCATTCACTTAAGTAGGGAGAGATTAAATTTTGAGGGTGAGAGAATATTGAGTGACCTGCCTCAAAAACATGTTCCATTTCCATATTTTCTTAGAGAAGGATTCTTTTTTCTGTCATTCTCACCAATTTTAGGGTAGAAGATTCACACGTCAGAAGTCTCTTTTTGTTTAGATGTTTCTAATGACACAGTTCTCAGATTGTGTATTCTCTGTGGCGGGAAATAAGAGCAGGGGATTCCAGAATGCAAATTGAACGGGTTTTCTAAGAATGCCTGGAACAGTTAGGTCCTAAATGTTCTTAAACATAAAAGAAAACTTAAGTGAAGGCATTTAAAACCTTAGCAAGCCAGCCTCTGAATTTGCAAGCTGGTTGAGACTCAGGAAGCATTATAAATTCTAGACATCCTCCAGCATGCTTGCTGTGTAATCTCTGGGTCTCTCTCTCTCTCTCTCTCTTTCTCTCTCTCTCTGCAAAATATGAATAAAAACACCTGCTCCACACAACTTAGAGCATTGTTGCGAGCTTTAAAAACATTTAAAGTGCTGGTCCAATGCCAGCTGGCCTGTCTTGCACAAACCATAGCTCAGAAGTCTTGGCTCCGTTGTGGAATTCTCACTGGCCCACTACGTCTCCTCAAAGAATAACACAGGAGAAGAAGCCACCCAAGATTTCCTCCCTCATTATGATCTCATATTTTGCAGATTACTTTTGGGTTCCTAAACAACAGAGTGTAGCGTTTGGGGAGGGACATTTATGCTGGCATCGTGAACAGCCTTGACTCAGGTTGCTGACATGAGTCAGCAGAGAGCGGTTGAAGCCCCCCTCCCCCCCACCATGCTGGAGCTTGTGTATTTGACACTCCATCCACATTTTCATTTCATTAATAAAATACAACTTCATTTTTATTTTCTTTTGTAACCCAGAAGCGTGAGGATACATTTGTTGCAAACTGCATGCAGATAGAAGGGGATGCCTTTTGAAACTACATCCTCTTAATAATAAATAACTTTTGATCTACTATACATAACAGTAGTGCATTTCTTGTTAAAATGGCAGGCTTTTTTTTTTAAAACCAAAATGAAAAGAAAACATTCATTTCTTTATAAATATTTTAAATAGTTTAAATACATATTTCATACCAAGGATATAAAAATAGCTTCTTTTTTCCCCCAATAAATAAAGACATATTCATTTACATGGCTAATAACGTGCAATAGCTAACCACTGGCCACCAACTGGCTCTATTCAACCGATTGTCTAGGAGATGTCACGCAGTGATATTTGTCCCTTCGCCTATACAAAAAGAAAAATGGACCAGCAGGAGCTGTGTATTCCCGAGGCCAACAGTGCTATGGATTATTGTTCAAGAATGACAAGCAGCACTCAGGAAAAACCTTTGTTGCACTTCACAAAAGCCACCTAGGACAAAAGGAATCCACAAACTCTTTGTCTGGGGCTTCTAGCTGCTCTGACCCTCAGGGTCTTTGGACTTTTACCGAAGTCTGTCAAACAGACCAGTTAAGTTAATACCTACCTGTACAGAAAAAATGTTTCTGATAAGTTTCCAGGATCTAGAAAGTGTTTTTGCTAGAGTGTGGAGGTGATGGTGCCCTTCCCTGGCTTCTCAGGTCTCTCTTGCGGGACTCCCAACTTTGTTCGGCCTTCACGTCGGCCAGAGGCTAAGGCAGCACCTGCCGCTGTCATGCAGTGGTGGGTAGGGAGTCGGCAGCCGCCTTACGTGCACTAATATCATACATTTATGGCCTTATTATCCTTCACTTCTGCTGTGCTTGTGACAACTTCCAGTGGAAGGTTCTCCAAGGGTTCTGTAGAGGTGGATGACGTTCCTTCCCGGTCCCAAGATCCCGGCAAGTTTTCCAGACTGAAGGAACTCACGGCTCCCTGGCTGAAGCTGCCCTTGTCTGACCTGCTGGGGAGAACCAGGTGCAAAGACGTTTCTGAGGCGGAGCAGACAGAGGACGAGAGGGTCTCTGAAATGGACTGCAGAGGCGTCAGCGTAGTGTCCAAATGTGGAGAGATGCACCTTAAAAACTGCACGTGCCCTTCCTGGACAACCTGGCAGCGGGCAGGTGAAAAAGCAAGGTTTGGAGAATGATAAAGTCCACTGCCTGCAGGGTCTGGCTCAGGAGCTCCAGTTCGTTGGGGGCTGCTCTCCACGGAGGAGGGATCCACATTCCAAATGTCTGAGGTGACATTACTGTGACAAAGTTGTGCTTGGGTGTAAGCAGCTCCACCTGCTTGCAAGTGTAGGCAAGGTTGGTGCGGGCTCCAGGCCATCCTGGTCTGTAAGCTGTCCCTGGAGGGACACACGGGGGTGGTGTGCAGAGAACAAAACGGTGCCGGCTGCTGGGGGGGCAGAATGTTTTCTAGAAGTTGCATCACATTCCTCATGTCTTTACCTAACTGGGAGACCTCTCGAGTCAGTGTTGTTACCTGTTTGGATAAAGCAAAGCAAAGGCGGTCGTCAGAAGTGCACGGTCGAGTTGAGGCAGGGAGGTGAGATTTCATGAGCAAGTCTGAAAGGCTGCTCTAATCTCCAGCTCTGGTCTAGTCCAAAGGGTGAATGGGAACACAGGGCACCTGATCGAAAGCCATCCTCACTCTGAGGGAAGCTAGAGAGACATAGTCTGGCGTTCTTAATCCGTACTTCTAGGGTTCTTGAACAAAATTAGAGGTATGGGTCTATCATCTCTTGTATCTCTTAAATACAGACCGTATCTTTTACTCCCTCTGAGTTTGTGGGTACACACAAATCTTGCAACAATGTTGAGTGCGGGGCATTGCATGTAAAGCACTCAGCACACTACCTTGTCCAGATTAGGCACCTTGTGAGTGATACCTCTCATTTTTGTCATTCCTGGTCAAGGTCTATGCTTAAGATAGGTCCAGGGACAAACTGGTCTTCAGTGATGAGGCTGGTGGTGAGCAAGAACTCACGCCAGATTTGAGAGGGAGGGAGTCTGTGGGAAAAGAAAAAAACTGCAAAATGAGAGAAAGAAAGAAAAAGACCTGCAGGGCAGGTGAGTTCAGACGACTGCTGCGGGAAGCCCGGGCATGCTGGGATCCGTCAGTGAGCCGGAACCCCCGGGGAATGACAACCCAAGTTGTGTGGTTTGGGCTTTAACTCACTTTTCCAGGTGAGGCATTCAGCTTTCATAAGATTTTCAAAAGGCACCTAACCTTCAAACACTTAAGAAACACGAAAGAATCTTCTTTATTCATTTTGTACTTAGCCAATAATAAAACTCACTGGAGGATTTATTTTTCTAGTGACCATGAATTTTTTAACCATGGAAGACCACCAGAACATTGAATTGGAGTTAAATCCAGCTTTTCTGGAGAGTTTATATCCTTCAACATGAAGAGAACCTGTATTTCGGAAAGCAAGATGTGAAAACCATTGGACTAGTCCATGGTTAGATTCATAATACTAGCAGATGTTGTAATATGTTGCCTTTATTACTGGAAGAGTATATTTTATAAAGGACTTTCTCTGACTTGATTTTACTATCATGAACCACAAAACTCCAATATAAGCCACTGAACCCATTGGATAACTATCACTGTAAAACAAAACAAAACAAACAAAACAAAACAAAACAAAAAACAAAACAAACAAAACAAAACAAAACAAAAAAAACAAAACAAAATGGGCAGCTCAACTTCAATGAGGCCAAAACCAAGATTATTGTTTTGGGCAGACTTTTTTCAACACAGAAGTATATATTCCTACTTTGCCCAGTGACTTAATTCAGTTCACTTCCTCTGAGAGAATTCTGAAACTAATTTTCCCTGGCAGGCCCAACAGGAGGTAGTGCCTCTCAAATCAGGCATTTAAAAAAGGCCAGAAGGAGGTTTTTCCATGGTTCAGGCAACCAACTGGTAACACCTGCCTTGAAATTGCCAGGCCAGAACTATTTCTGCCTCATGGCTGGCATGGAACTCGAGGGACTCAATCGAACACTTGTCCAGGCTTTTCAGTGGATCTAAAACTTCTGGCAACAAAAAGATACCTCTGAGTGAAAACAGTGAATGTGAAAAAGATTCAGTGGGTTTTGAAAATTTCACTGCAGGCTGTCAATTTCATAGCCAGCCAAGCCTAAGTTCTAAAGTGCATCGATCAGGCTTAAGTCAGTACCTGGATCTCAGCCCTGGTGATTTATCTTGAATTGATTAGCTCTTCTATCCAAAGTTCAGCAGGAAAGACTGACGCTCATTGAGATGTTTGAAGGGACATAAAAACCATCTATTCCTGTTGGCTGTTTAAGCTTAATTCTTGTATTAAAGTTACTAGAACTGTGTTAGCTCAGTTTCCAATATAAATGTTTTTGATCTGCCTTTTATGAAGATTGAATAAAGACAAAGTCTTTGAAGAACGATTTGCATTTTAGGTATAGCAATGATTATGTTGTTCAGTAAATGAGTAAATAGATAATACAGCATGCTTTCAGGTACATTTTCCATATCAGATCTATAAACAGTGCCATCATAGGCAGGGATACAGTATATTGCCCCCGCTGTAAAATGGGACACCAAGACTCAGAGGATAAATGGCATTTTAAGGTCCTTTACTTCATAAATGACAGTCTGTGGTTTAAAATTCAAGCCTTCTAAGTTTGGTGTTCTTTCAGTTATAGTATATTACACATGGAAAAAGAGATACTGCTTAAGAGTTGAGAGATTTTTTTTTGCTAATGTGGTCAGAATTTGTGAAGATCACAGATGATACAAAAAGCAACCTCATGTGTAAAAGCTGTCTGAAATGATAAATCAACATCAGATAGTGTCATCACTAAACAAACAAACAAACAAACAAACAAAAAGCCAACGAGGAGATGGTTAAATTCAGTAAAACCTCTTCATAGCAAATTATATGAATGCAACAACCAAGGAGGTTTGCAATAAGGAAACAAATTTAAACAAAACAGTAGATTAACAGATATATTTCTGATGAACTATATTTCTAGTGTTCAAAATAAGCAGATATTTTTCAATGGTTGGTATACCTTTCCATGGCCACATTCTTGGCATCTAACTTCTACTAAGCATTTGCCACAACTTTGAGGCCATGAACTTTGAATGGGAACTCAGAGTCTTGACTGACTCAAAGAATGTAACCGAGCATTGGTATTTTCAGAAAACAAAATTACTATATAAGCTTGAACTAAAAAAAGCAAAGAGCCCAAGGAAATAGGCCTTTATTTAGTGTTGGCAGGTAGTGACCAATTTATATGAGGGAAGATTTCTGTCACTGTGTCACTGAGGACACACTCCTGCATCTTATTCAAGTTACATGAGGGAATTAATCTCTATTAGGTAAAGGATCTCTCTCTCACTAGGAGAAAGCCAGATGTCACAAGGAGAGAGGGCCATCTCCTGGAGGTGGAGACTCTGGTGACACTGAGGTGACAACATACTGCTGAAAATGCTGTGAACATTTCAATGCATTTGTTCAATCAAATCAAACAAAAACATCATTCAGATCAACAGAACCCAAGTTTTCCCACTTATCAACTCCTTAAATCTAGAAATGGTTTCTGTCACTCATATTAGGAAATATTTTTTTTTTAATTAAGTGAGAGGCAGGGAGGCAGAGACAGACTTCTGCATGTGCCCTGACTGACCAGGCTCCACCTGGCAAGCACCCTACTGGGTGATGCTCTGCCCATCTGGGCCGCTGCTCTGTTGATCAGCAATGGAGCAATTTTATTGCCTGAGGTGAAACCATGGCTTCAGCACTTGGGGCCAACTTTGCATGAACCATTTGAGCCATGGTTGTGGGAGGAGAAGAAAGAATGGGGGGAGGGGTGCAGAAGCATGTGGTTGCTTCTCCTGTTTTCCCTGACTGGTAATCAAACCTGGGACTTCTAGATGCAGGGCCGATGCTCTACTACTGAGCCAACTGGCCAGGGCCAGGAATTACAGTTTCTTTTTGACTAGGAATCAGAAAGCCCTTCACAAGCTCCACCTCATTTTTCAGTGGCTCCATTTTCTGCATTTTTCTATCAGAATGGCTACAGGAAGATTCTCAGCTTTCTGCCCTTGTATGTGCTGTTCTCTCTGGCTGGATGCTCTTCTCCTTGGCCCCTTTCTGTTTGGTGAGTTTTTTCTCTCTCTTCCAACTTCTCATCCCTCATCTTCTCTGCAGAGCTTTTTCCTGACAGTTCATTGATACTCCCAGGGAAGTCTGAGCATCATACAGGACTGTTTGCCCCCAAGGAGGCTTTCAGTTCCTTGAGGGTAAATTTTGGCTTATCTCAGGATCTCCTGGAATCTGGTCAATGTCTAGGATACAACATGCACTCAGTCACTCTCAGATGGATAAATTAGTGCAATTCCTGCCATGTTGAAGACCTGGGTCTGAGATCACTTTCAATTTTGTTCTTAGTTTGTCTCATGATTTTACTGTAAATATCCTAGGGAAAGCTGATTACTACACCATTATACTGGGAGAGCTGTAACTGGCTCATTGTCCCAAGTAAATACAGACTATGTAAATTAAGACTATGTATTATGATTGTTAAATATTTTTATTTACTTATTTATTTTTATTAATTTTCGAGAGAGAAGAGAGAGAGAGAAAATGGGGAGGTGGAAAGCAGGAAGCATCAACTCATAATAGTTGCTTCTTGTTTGTGCCCTGACCGGGCAAGCTCGGGGTTTTGAACCAGTGACCTCAGCATTCCAGGTTGACACTTTATCCATTGCATCACCACAGGCCAGGTGAAAGTTTTTTTAATATAAATTTCCTAAACCAAGTCCTTGGGTATCCCCTAGATCAGGGGTCCCCAAACTACAGCCCGCGAGCCGCATGTGGCCCCCTGAGGCCATTTATCCGGCCCCCGCTGCACTTCTGGAAGGGGCACCTCTTTCATTGGTGGTCAGTGAGAGGAGCATAGTTCCCATTGAAATACTGGTCAGTTTGTTGATTTAAATTTACTTGTTCTTTATTTTAAATATTGTATTTGTTCCTGTTTTGTTTTTTTACTTTAAAATAAGATATGTGCAGTGTGCATAGGGATTTGTTCATAGTTTTTTTTTATAGTACGGCCCTCCAACAGTCTGAGGGACAGTGAACTGGCCCCCTGTGTAAAAAGTTTGGGGACCCCTGCCCTAGATGTTAAGAGCAGGTGGCATTTCTACTGTTAAGAATCTCTTTTATTTTGTTTCCTTCATAATTGTAGAAATAATCTTCTCTGGCTAAGACTTCTGCTAGACTTCATTTACCTTATTGCTTTGACATTTGTCCCAGCATAAACTGCATTGCCATGGGTAGTTTTAATTCCAAGGGGAATTTCCCCCTATTAATTGACTCCAATATCTCGTGACTACATTATATGAGTGCCAAGTGACAAATTCAATTGAGTTATCATAATTGTTTCACCAGTTCATCTTTGGTAAGCCTTTTATATCCTTGTGTGCTTCCCTGGATGGTTATTTTTCTTTCTTTTCTTTTCTTTTTTCTTTCTTTTCTTTTTTCTCCTTCCTTCCTTCCTTCCTTCCTTCCTTCCTTCCTTCCTTCCTTCCTTCCTTCCTTCCTCCCTCCCTCCCTCCCTCCCTCCCTTCCTTTCTTCCTTCCTTCCTTCTTTCTTGGATAGATAGGAACAAAGACAGACAGGAAGGGAAAGAGATGAGAAGCGTTAATTCTTCATTGCAGCACCTTAGTTGTTCATTGATTGCTTTCTCATTTGTGCCTTGATGGGGGGGATCCTCCAGCAGAGTGAGTGACCCTTTGCTCAAGCCAGTGACCTTGGACTCAAGCTGGTGAGCCTGTGCTCAAACCCCTGTGCTCAAGCTGGTGACCTCAGGATTTTGAATCTGGGTCCTCTGCATCCCAGTCCTATCCTCTGTCCTCTGCACCACCGCCTGGTCAGGCACTGGATGGCTATTTAGATATGGTTTTCTGATTACTTTTAAAGATAGTAGATACAGAATACACATAACAATACACATTGTTCTTGTACTTGTGCATTAAGTTACATTTTATTTATCTTTTTCTTTTCTTCCTCTTTCTTTTCCTTCTCCTTCTCATTCTTCTGTGGATAAGAGTCCTTCAGTTTGGAACTATTGGCCAAACCAATTCACCATCACCATCTGCATAGCCAAGTGTTCACACCCAAGTTTTCTCTATCCCTTCCAATGTCCCAACTGTTAGGAAAAAGTGATGAAAACACCATCTGTGCTTCCAAGCGGTTCGGTTTTCTGTCCAACATTTTTGAGTACCTAAAGATTCTCATCTGTTCTCCCAGTATCATGCATGTAACCATACAAACCATTAGCTGTTTAACAGGTTTTCAGGCAGTGCACTTGTCCTTATTGACCAGCACCGCCTGTCATGAATAGAAACACCCATGTGACCACCGACCTGTCGATGGTCCATAACCATCCACACACTGACTGATCTTTCCATACCTCTAAGAAGGGAACCACTAACTGTCATCATTTTTCTTCTGTTGTATCCAGTTTCATCAGAACTTCTGTTGGTTTAGAAATAGTCATTGTTGCCAAATTTCCAGAGTACCTGATTTTCTCTTCTCATGTTTAATTTGCTCTATCGATGTGATGTTACTTCTCATTCTCCTCTGAGTCATATTTTCACAAGGGCTTTGTTGAGAATGAAATAATATAATGAATGTTAAAATGTAGTCCTCATATAACTTGGTATGATACCAGAATTCCAGGTGCCTTGATCTGATAACATAGTACAGGCACTAAACTTAGTGGAAAGCTTCTTTCTTGTATGGAATATTAACTCAGGAAACATTTTGACCAGAAAATAAAAGTTATATATATAACTCCTCTTTAGCCTCATCATGGAGAGGTAAACCCATTCCTCTGAACACTTTTTACATAATATGAAGAAACAGTTTCCAAGATTTAGAATTGTCTTGCATGGATTTTTTTTTTTTTGTATTTTTCTGAAGTTGGAAACGGGGAGGCAGTCAGACAGACTCCCGCATGTGTCCGACCGGGGTCCACCTGGCATGCCCACTAGGGGGCGATGCTCTGCCCATCTGGGGCATTGCTCTGTTGCAACCAGGGCCATTCTAGCGCCTGAGGCAGAGGCCATGGAGCCATCCTCAGCGCTCGGGCCAACTTTGCTCCAATGGAGCCTTGGCTGTGGGAGGGGAAGAGAGAGACAGAGACGAAGGAGAGGGGGAGGGGTGGAGAAGCAGATGGGCGCTTCTCCTGTGTGCCCAGGCTGGGAATCGAACCCAGGACTCCTGCACACCAGGCTGACACTCTACCACTGAGCCAACTGGCCAGGGCTTGCATGGATTTTTGAAGTAGTAAATAGTAACAGGAAAAACCAGAGCCTTACAAAAATGTTGATTTAAGATCCTGCATTTCCAATCTAAGATTTGAGTAATTGCAGTCAGGTGAATTGAGAATTCTATATATAGGATATGTGAACCAAAATACCGATACAAAATAATTTGGTGTTGATTAGAATTGAATAAGGACCAATGTGCAGCTGGGGTGGAGGCAGGTATGGCTGGCCTTTATTCTTCTTTATAATAACTCAAAGCTCTTCACAAATTGTGCTTCTATAAATCTTTGTTAATACATGAAAAATTTAACGAATAATAACTTGCATAGTTAATCTTTTAGCATGAGTTTCTGTTATTTTCATTTGAACTTAAATAATTTTTGCCAATCTGCCTTAAATGACACTTCAAGATACAGAAATAAGTGTCACTATACCTCCAGCAGGCAAGAATATTTCATGTGATCTCGGTGCCTTATGGAAATCCCACCACTTCAAATGGGAGAGATTTTAAAACATGATGTTATTACATGGTGTAGAGAATCCATCTGTGATGCTGGTGACCTATTGTCCCAATAACACTGTGCACTGCCAGCTTTTGGTAGTGAGATTGTGTGCATTTGGTACAAACACATATTTGCTGTTCTGGTGTGGGGTTAGATGATGCCTTTTGGGAATAGGAGTGTGAGTTTTATAATGAAGACCAGAATGTGTCTTTGACAATACCTTTCATTTCACATAGAAAATAGCTTCCTTTCATATAATATATTTCATGATTTACACTTCACAGTCTTGGCTATTGGTATGGTATGAATCATGAATTCTGAGTATAACTGGGACTTCAGTTGATAGGGAAAAAATGTGATTTCCATTTGATAGGGAAAAAATGTGATTTCCATTTTTGTGCACTCAGCGAGCAGATGGGGAATGCATCTGTTAATATAATCTTCTTAGCTTGAAGAGTTCTTGACCTGTCACTCAATTTTTGCCAAACATGTACACATTTTCCTGCTAGACACAATTTTTCTAAATGCAGGGGGTGCTAATTACACCAAGCCTCTCCCCCCTCCCATGAACACATATACATTTTTACAAGCTCTGATTCAGGTAATTAAATGGCCTTTCATTTAATCCTTTGTTATGGTGCATATTTATCATAGGATTCAGACAAGTTCAATCAAACTCCATAAGCAGACAAAACAAAAAAGATGATCGGTATAATTTCATCCTGTGTCGTTTGCTTCACAAAGCATTCAAAAGCAAGTGACAGTCTTTTTATCTGTCAGCTAAAATAATAATCATACTCAGCACTTGCAACCATTTTACCCAGATGACGATCTCAATCCCATTACCAACAAAAGTTGTGAATCTCTGCCCGCAGCTGGACAGACTAGAGTGTTGGGAGGTGACGTGGCTTATCCAAGATCACACAGGAATGGTACCAAGGGTTTTACTTTTGCAGGCGCATCTGATGCCCCCTAAATGATAATGAGAATTACAAGTCTAACATCACCATTACAAAGTGACCAGTTAGAGTCTTGAAAAGTGATTAGTCCAGTGGTTTCATTGAATTTCTGCAAGCCCAGACATTTGGACACGATTTTATTACTTGAGCTGTACTATAGTAATCCGTTATTTATCAAATAGATGCTTCACACATCAATTTTCCTGCTTCTTGTGATAAAGTTTGATCAGTATCCAAACTGCTGTCTGGCTAAGGAATCCTCACTGCTATTAGGCAGTCTTCCCTGGAATACCAACTGTTTAGGACAGTAAAGACTTAATGTATATAGGAATTACCTGTGGATTTTTTTTTTTTTTTTTACAGAGACAGAGAGAGAGAGTCAGAGAGAGGGATAGACAGGGGCAGACAGATAGGAACGGCGAGATGAGAAGCATCGATCATTAGTTTTTCGTTGCGCATTGCGACACCTTAGTTCTTCATTGATTGCTTTCTCATATGTGCCTTGACTGTGGGCCTTCAGCAGACCGAATAGCCCCTTGCTCAAGCCAGCGACCTTGGGTCCAAGCTGGTGAGCTTTTGCTCAAACCAGATGAGCCTGCGCTCAAGCTGGCGACCTCGAGGTCTCAAACCTGGGTCCTCGGCATCCCAGTCCAACGCTCTATCCACTGCACCACTGCCTGGTCAGGCTACCTGTGGATCTTGACACGAGGATATATTCAGATTAAGTAGGTGTGGGGTGGGGTCTGGGACTGTGCATTTCTAACATGCTCCCATTTGATGCCAATGTTGCTGGTGTGCACTCTACAGGGTCAGCTTATTAGTTCCTGTTCTTAGGGAGCTAGTCCCTTTGGTTAACTCCTCATGTTTTCTTTCAGTTAAGTGTTTAAAATTTAGTGTATTCAGCATTTTTCAATTCCTTTGTCCAGTCTAGAGTGGAATTTTCCCATCTGTTTTGATTTTCTTTCATTTATTTCAAAAATATTTTGTAGTTTTGTGTACAAATCTTATACTTCCTTGGTTAAATTTATTACTAAGTATTTTATTCTTTTTTTTTTTTTTCTTTTTTTTTTTTTTTTCTTTCCATTTTCCTGAAGCTGGAAACAGGGAGAGACAGTCAGACAGACTCCCGCATGCGCCCGACCGGGATCCACCCGGCACGCCCACCAGGGGCCACGCTCTGCCCACCAGGGGGCGATGCTCTGCCCATCCTGGGCGTCGCCATATTGCGACCAGAGCCACTCTAGCGCCTGAGGCAGAGGCCACAGAGCCATCCCCAGCGCCCGGGCCATCTTTGCTCCAATGGAGCCTTGGCTGCGGGAGGGGAAGAGAGAGACAGAGAGGAAAGCGCGGCGGAGGGGTGGAGAAGCAAATGGGCGCTTCTCCTGTGTGCCCTGGCCGTGAATCGAACCCGGGTCCTCCGCACGCTAGGCCGACGCTCTACCGCTGAGCCAACCGGCCAGGGCCAGTATTTTATTCTTTTTGATGCTATTGTAAATGGAATTGCTTTCTGAATTTCTCTTTCTTAAAGTTCATTGTTAATGTTTAGAAATACAACTAATTTTCTTCATTGATTTTGTATCCTGCAACTTTACTGAATTGAATCTTTGTTTTGTGTTTGGAGTCTCTGGGTTTATGGTGCTTGTGATTGTCAAAGCTGCTGTCTTTGTTCTTGGTGGCTCTTAGTATTTGAGGGTGTATCAAGACCCATCTTTGTCCATTGGGGTAGGATCTCAGCAAGTATGTCGATGTAAGTTGGGTCGAAGCTGGACCCTCAGGCAGCAGCTGGGAAATTATGCGGTCAAAACTATGAAGAAGAAACTGGAAGATGGGCATTTTGGTTTGTCCCCTCTGTGCTGAGCCTGGATATACAACCACAGGGGTGCTCTTCTATCCATTTAAAAACTGCTTCTTTTTTTGCTATAGTCCTGTGGAACCTGTAAACGTAAGCCCTTCCAGCTCTCAGAGCTAGATGTTTGGACAGCTCACCCCTCAGGTAGGAGCCTTAAAAATTGGGACCACTCTATACGTGGTCCATATCCTCCAGTCCTCTGGGAAAGCTGAGAGTTTAGGGGTTCCCTCCTGATTGTATGGCCATGTGCCAGGCAAGAGTTTACAGCAAGAATGTGTCTCAGCCTCTCCTGTCTGTTTCCTTATGGATATTTCTTCATTTGCCTGGTGGGTGGGTGTCACTCAGCTGGTTTCCGTATTCTTTCCAAGAGAACTGTTCTGGGCGTAGATGTGTACTCAGATTGCCCATCGAAGGAGGGAAACCAGGAGCTTCCTGTTGCCATCTTGGAGCATATGGTATCTATTTTATGCATTTTAATCCACTGTTTTTCTTATCCTTACCAAATCCGAGATTATCCCATGTTTGGCTAATGAGAGACTCTTCATTGAATTCTTTTGGCATCATCCTAGCTTTCCCTAAACATGATAGCTTTCTTGCTCTCTAGTATACTAAGGTGTTCCAGACATATCATGTATATTTCACACCTCAGAAGTGGAAACAGCCCCTTGTCTGAGAAACTCTGGTTTCTTCTAGTGGGAAATTATACTTGAAGATCATAATAGAGGCATAGAGATATTTACTGTTATTGGGCTGGTCATTGTTTTTACTCCTTTTATTGATGAAATAGCCTAGAGATGTATATGTGTATGATACTATGTAGGTTCATACTAATATTTCTAATTCCATTTCAGAACTACAGGGTTTTTACTTACCATTTTTATATTACTTTGTATCTCTATTCTAATACTGAATTTTGGTTATTGATGTACAGAGGATGATAGCATTAGGATAATACTCATTAGCTTTATCCCTCTTTACACACACACAACAATCTCAGTATACCCATACAAATACTACCCTTACAAATTATGATTATTAAAACAGTTAAACTTTTTTTGGCATATTCTATTCAAATTCTCTGTTCACACCCCCTTTTAATGGTTCTGCTATATTTACATTGTCAGGACATATGGCCTTTGACAAGTTATATTTTTGCCCCTTTAAGTTTCATTTAGAGACTGTACTATAAATGAGTATGTATTTAATTCTAATAAATTTGTTCTATAACAATATCTTTTAAGTCATCTTGGTTTTCTCAATCTTGTTTTCTAGTACATTCTTCAGGAAATGTATATATAGGAACAATATTTCCTAAGTTCTTTCATGTTGATAACAATTTGATAATGGCCGTTTTTGCTGGATATAAAATCCTTAGTTTACATTTTCTTTTCTTAAGACTCTTACATATTTTGTATGTTACTCCATCTCCTTCATCAAGTGTTGCTGTCTAAAAGTCTAATGATAGTCCAGAATTTTCCCTTGCAAGTCCTTTATAAATTTTTTTTGTTAGATATCTAAAGAATTTTCTTTCTTATTTTATAGCCCAGTAATTTCACTAGGGTGTGTAATTTCACTGTGTGGTTTTATTTATTTTTTTAAATTTCAGGATGGTTTTATTGAATTACTATTCTTAGAGTTTATTTGGTTTCCTAAGTTTGGCTTCTTCAGAGACTTGTATTTTTTGTGTGCTAGATCTTTTTTGTTTTTCTCCAATATTTGACATTTTCTAAAATCCTTTTGAAAAATATTTTTCTGCATTTAGATTAGATGCTTTAAATTTTCCTTAAAAATACCATCTATTTTGTCATTACTTGTATTGCTTCTAATTTAGTTAATTTCTACAATTATTTTTTATCACTTATCATTTTTTCTTGAGTTTTTCCTTGAAATTTGAATTGTATTACTTCATAAAATAGGAAGAAAAAGCTTTAAAAATATAAAAATTTAATTTTTTTTAAAGCACAACATCTGAAACATAGAAACATGTTATTATTCTCCTAGTATGTATGATCATTATTTTGACATTTATAGTATATCAATTTCTATAAGTTTAAAATAGCTCATGGTTGAAATATATTCATTATACACACTGGAATCTCATTATTATAAACATACCTATATATCTTTTATATCTTTAATTCTTTAAAAAGATCCATAAATATTTTACATGAAAACAAAGAATTAATTTTTATCACTTGGTTTTCTTTTATCCCTGGTTGTAAATTTTAATGACCCCTTTTTAACTACTGCAAAATAATATCCAAAAAACCTATCAGAAGGGTGGGTGCCTATTTGAATTAATACAGAGACCCATCTTTTCCTCTTCAAGCAATTTAGCAATGAATGCCCAGTGAGAGAGACTGATCCAGTAAGGTCTGTCTGAGAGCCATCATGGAACCATGGCACCTAAAGCTTGTTTCATGGCTCTAGAAAGAGTTTTCTTTTAACCAATGGCAGACGCTTTCCCCAAATCAAGCTTTTTTTGAAATTAGAATTTTAAAGAGAACACATTTCCCTAATAAGCTCTTTAATATAGAATACTTAAACAGAAACTCTTTCATCTTCAAGACTGAGGAGATTCAGTTTAGAGAGTAAGCTTGCAGATCTTCAAATGAAGTCAGCACAAGGCGATAGTAACAGTATATTATTACCAACGATCTGGATTGATAAAAGTAACATTAAAAAGTCAGCAAGTGACCAGTGCATCTGTCTTCCATGTCTCTCCCTAAGTCTTTATCATTTTGCTTTAAAGTGTGCTTTTCTTTCTTTCTTTCCTTTTTTTTTAAAAAAAGATTTGTGAATAGTAACATGTAGAATAGTAATCAGTGGGTGACATATATGGAAAAAGATATAGGAAATGTTTATTTAATTTTCCCTTGATTAAACATATAGTATATTGTATTAAGCTTTTTTGAAAAGTACTTTTAAAAATTATCCTATCCTAAAATTATCTGTCCGTAATTAAATCACCTTAAATTTAAATACAGGCCCTGGCTCAGTGGTAGAGCATTGGCCTGGAGTGTGGATGTCCTAGGTTTGATTCCTGGTCAGGCACACAGAAGTGCCCATCTGCTTCTCCACCCCTCCCCCCTCACCACTTCTCTCTCTCTCTCTCTCTCTCTCTCTCTCTCTCCTTCCCTCTATAGCCACAGTTTAATTGGAGAGAGTTGGCCTCAGGCGCTGAGGATGGCTCCATGGCCTCTGCCTCAGGAGCTAGGAAGAGCTCATTTGCTGAGCAACAGAACAATGCCCCAGATGGGCAGAGCATCACTCCCTGGTGGACTTGCTGGGTGGATTCCAGTGGCAGTGCAAGCGGGAGTCTGTTTCTGCCTCCCCTGAACAACAACAACAACACCAAAAATTTAAACACACACACAAACACACACACACAGTGAGGCAAAGGTAGGTTTACAGTTGTGAGTATATGAAACAGTTTATTCTTATATTATTATTTATTAATTATTGTATTATTTTTTATACAAACAACTATAAACCTACTTTTGCCCCATCTTGCACAATAATATTAAGCAGAGTTTGCTTAATTATTTATTTCAGAAGAATTCTTTTACCTATTACTTAGTGCAGTTGATTATTTCAAATTTTATACTGTCATGTGGTCATATTAGCACAAGAAGGAAACTGAACTAATTTTGTATTGATTTATGTATATTGTGTTTATTTCTAATCGTACACAAGTGAATGGAAAATGCCAATCATCATTTCTCGAGGTGTCTTAGTGTTTTCTCTTAAAAAGACAAAAAAAGAAATTCAAGCCTTCTCAAGATTATGTATATTTATTTTCCAGTCCTGAACATTGAGTTACTTGAGATATAGGACATTCAGTAAAGTTTGAATATTTTTAAAATAATTATAAGAGTTACCATTATTATTTTGAGGAAATTCACAGCAGTTGTGGAGATATAACCCGAGTTCTCAAGAACCTTGTGTTGTATTTGAGGAAGGAAAAAATGTGCACAAAGTAAATAATATAAGTGAATAAAATAAAAACATTATAAAACTATGAAAAAGCAAATACTGAATGGCAAGTTTAGCAAGCAAAGTGTCGAACTTCTGAGAAGGGACTGGGAAATAGGACTTTATCAGGGAAGAATTAAAAAAATTCATAGGAGGTTGCAGGTGGAATTAATACAAAAGGAATTAACGTCATATTAAAAGATATATAGTGTTCTCATTTTTAAGAAGGGGAAATTCATGTACCTGGGAGAGGATAAAAAAGAAAAATCCTCTGTAATCCCTTTCAACTCTAAGATCCTATTAAACAACAACAACAACCTTCTGTAGTTGTTGGATTGGATCAGTTATTGAACTTAATTTCCACAGTGATGAATAGAAAATGGCAGAACTGTATATTCTTTTTTCTTTTACACACACACACACACACACATACACACACACAACACATAGGTACAGACAACAGGGTGGCAATACCAGAGGGAAGGGGGGGGTGGAGATAGAGGGAAGAGGGCAAAGGGGAGGAAAATGGGATGGAAAGTGACTTTGCTTGGGGCCAAGAGTGTACAATGCAGTTTATAGATGTTATATTGAGTTGTAGATGTGCAACCTGTGTGGTTTGGCAAATCACGTAACCCCGATAATTTAAAAAATTAATTAATTCAAAAATATAAATATAATTGTGCAAACTGTTTAGGAGGTATGGGGGGGTAATACTTATGTTCATATTTTTAAAATAACCAGTTATTCTGAAACTAATAACTAATTAACGCCAAACTGACTAATTATTAACAATAAGCAATTAATAACTATTTGTTTAAATTGTATTTGAGTTTTCTATATTTGTTTAGGTACATTAGGAACTTATTTTTTTATTTCCCATTTGTGTCTCAAGAATAGATCCACTGCCTAACCAACGCTGCTCCTTGGAGGCTGAATCACATGGACTTTATCAACGGGTTCATTGGCTCTATGGTTTTGCCTGGATTTGGCTATTGCAGAACATCAACAAATCGGAGAGAGGGAGGAAAGAGAGGCCAGGTTATGTGTTCCTCTGATTGCTTCCCTGCAGGGTTGAGATGGGCAGAAGGTCACAGAAGGTCCCACCAAAAGATTACAACCTCTGTCAGGTAGCCTTCTCCACACAGCTTTCTCTGACTCAAGATTCTGTAACCTGGCCCTGGCCGGTTGGCTCAGCGGTAGAGCGTCGGCCTGGCATGCGGGGGACCCGGGTTCGATTCCCGGCCAGGGCACATAGGAGAAGCGTCCATTTGCTTCTCCACTCCTTCCCCTCCTTCCTCTCTGTCTCTCCCTTCCCCTCCCACAGCCAAGGCTCCATTGGAGCAAAAATGGCCCGGGCGCTGGGGATGGCTCCTTGGCCTCTGCCCCAGGCGCTAGAGTGGCTCTGGTCAGGGCAGAGCGATGCCCTGGAGGGGCAGATCATCGCCCCCTGGTGGGCAGAGCGTCGCCCCTGGTGGGCGTGCCGGGTGGATCCCGGTCGGGCGCATGTGGGAGTCTGTCTGACTGTCTCTCCCCGTTTCCAGCTTCAGAAAAATACAAAAAAAAGGAAAAAAAAAAAGATTCTGTAGCCTTTCTCTCTATTCTGGCCCCTTCTTCAAACGTAAGAGTTGCAGTGCACTTCTGTTGTTATTAGCCCTAGGGTGAGAGAAGCTCTTCCATCCTTTGTGGTTTCCTTCTTACACTATACTCCTTTAGTAAATACTCCTTTTATTCAACTCTGCTCACATTGTCCTTTTGGAATGTAGCATTGGTCTCTACTTAGGGTTTTATTGATATATCCATTTAATTTCTCTATTCAAATATGAGAAAAAAAACCTATAGATAAGAAATCATAAGCAAAGAAGACAGAAACAGCTAATCTCCAAAAGTTGTATGCATTTTAAATCCACACTTCACAGGATAAACTTTAAGTGGCATTTTTTTCTTCCTTTGAGAGATCCTCATTTTTTTCTTTATTATTAATTAATTATTTATCAGTAAACTCTCATGAGAGCTACAAATCTGCCCATGCATAGAGGCTAGTGAACTGGAAAATAGCCAAAGAGCATTCTACACATCGTACATTAGTTTGATATATTTGTTTAGAAACCTGTGTCCACAAACTATAGCATTTGACATCATTAATATATAGGTATTAAAATGGAAAAATAAATCAGAATGGTTTTCCCAGCAGTTAGATAGATTTTGTTTTTCTATGTCAAAAAGTGAAAGTATAGCCTCCGTTTATATTTTGCTTTTGAGAATTGATGGTCAAGATCAATGTATGATCATCATGAGGATAAAAAGAGACTATAGTCAGATCTTGAGAAGGTCTAGCAATTCTAATGTGTGTTTCAGTAGAACCAATTGTCAAGAAAAATATATAACAATAACACTAATTCAGAGGAGTAAGGAATAAACTTCACCATAAAGTATTATTTATGTTGATTTCCTTATGTAAATTGATAGAATTCTGGTATTGTATAGCCATTTAGAAAAGTAGTAAAACATTATTACTATTTCATTTTTTTTGAGTCAGGACGACTTCACTGATCTGATCTAGTGATACAAATATAAAACTTAATCTACCATCTTTCTCAAGTATAACCTAGACAACTGAGATTCTTACTCTCTGTTTTTGAGCAGAAGGCATTTCATTATCTATGTCTGTTTACTTGGATACTACATGATACATTTAATTGGGGATATCTTGGTGTACAGCTTTGAGCAAAGTGAAAGAGGAGACAGTTTCCCTGTTAAAATTTTTGGGTGCTGGTACATCTATTACTAGTGTTTGCCAGTTTCCAGTATTCTATTTCTTCTGGGGTCACAGAAGATTATACTTTTTCTTGCTTCTTGAAATTAATTATACCCATGGAAGTAGTTCTGTTAAAAAATTGCAAACAGAAACAATGGGTATACCTTTTGAGCCAAATGATTGCCTACGCTTCCCTTTTCAAATGGAACATAGCTAATTGGTACCATTGCAGGTGGTGGTGTCCCCTTATGCTGACCAGTGTTAGATATTTTGGTTGAATAAGAAATAAATTTTAAACAATGAGATTTGGAGTTTGTTACCTTAGTATAATTTACCCGATGACAACGCCTCTCTGACAATGTAGGACTCTTTAATGTTTCATAAAAATTCACTAGCCATTTCTGAGGAGGTTGAAAATGAGGAAAGAAAAGTTAAATGGTGTTTATGGTTACAAAATAAAGTTTGAAATTTGGCTTATAGTCTTAGTGACTATGTAAAATGATCATGTAAAGCCTTAGAAAAGTCTGAATATAAGGAGATGGCTGGAATAGCTATTTTTAAAAGACATGACTCTGATCAAATTACAAAATGTAATGCATACACAGTCATCTCTGTAAAACAGGTGCTTTTCTGTTGGTCTCAATAGCCACAAGAGCTTGGCCTCTAACACACTAGGGGCCAAGTTGATAGGATAGGTTTTTCATATCTCTTAAGTTAACAATGAGCTAATGTGTCATATGAAACAAAGGGCTTCAGATCACTCGAGACTGTCAACAAAGTAGTGGGTATCAAAAATAGAATAGGGAGCTTGCAAATTTTGGTTCTCATCACACAAATGTATAACTTACAATATTATGTTGCAAAGGGTAAGACTGAAATAACTATGAATTCTGGAGTTTGAGAAAATGTTTGATTTTGTCCCACAAAAAGAATCATGATATCTTTGCCATAAAGAAATCTATTTTTTTTTTTTTTTAGTTAAATCCGAGAAAGGATTATTCCCACAAAAGCAGTTTGAACACTGTGATTAAGCCAATTACTTAAACTAGAAAGAAAGCCACACGACTGACAAAGTGAAGGCAGTTGATGGATGTGATGGTTAATTTTATTTGTCAGTTTGTTAACCTGATTGGGCCATGGGGACTTGATTCTGGGATGGTGTTGGGGAAGCTATTTCTGGATGAGATTAACATTGGAATCAGTACACTGAGTAAAGCAGTCCCCTCCCTAATGGGGGTGGGCCTTATCCAATTACCTGAAGGCCTGAATAGAACAATCAGGCTGACAGAATCCCTCCTGTCTGATTGTTAAGTTGGGAGTCGTCTTCCGCTTTCTGATTCAGACTGGAAAACATCAACTCTTCTTTGACCTTGAGCCTACTAACTTCTTTTTTTTTTTTTAATTTTAAAAAATTTATTCATTTTTTAGAGAGGGAGGAGAGAGAGAGAGAGAGAAGGGTAGGAGAAACAGGAAGCATCAACTCCCATATGTGACTGGACCAGGCAAGCCAGGGGTTTTGAACTGGAGACCTCAGTGTTCCAGGTCAACACTTTATCCACTGCGCCACCACAGGTCAGGCAGAGCCTACTAACTTTTGAACTGGAACTTTACTAGTGACTCTCGTGGTTCTCAGACTTTTGTATTTGAACTGGAACTACACTATTGGCTCTCTTGAGTCTCCAGCTTGCCAAATGCAGATCTGGTAACTCCTCAGAATCTATAATTGTATGAGCCGATTCTTTGTACTTGAAGTAAACTGTAAGCAGTTACAAAAAAAAAAAAAAAAATCAAGAACTTTATGGGAATGTAAAGAAAGAACCTGAAATATGAAAGTGAACAAATTCCTGGTATGTAAAATGGGGCAAAACCAAGCAGTGATTCAGAGTACCACAAACCAAAAAGGAAGATAGGGATGTTACCGTATTTTCCCATGTATCAGATGCACCTTTTCCAAAACATTTGGGGGCTAAACACTGGGTGTATCTTATACAGTGGTTGTGGCATTTCAAATGCCACAGATGGAACTGAGGACGAGGCAATATATGAAGACAGTGATTTGTCATCAGACACAGATGAGGACAAGCTAATGGATGGGAGTTTTGACAGTGATGAGGAGTTGTATAAATCTTATGATGAATAAAACTTGAGTACAATAACTTTATGTAATACATTTTCCCCCCCAAATTTCAGGCCCCAAAATTAAGGTGCGTCTTATACATGGGAGCGTCTTATACATGGGGAAATCCAGTAGATCACGTTTGAAAGATGCCCAGTGCTTTCGCATGTCATCTGTACTATGCTAATGGTAAACAAATGTTCTACAACTGATTGTGGTGATGGCTATACAACCTCATGAATATCACAAAGCCTTCAAATAGTATACTTTGTATACAATTTGGATGAATTATATGACTTGTTAATTATGCCTCAATAAAGTTGTTTTTTAAAAAGGAGTTAGTAAGTACAATAGTATAAGCCAGACTTCCCTCTAAAAAATGTCAATATACATTGTTGTTTCTATAAAACTCACTTATTTTTTGGTTTGTTTGTATAGGCATGTTACATACATATTTCATTCTCCTAAATATATTTCAAACTCAAGGTAGATTAAAATGACCTAATAATAACTGGCTCTTTTATGTACATTCAAAATAAAATGCTAAAAAATGGCAATCAGAATATTCGAGCCAAAGTGCACCCTGATAAACCAGGCTCATTTAACAAGCTACCTGCATCCTCTCATTTCAAAAATAAAGATTTGGCTATGATTCTTTTTTCATTAAGCTTGGCAGATTTTTTTTTTCCTGCCTAGTTTTATCATCATTTTGCCATTTATATGTTTAGTGTAAAGTCAGGCAATGATAAGCATTGTTAAACTGGCATACTATGTCTCCTTGTCTTTAAATTTATAAATCTTACAGAATAAGCGTTCTTTACATTAATGCAATGACAGCACTACATCAAATTATTTAGCTCAAATAAAATGCATTGAAATCTGAACAGTTTGCTCTATCAATCTTTATTCTAATTTTGTATTGTGTTTTCAGTAGCAAAAGAAAAGTCATAGGTGAAAGTAGTCATTTTCATGATCTAATACATTTCTCTTAAGTCCATTCGTTTTCATTTTATTCCATAGGCACTGACTAATTCTCTCTATCCTATTGCTCTGCCCTGGGTACTGTTAGGTAGACGCAGGTGGGGGCCAGGGTGGGGAGGAGGGTCATCTTTTGTTGAACAGAAGAATAATTTTGTATGAGGAGGGAATGAGCTTTTGACCTCTTAGGGAGGGCATCACGCTCGGCGCTTTACATTGGGAATGAAGTTCTCATAACAATCCTCTAGTACTTTTTTAGATTTTATTTTTACTGTTTAATAGAGGAGAACTCTGAACTCAGGGGAAGGGTGAACACTTTGCTGAAGTCACAGAGTTAACTTTATGACTAGGGATGTAAACATCTGTCTCTCTCCAAAGCTTGTTTCTTTCCTTGATGTGTTTCGTGCCTTGTGCCTGCGGTGGCAAAGCCCGGCAGGTTCCCTTGGTCGGCTTTGCCATAGTGTCTTTCTGGGTCAGCCAGATTTCAGAAACGAGGAAACACTCTAACCCTTACCTACAAACCTTTTCAGAAATAGAGCATTTGACCTACACAGCCCATAACCCCTACAGTGATGTTTTGTTGTTACTTTTAAACAATTTCCTTAGAATGGCACTATTTTTTTTCCCCTCTGTTGTAAAGCAATGGCAATGTTTTCAGAAGTGTTCTCATGTTAGCAACTGCCCTACATTTTTAAAAATGTCTTTAACTGTTCTGTGAATGTAGGTTATTACCAATATTATTCCTTTTTTTGATTTTTGTTCTGTGTTTAACCAGCTGGTTTTGCAATCTCTATATCAGTGAACGTGTTCGTTACACCTTAGAGGTTTAGCAAATATCTAAATGGGGTCTCTGCAATGTTCTCAGTTTTGGTGAGTGCTCAACATACCTCATGGAAATTAGGGATTGGCCTTTTGGCCGCAGGGTTACTGTCATGCAGTAGTACATGTCACATTTATTACCATTTATTTTCTTGCTTACTCCTAAACAAAGACTAGAATAAACAAAGAAGAGAGCAATTAAATGATCACACATGGAAGCAGCTGAAAATAGGTGGACTGAAAAAACTAGGCTTGGATTTTTCCTCTACATAAACAACATTACTTTGTAGGAAAGTTGAGGAAAAAACAAGTAGGAGGTTTTAATAAGGAGACAGATTTTACAATTTGAAGCCAATTTGTGTTTTTATTCTGCCTGTCTTAGTGGGTTTTTATGCACTACCCAAAGGTTCAAGACTGTGTATAATAAAATTATGTGTAACAGATAAGATTTTTTTTTACTTAAGCTTCAACCGTGAAGAAATCAGATATTTCCTATAAAGAAAAAACTAATCCTTTTGAGAAGGAAAATTGGACCATTGATATTTTATCTTGCTCTTTTTATTTCAATATATGACAAGATAAAAAGATTGCCATCATCTCACTGGAAAAGCTATGTCGAATACAGAATCACACTGGGGAAAAATTTTATTTTTCAAGTGATTTGTTTTAACACATCTACCACTGGCTCACACTGTCAGAGGAAAATCAAATAGCACATAGAATTACAGCTGTAACTTGGAACAATGATCTCTCTTTCAAAAGGTGAAGATATAAACACATTTATTATTATTTTTTTCTAGAATAATTACTAACTTCAGTGTTTGAGTTAAGATTTTGGTCAATTAGTTCTTAACACCACTTAATGATCTTCTCAAATGAGAAGGAAAATAATTCAAATGGTATTATTAATGGTTGGTTTTAGTCGAGAACAGTATCTAAAATAAAATTGTTTAATAGAAGGTTAACGTCCAGTTCTCCAACAGGGTGTTTAGTTTGTTTAGTTTTGGGGGTTCATTTTTAACAAGAAGTTATTTGGGTGACCCAGTGTATGGCCACATCCTTGTGGTTTAAGAACTTTCAATCCAGTTAGTTTTTCTCACTTGGATAGTTCCTGTCTTGTTAGTCTGCCCTTTGGCCATCCGACTTCTCGGTAGCAACAATCTCACTGTCAGAGAGTACAGGCTCAGAAGAAGAGATGGCAGGAAAACACGAACCTTCACTAAATTGAAGAAATAAAAGTTTAAGGAAACTTGTACAAGTTTCAACTTCATAACAAGCTATACAGTTTTCCATTATTATAGATAATTGGAAACTGATTATAATGATATGCATTTCATTTCTCTGAAATCTCATTAATATCATTAATTGGTTCTCTTCTCTGCTAAGATCTCATCAGATGGTCTAAAACTTTAGTGCTAGAATGGAATTCTATTACAGTGTCTGTGCCTGCTCACATGTCTTTGTTCTAGGTCCAACCTGACGGTCATCAAGTATTCCTGTCTGAGGAGTCTGCCTAAGATCCTCTGCAGTTAGGCCTGAATGGAGAGTCCCTCAGGAACCACCTTTCCCTGCCTCATGGTGAGACAGTTTTGAGCTGTCCTAGTGTCGGTCTTTCAGTAGTCCTCAGCACAGCTAAGTGCTAGTTGCCCACAAAGTTAATTATCTCATCAACACATCCTAGCTTTATGCCTCCCTTTCTTTTCTGACTTATTTTTCTATTCCTTTATCTTGATTTCTGGATTGTTTCCCAAGTACACTAACTGCACCCAAATAATTGTCTAAAAACCTATTGTTTTTTTTTCTTTTCCAAATTTTATTTTATCTGGGAAGGGGGCATAAATTAAGACAGTAATTCAGAAATCACCTTCTCTATTTATACAAAATGTCCAGAAAATAGATATGTGGTTGCCTAGGGCTGGATGTGGGAACAAGGGTTAATTATAAATGAGTGTGAGATCTTGTGGAAGGGTTAAAAATATTTTAAAACTAATTTATGGTGTAGGTTGACTCACTCAATAAAGTTGCTAAAAATCATTGACTTGTACACTTGAAATGGTTGAATGTTACGTTTTTTAAAATATATGTCAATAAGGTTGTTTTAAAAATTACCTTATTTTACATGGATAGATGGTAAGATTCACAGAGGTAAATTGCTCAAAGTTGCACAGCAAATGTGTGTTGGAGAAAGGAACAAACTTTAAGGCCATTTGATTGTTCTGACTCATTGCTTTTAATTTATCTGTGGACTAATGACCTTGCTTTAACCCATTAAAAATGAAAGTAAATGAAAAAAGTGAAAAGCACCAATTAAATCTAATATCAATACATTTAATATGCTAATTATAACAATTACCACTTATTAAGTGCTGGCTTTATGCTAAATGATTTACCTAGATTATCTCCACAATGGACAACAGGTAGGCATAATTACTATTCTACACAGGGGGAAACAGCTTTAGAGAGGGTAAGTGAGTTATCCAAAGTTACATAATTCATATGAGGGTTAGTGAGAGTTCATCCATGGTGATCTGACAGCAGAGCGCATACTTGTAATTACTATATTATACTGTTTCGGCTGGTAACTAGGATTTAAACCTCTTCTTACCGCTACAGCATGACCAAAGACAGAGAGAGCTCCATACCTCACTGTTGAGCTTCTTTATCTGCTGCTTGGTCTCCTCTGCTTTGATGAAGAGAACAGCAGCTCCAATCTCTGGGTCTGGAAAGTGACACACACATACACACACAGAATGAGTCCTTTAGGAATCACCTCACATTTGAGAAGTGGCGCAATAGAAATAGGGAAGGAAGCCCGAGCGACTGCCTGTCAAGTTCCCTGATGTTTGTGCACTGTAGCTCCTGTCTCTCTGAAACTGGACAAACGTTGAATTCTCCGATGGCACATGATGTACTCTTTGGAACTAGGCACACATCGTGGTGGTGACTGTGACCACACAGACTGACTGTGAACATGGCAAATCTCTCCTTCATCTGAAAACAATCACCATCATGTTCCAAGATGTCACATTTTCTCTTCTTTGATAATTCTCTAAATATATATTACAGCCAGTGCCCAAGCCATTAAAAAAAGAGAAGATGTTCTTTTCTTCCTCTCTTTTTTTCTGAATATTGATTTCTGTGCCCGTGTGAGCACGTTCCTCCCACCTCTAGGTCAGGTGCTAATCTCCACTGCAGGTTTGCCGGCTCCTGTGTCGCTCTAAAAGATCATTTCTCCCATTGCCTGGTTCTCTCATCTCCACTTTTTCTCTACCTTAATCTTCCACATGCATTTATTTCTGTCAGGGACAAAAGTACAGATGAATCATTGCTAGCTGCAATATCTGTCTATCATGATATGATCACTCTAATATCCTAATTCTGGTCAATTATATGTAGAAAACTTGTTTGTGGGAGAAAAATTCATTCAAAACAAGCAGAAGTGGCAGAGTAGTAAGAACTTGGCAAAGATACTTGGCAAAGCTAATCTATTCACAATGAATGAATGATTAGAGACCATGTACAACCGGCTAGGCCTCCCCTAGAGGAGATAGCGATGAATAAATAAAATGTAATTGACCTTCACGAAGCTTAGAGTCTAGCAGGGAAAAGAGACAGTTGAAAAGTATTTATGCAATAGGCTTGGATTTCATACTAAAAGAAACAGGGAGCCTTTAAGGGTTTTAAGTATAGGAGTAGAATAATAAGTATAAATTTATGTTTTTAAAAATGTTCGCTCGATATGGAGAAAAGAGAACAGAGAAGAGGCTTTGGTAGGGATGCAGGCCCGGGATGGAAGTGGCAAGGAGGAGGGTGGGGGCAATAAAGATAGTTTAATAGCTGAGAGATATTTAGGAGATAGAGTTAAGAAAATGTGTTGCTTGAATGAATGAGTGTAGGGACAGATGATAGGAAAAGGGAGAAGAGGAAGCTAAGAGAGGGGTGGGACCAGAAAGCGGTAGATAGACACGGTAAGGCTCTGTGCACCATCTCCAGACCCAGATGAGTCAACAAAGAAAACTTCCAACTGGGTCGCACCACCAGCTTTCATAGCCAATACTCCCACCTGACTGTCACTATGATTTCTGTGCCCCTTGCCCTAAGCAGGGTAATATCAGCACATGTAAGTCAAAGGGATAAATTAATTGGAATTGCTGACTGACATCTGCACTCCTTGTCTCCCTGCCCCCCAATTCACTCCCCCCCCCCCCCCCCCCCGCCATCAGCTAGACTTACAGGACCCTCCCATTTCCCCAGGAGATGATAAGTGTTGAGAAAAAGGCTTGTTGATTGAGATGGAACACTGTTATTCTATCAATGAAGGCAGCCACAGAACTGTACATTTAAAAGTCCTTCTTAGGCTTGGCTTTGTCCATGGGGGGATTTATTAATTAGCAGGAGATCCTGACACAAGGATCTCAGAGTTGGGCGGGAAGGAGAGGAGAATGTTGGCAGGGGATTGTGGGCCTCACACCTAGTAGTTTGCTGGTAATTGTTATGGATAGTTTATGAGTATTTAATACTTCTTCACTGTTCTCTGTTTATTAACTTCAGGGGTGTCTTTATAATTTATTTGTCATTTCTGGCCTTTATCATGTTGGCAGAGTCCTTTCTATGGACAATGAATTCAAGAATGAAAAGAAGGGAGATTGGAGTCTGAGCTAGGTTTGGGGCTACTCTTACATTAATTCACCATCTTCAGGGGGGAGTGCTTCATATAGCTTTCAATCACCCCTAACATTTTACATAATTCTGAAGTTGTTTATGCTCTGAAAAAATTCAAGTATGTAATCTCTCACCAAATAAATTAGTTAAATATAGTCAGTGTTCTTACAGTACACAACCAAAACAGCATTACTTTGGGGTAGTGTTTCTATAGATGAGATTGAATTTGTAATAGAAAAACATGGTCACCCTCTGATGAACAGCAGAACTTTGAGTCTTCTAACATACCCGTCACCTGGGCTGATAAATGGCAAGGACATAGATAGTTACAGATGATATTTTAAAAACTTGGAGAGAACACAGATGCAAGTCAAATTATTCCATGGCATTGGTAAATTCTACCACATGGAGAATATTCTGAGAATGGGAAGGCAAAATAGTGCCTATGCCAAACATTAGAAGTTAAAAAAAAATATTGTGACTTGAGAGAAGGCTGAATATTCTTACCTCCAAGAGGAGGGGAGATCCTGGGTTCTGGCCTGATTCGTTCAGAGCCAAAATCAAAAGTCTGGCTTTCTTCATCTTTGTTTCCATCTTCAATTCCATCGACAATTCTGTTTAAAATAAAGAAAATTGATTAATTTCGAACTTACATTCATGTGTTCCAAAATTTCTACAAGACTTAAAAACACTGTGTTAAATTTCTAAATTCTAGATACTTAAGAGCTGTGCTATTCAATATGGTAGACAATCTTATGAGACTATTACCTGAAATGTGGCTAGTACACATTGAGATGTGCTGTAACTATCAAATACACATCGGATTTTGAAGATTTTAGTAAAAAAATATTATTTTATTAGTAATTTTTATATTTACATTTGAAATGATAATATATTTGGGGGCATATTGAGTTAAATAAAATATATTCAAATTAATTTTATATGGTTTTTATTTTACTTGAAAATACAGCTACTAGAAAATGTAAAATTATGTATGTGGCTCACACTTTTTGATCACATTGTATAAGGTCTACCGGAAAGTTCTGTCCGTTTCTATCACAACAAGTTTCGACACATAATCACATGTTTATTTGGTGCATGTGTGCCTCTCTATTTTTATCACTTAATGTATACATACTGACGTAGCAAATTAACTAAAACAAAGTTGATTCACATTAGTCTTATGTGTGAAGCCATAGTGTACCCATAGCTTCTGATAAAGTTCATTTACGCCACTGTAATTTTTACGAATTTCAACAAGGAAGAAATGCTACAGAAGCATGTCTGTCACATCCACCATATTCCCCGGACTTAGCACCCTCCGACTATCACTTGTTTTTGTCCTTACAAAATTTTTTGAAGGGCAAAAAATTCAAAAATGAAGAAGATATCAAACAAGCACTGGTTCAATTTTTCGCATCAAAAGATAAAACATTTTTCAAAAATGGGATATACAAATTGCCCTCACGCTGGCAAGAAATCATTAATAATAACGGCAATTATATTATTTAATAAAATTTATTGACGGTAAGAAAAATTTGTATTTTGTTTTATTCCAAAAATGAACAGAACTTTCCAGTAGACCTTATATTTTATTGGACAGTGATGTTATATAGAATCTTATTTATTCTCAGATTCCAAACCTTAGGCTACAGAAGTCTTCTTCTCTAAATATGTGTTATCTAAATTATGACTATCTAGAATTAAAATGCTTTAACCTAATGTGTATAGAATCACAAAAATAACTTTGATGACATCTTCACTCTGAACTTGGACAAAACTCTAAAGTGAAAATTAAAAAATTATATTTAAATTACTTTTAGGACTTAACTACTATTTTTTGCTTAACAATAACATCTAACCCCTCCTTATTTAAGAAAAAATCCAAGTTTATTGTAGAAAATTTAAACATAAAGGTAACAAAAATCAGAAAATGAAAATCACCTGTAATCTGTCACTTCTATTAGCATTTTAAAGTATGTCTTCAAATTCTTTTGTGTATATAAAAGAAAATGGATTATTTTTCTATTGTAGAATGAATTGTGTATAAATATTTAGTTTCCACCTCTGATACATTTCCTCCTACTTAAAATTTATTTTTCATTTTATTAAAGATTTAGAAAAAAAGAGTTAAGCAATTTCGACTTTATTACCTCCAATTGAATTGCTGAACATTTAAGGTCCACCTGTTTTACTAATTTTCCTTAATGTTCTCTCTAAATGGATAAATTGTGTTCTTTTTTTTTCTTTTTTTTATTCATTTTAGAGAGGAGAGAGAGAGCAAAGGGGTGGAGCAGGAAACATCAATGCCCATATGTGCCTTGAACAGGCAAGCCTGGGTTTTTTTGTTTTTTTTGTTTTGTATTTTTCTGAAGTTGGAAATGGGGAGGCAGTCAGACAGACTCCCGCATGAGCCTGACTGGGATCCACCTGGCATGCCCACCAGGGGGCGAAGCTCTGCCCATCTGGGGCGTTGCTCTGTCGCAACCAGAGCCGTTCTAGCACCTGAGGCAGAGGCCACAGAGCCGTCCTCAGTGCCCGGGCCAACTCTGCTACAATGGAGCCCTGGCTGCGGGAGGGGAAGAGAGAGACAGAGAGGAAGGAGAGGGGGAGGGGTGGAGAAGCAGATGGGTGCCTCTCCTGTGTGCCCTGGCTGGGAATTGAACCTGGGATTCCTGCACACCAGGCCGACGCTCTACCACTGAGCCAACCAGCCAGGGCTAAGCCTGGGGTTTGAACCAGCAACTTTGGCATTCCAGATCAACACTATTCACTGTGCTACCACAGGCCAATACAAATTGTGTTCTTCAAATCGATAATCAAATATATTATGTTAAGAAAGATCACTTACCTTACACTAGGAAAACAAAATTTGAATTCAGATTTCAGAACTTAATTTCTGGGATTTTTGGACAAAATAATTAACTTTCAAGTTTCACTTCTTACCTCTTTATAGTAGAGGTCATATGAACTACCTTATAGGATTCCTGAAAGGGCTAGATGCAATAATGAATGTGAAATCACCCAGTGGAGTACATGGATAATAGAAAGCATTCAATGTATTTTTCTTGTTTCTATTTATTATTCTGTAGTCATGTGATTTCTGCTATTGCTTTTATGTGCCATAGAATACTTTTGTTTTCTGAGTCAGAATTCTTCACCCTCCCAATTACCTTCAGTTGATCCTAAAGTGAATTTTTAAAGAAAATTAAAAATAGAGCAATGCATATTACCTACTGAAAAGGCCAGAAATAAAACTAAGCTTCAGTCATCTATCATGTTGAAGCAAATAGTATGGAACATAAAAAGTGACACTTCATTTTTTTCATAATTTCAACTGATTGCTCCATACACTTTTGATAAGATCAAGTATTAGAGGAATAACGGCTGTGGACTTTGTTTCAGCTCTTATTTTCATTTAAATTTATAAATGATAAAATTACAGTGTTGAAATATATGTTTATAAAAATAGAGCTAACTGGATGAGGGGGGCTGAGGAGGAATTTAATGAGTCCTTTTGAGACTCTGATTAAAACTGTTTATTATCATACTACACATATCTCTACACAGAGGCAAATGTTACCCACAAAATTCAGGGAAGCTGAAGAATCTGGGCTAGATCTGTGCAGTAAAAAGGCCCAGAAGGCTGAATAATTTATTAGCCAGGTACTGGTCTGAATAAAAGGCAGCCATTGTCACCTGGAAAAGAATTAGGTGATGTGAATTCTTACCTTGGACTGAGGTCTGGGGGTACAGCACTATTCAAAGTTGAAAGCTGCAATTTCAAGTTCTTCTCTTTCCTTTTATCATGGTTAGGGGGGTCAGTTTCCTGTTTGGTTTTGGGGGAATTTGAACTGGAGACTCTGATAGGTGAGTGAAATGGCACTGTTCCTGAGGCCAGCTGCTTCAAGCTTAAAGCTAGATAGCTTTTATTGCTTCCAACCTTCTTGCTCCGTGAAGAGGAGGATCCCCTTGTGTAGATGGGAGACAGGGAGGCTGTCTCCTCTTCTTCCCCCTCCTCCTCCTCTTCCTCATCTTCCGTAATGGATGGGAGTTTCTTGTTGATGCTGCCATTTCCCTTGGGCTCTGACTAAATCAGTGGATAATACAGATTAGTACGGATTGCAAGGACCTCTTGTGAGGTGTATCATTCATGCTGGAGGTCTTATCATAACAGAGTCCAATCTTTTAGAGACTTATTTCTCATCAAAACTGAAGACTAACAAGATTTTGCTGTTAGTTATTCAGGTGTTAAAAGTCTCCCCATTTCTGATCTTCCCCAGGTTGGTGTACCCTCTCTGCTTCCCGGTATTGGCTCACCAACCCTTCTTTTTGGTCTTTTAACCCCTTTTGGTAGGGAGCTGTGTGAAAGGTGTATTTTACCAAGTTGGCATCTAGCTTTTAATCAGCCTCCCATTTGTAATAGTATATAATGGCATGCTCTTAAGAATAAAGATCTTTTCAATTTTACTGGAAGCTCTTAGGTCTTGTTATTTTAAATTTAGAGAGTTTTCAGTAGATCTTTAAGTGGAGATCAACTAGCAAAGTTATAATATCATTAAGAATAAAAATCTTTCTTAGTTTAGATCACATAGTTGGAAGAAGACCAGCAGTGCCCTCAGCTACTCTGTTTCCTCTCCTTTTGTTCATGAATTGGTCAGAGGGAAATGGGAAAAAACCATTCAATCTGCTCCCCGTGAAGGTCCTTGGGAAAGGGAAGAGAAAGTCTTGCCAAGTCCCATCCTAGAGCCACTGGACTCTTAACTGGGGTGATTCAATCTTATAGGCTATGAAAAAGGAATGGTGGAGGGGCAGGGCAAAGAGGGCAGCAAAGACTAAGCTAGTGGTCCCCAACAGAGTCGCTGTGAGAATATATGTTTCTTGCTCTGCTCCAGACATGGAATCCCTGCTCCAAAAGCTCAGTTCATTTTCTGGTGCCTCAGTTTCTTTTGAAGATACAATCACTTATACTTGTCCATCAATAATTAATAAAAATGAGATAAACTGAAAAGACATATGAGTACTATTTAAATTTCATGACCTCTCGTTGTTATTCATTTCAACAAATACTTGATTCATTGACATATATGAATTTTACTATGTTATAATGATATATATATGATCTATACATATAATATATATATATATATCAAAAATAAATAAATTTAAACCTTAAAGGCAATAGCCCATTCAGTTTAGGTCCCAACTGCTAAGTGAAATGGTCAGTTTATTGATGAATTTTTGTTATTTTATTTGTAATGACTCAAAATTTCTTGAAAATATGGCATTATGAGACTCATGTTTCCAACTAGATATAATTATTTTAATTAATGATGAAGTCATAGTTATTTATTGGATTAGTCTTAGCTTTGCTTTTATTTGTTTGTTTTTTGTTTTTCACAGCATTAAAAAAATGCTGTGCTTTCAACAAAAGATTCACATGAATTGCAGGAGAATGTCTGTGTACTAGCTTTGTCAAATAGAAAATTTAGCTCACCCAGCTAAAGACACAAACAGGGCAAACTTATCAAAGGAATGGAAAACAATGAGTACATTCTCTAATTGGACTTCGGTTTACGTTTGCATTGGCAATTTAATTATTCCTTTGTTTCAAGAAGGCTCCATTGACTCTACTAGAATTGTCTGACTAATAACCTATAGCGTTTGATCTTCTACATATTTGTTTAAATTTCATTCTTCCATTTTGTCATAGAGCCTTGACACCTTCAAAAAGTTGCCTGGATACTGAGTCTTGTGATCAGGCAACTGACATTACTTATACCAAGAATTAATGATCCCACCTACCATCATTGCAGACAGGACCCAATGTTACTAGATTGTTAAACACCCAGCCTCACATCCAGTCTCTCTGCAGGAGTACCAGTTACTTTCTTCAGGCCATGTATCTAGAAACCCTTTTTGTATAGCTGGGTTCACCTGAGTATACACTGCTGTAAAGTTCAACTATAGATCTCTTTCATCTTTTCTGACCCACCCATCCCTTCATTTTTTCTAACAAATGTTTCCAAGAGGGCACTGAGGTTTTTATACCCATAGTCAAAAGAATCTCTACTTTCTTTCATGACGTTTTGCTGGGATAGTCATTTCAGATTCAAAAACAACTAGATTCAGTTGAACTGATTTTGACTGAAGGGAAAGCAGAGTAAAGTCCAGTGGTTGGATGCATGGACTTTGCACAGTCCCAGAAGTCCTAGGACTTCTACCTATAACCTGTGACTTATTACCTATGACTTCGGTCAAGTAATATAATTGTTTAAAGTCTTTGTTTCCTAACCTATAAATTGGTAATGGCATGAGAAAAAAAATCAGACACTAGATATTGAAAGTTAAATTCTTAGCAATATGCATTGCAAGTGCTTAATAAATGTGTGCCCTTGTGTTGATGATAATAATCATGAAGAAAATAGAAACAACATTTGCATCGGGGCAGGTGCTAGTACTGGTCACCTCTTTTGACATAGCTTTCCCTTTGCTCTTAGTTAACAGAACTCTTAGCAATGCATTGTGCCCAAAGACCACACTTTTCAGTTTCCCTTGCCACTGGTTTGGTTATGAGACTAAGTTTTGGGATGATAGCAGGTAAGTAAACAGTTTCTAGGGAACTTTTAGGAAGGCTTCTAGAAAGAGGGGAGCCTCTATCTGGCTCTTTCACATTTCTTTAATTTCTAGTCTGAAATATTGATGAAATGAATGGATCACCAGTGGCCATCTCAGAAGATGAGAAAATCTTAAAGAATGAGGCCATACATACTTTGAGGATAATGAGACCAAAAGAAGAAAGCTTGAGACCCTAACTAATGACACACTGTTAACAGTGCCCACCCCTGGCTTTATCCGGGCGAAGAAATAGATACCTATTGTCCTGAGACCCTGTTATTTTGGTGTTTTTAATCTTGCAAATGAACTTCAGTCTAAATTATACTGAAGGACTTTTTGTTTTTTGAAAGTTAAGGATGTATTCTTGGGATGAATGTTCATTTTTAGAGTGCTAGAAAGGAGTGAGAAATTCAAGTTGGAAAATCCAGAAGAAGGCTAAATGTCTCTTCATGAGAAAAGAATATAAGAAAGGTCTGAGAGAAAAAGGGGTGTAGGAGGGAGGAGAGGCAACCTATTGAGAAAAGTTAAACATAATGACTATTTGGCTCATTCCTGAGGAGGGATTTTACAGAGACGAGAGAAAAAAAAGACTAGTGCCTGAGAGAAACTTGGTTGAGCGCATTGAGGTGTTTTAAAATCTTTTCAGGAGTTTCTTAGTGGTATTAAAAGTGAACCCTGTTCTCTCCATCTTCAGTTAGTTATCAATGTCTTTTTAATGTGTTATGTGATTGGATGTGTTTGTGTGCCTTGTGTGTGTGTGTGTGTGCATGTGTAGTGAAAGTTGGGTTCTGCTTCAAAGATAAAAGGAGCTCTTTATAAGGGTGCTGTCATAGGATTATTATTATTGTTTACATTTTTTCAATTACAGTGTACATTCAACATTATTTTGTATTAGTTTCAGATGTACAGCATAGTGGTTAGAAAATCATATACTTTACGAGATGTTCCCCCTGATATTTTCAGTACCCAACTGGCACCATACATAATTATTACAAAATTGTTGACTCTGTTTCCTGTATGTTGACTTTCACATCCCTGTGACCATTTTGTAACTCCCAATCTGTACTTCTCAACCCCTTACCTTTTTCACCTGGTTCCCCCAATTCCCTCCCTTCTGGCAACCATCACTGTGTTCTCTGTATCTATGTTTCTATTTGATCTTAAAAATCTAGATAGTATATCTGACAAATCACTGTTCCTTGGAAAAGTTTTCTATGAAATGACAAGATTCTTAAAAAGTTGGGACTGTCTTAAGAGATCAAGTGAAACTACTTCCAAAATACCTATGAACCATAATTTTTACATTATGGATAATCATGTTGTACCATCAGTTGGGTGTTTACAAGAGAGAGATCTGGCTACTAATTTTAAACACAGTGGAAGTACCACTCAGATCAACACCTCAGGACTTTGTTTCTTTTGTCAGGTTTTGCTGATATTGTGCTTTTCAACGATAACAATAAAACCATTAAATAGAGAGATGAGTTTCATTAGTTCTCTCCTCCCCAAATCAAGAAAGTCAGTCACCATATCTCACATTGAGCAGTGTATTAGGGAAGGTCAAAAATAAATTAATAAAACCCTCAAGAGGATACAGATTTATTCGAAATCCTACAGATTTAATGTACATATTTTTCTTTTTGGCAAAAGCCATACCTGTGAGACTGTAGATTTGTTTGATAATCTTGATATCACCTGAAAGAACAAACAAACAAATAGAGGTTGTAATAATCATTTAAACCAGCGATTTTCAATCTTTTTCATCTCAAGGCACACATAAACTAATTACTAAAATTCTGTGGCACACCAAAAAATATATTTTTTGCCGATCTGACAAAAATGTAGATATAATTTTGATTAACTCACATCGTTGGCTATTGTTGTGTGGCTATTGTCATTTTTTAACTTGACAATCTAAGGGAAGAGAGGTCAGTGCCCCTGACAAAATAGCCAGGTATTGCACATTCTAAAAATTCTTAAATTCTTGCAACACACCAGTGTGCCCCTTGTGGCACAATGGTTGAAAATCGCTGATTTAAACTTTAGCAGATGGTTTGGGACTGGGTGAAATGTAGGAGGCAGGGGAAAGACATGGAAGTTCAGAGAGTGTGGGGGGTGACTGATCCACCTGTGTAGGCCACAGAAGAGAGAATATATCCCGAAAGATGCTGGAAACATCCCCTACCCTCTAGGACAGGGGTCGGGAACCTATGGCTCACGAGCCAGATGTGGCTCTTTTGATGGCTGCATCTGGCTCGCAGACAAATCTTTAATAAAAAATAATAACATTAAAAATATAAAACATTTTCATGTATTACAATCCATTCATTTCCTACCACTCATGTTCATGGGTGGCTGGAGCCAATCACAGCTGTCCTCTGGGACAACACCAAATTTTTATTGGATAATGCCTAACATACACAGGTCGTTGTATAGCTCTCATGGAATTACATTTTAAAATATGTGGTGTTCATGGCTCTCTCAGCCAAAAAGTTTCCCGAACCCTGCTAGGAGCTTGATTGACCAATGAATGTGAAAAAAAGAAGAAAAAAAAAAAAAAGAGGGAGCAGCAAATTGAATGCCTAGCATAGGACACCACACCTAGGAAATAATGATCAAAACAGTGAACATATTGGCTACATTTTCTATCTTGATACTCATTTATTATCTTTTGTTCTCCCTTTCCCTTATTCCACTTTATTGCCCTTTTGCTAAAATCTCTCATCTTTCAGGATTTTTTTCCCCCCTCTGGCTCTGTGAAAACAGAAATCCATGAAAACTTTTATTATTTAATATCATTTCTTTCTGTTTAACCACCTCCTGTTCTTGCTAGAATACAGATGGGAATTATATCTCCTTTCTGTCCCATTTGTTTTACCCCCTTTGATGTTCTTTGTGGACTAGGATTTGGTTCACTGGGAATCCTAATTCCTTATTTACTTGAATTTAAGATAAGATCTCACTGAATCCACTGCATTCCTATATATTAACAATAAAACTCCAGAAAAAGAAATGAAAAAAAAAAGATTTCTTTTGCAATTGCAACCAAAAGAATAAAATACATATGAATGAACTTAACAAAGGCTGTAAAGGACCTATATACTGAAAACTATTATACAAAGCATTATTAAAAGAGACTGAAAAGGACAGAATGAAATGAAAGATCATGTATGATAGAAATGTACATTTCAAACCTATATAGCCTGACCTGTGGTGGTGCAGTGGAAAAAGCATCAACTTGGAATGCTGAGGTCACTGGTTTGAAACCCTGGGCTTGCCTGGTCAAGGCACATATGGGAGTTGATGCTTCCTGTTCCTCCCCCCTTCTCTCCTTTCTCTCTCTCTCTCTCTCTCTCTGTCTCTCTCTACTCTCTAAAATGAATAAAAAAGGAAAATTATATATTTTTATTAACCAATGACATCCCAATAAATTAAATAAGAAGAAAGAAAAATAGATCCCATCGATTGTAAAAAGGAAAAACAATGTTGCCAATCACAGTGACATGCCATCAGTCATAGGACAGATCTTGATTTTAGCGATACTGAAGTGTGAAGACAAACGTGCAATGTGGAATCACATAAGCTTGGATCTCGCATGAAATCAAACTATGATATTATCTGTGGAGCAGTACCTTAAACAACTGAAGCTTCCATGATGTATAAAGAAGCTCTGGAAATTATGACTTATTCTGGAAACATGCCTCAGGTCTCAGCTATATTGTTTTTGTTTGCTCAAATATACTTCTTTTATTTAAAAATGGCAATAGATATACTATATATAAATTAACATAATTTTATCAACAAGAAAAAATATCAAAAAACAAAACAACCTTGCCTTCCAAAGTGATCTGCCTAGTAAGTCTGTCAGAATAGAAGAAACCAAGCGTGGGCAAGAACAGGTAGTATGTCTAGGCACAAGGTTATCATGAACAGAGGTAAGGCTTCTAACCTTATAGACTGAGAAAGAAACAGCTTCTCAGATGTGGGAAGTTGGTTTACAAAGTTTCCACATAGTTTTTTTTTCCCCCTCATTTTTTCTGTCCTCATCACCTAAATGACATTAGTACGCTATGAGTCTAGTGGGAACTGAAATGGATGACTCTTCCATTGAAAAAATACTGTGCATTAGCATGGAGAACCAGAAGAGAAAAAATAGTCTCTTGCTACACATACAAGCTGTTATAAATAAGCGAAAAGAATTCATGATCTTTCTTAAAAATTGTGTAAAGCAGACCTCAAAATGCTACTGTTGAGCTTGAATCACAAATAGAAATCAAACATACTAAAATTAATGATTTTAGACATAAAAAAACGCCCTTGTATTCTCTAATGTATTCTATTTTACTGAATGAAGACATTTCTGTAAGAGCTTTCATAGATTCATACCTGGCCTTGGCCATCCAACTCAGTTTTTTCCTTATGTTGTTAAATTCCTGAATGTTAATTTTCCTTCTATTAGGATTTTCATGAGTTCTTTTGATTGGGAAGGGAATTCTTTGATTTCTTTCATCTCTTTACCCCACCCATTAAAAGACCTCTGAATTCTGACAGATTACCAATAACATTTGGGGCCCAGGCTCTCACGGGATGCTTATGTCCCACCTCTGAAAAGAACCTGTTTGTTTTTTTTTACTAGTAGTGAGGCACTACCAATAAACTTTTCCTACTTTCAAGTTTACTGCAAGAGGCTGAAGTACCAAAAAGTTGACTACTTTGCAGCAGGAAAGAAGCAAATGGGAATGAAACCCAGCACATAAACCTAGGAATCCTAAACTGTAACTCACTGGGCCATTGGCCCAAGGTAGAGAGGAAATCAATTTCCATTGTTTATTTGCTCCACAGGTCGTGTAAGTCCCCACGTGAGTCCGCAAATGCCCTCTCAACTGTGAAATGTCGTAAGACGCTGAAGGGCTCTAGAAGGGATGTTATCTATAGCAATTGCTCAGTTGGGAAATGAGATGGGAATTGCAAGGCTGTTCTTTCTGGCTGATGCATGGTATCTTCTGCTTTGTTAATGATGCCACACTGACTAAGTCATAAAGCAGACTGAGGGAACATGTGTCCTCATTGAGAAAAAGGAGATTAGTGCATATTTTTATCTGTTCCCTGGACAGCAATGTCGCCAGTATTGGTGGCTGTTTGGGGTAGAGAGAATGTGAATGAAGGATACTCATTCAAATAACCACATAACTCATATCGTTAAAATGTCCACGCTTATAAACTCATACATCACTGGCATCTAATACAGGCAAATAGCAAATCAATAGGTCTCATTTTCATTTCTGATCTGCTTCTTCATCTTAAACACTCAAGTGAAGGTGCCAGTCAGTAGTGAAAGACACCAATGGCAGGTAGCAGATGGGACTGAAAACCTCTGGAGAAAGGCTAGCCTTTCAGGGAGCATTCATTTCCCACTAAACAAGTTAGATAGTTCACCACTATCTAGTCTCAAGAAGAGCTTTTTGAGTCTGGCCTGAAACCCTAAGTGGGTAATACAGTTTCTATTGTTTTCTCTGTTGATTATATAACTTAAGAACATAAATGAGATTTTTAATGAAAAAACTGATGATTTTGATATTTCCCAATTTCACACTGAGCCTTGAGGTCAAGACAAACTATTAAGATTTAGAAGAGAATTTACTTCCCCTAGGTAAATACTGTCACTTCTGATGTAGAAAGCACAAGTCAAGTAATCAAGTCTTGAATTTAATGTTTACTAATTGTTACAGCTGTAGAATCAGCTACTGAGCTATATTGTAGGAATCACCCCAAACATTCTTCGTCCATGTATATTAAAATAAAAGTTCTGTGTGCTGGGGGATGGGACCCATTTAAGAGGTAGTATAGTATGGTGGATAAGAACTTGGATTTTCCTGGTCCTGTCACTTATTAGCTATGTAACCTGGGAAGCGTGTTAACTGGGATAAGGTAGGTAATACTGAGATAACAAGTAATGTGTAAAATTTCCTTGGCTTAATACAAATAATTTTATTTCTTATTAATGTACTACTGTTTGATGTGTATCAAGCAATTCTCCTCTAAGCAGTGATTCAGGGGACACATACTTCTTCTATTTTGTGGTTCTGCCACCATGTGGTCTCAGGTTTGTCCTGGCATCATCCTGTTGGCAGCATGGGAAAGGGAGTGTGGGGAAGGTATATTGGCATGTGACCACCTTAGCTGAGAAGTGATTGTCACTTTTACTTATGTTTCATTGGCTGGAGCCAGTGTCACAGTTACTGTGCATCCAAATTCTGTGACTTTCTTTCTTTCTCTTAACAATGATGATAAGATCCAGAGTTATTTTGAGGATTGAATTAGATATATATGTGCAAACTGAACAAATCTTGAAGACTCAGTTGGCCACATCTGGCATTGTATCATGTTAAGAGGAATGCAGTATAGCAATTAAAAAACATTAAAATAATCTTTCTATGTGTAGCTTTCAAGAGCCTTGAAGGCAATACATTTAATAGCCTATAGTAAGACTTTTTAAAGCCCTAGTAGAATGTCAGCCTCGTGTGTGGATGTCCTAGGTTCGATTTCCCAGTCAGGGCATACAAGAGAGGCACCCATCTGCTTCTCCACCCCTCCCCTTCTCACTTCTCTCTCTCTCTCTCTCTCTTTCTCTCTCTTCCCCTCTGCAGCCATGGCTGAACTGGAGCAAGTTGGCCCCAGGCATTAGGATGGTTCCATGGCCTTTGCCTCAGGTACTAGGAAGAGCTCAGTTGCTGAGCAATGGAGCAACATCCCAGATGGGCAGAGCATCGTTCCCTAGTGGGCTTGCCTGGTGGATCCTGGTTGGGGTACATGCAGGAATCTGTCTCTGCCTCCCCCTCCCTCACTGAATAATAAAAAACAAAAGACTTTTTAAAAATTACCCCTCCTTTTTTATCCTGTTATCAGTAACAAAGTTACCTCTCTCTCAGTTTTCTCACTGAAACTCTCCCCATCCCTTCTGTTCACAACTTCTCTCTTCGTTCTGGCTGTAATGCTTGAATTCCTGCTAGAGGTGCCCACTAGATAGTGCCATGTCTTCCAGGCCTCTCTTGTCTCCAGAGAGCAAAAGCACTTGGAGCCTGCTGGGCAGTGTGTCCCATCACTTCAACTGAATTATCCAAATGGAATTCTCACATAGAATTGATAGTGAAAAAAACCCTCACATATTTGCATTTGTAAATTACTCTGCTCAATGTCTGGCATAAAGAGTAATTCATGTTAATAAGTGATATTTTATTATTTTGATATCTTGATTATGAAGAGAAGTTTTCTTTGAATTGGGTTAGTGAGAAACAAGGCATCATTAGCTAGGTCATGAATATCTAAACATTCATAAAAATGAGTCTGTACAAGTTGAAATTAAATATCTGTAGGACTCTTTAACGAAGAGGCCAAAAAGTTCTGATACACGAGTGTCTCCCTAACTGTTTCCCTAGCACACAAAAATCACAATTTTCTCAGTACAATATTAGGTGGGATACTTCTTATAACATCACAGTTTGACATTCTATTCTTTTCTTTCTTAACCTCTTTATCTGCTTCTCTTAAATAAAATAAGGCATTTTCAAATTGTCCGTGGGTATAAATATAACAAATAAGACATTGACAATATAGACAAATGTACTCCAGCACAATTTTAACTTCTTTTTCTGAATTCAAAGGCATGAAATTCAAGGTGTTGGGATGAAAAGAAAACCCAAGGGAGTCACCTAATCCTTATTTAAACACTTGAAATATACAAGATGACCTAGAGGGAAGAGAGGTTTATTTACTAATATGGGACTCATATCATTCTAGAAAGAAAACACACTCTCATGTGAAGTGAACTAACGAGAAGTCTCGTGGCAATGACATACAGTTTTAAGGGTTTCAGGCTTAAGGAGCAATGTACCAAATCAGTGGTTCGGGAGTTCCACAGGGCAATCATGCCGAAAGAATTTACACAGAGTAAACTCATTATATTGAGCTGGGATCCCATGCCCCTCAATGACCCGCTTCTGATCAGAGGACAATGGCTCCTGGGTAAACCTGGAAAATTAGCGACTCTGTAACTGTCAGGAAACACAATAGCTGGTTTCATAAGATTTTCAAGCTACACGCTGAGTACTTTGGTTTCAAGGCCGGCTGGCAAAGAAAGATGCTCTGTTTGGTGTGAGAAGTTTGTGCATCACAACTCCCGATGCCACTTTTAAAGTTAATGTGAAACGCCTAATTTGCAGCCCAGGAAGCCCATTGTCAATTATACACTGTAACAAAAACAGTTGGACAGCCCTCTACGTTGAAGACAGTGTTTGAACCAGCATAGCAAAATGAACTACTTTTCTTACTAGAACCACAGTGCCTCGCTTGCAACTGAGCCACTGGATATGAGACCTGAGGTAGGACCACAGTAGTGGGGTCATTGGCAGCTACCAAATGAATACATTTGATTAAATAAAACTTTGAAACTTGAGCATAAAGAATAATGTTCGTGCTTTTACCAAATACTCAACAATTTCTAGGTGAGGAAGAAAGTCTCACAGTTAGTTGATGTGAGACCACGCTACTTATGTTAGTTGTGTTATATTCAAAGGTGATATGTGGAATAATGTAAGGAAGATATTATTGGACTAATTATAGATTGACTAAAAACAAATCTTTGTGAATATTCACAATGGAATTTCAAGCCATTGATATTTAGGAAGAAATGTGTTTGATTTGGCATATTTGCTCTTATAGTGGTACTCTAGGAAGTTTCCAGAAAAAGAATGATCAGAGATAAAATATGTCTGATATATCTCATTTCCTTCTCTGAGTCTTTCTTTCTTTCTCTTTCTTTCTTTCTTTCTTTCTTTCTTTCTTTCTTTCTTTCTTTCTTTCTTTCTTTCTTTCTTTCTTTCTTTCTTTCTTTCCTCCCTTCCTCCCTCCCTCCCTCCTTCCCTCCCTCCCACCCTCCCTCCCTCCCTCTCTCCCTCCCAGTCTTCCACATACATGCCAACTGGGGTCTACCCAGCAATCCCCATGCTTGCAACAGAGCAATTTTTAGCACCTGAATGGAAAGCTCCACAAAGCCATCCTCAGTGTCCAGGCCGATGCACTCAAACCAGTCCAGCCATGGCTGCGGGACGGGAAGTGAGGGGTGAGGAGGGGAGGTGGAGAAGCAGATGGTTGCTTCCCCTGTGTGCTCTGTCTGGGAATCAAACCCAGAACATCCATACACCAGGCTGATGCTCTACTACTAAGCCAATTGGCCAGGGGCTTTGAGTTTCTTTCTTAATAATGTTTTCACCCAAAGCATACTTCTGGGGCCACAGAAAAGCATTCTCTATTTATTTATATAGTGTTTATTTTTTATTTGTTTTCTTACTTAAATTTATATTTTGCGCCTGACCTTTTATCATAGAATGAACTTTACCTTTAATCTTTAAAAATAAACACTGAGAAATTCAGGGAAGAGATTTGTGGGGAGAGATGAAGCAATGATCCCCTGCCTGAAATTATACCACATGGACAAGCCTTTACAGTTATCACATGGCAACCTGGTCACAAAGTGGTTATTCCCTAGTTTGGGGCAAATCACAGTGATATCCCCTGAAGAACTCCTCTTCATGAACATGTGGATAGTAAATAAGGTATATCCATTCAGATTGGGCATGACTTCTTATAGTGGGGTCATTCTGAATTTACAGAACTCACTCAGATTTGTACAGAGACATCGTTCTTTTAGTTATACACATGAAATGTATGTGCATACTTCTATTCAGGACAAACTTTTCAAATTTTTTCCATGATCACAAAATATGCATAAGTGACTCTGTTAGAAGAATGATGTTTTCATAACTATTTACACAAATTTGTGCAAACTAATTCTGGCCCTTCATGTTTCCAATTTACTGACTCGAATTTTGCTTGATAAGTTGTTTCTTTGGGGGCTGTAGGAAACTAGCAATATTGTATTCTTTGAAGGAATAATTCTGGCCTTAGTTGAACTGTGGAGGCACACCACCTTTTTGGTAATAAAGATCCTTTCAAAATAAGGCATGTGGAGTCTGACAGAAAAAGTCATGCTTTTCCCCTAAATTGCCATTCGAGCTTCAGGAGGTGTAACTTTTACTTAGCCCTGACTCTAAATCACTGATTGTCCTTCAGCCTCTCCTCTTCTTACTCTTCCCTTTATGTTGATTCAATCAGAATTTGCAAACAAACATTTACTTTTACTTGGGAAGTACCATCAAATGACTCAGTGGTAAATTCTTTAGAAAAATTAAAGAAATATTTTAAGGTATGAATACTTCCTGCTTATCAATGAATTTGATAGATTAATATTCTTATAGGCCAGGCTCTCATAAAATGATGGCACAGTCCTAGACACAATAAGTTGCATTCATTTGCCATTCTTTACCTTCGCCTTGAAATACTAAATGATTGACTCAAGTGAGTCAATTCTGCATTTCCTAAAGGACATAGTCTCAATCGAGGCAAAGGAAGAATGCAAAAAATAAAATAATATACACACAGAGCAAAACCACATAATTTAATTTAGTTTCACACCTTTTCTCGTGTTTCAACTAGAAGAAAAATAAATAACAGAAGGGTAATGCTAGAAGGGCCTGTGGCCCAGGCTGATTAATTGTTCACCGTTGGGTCCTCTTAGACACAGTGTGATGAGACTTCCCACACTGCGGGCCCTTAGACTGAATCATATGGCTTATTCTGGCTGATGAAATGTAAGCAAAGAGATCTATGCCATTTCTAGGTTTGGCTACTGAGACCATCCACATCATCTCTCTTACCTGAGGGGCTGCCCAGGTGCAAAGTACCTCAAGAAGGATTTAGAGTTCCGGAGCACTCTTATGCATAAGGGATGATGGAACCGTCAGTTAGAGCAGGGGTCCCCAAACTTTTTACACAGGGGGCCAGTTCACTGTCCCTCAGACCGTTGGAGGGCAGGACTATAAAAAACACTATGAAAAATCCTTATGCACACTGCACATATCTTATTTTAAAGTAAAAAAACAAAACGGGAAAAAATACAATATTTAAAATAAAGAACAAGTAAATTTAAATTAACAAACTGACCAGTATTTCAATGGGAACTTTAGGCCTGCTTTTGGCTAATGAGATGGTCAATGTCTGGTTCCATATTTGTCACTGCTAGTCATAACAAGTGATATGACAGCTTCTGGAGCTGTAACGCGTCTGTCCCGCGTCACCGGAAGTAGTACTGTACGTGAACGACACTGTGCTTTGCGGTGCCGCCACATACAGTACACTGACCACCAATGAAAGAAATGCCCCTTCTGGAAGTGTGGTGGGGGCCAGATAAATGGCCTCAGGGGACCGTAGTTTGGGGACTCCTGAGTTAGAGGAAGCCTGGATCCCTCAATCACTTCATAAAAAACTATCATCTGTCCACTGTCTGTATAATGTAATATGAAGAAGAACTCCTAAGTCTTTTATTCTACTTATTATATTAAGTCACTGCTTCTTGGGGGGGGGGGTTACAACATTTAGCTTGACCCAACGGTCAAGTTTCTTAGAGATCACCTAGGCTAGAGATGAGAAACTGGAGAGGACCATTGAAGGAAAGCAACTTGTTCCAAGTCATTCAACTTGTATATGTGGTGAGTCCGATACCCAGTGCTTGTTGCTCTTTTTGACAGAACCCTGTTTGTGTTTTTCCATGTCGAGTGCTAACGCTTTGTGCTATCAAGCTGGAAGGGTGACTAATAGCCTCAAAGAAATATGTTAACTTGTATAACCTAGAATATAAACATGTTTCCTTAGCACCAGGCAGACTTGGGACTGTTTCTGAATGCTAGCAAAATGCAGTGACACAGACTGGCACCATATGCTCTGCTTTTAAAGACCTTAATCTTCAGGGTAGGAAATGGAAGTGGGATTACCACATCACTAAAAGCCTAGCATCTTGCAGATGTTCATCATAGAATCTTCCTTAATCATTTTCCTCAATGACATGGAAACCAAATCCTTTAAATTCCAATTCATTGGACAGAAACGTGGCTCCCTGGGTCCCTCCACCTTTGTGGAATTGTCATTATTACTGCATGCTGGCTTTCCAATTCACAGGTTTTTTTTTGTTTTTTTTTTGTATTTTTCTGAAGTTGGAAACAGGAAGGCAGTCAGAGAGACTCCCACATGCGCCCGACTGGGATCCCCCCAGCATGCCCACCAGGGGGCGATGCTCTGCCCATCTGGGGCATTGCTCTGTTGCAACCAGAGCCATTCTAGCGCCTGAGGCAGAGGCCACAGAGCCGCCCTCAGCGCCTGGGCCAACTTTACTCCAATGGAGCCTCGGCTGCAGGAGGGGAAGAGAGAGACAAAGAGGAAGGAGAGGGGGAGGGGTGGAGAAGCAGATGGGCGCCTCTCCTGTGTGCCCTGGCCGGGAATCGAACCCTGGACTCCTGCACACCAGGCCAACGCTCTACCACTGAGCCAACCGGCCAGAGCCCAATTCACAATTTTGAGATAGTACTGCAGTTATCTCCCTAATTTGGCATTGTCTGTGCTTCAAATTTCTGACTACTTGGCTACTATTTTCTCCCGTCAAAGCCGCAGCTCTTTTGGTGTCCTAGAATGCTGGGTTTAAATGCTGAACAAGAAAGATGCCTCGAATCCAACTCAAGTGGAGGCCTCCAGACCTGCTGCCGAGCACAGTCTGTGCGGCGGTGGGAGCAGACTGTTTCCACCATATGTTACCCTCTCTGCTGTCTACACCCTTTTGGGGAGCTTTATGGGAAAAGCTCTATTAAAGATGTTTATCCTGGGAGTTTTGTAATTTGTTTTTAATTTTCACCAACTTAGCTCATTTACAACAGCTCGAATCATGCCGCCCACTGACTCCATACTGTAACAGTTGCGTCTGTGTTTGGGATGAGAGAGCTAACCGAAGAAATGCCCCACATGCCCAAGGATGACCTGTGAAACATCATTAGGCGAGCATAGCCCACACAGTGGAATATCTGCTGCTGTAAAATATTCAGGATTATTCTAACAAGTCCCAGAAGGTCAAATTTTTGAACAGAAAAAATAATAAAATGCAATTATATTTAATAATTTTGAATGTATCCACAGGTAAAGAATTTGCAGATTGTTTAAGCAATGTGAACAAAACTCTAAGTTCAAATACTGCTGCTTTCACTTATACACTCAACTCCTTTACATAACTGTATGTGTTTGTATGAGTGTGTATATACGTACTAGAAGTACTGAGAGTGCGTTTGCTGGCAAATGTGAAATATTCATATTCATATTCTAAAAATATTTTTTATTTCAATTAATAAGAATGTCTCCAATTTCTTCCAAGGCTGAAACTGAATCTGGAAAGAAATACTGTTCTGTACATTTGAAATGATAGTGGAGTGGAGATTTCACAAATTTACTCTCGAACATGGAGCAAAGGAAAGATGGAGGGCAGTGATGTGTATAGCAGATTGAAAAGCACATACTTGAATGGAATGAAATCCTCTCAGAGTTAGTCCACGACCATGGGGTTATTTAATCAATGGATGGATTTATGACCAAAAAAAAAAGCACTAATCCTGGGGAGAGGACACATTGAATGGCCAAGTTACAATAGTTCTGCTGTCTTACTTGTCATCCTGTTAATAAAATATATTTAGGCACTGTGGGTTTTTGATGAGACATGACAAGTAATAGCATTAAGGTTAAGAAGATTAAAGTCAATGTTATTCTGAAGATTCAGTCTAGCTTCCGCTCTAAATCAGAAAGCCTGAAGGAGCCTAACCCCCATTAGGGGAGTTATGTTCTGATTTGTGGCACACTGATTTCATGGACAAATATACTAGGATGGGATTCAGAATCAGAATCTGACTTGCTTTTATACTGTCTGATTCTGCCACTAATTCTGTAAGCTCAGGCAGTGCACTACTAAGATACCCAAGACAGCCCAGTTTATAAATCAAGAACACAGTCCAGGCTCTCAGGGATGATGCAAGGATTAGAATGTAAATTAAATGAGGTAATGTAAGCAAATTGCCTTGTTCATAATATAAAATATACTTAATAAGTGTTAGCATCCTTTTTTCATTCAGTAGATGTGCTACTATTTAGTTGACAAGAGAAATTAAAACTTCATGAAATACATTTTGATCTTTTGATTGAATCTTATTTAAAATATATGCTTGATATGGTTTATGGAAGATGTTATACAAACATGAAAGTCTATGTGCACAGGGAATATTCTATTTCATTTAGGTATATAATTCATTCAAGTTATGTAACTAACCAATGACTGGATTTTTCATTCTATGATTGAATAAATTTTCTTCTCCCCTCCCCCTAGGCCACTTTGTAATGAAAAGAAAAGCTGAATTTTATTTGATTGTACATATGGGTCCTTCTGGTTGTAAAGTTCTATTATTTTGTGAATATGGAAATGTATAACACAAGCGAATGAATTAAATTTCAGTAATTGGTCATCAGGCATGTACTTTCTGCCACCAATTTCACTAAAAAAAGATGGATAAAATAGTTATTGTTTTCAAGGAATTTATATGTATATAACTAAATTCTCCACTGTAATGTGGTTGAATTCTTATAGTTCTTTTTTTTCTTTTGAGAGAGAGAGAGAGAGAGAGAGAGACAGATAGGGACAGACAGACAGGAAAGGAGAGAGATAAGAAGCACCAATTCTTCCTTGCAGATCCTTATTTATTCATTGATTGCTTTCTCATATGTGCCTTGACTGGGGTCTACAGTAGAGCCAATGGTCCCTTGCTCAAGCTAGCGACCTTGGGCTTCAAGCCAGTGACCTTTTGGCTCAAGAGAGTGACCATGGGGTCATGTCTATGACCCCACACTCAAGCCAGCAACCCCACACTCAAGCTGGTGAGTCCATGTTCAAGCCAGATGAGCCCACACTCAAGCTGTAACCTTGGGGTTTTGAACCTGGGTCTTCTGCATCTCAGGCTGCTGCTCTATTCATTGCACCACTGCCTGGTCAGATTATAATTAATTTTTTTAAAAAACTTTTTCATTAAAGCTTAATATATAGGGGGAAAGTGCACAAATCAAAAGTATACAGCTTGATGAATTATCAAAAAGTTCTGTGGTTTATTTTTTCATTTATATATTTGGCATGTGAAGCTTATTTCCCCCTGGAAACATGCTCTATTCACCTATAATATAGTTGACATTCAGTGTTCATGGGATTAATGGGCAGAGCAAGAATTTATAGCTTTGTGTTGATGGATAAACTTACACAAAGTTTCAGCTGGGTTTTGCATAAGGTGTTTTGCAACTGAAATCACTCTTCCTGACTTCCCTTGCTTTCTTGCTGAGCGACTCGGCACTAATTTTTTTTTTTTAATTCTCAATCCTTAAGTAGTTTTATCTAGTACATGAACTTATCTTCACGTTGTTGTGGGAATCAAATAAATTAATGTTTCTAAAGTGCTCAGCATACAGTTTGGCTCATAGAAGCTACCATACCATCAGCAGCATCAACATCGTCTTCATTTCATAGAGCCTTTGTCACAAGGGCAGGGCTCGGTCACCACAGTCTAGAGGAGGTTTTGAAAGAAGTCAAGCTCTATGGTTCTCAGGCTTAAACAACCATCAGGAACGCAGTGTGGAATGGAGGATTCTGGGTTACCCCCCACGTAACAGGTTTTAAAGATTCCTGGTAGATGTAGCCCAGGTAGATTTTTATTCTCAAGGAATGCACATTAAGTTGAGCCCTGCCTATTTGTATGTATGCATGTGCATATGCAGACTTGACCCATCTTATACCAGGCTGAAGATTTGCTGTTCCCTGCAGGATGGAAACAACCAGGGAAATAGAAAAAGAGACTTTTTCTGTCTTGTTTATGAGGTGGCAAGTTGCCTTTTTCCTCTGATGTTCCCAACCCAGCTAACCTCCCTCTTCCCACAAAGAGCTTAAAAATCTAACTGCTCACTGCTCAACTTGCAAAAACACGCTGAAATACCCAGATGGCATAAAAATGTGGCCGATCTCTTTGCAGCGTATGCATCACGTTATTTGATGGGCAACAGGTTACACAGGAGAAAACCCAGAGAAGTTAAACCTGAGCCCATTGATGACGGTCTCGGGCTTTTTGTGTGTTCTCTATTCTGTGTGCTTTCATTCTGAATGGATATTTAAATGGGATTTGGTTTCTAAGAAATTGTTGCTGAGATACTTGGGGTCCTTACGAGGAATCTCCTCGGCCTCTAATGCTCTATTTGAGTTGGATTTCTGTTCCCCGGTCAGCATCCTCATTCTGAAACACTCCAAAACTTATCAGGCTTCTCAGGCTGCCCTTTTTGCTAATATCTCACTAGCTCTGTTCTAAAATAAGAATTTTAAAAAGTACCAATCTATAGTTTGAAAAAGGGGAAGAGTAGCTGCTTTCTTTTGTTTCATAACTTTTAGGCATATAAGCTTTTTGTCTTTCCCAGGCACGGGACCAAGCAGGAGAAACAGAAGTACAGGTTTAGAAAGGAAGGGAAAGATAGAGTCCAGTCCTCCATGAGGTCTTCTTCAAGGGGAAAAGAGATGGAGATGAGACTGCTGATAATGCACTAAGCATAGGCCATGCCTAGGAGGAGAAGAGGGCACGGTGTCATTTTGCTGCAATCAGAGGGAGTCAAACGTGTCAAGAAGTGTAAGATTATCAGCAATCTTCATTTACTCAACACAGTGAATGTAAATGCAACACTAGTCTCTGGGGACACTGATTGAAACACTAGCTCTTCTTTCAAGGCACTATGCCTGCCACAACTTCTGAAGCCACTGAAAGACACCAGTATTTCAGAACATGAAAACTACTGGGAAAATTTCAGTGCCTAAAAAAATACTGAATGCAAGTAAAATGTTCAGGTCATCTTTTACTGAGAAATCCCTACCAAAACTGGCACTGTCATAAGCACCATAAAACTCCATGGTATGTAAAACCATCCATCACAAGATATTTCAGGGAAGGATTTCTGCTTCTTAAGGGAGAGCATTTAAAAATACAAACTGACAAACACAACATCTGTTGGGCCATGGGATGGCCAAGAAAGTTGTCATGACAAAATGGCATGTGAGTCGTTCCTTCAGTACGCAATTTTCTAAGCACAGTGATTGCACAAACGCGCAGCATTAATTATACTCCCTTATTCCACAAGGGAGTGCCAGCAGGTTCACAGATATGCACAGGCTACTCTTGAGGAGTGAAGTATCTGGATTGTCAGATATGATTTTTAAAATTATTTGCATTTGGTAAATTATTTTAAAAAATGTTTCAGGCAGCAACCATTTTATTTTAGACTAAAATGGGACAAAATTTAAACCAAGTCCCTCCTTTGGAAATACCCCCCTTTTCAGGATAGTCTTGAATTAAATTGTAATGTAGTCACATAGGAGGCAAGAGATATTGGTAAATTACAGATTTCACTTGAAATATCTATTCAGGTTTGCTTTTTTCTAATGGAGGAAGCATGGAATAAAAACTGATGGATACAGAAAAGCTTAATGACACAAGAAATTGTCTAGTGCCAAGGGGTCCAAGTGGACACAATAGTGCATGAGAATATGATGCTTTTCCCAATGATTTTTGCACTCGAGATAGAGGCTGCATTCTAAAAATATAAAACTGAAAATAAACGTTCACCTTTGCCTAGTAAAGACACCGAGTCCAAGCCCAGATAGAAATATAAACTCACATTCAGATCCATGGAGGCTAATGATGATTAAGGAACTTGAGGAAGACTTGGCCAGACTTCATCACACAGTATACAGACTCTTTACCTTCCAGTTTGCTACTAAGGGCAACAGATCTATGTATTACATTTTGATGAAGTATTTTATAATCATAGATAAACAACTTGACTGGACCTTAGAGTTTACCATTTGTAAATTTATTTCACTCTAGAAGTTTGTAACCTCATGCCCCAGGCAATCAAAGTGAGGTAGATAATAATAGTTCAGACTGAGTTAATAATGGTTGTTGGTATTGATTCTTTACTTTCTGGGGGTATTAGTGTTGTAATCGTTCATCTACAATATTTCTACAAAAAAAAGTGTTAGATTAGGTTTGAAGATAGTTCCATTTTCATCTTAACACATCTTACTATATCAAACCACCTGGCATAATTACATATTGCAAAGATTTTTTCCTCCTATTATTCAGCTTAAATATTTCCTGTGGCATTTGAAAACCTCCTGTCCTGACAGGGGATGTGAAAAATAGCTGTTTTTCAATTTAGCTGTTCTTCAAATTCTACTATGGACATTTTCTTTGGCTTTGTTACTTCTAAGAAATATAATCCTAAATTCCCTTAATTTTTCATCTCAGACTCCATTGACTGGCTATATAGACTGCTTTCTTCAAGACTATTCATTTTCTCAAAATTTCATGTAAGTACGAAGTCCAAGTAAACTTCTTGACATTTATTAAAACATTGAATATATATTTAATATTGATTCTGCACGAGGAGTTGACTTAAGCACTGAGGATATAGAATAGAACAAGGCAAAGACTTTATAAAGTAGACACCCTGGTAGGAAAAACTGACCAAGAACAAGAAAATATACATATTAAAATAACTTCAGATTTTGCTATAAACTATGAAAAAATAAATGAGGTGTATGACAGAGGAATCTGGGAAAGGTAAGGACAGAGGAGTAGCATTGCAGAAAGAATGAATAGCAATGCAAAGGCCCAGAGGCATGAGAGGCAAGCAGAAGCCTGGCATGCGAAGGAAGGGAAAGCTGGCCCATTGGATGGAATATAATGCTGGACACAGGATGGCATTAGATGAGTTGGAAAGGCAGGGAGGGGTTGGATGCATAGGATCTTGAATGTTGTGGTAAGAAGTCTGGATTTTAACAGTTCAGGTGGATCCACTGAAATATTTTAAGCAACAGAATGACATAATCCAATTCATATTTTTGGAGTGATGGCTCCTTAGCCTTGAAGAAAGAAGGTGGTAAAGAAATAAGAACAGAGGCAGGGAGAACCATTATATCACTTCTTGTTTGTCAGGGTCAGAGAGATACGTTTCAACACCTACCATGTACGCATGTGCACACACACATTTTATTCCCATGGCTGGTGAGGGTAAGTGGACTCTTCAATTATTATAGAGCTTTATCATTCAATTGTTTATTTATATGTCTTAACTAATGCATATGACCATTCTGGAGCTTTGGCAATTAATTATGTTTATACATATTAGAGTGTCGGGACTCTGAAGTGTTTTATTATTAAACTACACTTTAAGCATGGTGCTTGGTATATATAAAGAGTGTGTGCTGTTGGTGAGGGGGACTGGGATATTATGATAAATGTTGAGGTTTTGAGCTGCTATGGGGTCAGCACCATAAACTCCTCGAGTACCATCAAATATGTCAAAAGTGAAGAAAAGCTGCTGAAAGTGGGTGGTCCTTAAGGACTCCCTTGTCTCTGCTTCAGGGAATCTTCTTTAAACTTTGGCATAACCTTTTGTGCTATGTTTGAAGATGGGAGTTTAAAGACCTTCACCTACAAGTCATTGACCCTAAAGAAACTGAGGGAAAAGTCCTCCTTATATTAAAGAGGTGGGGGGACTGAAGGAGGACAGTTTATTTTTTTATGCTGATTAAATTGTGTGACAACAATGGAAAACTGAGAAAGATGAGGAAGTCAACACACTTGAGACATAATGGGTTTCATCATTGAGAAACCCCTCAGTAAGGTAAAGCTGGAAAATGTATCATCTTTTTTTTCAACAACCATCGCCATTCATTGCTCCACAACCATAGCCCTACCACTAAGTCAGTGTCTACCATGTGCAAAGCAAGATGTTTATGTGTAGCCATATCAATATCTGATTTTCAGCATTACTCATTTTTTTTTGTATTTTTCTGAAGTTGGAAATGGGGAGGCAGTCAGACAGACTCCCGCATGTGCCTGACCGGGATCCACCCGGCATGCCCACCAGGGGGCGATGCTCTGCCCATCTGGGGCATTGCTCTGTTGCAACCAGAGCCATTCTAGCACCTGAGGCAGTCGCTATGGAGCCATCCTCAGTGCCTGGGCCAACTTTGCTCCAATGGAGCCTTGGCTGCAGGAGGGGAAGAGAGAGACAGAGAGGAAAGCGCGGCGGAGGGGTGGAGAAGCAAATGGGTGCTTCTCCTGTGTGCCCTGGCTGGGAATTGAACCTGGGACTCCTGCATGCCAGGCCAACACTCTACCACTGAGCAAACTGGCCAGGGCTAGCATTATTAATTTTTAAAAAATATTTTAGATATGCTTTGATCACTATTTGCTTATCACAAATTCAAAATTCTTATATTAAGACAAACTAAATTTCACAACCAACAACAGATGATTCTGTGCTAAAATCAATTTTATATGGTTTACCATAAGAAGCAGGGAAGCATATTTCTCATAAATTGCATAGAGAGAAACAGCTACATCATTATCTGCTATTCAGGAGACATAAAAAAGGGCAAATATAGAAAATACACTGGGTGTATAAAATGCATAATTAGCATAAAGTCAAAACAGTGCTAGCTAGACTTTTCACAAACTCAAAAAAATACTTTATGCATTTTAATTATTTTTCTTATGAAAACTGGATGACTTGTCATTCTAATGTTATGTAATTTATCACGGTTCTAGGAGTCATTGTCGTACTGCTATAAAATGCCTACTTCAGTTTTGATTATTTCTTAAAATTCTTTTTGGTATTTCTTTTTTTTCTTTACCCAGATGTTCTGGTAATTAATTCTGTATGTCACCTGATAGTGTTTAAGCTACTTGATGTGAAAGGTGACATCTAGAAGAAAGAATGAGAAAGACACAAGACAACCAAAGAGATAGCTAAGCTAATATGTATCAGAAATAATGGGGAGTTTGGGGATGAAAGGAGAGTGTAGAAGAGAGGAGAGAGGCCAGAGCAATTGTAAAGAGCTAAACAACATGGCCGAGCGGCCTCATGATTTTTAAGAGCAAGGACACATAGAAAAGAACATATAGAATGGGAAGACATAAAAAGTGTCTTCAAGAAGAAGAAACAACAAAACTAGTAGAAAGTGTTCAGGTTTTACAATGACAGACACTTGTGCTCATATGTTGTACCTGGCACATACACATTTCTGTGATCACAGATGTTATTAACCATTCTGCATTAGTGTTCTGTTCCATAATAATTGATTTACACCCCTCAAGTCATTTTAAGCCCTAAACAAGGTGCTCTAGACAGCCAGAGTGCCTAGCACAAATAGGCTCTCAATAAATCCTGATGCCTCCTTCGATGTTTGCTTTTGAATGTGTGGAGAGAAGCACACATTCAAAACTGGTCATCTTAAACTTCAGAATGGGATCCCATCTATGTCTTTGACTGTCGCTGGGTATCCTCAACCCAGATGAAATAATATATACAATTTGGATTTTTTTCTCAGCCTTTCAAAGTGGAGAATATTAACAACTGACAAAATGTCTGCACAACCTGGGTTAGTCAAAACAGTAGCGTCTTTCGTCCTTAGGAAAGCGATTGAGGATTGCAAAGATCTGGACGAAGCTCTAGACAGCAGGGCCAGGCTTCTGTTATTACAGAAGGCTGTGCACGCTCTGGCTTGCCTTTCAACAATCACAGCTATTAAATCATTTGTCTCTTTGACACATTTAATGGAGTCATGTTCACGATCAGCTTAATCACAGGATGTAGTAGAGTACATATTTTGACAGGAAAGCTGTTTGTATAAACTGAAACATGCCACAAATACATAATTTTAGAAAAAATTCATTATGCTTTGAATGTGGCAATCTTTGGCTTGAATCCTTTTATGCATATTTAGTCATTTTAAGATAGACTTTTGGTACTGGTTAACAAAAAGATTATTCTTAGGGAAAATTCATGTCGATCAAGTGGAGTAACGAACAATTACAAAAGCAGCAAACTCAGCCATATACTCTATCTGGAGGAATCACACATCTGTAGCTTAATATATCATTAAAATTGATTTTAGTTGTAAGCACATGAAAATAAACAAGAAAGCAACGGAGTTAAAGAGAACTCATTATACTTTTTAGAATGTTGATAACAAACTCCAGCTTTCACGAGTGGCTCATTATTTAATTGCTCAACTAGTGGCTAAATAGTCATACCTTACCTATTCAGAGACTTTACAGAGTGACATCATAACATGTGTCTTTACTGTCATCAGCGATCTCTAGGCCCCATGTTATTAGGTCTCATCATTAATTAGAAGTGATACTTACATCACTTTCATGACCTTCTCGAAGGTTGTATGTGAGGTCATGCTGAATGTCTTCCACAAATTTGTGAGCATATTCTGGGTAAAGGTCTAACACTTCAAAGAGTCCTTTGAGGATGATACACTGGAGATCACAGTAGGTTAAAGCCTTTACATCTGCATTGGTCTTGATCACTTGGTCCTTAATTGATAGATTTGCTCCAATTAAATCCCCTTTCCCTTGAAACAGTGGGGGGAAAAAAAGAGAGACATGTCACTTTAAAGAAAAACAAACTTTGGAATGGCAACTTTATATGTTCTTCATTTCTCTGAGATTATAGTGAAAAGAAGAGTGGTGTGGGATTTCTCACCCTCAGTATTGTTAAAATTTGGGGTGTGATATTTTTTTTGTTGGGGGGGGGTGTTCTGTATGTAGTAGGCTGTTTAGCAGCACCTCACATCCTCCATCCCCAGTGGTGACGACCTAAAATATATTCAGACATTGACAAATGTCCCCTGATGGGGAAAACTTTTCCTATTTGAGGTTACTGGTATCGAGGATGAAGGCTGAAGGGCCTGGAGTTAGAAATGTAGGTATAGGTGGGCTTCTGACAACTCCCTCCCCGGATATGGTAGATAACTTTAGACAAACTGTTTGACATTTTTGTCACAGTGGCTTTTACTGTTCAAGGGGAATAATAATAACTCGGATTTTTCTGAGAGTTAAAAGGCTCTATAATTCTGAGGCAAAATCATCAAGAGGTATATGAAGATTTTGATTCCAGCACTGGAAAGTAATAAGCATTCCCACCAGCTTTCTAACATACTAAGTTATCTCTAAGTGTGTCTACAAGGCAGGTGAGAGGAGAGGGAGGACCTTCCATCCCTCTGCTCAGAGCTGGGAGGCAAGACAACCATTGGACATTATGGACAATGAAACCAACTACATAGAAATGTAAGACACAGATCTTAGTTCTAGTGCTCTGGACAGTGTGAAAACTTCATTTTCTTCATCAAAAAGAAAGCTCCTCGGCCCTGGCCGGTTGGCTCAGTGATAGAGTGTCGGCCTGGTGTGCAGGAGTCCTGGGGTCGATTCTGGTCAGGGAACACAGGAGAAGCACCCATCTGCTTCTCCACACCTCCCCTCTCCTTCCTCTCTGTCTCTCTCTTCCCCTCCCTCAGCCGAGGCTCCATTGGAGCAAAGTTGGCCCGGGCGCTGAGGATGGCTCCATGGCCTCTGCCTCAGGTGCTAGAGTGGCTCTGGTTGCAACAGAGCAATGTCCCAGATGGGCAGAGCATCGCCCCCTCGTGGGCATGTTGGGTGGATCCCGGTCGGGCGCATGCGGGAGTCTGTCTGACTGCCTCCCTGTTTCCAACTTCAGAAAAAAACAAACAAACAAATAAAATAAAAAAAGATGTTTTTTAGACGTCAGAGTAATGGCGGAGTAGGAAGCGATACCGATAAATCTCCCCCAAAACTCAACAAGATCTTCAACCAGAAACAGAAAAACCTATACTTGGAGCTTCCAGATTCTTCGCAATACACCCAAAGGTATGATTGAGTGAAAAATTGGCTAAATATATAACCAAACCCCGAAGGAAATAGGGAGTAAGAAATGCTCCGCCTTCCTCACTAACCTAAACAGGGCGGCTCTCTCTGGTAACTGTGAATATAGAAACTGAGGCGGGCAAAGGGGGTGAATAGATCCAGGCCGCCGCAGCAAAAACGGCCGAACCAGGCTGTGGCTCAGAGATCCAAGCCGAGGAAAATCTGATCCTGTGGCAACCCGGGCAATACAAGCTAACACTCGCGCCAAACCCAAACAAAGAAAGACAAGCAGAGCGGCCATTTTACCCGGTCTCCTGGTCGGTGCGCAGTTAGTGGAAGAGAGATTTCTTCCTAAGCCGCGGAAGTGGGTGCCCGTGTTGCCCCACGGAGAGGCAGGGTCAGAGGCCTTTCTGTGGGCTGAGGGCAGAGTCTCTGGGCAGCCCCAGCGCCCTGGGAAAGCCACGCATGGGAGGGAGTGAGAACTACTTCCAACGGTGGAGATTTTCCGTGCTGGTGAGGGTTTTACTCAGAGGGAACCGCGGCCGGCCTCATATCCTGGTGTGCGCGCGCAGATAAGGAGTGAGCGATTCCTCCGAGTGCCTCGGCAGTGCGCGCCCGTGTTATCGCACAGAGGGGCAGAGTCAGGGGCCTTTGTGTGGGCCAAAGCGGAATCTCGGGGCGACCCAGCGCCTTGCAAAAGCCGCACACGGGGACGGAGCGAGACTCAATTACAACGCTGCAACTTTTCCCTGCGGTTGGGGGTTTCACTCAGAGCGTGAGACTGCTGGCCGGATATCCTGGTTGCAGACAGTGAGTGAGAGTTTCCTCCAAGCGCCCCGGAAGTGGGTGCCCGCTTGTGTTACCGGACCGAGTGGCAGAGCCAGTGGTCTTTGAGTGGGCGGAAAGCCCACCTGATTATGCTAGCAGCTCTGACTGACTGAGCCTTACCCAGAGCCCTGTGCTGAGTGGAAATAGAGTGGGGAGTTGCCAGCAATTTGAGCCTCTTACTATCCAGGCAGAGGCAGCAGCAACCCCATACCTGGACTATCAGGCTACTAATTGAGGAAGGAAAGACTAGGAGAAAGGCTCCAGGAACACGGACTCTCTCACTGTCGGAGCCTATAAATGCTAATGAGCCTCAACTCCCAACGAGAATAAAGCATAATACATGACATTGCCATAGAGACTTATCAACTGCAAACCTCTACCTGAGCGTGCCAAAGGGGCAGAACCCGGGGTACAGAGTCACCGACCAGGAAGAGGGAGAGAAAAGAAAAAGCAAGAAGATAACCTCTCAAAATCAAGAATAATCTGCAGACTTTATAACCTATCCCATTTTATTATATTTGTTCGTTTGTTTCTCTTATCTTCATTCTTGAGACTTTTTTTTCCTCCTCCAATTTGGCCGATTAACTCTCTACCGGTCTTACTCTCTCCTCTCCTTGAACTACACTACCCATAACTGTTACATCTCCCATTATCATTTCTCTTCTCTTCCTTTCTCTCTATGAGGGTTGCACTCCAAAACCCTTAACTCTTTCTCTCTCTCTCCTTTCTTTTTTCTTCTTTTAGTGGTTCCCTCTTTTTTTCTCTCTCTCTCTTTCTTTTCTCCCTCTATATTAGTTTCTTCCTTTCTCCTTTACATCTCCTCTCATTCAAACCTCAATAACAAACAAATTATCTTATCTGGGACTCAAACCTATGTTTGTGGCATTTTGGGGGGTTTTTACTTCACCTTTTTAACTCACTAGCAGTGCTCCCATCCCTGGCTCTCCATATTATCTAGTTCTTGTTCCACTAAATACAATAGCAAGTTTTTAATTTGTCCCCCCATTTTTCCATTTTTCTCTTATTCCTCTCATCATAACTCTTAGAAAACCAACACCTAAAAGCAAATCATTTTATTCTTGACCCAAATTTTTTCCTTATTTGCTTTTTGTGGGTCCATACGCTCTTTTTTTTTTCTTTTTTTCTTTTTTTTTTTTTTTTTTTCTTTTCCTTTTTTTTTTTTTTTTTTTTTCTTTTTTTTTTCTTTCTCTCTTTTTTGCCCCTTTATTACTTTTCCCCAATTCAGGCCCTCCATCACAGGCATTGTTTGTTATAACTCACAGTCCACCACAAGATTTTCTCAAGAAAGAGGGGAGAGGAGAGGAGAGGAAAAAAAGAGGGGGGGAATAATTTCCTTTTTTTAAAAATTTTTATTTTATTTTATTTTTCTTTATTTCATTATTAATTTTTTTAAAAAAAAACAACTCTTTTCGATTTGTTATTTTTTTATTTATTTTTTAACTTTTTATTCTTTATTAAATCTCATTAATACTATCAACAAAACAACCCTCAGATGCCATTAAGGAAGAGAAAATCGAATATCATGGATACAAAAGAAAGAGAGGTAACACAGCTAGATGAGGAAAAATCTATGGAGAAAAAATTTAATATATTGGAAACCTTGGAGCTAAATGACAGAGAATTCAAGATAGAAATCCTAAAAATCCTCCGAGATATACAAGAAAACACAGAAAGGCAATATAGGGAGCTCAGAAAACAACTCCATGAACACAAAGAATATATGTCCAAGGAAATTGAAACTATAAAAACAAATCAAACAGAGATGAAAAACTCAATTAACGAGCTGAAAAACGAAGTAACAAGCTTAGCTAATAGAACAGGTCAGATAGAAGAGAGGATTAGTGAAATAGAAGACAAGCAACTTGAGGCACAACAGAGAGAAGAAGAAAGAGACTCAAAAATTAAAAAAAATGAGATAGCCCTACAAGAATTATCTGACTCCATCAAAAAGAATAACATAAGAATAATAGGTATATCAGAGGGAGAAGAGAGAGAAAATGGAATGGAGAACATACTTAAACAAATAATTGATGAGAACTTCCCAAGCCTGTGGAAAGAACTAAAGCCTCAAGTTCAAGAAGCAAACAGAACTCCAAGTTTTCTTAACCCCAACAAACCTACTCCAAGGCATATCATAATGAAACTGACACAAACCAACAGCAAAGAAAAAATTCTCAAGGCAGCCAGGGAAAAGAAGAATACAACATATAAAGGAAGGCCCATTAGATTATCATCAGATTTCTCAGCAGAAACTCTACAAGCTAGAAGAGAGTGGACCCCAATATTTAAAGTCCTGAAAGAGAGGAACTTTCAGCCACGAATACTATACCCATCAAAGCTATCCTTCAAATACGAAGGAGAAATAAAAACATTCACAGATACAGAAAAGATGAGGGAATTTATCATCAGAAAACCCCCACTCCAGGAATTACTAAAGGGGGTTCTCCAATCAGATACAAAGAACAAAAAAAAAACAGAGCCACAAGTAAAAGCTCCAAGAAGAACACAATAAAACCAAATTTAAACTGTGACAACAACAAAAAAAAAAGAGGGGGAGAAGACGGAGATTAACAGTAGCAAAGGACGATGGAGTGCAAAAGTACTCACAAAATAGTTCGCTACAATGAACAGGGTAGGGACCCTTTTCATTACTCAAAGGTAACCACCATTGAAAAAACCACCACAGAAGCACATGAGATAAAAAAGATAGCAACAGAGGAAAGATGTATGGAATACAACCAAATAAAAACAAAAGATAGAAAAACGAAAGAGAAGGATCAAACAAGACACAAAACTAACATAAAGCAAGATATAAAATGGCAATAGGGAACTCACAAGTATCAATAATTACACTAAATGTAAATGGATTAAACTCACCAATAAAAAGGCACAGAGTAGCAGAATGGATTAAAAAAGAAAATCCAACTGTATGCTGCCTACAGGAAACTCATCTAAGTAACAAGGATAAAAACAAATTCAAAGTGAAAGGCTGGAAAACAATACTCCAAGCAAATAACATCCAAAAAAAAGCAGGTGTAGCAATACTCATATCGGATAATGCTGACTACAAGACAGGAAAAGTACTTAGAGACAAAAATGGCCATTTCATAATGGCTAAGGGGACACTGAATCAAGAAGACATAACAATTCTTAATATATATGCACCAAACCAAGGAGCACCAAAATATATAAGACAGCTACTTATTGATCTTAAAACAAAAACTGACAAAAATACAATCATACTTGGAGACCTCAATACACCGCTGACGGTTCTAGATCGGTCATCCAAACAGAGAATCAACAAAGACATAGTGGCCTTAAACAAAACACTAGAGCACCTGGATATGATAGACATCTACAGGACATTTCATCCCAAAGTGACTGAGTATACATTTTTCTCCAGTGTACATGGATCATTCTCAAGAATTGACCATATGTTGGGCCACAAAAACAATATCAGCAAATTCAGAAAAATTGAAGTTGTACCAAGCATATTTTCTGATCATAAAGCCTTGAAACTAGAATTCAACTGCAAAAAAGAGGAAAAAAATCCCACAAAAATGTGGAAACTAAACAACATACTTTTAAAAAATGAATGGGTCAAAGAAGAAATAAGTGCAGAGATCAAAAGATATATACAGACTAATGAAAATGACAATACGACATATCAGAATCTATGGGATGCAGCAAAAGCAGTGATAAGAGGGAAGTTCATATCACTTCAGGCATATATGAACAAACAAGAGAGAGCCCAAGTGAACCACTTAACTTCCCACCTTAAGGAACTAGAAAAAGAAGAACAAAGACAACCCAAAACCAGCCGAAGAAAGGAGATAATAAAAATCAGAGCAGAAATAAATGAATTAGAGAACAGAAAAACTATAGAAAAAATTAATAGAACAAGGAGCTGGTTCTTTGAAAAGATCAACAAAATTGACAAACCCTTGGCAAGACTTACCAAGGAAAAAAGAGAAAGAACTCATATAAACAAAATCCAAAATGAAAGAGGAGAAATCACCACGGACACCGTAGCTATACAAAGAATTATTGTAGAATACTATGAAAAACTTTATGCCACTAAATTCAACAACCTAGAAGAAATGGATAAATTCCTAGAACAATACAACCTTCCTAGACTGAGTCAAGAAGAAGCAGAAAGCCTAAACAGACCTATCAGTAGAGAAGAAATAGAAAAAACCATTAAAAACCTCCCCAAAAATAAAAGTCCAGGCCCTGACGGCTATACCAGCGAATTTTATCAAACATTCAAAGAAGACTTGGTTCCTATTCTACTCAAAGTCTTCCAAAAAATTGAAGAAGAAGCAATACTTCCAAACACATTTTATGAGGCCAACATAACCCTCATACCAAAACCAGGCAAGGATGGCACAAAAAAAGAAAACTACAGACCAATATCTCTAATGAATACAGATGCTAAAATACTAAACAAAATACTAGCAAATCGAATACAACAACATATTAAAAAAATAATACATCATGATCAAGTGGGATTCATCCCAGAATCTCAAGGATGGTTCAACATACGTAAAACGGTTAATGTAATACACCATATCAACAAAACAAAGAACAAAAACCACATGATCTTATCAATAGACGCAGAAAAGGCTTTCGATAAAATACAACACAATTTTATGTTTAAGACTCTCAACAAAATGGGTATAGAAGGAAAATATCTCAACATGATAAAGGCCATATATGATAAACCATCAGCTAACATCATATTAAATGGCACTAAACTGAAGGCTTTCCCCCTTAAATCAGGAACAAGACAGGGTTGTCCACTCTCTCCACTCTTATTTAATGTGGTACTAGAGGTTCTAGCCAGAGCAATCAGACAAGACAAAGAAATAAAAGGCATCCATATCGGAAAAGAAGAAGTAAAGGTATCACTTTTTGCAGATGATATGATCCTATACATCGAAAACCCCAAAGAATCCACAAAAAGATTACTAGAAACAATAAGCCAATACAGTAAGGTCGCAGGATACAAAATTAACATACAGAAGTCAATAGCCTTTCTATATGCCAACAATGAAACAACTGAGAAGGAACTCAAAAGAATAATCCCCTTCACGATTGCAACAAAAAAAATAAAATACTTAGGAATAAACATAACAAAGAATGTAAAGGACTTATATAATGAAAACTATAAACCATTGTTAAGGGAAATCGAAAAAGATATAATGAGATGGAAGAATATACCTTGTTCTTGGCTAGGAAGAATAAATATAATCAAGATGGCTATATTACCCAAAGCAATATACAAATTTAATGCAATTCCCATCAAAATTCCAATGACATTTTTTAAAGAAATAGAGCAAAAAATCATCAGATTTATATGGAACTATAAAAAACCCCGAATAGCCAAAGCAATCCTAAAGAAAAAGAATGAAGCTGGGGGCATAACAATACCTGACTTCAAACTCTATTATAGGGCCACGACAATCAAAACAGCATGGTATTGGCAGAAAAATAGACACTCAGACCAATGGAACAGAATAGAAAGTCCAGAAATAAAACCACATATATATAGTCAAATAATTTTTGATAAAGGGGCCAACAACACACAATGGAGAAAAGAAAGCCTCTTCAATAAATGGTGCTGGGAAAACTGGAAAGCCACATGCAAAAGAATGAAACTGGACTACAGTCTCTCCCCCTGTACAAAAATTAACTCAAAATGGATCAAAGATCTAAACATAAGACCTGAAACAATTAAGTACATAGAAGAAGACATAGGTACTCAACTCATGGACCTGGGTTTTAAAGAGCATTTTATGAATTTGACTCCAATGGCAAGAGAAGTGAAGGCAAAAATTAATGAATGGGACTACATCAGACTAAGAAGTTTTTGCTCAGCAAGGGAAACTGATAACAAAATAAACAGAAAGCCAACTAAATGGGAAATGATATTTTCAAACAACAGCTCAGATAAGGGCCTAATATCCAAAATATACAAAGAACTCATAAAACTCAACAACAAACAAACAAACAATCCAATAAAAAAATGGGAAGAGGATATGAATAGACACTTCTCACAGGAAGAAATACAAATGGCCAACAGATATATGAAAAGATGCTCATCTTCTTTAGCTATTAGAGAAATGCAAATCAAAACGGCAATGAGATACCACCTCACACCTGTTCGATTAGCTGTTATTAGCAAGTCAGGTAGTAGCAAATGTTGGAGAGGCTGTGGAGAAAAAGGAACCCTCATCCACTGTTGGTGGGAATGTAAAGTAGTACAACCATTATGGAAGAAAGTATGGTGGTTCCTCAAAAAACTGAAAATAGAACTACCTTATGACCCAGCAATCCCTCTACTGGGTATATATCCCCAAAACTCAGAAACATTGATACGTAAAGACACATGCAGCCCCATGTTTATTGCAGCATTGTTCACAGTGGCCAGGACATGGAAACAACCAAAAAGCCCATCAATAGATGACTGGATAAAGAAGATGTGGCACATATACACTATGGAATACTACTCAGCCATAAGAAATGATGACTTCGGAACATTTACAGCAAAATGGTGGGATCTTGATAACATGATACGAAGCGAAATAAGTAAATCAGAAAAAACCAGGAACTGTATTATTCCATACGTAGGTGGGACATAATAGTGAAACTAAGAGATATTGATAAGAGTGTGGTGGTTATGGGGGGGAGGGGGGAATGGGAGAGGGATAGGGGGTGGGAGGGGCACAAAGAAAACAAGATAGAAGGTGACAGAGGATAATCTGACTTTGGGTGGTGGGTATGCAACATAATTGAACGACAAGATAACCTGGACTTGTTATCTTTGAATATATGTATCCTGATTTATTGATGTCACCCCATTAAAAAAATAAAATTATAAAAAAAAAAAAAAAAAAAAAAAAGAAGCTCCCCTTTGTTCCACCATAGAAACAGAGGACCCAATGCAATATTTTCCAAGTTATCTGTGCTCTCCCCCCACCCACAACACTTGATATTTTGCCTGTAGTTTCTCAGCCTGTTAGTCTTAGGCTGGAATTCACCTGCCTGGTAGCTAACTGGTTTCCTTGAGTTTGTATTGAACACGTTATTTGAATCTTAACTTGATTTGAATCGATACCTCGATAATTACTTAGCAGGAAGGTGGTATGACCTAGATCACAGAGGATAGTGGCATTAAGTTCATGGCTGCAACTTAGGAGTTTCTACATCTTTGCTTTCTTCTCACCTAGCATCATGCCTAAGCTTTAGCTTTTATTTTTTTATGGTCACTCTGCTTCCATGAAAACAACAACCAGCAATTGACCAGCCAAAAATCACCAAGCAAATAATACCTTTGAAACATTATAGCACATACTGCTCCCATCTGTTCCCCATTCAATTAATTCTCTTAACTTTAAAATTTATATTTTTATTGTGTCCAGAAATTTTGGGAGCAAAGTCCTCAGAATATAGTAGGCTGCAATAAAAGTCTGTTTTACTGAATTTGCCAGTAAATAGAAACATACTAAATTACCCATTAATATCTAAGATATTAATAATATTTATAGCAGATCAAAAAAATTGAGCATTTAAAATTATTGAATAATATCTAGGTATTATCTTCAACTTAATATTGGATTTAAACCTTCAAATGCAGACTAGTTGGCAGAAGAAAAAAAAGACTAAAATCTCTATCAATAGACAGGAAGGGACTAAACAGCCACAGGGTGCTGAAGAATTTCAGGTTGATTCATTGTTGTCACCAATATTGCTAACCTTGGAAATCTTGTTTCTTGCATATTTTGTTAGAAATCTAAATTGCTGCTCAAAAACCCCATGCTGAGTACTGATGCAAGACGTAAATCAGCCAGGATGCTTTGAATACAGAAAAGTTCTGAATATATGAGGAAAATTTGTCATGATGCACCATCTTGCTATGATGAGCACTGTACATTTTCTTCTTCTTTTCTTTCTTTCTTTTTTTTTTTTTTCATTTTTCCGAAGCTGGAAACAGGGAGGCAGTCAGACAGACTCCCGCATGCACCCGACCAGGATCCACCCAGCATGCCCACCAGGGGGCGATGCTCTGCCCATCCGGGGCGTCGCTCTGCCGCTATCAGAGCCATTCTAGCGCCTGAGGCAGAGGCCACAGAGCCATCCTCAGCGCTCCTCAGCGCAGCGGGCAAACTTTTGCTCCAATGGAGCCTTGGCTGCGGGAGGGGAAGAGAGAGACAGAGAGGAAGGAGAGGGGGAGGGGTGGAGAAGCAGATGGGTGCTTCTCCTGTGTGCCCTGGCCGGGAATCGAACCCGGGACTCCTGTACGCCAGGCCTACGCTCTACCGCTGAGCCAACCAGCCAGGGCCGAGCACTGTACATTTTCTGTTAAGCAAACGATGTCTGGAGGAACTTGAAGGTTCTCATACTTTCACATCTTGAGCGGTCATATAATGACTCTTTCAGCCACCATGACCCCAGCTACAAAAACAGTACCAACAACTTGCCAAACTAGTCTCTCTAGGAAAAATTTTAGCTTATTTATTCACTCAATAAATATTTGGGAAGTACTGACCTGTGTGTGGGGCCTCAGGTTGAGCCCTGGCAAGCAGGCACTGGTAATTAACAATGTTGTTCTCACCCTCAATAATTTTAATTTCTAGTGGATTTCTTACTGTCTAGATTTAGGACCTAGATCTAAGTTTCTTAATTACTCTGGATTTCAGTATTCTTATTTCCAGAAGAAGAGAAAGATATCTATGGTCCATGACAGTCTGCCTATTTCAGACTTCCACTGTGGATGTTTGCTAATCAGTTATTCTTTTACTGGGAAGAAAACGTTGGTGAGATGCATTTGCAAACCATGTGGATTAGAGCAGTAACTTATGTTTAATTATAATTAGGCAGACTAATGCCATCTGTGAAGAGTACATTTATCAGAGCTCTGTTTTCTTTTTCCTTTTTTTCTTTAGAGAGAAAGACAGAAAAGGAGAGAGAGGAGAAGAAACAGATGAGAAGTATTAGTTCATAGTTGTTTCACTTTTTAATTGTTTATTGATTGCTTCTCATATGTGCCTTGACCAGCGGTGAAGAATAAGGGGTGCTCAGGCTGAGCCAGTGACCCCTTACTCAAGCCAGCAACTGTAGGCTTCAAACCAGCAACCTTCGAATCATATACAGTGTGTCCGTAAAGTCATGGTGCACTTTTGACCAGTCACAGGAAAGCAACAAAAGATGATGGAAATGTGAAATCTGCACCAAATAAAAGGAAAACCCTCCCAGTTTCTGTAAGATGATGTGGCAGCATGTGCGCATGTGCAGATGATGATGTAACACCGTGTATACAGTGGAGCAGCCCACGGCCATGCCAGTCAAGATGTGAATGGTACAGAGGAAAGTTCAGTGTGTTCTGTGGCTCGCTAAATTCAAATCCGTGATCAAAGTGCAACAAGAATATCAGTGCATTTATAACGAAGCGCCACCACATAGGAATAACATTACTCGGTGGGATAAGCAGTTGAAGGAAACCAGCATTTTGGTGGAGAAACTCGTTCTGGTAGGCCATCAGTCAGTGACAAGTCTGTAGATGCCATACGGCAGGGGTCCCCAAACTACGGCCTGCGGGCCGCATGTGACCCCCTGAGGCCATTTATCCAGCCCCAGCTGCACTTCTGGAAGGGGCACTTCTTTCATTGGTGGTCAGTGAGAGGAGCATAGTTCCCATTGAAATACTGGTCAGTTTGTTGATTTAAATTTACTTGTTCTTTATTTTAAATATTGTATTTGTCCCCGTTTTGTTTTTTTACTTTAAAATAAGATATGTGCAGTGTGCATAGGGATTTGTTCATAGTTTTTTTTATAGTACGGCCCTCCAACAGTCTGAGGGACAGTGAACTGGCCCCCTGTGTAAAAAGTTTGGGGACCCCTGCTATACGGGATAGCTTCCTAAGGAGCCCTAAAAATCTGTGCGTGAGCCCATATCAAACTGCACTGAATAGGTATGAAACTGGGAGAGTTTTCCTTTTATTTGGTGCAGATTTCACATTTCTATCGTCTTTTGTTACTTTCCTGTGACCAGTCAAAAGTGCACCATGACTTTATGGACACACTGTATTAATGATCCTGCACTCAAGCTGGTGACCCTGTGCTTAAGCTGGCATGCCCACATGCCATTTTTGAACTGGGGTCTTCAGCAAGCTGGGTCAATGCTCTATCCACTGCACCATTACCAGTCAGGCTGTTGTTTTCTTTAAAACAACAATGAAGAAATTGGAGGAAAAACAATTAATGGGACACGAAATGAAGGTATAAAAGGCAAACCAATTCTAGCCCTGTAACAAATCCCTGCCTCTATGTCAACTGCCTCCCAGACTTCAGATTAAGAAGTATCTTTGGGCCCTGGCTGGCTGGCTCAGTGGTAGAGCTACTGTAGGCCTGGCATGTGGAAGTCCCAAGTTTGATTCCCAGCCAGGGCACACAGGAGAAGTGCTCATCTGCTTTTCCACACTTCCCCCTCTCCTTCTTCTCTATCTCTCTCTACCCCTCCTGCAGCCGTGGCTTCATTGGAGCAAAAAGCTGGCCTGGGCGCTGAGGATGGCTATGCCTCAGGTGCTAGAATGGCTCCAGCAGAAACAGAGCAGTGCCCCAGATGGGCAGAGCATCGCTCCCTGGTGGGCATGCCGGGTGGATCCTGGTCGGGCACATGTGGGAGTCTGTCTGACTGCCTCCCCACTTCTAACTTCAAAAAAACACACAAAAAAATATATCTTTGTAGTCTGACCAAGTGGTGGCACAGTGGATAGAGCATTAGACTGGGACGCGGAGGACCCAGGTTCGAAGCCCCGAGGTTTCCAGCTTGAGTGTGGAATCATAGACATGACCCCATGCTTGCTGGCTTGAGCCCAAAGGTCACTGGCTTGAGCAAGGGGTCAATCACTCTGCTATAGTCCCCTGGTCAAGGCACATACAGGAAAGCAGTCAATGAACAACTAAGGTGCCACAATGAAGAATTGATGCTTCAAAAAAAAGGAAAGAAAAGAAATGTCTTTGTGTATTGATTGGACAGTGGAGTTGTTTGAGTAAGTTATGGCTTGACAGCTGTTTGGGATTCTTCTTCCCTACAACATTATATATTAAGTCGTCTTGTTGGCAGAATAAAGAAGTATTAAATATCTACAGATCAAATGTGAAGCCATGTGCATTAAGTTTGTGAAGTTTTATCTGCACTGGAAATAGCACAGAAATGATTATGCATTAAGACTAAACTCTCCCCTGGCCAACTGGCTCAGTGGTAGAGCGTTGGTCCAATGTGTGGAAGGCCTGGGTTTCACCCATCTACTTCTCCACCCTTTCCCCTCTCCTTTCCCTTTATCTCTCTCTTCCTCTCCTGCAAACAAGTCAATTCAGTATTGACTTGAATTGTCCCTATAAGACAATATTTCAAAGGGAAAGTAAAATAGTTCATCTCCATTGAAAGAATGTTAACCACAGAGAGAAAATATTGATAATTTATTATCTTTGTTTGCGTTTAGTCCCAATACCCCATACTTGTGTTTAGAATGGTCATGTGGCAATTTGCACTTATATCACTTTTGACAGAGACATGGTAGAAGCAAATATGTGAAAAAGTTAACCATGGAAATGACAGTTTATGGAGGAAATTGGGGCCAGAAGAAAAAGACAACAGATTAAAATTTTAGCTGTAAGTAGAATTTTTTTTAAATAAGAGAAGGTAATTGAATTATGTGTTATAAATGGTGGTTATTACATAGAAGCTATCAAATGTGTACTTATTGTGCCCTAATATTATGGATGGTGCCTTCATATTCCATTTCTAGAATTGTTGCTAGTTACCAAATTTAAAAATCTACCACAATCATGAAAAAATCCACATATATGTTTAGAAATGGTGCGTTATTTTTCCATATAACTGTGTGGCTCTGGAAAAATAAATATGTATAGGCCCTTTAAAAGCAGGCTATGTCAATAGGCAGGCTCTGAAACTTACAGTAGTACTAAGGAAATGCATGGAAAAGTATTCTATGACTAAAGTTAAGTGTTTGAAACAAATTTAGAAATAACTCACTTTTAATTTAGAATCACAGAATGATAGAATGATTGGCCTTTAACTTCACCAAGTTGAGAAGTAGGTAGAAAGAGTGTTAAGTTTTCTCTTAAAAAATACACTCATACTGAGCCTCTCTCTAATGCTGATAATAAACTGGCCAACCTGATGATAAACTCATTGAGTTGCTATTCCATGTCTGTTTATTAAGGAGTGAAACGTAGAGAGCTCAGTCAAAAATTAAACCAAAACTTGGAAAGGCAAGCCCTACCTTTCTTCTGCTAGGAGGAAAACTGAAGTCAGCATGAAGTAATAAAAGAACACATAGATATTTTACCATTCACTAGCCTCTGTCTTTCCACCTTTAACTGGGGAAATTACACTAACCAGAGAAGGTTGCAAGATTTAAATTGAATAACAGACATAAAACACTCAGCTCATATAGGGATGCAATAAGTATTAGTTTTCTTCTCTCTTCCAAACTATAATCTACTTTGAAGCTTACTGGCTTGATTGTAGAAATTGGAGATTCATAATGATTATACAGAATAACAGGCATGGTTTAGAGGTAGAAAAACAAAACATAATGATTTTTATGAGAGTTTATTCCTTTTTTTTTTTTTTTTTTTTGGTGGCAGAGAGACAGACTCCTGCATGCACCTGACTGGGATCCACCCAACAAGCTGTCTGGGGCGTTGCTCCATTACAACTGGAGCCATTCTAGTGCCTGAGGCGGAGGCCATGGAGCCATCCTTAGCGCCCAAGCCAACTTTGCTCCAATGGAGCCTTGTTTGCGGGAGGGGAAGGAGAGATAAAGAGAAAAGAGAAGGGAAAGGGTGGAGAAGCAGATGGGTGCTTCTGCTGTGTGCCCTGGTTGGGCATGGAACCCAGGCCTTCCACACATTGGGCTGACGCTCCACCACTGAGCCAGTTGACCAGGGGAGAGTTTAGTCTTAATGCATAATCATTTTTGTGCTATTTCTAGTGCAGATAAAACTTCACGATCATGTTCTTCTCTGAGTTGATTCTTCACAAAAAAATATATCAATGATCTCTTCAAGCTGACAAGCTATTTTACCAATAGGCAGTTTACATCATAATTAATAATCTGGATTCAGGAGCCAGACAGAATTGTATTATTTTTCTTATCACAGTAGTCCCTCCTTATCTGAGGTTTTGCTTTCAGTAGTTTCAGTTATCTGTGGTCCACTGTGGCCCAAAGAAATTAAATGGAAAACTCCAGATATAAACAATTCATAAGCTTTAAATTGTGTACTGGTCTGAGTAGTGTGATGAACTCTCATTCTATCACACCCCAGATGTGAACCATCCCTCTGTCCAGCGCATCCACATGGTATATGCTGCCTACACGTTAGTCACCTTGTAGCCATCTCAATTAGCAGATGGACTGTCATGGTTTTACAGTGTTTGTGTTCAAATAACCCTTATTTTACCTAATAATGCCCCAAAGTGGAAGAGTGGTGATGCTGGCAAGTTGGATATGCCAAAGGTAAGCTGTAAAGTGAAAAGGTGAAATTCTCGACTTAATAAGAAAGGAAAAAGAGAAATCATATGCTGAGGTTGCTAAAACCTATGGTAAGAGGAAATCTTTTGTCCATGAAACTGTAAAGAAGGAAAAAAAAATTGTGCTAGTTTTGCTGTCATACTTCAAACTGCAAACGTTATGGCCACAGTGCATGACAAGTGCTTAATTAAAATGGAAAGGGCATTAAATTTGTAAGCGGAAGACATGAACAAAAAAATATATATTTATAGGCATCCACTGGGGGGCTTGAAACATCATATTCCCTTCAGATAAGAAAGGCTACTACTATGTGTGATACTAAGATACTATTAATTCATTTGTAAAATGAGAATAATAGTTAAACAGCTGAATTTTTAAACAAGAATCAAATAATGTGTTGGATATTATATTTAGCACAATGTAAACTCAATATGTGGCATAACAATACTAATGTTTAACAAAATATTGTAGTTGTCAAATCTAACCCGTCTGAAGAAGAATCCTGAGTCTACCTGTGCAGCCATAATTATCCTAATCTATAAGGATAGATTTCATCTCTCCCATTTCTTCTCTTTAACTTATGCTCCAGAGTAAAATTTTATGGCGCTCCAACTCCGACCTACCAAGAATAGCCAGTACCATGCTGTCTTTGAGAACTTCCATGGACCCCGAGCAGACAAAGTAGATGGCTTGCAAAGCATCTCCTTGTCGCAGCAGATACTCCCCCGGAGCACAGAAGGAGGTTTTAATGTGTAGGGACAGAGATCTGAGGCAGCCCCGGCTGGCACACTCAAAGAGGGACAACTGTAAGATTTCCTTGTTCAAGTGCATAGTGATGTCAGAACGCAGCTCATCCGGGAAGTCTTTCAGAAGCTGTCAATAAAAGAGGAAAGTGGAAATCAAATTGGGGCCAGTCTTCTCTAATTTGTTTACTTTGCAATACCACAGGGATGTTCCTCCCAATTTTTGACTAACCAGAGTACAGAAGAGGAAATATCTGAATGTTTAGTCCTGAAAAGATTTTTCAATGACTTGACCCCAGGTATATGTTACTGAATAATAAGCTGATTTGATGTCTGGAGAAATTGAATACATTAATAAAAGATGCTAGAATGAAATATAATCCTCATGTGACTTGCTTCTCAGAAAGACTCAACTCAGTGCAAAAGATATGGAATGTGGACCCTCAGTGTTTTCTCCAGTGTCACAATTAAATGAAGAGAGGAGAAACCAAATAATCATATGAGAGATGTTGGTTACTGGTTTGGATGGGGAGTTGATGGAATGATTGCTTGATTTATATGATTTTCCCCCTACATTGGTGGTCTAGGGCAGTGGTCCCCAACCTTTTTTGGGCCATGAACCGGTTTAATGTCAGAAAATATTTTCACGGACCAGCCTTTAGGGTGGGACGGATAAATGTATCACGTGACCGAGACAAGCGTCAAGAGTGAGTCTTGACGGATGTAACAGAGGGAATCTGGTCATTTTTAAAAAATAAAACATTGTTCAGACTTAAATATAAATAAAACAAATAATGTAAGTTATTTATTCTTTCTCTGTGGACTGGTACCAAATGGCCCACAGACCACTACCGGTCTGCGGCCCGGGGGTTGAGGACCACTAGTCTAGGGTGTTTCTGGAAGTTCACAGCTAACACCTTTGCTGGAAAACATTCTTTTTTACTTTGTCGGTTTTAAATGCAAACTTTCACTTGATTAATCTAATACAAGGTGGAGTAAAAGCAGGTTTCCAGTTGTGAGTCCTGTGAGAAACACAGAGTTTTTTCTTATATTATTATAATTTATTAATTGTTGTATTATTTTCCATGTGAAAAACTGTACACCTGCTTTTGTCCCCACCTTGTATCCCAAGATTACACCACTCAACTGCCATTAGAATTGGTTCCTTCCCAAGCAGGTTAGAAAAGAATGACAATAAGTCCACCTGACTGGCCAAAGTAGCAGGCTACTGTAAATCATTGGTCAATCCCAAGGGGCATCACAGAAACACAAGCCAAGGCAAATGGAAGATGAACTGGGTTTGTAGAGGGTTTAAAAAATAAAGAGATAAAGAAGTTGGCAGGTGTGTTCTTCATTTCTAAGACCTACATAAGAACACCTCCCTTTTTACCTTAGACTATGTGCTTTCTGCCTGAAAATGTCAACATGAAAAATGAACCTTACCTCATTTGAATCTATTCCATTGTTGACGGACCAGGTTGTTTGGAAATATTCGAGCATCCTCTGCTTGAGCGGCTGGGGCAGGTGATGGACACGTATGAAGTCCTTCAGATCCTTAGTTCTAGTGTGGTAGAGGGACCACCTGGAGTACATCCTCTGAATGATCGCCGTCACATTTCCAAACACCAGGGCGTGCATCAAGGCTGAAGAGAACAGCACAACATATAACGGGGCAGAAATGTGGTGGAGGAGCTCACACCTTGAGTCTGTATTCACCGTCTCCTTACGTTCAACTAGAGCAGAATATGCTTATGTGGCCATGCTGACCCAGCTCTTTTGATACAAACATTTTGGTGTGGTTCCTTTTTCTCAGGGTGCATCCCAATACAGTCATTTTGATTCCGTCGGGCTTGATCAGAGTAAAAATTGTTTTTAAAAATAATAATATGCAAAATAGAACCCTTTGGCCCACATTTAATCTGTTAGCTGCGGTTCCTTTATTATATCAGTTAGCTGACGAACTTTTATTTTATACTTTAGACACATCTGTATGATTTTAATAATTATGTATAGTTTAATAGCTATGATGAAAGTTTCAGTCGTTCATACAGTTAGCCAGAAAGTTACAGTTTGATAGTTATTTTTCTTGTAATAACAAATACATTTCAAACATAAGTCTGTTATAACCTGTTAACCTTTATGGAAATATTAGTTTCTTCCCCAAAGTGGTAATTTAAAATTAGTTTTAGGCTATGAAATATAGCATTTATGTTACTAAAGGTATTGAGAAAGTTGTTAGAAATAGATTGAGTATTTCCTGAACCCACTAAAGCTGAGAGGAGTAGAGCTCTAACCTGTTTCAACCCCTCTTCTATTCCAATCACTTTAGTTTTAAGGGAGATAACAGAAAATCAGATAATTTGAGAAATGAATGAAGTTGCAGAGAAAAACAGGAGTTCTTTTTGGTCATCGCTGCCATGCTGGGAGGAGCTGGCTGCTACCTGCACACGTGACTCATATTTTGATGAGGTTTCTGCATCAGGTAGTATTTAATTCCCACTTGCTCTCTAAGTCTCCCCCTTCCTGAAACCACTACCAGAGGGTAATGAGACAGAAGGACTTTGTTCCCCAGACTATGAGGGTGGATGGGGGTGGGGGGGTGGGTTTTCTACTGTAAAGAAGTAGAGAGAATAGATGGGCTTTACTTTTAGGAGTGGCCTGTGGTGGGCAGTGGCCAGACATCTTGAAGTCACAAGAGGTGTGACTGGGTTTTGCATTAAGTAATCATTAGCTGAGTATGGAATGGCCTATGCAGACGGCCGCAGAAAGCCCAAGAAGACCGTGGGCCACTTTGGGCTGAGAAACTGGGAGATGGTGTACTTACACTTATGAGTAGAACAGTTCTCAGTGATACTCAGGTTTTAGCCCTTATCCCCATCCTGGGATGGGATTGGCAATGAGGTAAGAAGCTCAGGGGCTGGGTGAAATAATTGATTTTAGAAGTTTTTGGTAACATACAAAAGCATAAAACAAAAACAAAAACCTCCAAATTATGTATGGAATCATATAGTTCTTAGGTTTTTCTGATTTACTTATTTCACTCAGTATAATGTTATCAAGGTCATAGATGGGACATAAAAATGAGACTCAGAGACATGGACAAGAATGTGATAGTAACCAGGAAGGGTGGGGGGAGAAGGAGAAGGAGGGCTGGTGGGAGGGGAGGGGCACAAAGAAAACCAGATAGAAGGTGACGGAAGACAGTTTGACTTTGGGTGAGGGGTGTGCAACATAATCAAATGTCAAAATAATCTGGAGATGTTTTCTCTGAATATATGTACCCTGATTTATCAATGTCACCCCATTAAAATTAATAATAATAAAAAAAGAATCTATCTTAAGTGAAAAAAAAAACACTCCAAATTAAAAACTGAGTAGTTTGTCTATTAGGATCTCTCAATTGTCCCTATACCCAAATCTCAATGTTCAAGAGCTATATTAAAAAGTTTCTTAGCATCAAAATGGACATACTAGTGCAAATGTGTCACCATGTTATTACATCTCTTACTGAATATCGCAGGATAGCACCAAGTTGAACTCCATTTTCCATACATTTACTAGAAAGTAGTAACTACTGGCATGCTAATTTTAATTAAATCTCACACTGGAATTTAAATTCTTTATCAGGTTACGTATTAGCATTTCTCTATGGAAAATATGGTCACCAGGCCTATAAAGGCACCCAATAATAAGAAAGGCCTCAATCTTTTGGAAAAGTTACTAGGATAGAGTTAGACTTAGGGTTGCATACAGGAGGAAATAAAATGTTGCAGAGAAAATACACTCCAGAGTCAGTTACCTTCAGATTTGAATCCTGACTTTGATACTTTCTAATTGTGAACTTGGCAAGACACATAACTCACATAGGGACTTAGTTCCCTTATATGTAAATAGGTTTAGTAGTCTCTTACTCACAGGGCTACTTTTGTTTTAAAAGGTGAAAATGGTGAAAGGAATAAAAAAGTACAAATTGCAAGTTATAAAAACAGTTTCAAGGATGTAAAGTACAGTGTAGGGAATATAGTCAATATTACTGTAATAATTATGTATGGTGCCAAGGGGGTACTGGACTTATTGGGGTGATCACTTTGTAAGTTATATAAATGTCTAACCACTATGTCATATACTTGAAACTAATAAAATATTGAATGTCAACTGTAATTAATTAAAAAATAAATTTAAAAAAGTTTTTAAAAAAGATTATTTATTGATTAACTCTAGAGAGAGGAGAGAGACAGACAGACAGAGAGAGAGAGAGAGAGGAGGAGGAGCAGCAGCGAGAGGCAGTTGCTTCCCCTATGTGCCTTGACCTGGCAAGCCTGGGGTTTTGAACTGGCGACTTCAGCATTTCAGGCCGATGCTTTATTTACTATGCCATCACAGCTAAAAAAGTTAATATTCATGTAACGTGCCTGATATTTTTGTGAAAAACAGTGGGCAATTAATTTATGTTAATTTTTTCCCATGAGAGTGAAAAGGGTTACAATGAATTTTTAACATGCTCAATGAAGTAAAATTTAGGGAAAAAAATTCAGATTTAAGGTTTTCCAGCAATCTCTTAAAGAACTATGAATGGTTTTTGGTGGAAATAACTTCTTAATGAAAGAAATTCAAGAAATATTAATAAGTGACTGCTTTTTGCAAGTATATGTAAGTATATATTCTTCCTAAAATTTCAAAGATGAAATATCTTCAAACAGACCAAAAATGCCCCAAGAATGTATATTGTTTAACAAAATACTGTTGAATTGTTTTTGGTAAATTACAAATAGAGTTTTATTCTTCTGTATGGTTTTAGAAGCTCAAGGGTTTTGATGCTTAAATATTTTATTTGGAAAAAGAGACTTCTATTTATGATAAACAGTAAGGAGAAGAACTGATCTGTTCTAAGTCAAAGAAATCAAGCGCCAATTTCAGGCTCCATTAATATACTTATGGGCTCAGTATTTGGGAGGCCTGCCATCTGTAAAAATATGTAATTGTCTTTTATGGAGATTAAACTGAATACCGAGAATAATTTTATTTCATTTATTTTAACACTGCTTTCCTTAATTATGTGTATGATTTTAACTTTGCTTCGCTTAATTATAATGTGTGTAAAGCACTTAAAGTAAGAGAAGTAATATGTTCAGATCATTTAGCATCTTAATTGTACACTATCAATAAAATGAATTACTCGATTAATTGTAGCATTTGTAAGTGTTGTTGGTAAGTATAGTCTACATCTGAGTCACCATAATTTCAGTTTCCTTTCAACAGAGAAATATACTTCTAATTTAAGTAGTTAAAAAATAAAACGCTAGCTCTCATACGTTTTTCAGTTTCCAAAGTTATTATTGCCTCTCTGTCACTGGTTATCATTTTCACATCCACAAAGAGAATGCGTAAGTGTCAGGCCACATCATTCCATCTGCTGTGAAAGTTTGACTCAGGAACTTCTGTATCCAGGTCAGTTTAGAAGTTATTTTCCTTTGACTCCTGGTATATTTGATGCATATAATTCTTAAAGTAGCATGGTAGGCATGCAGCTGAGTCTGTGGGAGGATCTTTTTTCTTTGTGTAGGAGTTTTATATAAAATGTGTTTTTGTAAAATCTCATCTTAATATCAGGTCTTTGAAGGAACCTCAATAATTGGGAAGAAGAAAGTCAACAGATGTACACTGCTATAGGAATGCCTGACTCTCTCTTCTTCCCTGTCCCCCTTCTGCTTCCCCTTCCCCCTTTTCTTCCCTTCTTCTCCCTCCCCCTTCTCTCCCCACATGTCAGTATGTGGGGCAATATTGCTCTCCTGCTGTATAAATCATTGCTGATTTCTTCTTATATTTTCCCCTCTTCACAAATTATTTTTTGAAGCTGAGAAAGATAATAGCGAGAAAAGCCTGGCAGACAAGAGGTCCAAGTCAACAGCTCCAATAATGAAACAAACAGATACTAGCTTGATATTACTCATTGAAAAGGACACAACATCAATCCTGTGGTATCCTGACAGAAATGCATAACCTGGATTCATTTATGAGAAAACATAAGACGAACTCAAACTGAAGGACCTTCTGCAAAATAACTAGCTTGTAATCTTCAACAGTGTCCAGGTCATGGAAGTCAAGGGAAGACTTAGGAGACTGATAAATTAGTGGCCCCTAAACTTGATGACACACCTGCTAGATGTAGGGAAAACATAGTCAGAAAAACAAATTGATTTTCTAGATTAAAGAGACATGGTAATTCAATGCAGTTCAGGGAACTGGATTGAACTGGAAGTGAGAGACTAGCTATAAAGGTGAAATTTAAAATAACTGGTGAAATCTGATAGATTAGATGAGGAATTGGCAAACTATGCATCACTCTTGTTGCTGATTTTTTTTAGTCAAATACTTTGCAGTGCCTCTGGAGTCTACGTAGGTACTTACTTTCTGCTGGTATAAAAGGAGACCAGAGTTTAGGCTTTGAGTAATCTTAGCTGCCCTCTTTTTCTCTCCCACCTACTCATTTCCCTGGAATTTTCCACTCCTTGCTACGTATACTGGGTGATGGGTGGCAGATGGTAGAGAAAACAGAGCGATAACAATTTTCTAAACGATGAATTTAAATGGCAGTGTAAAGAGATCTTAAAAACAGCCTAAATTTGTGAACACCATAACCCATATGGGCCCAATAAACTTATGTCAGAATAGCATATACAGGATGAGCGGACCTAAGGAAAACCTTGACTGTTAAGAGTTTCACTCTGCCATTTTCATGGGAACAATGCTTCATATAAACAAGTCATGTCCTTAATGGTGAGTGCTCTTCACTAAGGAGCTTTATCTAACCTTGGAGGTTGAATTGATGGTCCTATCCATTGGGATTAACTCTTTAGGTGACTATTAGGCAAACATTACTAAGTATAATAAAAGAACTTTTAAAGACATGGAAAAATGTTTTTAATATATTTTGTTTGGTGGTAAAAATGATAGGTTTGTTTGATGTAATATTTTACTAAATAGAGGCATATATGTATAAAAAGACTATCTTTGGGTGATGAATTATGTCATTTTATTTTATTTGTTTATTTTTTTTTTAGGTGAGAGGAGGGGAGATAGTGAGGCAGATTTCTGCACGCACCTTGACTAGGATCTACCCAGCACCCTATCACTGATGCTTGAGTACCAAGCTATTTTTTTGTGCCTGAGACAGATGTGCTTCAACAGAACTATCCTCAGTGCCTGGGGCAACAGTCAAACCAATTGAGTCACTGGCTGCAGAAGGGGAAGAGGGAGTGGGGGAGAAGCAGATGGTCACTTCTGTGTGCCCTGAATGGAATTGAACTGGGACATCCATATGCTGGGCTGATGCTCTATCCAGGAGTCAATGGCCAGGGCCTCTATTTTATATTTTGTGTTACTAACAAGTCTTTTAAAAAATGTACATTATAAAAAGGAAAAATTTAAATGGAAAAAGAAAGAACCTTGTCTCCCTAAGTATCTATTTCCAGTGCTAAACTGTGAACTTCTAGAAGGAAAGTATCATGTCTCAGTTGTCTTTCTTGCCCCAACATCCAACAGAATCCCTGGTATAAGGTAAGTGTGCCGTATATATTTATGAAACTAAAATAAACTTCTGGTGGTTTGATAATTTCCTTAAGAAGTTTTATAACCATAAATTATAGCTTAGAAAATTTGTCGTGAAGAGTGCAGCCCCAAACCCATCCCTTTACTGTCATCTGACCCTTCCAAAAACAATTTTTAAAAAATTATTTATTTTAATTGTATTATGATAATTACGAATATTTTAGACAGTATGATTTTACCTCTACTGTTTGACTTATTTTTAGACAACACCTAAAAACAATCTGACATGAAAGGTGAGAACTCACTGCTACCCACCTTCTTATCTCACATTTGATAGTTATATTATTTAGCTCACCTATTATAATTTTACAAGGTAAAATTAATATCAAAGAAATACATTGAGCAAATTTGACAAATACCAATTGTTTAGCTCAGTGAGATTTCTCAAAGTGAACAGACCTATGGAATAACCCTCCACCCCAGATAAATAAACAGGACACTATGAACATTATGGGGCTTCCTCTGTGTCCCCTTCACAACCACTAACCAATCTCCTCACGAAAGATAACCACAGTTAAGGATTATATTGCAATCAGGAAGCTTTGCCTACTTTTGAACTTTCTCTAAATAAAAATACAATATGTTTGTGTGTGTGTGTTTGTCTGGCTTCCCTGCTCAGCATTGAGTTTGTAAGATTCATCCTTGTGGTTGCAGATATAATAGTTTATTCTCATTACTGTACAGGTGGGGCAAAAGTAGGTTGACAGTTGTGAGTATGCAAAACAGTTTACTATTGTATTATTTATTAATTATCATATTATTTTCTAAATGAACAACTGCAATCCTATTTTTGTCCCACCCTATAAAATACTCATGATTATGTAGAACACTTTTTTTATATGGTTATTGTCTATTTGGGTATGAATTTCTGTTTTTTTTTTTATTTTTTTATCACAAAATCTTTTATTGAAAGTTATACTTTGAACATTATTTCATAATTTACTTATATACTTCCCTAATAATGGACACTTCCAGTCTAGAGTCTTATAATAATGCATCTGAGGGTATCTATGTATATCTCTTTCTGTTGGATATATACTCAGAAGTGAAATGATTGTGTTGCAGAAAACAGGTATATTTGACTTTAGATATCGACAAAACTTTTGTACCCATCAACAGTATAGGAGGAGTCAAGATGTTCCATATCCTCTCAAACATTTAGGGTTGTCAGTGTTTTTAAGTTACCATTCTGGTGAATGTAAATGTTATCTAATTTTGATCTTAATTTGCATGTCCCTCATGAATGTGTAGAGCCCCTTTTATATGATTACTGTCTATTTGGGTATGGAATTCTATTTTTGTTTTTTACCCCAAGAAAGTTTTACTGCAAGTTATTTTTTGAATATATAAATGTGTGTGGACATAATTATGCTCATTTGTGCGTGCATTATTTTAAGCTAGGAAAGTGCATACCAGAATCTTACCAATGTTTTGATCACAGTGAATGCAGGTTATGAGAAATTTTTCCTTCTTGCTCAATTAAAATTTTTTTTCTATCATAAACATGTACAAATTTTTCTAATTTAAAATTTTTTATCCATTTTTTTTAAGAGACAGAGAGAGAGTCAGAGAGAGGGATAGATAGGGACAGACAGGAACAGAGAGAGGTGAGAAGCATCAATCCTTAGTTTTTCGTTGCAACACCTTAGTTTTCATTGATTGCTTTCTCATATGTGCCTTGACCGTGGAGCTTCACTACAGCAGACTGAGTAACCCCTTGCTTGAGCCAGTGACCTTGGGTCCAAGCTGGTGAGCTTTGCTCAAACCAGATGAGCCCACGCTCAAGCTAGCGACCTTGGGGTCTTGAACCTGGGGCATCCGCATCCCAGTACGACGTTCTACCCACTGCGCCACCACCAGGTCAGGCATTCCTTATCAAATTTTTTTTTTGTATTTTTCTGAAGCTGGAAACGGGGAGAGACAGTCAGACAGACTCCCGCATGCGCCCCACCGGGATCCACCCGGCACGCCCACCAGGGGCAACGCTCTGCCCACCAGGGGGCGATGCTCTGCCCCTCCGGGGCGTCGCTCTGCCGCGACCAGAGCCACTCTAGCGCCTGGGGCAGAGGCCAAGGAGCCATCCCCAGCGCCCGGGCCATCTTTGCTCCAATGGAGCCTTGGCTGTGGGAGGGGAAGAGAGACAGAGAGGAAGGGGGGGGGGTGGAGAAGCAAATGGGCGCTTCTCCTATGTGCCCTGGCTGGGAATCGAACCCGGGTCCCCCGCACGCCAGGCAGACGGTCTACTGCTGAGCCAACCGGCCAGGGCCCCTTATTAATTTTTAAATAGTGTGTTTTCTCTTCTGTCTGGGAAGTTCATCAACTGCTTCAATTTAAGAATAGGAAATAATGATTGAGTTCACATTTATTTTGTAATTCCATTTCACTTGTTTTAGCGAACACTTGATTCTTTCCCAGTGTGGATATATTAAAAATACTAATTAGGGCTCCCCCCCCTTCAAATTACTCTGTCTTTAAAATCTAAAGTATATGAGCTTCTCTTGAATTTTTGTAAATTAGTATAATTCACTTCAGTTTGATTCAGATTGATCTGGTAAAGTTTCAGAGTAGAACAAACAAAATCCTAGATATCATTTCATAGAACAAAAACACAAATCTTCACAGGTTAATATTTTGCTGCCAACAAAGGCTTTCAAATGTTTTTTTAAATCCCAGCTTTTCTTTAGTTATTTATGTAATTTCAATTAATAAATTTTGCAAAGCCTTTTCTAGATAGCTACAAAAGTGAAATTCTATTTTTAAAGTGCTTAAAAATATTTTTATGCATTTTGGGGTTTGCTTTTTTCTTATTGATTTATTAAATTTCTTTATATATGATAGGTAAAGTCCTTTGTCAGATGTTTGCAAATATCTTTTCCTATCCAGAGGCTTGCCTCTTCACACTCTTAATAATGTCTTTTGATAAATACAAGTTCAATTTATCAATCTTTCTTTTACTATTAGGGCTTTTAGTGTCATGTTTCAGCAACCTTTGTCAAATACAGTCATAAAAATATTCTTATATATTTTCTTTCAGAAGCTTTATTATTTTCTCTTTTACACTTAGATCAAAATGATCTAGAATGAATTTGAATGTGCAGTTTATAGAGTTTAACATAAATTTGACCCAGTAACATTTATTGAGATTATCATCATTTCCCTTTTGCATTACAGTGTTATCTGTGTTAGAAATCATGTGATCATAATATGTGAGTGGGCCTGTTTCTGCACTATCTTGTAGTTCATTGGCCTACTTATTCACTCCTGAGCCAAGAACATACTTTGTCAATTACTGTAACTTTGTAATACATCTTGATATCTGTAATACAAATCCTCCAAGTTTGTTCTTATTTGACTACTTTTAGATCTGCATTTGTACTAATTTTTAGAAACAGCCTGTCATTGTTCAAACACACACACACACACATATGCAAATATGTATTTTCTGGGGTCTTTATTGAGATTACATTGAATCTTTAGATTAATTTGGGTACAACTGGTATCTTATTGAATCTTAAAACCATCACCGTTGCATATGCTTTCATTATGTTAAACCATTTATAAATTTTTCACTCATATATTTTTAGCTTTCAATGTAGAATTGCACATTTTAAAAATTGATTTCTACTTTGATGTTTTTATAATATTTTTCATATTTTATTTTATGATCACTAATTATGCCATTCCCAAGTGAGCATTAGCTCTGCACCAGGATAATTTGCTCAATAAACATTTAACAATTGACAAAGTGATGTTATCTAATTATTTCCCACATCTTTAGGCCTTGTGACCAGTTTAGCTTTTATTTTCAGTGAACAGCAGGGAATACTTTATCCCTGAACAGTTTATGATTCAGAGCCACTCACAATATAGTAGGTTGATCAAGAGAATAAGTGTAAGAGAATAAGTGTAATGATCTAACAGACTCTTCTAATGTCAAATTAGTAGGTTAAGCCTTAAATATTAGAGCATTTCCCAAAATTTCCATCAGGATTAGAAAGAACATGGGCAAATATTAAATAAGTATAAACTGTGTTTATTTGAAAAATGTTTGTCATCTTGCTAGGCTGAATGATGGGCCATGAAGAACAGCAATTATACGACATAGTACTGGGTATAAAACAGCCACCACAGGGTCTGGTACATGGTAGCTCTCCAGAAAATGAGAATCCCTTTTCTCTGCACCCTGGGCTGTTATTGCTCTCCAGCAGCTGAGAGCCTGCTACAATTGCTGCAGTACCAACAGGTTACTTCAGCAACTTGGCCACAAGTGTTGCCTTTCCAAGAAACTCTTCCGATCCCTGGCCCTCATCTCTCACTGCTTCTGAACTTCCTAACGGATCTGGCTCTTAGCATTTACTGCCTGGACTCTTTCCACATATTTCAGCCTCTCTGTGCCAAACTGGATCCTAAGGTCCTTGAGGGAAGGTTCAGCTTTATGCTCTTTTGATTTCAACATAGGCTGGACCACTCACAGCTTAAAGCCCCACATTCTCATTTCACATGTCCCATGCAGGGAAGCTGGTTAGGAGCCATCTGCTATTATAAGGTTCAAAATTAGAAGTGATACTTGGAATTAAGGGAACATAAATTAACAGGCTTTGGAAGAATACTCTGGGGCAGCAAATACTAATTGAACACTGGACTGAGAAAGAATGCTTACTTGACCTAGGAAAACATTCACCTCTCCTGCTACTCCATGACAGTGGTCCTATAATGCATTAATTTTCCATTCATGTATATACTTAAAGACAGAGGTAAGTATTCATCTGGTTCACAGCTTGCCTCTGTTACTTTACTAGTTGTAAAGCATTGGCAAAGTTACTTTACTTCTCCAAGCTTTAGGGCGGGCATCTAGAAAACGTAGATAAAAAGAGAATCAATCTTGTCTCAGTTGGGAGTTCAGAAAAAAGAATGACACTAAACATTTTAACAGAGGGAATTTACTACAGAGAGTTTGTTTCCCTGGTCTTGCAAAACCGGGTGAATAAAAAGAGAGTAGAGGGGAAACATGGCTGTAATAATTGCAGGAAGGGGCTTCTGCCCTTGGAGCTGGGTAAACAAAGGGAAGAAGAAGGCTTATCAGAACACAGAAGCCAGCAAAGAGTTATGAGGAGCCACAGGGAGCCAAGGCTTTAACGTTGGATGTGGGGATACTCCCAACAGATGTAGGGGTCTCTGAGAAGGCCCAATGACACTGGGGGTATCTAAAAGGGCTAAAGGCTGGAACCATTTGGTGCTGCTTGAGGTGGCCTGTCACTAACTGAACATAACATCATATACATCAGAATCAGGAAGTCCTTTCATCCTTTCTGCTGCTTTTCAGTTCTCCCTCTGGCGCCCCCTATTGGCAGAAGAAGCTGAAATCAGCTGGCAAACAAGAGTGAGGTTTGCAGAGTCCAAACCCCAGCATACAAAGCAGGGTACAGGGGGTACATCTGGAGTTCAGAGGCAATAGTGCAATAACTTGTGATCAATGGGACAATGATAGTGCTGAACCTTAGGTTTGGCTGAAGAATTAGAGTACTGTTATTGAAACATTCTGCACAGAGAATGGAGCATAAAAGCAATTAATAGATGCTTATTATTGTATTGGTGTTTTCATTGTTGTTTTTATTTTTAACTAAGTGATCTGTCAATTATCCTTAACTTACTATATTAGTATTAGTAAAAGTTGGTAAGATGAACCTACTTGAGACTATAAAATAGAATTTCAAACATATATCTTTGATTTAGACTCACGTCATTCGCAAATACTAGGGGTAAATAGCGTGGAGGAAAAACAAAGTGCCTGCCCCTTTGAAATTAGCAGTCAGGTAAATGGTTTCTTCTTCACCTGTCCAGAAAGTGGGACCCTTTGGCCTCACAGACTTTCCTTGTTCATCTATATATATGTATATGACAGTGTTTGTCATTGATATCTTAAATAGTGCTTTTGGACTTTCTCAGTATAAAGCCATGTATGTATCTATTTTGTCTTAGTACAGAGCCACTTTTTGGCAGACAGTTGTTCCTTCTTCTTGTGGTATAGAAGGAGAATTTCCCTTACCGCCAATCAGCATGGTGCAGATGGAAAAGATCTTTTCTGCGTCGGTGTTAGCAGAGACGTTCCCAAACCCAACGCTGGTGAGGCTGCTCAGGGTGAAGTATAGGGCAGCAATATAGGCACTTCGGATGGACGGGCCTCCCAAGGTATTGTTGCCATAGTACGGAGACTCCAGTCTCTTCCCCAATTCATGGAGCCAACCTGCAATAGAAAAAAGGATGAGAATTTAAACCCAGAAGGTAAGGTCCTAGTATTATCATGTGATGCTAATGATAATGAGCATTTAGGGGGATGTATGGGTTTGCTTAGGAGAAAGAAGAAAGTTAAGAGGAAGTTAAAGGGAAGGAATTAGATTTCATTGCTACAACAGCAAAAAACACCACAGCTATGCAACTGTTATATATAATACACATAGTAAAGAAATATGCATTCAAGAGAGGGTAGGTGGTCAAAGCTAGACAGGTGATTCTAATGCAAGAGACGACCCGTATAGATTGAAAATAGCATCGCTGCTCTCAGTAACTGTGTTGTATATTTTATTATAGGTAAGCTCATTTTTTTTAACAGAGACAGAGAGAGAGTCAAAGAGAGAGATAGATAGGGACAGACAGACAGGAAGGGAGAGAGATAAGAAACATCAATTCTTCATTGCGTCACCTTAGTTATTCATAAATTGCTTTCTCATATGTTCCTTGACTGGGGGGCTACAAAAGAGTGATTGACCCCTTCCTTGCTCAAGCCAGTGACCTTGGGCTCAAGCCAGCGATCTTGGGCTTTAAGCCAGTGACCTTGGATTTCAAGCCAGTGACCTTTGGGCTTAAGCCAGTGACCATAGGGTCATGTCTATGATCCCATGCTCAAGCCAGTGACCCCATGCTCAAGCTGGTAAGCCCGCACTCAAGTTGAATGAGCCCATGCTCAAGCCAGCGATTTTGGGGTTTTGAACCTGGGTCCTCCATGTCCCAGTCTGACGCTCTATCCACTATGCTACCACCCGCTAAGGCTAAAGCTCATTTCTTAACTGGAATTTCAAGAAACAAAAGGGTGAAATACATATATAAAACTCTACAGATGATACATAGCAACAACCACAAGCATCTAGACCTCAGATAGGTGAGTTGGGCTTTATTTCTATCCTGTACAATCTTTCCCCATTCTATTCACTAGGGCTGATATCTAGTTGTCTTACAAGTCTTAGCTCATGTTACCTTCCTAAGGAAGCTTTTTCTGAAATCTCATTCTACTATTTTGGGAAAATTGCACAAATAAGAGGTACTTATAATAGTATTGGATTATACTGCTTTGGATTGGATTATATATACTGGTGTATATATGTGTCAAAACTTGTCAGATTGAGTGACTTAAATATGTGCAGTTTATTACATGCCAATTATACTGTCATAATCTGTAAAAAAAAAGCTATATTACTAAAGATGAGAAATAGTAAGTGTAATGTTAATAATACTAAAATGGAAACCCAACACAAGACCACTTTAAAATCCTTATTAGAAATATCTGCCTTTTAAGATTTTATATTTTAAAGTATTCTCACTCTTCCTGTTTCTGTACATATGTGTGTTACAGAATACTAACAATTCAGTTCAACCTACAGGGCTCGTAAGACTTTTATTAAGAAACGCTGACTGGCCTGACCTGTGGTGGCGCAGTGGATAAAGCGTCGACCTGGAAATGCTGAGGTCGCCAGTTTGAAACCCTGGGCTTGCCTGGTCAAGGCACATATGGAAGTTGATGCTTCCAGCTCCTCCCCCCTTCTCTCTCTCTGTCTCTCCTCTCTCTCTCTCTCTCTGTGTCTCTGTCTCTCCCTCTCCTCTCTAAAATGAATAAATAAATAAAAAAAGAAATGTTGACTGCTACTTTCTTCTAAACACTTTACTCAGTTGCTGCCCAAGAAGAGACGAATTCACCACAAGATTTTCTCAAGAAAGAGGGGAGAGGAGAGGAGAGGAAAAAAAGAGGGGGGGAATAATTTCCTTTTTTAAAAAATTTTTATTTTATTTTATTTTTCTTTATTTCATTATTAATTTTTTTTAAAAAAAACAACTCTTTTCGATTTGTTATTTTTTTATTTTTTTTAACTTTTTATTCTTTATTAAATCTCATTAATACTATCAACAAAACCACCCTCAGATGCCATTAAGGAAGAGAAAATCGAATATCATGGATACAAAAGAAAGAGAGGTAACACAGCTAGATGAGGAAAAATCTATGGAGAAAAAATTTAATATATTGGAAACCTTGGAGCTAAGTGACAGAGAATTCAAGATAGAAATCCTAAAAATCCTCCGAGATATACAAGAAAACACAGAAAGGCAATATAGGGAGCTCAGAAAACAACTCCATGAACACAAAGAATATATGTCCAAGGAAATTGAAACTATAAAAACAAATCAAACAGAGATGAAAAACTCAATTCACGAGCTGAAAAACGAAGTAACAAGCTTAGCTAATAGAACAGGTCAGATAGAAGAGAGGATTAGTGAAATAGAAGACAAGCAACTTGAGGCACAACAGAGAGAAGAAGAAAGAGACTCAAAAATTAAAAAAAATGAGATAGCCCTACAAGAATTATCTGACTCCATCAAAAAGAATAACATAAGAATAATAGGTATATCAGAGGGAGAAGAGAGAGAAAATGGAATGGAGAACATACTTAAACAAATAATTGATGAGAACTTCCCAAGCCTGTGGAAAGAACTAAAGCCTCAAGTTCAAGAAGCAAACAGAACTCCAAGTTTTCTTAACCCCAACAAACCTACTCCAAGGCATATCATAATGAAATTGACACAAACCAACAGCAAAGAAAAAATTCTCAAGGCAGCCAGGGAAAAGAAGAATACAACATATAAAGGAAGGCCCATTAGATTATCATCAGATTTCTCAGCAGAAACTCTACAAGCTAGAAGAGAGTGGACCCCAATATTTAAAGTCCTGAAAGAGAGGAACTTTCAGCCACGAATACTATACCCATCAAAGCTATCCTTCAAATACGAAGGAGAAATAAAAACATTCACAGATACAGAAAAGATGAGGGAATTTATCATCAGAAAACCCCCACTCCAGGAATTACTAAAGGGGGTTCTCCAATCAGATACAAAGAACAAAAAAAAACAGAGCCACAAGTAAAAGCTCCAAGAAGAACACAATAAAACCAAATTTAAACTGTGACAACAACAAAAAGAAAGAGGGGGAGAAGACGGAGATTAACAGTAGCAAAGGACGATGGAGTGCAAAAGTACTCACAAAATAGTTCGCTACAATGAACAGGGTAGGGACCCTTTTCATTACTCAAAGGTAACCACCATTGAAAAAACCACCACAGAAGCACATGAGATAAAAAAGACAGCAACAGAGGAAAGATGTATGGAATACAACCAAATAAAAACAAAAGACAGAAAAATGAAAGAGAAGGATCAAACAAGACACAAAACTAACAGAAAGCAAGATATAAAATGGCAATAGGGAACTCACAAGTATCAATAATTACACTAAATGTAAATGGATTAAACTCACCAATAAAAAGGCACAGAGTAGCAGAATGGATTAAAAAAGAAAATCCAACTGTATGCTGCCTACAGGAAACTCATCTAAGTAACAAGGATAAAAACAAATTCAAAGTGAAAGGCTGGAAAACAATACTCCAAGCAAATAACATCCAAAAAAAAGCAGGTGTAGCAATACTCATATCGGATAATGCTGACTACAAGACAGGAAAAGTACTTAGAGACAAAAATGGCCATTTCATAATGGCTAAGGGGACACTGAATCAAGAAGACATAACAATTCTTAATATATATGCACCAAACCAAGGAGCACCAAAATATATAAGACAGCTACTTATTGATCTTAAAACAAAAACTGACAAAAATACAATCATACTTGGAGACCTCAATACACCGCTGACGGCTCTAGATCGGTCATCCAAACAGAGAATCAACAAAGACATAGTGGCCTTAAACAAAACACTAGAGCACCTGGATATGATAGACATCTACAGGACATTTCATCCCAAAGTGACTGAGTATACATTTTTCTCCAGTGTACATGGATCATTCTCAAGAATTGACCATATGTTGGGCCACAAAAACAATATCAGCAAATTCAGAAAAATTGAAGTTGTACCAAGCATATTTTCTGATCATAAAGCCTTGAAACTAGAATTCAACTGCAAAAAAGAGGAAAAAAATCCCACAAAAATGTGGAAACTAAACAACATACTTTTAAAAAATGAATGGGTCAAAGAAGAAATAAGTGCAGAGATCAAAAGATATATACAGACTAATGAAAATGACAATACGACATATCAGAATCTATGGGATGCAGCAAAAGCAGTGATAAGAGGGAAGTTCATATCGCTTCAGGCATATATGAACAAACAAGAGAGAGCCCAAGTGAACCACTTAACTTCACACCTTAAGGAACTAGAAAAAGAAGAACAAAGACAACCCAAAACCAGCCGAAGAAAGGAGATAATAAAAATCAGAGCAGAAATAAATGAATTAGAGAACAGAAAAACTATAGAAAAAATTAATAGAACAAGGAGCTGGTTCTTTGAAAAGATCAACAAAATTGACAAACCCTTGGCAAGACTTACCAAGGAAAAAAGAGAAAGAACTCATATAAACAAAATCCAAAATGAAAGAGGAGAAATCACCACAGACACCGTAGATATACAAAGAATTATTGTAGAATACTATGAAAAACTTTATGCCACTAAATTCAACAACCTAGAAGAAATGGATAAATTCCTAGAAAAATACAACCTTCCTAGACTGAGTCAAGAAGAAGCAGAAAGCCTAAACAGACCTATCAGTAGAGAAGAAATAGAAAAAACCATTAAAAACCTCCCCAAAAATAAAAGTCCAGGCCCTGACGGCTATACCAGCGAATTTTATCAAACATTCAAAGAAGACTTGGTTCCTATTCTACTCAAAGTCTTCCAAAAAATTGAAGAAGAAGCAATACTTCCAAACACATTTTATGAGGCCAACATAACCCTCATCCCAAAACCAGGCAAGGATGGCACAAAAAAAAGAAAACTACAGACCAATATCTCTAATGAATACAGATGCTAAAATACTAAACAAAATACTAGCAAATCGAATACAACAACATATTAAAAAAATAATACATCATGATCAAGTGGGATTCATCCCAGAATCTCAAGGATGGTTCAACATACGTAAAACGGTTAATGTAATACACCATATCAACAAAACAAAGAACAAAAACCACATGATCTTATCAATAGACGCAGAAAAGGCTTTCGATAAAATACAACACAATTTTATGTTTAAGACTCTCAACAAAATGGGTATAGAAGGAAAATATCTCAACATGATAAAGGCCATATATGATAAACCATCAGCTAACATCATATTAAATGGCACTAAACTGAAGGCTTTCCCCCTTAAATCAGGAACAAGACAGGGTTGTCCACTCTCTCCACTCTTATTTAATGTGGTACTAGAGGTTCTAGCCAGAGCAATCAGACAAGACAAAGAAATAAAAGGCATCCATATCGGAAAAGAAGAAGTAAAGGTATCACTTTTTGCAGATGATATGATCCTATACATCGAAAACCCCAAAGAATCCACAAAAAGACTACTAGAAACAATAAGCCAATACAGTAAGGTCGCAGGATACAAAATTAACATACAGAAGTCAATAGCCTTTCTATATGCCAACAATGAAACAACTGAGAAGGAACTCAAAAGAATAATCCCCTTCACGATTGCAACAAAAAAAATAAAATACTTAGGAATAAACATAACAAAGAATGTAAAGGACTTATATAATGAAAACTATAAACCATTGTTAAGGGAAATCGAAAAAGATATAATGAGATGGAAGAATATACCTTGTTCTTGGCTAGGAAGAATAAATATAATCAAGATGGCTATATTACCCAAAGCAATATACAAATTTAATGCAATTCCCATCAAAATTCCAATGACATTTTTTAAAGAAATAGAGCAAAAAATCATCAGATTTATATGGAACTATAAAAAACCCCGAATAGCCAAAGCAATCCTAAAGAAAAAGAATGAAGCTGGGGGCATAACAATACCTGACTTCAAACTCTATTATAGGGCCACGACAATCAAAACAGCATGGTATTGGCAGAAAAATAGACACTCAGACCAATGGAACAGAATAGAAAGTCCAGAAATAAAACCACATATATATAGTCAAATAATTTTTGATAAAGGGGCCAACAACACACAATGGAGAAAAGAAAGCCTCTTCAATAAATGGTGCTGGGAAAACTGGAAAGCCACATGCAAAAGAATGAAACTGGACTACAGTTTGTCCCCCTGTACTAAAATTAACTCAAAATGGATCAAAGATCTAAACATAAGACCTGAAACAATTAAGTACATAGAAGAAGACATAGTACTCAACTCATGGACCTGGGTTTTAAAGAGCATTTTATGAATTTGACTCCAATGGCAAGAGAAGTGAAGGCAAAAATTAATGAATGGGACTACATCAGACTAAGAAGTTTTTGCTCAGCAAGGGAAACTGATAACAAAATAAACAGAAAGCCAACTAAATGGGAAATGATATTTTCAAACAACAGCTCAGATAAGGGCCTAATATCCAAAATATACAAAGAACTCATAAAACTCAACAACAAACAAACAAACAATCCAATAAAAAAATGGGAAGAGGATATGAATAGACACTTCTCCCAGGAAGAAATACAAATGGCCAACAGATATATGAAAAGATGCTCATCTTCTTTAGCTATTAGAGAAATGCAAATCAAAACGGCAATGAGATACCACCTCACACCTGTTCGATTAGCTGTTATTAGCAAGTCAGGTAATAGCAAATGTTGGAGAGGCTGTGGAGAAAAAGGAACCCTCATCCACTGTTGGTGGGAATGTAAAGTAGTACAACCATTATGGAAGAAAGTATGGTGGTTCCTCAAAAAACTGAAAATAGAACTACCTTATGACCCAGCAATCCCTCTACTGGGTATATATCCCCAAAACTCAGAAACATTGATACGTAAAGACACATGCAGCCCCATGTTTATTGCAGCATTGTTCACAGTGGCCAGGACATGGAAACAACCAAAAAGCCCATCAATAGATGACTGGATAAAGAAGATGTGGCACATATACACTATGGAATACTACTCAGCCATAAGAAATGATGACATCGGAACATTTACAGCAAAATGGTGGGATCTTGATAACATGATACAAAGCGAAATAAGTAAATCAGAAAAAAACAGGAACTGTATTATTCCATACGTAGGTGGGACATAATAGTGAAGCTAAGGGACATTGATAAGAGTGTGGTGGTTACGGGGGGGAGGGGGGAATGGGAGAGGGATAGGGGGTGGGAGGGGCACAAAGAAAACAAGATAGAGGGTGACAGAGGACAATCTGACTTTGGGTGGTGGGTATGCAACATAATTGAACGACAAGATAACCTGGACTTGTCATCTTTGAATATATGTATCCTGATTTATTGATGTCACCCCATTAAAAAAATAAAATTATAAAAAAAAAAAAAAAAAAGAAGAGACGAAAAGTCATTACACTTTTTAAGTAGTAATGCTGTCATTATCAACTAAAGGTATAGATGGTGGAACTGTGCTAGGTAATTAAAATGCAAGTTTAAAACATTGCGAATTCCTTGAGACCTAGGAGAAATGCTTAGTAGCAAGGACTGTGACTAATTCAACCTGTGGCTCTAGAGAAGCATTTCTCAGAAACATTGAGGCTTCTGAACAGAGCTAGCTATCCAGGTCCTATCCCTGGAGTTTCTGGTGTGGTACATAGGGAGGCTGGGAGATGGGCTGAGAATTTGCCTTGATAATAGGTTCCCACATGATGCTGATGCTGGAGGTTGAGGGAGCCATGCTGCTCTAGAACAATGGTTCTCAGTGTTGGCTGAAGCTAGGAAAGCTTCTAAAAAATACACTGCCCAGGTGCCACCTCCATGAACTGAATCAGAATTTCCGACGCCACACCAGAGTATGGGTATTTTAAAAGAGAAAAAGTTTCCTAGTAGACTCTAACAGGAAGATAGAATTTTGAATCACTGCTCCAGAATTCAGCAAAGTGGACTCTAACAGGAAGGTAGAATTTTGAATCATTGCTCCAGAATTCAGCAAAGCACCTGATAATAAAATTTAATAAATTTTATTTTAAAAAGTGAATGAATGAATAAATTATTCTTATCTTATATGATAGTATGAGATAATAAGGCAACGCTGATGCAATTTAGCAGCACCTGCATTTGTAAATTTGTGCTAGATTTAGTCACAAAGTATAATGACTATATTTTTGGATGATAGAGAAAAATGATAAAATGTTAAGCTCCACAATATAAAAGATGATACCACTAGTAATCTATGACTATATACGCTGTCTGTAAAGGTTTTGCGAAGGAATAAACTCTAGGTTCAAACCCAGATTTAAATCTGGACTCTTCCATTTATAAGATGTAGAGATGACTAACTTCTTTTAGCCTCACTCTTCTCATTTGTAAAAACAGAGTTACTATTTAAGCTGTAGGGTTGCAGTGGGATTAAATGAGAAGCCACATGAAGAAAATGTCACTGTGACTGTCAGAGGTTTAGTGCAAAATATCTCTTTTCTCCCTCTTCCTTCTGTTACTTAAATTGAAATAGAGAAAGCATCGAATTCAGAAAGGTAAGAGAAAATATGAGGCCAGCAGTGAATTATAAAGGAAAAAGAAGGTGGTAACTAAATGTACTTGGTAGAACCTAAGGGTGGCATTTGATACAAATTAGCATTTCTAACTAATAGAAAAGAGGAGAAAGTCCAAGTGACAGTAGTTTTTAAAATGTCCGGCATTATACAGCCATTTGTGAATCTGGAGAAGACACAGTTTTTTCCTTAGAACAAGCTACATGCGGATCATGTGCATTATTCTATTATATACATTTCAAAGCCTCCTGCAGTCCTTTTGTAAATGTCTCGTCCACAAACCCAGAGCAGGAAGCTCTAGAATTTTAACTGAGGGAATGGAGGAGGTGATACAGTATGATTTGGTAACTTAGTTTAATCTTCTATGGAAAAAAATTTAGAAATAAGGATAACTATCCAAAATTAGTTAAAGAGTTATCACAAAAGCAAATCAACTGTTCATGTTAAAAATATTCCTGGTGTTTATATACATGTACTGCAGGAGGAGAGTCAAAGCACAGGTAGTATCAGGAAGCAGAGATGACATCTGAGTATGTTGTTATGCTGAGGGTGGAGATTTCTGCAGAGCAGTGCTCTTATATGTATGTGACCTAAGCGTGGTCAGGTGTGGACAATCATGAGATGCTGAATGGCTGTGCATTGGCTATTTCTCCTGTGTCTTCTAAGTTGTGCTCTGAAAAGGTGTCATATCATTTCTGCTTGACAAAGAAGTGATTAGAGGGCCTTGTCCCTTTGTCCCATATTGCTCATTTATGCTAATTAGTGGGAAGTCTGAGCAGCCGAAAAAATGTTATTTTGCCCAGAGAGTAAATATTGCATGACCTAATTTTTTAGTTGATGCATGGACGGGGACAAACCCCAGATAAAGTCACAGCATCCTCTTAGCCGAATCAGCAATGCAATTAGACCATCAGGTAACAACTGGACGCATCCATTGATCTGGAATTGAATTAAAGTATTCTTACTTATGGAACCCAAACTTTTCTCATTTAAAAAATAAAAGTAAACAAAGCCAACCAGTACATTTGGTTAAGCTTCTCAATCGGAAGAAAAGAGAAACATTGGAGAAGTTTTTGAAGCGAATCCGTTTTTACGTAAGATAAGATAAAAGTTTACATTAGGACAGACAGATAATTTTCTCATTCAAGCCCTGGTCGTTTATGTATGTGTGAGACTGTCTCAGGCGTGATTCCGGGAGAAAACACAAACAGCAGACATACTTTCATTGATATCTCTTTTCTGTCTAGCCAACCATTCTATTTTCAGAAACATCTTATTTTTTAAGATGGGTTGCTACAAAGTTGTGTTGTAACTGATGGAGCAGAAGCAATAATGAAGGTAAAAAAACTTGATAAGATAGAAAGGAGGTAACACCCACAAACCCACCGACTGGCTGTGGGCTAAATAAAACTTTTTCACAGAACAGCTTGTCTGAGATGAGAACACGTGTTCCGCTGTCACAGACGATATGTCACTGTACTGTACAAAAGAAGCAATTTAACCAATTTGGAAGCCAGTCTTTTTTTATGCCAGAGAAATGCATCTATCTCTAAATGAAGGGATGTCCTGGAACACAGCCTGTCTGCTTCTGTTCAATTTTTTTTTCCTCTAAAGAATATTTTGAAGGAAAAAGCTCACACAACATAAAGTAGAACCGAAATATACTGAATACATTGCCATCTGAAAGAAACAAAAGGTATAAAATAATCCTGTCATTACTAAAATAGATTAGATGGAGAAAATAGAGTAGGTTTGTGAAATAAATATCAATTTCAAAGATCTTAATGATCATGCCCAGAAAAGCCTATAATTTAGCATGATAATTCAATCCATTGCACACTTCTCTTGGGCTCAGTATTTTGCTTAATTATATACTTTGAATTCTAAATGGGAGTCTTTTATTTTACTTGTTAGGTTTCCTGCAATACTGTGCATGTGTGTGTGTGTACACAGTTTCTATAGTGTGACCTGCTTTATACAACAGATATGTCCCTGAAAAGTTTAGTTTATATTAGCAGTTGGTAAATTAAAAGACATTTTAGGTTTAATGAAAGAAATAGAAGCATGTTAAGAAGTACCCATGGTGAATCTCTTTGGTCATATAAGATACTTCAGTAATAAAAAAAACATCCAGTAAAATATAAGCTTCTTAAACCAGATTTATATGTGTGTGAAAAATGGTGTTTGCATGAATAGGAAAAAAAGGATTAGCACATGCATAATTACATCTATAATCCAATATGTTATTTTCCTTAATTTGGAATGAATGAACCATGTTGTAACAGGATTTAGCGAGAAACAAGAAAGGAGCCCATTTTAGGGTTTTCTTCTTACTGTATTAGGTTGGCATACAGTTAACATTTTACTGAGTTCTTCCTGTGTTCCAGGCACTCTACTAAGATGACACATTTTCCATCTCATGTATGTACACTGACCCCATGGAATAGGTACAATTATCATTCATATTTTAATTCATTATTTCATTAATCATTACAACAAGTTAGAAATCATTATTTGTTTTAAAGATGAGAAATCTAAGGCTCAGAGAGATTAAATAACTTATTCAAAACAGCAATGTCACAATTTTAATTTAGATCTGTGTGCTATTAGAGCCCAAGTTCTTGACTACTCTATCACAGTGCTTCATATGCTAGATTAATAGACCCAAGATCACTGGTGTTGCAGTATAATTAAATGCCTTTATAAACTGGGTGTTATTTATTATTATTATTATTTAATTTTGAGAGAGAGAGAAAGAGAGAGAGAGAGAGGAAGAAAGAGAGTAAGAGAGGAGAGTAAGAAACATCAACTCATAGTGGTTGTCACTTTAGTTGTTCATTGATTGCTTCTTATATGTGCCTTGACCAGTGGCCCAGGCCAAGCCACTCACCCCTTGCTCAAGCCATCAATCTTGAGCTCAATCTGGTAACCTTGGACTTCAAGCTAGTGACTTTTGGGCTCAAGCCAGCAACCCCACGCTCAAGCTGGCAACCTCAGGGTTTTGAAATTGGGTCATCAATGTCCTGGGTCAAGGCACTACCCAATGAGTCTCTACCAGTCAGGCCAGGTGCCATTAATTATTATTGTATTCATACTTGGTGGAGAAAGAAGCAGTCTAAGTTAAGGTTCCCCAGGAGCAGACTTTGAGACAAGCCTTTAAGTATAAATAATTTACTTAAGTGTTGGTTCCAGTAAAATATCTTTAGGAGACAATAGGGCAATAACACAGCGAAGGGGAGGGAGGCAATGAAGCATGCCTAGTCAAGTTACCAGAATAAGCAGTTGGACCAGGAGAGAACACATATCCCTGTTGGAGCAGAGGGATGTATGTACCAACTATTAGTCATCAGTGATGGACATCAGCTCCTAGGAAGCATTCATTTGCCACCAGTGCCATTCCTGCTAGCAGAGGAGCTTTCCACAGCTTGGGACAATGTCTCAGGCTTAGGCACAGATCTTGAGGATGAGAACCATACAGACTGAGGAGACAGGGTAGAGTACCAACATTTGTGACAGCAGCCAAAACTTAGTAAACACCAAGTATTTTGCTAACCTTTTGTACATCATTATTTCCATCCAACTCTCACAATAACTCTGAGATTTTTTATTTTGTTTTAACTGATGGGGTGTCAGAGAGAAGTTGAGTAATTTTCTTTCTTCTTTTAGAAACTGTTAGAACTGAGAGGCAAATCTATAACTCTATAAATGAAACGTTCATGATCTTTCTATATATTATACTACACTGCTTCTAAAGAGGAGATCATTTAAAATGATCATTTTAGCCCTGGCCAGGTTTCTCAGTGAATAGAGCATCACCTTGGCATGCCTAGGTTGCAGGTTCAATCCCTGGTCAGGGCACTTATGAGAAGCAACCAATAGTGCACAACTAAATGGAACAACTAAGTGGAATGGCAAGTTGATGCTGCTCTCTCTCTTTTTTTCTCTCTCTCTCCCTTCCTTCTTCTGTATCTCAAATCAATAAAAATAATTAAAAATTACAAAATTATCATTTTAATTGGGCTTATTGAAATCATTATGAAAAAGGTTTGCTTTTCCAATGCCCACTTTTGCTTAGAGTGGAGGAATGTGTCCCCAAAGCACAACTTGTATCAGAGAAAATAGAAGGATTATCCAAACATAATCCACAGTGTAGACATGGATGGGATAACATGTTATTTGGAATGTGGATTTTGCGTCAAGGATGAGTAAGAGTTTCTAAAGTAAATTTCAAGCATAGAGACTACTATAGTTAGCATTTGTTTCCTTGCCCTCCATAGTTCTGAAGAACTACTTAATCCTTTTGGACTCGATTAAAGTAAAGCATGGTCCTTTTCCCTGCCTTACTTTAATAATGCGATGTTTGTGAGTTATAAGACAGAGGTGGCTGGCTGGAGGAAGCCAAGCAATAAGAGGTGTTAATTGCTGTGCATGGGGCACAGTGTGAGGACTTCTCTGGTCTTTACTGTCTTCATAGCAAGGGGCTGAGTGTGGACTGCTCAGTTGCAGAACTGATTGAGAGATATCAAGGCACATGTCAGAAGTTTGAGTGTGTGCATGTGTTTATGTGTGTGTGTGTGGCAGGGGGTGGTGGTGGTGGTGGTGTGGCGATGAAGACCCAAAGCATTCGTGAGGTGTTGTTACTGGTACACTCAAAGAGTTTTTAACCCTGACCAAAATATCAAAGAAGAGCTTGAGATTTCATTCTATTGTCTTTTGAAATACCCACACTCAACAACATTGATTGGTAATCTCCATTTTCTTAATATTATTTTATTTATTCATTTTAGAAAGGAGGGAGAGAAGGAGAGAGAGGAGAGAGATAGAGAGAGAAGGGGGGGGGGAAGAGCAGGAAGCATCAACTCCCATATGTGCCTTGACCAGGCAAGCCCAGGGTTTCAAACTGGCGACCTCAGCATTTCCAGATCGACGCTTTATCCACTGCGCCACCACAGGTCAGGCCGGTAATCTCCATTTTCTAAAGTCCACCTAGTGTCTGCCACTATGATTTTTTGTTCTGTTTTGTTTATTGTTTTTTAAAAAAACTTTATTTTGAGGTAATTTTAGATTAATATGAAAGTTTCAAAGAGGTAAAAAAAAATCCCCAAATATCTTTCACTCAGTTACCCCTAATGTTAATATCTTGACATTTGTCAAAACAACAAAGTTAACATAGGTACATTACTAACTAAACTGTGAACTTTCTATATTTTAGTTTAAGAAAGAGAGTTGAGCAATTCAGAGACTTAGATTCCAAATCTTGCTCTCAGCCTTTTACCCTGTCCCCCGTTTTATAGGGTGAGGCCAAGGACAAGACCAGGAGGGCACAAAGCTATAGTGGTATTTGATATTGATTCATTGATTCCACTAAAAAGGAGGCATCCGTAAATTAGAGGATCCCACTGGAACAGACACTTCATTATTTAGAGTTCCCACTCATCTCACACTTTGAGTCTTATAAAGTAAGAGGTGTTTTACATTTCTGAAATGGTATAACCTTTTGGGGTAAAAGTCTGAAGCAAAAAAAAGTATCATAAAAGAATAGAAACTGACTTTGAGTAGAAAATGGGGGTATTGATATTAGTCTTGTCACTAACATTAAGTAGATGGAGGTTCTTTATGCATCAAGTAGCCATTTTGCCTTCCATTTTTCTTTTTTTTTCTTTTTTTCTTTTCTTTTATTTTTTTTATTTTTATTTTTTTCTTTTTCTGAAGCTGGAAACGGGGAGAGACAGTGAGACAGACTCCCACATGCGCCTGACCGGGATCCACCCGGCACGCCCACGAGGGGCAACGCTCTTCCCACCAGGGGGCGATGCTCTGCCCCTCCAGGGCGTCGCTTTGCCTCGACCAGAGCCACTCTAGCGCCTGGGGCAGAGGCCAAGGAGCCATCCCCAGCGCCTGGGCCATCTTTGCTCCAATGGAGCCTTGGCTGCGGGAGGGGAAGAGAGAGACAGAGAGGAAGGAGGGGGTGGGGGTGGAGAAGCAAATGGGTGCTTCTCCTATGTGCCCTGGCCAGGAATCGAACCCGGGTCCCCCGCACGCCAGGCCGACGCTCTACCACTGAGCCAACCGGCCAGGGCCTTTGCCTTCCATTTTTCAAACTTGACTATGACATGATGAATGGAGTGATCTCTAGGTTCTTTTTCAGATCTAAGATTCTATGAAATAAGATTCTGTAATGTTTCTTCACAGGTGGTTTGGTTTTTTTTTTTAAAGTAAACTGTGTGTGTAATAACCCATGCTTCTGTGCATTCACCTTTTATTTGTTTTTAATTATTTGAGCGATGACCCATCAGGAAATATTGATGGGCTAAGGATGGAAGATTTTCACATTTGAACGCATGTATCACTTCTGCTCTATTTCCACTGCTGAACAATTTTTTAGAGCAAGAAATATGTGTGATTAATGCTGAGAAGGAAAAAAAATGTACCACTTGTGCTAAAACCAGTCCAGAGTTTGCCAGTTCTCTAAAGTCTACTTAAATTTGAAGTTTGTATAATAGAAACTCGTTGAATATTGATGGCAAAGGTATAGCATTTCACTTAATCAATGATTAATTGAAAGATTATACACTATTGCAAAGTGCCCAAATAGATCATCATCATCTGCACCAAAAAACCAAGACCAAAACCAAAACAAACAAACAAACAAAAAACACTAGAAAGAATGAGAAATGTGACACAACACAAACCCACAATTGAGCAGCTACTGTGGAATTTTCTGATTGATGCTAAGAAAAGACAGAACAGGCTATCTGTTTCCAGCCGGCAAGGGAACTTCCAAATGCCTCTCAAACTTTAGCTAAATAGAGAGGAAATTCTAACAAAGATTAGGCTCATCGCTACATTAGCAGGACATAAACTATGAACTATTTGCATTTAACCTTCTTATGTAAAATGCTGATACAACTAATGGTGCTTTCAGATCTGTGCCTCAACAGGACAGTTCTTCCTGAATAATTGCTCTGGTGTCTCTAATGGCTTAATGAGTTTGTGGGACATACATTCATGCATGAGCTCAGGTGTCATTTACAAAGATAACTTGTCACTGAACAAGATAATTCTAACCCCCCTAAAATTCATCACTTTTATCCTTTCAGGATGATAACTTGGGATAAAAAGAATTGATTCCAGCCAAATCATTTTATTTTATTGGTATGCTAAAGTTTACTTTCATTATCTACACCCAATTTCCTTTTTTCCCCCCTCTTTTTATGTTTCCCTCTCAAAGCTTGGAAGTTGGTGCAAACTTAGGTAAGAAAAATGAATTGACAAGTCTCAGGTTTGCAAACCCTATCTCAGCTGCTTTGGTAGTTGCCTGAAAGTCATTTAAGTAAGGACAGGGCTTTGACATCTATTAAAAAGGAAATCTCAGGTTTCTTTGGTTTGTAGAACTTCAAATCAAAGTTCCAATTATATTTCTTCCAAATATGTTAAAGGTGATACATTTTCTAACATCTCAGTAATAAAAGTAAAATAAAGTAGACCACATAATCTGTTGGAATGTTGTATGCAAATGATCTATTAAAGAGTCCTCTGGAATTTATTTGGTATTGAAACTGTGGTAAAGGCATTTCTTCAAATTTCTAGGAAATGCCCAATCTCAAAATGAAACACCAGCATTGAGGTGTCAGCTTTGGTTCTCCTTCAGAAGTTCTGGCTGTGATCCATATGTCTAGCAATACATTTAAAAACATATAACTAACTTTGTTTGATGGCTTGATGGGGTGTGAAATACAATAAGTAGTGGAGTTTGCATGAACATTCCAGAATACATTTTTAGCCAGCAGGTGGCCGAGTGACTGAACTTGAAGGAAACACAGGGCAATGGGGTTTGTCAGAGAGACCTAAAATTTTTAAAATGACAAGTAGGTAGGGTGCAGAGAGACAATAAATAGAGGAACAGGAAACACAGAAAGAATACACAAGAGAAACATGACAACAGAGAGATGTGTAGAATTGGGTAGTGCGGTGAACCTGGATAAACCCAGAAGGTCAGCAATACAGCTTCTGAAAGTGCTACTTAATAGCTGTTTAATGTTGGGTAAGTTACTATCCTGGTAGTGCCTTAGTCTCCTCCTTTCTAAAGAGGAGAACATGACAGTGAGTCACCTTATAAGCTGTTGGAAGGTTAACTGACACAATTTCCATAGAGTGATTAGCAGAAAGCAGGATTAAGCACAGCAAGCACTAGATAAAAAGCTATTATTATTATTGTTGCTGCTGTTGTTTGAAAGGAATGAGGGTTTTCCATTTTCCTGGGAATAATGCAGATGTTTGAAATCTCCCATTACTGAAAATCTGTATGAAATATTAACCCACTATCTCATTTCCATTAGTAGAAAATAATGAACACTGTAGAAATAATCTCTTATTCTTGGAATTCAGGAGTCTTACATCATTCCTACTTACAAATGCCACTTTCCATTATGAGCTGGGTCAAATGGGTAGGCCATAGCTCAGAACGTTTTCTGTCACCAGTTTGCTTTGCCATTACTTGACTCATCATGGTAAAAATAGTGTGTTGTAATATTCTTATTTGTCCATTTGTGGTTAGAGACCATACATCGATCTGCCTGATGTGCTGAATATATATAATTTAATTTAATCCTATATTGTGCAACTTAATTTCTTCTAACTCTAAGGGCTAAGTTTTTTTTTTTTTTTTTAAATAAATTTTTATTAATGGTAATGGGATGACATTAATAAATCAGGGTACATATATTCAAAGATAACATGTCTAGGTTATTTTGTCATCAAATTATGTTGCAAACCCCTCGCCCAAAGTCAGATTGTCCTCCGTCACCCTCTATCTAGTTCTCTGTGCCCCTCCCCCTCCCATGTCCTCCCTCCCCCCCCCCCTTGGTAACCACCACACTCTTGTCCATGTCTCTTAGTCTCATTTTTATGTTCCACCAATGTATGGAATCATGTAGCTCTTGTTTTTTTCTGATTTGCTTATTTCACTCCTTATAATGTTATCAAGATCCCACCATTTTGCTGTAAATGATCTGATGTCATCATTTCTTATGGCTGAGTAGTATTCCATAGTGTATATGTGCCACATCTTCTTTATCCAGTCTTCTATTGAAGGGCTTTTTGGTTGTTTCCATGTCTTGGCCACTGTGAACAGTGCTGCAATGAACATGGGGCTACATGTGTCTTCACGTATCAATGTTTCTGAGGTTTTGGGGTATATACCCAGTAGAGGGATTGCTGGGTCATAAGGTAGTTCTATTTTCAGTTTTTTGAGGAACCACCATACTTTCCTCCATAATGGTTGTACTACTTTACAGTCCCACCAACAGTGAATGAGGGTTCCTTTTTCTCCACAGCCTCTCCAACATTTGCTATTACCCGTCTTGTTGATAATAGCTAATCTAACAGGAGTGAGGTGGTATCTCATTGTAGTTTTGATTTGCATTTCTCTAATAACTAAAGAAGCTGAGCATCTTTTCATATATCTGTTGGCCATTTGTATCTCTTCCTGGGAGAAGTGTCTGTTCATGTCCTCTTCCCATTTTTTTATTGGATTGTTTGTTTGTTTGTTGTTGAGTTTTATGAGTTCTTTGTAAATTTTGGATATTAGGCCCTTATCTGAGCTGTCGTTTGAAAAGATCAGTTCCCATATAGTTGGCTGTCAGTTTATTTTGATATCAGTTTCTCTTGCTGAGCAAAAACTTTTAATTCTGATGTAGTCCCATTCATTTATCTTTGCCTTCACTTCTCTTGCCATTGGAGTCAAGTTCATAAAATGTTCTTTAAAACCCAGGTCCATGATTTTAGTACCTATGTCTTCTTCTATGTACTTTATTGTTTCAGGTCTTATATTTAGGTCTTTGATCCATTCTGAATTAATTTTAGTACACGGGGACAGGCTGTAGTCGAGTTTCATTCTTTTGCATGTGGCTTTCCAGTTTTCCCAACACCATTTGTTGAAGAGGCTTTCTTTTCTCCATTGTGTGTTGTTGGCCCCTTTATCAAAGATTATTTGACCATATATATGTGGTTTTATTTCTGGGCTTTCTATTCTGTTCCATTGGTCTGAGTGTCTATTTTTTTGCCAATACCATGCTGTTTTGATTATCGTGGCCCTATAATATAGTTTAAAGTCAGGTATTGTAATGCCCCCAGCTTCATTCTTTTTCCTTAGGATTGTTTTGGCTATTCGGGGTTTTTTATAGTTCCATATAAATCTGATGATTTTTTGTTCCATTTCTTTAAAAAATCTCATAGGGATTTTGATGGGAATTGCATTAAATTTGTATATTGCTTTGGGTAATATGGCCATTTTGATTATATTTATTCTTCCTATCCAAGAACAAGGAATATTTTTCCATCTCATTGTATCTTTTTCGATTTCCCTTAACAATGCTTTGTAATTTTCATTATATAGGTCCTTTACGTTCTTTGTTATGTTTATTCCTAGGTATTTTATTTTTTTTGTTGTAGTCGTGAAGGGGATTATTTTTTTGAGTTCGTTTTTTAATATTTCATTGTTGGCATATAGAAAGGCTATGGACTTTTGTATGTTAATTTTGTATCCTGCAACCTTACTGTATTGGTTTATTGTTTCTAATAATCTTTTTGTGGAGTCCTTCGGGTTTTCGATGTATAGGATCATATCATCAGCAAAAAGTGATAGTTTTACTTCTTCTTTTCCGATATGGATGCCTTTTATTTCTTTGTCTTGTCTGATTGCTCTGGCCAGAACTTCTAGCACCACGTTGAATAAGAGTGGAGAGAGTGGACAACCCTGTCTTGTTCCTGATTTAAGGTAGAAAGTCCTCAGTTTTATGCCGTTTAATAGGATGTTGGCTGATGGTTTATCATATATGGCCTTTATCATGTTGAGATATTTTCCTTCTATACCCATTTTGTTGAGAGTCTTAAACATAAAATTGTGTTGTATTTTATCAAAAGCCTTTTCTGCATCTATTGATAAGATCATGTGGTTTTTGTTCTTTGTTTTGTTGATATGGTGTATTACGTTAACCGTTTTGCGTATGTTGAACCATCCTTGAGATTCTGGGATGAATCCCACTTGATCATGATGTATTATTTTTTTAATATGTTGTTGTATTCGGTTTGCCAGTATTTTGTTTAGTATTTTAGCATCTGTATTCATTAGAGATATTGGTCTGTAGTTTTCCTTCTTTGTGCCATCCTTGCCAGGTTTTGGTATGAGGGTTATGTTGGCCTCATAAAATGTGTTTGGAAGTATTGCTTCTTCTTCAATTTTTTGGAAGACTTTGAGTAGAATAGGAACCAAGTCTTCCTTGAATGTTTGATAGAATTCACTAGTATAACCGTCTGGGCCTGGACTTTTATTTTTGGGGAGATTTTTAATAGTTTTTTCTATTTCCTCCCTGCTGATTGGTCTGTTTAGGCTTTCTGCTTCTTCATGACTCAGTCTAGGAAGGTTGTATTGTTCTAGGAATTTATCCATTTCTTCTAGATTGTTGTATTTGGTGGCATATAATTTTTCATAGTATTCTACAATAATTCTTTGTATATCTATGATGTCTGTGGTGATCTCTCCTCTTTCATTTTGGATTTTATTTATTTGAGTCCTGTGTCTTTTTTCCTTGGTGAGTCTTGCCAAGGGTTTGTCAATTTTGTTGATCTTTTCAAAGAACCAGCTCCTTGTTTTATTGATTTTTTCTATAGTTTTTCTGTTCTCTATTTCATTTATTTCTGCTCTGATTTTTATTATCTCCTTTCTTCGGCTGGTTTTGGGTTGTCTTTGTTCTTCTTTTTCTAGTTCCTTAAGGTGTGAAGTTAAGTGGTTTACTTCTGCTCTCTCTTGTTTGTTCATATAGGCCTGAAGTGATATGAGCTTTCCTCTTATTACTGCTTTTGCTGCATCCCAGAGATTCTGATATGTCGTATTTTCATTTTCATTTGTCTGTATATATCTTTTGATTTCTGCGCTTATTTCTTCTTTGACCCATTCATTTTTTAGAAGTATGTTGTTTAGTTTCCACATTTTTGTGGGTTTTTCCCCCTCTTTTTTGCAGTTGAATTCTAGTTTCAAGGCTTTATGATCAGAAAATATGCTTGGTACAATTTCAATTTTTCTAAATTTGCTGATATTGTCTTTGTGGCCCAACATATGGTCAATTCTTGAGAATGTTCCATGTACACTAGAGAAAAATGTATACTCTGTCGCTTTGGGATGAAGTGTCCTGTAGATGTCTATCATATCCAGGTGTTCTAGTATTTCGTTTAAGGCCACTATATCTTTATTGATTCTCTGTTTGGATGACCGATCTAGAGCCGTCAGTGGTGTATTGAGGTCTCCAAGTATGATTGTATTTTTGTTAGTTTTTGTTTTAAGGTCAATAAGTAGCTGTCTTATATATTTTGGTGCTCCTTGGTTTGGTGCATATATATTAAGGATTGTTATGTCTTCTTGATTCAACTTCCCCTTAATCATTATGAAATGACCATTTTTGTCTCTGAGTACTTTTTCTGTCTTGTAGTCAGCATTATTAGATATGAGTATTGCTACACCTGCTTTTTTTTGGGTGTTGTTTGCTTGGAGTATTGTTTTCCAGCCTTTCACTTTGAATTTGTTTTTATCCTTGTTGCTTAGATGTGTTTCTTGTAGGCAGCATATAGTTGGATTTTCTTTTTTAATCCATTCTGCTACTCTGTGTCTTTTTATTGGTAAGTTTAATCCATTTACATTTAGTGTAATTATTGACACTTGTGGGTTCCCTACTGCCATTTTATAAATTGCTTTCTGTTAGTTTTGTATCTAGTTTGATTCTTCTCTTTTGTTTTTCTATCATTTGTTTTTGTTTGTTTGTGTTCCATACTTCTCTCCTCTGTTGCTACCTTTTTTAAGTCAAGTGTTTTTGTGGTGGTTTTTTTAAGGGTGGTTACCATTAAGTAATGAAAAGGGTACCCTACCATATTCATTGTAGTACCCTATCTTATAAGTATTTCTGCACTTCATCATCCTTTGCTACTGTTAATCTCCATCCTCTCCCCCCTTTTTTTCCTTTGTTGTCACAGTTTACGTTTGGTTTTATTGTGTTCTTGGTGGAGCTGTTACTTGTGGTGTTGTTTTCTTTTGTTCTTTGAATCTGGTTGGAAAACTCCCCTTAGTATTTCCTGGAGTGGGGGCTTTCTGTTGATAAGCAAATAGGAATTTTTTATATTGCTTTCTTCTGCTTACAGTCATTGTCATCTAGGACAGTGGTCCCCAACACCTGGGCCGCGGACCGGTACCAGTCTGTGGGCCATTTGGTACTGGTCCACAGAGAAAGAATAAATAACTTATATTATTTCCGTTTTATTTATATTTAAGTTTGAAAAATGTTTTATTTTTAAAAAATGACCAGATTCCCTCTGTTACATCCGTCTATGACTCACTTTTGACACTTGTCTCAGTCACGTGATACATTTATCCATCCCACCCTAAAGGCTGGTCCATGAAAATATTTTCTGACATTAAACTGGTCCATGGCTCAAAAAAGGTTGGGGACCACTGATCTAGGACACATTTTCTAGTGTAATTTTTATTTTGAACATAAAAACTTTGTGTTGTCTTTCACCACCATCCTACAACCCCCACTGGAAGCCCTAGCTATTATTGCAAAGGTATTTGGTGGGAATTGATGTCTTGATGGTCTGTGCAGACAAAGGCCTGAGTAATATAAGAGCTTTTTGGAACCACAGACTGAACTCTCAGAAACTTTCCAACACTTCATTTTCCAAGAATAGAATGCTTTGGTTATCCTCTTGCAGACTTCTCAAGAGACTTTATATAGGTCAGGCCTATGGTGTGGAAAACTTAATGACCACACAGCTTTTATTTTTCTTCTAAAAACCCACTTTCCTATGTGATTTCTTGGACCTTAGAAATACTGTATGACTAACTAAGCAATTTGAATCATGCTTTAATCATTCCATTCCTTGACATGTGACTTTTAATTTCACCTACAGACACCAATGCTATGCTGACAAGTCCATGATTTGGCAACCATAATGCCTTTTTAATGGGTTTGAACCAATGGAAATAGGGCAAAAATGGTTTAGTCTCCAGCCAAGCATACAAAGGCTGGTTTAACTCCCATTGCAATCAGTGTACAATGTATAGTTTATTTACACATTTGCTTAAGACTTGCCCTAATAATTTATAAAATGTTTATGCTTTTATCAGATGGTATCCTCTGAAAACACTTTAATGCAGTTTCTGAAAACAAGTTTCCGATTTCCGGGAGATCTTTGGTAGATGTCATGTAGGGAGAAAGCAGTGCAACTTTGGGCACATAGCAGAGGTGTCAGGAGGCACACAATAACGGGAACAAGGCAGTCCACGGACACCAGAACATCTTGGGGCTAAATGGATGGAAACAGGAGCAGCATGACTGGGCAATAGTAGGGCCACTCAGGTAGAAACTAAATACTAGGGTCCTGATGAGCCCAGGTCTCGGTGGAGGACCCAGTTCCAACTGCAGAGGGCTCAAGAGCACATGATTTACCTGTTGTCACAGGCCTGCTCTCTCTCTAAGTCTGGTGTTGAGCCTAATCTGCCTTCCCTGGCTCTCTACCCTTTTTCCCTTTTTTCTACTCTCTTCCTCCATAAAACAACAGCATTTCTAATATAAATAAATACAGTTGTTAAAGTACCAGCTCCAACTCCACCTATTCTGTGAGGTTGACTTTCTCAGGGTCACATGACTCCACTTAAGTATTTAGTTCCCCCTTTCTGTACTTCCTACTGATTATCAAAGTCTATTTTTGATGTTCTATCTCAGCATTGAACACAGCCATTTTTTCCCCTAGCAATTACCCCTTCATGATAAGACTTGATTCTTTGAAGGCTCTATTCTTTTTGTGTGTGTGTGTGCAGAGACAGAGAGAGTCAGAGAGAGGGACAGATAGGGACAGACAGACAGGAAGGGAGAGAAATGAGAAACATCAATTCTTTGTTGCGGCTCCTTAGTTGTTCATTGATTGATTTCTCATATGTGCCTTGACCTTGGGCCTTCAGCAGACTGAGTAACCCCTTGCTCGAGCCAGCAACCTTGGGCTCAAGCTGGTGAGCCTTGCTCACACCAGATGAGCCTGCGCTCAAGCTGGCAACATTGAGGTCTCAAACCTGGGTCCTCCACATCCAAGTCTGACACTCTATCCACTGTGCCACTGCCTGGTCAGGCTGAAGGCTCTAGTCTTATATTTGGTTTCCAGTCAAGTGTACAGTCAGATAATACCCTCTGCTTTACCTTCCACTGCTCCTGAAGAAAAGCTCTCCTCGGGCCAGAAGACTAAAATATTACCTTCATTGCTTCAACCTGTCTAGTAGACTCTGATTAGTTAATTAAGTTATTCACTTAACAACTATTAATAACCATGCATAATGTCTGAGGTGCTGTTTGGGAGACAAAGATAAGGGAGATGGATTTCCATTACCTTATACTTTATTGGGGACACTCATACAAGTATAAGGTTTATCAAACTAAGTAGTTATTGCAGGAACAATCAGGAAGGATTTAAGGGAAGAGAGAAGTATTTGAATTGCAGCATACAGAGTGAATAGGATTTAGAATAGCAGAGATAGCAGAAAGGTTCATGTTGGGAAGCTGAAAGCACAGAAATAAAAGATGCTAGGGCAGGAATATACAATGCACATCCTGAGAAAAGAAGTTCATGCAATTTGGGTGAAGTGAAGGGTAGGGGACAGGAAGTCATGGATAAAGCATGTTTAACCTACAGGTTTTACAACTTAACATACCATTTTCCTTTTTTTTTTCAAAGATTTTATTTATTCATTATAGAGAGGGAAGAGAGAGAGAGAAAGAGAGAGAGAGAGAGAGAGAGAGAATGGGGGAGGAGCAGGAAGCATCAACTCCCATATGTGCTTTGACCAGGCAAGCCAAGGGTTTTGAACCGGCAACCTCAGCATTTCCAGGTTGACACTTTATCCACTGTGCCACCACAGGTCAGGCCTATACTATTTTCCTTTTATTGAAGGTATTAAAAATAAAATAAAAAAACACAAGAAAGGTTGGGTTTAAGCTGCTTCATCAAAGACTGATATTTGATATAATAGCTAATTTCCTGCCAAGAATCTTTGAATAAATTAACAAGAAAAATTATCAAATCATTCTCATCCTATGTTATGTGTATGTGTGTCTTCATGTGTATAACAGGAAAATCACAAATGAAATGGGGGTGAATTGAGTATCATTCTTTCTAGAGTCATGGGAGTTACTTCAACCTGTTGTGAGAATATTCACTATGCATTTAAAAATTGTAGAAATAATTTTTAAAGAAGCAATAATGCAAAAGGTCCTGAAGCTTGAGAAACCCCGTGGTACTCTCCGTAGGGTCATTCAGTTAGACTACAAAACTCAATAAATGCAGAAGCATGAAAAGATCTTTTCAATCTCCAGAGAGGTTCATACTGATTATTTCAGGTTGCTGGCACTCAATTCTTTATTTTTAAATTTTTTATTTATTGATTTTAGAGAGGGAAAGGAAGTGGGAGAGAGAGAGGAAGAGAGAGAGGGAGAAATATTGATCTATTGTTCCACTTATTTATGTATTCATTAGTTATTTCTTGTATGTTCCCTGACCAGGGATTGAACCCACAACCTTGGTATATAGGGACAGTGCTCTAACCCAGTGGTCCCCAACCCCTGGGCCACGGATCGGTACCAGTCCGTGGGCCATTTGGTACTGGTCCGCAGAGAAAAAATAAATAACTTACATTATTTCCGTTTTATTTATATTTAAGTCTGAACGATGTTTTATTTTTTAAAAAATAATCAGATTCCTTCTTTTACATCCGTCTAGGACTCACTCTTGACACTTGTCTCGGTCATGTGATACATTTATCCATCCCACCCTAAAGGCCGGTCCATGAAAATATTTTCTGACATTAAACTGGTCCATGGTCCAAAAAAGGTTGGGGACCACTGGTCTAACCAACTGAACTACTGGGCTAGGGCACTGGCACTTGACTCTCATGCTGGCATCTAGATAATAATTTTTAGTTATCGTAAATCATCATCATTATTATGATGTAACAAATATTTTTAGGGGTCTTTTAGGATATTGCAAAATTCTCTCACATGCAGTGAATTTATTTAGAGGATATTTTGATCCTTTTTCACTTTTCAGTATCAGTGTACTCAATTTTTTATTTCTGTTGCTTAAACTCTTCAATCCTTGAGGCCTCTGCTCCTTTACCCGCCCCCCCCCCCCCACACTGGAGGCCTTACCACACTCTAATCTCATCTGATCAACTGCCTGTAGGCTCCCACCAGACTGGCAGCTTCATGAATGTAGGGATTATGGTCTCTTTATACACTTGATTCCCAAGCCTAATTTTGGGTACAGTACCCAATACACATTCCATACATATTTGTTAAATGATAAGGCATATTTTTCTTAATCACAAAGACCACAGAATACTCTTACTATGCAGGTAAAACAGGCTTTGGGTTTGTAGAATGTCTTGGACTGCAACCCCATTCATTATTACTTAACAATTTGACTTCAGGTAAGCTAGCCCTCTAAGTTCCAATTTCTTCAACTAAAAAATGGAACTAAAAATGTCTCTTTGTTTGTTGAGAAAATTGAGAAAGATAATTGCATAAAACATCTATCATGGTCTCTAGAGTATTTTTACTGCTGAAAATGCTCCTTTTCACTTTTTCTGTCATCTTTTACCACTTTTCACAAATAACTATATTATTCAAAAGTAAATTAGCTTTCTAAATTAGAGCATGAGTTGATAATGAATTTTCATCTTATATCATGTACATAACTAAAAATGGACATATGTCAATAGAAAATTTGGGTGTTAGAATAAAGTGACCCATAATGTAGACAGAGGGTAAAGTATGTTGACTATCTCAAAGCAAAATCTTATGTCTCCTGCGTGATTTCACTGAGGTGTCTAAAAATTCAAAGGAGGACATTTTGACCCACTGTTTTGATGGTAATGCCATTTATTTTTATTTATTTATTTATTTTTTTGTGGCAGAGACAAAGAGAGTCAGAGAGAGGGACAACAGATAGGGACAGACAGACAGGAAGGGAGAGAGATGAGAAACATCAATTCTTTTTTTGCGGCTCCTTAGTTGTTCATTGATTGATTTCTCATATGCGCCTTGGCCAGGGGGCTACAGCAGACCGAGTGACCCCCTGCTCGAGCCAGTGACCTTGGGCTCAAGCTGGTGAGCCTTGCTCAAACCAGATGAGCCCACGCTCAAGCTGGCGACCTCGGGGTTTCGAACCTGGGTCTTCTGTGTTCCAGTTTGACGCTCTATCCACTGTGCCACCGCCTGGTCAGGTGGCAATGCCATTTAGGTATCATTTTATCTCATGCTATTTGCTTCTTGTTTGAAAAAATAAACATATATTTTAACTATTTTTTCCAATTATTAAATATGATTAGTAGAAATGAGACAAATACCGTTGATAATGTTTAAAATAGAGCATCTTAAAATTGGTTTCTGTCCAGAAAAAAATAACTTGATTAAACATAAACGTTCTTCAGAAACACTGAAAATAGGAGACATTAGGGAAATATTAGATACAGAAATAATCAATAAAAAACAAAGTTCATAATACCTAAAATTGTACAAAGTAAAATTTGATATTGACCAAAAAATGATGGAAGAATAAATCTTAAATAATGCGTCTTGAAACCTTAAATTGAGAAAATAGGACTTGGTAGAAATGTCACAAAAGAATATATTCTTTCTGAAGTGGGATATGTTGCTATCATTCTAATGAAAATGCCTGTAACATACAATGACAAGGTCTTTAGGGGTCAAGTGAGTGAGGATAAAGCATCCACAAGGTCAAATAAAAATTTTTAATAGATTGATATCTCTGAATATAATTATTAACTCATAAAAAATAGAAAAATTTACTAAAATAATTCCATTAAGCAAGCCACATAAAGATTGACTCCTTCCCCTCCAAAGAATAAAAAGTTTTTCATTCACGAATTTGAAAGAATACCAAATTCTAAAACTTGGCAGTGGCAATGAATTGCCACCTCCCTCCCTCTCTCTTTTCTCTGTCTCCATACACACATACTCAATATGGCCATAACAGTTGTAAATAATGACTACCATAACATAACTTGCTTATACCATTCACCAAGCAGGCAGTTGACAGAGAAATCACAGAGTTACATATGCTTAATTGTCAATAAGAATATCTAACTCTTTGGAATCCTATTACATCATGGTATTATTTTTTGGACTTTTGAAAATAAATTTGCATTGTATGAACAACATTTTTATATGAGATAGATAAAACTGTTATGGAGACAGGAATCATGTATCCTTACTAATGACATACTCTTAATATAAATCACATGCTAATTGACTCTGAAATCATTTTATAGCTTACTTCTGAGTGGGTCAGGAAGAGTCACTGCATATTCCAGAATACACCATTTCAGCCACAGAATAGCTTTGCTACCTGTAAACCTAAGCCAGTACATTTTTAATATGAATGAAATTAGCTAGCACTAAAATATGATTTTATGGGCAGATGATAAAATTGGAAATACCGTCCTTCTTTTGTGCGTCACATTTTAAAAAAGCCAACTTTGACAGAATTCTATTTTAAATTAGAAAGATTGCTAAAAATAAGCCTATAATCTCTGACCATCTGCAGTAAGTTTTCAGCAAAGACTGCAGGCCGGTTGGACACTGGCTTCAATACTGTAGATAAAGCACATATAGACTCTTGGGAACAAAATTGGCTGCTGTCGTTATGATTTTAATAGGATACTGTGTGTTGATAACAACAATAGTGATAGCTAAAACAACAGGAGTAGTGGCAACAGTAGCAGTTGACACGTACAAAGCATTTCTATCATTTAATTCTCATAACAGCCCAATAAAGTACCCAATCCTATCTCTATTTTGCAGATGAGGAGATAGTACCTTAGACCGGTAAGTAATGTATGTAAATTGACAAATGGAAAGTAGAAGAGGCCAACTTTGAAGTCTGAACCTAGAACTGACATTCTTAAAAATTGTGATATAGCACCTTATCCTAATAGACCAAATAGTAGGTTTACAGGAACTGTTAAGCTAAAGGTTAATTTTCAATACTTTCATAAGAGAAAATAGAGTTCAAAACACTATATTATTTTATTTCTGTCTTTAATAATTAAATGCAATGAATTTTCTGGTATCCAATTTCTATCAGTCTGTTTAATTTTGGTGTAGGGAGCTGGGGCATGGACAAATATATAAAATACAAATCCACTGGTTTTAACAAGAGGGCCTTTATAAATCATTCCTATCTTGAATTGGGTTCTGGGCTTTGAGTTTTGAGAAAATAAAATTGAGTTTTGTTTTTGTCTTTCCCGACTAATCTTCGTGGCCAAAAAAAACAAAAACAAAATGACTCTTACATCCAAGTAGAATAGATTTTATCAGCGGGGAAGATTTTGGCAGTAGCTTGCATAGGGTATTAGATAATGGAACACATCTTAATTATTTCTTCTGTTTTGGGCTAGTTGGAGAAACCTTAAACACAAAGCAAACACCCACCCATTCGCACATGACAAAAAAGGAGAGAAGAGATATTGAAATTTTTATGCCAGATGTCTAATTAGTTTAGACAAAATGTTTAATTATCTTGTATTTCCTATTACACATCTATGAGTCATATTCATGTTTGTAAATATCTCAAAGGGAGAAAGTATCCTAGTGGAAATTCTTTATAAATTTGATATTCCTTTATAAAAATATTCACAAAATCAGGATAACAAACAGAGGAAAACTTTTCACTGGTACAAGTCTACAGTGTGTGAGACTAATTTCCATAGTTGGCAATTATCATAAAAAATATTTTCTGTGTTTCTCCTTTGTGAGGTTGTAATAAAATTCCTAAAATACTGTATTAGTCAGGTCATACCTTCTCTGGTCTCTGTTGTCTTGGGGATTATATTAGCACGTCTCAACCAGGCTCCCAACCCATTATTTTGGTCTTATCCCTATTTTTACTCCATGTCTCTGGGATGTCAAATTGGTGGTGACCTATGTTTGGGCTTCCTAAGGCCAACAGATATTTTATTTGATTCTTATACTATGATTTTCAAGCTCTAAATTATTTATCTATGTTTAAATATCAGAGGTATTTACCAAAGAAATCTCAGTTTACCCCCCAAAAATGCAAATCCTGATTCCCAAATTTTCTAGAAAAATCAGTTGTGGACACTTTCATGTAACTGGTGCTAGAGTTGGGTCATGGTTGGCTCCCTCAGATGGGACTTGCATTCTCCACTTATTTTCTGAACTTAATTTCATTAACTTTTACATTAAAACCTGTCTGGCTCACCCCTGTATGCCATCTTTCCTTCTCCTCTGGGCTTTTTGTTTTGTGACACCAGCTATTCAAGAATTTTCTACTCTAAACAAATTCATCTCATCCACTTACTGTTCCTCAAGTGGAATGTAAAATATCCAACTTCCACACATTTATTCACACTGTGCCCTCACCTAAGTGTTCTCTGATGACTCTCTTTCCATAATACACTGCTCACAAAAATTAGGGCATATTTCAAAATGAATATAAAAGCGATTAAAAAAAGAGCATTTGATTTTTTTTCCTTTTTTTTTTTTTTTTTTTTTTGTATTTTTCTGAAGTTGGAAACGGGGAGGCAGATAGACTCCCACATGCACCCAACCGGGATCCACCCGGCATGCCCACCAGGGGGCGATGCTCTGCCCATCTTGGGGCATTGCTCTGCCGCAATCAGAGCCATTCTAGCGCTTGAGGCAGAGGCCACATTGCCATCCTCAGCACCCGGGCAAACTTTGCTCCAATGGAGCCTTGGCTGCAGGAGGGGAAGAGAGAGACAGAGAGGAAGGAGAGGGGGAGGGGTGGAGAAGCAGATGGGCGCCTCTCCTGTGTGCCCTGGCTGGGAATCGAACCTGGGACTCCTGCACACCAGGCTGACGCTCTACCACTGAGCCAACCGGCCAGGGCTGATTTTTTTTTATTAAACAAGAACATCAAAAAGCAAATGACAAGTCAAAGAAAGTTGTTCAATTATGCAAATGAGATGCAAACCCAACTTTTATTTCATTGGTGAAAATGCACTATACAAAAGGCTGAAAGTACTGGAGTATCTGTATGTTCCCTGATCCCCCGAATGTAGTACTTACATTGTGAAACCCAGTTCACATGTCATCTTCCCAGAGATTTCATGAGGATCACTTCTACTTTCCAACATTCAAAAAAATAATAATAATGTTTGTGTCCATCTCTTGACTTTCTAACAACATAGTACACTTCTAGAAGGCAGGCTCTAATTTATAATGCTTTGTATTGCTCATAACATTGTCCTTCTTAGGGCCTCCAAAAGTATTTATTTTATAGTAAATGCTGGAAACCCTGTGGGGTTTAAATGCAATAACCTCAAAGATTCAGTACTTTTTCTGTTCTCTTTTTCACTACCTCTATAGTCTTTTAGGAAAATAATCTGCAGTTCATTAAATCATCACATATTTTAAAAGAATTACTATGATTAATAAGGTACCAAGAAAGAAATAATTATATATTATGCACATTTAATAATGTCTTTTTAAGACAGCAGCATAATTTATTTTCCTGGTAATTGAACAATTCTTTTTGAAGTATTGGAGATTTAAAATTTTAAGTCTAAATGATTTTCCCTCCAAAAAGCCTTCCAAGTGTGAATAAGGTCTTGAGTAATTAATTCATATTCAATTGGGCTTTTATAGGTTTAATTACAGCCATAATTGTATTTTAAACAAAGCATATAACAAAATCACACAGAATTTGGGTTATGTTGTTTTGGTGGGTCAGAAATTGGTACTGTGGTTCTGGCAAGATTATGAACTTAGCTAATATGCAGGCCTTTCTGACATGAACACCTAGAAAAAATATGCATGTATACACACACACACACCCATACATACATTCTTTCAAAAGATAAAGTGAAATTTCCAAATGTAAATAAGCGGCAAGTTTGTTAGCTGAGATGGTGAGGGCGGTACTAGGGTTGCTAGGGAGACAAGATGGGCAGCTGTGCAGAGTAGCACTGGCTGTGGGCTTGGGTCTCCTGTCTGTACATGCACAGGAAAAAATGCTTAAATCCTACAAATACTGGAACTGACAACTTGTATGCGACGGGGATAGTAAAAGCGTGACCCGTGCGGGGAGAAGGGTAGAAAGTGGGGGAGGCTTCACTGAGGGTTTTTATTCAGAAATGCTCTTACCCGGATCCAATATTCTTAAGTCTAGTGAGGGAGGGAAATAGGTAAAGAGATATAACTAAAAATGCTGACATTCTGATTGTTTTCTGTGGAATTCACATTTTATTTTCTATTATTTCTTTAAAACGTTCTCTTGACTGTTTGGCACTGGAACGTAAAAGATATTATGCTTGGATTTGTCAGAAAAATATAAATTAAAAAGTGAATTTTAGTCATACCAGGTCAACCCTACTCCCTGTTTTGAAACACAGGTTAGAAGTCACAGAAACCCCAATTTTCATATCTCTGGAAGTAGAACTATGTATGTCTATCTTCAGAAATACCTTAGAGTAAAATAAGTCTCTTCAGAAAGAACTATGTTCAGAAGTACCTTCGAGTGATATTAAAAGTCTTTTGTTTCCCTGTTCTTCACACAACAATGGGGGAAGGTTATGTTCTGAAGATTGTGATGACCCTTCATCTGACCACCTCATTTTCACAGAAGAAATATGAGGCCTGAAGCCAGGATTAGGTCCTTAAATTCATGACTCCCAGTTCACTGTTTCTCCCATCAGGATGCCTCACCAAAGAGAAGTAGTCAAGTGAAATTAGAGGTTTAGAATGTATTCTCTCTAAGGTTCTTTCTTAAACCACCATGCTATGAATCTATGAACCAAGGTTGGCTTAAAGAGCGAATAACTCATCTAGGGCCACCTCAATTGAGTACAAAGGTTGAAAAGAAATGCTGGAATTAAAGGCTACTTTGTAAAGAGACCTACCAGCGGGGCTAATTAGAACACTATATATAACAGAATTCTTTTGTTGTTGTTGTTTATTTATTTATTGAATTTATTGGGATGCCATTGGTTAAAGTTGTTAATTACTTTCAACTCATGTCTCCTTTTATCACCATTTATTTCCCCTTTGCCCTCTTTCACCTTCCCCCACCCCCTCCCCTCTGGTAATCACCATGCTGTTGTCTGTGTCTATAAAGGTTTTTCCCCCCCTCAATTCCTTCACCTTTTCCACCAAGTCCCACAACATCGCTCCTCTCTAACAGCTGTCAGTCAATAACAGAATTTTTAAGATATTAGGAAGTCAGGTTTTCTTCTATCTTTTAGAAATTAAATCAGAAATAAGATTTTGAACATTTTAATTATAAGTTGTTTATATAATACATACCCTCTGGAGAATGGTATTGCTTTTTCTCAATTTAAGAAATCATTACATTTCTTAACAGTTGCATGTAAAATGAAATTATCAATATTTATCGGGTGTTCACATCATAAAATTAAAAGTGCATGGCTGTGGTTAAAATCCTTGGATGGTTAAGAATTTTAGGAAGAAGTGGATTAAACAAAAGGGGTTTAATGGCATTATTGTTTAGAAAACAACTGCATCTTAGTGGCACAACACCTGGAAAGAACAGAAAGATTAAAGCATGTTCTACTAATGAGGCAGGGCAGCTCTGACCCAATTTATCTTATGATGAAAGACATACCAGCAGACAAAGGTATTCTTTCTTCAGCATACCTGCAGTTCAGGTTCTTGACAGTTTTCTTAAAGGGATTGTTAACTAAATCTTCTCCAAGTTGAAAACAAATTAGGGACCATCTAGCTCTAGGATGTCTTTTTGTTTTGTTCACCAGGAGCTCATGAAAAAAGCATCATGGGATACACAAACTATAAGTGTATATAAACTATTTATATATGGGAATTTGAATTTTTCAACAGATAGCTATAGCTCTCATTCATTTTCCAAAAGGGCTATGACTCAAGATGGATTGAAACTCAGTAAGAATCAGTCAAGGATCTAATTTCAAAGAGATAACTGGGAAAGATATGATTTGATAAAATTTCCTACATCATACAGCTAACTAGTAGTAGGACTATGGTCAGAATAGAGGATCCCATCATTCAAGCTAAGAATTGTTGTATTATACCATGTTCTTTTATGAAATATATTTTTGAGGGCCATGATTTAAAGTTTGATTTAAATGGAGTACCAAAAATTAAAAATAATGTTTGTTAGTGTTTTATAAAATATATTTTCAATAAAATCTTTTAGTGAAGGTAGAGTAAATATTTAATAAAATACATCATTTTCTCAAACCAATAACCAAAAAGAGCATAGGCTTAGATAAGTCAGGAAGAAACTTATTAGTTCTTCATATTATATGACTTTCTAAGAAACTCAAATAAATTAATTAAAATTTATTAAACACACATTTGAGATATCTATAATATATTGTTTTCAAGTCACCAGATTTCCTTATGCCAATAACTAGAACAAAGTTAATGAAAAAATAGATTCCAATCTCATAAGCACAAAAATGCATAGTACTTAGAAATCAACTTAATAAGAAATATGTGCAACCTGTGTGAAGAAAATTATACAATCTTAATTACATTTTTAAATTTTAAATTTAATGAAAATCAAATATTATAACCTTGGATGGCAAAAATATCTTCATGTTATAAAGGCATTAATTTCTCCAGGTTAATTTCTAAAAAGAACAATTAAAAGGCCATTTCAATTTGGGAGGGGATAGAGTTTTTTCTAATATTGATCTAAATAAGTAACTGGGCTAGAAGGGCCCCACTCTGCTTCCTGTACCAAAATTTAAACAGTACAATAATTAAAATTTTGCTATATTGGTATAAAATTAGACTGTCAAGTGAAGAAAAATGAAATTTAGTAACAGTCATAAGTTTGCATAGTAATGAAGTATGATTAAAATGCCATACTTAATTAGAGGTAATAAATGGATTATGTAATAAATGATACTGGAAAACTAGTGAGGCATTTAAAATATGAGCAGTGAGAGCTGAGCTTCAGTCAGTGATATCAAACTACCTTGACCACCAAAAGTAAGTCTCTTTTCTCTTCTTTTGGATGCTCACATGATCTTTTGGGCCACCTTAAATTTAGTATTTCCTGTGTGAGATATGTCACCGACTTTGAACAGAAGCATTAGGCACTCTCTGAGCCAGAAACATTCCTTTCCCTAATCCTAACAACCATACAACTTTGGTAATGATTATTAGAAGAATGCAGGTATTTTAGGATAGAAGGTTATAGTCTTCACAGTTTTCACTTTTGATTCAAGTTCTCATGGTTGACATAAATGAAAAAATGGGTTGAAGTGCTGACATTTCAGATTCATATATGCAGAATTATGTAAAATTTTCCTTAAACTCCAATGTATTATAGGGACACAGAATTTTACAAGTTCTATTTGTAAATACCTAGTTCTTATAAATATATTGTTCCTGACCAGTGGTGGCGCAGTGAATAGAGCAACCACCTAGGACAGTGAGGTCCCAGATTTGAAACCCAGAGGTCACCAGCTTGAACACAGGCTTATCTGGCTTGAGTGCAGGCTTGCCAGATTGAGCATGAGATCATCAATATGATCCCAAGGTTGCTGGCTTAAGCCCAAAGGTCACTGGCTTGAAGCCGAAGGTGGCTGGCTTGAACAAGGGGTCACTGGCTCATCTGGAGTCCCACGGTCAAGGCACATCACAAGAAGCAACCAATGAACAATGAAAGTAACACAGCTATGAGTTGATGCTTCTCACTCTCTCCCCTCTCCCTCTCTTTTTCTTCTTTATCTCTCAAAAAAAAAACCAAAAACCTCACAAATTATATTTGTATTTATACAGAATAAATATCACAAATTCTCAAAGTATCCTAAATGTGGAAAGTTTGTAATGATAGCTTTCTCTTTTTTAAAGGAGAAGATGGGAGATTTTTTTCCCCTATCAACTTGCTACCTAAAATATACAAACAACCATTATCTTATGATTTAAAATATTGTAATGATTTATAGGCCAGTTGCCTAATGATTTACTATTAGTAACCCTGCATCAGATAAGTAAAGATAATGTCACACATTACCTATTTAAACACTTCTACAGACTTGCTGTTCATTTTAAACAGTATAAACGCATTAAAAGCTTAATCCATTACTCTTGGAAATAAATATAAGGTTGTTCCAGAAAACTTTTTCAACAGAAATCACTTGTAGGCATGAAATTCCCCCTCTCAAATAATGATAATAATAATAATAATAATAATATTAATGTGACAAATTGACAAAGCATCTATTTTACAGCATTGTCTTACACTTCCTCCAAATTCTAGACAAACGTCCTTTTCACTTAAAAATGGAATACGCAACAAATGTCAGCCCTTACCAACTTCCCACTTCAGTAAGCTGTGGTCTTCCTTCTCCATTTTTCCAATGACGTACCAGATACACGCCATCCAGTGTGCGAGGAGCGCGAACATAGACATGAGCAGGGTCAGGACGATTGTGCTATGCTGGGAATACCGGTCCAGCTTCTGCAGGAGACGCAGAAGGCGCAGCAGCCGGACGGTCTTCAGGAGATGCACAAGTGACACCTGCAGGAGGAGGCAGAGCAGCACAACTCGACTCATGGGTTCACTTCGTGCCGCCACAGTCACTTTAACTTACAGCCACTCTGGGAAGTTCTTGAAATTGAGTATAATCATGAGTCCATTTGTACGACTATTTCTATGCCATCTCTTTTTTTTTTTTTTTTTTTTTCACTTTTCTGAAGCTGGAAACAGGGAGAGACAGTCAGACAGACTCCCGCATGCGCCCGACCAGGATCCACCCGGCACGCCCACCAGGGGCGACGCTCTGCCCACCAGGGGGCGATGCTCTGCCCATCCTGGGCGTCGCCATGTTGCGACCAGAGCCACTCTAGCGCCTGAGGAAGAGGCCACAGAGCCATCCCCAGCGCCCGGGCCATCTTTGCTCCAATGGAGCCTTGGCTGCGGGAGGGGAAGAGAGAGAGAGGAAAGCGCGGCGGAGGGGTGGAGAAGCAAATGGGCGCTTCTCCTGTGTGCCCTGGCCGTGAATCGAACCCGGGTCCTCCGCACGCTAGGCCGACGCTCTACCGCTGAGCCAACCGGCCAGGGCTCTATGCCATCTCTTGATGTGTTATATTGGGAATGATAAGATACAGAAGGATAAGACAATTTTTTTTTTCTTTTAGTAGATACTTACCTTTCTTAAGATTTATCTTTTTTTCTTACCTGTCTTATTCAGTATAATTTTATATGTTCTGACACACAACTGAAACACATTATGATATCAGGATTGTACACAAGACGTCTCATTCCCTTACATGCATTTTCCTTCAATCCTACTTTCCTCCTCTGTGTGAGGGAAGCCTTTATAGCAGTCTATATAATTTGTATAGACTGAAATAAAAGCCTGTAAAGTGGTAATAAAACTAACTTAGGATTTTTAAAAATAATTAGAACCGTAACACTTGACTAAGTTCTGCTTACAAGTACAGTAGTACCTCCTGCCTTGTGTGTTATACAATCTTCTTCTAATATTATCAATAAAGAAAACATTTACCTGACGCATGTACATTCTCAAACATACTCAGGGGACCAAAATGAAATGAAACAAAATATTTTTAAAAATCTCTTAGATCTTGTCTTTGCATGCACTAAAGCAATAGACTTATTGCTAAAGGTAATTTTCTGACTTTAGGACTCAACTGAAAAATGTGTACCATTGGCATTTACAGGAATGTCACTATTAACACATTTGTGGTACACTAATATATGCTTTTTCCACACTCTCAAAGAGCCTCAAAGATTATTCTAAAATAGAAAAGGCAGCCTGACCAGGTGGTGCTGCAGTGGATAGAGTGTCAACCTGGGATGCAGAGGACCACCGGCTTGAGTGTGGACTAATCTGGCTTGAGTGTGGGATCATATACATGATCACATGGCCTCTGGTCTCTGGCTTGAGCTCAAGGTCGCTGGCTTGAGCAAGGGGTCACTAGCTCCACTGGACCCCTGGTCAAGGCACATATGAGAAAAGAATCAATGAACAACTAAGGTGCTGCAACGAAGAATTGATGCTTCTCATCTTTCCCTTCCTGTATGTCTGTCTGTGTCTAAAACAAATAAGTAAAAATAGAAAACGTACATAAAACAATAACTCATGCAAACAGAGTTAGTCAAATTCTCTGACTTTTTCTAATTTTGGTGGAGGGCAATAAATAGAGGAGAAGGAAGTGGTTTTATGACTATACTGAAGAACAATATTCCTTTACAGAGTCATAAACGAGGGAAGCAGCTTTTGGAATTTTGCCTTTGGAATTAGCTGAAGTCAGCCAACTTTTAGTTTTTTCCTCCACTAGCCATTTTCCCCTTATCTCTAAGAAAAATATTCGTGTATCAGGGCCTGACACATAGTAAGTATTCATTAAATATTTAAATGAGTGAATAGTATTAAATTAAGATACAAATACCTCCAAATTAGTATAAGTATTCTCAGTTGTAATCTTGTAAATTATTCTATACTGAAATACAACACAATCATAAGGTCAGTTGAGAAACTTGCCAGCTTTGCTGTACTTTTTTTATTTTTGTTCTTCTGTCATATTACTTTGTTCTCCTTCCCAGCCAAGTTCTTGCTTATCACTTCTCCAGCTGATTGTAAGCCAGATGATCACATGCTGGGACTGTACAGTGTACTCCCTACACTGTAGCTTTGAGGAATTACTGGGGGTGGAGTTTATTTTACCAGAACTGTGTCCTTCCAAATGCTGTATGTTAAAACCCTTAACCTTTAATGTGATGGTGCTTGAAGACTGGGCTTTACTGATTTTATGGGGGGTGGGAGTGGGCAAGAACTATCAACTCATAGTTGCTTTATTTTAGTTGTTCATTGCTTGCTTGTTGTATGTGCCTCAACTGGTCAAGCCAGGGTTTTGAATTGGTGAGCTCAGCATTCTATATTGATGCTTTATCCACTGCGCCACCGCAGGTCAGGTGGAAGTAATTTGGTTTAAATGAGGTTTCAAGGGCAGGCTCCTCATGATAGGATTAGTGCCCTTATAAGTAGAGACCAGAGAGTGCTCTCTCCTTCTCTCCCTTCCCCTTCCCTCTCCTCCCTTCCACTCCCCTCTCCCTCTGCTTTCCTTGTCTTTCCCTTGCCAAGTGAGCACACAGCATGAAGACAGCTGTCTATAAGCCAAAAAGAGAGCCTCACCAAGAACTAAATTGGTTGGGACTGTGATCTTAGACTTCTTAACCCTCAGAACTGTGAGAAATATATTTTTGTTGTTTAGCCACCCAGTTTATTTTGTTATAGCATTCTGAGCAGACTAAGACGCTATCTGAACATGTAATATTAATGCAGGCCATCTCCCATTTTCTCTGATCAGAAAGGCGATGTTTGAGGAAGAATGTGGTATGGTCCTGACATGAGGACAATAGTCTTTGCAAAGACAAGGAACATGGGATAGCCTGGGTATCCAGGATGAGGCAGCCCCAATGATTTTGCAGGCACTTACAAAAAAATTACACTTATTTCCTTCAGAGTGAACAGCTTCCTACTATTAATGTGAATTTTGGCTCCTGATGAATGACAGAAGACAGAAGCATATTTAATTCAAATGAAAATATACAATCTGAAGAAAAGGAAAATATCCTTTTTACTCTTTGGATGCTGTATTGAATTTTTCACAGATGGGAAATTATAAGCTACTTGTAGACAGGTACAAGACAGTGATTCATTCATTCATTCATTCATACATACATACATTCATTCATTCATTCATTCATTCATTCATCAACTCCCTCTATTACAAGTGGACATGACTATCTCCTGGCTATCAATTAGGGAGGAGAAAGAAAGAGAGAAACGGATGGAGAAAGGAAGGGATGGAGAGAGGGGAACATGGGGAGAGAGAGGAGAAGGAAGATCTAATTAACATGTACTGAGGTCTTTCTAGGTGTTAGACATTTAGCAAGGTATTTTATAAACATGTTGCCTTTTTTAAGTTGCTCGGACACCCTGAAGGAATTTTTATGCTTATTTTAGACCTAACTTTTCCAAGAAAGTCACTCAGATGATAAGTGATCAACTAGGATTTGTACTTTTGCCTTTCTTCACTCTATCATATGTTCTATATTTCATTCATAATTTTATCTCTCATAGTGCCTTTCATAGAGACTTGTATGTAGTAAGGTTTTTAATAGTAAGTTTTAATAAATGCATTTGTGAGCTATATAGAAAACATTAGCCATCAGCAATTGTGGACAGACTCAAAGCTAAAACATACAATACATTTTTGAAGGTTGCAATGTATTTTTTATTGTCACCTATGGAGATGGCACTAACTGGACAAATTTTAGATCTGGAAGACTACACTTCGTTTATTTATTTGTCTCTTCCTTTCTCTTTATAAGTCTGTGCAGTATAACAATGGCAAACTTACAAATAATTTCTCATAAGTTATATTTCCTGAGAAGTAAATATAATATATTAAATAAGCTTTTATGTGCACGAATATGTCAACCTAATTATTTTGAGGAAATACCAAATTTATGTACCAGTTTGTTAAGTGATCATATGCTTACTCTTGTGAAAAGTAGAAAAGATTCCTTCCTTCCTTTTCTTCTTTTTCTCTGAAATAGATGTTAATCTATGACATGCATTCTTTATAAAGCATTTGTGCCCGGTTTCACAAGTCAGAATGCATAAAGAAAGGAAACAGGAGTGCAGGAAAAGTGTACAGGTATTTAAAATTCATCAAAATGTGAGAAATAATTTTTTTCAAAAAATCTTTTATTTGTGTTAATTTTAGTCAGTGAGGATGTGTTTCATATTTTTATTTTACATATTATATAATCTAATTAGGTAATATATTTAAGATTTGTCCAGGGTCCAAAGAAAAATAGAATATAAAAATATTAGTATTTAGTAGCAAAGAAGCAAGTTAATTTAGAGCACAGTCTATTAAACTCCATTTAGTTAAAATTCTTCAGGAGAATTTGGAAAATGGTTTTTGGCATTTTGTGAATTATATATTTCTTTTGTATTTTTTTTTTCAGTTTTGCAGAAGCCTGGTTTAAGTCATTACACTTTCATTATAGTACACTTATCTAGTCAAATTCAATCTTGAAAAGCACTTTAAGAAGGCTGGATAACAATTCAATGTAGTACTTCTTGATATTACATATTAAAATGTCCCCCAGAACTTTCCTTTTAGTTGAGTTATAAACATCTCAAAGATGTTGACACCCTCAACTTCCCAACTTAAAAAAGAAAAAGAAAAAAATACTGTTGTGCAGAATTAACAAATGACAAATATGAACTAAGTAGTTAGGATTACAGTTCAGTCTTTATTCTGAAGTTGTTGTTGATTGTATTTGAAATATTGATCACTGTTTAATATCGGAAACTATGCTTTTACATTCTTAATGGATAATATTATTTCTATAGGAGGTCGTCAACAGCATAGGAAATATGTTTAATTAGAATTAATGTTCAGTAAATTTTTTCCTGTTAAAATTGTTCACTGAAGCAGCAAATTGCATTACTGGCCCAAAAATGCTATTATATCTCCCCCAAACCCTATTTATAAGGGAGCATTTAATCTTGTAAGAATCAATCGTTAGATAGTAAAAATTGTTATTACTATAAGTAGGCATAGTTCCCCCCCCCCCATTAGGAGACATGAAGATAAAGGCTTTAGATGAAGAAAGAGAGGTTACAAATATTAGAAACATTTCAAGAGAACTCTCAAGTTTATGTTGGTCATTGTGTCATTTAAGCCTCTTTGTCATGCAACATTTTTACAATGGTTTTTAAAAAGTAGTTGAATTTTCTTATTTTAATTTTAGCATTTTTCTCTATCTTGGTGGCTCTTCTGTTTGTTTTTCTAATGAATAACAAAATAGTCAAGAAGTGAGAATAAAGGTCATAAAAGTAGAAGAAACCTTCAAACTCTCTACCAACCTCTAGAGGCAAATATATAACTAATAATATCAACATATGCTATATTTCTCTAGATGGTTTTCTTATCAAAGGATTTTTTTTTTAGTGAATCTATATTGATGATAAATTTAGACTTTTTATATGTCCTTGTGCTAGGTATTTGAATAACTAGAGATAGGTAATGCACATTATAAAAGGAAGTAACTTAACTGGAGATTCTCCAGTTAAGAATCTCCAGTTAAGAATCTTAACAGATTCTCAACTGGAGAATCTGGCCTGTATATCATTGGGTACATTGACATCTTTATTAAAAAGGACATAAAATCCTGGTTACCAAATTGCCACACACAAGTAAAACCTGAACATATAAAAAGTGAACACAGGAGTAAAACTAACCATCCAGGTCATGTGCAAGGGAGGTCTTCGCTTTACTCACCACTGTGACGTTGAAAGCATACAGGAGATCAAATGGCAGAGCAGCGATTAAATCAATGATGAACCAGGTTGTGACATAGTGGATGCAAATTGATCTTGCTTCAAATATAACTTGGCCAGACTTGCTGACATAGGTTGTTCGGAAATTTAAAATAATATCTGCTTGGGAAAAAAAGAGAAAAGGCAGGAAAGAAGAGAGAGAGAGAAAAAAAAGAAGATGAAAGAATAAAAGGAATAATGGAAAGAAGAAAGGGAGACAGACATGGAGAAAGGGAGGAAGAAAGGAAATTGTATAAAATTAAGTAAAATTAGACAAATGGTCACCTCTTAATGTATTTAAGATTGATAACATCCAAAATATTCTTCTTGACGGATTCAGCTCAACTTAACAGATATTAAGAAGGGTAAAAAGTGATATTTTATGAGCACTTAATACATTCCAGTCATTATGAAGCAAATACTAAGCTCTGTGTTACATAATAATCAGATGAATTAAAATACTTTTACAGCTAATTTAAATCATTGATAATAATCAAAATGGTATAGTATAAAGTTAAAAATTTGTTGATATCATGAGCGTGATGATGGCCATGATAAAACATAAAATAATGTGCACTTTATACACGTATATTATTTTTACTTTTCACTCTATATTCACATTTGTGGAAGGCAGAAATCTAAAATGACCACCCCCAAGATTCTCATTCTTATATCCTCTCTTTCCCCTGAGTGAGGGTGAAACCTGTGAGCATGATGAGATATAAAGCCACGATCATGTTACAGTATATGCCTAAGGATGTCCTGACCTGAGCAGGTAAGCCCATTATAAGCAGAGTTTTTTCCAGATAATGGAGAGGGATTAGGAGCCAGCCAGACATGCTCTTGCTGTCCTGAAAGAAGGCAACTCAACTGCCATATTGTGAAAAGGACCCCCTGGCAGAGAACAGCAGGCATTCTTTAGTTGCTGAGAATAGCTCCTCATTGACCTCAAATGAAAAATGGGAACCTCAGTCTTACAACCATAAGGAAATAAGTTCTTCCAACGGCCACATTAGCTTGGAGGAGGATTCTAAGCTCCAGAAAGAACACAGTTTAGCTAACACCTTGATTTCAGCTTTGTGAGGCCCTGAGCAGATAATTCTATTAAGCCATACCTAGACTTCTATGAATATAATACATATATTCTTAGCCATGAGGTCAGTACTGTTCTAGCCCTTTAGAATCATGAATGAGAGTCAATGAGACAGAGATTTGCCTTACAGCAAAGGCTAAGAGGTAGAGACTTTTATTACCTCTTTCACAGATGAGGAAAACGAAGCACACAAAAGGTCAAGTGACTTGCTCAGGCTCACACAGATGATGAAGACTAAAGCACAGGATTAAACCCCTCAACTTGTTAGTGGAAAAGCTAGAATTACAGCCAAGTCTCCTAAAGTCTGATGCAGCACTTTGGGTTTTGATGCCTTTCTTTACATTATAGGTCTGAAAGCAAGTTCCAGGTGATTCAAAACAAAACAACCCAATACTTGCTCCAGTCTACTGTGAAGGACCTAATGTTTATTAACAGATATATTTTTTTGGTCAAGAAATAAAATTATCAAAATACTTTTAGTTGTTAATATGGAGAGTATGAAAGACTAAAGCTAGTGGATAAATCGCTCACCAAGGTTTGAAAATAATCCCCAGGTGACTTGCACTGCTGATGAAAAACGCTGCCCTGGGAAAGTACCCACACAACACTGAAGTATGGCCACCAGGAGGCGCACACTGCGAGGCCATGAGACTGGCATGCGGACTTTTTATTCTTTCCCTGTTACTTTCTAGACTCGCGTATTTCCACATTAGCAAAGCAGTTTAAAAAGACCCACCAGCTGTCAAAATAAAGCAGAGATTTCAACCTAATGGTTTTCAAAAGAAAGCTCAGAGTAGGCATTTAGGTTTTCATTTCATGAATGAGAAATCCAAAGAGTTGTTTACCAAGCTTTGGTTTCTACAACACAAGCTGAGGTGAGTCTGTATATTCATTATACAATTGAAGGGATGAATTCCTTGCATATTTACTAACTGGTCACTAGGCCCGCCACACGTTTCACAGAAAACCTGCTGCCGCCATTAACATACCTGGGGTACTGCCCTGGATGGGGGAACAAATGAACTGACTGGTTGGTTGATGCAGCAAACATTTATAAAGCTATGTGATTAATCATGTGATTTACTAAAGAACAAATGAGAAGTGCAGACTTCTGAATAGAAAAATTCTAGCATGAGTCTTTACAAAGTATCAGATTAGAAAGCTTTTAAAAAATAATTTGTTACTCGAAGGAATTACTCTAGTAAATGATGAAGAGATGCTAATTTTAGGTTTCCAAGGAAGCCATTACAAGACTTTTATGCACAAAGAGTGATAATAGCATAAGAATAAAAGCTATTTAAAAAAAATCTATGGACACAAATATATTTTTTGAAGTATACTAATCTTTAGGGAAAACCTAGATATATATCATATCTAAGATTTCTAGGACTATGGTACTATTGTTATGCAAATACTATAGATTATCTAATGGTTAGTATTGTTTTTGGACACTAATTTCTAAAAAACCCAGTTTTGTCCTATGATAAGCATAGAGATAGTTCTAGTGCATTGTGATTGACAAAACATTTTTGCACTTTTATTAGTGTGGTTTCCATGCCAACTCTCTCATGGGTGCTACCATCATCGTCATACTACCAATGCCTCAGGAAATTAAAAAAAACTCCTTAAATTTATAATGGAGACTGTATATTTTTAAAGTCATGAAGATAGGAAACAATAGAGTGACAGGGCATCTTTTGATACTTGGTCCCATTTATCTTAAATATGTTTTAGAGAAAATAACAATAGACTGGTACAGGAAAATGCAGGCCTGAGTTTAGCCTTTAGATCAAATTCAGTGTCAGAGCCCTGGCCGTTTGGCTCAGGGGTAGAGCGTCGGCCTGGCGTGCGGGGGACCTGGGTTTGATTCCGGCCAGGGCACATAGGAGAAGCGCCCATTTGCTTCTCCACCCCCCACCCCCTCCTTCCTCTCTGTCTCTTTCTTCCCCTCCCGCAGCCAAGGCTCCATTGGAGCAAGGATGGCCCGGGCACTGGGGATGGCTCTTGGCCTCTGCCCCAGGCGCTAGAGTGGCTCTGGTCGCGGCAGAGCAACGCCCCGGAGGGGCAGAGCATCACCCCCTGCTGGGCAGAGCATCGCCCCTGGTGGGCGTGCTGGGTGGATCCCGGTGGGGCGCATGCGGGAGTCTGTCTGACTGTCTCTCCCCATTTCCAGCTTCAGAAAAATACAAAAAAAAAAAAAATTCAGTGTCAGTACCACCCAGGTTAAAAAAACAACAACAAAGTCCTGACCTGAGGTGGTGCAGTGGATAAAGTGTCAACCTGGAATGCTGAGGTCACCAATTCAAAACCCTGCACTTGTCTGGTCAAGGCACATACAGGAATTGATGCTTCCTGCTCCTCTCCCCCCCCTTTCTCTCTCTCTCTCACTCTCTCTCTCCTCTCTGAAATGAATAAATTTTTAAAAAGTTTAAAAAAATGACTTTAAAAAAATTAAATCAAGAGTCAGAACTGAATGTGATGAAATGAACTGTCTTTGATTCTGGAAATACAAGAACTAAGCTTTTGCCTAGGGATAACTGCGAATTCACTCTGCTTTCTCTCTGCTGATACAGATGTGTGGTGGTGTTTCAGAAGCAGTGGAACTCCACGTTTGTAAATATCCCCTTAAATGGAAGGGGAGAGACAATTGGTATAAGTTCTTCTTTAAGAGTGAAAGGAGAGAGTGACGTCACGGAAATGGCGCCGTGAGCAGCGCGTCCGAGAGCTCTCCCCTAAATCACAACAAATTTATCAACTAGAAACAGAAAAATTTATCCTCGGAGCATTCTGGAGTTCCACACAAACTGATAGCGAAAGGACTGTTATCACTTGAATCTGAGAGAGGAGGGTGTGGAGGAATCTACCGCAGCGACGTTCATTCAAGCCGCGAGGGAGTGCGCCTGTGGTGAGTCAGCCCACATTTGGGAGCCGCGAGCCGCCGCCGCGAGCTGCCGCGCACGCGCCCGGTCCGGTTGGGCACCGCTAACGTTCCCAGCAGCCCGCACACAGCGAGTGAGAGTCGCCAGCCACCGGTGCCCGGAGCACCCCATTCGCGCGCGTGCCCTGGGCATTCCATGCGCCCAGAGCGCCCTACTGGCCCGCACATCCAGGTGCTCCATTATCCTGCGCCTGGTGCGGTCCAGCCGCCAGCGGCAGGGCGAGCAGGAGAGGCTTGGGAGATTCTCTCCGTGGGCGGGGCACCTCACCCAGCCATTCAAGCTAACAATCAAGCGTTGGGGGAGGGGCGCGCGCAGGCAGCCTAAAATACCTTCGGAAGCACAGCTGCGACCCAATCACTGAAATTAGCTTAACCCATGAAATCTGCGCACCCTCGGTTCTAATTGATAAGATCTCTCTCAGTTCAGCGATCCAAGACAAGAGGCGTGATATTTTTTAATGCCTCTCGCTAAAGGGGCAGGGGCAACTTCTGATTGATAGAGCCTCCATATTCAGGGATAAACGCTAACAAGAAGGACTTGGCAGATAATAAGATCTATGCTACACTAGTCGCAAGCAGAGACTAGTGCCTCTTCTTCTCTGCAAAAACAGGCTACAAAGTGTGGAAAGCCTGGGTTGAGAGGTCCAACTAAATGATAGGCGCTGAACAGTCACCTTGACAACAATTGACTCCCACCCCCGCCTGATTACACTGGAGGCCCTGACTGTCAGAGCCTTTCCCAAAGCCTTGCACTGAGTGGGGATAGTGGGGATTTCCCAGCTCTTTGAGCCTCTTACTCCCCAGGCAGAAGCAGTTGCAGCCTTATAGCTGGATCACCAGGCTGCTAATTCAGAAAGGGGGGACTAGGAGAGAGAATCCAGGAAAGCAAACTCTCTCATCGTTGGACCCTGCAAACGCCAACAAGCCGTGACTACCAGCAAGACTAAAGCCAATTATATGACATTGCCATAGAATCCCATCAACTGCAATCCCTACCTAAGTGTGACACAGGGGCAGAGCCTGGGGTACAGAGTCACCGACCAGGAAGAGGGAGAGAAAAGAAAAAGGAAGAAGTTAACCTCTCAAAATCAAGAAAAACCCACAGACTTTACAACTTGATCCACTAATTTTTTTGTTGTTGTTGTTTGTTTCTTCTGTCTTATTGCTTTTATTTCCTCCACATCGGTCCTTCTATTCTCTGCCCATCTTATGCTTCCCCTTTCTTGAACTACACTACCCATGAGTGTTGCATTTTATTTCTCTTCTTCATCCTCACCCTCCTTTAAGGTTATACTCCAAAACACTTAACTCTCACTCTCTCCTCTTTTGTTTTTTGTTTTTTTTTTGTCTTGCTTTATTTTGTTTTTTTCTCCTCCTATTTTATTTCTTCCTTCGTTTTTCTCTTTTTCTTATTTTTTCCTTTCTATTCGTTTTTTCTTTTCTCATTTTACTTTCCTCCCATATAATCCTCAATCACGAACAAATTAGTTAATTTGGGACTCAAGGCTTTTTTTTTGGCTTTATTTCTCTGTTTTGCTTTTGTTTTTATTTTTTTTCTTGTTTGTTTATTTTTGTGGCATTTTGGGTCCTCCCAACCCAAGGTCTCCATTGTATTTAATCTTCGCTCCACTTAATACAACAGAGTTTTACTTATTATTTTTATTTTTTTCTTCTTTATTATTCTTTTTTGTTCCTTTTTTCTGGTTCCCTCTTATCCCTCTCATTATTTCTCTTAGTTGACCATCACTTACAAGCAAATCATCTTATGCTTGTCTAAGATTTTCTTCCTTCCTTTTTTTTTTCTTTTTTTTTTTGCATTTAGTAAGTCCCTACTCCCTTTTTTTGCCCCTTGAACTCTTCACCCCAAATCAGGCCCTCCATTATAGGCACGATATTTCCCTGAGGAGGGAAGAGGAGGGAAAGAGAAGAAAGAAAAAAGGGAGAAATAATAAATTATTACTGTTTTTTTGGGGGGGTGTTTTACCTTTTTTTTATTTTATTTTATTTTATTTATTTTTATTTTTATTTTTTTTTTACTTTTTACTCATTATTAATTCTAATTAGTGCTATCAACAAGACCACCCTCAGATGCCGATAAGAAAGAGGAAATCGAATATTATGGATACAAAAGAAAGAGAGGTAACACAAATAGATGTGGAAAAATCTATGGAGAAAAGACAACATATTGGAAGCCTTGGAGCTAAATGACAGAGAATTTAAGATAGAAATCTTAAAAATACTCAGAGAGATACAAGAAAACACAGAAAGGCAATATAGGGAAATCAGAAAACAACTCAATGAACACAAAGAATATATTACCAAGGAAATTGAAACTATAAAAACAAATCAAACAGAAATGAAAAACTCAATTCACGAGCTGAAAAACGAGGTAACAAGCTTAGCTAACAGAACAGCCCAGATTGAAGATAGGATTAGTGAAATAGAAGACAAACAACTTGAGGCACAACAGAGAGAAGAAGAAAGAGACTCAAAAATAATAAAAAACGAGAAAGCCCTACAGGAATTGTCTGACTCCATCAGAAAGAATAACCTAAGAATAATAGGTATATCAGAGGGAGAAGAGAAAGAAAATGGAATGGAGAATATACTCAAACAAATAATAGACGAGAACTTCCCAAGCCTGTGGAAAGAACTAAAGCCTCAAATTCAAGAAGCAAACAGAACACCGAGTTTTCTTAACCCCAACAAACCCACTCCAAGGCACATCATAATAAAGATGACACAAACCAATGACAAAGAAAAAATTCTCAAGGCAGCCAGGGAAAAGAAGAGTACAACATATAAAGGAAGGCCTATTAGATTATCATCAGATTTCTCAGCAGAAACTCTACAAGCTAGAAGAGAGTGGACCCCAATATTTAAAGCCCTGAAAGAGAGGAACTTTCAGCCAAGAATACTATACCCATCAAAGCTATCCTTCAAGTATGAAGGAGATATAAAAACATTCACAAATACAGAAAAGATAAGAGAATTTATCAACAGAAAGCCCCCACTCCAGGAAATATTAAAGGGGGTTTTTCAACCAGATTCAAAGAACAAAAGAAAACAACACCACAAATAACAGCTCCACCAAGAACACAATAAAACCAAACTTAAACTGTGACAACAAAGGAAAAAAAGGGGGGAGAGGATGGAGATTAACAGTAGCAAAGGACGATGAAGTGCAGAAATACTTATAAGATAGGGTACTACAATGAATATGGTAGGTACCCTTTTCATTACTTAATGGTAACCACCCTTGAAAAAACCACCACAAAAACACTTGACTTAAAAAAGGTAGCAACAGAGGAAAGAAGTATGGAACACAAACAAACAAAAACAAATGATAGAAAAACAAAAGAGAAGAATCAAACTAGATACAAAACTAACAGAAAGCAATTTATAAAATGGCAGTAGGGAACCCACAAGTGTCAATAATTACACTAAATGTAAATGGATTAAACTTACCAATAAAAAGACACAGAGTAGCAGAATGGATTAAAAAAGAAAATCCAACTATATGCTGCCTACAAGAAACACATCTAAGCAACAAGGATAAAAACAAATTCAAAGTGAAAGGCTGGAAAACAATACTCCAAGCAAACAACACCCAAAAAAAGGCAGGTGTAGCAATTGTCATATCTAATAATGCTGACTACAAGACAGAAAAAGTACTCAGAGACAAAAATGGTCATTTCATAATGATTAAGGGGAAGTTGAATCAAGAAGACATAACAATCCTTAATATATATGCACCAAACCAAGGAGCACCAAAATATATAAGACAGCTACTTATTGACCTTAAAACAAAAACTAACAAAAATACAATCATACTTGGAGACCTCAATACACCGCTGACGGCTCTAGATCGGTCATCCAAACAGAGAATCAACAAAGACATAGTGGCCTTAAACAAAATACTAGAACACCTGGATATGATAGACATCTACAGGACACTTCATCCCAAAGCGACAGAGTATACATTTTTCTCTAGTGTACATGGAACATTCTCAAGAATTGACCATATGTTGGGCCACAAAGACAATATCAGCAAATTTAGAAAAATTGAAATTGTACCAAGCATATTTTCTGATCATAAAGCCTTGAAACTAGAATTCAACTGCAAAAAAGAGGGGGAAAAACCCACAAAAATGTGGAAACTAAACAACATACTTCTAAAAAATGAATGGGTCAAAGAAGAAATAAGCGCAGAGATCAAAAGATATATACAGACAAATGAAAATGAAAATACGACATATCAGAATCTCTGGGATGCAGCAAAAGCAGTAATAAGAGGAAAGCTCATATCACTTCAGGCCTATATGAACAAACAAGAGAGAGCAGAAGTAAACCACTTAACTTCACACCTTAAGGAACTAGAAAAAGAAGAACAAAGACAACCCAAAACCAGCCGAAGAAAGGAGATAATAAAAATCAGAGCAGAAATAAATGAAATAGAGAACAGAAAAACTATAGAAAAAATCAATAAAACAAGGAGCTGGTTCTTTGAAAAGATCAACAAAATTGACAAACCCTTGGCAAGACTCACCAAGGAAAAAAGGCACAGGACTCAAATAAATAAAATCCAAAATGAAAGAGGAGAGATCACCACAGACATCATTGATATACAAAGAATTATTGTAGAATACTATGAAAAATTATATGCCACCAAATACAATAATCTAGAAGAAATGGATAAATTCCTAGAACAATACAACCTTCCTAGACTGAGTCATGAAGAGGCAGAAAGCCTAAAAAGACCAATCAGCAGGGAGGAAATAGAAAAAACTATTAAAAACCTCCCCAAAAATAAAAGTCCAGGCCCAGACGGTTATACTAATGAATTCTATCAAACATTCAAAGAAGACTTGGTTCCTATTCTACTCAAAGTCTTCCAAAAAATTGAAGAAGAAGCAATACTTCCAAACACATTCTATGAGGCCAACATAACCCTCATATCAAAACCTGGCAAGGATGGCACAAAGAAAGAAAACTACAGACCAATATCTCTAATGAATACAGATGCTAAAATACTAAACAAAATACTGGCAAACCGAATACAACAACATATTAAAAAAATAATACATCATGATCAAGTGGGATTCATCCCAGAATCTCAAGGATGGTTCAACATACGCAAAACGGTTAACGTAATACACCATATCAACAAAACAAAGAACAAAAACCACATGATCTTATCAATAGATGCAGAAAGGCTTTTGATAAAATACAACACAATTTTATGTTTAAGACTCTCAACAAAATGGGTATAGAAGGAAAATATCTCAACATGATAAAGGCCATATATGATAAACCATCAGCCAACATCCTATTAAACGGCATAAAACTGAGGACTTTCTACCTTAAATCAGGAACAAGACAGGGTTGCCCACTCTCTCCACTCTTATTCAACGTGGTGCTAGAAGTTCTGGCCAGAGCAATCAGACAAGACAAAGAAATAAAAGGCATCCATATGGGAAAAGAAGAAGTAAAGCTATCACTTTTTGCTGATGATATGATCCTATACATCGAAAACCCGAAGGACTCCACAAAAAGATTATTAGAAACAATAAACCAATACAGTAAGGTCGCAGGATACAAAATTAACATACAAAAGTCCATAGCCTTTCTATATGCCAACAATGAAATATTAGAAAACGAACTCAAAAAATTAATCCTTTTCACGATTGCAACAAAAAAAATAAAATACCTAGGAATAAACATAACAAAGAATGTAAAGGACCTATATAATGAAAATTACAAAGCATTGTTAAGGGAAATCGAAAAAGATACAATGAGATGGAAAAATATTCCTTGTTCTTGGATAGGAAGAATAAATATAATCAAAATGGCCATATTACCCAAAGCAATATACAAATTTAATGCAATTCCCATCAAAATCCCTATGAGATTTTTTAAAGAAATGGAACAAAAAATCATCAGATTTATATGGAACTATAAAAAACCCTGAATAGCCAAAACAATCCTAAGGAAAAAGAATGAAGCTGGGGGCATTACAATACCTGACTTTAAACTATATTATAGGGCCACGATAATCAAAACAGTATGGTATTGGCAGAAAAATAGACACTCAGACCAATGGAACAGAATAGAAAGCCCAGAAATAAAACCACATATATATGGTCAAATAATCTTTGATAAAGGGGCCAACAACACACAATGGAGAAAAGAAAGCCTCTTCAACAAATGGTGTTGGGAAAACTGGAAAGCCACATGCAAAAGAATGAAACTCGACTACAGCCTGTCCCCGTGTACTAAAATTAATTCAAAGTGGATCAAAGATCTAAATATAAGACCTGAAACAATAAAGTACATAGAAGAAGACATAGGTACTAAAATCATGGACCTGGGTTTTAAAGAACATTTTATGAACTTGACTCCAATGGCAAGAGAAGTGAAGGCAAAGATAAATGAATGGGACTACATCAGAATAAAAAGGTTTTGCTCAGCAAGAGAAACTGATATCAAAATAAACAGACAGCCAACTAAATGGGAAATGATATTTTCAAACAACAGCTCTGATAAGGGCCTAATATCCAAAATTTACAAAGAACTCATAAAACTCAACAACAAACAAACAAACAATCCAATAAAAAAATGGGAAGAGGACATGAACAGACACTTCTCCCAGGAAGAGATACAAATGGCCAACAGATATATGAAAAGATGCTCAGCTTCATTAGTTATTAGAGAAATGCAAATCAAAACTACAATGAGATACCACCTCACTCCTGTTAGATTAGCTGTTATCAACAAGACGGTAATAGCAAATGTTGGAGAGGCTGTGGAGAAAAAGGAACCCTCATTCACTGTTGGTGGGACTGTAAAGTAGTACAACCATTATGGAGGAAAGTATGGTGGTTCCTCAAAAAACTGCAAATAGAACTACCTTATGACCCAGCAATCCCTCTACTGGGTATATACCCCAGAACCTCAGAAACATTGATACGTGAAGACACATGTAGCCCCATGTTCATTGCAGCACTGTTCACAGTGGCCAAGACATGGAAACAACCAAAAAGCCCTTCAATAGAAGACTGGATAAAGAAGATGTGGCACATATACACTATGGAATACTACTCAGCCATAAGAAATGATGACATCAGATCATTTACAGCAAAATGGTGGGATCTTGATAACATTATAAGGAGTGAAATAAGTAAATCAGAAAAAAACAAGAACTACATGATTCCATACATTGGTGGAACATAAAAATGAGACTAAGAGACATGGACAAGAGTGTGGTGGTTACCAAGGGTGGGGGGGGAGGGAGGACATGGGAGGGAGGGAGGGAGAGAGTTAGGGGGAGGGGGAGGGGCACAGAGAACTAGATAGAGGGTGCCGGAGGACAATCTGACTTTGGGCGAGGGGTTTGCAACATAATTTAATGACAAAATAACCTAGACATGTTTTCTTTGAATATATGTACCCTGATTTATTAATGTCATCCCATTACCATTAATAAAAATTTATTATTAAAAAAAAAAAAAAAAAAGAGTGAAAGGAGCATAGAATCAAATCTTGTGGTGAGAAAGCAAAGCGCCTCCTAGACCCGGTGTCCCTCGTGTGAGAACCGCCGGGGTGAACGTGAGCCTGGAGAACATTGGCTCCAGCTGCTCCTCCCTGTGCGGTTGTCTCATTTCCCATAAGGTTTGGTATTTTTGGCGAATTAAGTCAGCGACTCATTAAAATGTTACAGTAAGAATGTGTTCTCCTCCCAATATTCCACAATTTACCTGAAAAGTGGTAATATGGTTTTCATTTTGAGGCATTTAGAAAGTATAAGTGTAATTTTTTTTCAACCTTACGTTAAAAGAAATACATGAAAGTGTACTCATCAATATCCAAATTGTTATGTGTGATTTTTCTTAATTCTCTTGTTATTACTGTGCACAACTCTCTATAAGTATACACACACAGAGTGTGATTCAGGAAGAGTAGTCTAAAATCATAGCAAATTCATAAGAATTTCCCACCTGAAACCTTAATGTCTTGTGTGTTTGTATATGCGTAACCAATCCCTTTGACACATGGTGGAGGTATGAAATGTAATGAATAAATAAGCAGAGCATTAGAGTATTACCAGATATACTCTATGTGATTTATAGAATTTCTAAAAGGTTGATCATAATATACTCCACCAAAATATAATTGAATTATCTGATGAATCAGGTGCCATTTAGTTGTTTTGAAGGATAATCATTTTGCCTGTTGTATTTCATAAGCACGATTAAAATAAAGACAAATAATAGAGAGACAAATGTATGCATGTTCTGTTTTCATATGATTAAGGACCTTCAAAAATGAATGTTTCATTTCTCTCCCACACTAAATGACTATGTATGTGGACTAAAAATCAGAAAGGTTAAACCCATTTTTTCTAGTTCGATTTCCTTGAGAACTATGTAATTAGGAAGTATTAAAAAAGGTTAAATCCAATATGATACAAATGAGTAGAGTTCTTTTCTTTATTAGCATGCATGCCAGATGAGAAATAATTTAAAAATCATATTGGCTTACTTGTTCAAAAGTAAATTAAAATATAATTGTGTGCATGAGAGCATGTGCACCACGTACAAATAATTAATATCTTCATTTAGCCATTTCTTTAAAAATGGATCAATGTAGTACAGCGTGGGTAGAGAGATATTGAACTAAACCAGCAGCCTGACTAATATTCGAAAGATACTCCTTTTTTTAATGGCTTGTGAGGTTCTCCTTTGAACACAATGTGATGTCACAGCAAATTTGAGTTGCAAGGTGTGAGAAAAATGAACAACTTCGAGCTGATTAATGAAGAGGCCTGAAGGGATTAAGAATCCTAAGAATGACTGTAATCGATTGCCAATATTAGTGGATGAGATTTTCATACTACTCAACCCTTGCTCATCTTTCAGCGTTTGTTTGTTTTGCATACTTCAAAGAGAAAGATTTACGAAAAAAGAAAGGGCAGCAGTCTTGGTGAAAAACAGCATTAAGGGGAGCAAACTCAGTGAAAAATGGAATTTAAGAGCAATTGCATTTAGAAAAAAAGGTGAGACTAAAAGAAGGCAACCAGGTGGGTCAAAGGGTGGTTGAAGCTGATACTGGCTTGTTTTATACCAGTGTGGCCAATGGTACCATGGTGGACTCTTACAATGGCTTGACTTTTAATATCAGCAATGACCCATAAAGAAGGGAAGAGACCTTAAAGTCCTCTATCCTAATGTCTCTTCAAATGCAGGCATTCCATCCACGTCATCCTTCATGAAGATGTGGCCAACCAATCTTTGAGTGCTTCCAGCAATGGTAAGCTCTGTGCTCTTTGAGGATACTGTCTTAGATTGACATGTCCATTACTAAGCAGTTCTGCCTTTCTGCACGATGCCTTCTCTTTATAACACCCTTTCCTTGGTTCTAGTTTTGTCCTTAGCAGCAACACTGAATACATTGTCTTCTCCCACCCAGAAGCCCTTTCTATAAATATTCAAGATCCATCATCAAGTTGTCTCAGCACCCCAGACGGAATATCTCCATTCCTTCCGACTGTCTCTTACAGATACGGTTTCTTCCTTCCAGTCCTGAGGATTTTTCTCTAGTTTCAAAATATCATGACTTTGGGTTTTCACCTTCTTCTTTTCCTCCTTTCTTTGTTTCGGGCTGAGCTTTTATTCATTTTACGTAGTGAGACACCCTATCAATTTTTATTTTGAAAAGGAATTTTCAAGTGTTCAGAACATTGAAGAAAAGAAAATACAGAACAGTTTTGTAGTTGACTAGAAGTTCTGTAGTTGTATCTTTAGGAAGCTATTGAAAGGGTAACAATATGTGCCATCCCAAAATGTGACAGGTTGACATAAGAATTATTTTGAGCTGAAGGCAACTGAAAAGCAGAAACAAGGGAAGTTACCTGCTCTGCCTCTATGTGCCTAAAAGGAAGACATAAATTTTCAAAAGTGTCCCTCCTCCCTTTTCTACCAGGAAAGACAAAAATTAATCCCCAGACATAGTCTGTCCGGGTGGAAGACATTAGGAAATATGTCCACTCCCACCAACAGTGTTTTCAGATGTATAACTCTGCAGTCTTATCAACATTTGATATTATCAGACTTTAAAAATGTTGCCATTGGGTGGCATGTAATGCTTCAGTAATACATTTGGATTCCGTTTTATTTCTAGTAATGAATGCAGCCTTAGCAAGTCACTGGGGATCTTTAAAAAGAATGTTGCATTATTATTAGCTGAAGTAAACTTTTGTCAACTTAAAACCCTAAATGTTGTTTATTTTTTTTGCAAATGACTGCTTCTATACTTTATTGAAGAGCTAACCTTAGCTATATCTTTCACGTTTGCAATACCCACAGACTCTCATTTTTATCATCTGAGGTCATTCCATATTTTGGTGCATACGTAAGTCTCACCTGTGAACGTGCTGGAAGGTCAAAAGGAGACAGCATACACTCCCAGTAGATTTCCATTAAAAATTAATTAGTTTATTATATTGACTTTGTATATTGCTTTCATTTCATTGTCTACCACTTCAAAATACTTCCACACAATATGCACATTGGCATGTGGAAAAACTACCAATTTTGGGACCCTACAAATTATTTACTTTTTCAGTGATATGTAACTCTAAATTAGCTATTGAACTTTGGAAATACTGGATCATTTTTAATAAAGATAATTTAATGATTAAACACAAAACTACTGAAAAACCATTATTTAAGTATGTATATATGTTAATTATAGAAAATCTTTTAGCAGTTATTCTGTTGATAATTATAGTTATCAGATGGTAAAACTTCTAAATTTAAGTACAGTAGAAAACATAAGGACTATCATATCTATAACATCAGTCATAAATCAAAAAAATTATAGTCTATTAATTTCACATGAAGTAAAATATTCATTATCTAAATACTAAAACTTAGAATTGATAAAGACTGAGATAGGTAACAAAAATTGTGTTAAGACAACTAATGTTTGCCCCAATGTTTAACCCAAATATATATTAGAGAGAAAAATTTTATAAATCTAAAATTTATAATTGATGTCTTTTATAGTTATATGTCACTTTGTATTTTATTTATATATATTGAATATCACTTTATATTTTAATAGTTTAATTAGGGCTTTCCTGTTTATTTTCTTATTTGAGGATGATAATATACTTAGTATTTGTGGTAGTCTTACAAAATATTTCTGTGTCTCTATTGCCTGGTACAATTATATTTTCCTACCACCTGAAGAGATTATGTGTGTCTCTGTGACTTGCTTTGGCTAAAATTGTGAAAGTTGGAATAGCCTATACCACATCTGCACACTTGAAGGAGGTATCATGTCCATTTAGTGATAAGTTCTAGACCAGTGGTAGTCAACCTGGTCCCTACCGCCCACTAGTGGGTGTTCCACTTTCAGGGTGGGCGGTAGTGGAGCAACCAAAGTATAAATAAAAAGATAGATTTAACTATAGTGAGTTGTTTTATAAACATTTATTCTGCCAAACTTAGTGAAAATCCGACATAAAATACTTGGTAAGTAATTCTTATTATATGCTTTAACTTGCTGTAACTCTGCTTTATAAATTTTATAAAGTAAAGTTACTTCCCTACTTTATAAATTACCATTACTGTGAAAACAGTGGGCGGTTAGAAAATTTTACTACTAACAGAGATACAAAAGTGGGCGGTAGGTATAAAAAGGTTGACTACCCCTGTTCTAGACTCATAATTAACTTGTCCAAGGTTCCTTAACTAGAAGGTGGTAGAGCTGGAATTTATACTTAGATTTTGTCTGTATGCTGCCACGAAAACATATCTTTATTATATGCGGCTTAAGTGTCTGTCGCCGATAGCTTATTGGTTGCTTGCGTAACTGTACTAGCCAATGGGGTGAAGTTGCCACGGCTGACACAAATTGAGTGGGTCAGGGGGAAGGTGAACATTTGTTTGCATTGGCAATTATCTGCTTTTGAAACAATTTAAGGCTGAATGCAAATTGAGTGTGTCAGGGGGAAGGTGAACATTTGTTTGCATTGGCAATCATCTGTTTTACATAAAAACTACGTCTTAACGTAATTTCTTTTAAGAATGCCTCCTAGAAAATACAGCACTGAAGAGGAGAGAAAAGGAGCTAAAGCTGCACAAAAACGGCTTTCTCAACAAAAAGAAACCACTGAGCAGAGAAAGACAAGGCTTGCTTCAGTCGCAGAACAAATGCGTCTTTCTCGGCAAAATGAGACTGATGAGCATAGAGAAACAAGGCTTGCCTCAGATGCAAGACAAAAAAGCCTGTCTTGACAAAATGAGTCCCTTGAACAAAGGCAGGAGAGAAATGCAAAAAAACGACAGAGTAATGCTGACCAAAACGCAAAAAGGATTAAAACATATTTAAATCACCTTTATTTATTGAGCTAGCAGTGGCTCTTAAGAAATGTACCGCCAGTGGTTTCCTTCATTGCACTCTACTTTAAGCAATTAAGCAAGTAGAAGGGGGAAACCCCATGAGGCACTAAGCAAAGGGGCATCCTCGCCGCTTGCCTTGGGTAATTCAGTTTGAATTAGCAGACACCTTTGCACAAATCATTTTAATTACAATTTATAATATCTAGAACAGCGGTCATTTCGTATGACTGCCAGGCTTTCTAGTTTTATTATAACTCTTGCCCTTGTTCTAGCCTAGGAAGGGAGTTTTACTGGAAGTATCAATAAATTGCTTTTTGAAAATATAAGTAATTTTTAGGATTATAAAATGATAATTAACAATTTGACTATAAGTTGCTATATAAAAATTGTTCCACATACTTAAAATTTTTTTCAAAAATTACATATATACTATAGAATGAACTTGTCTTACATAGACAGCTTGATGAAATTTCCCAAAGCTGACCATCTTTGTCATCACCAATAGATAGATTATAACAAGGACCAGAACTCCAGAAGACTCTTTTATGATCCTATTTAGTTACTAACCCCCTAAAAGTCACTGTTGTCCTGATGACCATTCATTAATTTTGCTTAATTAGATAGGAACTTTATATAAATGGAATCATACAATTGTGCATGGATTCTATTACTGGACATTCCATAAGGGATTTTCATCAGTTAGGTACCATAGGACCATGTGCAGTTTTTTATTGTTATAAAGTATTTCATTGTGTAATTATACAGAAATTCATTTCTTAATTTTATGGTTGATAAAAGTTTGGGTTGTTTTCAATGTGGCCTGTTATAGTTAATACTCTTAGATAAATTTGTGTATGGAGCGATGTAGGAATCAAGATTTATATTTTTCCAGGTCAATATCCAATTGATTCAACATCATTTTAGAAAAAAAATTATCATTTCCCCAAAGCATTTTAGTGACATTTTTGTCATAAATCAGGTGATCATATATGTGTAGATCTGTTTCTTCTCTCTATATTTTATTCCAGTTGCCAATCTGTCTGATACCAGCTTTTCCAGCACTGTCAGAAATAGATGTGGTTAAGACATATTTAAGGACTCTCAAGAGCATTGAAAATATAACTAATATATTTGACATTTAAAGCAAAAGTTGGTTAGTCGCAAATATAAAATGTTATATTTTTAAAACTCTAAAAGGAAGAAAATATTCAGTATTTGAAATAACGGAGCCATGCTTAGGAAAAACATAAATTCTTACTGACACACATTATGATTTCATAGTTATTTTTATGAGTGCCATCAGTAGAAATTGCCCATATATTTTTTGTGTCAGAATTGCATTTCTACTTGTGCTTTTTGTAATTCAGTCTATTTTTAGTTATGTAAACAGTAAAATCACACACACAAATCAATATTATCAGATTGATTTCAGTAATGTGTGAATAGGACCAGGTAATAATGCCAAAGTTGGGGCAAAAAGTTGTGAAGAAAAGTTGTCTATTCTTCATTAATTCTCCTAACTCATGGCTATTTGAGGACAGAAAGAGAGAGAGAGGGGCTCCCAATGACAAGTTAAATCAATATCACCATAAAGGTTCAAATAATCCCATATGGAACTCAATAAGGGAGAACAGTACTGGAGTGGATAAACCAGTAAGAATTCAAGCCACTATTCTAAGATGCACCTGGGGAGTAGTCAGAGGCAGGGTGGATGTGCTGGTTAAATCTATATTTTGGAAATGCATTATATTAAAATGGGGATAAGAGACACTTTGCTTGAGGCAGTGGGCACACGAGGCAGTATGCAGATGATGTCTGTTGAGTTGTAAACTTGAAACCTGTATGGTGTTGTAAACCAATGTCACCTCCATACATTCAGTTAAAAACATTGAAGGGGTTACCAAATAGAGATGGAGCCTTAAAAAAAAAACAAAGTTTCCAGTTATATTTATTTGTTGTATTTCACTTTGACAGTTTTCTAAAGTTTTTACCAAATTTATCTTTTCAACTTGCTATATGATATTTTTATATTGTAGAACAGAATTATAGGTAAATATCACTTCCTAGCCCCCTTTGCAGCTAGTATGGTCATGTGGCTAGATACTTGCCCATGGAAGTGTTGTGTGCAAATTTTATGCCTTTTGCCTGTAAAATTGTGCACCTTTGCTTTTCCATGCTCTTTGCTTTTCTATTTCTGCTGTCTGGAATGAAGAAGAATAAAGTGACCTTAGAAGCCACCCACTAAAAATGGTAGGGCCACTTTCAGTCTCAATCATTAACCATGTAAGACAATCCCCTCATCTCATTTCTCCATACCAGCCCTCAGTATACTCCTCAGAACATTAGGTGAGAGAGAAATACATTTCTAAATCTCATAAGCCACTAAATTATTGTTGCAGCTCCTGTTACAATAGCAAATCAAACCTAAGTAACACACCAAAGCAAAGTCTTCAATTAACTTAGTAATTTAACTAGTAATTTAACAGTTCCTAGCCCCACAAAAGTATGACACTTTGGTAGTTGGTCCTGGCAGTCCAGTCAAAATGTGGCCTTTTATCATTAGGGGCAAGGGCCACAACCAGTTCTCCAGACTTGACTAAGAATGGCAGCACTCCTAAGTGGTAGTTTGTCTTTTGCCATCCCCAGCCAAAAATTGGTCGGCATCATTTGCACATAAACCCTTCCTGCCTCAGCTCCCGGGCATTTCACCTCCTGGTGTTGCTAAAGCCACGGCATTAATACGAGCCATTGAGTGCACCCCAGTCGGTACTTGTCAGACTTAGCGAACTCAATACAAGATAGCCAGTTAACTTCAAATTTCAGATAAAGAATGAATAATTCCTTGGCAGATATATGTCCTATAAAAAGAAAAAAGTCCTTTTATCGCTACAAGTATCCTCACACTAGTAAGCCTCTCAGGAGAAAGCCAAATGACCTGAAATTGACCAGCCCTCCTTATGTCCCCAACATATGTGCACAAATCTACCTAATGCCCTTATCAGGAACTTAAAAATGTGTGTGTGTGTGTGTGTGTGTGTGTGTGTGTGTGTGTGTGAGCAGCTGGATCCTGATGTGGAAGTGTAGTATGCAGAAGAAACACGTTTCAGCACCACAAACAAGAAACATCACCTCCTCATTTGCCTCTCTGCCACAAACATCTCTCTTGCTTCCATTTCTTGAAATAAACTGTTTTGGCTGCTACAGCTGTTAACCTCCCTGCAACTTACGCACAGCAAGGAACATTCATTCCATTCACCTTTTCCACCTACTTTTCTGGTGGCGCATTCTCACGCCCTGGTTTGTGTACACAGTCTTGCTGTGCTCCCATGAAATAAATTTTTGAAGTCTTCACCCCCATGTTTTGAAGAGTCACTGTGGACATTTCCTTTTTGTTCACTATTGTTTCCCCAAAGAGATTAATGAGAAAGAATTGCTTCTTGCTCAGTATCCTAAACTTCTGTTTCATTTCAGTGTATTTTGAGTTTTTCTACACTTACTATGCTGTTTGCATTATCCAGTATAAATAAAACTGTTTTGAAGGCCTCCAGAGGAAGAGCACCAAAATTACTGATTGCCATGGAAACTGCAATAATAATCATACTATGGGCACAGCATTAGCAAGTTTGTATTTTTTTTTTATTATTATTATTCAAAAGTATAAGCTTAAAAAAAAGTATAAGCTTAGTTCAGGAAAAAGTGGTGATATAATAAAATGTTATGACCCTTCACTCATCAACAAAACAATACAGAGTAAGTGCTGGCAAGGATGTGGAGAAAAGAGAACCCTCCAGCACTGCTGGTGGGAATGCAGACTGGTGCAGCCACTGTGGAAAACAGTATGGAGATTCCTCAAGAAAATAAAAATCGAACTGCCTTTTGACCCAGCTATCCCACTGTTAGGAATATACCCAAGAACACCATAGCACTGTTTGAAAAGAAGAAATGCACCCCCATGTTTATGGCAGCATTGTTCACAATAGCAAAGATCTGGAAACAGCCCAAGTGTCCATCAGAGGACGAGTGGATTAAAAAGCTTTGGTATATATATACTATGGAATACTACTCAGCCATAAGAAATGATGACATTGGATCTTTTACAACAACATGGATGGACCTTGATAACATTATACTGAGCGAAATAAGTAAATCAGAAAAAACTAAGAACTATATGATTCCATACATAGGTGGGACATAAAAATGAGACTCAGAGACATGGACAACAGTGTTGGGGTTACAGTGTTGGGGGAGGGGAGGGGCACAAAGAAAACCAGTTAGAAGGTGATGAAAGACAATTTTATCAATGTCACCCCATTAAAATTAATTAAAAAAATGTTATGACCCCTTAGGGTGCACATTGGCTTTAAAGATATTTATAACTAGGTTCTAATTTTTGCTCTCCCGCTCAGTAGCAATGTACCCTTTGGAAAGTTGTTTTGTTTAGTATCATCTCTAAGTTGTAATTTCTATTTAAGTAAAACAGGACTAATAGGATTGTTTTTCATCTGTTTACTCAACCAGTATTTATTGATCACCTAATAGGTACATATATTGGCTGAGCTTTGGTTATACAAAGATTGATTCTCAATTCCTGCATTCAAAGAAATTAGAGTTTAGTAGGAGATATACATGAAAAGACTCCTTGAAATTATAAAATTGTGTGTTGAGTGCTCTGGGTACACCCAGAAAGAATAGCTAATGCAGATGTGGATAAATGAGTTAGCAAGGCCAAGGGGAAGAGAAGGGAGACCGCAGTATACATTTAGTTAAAGTTCAAGAATAGGGAAAGAGATTGAAGAGTTTTAAGCAGTGAGATGACATAATTGGATACACATTATGTTAAACAACAACAAAAACTTGGCTCTACTATAGTAACTAGTTTCTAAGAGTGTAGGCAGGGAAGTTAGGGGTAGTAGTAATCCAGTCAGAACTTATGGTGATTGGAACTAGAGTAGTGGCAGTAACAATAAAAGAGAGAGTGTATCAATAGATGCTTTAGAATGGACCACACAGGATTTTGAGTTTGATGTTACTGGGAGAGTAAAGGGGAAGGAAGAATCTGTAAAAAGCTCTATCACCCTAAGTTCATGGCTCATGCGGTCATATTCACAGCTACGAGGAAAGCCAGGAAAAGAAAAGCAGGTCTAAAGTTTAGAGGGAGAAGGTGATGAGTTCAATTTCTGATATGTGGTATTTAAAGAAACTGAATTTCATTGGAAAGTTAGCCTGTAGGTGGTTGAACAGATATAATTAAAGTTTTGGAAGCATTCAGGATTAAAGATACTGTTTTGGAAACCACCAACACTGAAATAATAGAAAGTGATCTAGATGAGAAGGGAGATAGCCAAGGATAAAACCCGAGGGAGCAGCATCACTGAAAATACAGGAAAAGAGAGACAAGCTCATGAAAGAGATTGAGTAGGAACATCCAGGAACAAGAAGGAAAACCAGAGAACACAGTATGCAATGGAAGCCAATGGGAGTGAAGAGGGCATCGCTAATATCTAATATGGAAAGGGATCTGGTCAGAAAACAGTGAACAAGCACCATCTGACAAACAAGAAGCTATCATGGGTGATTGGAAACCTCTGCTGTGGCCTTGTTACAATCATTAAATGAAATAATAAAAGTAAAACCATTTAAGTCTATTGTTCAAAATATAGGTTTACTCTTCATTTCCCTATATATTTCCTTTCCTTTAAAAAAATAACTAACCTCTTTGAGCTTCAGTTTCTTTATCTGTTAAACTGGGATAAATATTATCATCAAATTTAGTTCTTGCCTGACCTGTGGTGGCGCAGTGGATAAAGTGTCAACCTGTAAATGCTGAGGTTGCCAGTTCAAAACCCTGGGCTTGCCTGGTCAAGGCACATATGGGAGTTGATGCTTCCTGCTCCTCCCCCTTCTCTCTCTCTCTGTTTCTCTCTCTCCCTCTCTCTCTCTCCTTTCTCTCTCTCTCCCTCCCTCTCTCCTTTCTAAAATGAATAAATAAAATTAAAAAAAAAAAGAAAAGGTTTATTTAAAAAAAAATTAGTTCTTAATTATACTATATTATGTGGGATCAGCCTTAAAAACATTGTGAGATAGGGAAAACAGGAAGTAGGTCTTTACAACTTCAGTCTTCTCAGAGAGTTGTGAGTTTCAAGTGAGATAATGCAAAGAAATATATTTATATATTATTAATCCTTAAGGATTAATTACTCTGCATTATGTTTCTAAATCAAGAACTCACAATTTTCTTCTGGGTTTCTAAATTTAGTAATATTCCATCCTTAAGGATTAATAACTCTAAAGTGGGATACACTGTTTAAAAATAAAGAAAAATGATCTGTTGGGACCACATGTAAAAACCATGCAGGCCTGCCTTTGGAAATAAGGCTGTTGTTCAACTCAATGAGCTACATTTCATATTTTGTTTATCTGAACTATGGTAGTAGGTAAACATTAGTTTCTTGCTTACTCTGGGTCAGAAGCTGTATTAGTTGAAGGAACTAGAGAAAAATATATATTATCCATTCCACATCCTCTTGGAGCTTATAGTGTATTCATGGCAGGTGTGTGGGGGCAATAAATAGGCAATTATGATATAGGGTTGAAGAATGTGGGGGGACCACTTAAATAGTGCAGGAGGGAAGTCTAACCCAGATGTGTGCTGACAGGGATAAGAAGAGTTACAAAGAAGACTTTGTAGAAGAGGTCCAAGATGGTACTTCAAGGATCAGAAGAATTTGATTGTGTAAAAAGATGTCTTGTACTTTTTTTCTGAGAGAAGAAAACAGAGGATATGAAAACACAAAGGATGGAAGAAATAATACAGTTGAACTGCAAGTGGTCTGGTGTTGCTAGAACCACAGAAAGGAGAAGCAAGTGATGATACATAAAAGCATAAAGATAAAACGTCCAGGTCATAAAGGGTCTACCATGCTATGTTGGAGAATAGCCATGTGCAATCACTTGGGTGACATTATATTGATCTTCAACAAATATTTAATGAACTGAATAGTACACAATGAATAACATCTAAGAGCAGATGACTGCAATATTTTTTGTTATCTAAAATATTGAAACAACTTTTCAATATATTCAATATATATATTTGGTTTTAAAGAATTACTTATATATTTATTTGTCTTTAAACTAGTAGGGTAATGGATAAGAGGTTATTCCAATGGAAATGCTAAATGCATGGATTGAAATGGAAAATATAAAGCACATAAATAATGCAATTTTTTGCTTACAGAATACAATATTTATATGTAGTACAAGAAAATATATTTGAAGAAGTGGGAAAAGGAGAGAATGACATAGCAGAGTTCATGTTTGCTAAGAGGAAAATGGAAAAAATAACTCATTACTGTGCAGTATGTTTCTAAATCAAGAACTCACAATTTTCTTCTGGCTTTCTAAATTTAGTAATATTCCATTCTTAATTTCCTTGTCTTGCTCAAAACAAGCACTATTGTTTCATATTTTATGAGAATGTGCTCCTTGCCATAGTCTATTTACAGTAATATGTAAGTCTCAGGACAGCTAAGATAATTCTTCTCTAAATTTGCCATCTTACAAAGGTTTCATATTTAAACAAAGTGAATTCAGGTACATTGTGAAATAAGTTTTGTGTTTGTTAGGCAACTACAACTCAATTTTTCCTGTATATCTAATCTTCTAAGAAAAAAAAATAAAAGTAAGTAACAGTAATACAATATTAATAACAATATATTATCTGAATCATTCCATTAAATGAAATGCCTTATAGCATTAATTTTTTTTTAGAAAGCAACAAGCACCTTGAACGTCTCACAATAGCCATTACTATAACAAATAGCCTGAACAAAGTGCTTTTTCACTAGAACTTTATTGACCAATAAATACCCTAAGGATAAGGTGGTTAAAAAAGAACATTCTAAAAATGTTATAAGCTGCATATATTAATATTCTTCAGCCCAATAACAATAATTCCACTCCTTCAAATAATTCTAAATGTAGGAGTAAGGTCTTTTGCATTTGATGTTCTCATTCTCTGAACTGTTCTTCATCCAGACATGCCATTGACTGTCTTGTTTCCCCAACATTTTTATTTAAATACCACATTCTCCATTGCAGCCCATTCCTTTCCCCTTCTCTGTTTTACTTTTTCCATGCCGCTCACCTACTTGTTTTGTTTCCTACTGGAATAGAAATCCCATGAGGATCACTGTCTGTTTGTTTCTCTGCTCTATTTCCAACATCTAATACAGTGCCAACAATGGGTATTCCATACAGATTTGCTCCATTAGGGAATAAATATATTTTTCACAGAGAAGTTCTTCATTATTTTTTATTTAAGTAGCAAAAAAAAAAAAAAAAAGTCACTTTACATGTGTAACCAGGAAGACATAGTTAAGTAAATAGGATAGATCATGTATATAATGGAATATTATGCAAATGTTCAATGTTTATAAATATTTGTAAAACAGAAATACTTATATAAAAATGGTATGTAAATTAAAAGGCAACTAAATTTGCATAGATTATGATCCCAACCACATAAAGGGAAAAAAGGAAACAGCACCAGAAAGATTTCATATGGAGGCAGTGGTTGCGTTAGAATGAACGTGGTTGAAGCCGTTTGTTTCTTTCCACTGTTTCTATTTTAAACCTTATATAATTAGCTTGGTATAGCCACAGAGGAGAAATTAAATTAATCAGAAGAAATGCCTTGAGAATGTAATTTGTTGGTTTGTTAGAACATTGTCATTTAGTAATTTTGTTCATAGCAAAGAATGGTGGGAATATTTCTAAAAGTTCACTTGCCTGTCTAATAGGAAACGATGGTGATAAAATACTTTTATCATCAAACATAAACCCATTACTCTAGCCTAAGGAAACTATTAATTACTATTTTAAACCAATGAAATGAAATCCTCTGCTGTGTAGTTTCACGTGGTTAAAAATAATATAGGCCCAGGCCGGTTGGCTCAGTGTTAGAGTGTCGGCCCAGAGTGTGGAAATCCGGGGTTTGATTCCTGGTCAGGGCACACAAGAGAGGCAACCATCTGCCTCTCCATCCCTCCCCCTTCTCTAGCTCTCTCTCTCTCTCTCTCTCTCTCTCTCTCTTTTCCCTTCCTATAGCCATGTCTCCCAGGGTTGGAGCAAAGTTGGCCCCAGGCATTGAGGATGGATTCCTGGCCTCGCCTCAGGCACTACAATATATCTTGGTTGCTGAGTAGCAGAGCAGCAGCCCAGACCAGCAGAGCATTGCCTGGTAGGGAGCTTGTGGGATGGATCCCGGTCAGGGTGTATGCAAGAGTCTGTCTGTGCCTCCCTGTCTCGCACTTAACAAAAAAAGGGGCGGGGGGGAAATACAGTGGTCACATATCTTGGGTATCCATTCAACATCTCATTTATCATAACACTTCATCTTCTCATAAGAAATTTTGAAAAGGCTAGGGAAACAATAATTAAACTGATAATTTATTTACAAAATAAATGCAAGCCCAATTTTTGCTCAAGTGCTTAAATAGGTACTTTTATGTCAACTTATTTAGAAAGTCTTAATAATAATGAAAATAGCACCTTACTTTTCAATACACTCTTTTTACCCCCCCCCCCCCACACACACACACACACCAGGCATGCTGATTACAAAACCTCTTCACTTTTGAGATAAGATACTGGGTATGTCACACTTCACTGGAAATCTGAAGTGATGGTAATTTTCTGTTCTTTTTTTCGTTTGTTTAGTTATTCTTATCCACAGGCTTAGACTTATTCAGCAGAAAATACTGGTCAGTAGCCAATTGCCAGTCAATAGTTAATGCTCAGTACGATACATTCCATTTTATTTTGATACTCCAAATATATTTTCTGTGAATGTAGGTACTGGAAATACTCTCAAGGTTGGATAAAAAATAGCACATTTCTGAGCTATGACTATGAATTACTCTTAGTAAGAGATCTTACTACTCAATCCAAGATCAGTGCTAACTGGTGGGGGTGCATGTGTGCAGTAAAGGGTGCTAAATGTGGACTTTCATTACTATCTGATGTTTGAAAGGCAGAGAGAGAATAGGAGGAAGACTGTTATTATGTGAGAGATAGGGAAAAAAAGAATGAGAATGAGAAAGAAAGGGAGGGAGGGAGGAAGAGACTGAAGGACTAAGAGATAAACGAATGCTAATGAATCAAAACTCCTAAATACATAGTTAGGAATACCAGAATGTCCAAATCATTCAGCAGGAAAATTTATTTTAATTCTCCTACCATCATGAAATATCAAGTTTATTTGTTAGAAGTCCTCTTCTCCAGTTTTCTTTTAACTTTAATCATTGAACTAAAGGGGAAAACATCATGTTTTTGTAATTCTCAGGAAAATGACTATTAAGTTAGGGTTTGCTTGTACAATAAAATAGTAGTAAAAAGTCTATATTCCTTCAGATTCCACTGAGCTTTATATACTTTACCCAAATAGAAAAAGACATCCAAGAATGCAGAAAGAATGAAATAACTCCTTTTGAGCCTTGAATTTCTACTGGAGATTAGTCACACAGGAGTTGAAGAGCATAAGAACATTACTCCTTAGTTCTGTGTTAAGTGGGGAAAAACATATTTCTAAAGATTGTGCACAAAAGGAGAGAATTTGAGGAAAGCTTTACAAACAAACATGTATTTAAAAGTACTATTAGAAGTGGAACAAAATTATGAAGTTGTTGAATAGAGACAAGTCTCCGTTACTTAAAGCTTGTGATTAAGACTATAGCTAATGCCTTCCTTCTAGACTGTTCCTGGAAGCCCAGTGTGTGCCTTTCAGGACTCATCAGAACTGGGAAGAAAAAAGGAGGAGGAAATGAAATGCATATCATTTATTTCCTTGTTCCTAGAAGTTGTGATGCAAGATTGGATGGGAGAAGACATTGGAATAATTGCTATAAGATTGTTTGGGATTCTTCAGTGCACGCTAGATCCCAAAGTACTCCTGGTGGAGAATGCAGGACTTATGCAAATGTAAGATGATGGTATTTTAGAGACCACCATTGAGGTTTTCTAAAAGAAAACTGAGCCTCATCTGTAGAAGTAGCTGTAAGAGCCTCGGATCCTTTAAGTGGTAAATAAGTCCCCTGACGCTTGTGTTGAAAGCTAAAGAATGTGGAATGTTCTGGTCTACCTTATTCCCACGATTAGCTGGATTTTCAGTATGGATTAAAGAGGGCTGGTTTTCTGACAATAGTGGATATTAAGACAAGCTGAAGAGATGTAGGCTTGATAACATTATTGACAATACTCATTACTACTGATTAAACAGCGAGTGAGTTTATTTCTTGAAAAAATTTACTTCATTAAATCCTCACAATATTGTTACTGTTTCGCCCGTTTTACAAATAGGTTTAGAGCTGTCATCCTAGCTTGATTAGTCATTAGCTAGATCCTGGATAAATTGCTTTCTGTCTCTCCCCTTTCCCTTCTAAGTATGAACAAATACACCTGACTTAATTATACTATAAGATTATAATATAAATAATAATCAAATATGAAGAAATAAACATTCTGAAATAGCAAAATTTGGTGAATAAAAGCACTGGTTGCTAAAGCATTACAGATAAAAGGGGAAGGAAATAAAATAATAAAAATGGACAAAAATGTAAATATATATATGCTTGTAAGAAATACTACATTTATGGGAATTCTGTTCATTAGTTGGGGTAAAATCACTTGTCAATTGTGACCTAAAAGCACCAAACATATATTACATGATGGTTGTGCTGCTTAATGAATAAAAGTTCAACCAACATGTTTCTAGACTATTTTCTACTTGCGTCACTGAGAACCAGTGACCTAGAACTACCTAAATCAACAGAGAGTATAACTTTAAAAATATAACATTGAGGAAATAATTTCTTTCAATTACAATATATATAGGATGTTTGGGATTGTCATAATAATTTCGGATCATTGCTGGTGAGTAGTGGATAAAGATGCTAGATGTTCAGTCCTGGACAGGATGGTCTACACAGTGTATGGTTGCCCTTTATCTCACATGACTCTCAATGTCCTTTTGTGACTAAGGTAAATGTAGCAAATAAAAAGCGGAATTGCACACCAAGTTTCCTCTGACCTTTCACTTTCTGAGGAGTTCTCACAGAAGCTGAGTCAGTCCGAGTTACAGCTTTACGGTGTAGCCTAGGATTCTAAGCCTCTGTGGTTATCACAGCAGATAACAATGTGCAAACCACTTCCTAGATAGCCTCAGAGTGAGACGACAAGACAGAAGAAAAAGCGTTCTGTTCCTTTGGAAACGATGTATCTTAGAACTTCTGAAATGGCCCAATGCAAGGGGTCACTGGTGCTAGCGTGTTTTTTCCTTGTATTTTTAGAATTTATATAGCTATCATGAACAGAATATCTAATGAACAGCACTACCAATAATAGGAACATTACTACATCACCTAACAAGGAGCCCAGAGTTGCAGTTTCTCAACTTTCTGCTCTGCCATCCATATCTTTCCTATGCTTCTCCTAATGAGGAAAGGTGGCTGCGGTAGTTACACACCTCATATCCTCCCATCCACACAACCCTGGGGGAAAAGAAGGAGTAGGGACAAGCATTTTCCCTTTGCATGTCTCTTTTCTTTTGTCAGGACAAAAACGATCTCCAGGAAGCCCTCAGAAATAATCTCTTTATATCCTATTGGACAGAATTGACCACACACTTAACCATTACTGGCTAAAAGAGGGGAATACCACCGGCTTAGAGCACTGATGACTCATTCCCTGGGTCTGTCTGGGCATATGACTGCCTGCACAAAGTTGGGTTATTTGCAATTTTAGCGAGGTAATGGGGGAAGTGATTGTTGTATCTATGGGTATACTATGGTTTTAACCACAAAGATTTCAGAGATTCAGGCTGTTAACTCGGCACTTCTTTCTCTCATTTTCTGCCTCATTGCTTTAAACAAAGGAAAGCAAGTTGAGTGGAATTTTTCAGAAAATGGAATCATGTTGATTATAGACTCTTAAGAAACTTTCTCTAACAACTAGGAGCCCTGAGTCTGCCATCAGTTAGTTATGGGGCCTTGGGCCTATCACTAGGGCTCAGTTTCCAACCTATAAAATAAAAAAGATTATAGTCTATAAATCACCAGTAGATCATGTCTCATTTTAAGTTTCTGCAAGGCTTTTAATCAGCAGCTAAGTTGTACATGATGGTTTTCAAACCAAAAGTAATTTTAAAGCTCTTTGTAACTTAGAGACAAACCTTGTGTCCTATTGATCCTAAAGAACTAATATGGCTTGCAAGCAATTTAAGAGGAAGGGAATAGGAGAAATTCAAGCTCATCATTCTTATTTACATTTTGACTAGCATAGTTACATTCAGATACTCTATGATGGATCTATCAGAGAAGAATATTTTTAAGTCAGTCTTCCCAAAAGAGTATTACTAACGGATCTGAGCAGGAGTAAGTTCAGTGGTTAAGAAGGTGCTGGATTAATCACATTAAAAAGATTTCTTTATTACTGGGCTTCTCAGAGGATTTATAATGCTATGAAATTTATTGCAAATCTCCAAATAAGATATGTTATCTCCCAACTTGAACACAAGTACTGAGATGCTACGACAGTCCATCAGATAACCAAGATGGCTACCAACTCACTAATGGGCACGTAATGTATACAACCTGGCTGTGCTGGACAAAGGGTTGGCTCACCTCCAGGGTGGAGTGGGTTAGTGTGAGACTTCATCGTGATACTCAAAATGCCACGCAATTTGAAACTTATAAGTTTGTTTATTTGTGGAATTTTCCATTTACTAATTTTGGGCTGTGGTTGACTGCAGGTAGCTGAAACCATAGGAACGAAACTACAGATGAGGAGAGACTACTGTATTGCCTCCCTAGAGAAATAGCTCGCTGCCTGAAACATAGTGGAAATGGCCGAAAGAAAGAACACAGAAGATTGGAGGGGGGGTGGTTAAGCCAGACTCCATTGCTTTAATAGAGGAAAGCAGCCTACAAAAATAAAGTATCTTTTTCACAGTGGTGAGTTCTGAGTGTAAGCATGCCATCATCTGCCAATGAGCACGTAGTACCAGAAGTGGCTTCTAAGCCCGTGGAATTTCAAATATCTAAGAACCAGAAATAGTACAAAAGAAAATTCAAGATATCACCCTGTCCCTGTGACCAAAGTTTAAATGATGGTAATAATCATTATTATATGAAATAATTGTTAAGCAGATACTAGGCATAGGCATGTTAAATGACCTCTCAAGTTCTTGAGGACTTTGACCAGGTAATGTGGAGTCTTTAGAGTGCTAATTTACATGTGTGTTATGGATGGGTAGAAGAAGACATCAAAGGTTAACAAAGGTTAGACATTAAAACACAATGAATCGATATATGGATACACCCAATTTGGCTACCATTTTCATCTTCACTTCTTTTACAAACTAGAATGTTGTTATTAGCCATTTAACAGTGATGTAATATCCCTTTGCAGTTACACTTAAAATGAATAGTTTAACTTAAAAAATATATTAAAGATAAATTTGCTTGAATCTGTAGCCTTACCAAGCTACCCAACTAGACAACATTGCCATCTAGTGGCCGAAACATACTACAGCCACCACTTCTGGGGTGGGGGTGGGGTACTAACGTAGCTCTGAGGGGCATGTTCGGCGGATGCAGTGTTAATAGCGATGTCAAAGCCACGCGGAGATCATACAGACTCATTCAGAACAAACGTGTGCTCACTCAGTTACAGCACCCAGTCTCCCAAAGCTTCACCAGCGCACACCCCCCCCCCCCCCCCCCCCCCCCAGAAGAGTACCATCCCCAGTGAAACAAGGGCTTGGTCGACCTCACCTGTTTCCTTTTCTTTGAACTTTTAAGATCCATTTCTTATTCCTTTGTTCAAGCATTTAGAAACATTTTCCAGACATTCTCTTATATTTACAATAAGGCTGTTGCTCTATATCACCAAGACCAGGCAGAGAAGTAGGTATAAGGTTGCTAATGATGGCTAAGAACTCCACAGGGATGACTGAAAGGTAGAAGGAACTCCACAGGGAGTTCGTCCAAGCCTTAGTGGAGATCTAGAATTTGCCTTAGAATGAGCAAGCGAGAGCTAAGCTTTAGTCTAATTCAGACAAAGATTTAAGGGGTAAGAATATAAGGAAAGGCTGACAACAACGAAGAGATGCAGCTTCCCCTGCAGTTCCCAATATTTCAGAGATACATTCTCTTAGCAAACATCCTGGGTGACCTTTTTAGTTAAAATAAGATACTCACTGCTCCTCCTGATTTACCGGAGGGCTAATGTAATGCTTTGCTTCTGCAACTAGGTCTTTTACGGTAACACCATCAACATGTCAAAAAGGTATGCAAGAACCATGCTCAGGGCTGGACCATTATCAGAATGCCACTGATGGATTCTGGCCAAGCCCCATCTCTGACTCGACACATTTAAGGTCGTGATGGATGGGAGAGTACAAACACAACAGCTATTAAGTCCTTTTTAGCCCGTTTTGACAAAATAAAGATGGAAACACAAAACATAGGTTTAGATGGGTTGAAATAAAGGGAAAAGAGAGCAAGTTGAAAGAGGTAATTTTCAGACATTCAAATATGTGCATCTTCAAAATTTGCATCAGAGGTTGAGTCATGCTCATGCAAATGGATCTTAGTTCAAATTTGTGTCAGAAAAATCTGGAACACTCTTACTTCCCCTATGCAAATCTCCTGGTAGAGCAGCCATAGGTTCTTACCTATAATAAAAAGAATCTCCACTGCAATGTCACTGACTGTTGTGCTCCGAGTCGTGGACAGGTCATCGTTGCCAATAAAACAAACGTTGTAAGGTACAGTCACGGCGACATAAAACGTCGCCAACAGAATAAGCCAGTCCCAGCCAGCTTTAAAAGTGCTAAAATGCAAAAGTATGAATTTGGACTTTTTTGCATCAGAAACTTTATACTCCGGAAATGCTGTTTTATCTACAAAAACATTCTGTGGAGAAAGACAAAAGAGAAGAGAAGGGAGACACAGCATTAGAAACAAGGACCACACAGTCTTCTACACATTTCTGGAAGGAGGGTCATTTATCCATACAATGTCAGTATATCTCACAGGTGACTTTTAGAAGTTGGTGATGCAAAAAGTAGAGATATATATACCAAAAACTGAGCAGAGATCTTTGTTATAAATAACAGAAATATGCACTGTTTAGTCATAAATATTAACCGAGCAACCCAGATTTTGTTCATTAAAAATAAAAAGATCAGTACCTAAAATGTCACCTAAAAACTTCCACAGTTGCAAATATAATCCTACACACATTCTAAACACAGATACATTTATATTTCTATTGTCATGGGAATATTCCATATACTTATAATTTTGAGATGACAGTTATTATCTAAAAAATATAGTAGATTTGAAATTTTTTAATGACAACAAAGGTACCATCTTTTCCTAGATAGAGATATATGATCAACATTCTATTTTAAACAGTTGTTTACATATTTTTTCAAAATATAACCCAGTTGTGCTAACCACTTGCATTTTGCATTGTGGTTTTTCATGAAGTTTCAAGTTGGAAACTCAGATCTCATAACCTTGACTGACATGGATTCATTCTGACACTTGGAAGCTCTGGTTAAGATGGTAAAGGGGAAAGCAGTCACTTAAGAGTTACTATTCATGTCCTGGGAGGAGAAAGGCAGTGTTCACTGTGCAGATGATTAAATACAGAAGAATAGCTGGAGTTTTTATAACTGCAAAAATACTTCACTTTGAAAGCAGTTGAAATTGATGAACAACTCTCCTTACTGCTATGAGACAGAGGGAGACGCAACAATAGTGTGTGTAGAAATTTGACAGGCCTATGACCAGATATTGCAGACCTTGCCTTGACCTCAATTAATGAGAAATACAAGATAGGTAATGGAAACTTAAATTTCAAAGTTAAGTTGAATGAACAGAACAGTAAGTTCTGGAATACATGTTACTTGCAGGTCACAATGTGTTTTCTTATTTCAGCCATGGAGGGAAGAACAAATTAATGGACTTTGTTCGGAGATTCCTGAAACATCTGAGGACTCAAGAAAGGTTAAGAGCAATCTGGAACACTCAGCTCCTTTTTGGTGACTAGCAGTGACCAAATATTTCTGCTACCTTAATATTAAGGCACCCCTTATCTTGCATCTTTGCTTGGTAGGCATTCATAATACATGCTGTTACTTCCTGTTTATGTTCTTACTTAACCCACACAGGAACCTCATAATGTCAGGGTTTCATGATGAGAAACTACCTCACTCCTTTCACATTGTTCGCTGATGTCCATCTGCTACTGTGTCTATGTTCCATTTAATTCTCTGATACTTTTGAACTTCCTCCTTTGCCTCATTCTCTAATTTCCAGGAACAGGTTCCAAAGATTGATTTTTGCATAGGCCCAGAAGAGAAGAATGCAGTACAACTGTTGGGCTTCTCTCATCAAAGCTTAGGGTGGTGCATAGGAGAGTTAGGCTCCGTTCGTATTAATGTCCTCAAGGTTGATAAACACTTATTTATAATGGGACATAATGCATTCTAATATAATTCTTCTAAAAATATATACTACAATAAGTTCACCTGAAGCCATGGGGGAATATCTCAATTTCTGTCCAAATACATCTTTTCCTATAGAGTTACAGAAATGAAAATTTTTCCGCATTTGAGGGAGAAGCCTACTCTGGAAGGGAAGGTCAGGAAAAGTCAAGGAGTAAAGCATTTTATTGGGTTGATGTTGATTATATGAAGCACTAATGATGCTGATCCAGATGGTCAGCAATATATTAGTGACAGCCACAAATCACAAACTAAACCACATGATTTCATTTTTATAGGCTACTTAAAACGTATTACTTAAAATGATTTTAAAAGATACTGAGAATTGAACACATCTCAGATTAGATTTAAATTCTGAAAAGTTTTAAACTCAAATCCTGCATACGTCTTGACATAATCACCTGAGTCGGGGGGGGGGGGGGGGGGGAAGAACCCGCTTTTTTTTAACCCCCCACTGTATTTGTAAAGTTTCATCAAAAACCTTCTGAATGGAATAAAATTTTTTATCATTGAAAAGTGTGCCTTTAGCAAGTAGGAAACATTATGGAGTTAGCCTAAAGAATAATACAACCAACTCTTCTCAATTTTAGATATATATTATTTATGACTTTTGAGGCATAGTCTTTAGTACCAATGATGTTCTAGCTATTTAACTTCTACTCTATAAATTATTGAAATACAAGGGTTAAGGATAAAGTCTAATTAAGGTAACTATCACCAAAACTATTTTTGCAGCATTTCTTTGAATGAGCAAATGAATAAGAAACTGTTTATATAGTCACTACATAGAGTAATCCTAGTAACCCAAATGCCTTTGATGATGACTGGTAATACACCGCTGGCAATATTCATGCATTTAAAGCTCTCTCCCTTAAAGCTCCCAAGGCACTCATGTGATCTCTACACTTCTTTGTGTTGAAGACACTTGCATCATCTCAATGTCATTTAATAGAATAACAAATCAAGGAAAACCGAAGTTAAACACCTTTTTCAAGACGTTCCTGGCAAAGTAAGAGCCATGGCTAAAAGGTCTTGCATCCTGATTGGGATGAAAGATTGCTAATAGCCTGCTGAGTTCCTTTGTCTGTGATTGCATCATATATTCCTAGTCTACAGAACTGTATTAGAGAGGCAGCAAGGTAGGGCCAGAAGCAGAGTGTCTGAGTCAGAGGGTCCACAGCTGGGTCCCACATCTGCGGCTTCTGCTTTGGAGATCTCAAATCAGTTGTTTGTTTCCATCATTCAAATATTTCTAATGAAAATCATATCTAATACTGGCTTGCTCTAAGAATAAAAAGAACATGATATATGTAAAAGGGATCTGTAAATAGCAGAGTTACAAAAATATTAAGAAGTCTTTTGTATGTGTGTGTATGTGGATGTTAATATAGCCTCAAAGATAGATCACTTGGCTAATAAACTGCCCAGATAATTTTTTCCCTCTTCTTCCTTCTTTCTTCCTGCTGTATTTAGCCATGTTACTTGTTCTTCTTGAAAGGAGATTGTGATAGGGCCATTCCCGATTTTCTACTTCACTTCCAGGAATAAGAATTACCTGAATCGTTAGAGTCACCATGTGGATTAGATGTCCTTAATTACCATGTATTATTTTAATGTTCCACCTTGATGTTTGTACTTCTTAAATGAATGACAATTTAGCAAATTAGCTAAGCAGTGGGAATTATAATTTTTTAAATGAGATTTTTAAGTACTGTTCTGTACTTTGTTGACTCTAAAGGGAAAAAACAGCATGTTCAGCAAATGCATTTTTTAAAGCTCAATAATACTTGCTGTGTTCAAATGAGTCTCAATTAAAGGCTAGAAGATTGTGTCTGCTTTCAGCATTGCAGAATCTCTGGCTAATATTTGTTTAGGTGCTTTGCTGGTTAACTTGCATAGAATCAAGCCCAGACATGGTTACCTTTGTTTCTTCCTAGAACGTGTTTACTGTCACTAAGTCTGACTTGGTAACTGAAGGGGGATGTAAATAGGAACTTGTGGAAGGATCCACAGATGAAGTTGGTGCCCTGTTTCAAGTCTGTCCTTTGGACTCCTAGGAAATCCATGTGACAGTGAGGCACCTTCATCCCTAGAAAATCTTTAGATTAAGTCAAAATAAACAGTGACACTCAACAGCGGTACATAGCAGGTGACACTATCATGGTTGACGATCCTGGAGCACAAATGGATCGAAACAGCTTGCTCTGGTTTCCAGTGGGAATCACATAGATGCAGAACCAGGTTGGCAGCGCTTTGCTGTCAGATCTCACTCCATACCTGGGCAAATGCTTCTTTCTTTGCTGAATACACTCAAAGAAGCAGATACTTTGTATGTCTGATGCATGAGTCTTGTTTTATCAAAGTATTTGTGTGTCAAATTAGGTAGAGGCCAAAGAATCCTCTTGTGTCCCTAACTCCCAGAACTTCTGCATCTTAGATGGATTTCCAACTAGCTCTGGTTGTTTGATGTGTCTTTTTCTAATGTCGTTGGCAAGTGAGATGCTTAGTATTTATATCTGTTACCCAGAGTTGTACATACCCAAGAAGTTGTGTGTTCTGGAGATGACAGTACAAATTAACGACGTTATCATCATTTGAAAAATTACATTTGAATCTTGACAACTAAACAGACATAATAATTCCGGTTTTCTCAGTGAAGTCTTCTAGTGCAAAGAACCGATTATAAAATTAAATGTGAAATCCTGGTCAATATTATCATGCAAAACTGTAGAATCATCTTTTATAAGCACAATTTTTGCTGTGGCTTTTGACATAAGCACTAGGTTTCGGAAAGTAGCTATAACTATCATTTACTAAGAATGCAACTTTTTACAAAACCATATAATGTATGACATGTAATTTAAAATTTAATGTTCCACTGTGTGAAATTTCCAACTGTTCTGTATAAAATGTAATTTTTTTTTAAGTGGAGTAATGACTTTGATTTCTTCATAGTCCCCCTGGATAAAAGCATTAAATGAAATTAGATCAAGTGCAAAGTAGATGGCACTATAATTAAATTGGAGAAATTTTAACCAACATAACTATGAATGTGTAATACAACTAGCTGCATCATCTCGGCCATAAAATATAGCCAGTATCTCCCCATTTGTGCGTCCCTAGTCCCATATTGTACTGACTGCAATAATATTCTAATCTCTGTGCTGTGATAACCCTATGATTAAGCACTTTTATTACAGAAATGCCTCATGACTGCTGACCTTTTCCAGTTCGTTCTTTATAGGAAAGCACAAACCAAAGTGGAAAAAAAAAATCTAGGAAAGCCAATAAATGAGTAAATGGAGCCTTTCTTTAGCGAATCAAACATTGCCACCAGGGGAAACTCTAGCATTCAGAGTGTACACACATATCCACCTACATTGTTTATTTTCAATTTGTTCTTTTCTCTTCTTTGCAGGTGCCCAGAGATGTGATAAAGGACCGCTCGACTCCGTCTCCGGGCTGAGTCGAAGTGGGTTCCTGCTCTTGATCTTCCTTTGGTTTTGTCTAGGAAAAAAGAAAGCTCATGAAGCACCAATATATGTTATCATTTCATCTCAAGAAAGTCAAGTTTGGACAGTTCCCTTTCAAGAGCACATGCTTTTCAACACCTAAAATTATCTGCTGGCCCTGCTGACCTTTAATTTAATTTAAGTCCTTTATAATTGATATATTTTTATGATCATATTCACTGCATTAGTTTTTAATGCTTTTTATTTAATTTAATTAATTAATTTATTTATTCATTTTAGAGAGGAGAGGGAGAGACAGAGAGAGAGAGAAGGGGGGAGGAGCTGGAAGCATCAACTCCCATATGTGCCTTGACCAGGCAAGCCCAGGGTTTTGAACCGGTGACCTCAGCATTTCCAGGTCGATGCTTTATCCACTGCGCCACCACAGGTCAGGCTTCACTGCATTAGTTTTTAAAATGACAATAAAACATACGTGAGCATAGAACTTTCAAATGTTTCAGAAACTTTTAAAAAATTAAAAAAATATATATTTTTAGGGAATATCAGGGAGGGAGACACAGAAATATAGAGCTGCTTCTGTATGTGCCCCAACTGGGTAATCACACTGGCAAGCTTCACACTTAGGAACGACGTTCCACTCAACCAAGCTATCCGGCCAAATTTCAGAAAATTATTAAAGTATTAAATAAAATATCTTACTCCTTCTTTCCTGTTATTCTACACTCATATCCCAAATTCAATTACCTATATATTTTCTTTTTTTTCCTCCAGAAAATATCTAATATATATTTTATATCTACACATGTATTTTTTTGCATAAATGGAAGTTTACAGTAAGATCTGTTTACATAGTATTTTTTCATATTATAATAACTTGTAAATCATTCCAAATATGCATATTGTAGTCTTCTCACATTCTTTTAAATAGCTAAGAGTATGCCAAGTTAAAGATATGACTTGCTTTATTTATTTTGCTATTTCCCTGTTATGCACATTTAGATTTAGCCAATTTAAAGAAAAAACTGTTTTTGCTAATCCAGCAATAAAAATTCTTAAACACAGAGCTTTGCATTGTTATACCAGCATACTCAGCAAATAAATTACCAGGAGTATGTGTGTATATTTTAAATTTTGGTATATTTTCATTCTAAAAATTCACATTCCCAGCCACAGGGAATTGATGGGCTTGCTCTACAACACACATCGAAACTATGACATATAAAATGAATACAAAACTAACATTTTGATAGTTTAAAAATTCCATATTGTTATTAGAATTTGCACTTTCAAAATTATGAATATGGATTAGAATTCATTTAAATATTTATTGTCCATTTGAATTTATTTTGACAAAGCCTATTCATATTTTTGCCATTTTTGAAGGTAAATTGGTACTTTTCTATTAATTTGTAAGAGCTCTTTGTGTACTCATGGCCACTTTTTTGTTATATACACTGCCAATAGTGTTCCCGTTTTGTTAATTGACTTTCTATTTAGTTTATGCAGTATAAAAATGTTAAATTTTTATGTTGCCAGAGTTATCAACATATCCATTTATGGTATCTAGACATTATGTCCCGTATAAACAAACTGTCTTCACTCACAAATTCTTTTTTAAAATATATATATGCATTCTTCCAACATCTTTATGTCTTTGCTTTTTTTTTTTTAATTTTTATTTTTTTATTTTATTTTTTTGTATTTTTCTGAAGCTGGAAACGGGGAGAGACAGTCAGACAGACTCCCGCATGCGCCGGACCGGGATCCACCCGGCATGCCCACCAGGGGCGATGCTCTGCCCACCAGGGGGCGATGCTCTGCCCCTCCGGGGCGTCGCTCTGCCGCGACCAGAGCCACTCTAGCGCCTGGGGCAGAAGCCAAGGAGCCATCCCCAGCGCCCGGGCCATCTTTACTCCAATGGAGCCTTGGCTGCGGGAGGGGAAGAGAGAGACAGAGAGGAAGGAGGGGAGGGGAGTGGAGAAGCAAATGGGCGCTTCTCCTATGTGCCCTGGCCGGGAATCGAACCCGGGTCCCCCGCACGCCAGGCCGACGCTCTATCGCTGAGCCAACCGGCCAGGGCCTGTCTTTGCTTTTTAATTTTTAACAATTAAATCTTTAATTCAATTGGACTCTATGTCAATAAAATTATGTAGAAGTCTGCTATTTTCCAAAGGAATATTGCCCAAGATAAATAAATAAATTGATTATATATCACATTAAGAAACAGTCTTTATTTGGTCAGTTGATCAACATACAGTTTAATCGTAAATAAATTATTATCTATTATAATGATTGCAAAGTATAAAATTAAAAGCTATTCTTTATTTAAATTTCACTATTACATCTTTATAGTATTATGAAGCCCCTTTGATTCCTCTCCATCATAATAATAATTTGGTTTAGTTGCTACCTTAGGGAAAACCTGTAACTATTATCAATGGCTACTGAGTGCCAGGCCCTATTCTAGATTCTCAGTACTTATTGTTTCAATAAATACTCAAAAATATGAGTGAGATAAATATTATCATCCTCCATTTACAGACGAGAGAACTAAAAAGGTCTAGTAACATGTCACATAATCACAAAGTCATACGATTACATAGTCCCATGATCACACATGAATCCAGTATGTGCTGAGTGTCACATAGGCTAATATGTATCATTGTCCCTGCCCATCTGAGCTTGGACTCCCAAGTCTTTCAAAGAATTTAACCATTCTCTGTTCCAGCCCACCCTGGGATACTCTTAATGACCATAAAATAGGATTTTTATTTTACTTCTAAACTCTAACCTAATGTTATATATTAAAAAAATTTACTTTGTCCTTTATATGTTGAAATAATGTTTAAAATAAAATATATTATTATAGACTTGAAAGACTAAAAACAGATTAGAAAACACAAAGTACAACATCAAAAGGAGCACTTTTTTTGGGAAATTCATGGCTGAACAAAGCACAATTCACTGTTTTGCTAAAAATTAAGATCATGTCTTTAGGTGTTCAACCTATTGGTCTACAGGGAACTCTTATAAGTTATGTCTGAAAATGTTATCATTAATGTATCAGGGACTAATTTTAAATATATTTAAATGTGGAAATAGCCAGAGTTTTAAGACAATGTCTACAGAAATGTGGCAGGAACAGCCAGTAGCTGCTTATGCAATATCAGAATCCAAATGTCAGGTGGAATTACAAAGCTAACTACAAAATAGACCAGATTAGAGGTTTCTGATGGTCCAGAAGCCAATTCCCTTCTCAGCGGAGAAATCTCATTAATAGGTGAGATTTTCTAAATCAAACAACAGCAATTTTAGAGTCTTAAAAATTACCCCTCAAAGGCAAATGACAAAGAACTGTATCTGCCTTGGGCTTGCCTCTAAATGGAAGAAAAAAGAGTTTTCTTGAAAAATTTTAGTCACAATGTAACCCACATGCAAGATTGGGGTTGAAAAGCATTTCACTTAGTGATCTAAAATCTCCCAAACAGAGAAAAGAAATTAAAGTGGTTTCAGGTTGGTGGCTCCTAAGTAAAAAAAAAAAGTTACAAATAGAGAACAACTCATTTAAAAAATATGGAGGTACAGAATATTTATGACAATATTTATAATTTGCAGATATACACAAACACATAAATATGTACATCTATGTAATACACATATGTATTCATGTGTGAGACTAGAAAGAAGCCAATTGTCCATATACAAAAGAATGCATAAATTTTGGTATAGTCATGCTGTAGGATATTGCAATTTCCATTAAACTGGACTCAGGTGGGATTAAATGGTAAAATGAATGAAATTTTAGCATAGAAATATCTCAAAAACATTCTATTGAGTACAAAAGCAAGAAATAGAAGAACACAGACAACATGGCAACATTTTTATAATATTCACACACATACAAAACTAAAATTAATTAGTATTTTTTAAGGGAAATGTATATGCTGTAAAATTTTGCATACTCACATGACTACAGTTCCATACAAAGAGATAGAAAAAAATATATAGTCTCTAGCTGGGGCACCATGTGTGCCCTTTCAAAAGGCATTAGTAAAAATCCTATTTCTTAAATGAGATTTTTGGTGTATTATGGGGATTTGTAATATTTTCATATACATATATAGTATATATTTTTGAATGTAAAGAAAGTATTTTACAATAACAAAAAAGGACAAGGCTAAAGTCGTATTGGACCATTTAACAGTGGAACCTGACTAAACTCTGGGGTAGTGATGGTGGTGGTGGGCAATCAGTTGCTTAAGATGAATGACTCAGAGTTAAAATCTGAAGGAGAAATAGTGGTTAATAAGATAAGATGAGGGGTAGCAGAGGGAAAGCATTCCTGACGAAGCAAATAAAAGAGAGGGGTCACAGTATCTTCACACCTCACTCTGAATGATTATCTTAGGTGGAGGAGACATTTCATCTCTCTCTTATAATTAAAGGGAAGGAAGAGATTGATTATACATGGAGGTGAACATACAGGTGTGAAGGCAGGAAGATGAGATAGCTCCTATCTGAGAAATTTACTTCCTTTTCTTTTCCTTCCTTCCTTCCTTCCTTCCTTCCTTCCTTCCTTCCTTCCTTCCTTCCTTCCTTCCTTCCTTCCTTCCTTCCTTCCTTCCTTCCTTCCTTCCTTCTTTCCTTCCTTCCTTTTTCTCTCTCTCTCTTTTTATTTTGTGAGAGAGACAGATAGGGACAGCCAAGAAGGGAGAGAGATGAGAAGCATCAATTCTTTGTTGCAGCACCTTAGTTGTTCATTGATTGCTTTTTCATATGTGCCTTGACCGGGGGGCTACAGCAGACCGAGTGACCCCTTGCTCAAGCCAGAGACCTTGGGCTCAAGCCTGTGAGCCTTGCTCAAACCATATGAGCCTGCTTTCAAGCCAGGTGACATCGGGGTTTCGAACCTGGGTCCTTCATGTCCCTGTCCGACGCTCTATCCACTGTGCCACTGCCTGGTCAGGCTCTCTCTGTCTCCTCCCTCTCTCTCTCTTTTCCCCTCTCTCTTTTTTTCTCATTTACTTTGGAGGTGAAGTCAAATGCTAAGGATAAAGGCTTAATTATTAGGAGCTGGTGGTTTGAAGACAATAAGGAATGCTTGAAATATTTGTTATGGAGGATGTCATGCCCTGGAGGGAAAATGATAGATTTGTTGGGGAATCTGAATGACCTACCTAGTTGAAGCTGCTAATACTAAATTTAGAGGAGTTCCCATCTGCCCTCGTGTAGGTTTTGTCCCAGCATTTCTTAGGCACCTGTGTGCAGGCCAGAGAAAATGGATGGTTGGTTCTTTTGAGTTTACAGCTTTGCCAGATGGAGGCAGAAACAATTCAGAGGTGCTGAAGTTTAGAGTATACATAAAAGAGACTTTACAACTATGAACTGTGAAAGCTAAGGTAGAAGGAAAGAGGAAAACAGTGAGCTAATGGGAAGAAGGTAAAGATTTCAATGTTCTGGGGTTATCATCAGGTCAAAAAATGTAAATGAGTAACATGTTAGGGGAGGAGGTACTAGGTCGTTAAGCAGGACAATTAAATAAGCAATTTCAGTTATTGAGTAATACTCAGGATAATTTTGAGAAAAAAATTAAATATTTTGTTTACACTCTAGTAAGTTAATACTTTTCAACAACACTTCATGTATTTGCTACGTTTCCTTAGCTTCTAGCATGCTCTGGGCTTTAGGCTAGAAACTTGGTCTTCGTTCTTATTTAATTCTCATCTTGTTAGGCATTAGTTTTTCCATTTATTGAAAAGGAAACTAAAGGTCATAGAAATTGCATAATCTGCCAAAATTCAAAGTGGGAAGGCTGATATTGAATTCTCAATGATCTGGCTTGAAAGTTCACACTCTTTCCATCTCACCATAGTAGATTACTGACAACTACGAAGTAGACTCTTACTAGATAGATTTACCTGTGTGTTATCCTGCTGATTAAAAATGAATCTAGCTCTTTGACAGGAAATATTTCCTCTGTTGTCTTTTTTTCTCCCATTTTACTCCTTGTATCAAAAGAAATACACACTAAAAAATACTCCCTCTCCAGTTTTATTTTAGGTTATGTTTCTACTCCTCCTCATGTCCCCTCTTTTATGTTGTAACATGCTTTAAGAACACATATTTTACTATTAGAGCATGTATTTCATTTAAATATTAATTCAGACTTCTGGTTTAAAATGACCTTTAAAAGCCCTTATTTAAAAATTATAATAAAATATAAAACATATGAATTTTTATGCCTTTAATTATATAGTTTTAAAAGCAGAAAATCATAGCCCTGCCCGGTTGGCTCAGTGGTAGAGCATCGGCCTGGCGTGCAGGGGACCTGGGTTCGATTCCCGGCCAGGGCACATAGGAGAAGTGCCAATTTGCTTCTCCACCCCCACCCCCTCCTTCCTCTCTGTCTCTCTCTTCCCCTCCCACAGCCAAGGCTCCATTGGAGCAAGGATGGCCCCAGGCGCTGGGGATGGCTCCTTGGCCTCTGCCCCAGGCGCTAGAGTGGCTCTGGTCGCGGCAGAGCGACCCCCCCCCCAGGGGCAGAGTATCGCCCCTTGGTGGGCAGAGTGTCGCCCCTGGTGGGCGTGCCGGGTGGATCCTGGTCAGGCACATGCGGGAGTCTGTCTGACTGTCTCTCCCCGTTTCCAGCTTCAGAAAAATACAAAATAAATAAATAAATAAAATAAATAAATAAAAAATAAAAGCAGAAAATCATTGTAAACCCAAATGAAATTTAAAAAGCCAAAACCAGAGTGAATAATGTAACTTGTCTTAGAAATTGGTAGATTGTTGTGGAAACAAATAAAATTATAGAGAATTTAAAGAGTATTTATCATCTATAATTAACAAATATATATCCATGGCTCTGTCCAATACAGAATGCCCATTCTTTTCACATGCTCATGGAACATTCACAACAATTGATTTTGTTCTGCCAAGACAACTTCAAAAACATTCCAAAAAGTAGAAGTCAAATGGGTGAAAAAAAATATTCCCAAACAAGCTATTTGGTCAGGGTGCTAGGAGGAAACTGCTTTAATTTGATAGAGAATGTCTATCAGTAACCAAGGAAAAACATTTAATGGGTGACATTACAAGCTTCACAGTTTTTGTAATTTGTAGAAAGGCCAAAACTTTCAAAAGAAAAGAAAGAACGTGTCAATTCATTATGAAAAATTTCAAAATTACAGAAAACTTGAAAAGTAAAGAATGCCTGGTTAGTTTCAATATTAAGAGTGTTGTGCTTTTTCTTCTAAATTTTTACTGAATTTATTTTTTATACTATAATTACATAAATTGTAACTATTAGGAACAACTGGAATGCTCTTTCTCTTTCTCTCTCTCTCTCTCTCTCCCCTGTCCTTGCAAATGCCTGTGAATTTATAACTATTTCAAAATAGAGTAAAAAATTAGTTTTCATGCTGTGTCTAGGTATTGATCTGGTGTTACTGATTTTGAGTGCAGCATATCGAGGACTTTTCAATGCTTTCCACACTGGAGAATCTCAGCTGCATGAAAACCTGGCGCTGAGTTGTGTGTTTGGGAAGGCAGCCCTTCCTTAACGCATGTTACTTCCATCTTTTATAAAATTGTTACACTAAACTAATCTTGTTAGAATATGACACTTCACTGTCTTACTGTTACAGTCTGTCATAAAATAATAGAAATTATACTTCTACAAAGCAAATGTATATATTTTTATATCTGTCACCCATGCGTTGCATGAGATGTAGATGACTTATGGTTGTTATTACTAATATTTAAAACAAAAGCCTTGTCTACAATAGGGAAATATTTTAATGAAGAAATGAACAAAATAAGAAAAATACTTCATTATCATATATTTTTTATGGCACTATGTATTTTCATATTTATTGATTATTGGAAATTCGGCCACATGCTTTGTTTGTCAAATAACTATTACCATTATCATCATGGCTATTTCTTATCTCTTTCAGTTTATTTCTGAGAAAAAATACTCAAAATACTGTGCTTAGAAGCAATTTTACATTTCACAGTCATCTATGTTTTCTATCAATTCTGATACAGTTATTTTCAATTTACTTGTTTATTTACATCTTGAAGTAAATATTTTGCTGAGTATAACATATATATAGGAAAAAACTCAGCCAAATCAAAAGTGTGCAGCTTGATTTCAGGTAGGTACTGATTTTGAATAACTAGAAAAAAATGTACACTTAGTAGAGGAGTGTATTGGATAATGCAGTAGATGTTTTAGCTTTACCCAATTTCTGGTCTGGATAATATAGTATTATATGGCTTAATCAGGAAAAGATTTTATAAAGAAAGATATAGATATCTACAAATGATGTATCTCCCACAAGTTCTGCTTTTCTGTAAAACTCTGTCTGGTACACCCTTCTCCCAGCTTCAACAAGTATAAATACCTGTATGGTTTAGTTCCACCCGCTCCACGCCTTCAGTTTCTTTTGAGGCAAACTAGAGGCTTCATATCTATCTATCTATCTATCTATCTATCTATCTATCTATCTATCTATCTATCTATCTATTTATCATATATCTCTGTATCTACCTATCATCTACCTATCTATCTATTTTCTATCTATCTATCTATCTATCTATCTATCTATCTATCTATCTATCTATCTATCATCTATCAATCATCCATCAATCATCTATTATCTATTATGTACATACATACATATATGATAAAAGTTTTTAAACTGGAATCACAATATATATCACATAAATATATTACCATATTTTTAATATTATCAAATATCCAGTCATTGGGGAACCATGGCTTTTAATTGGGATTCTGAGATTCCCAAGGGCTACAGAAAGTGTCATACGAACAGAAATGGGTGAGTGTGGCGCAGGAAAAAGCTACCAAGTAATGCACTCAGTCAAGAAGCCTCATTTTCATGTATCTACCTTATAAAATGAGCTTCAAAATGGGATTTTACTCAATGAAAGAACTCTGTCATTTAAAGAAAATGGATATGACTAAATAGGTATTCTTGAGTCAAAGTAAGAGAGTAGTATTATTTTTTCTTCAGACTATAAAAAAATGTACACTTAGTAGAGGAGTGTATTGGATAATGCAGTAGATGTTTTAGCTTTACCCAATTTCTGGTCTGGATGATATAGTATTATATGGCTTAAAAAGCTTGCTACTCACAACGTAGTTCAGAGATCGAGGTAAATCAGTTACCAATGATTATTAGTGTTATCTAATCAGGTGTTTTACTGGTGTCCTTATATAATCACTTCAGCTGTTCTGTGTGAGGAATTTAAGTCACTGATTGGGGAAAGTTTGGGAGGAGCATTTATGGAAGAATTGGCTAAAAAGACAAAGAGAGAATTGTTTTAGAATTCAATGTCAGGACTTCAATTTACTTTTAATAGATCTCTTATTGAGTTAGAAGAAATCAGAATAATGTCACAGGATTATTACAAAAGCATGTAGCTCTCTCCTGAGAGTAAGAAACAGAACTATCTAAAATAATTCTTTTAAAATATGATAAATCCAGGCCCTGGCTGGTTGGCTCAGCGGTAGAGCATCGGCCTGGCGTGCGGGGGACCCGGGTTCGATTCCCGGCCAGGGCACATAGGAGAGGTGCCCATTTGCTTCTTCACCCCCCTCCTTCCTCTCTGTCTGTCTCTTCTTTTCCCGTAACCAAGGCTCCATTGGAGCAAAGATAGCCTGGGCGCTGGGGATGGCTCCTTGGCCTCTGCCCCAGGCGCTAGAGTGGCTTTGGTCGCAGCAGAGCGATGCCCCGGAGGGGCAGAGCATCGCCCCCTGGTGGGCAGAGCGTCGCCCCTGGTGGGCGTGCCAGGTGGATCCCGGTCGGGCACATGCGGGAGTCTATCTAACTGTCTCTCCCCGTTTCCAGCTTCAGAAAAAAAAAAAAAAGTAAAATATGAGAAGTCCAAGCACAAAACATCAGGACATAAAGTGAGGAATTAAGATAAACTAATATTAATAATTCAGGAATTTTAAAAGTATTAACAACTACAGGGTTTTTTTGGGTTATGACAGTCCCTACATACAACGTTTTGAGTTTACAATGCTCACTCCCATAAAAACTTAAAAAAATTGAGATGTGAGTGTTTACTACCAAAGATTTGGAAGAAAGTTTTTCTAAGTTAGAGGATGGGTTGGCCAAACTTCAGGCTGAGGCCCCAGTGATGACAGATTCAGTAAGGTCTACAGGGTCTACAGAGCTGTTATGGATGCCTTGCAATGCTATAGGCAGATATTGAAAGGGAAGAAGTCATCAACCTTCCAGACTAGCCTGGAACAATTCTTTATAAAGGTAGAGAGGCCTGCAACAGAGCCTGTACCCTCTACATCAGCTGTTTCTTGAGATGAAACACCTGTAGCCCAGGTAGGATCATCTCCAGCATCTCCTGCATGTGAAGGCAATCCTGATTCACCCGACCCAGTATCTTTAGAACCTTCTGCAGGTTCTCTTGTCTCTAAAGCTTCCTCCTCCCAATAGATCACTCTCCCCCACCTTGCAATGCCCCTTCCAGGGTGCAAGCCAACTACAGGATAAAGGTAAGGGATTTCTTTACATGAATTTTTAATTATTTTTTCTGTTATTACAGTACAGTGTATTTATGTACTTTTCTTTTTTTTCTGTGGCTTAATGGTGTTTTTGTGTTCTAGATTATGATTTTACAACTGTGTTAGGATAGGTAAGTGACTTAGGATAGGGTGTATTTTGACTTACACCAAAGTTCAGGTTACTTTACTGCCATAGGAATGGAACTGTGTTGTAACCTAAGGATGCCTGTACAATAAATTAAAAAAATAAAGATAAAGATTAGCTTAAATAGCCTAAGGAGCAATAAAATTTCTTTGTTTAACTTATAAACTTACAAATGACTCTTTTTTTATTGATTTTAATTTATTGTGTTTACATAGATTCAAGTGTCCCACTGAATATATTCCCCCGCCCCTGTGTTCCCCTCAACATCCCCCTTGCCCCCTCGCTCAACATCCTCCCTCTTCCCTCCAGGATTTGCTTTCCTGCTCTCTATAACGCTGTGTTATGTATATATAATTTCACCAATCTCTTCCGTTTTCTGACCCCATTCTCTCATCCTTTTCACTCTGTCAGCTTTCCCTCTCGTTTCTTTGATCAAGCCTCTGCCTCTATTCTGTTCCTCAGTTCACATTGTTCATTGGATTCCTCAAATGAGTGAGATCATCTGATATTTTTCTTTCTCTGCCTGGCTTATTTCACTTAACATAATAGTTTCCAGGCCCATCCATGTTGTTGTAAAAGGTAAGATTTCCTTCTTTTTCATGGACCCATAGTATTCCATTGTGTATATGTACCACTGCTTTTTAATCCACTCATACACTGACGAACACTTGGGCTGTTTCCAGGTCTTTGCTATTGTGGACAATGATAGCAGCATTGTTCACAATAGCGAAGATCTGGAAACAGCCCAAGTGTCCATCAGAGGACAAGCGGATTAAAAAGCTTTGGTACATATATACTATGAAATACTACTCAGACATAAGAAATGATGACATCGGATCATTTACAATAACATGGATGGATCTTGATAACATTATATGGAGTGAAATAAGTAAATCAGAAAAAACTAAGAACTATATGAACCCATGCATAGATGGGACATAAAAATGAGACTCAGAGACATGGACAAAAATGTGATGGTAACAAGGGGTGGGGTGGAGGGGTGGGGAGGGGGCGATGAAGGGGAGAGAGGGGGTAGGGGGAGGGAAGGGGCACAAAGAAAACCAGATAAAAGGTGACAGAAGACAATTTGACTTTGGGTGAGGGGTATGCAGCATAATCAAAGGTCAAAATAATCTGGAGATGTTTTCTCGGAACATGTGTACCCTGATTTATCAATGCCACTGCATTAAAATTAATAAAAATAAGATAAAAAACAAAAAACATGGGAGTGCATTTCTTCTTTTGAATCAGTGATATGGTATTCTTAGGATATATTCCTATAAGTGGGACAGCTTGGTCAAAGGGCAGTTCCATTTCTAATTTTTTGAGTAATCCCCATACTGTTTTCCAGAGTGGCTGCACCAGTCTGCATTCCCACCAGCAGCACAGGAGGGTTCCCTTTTCTCCAAATCCTCACCAGCACTTATTCTGTGTTGTTTTGTTGATGAGCGCCATTCTGACTGGTGTGAGGTGGTATCTCATTGTGGTTTTAATTTGCATTTCTCTAATGATTAGTGATGTTGAGCATTTTTTCATGTGCCTATTGGCCATCTTTATGTCCTGTTTGAAAAGTGTCTATTCATTTCTTTGCCCATTTTTTGATTGGATTGTGTATCTTCCTGGTGAGTTTTACAAGTTCTTTATAAATTTTGGCTATTAACCCTTTATCAGATGTATTGTTGAATATGTTCTCCCATTGTGTGGTTTTTTTATTTTGTTCCTATTGTCTTTAGCTGTGCAAAAGCTTTTTAGTTTGATATAGTCCCATTTGTTCATCCAGTCATTTATTTCACTTGCCTGTGGAGATAAGTCAGCAAATATATTGCTGTGAGAGATGTCGGAGAGCTTACTGCTTATGTTTTCTTCTAAGATGCTTATGGTTTTACGACTACATGTAAGTCTTTTTATCCATTTTGAATTTACTTTTGTGAATGGTATAAGTTGGTGATCTAGTTTTATTTTTTTGCAGGTATCTGTCCAATTTTCCCAACACCATTTGTTAAAGAGACTGTCTTTACTCTATTGTATGCTCTTACCTCCTTTGTCAAATATCCATTGTCTATAAAAGTGTGAGTTTATTTCTGGGTTCTGTGTTTTTGTTCCATTGATCTATATGCCCGTTCTTATGCCAGTAACAAGCTGTTTTAAGTAAAATGGCCTTGTAATATAACTTGATATCAAGAAGTGTGATACCACCCACTTTATTCTTCTTTTTCAAGATTCCTGAGGCTATTCATGTTCTTTTTTGGTTCTATATGAATATTTGGAATATTTGTTCTATATCTTTGAAGTACGTCAGTGGCATTTTAATAAGAATTGCATTGAATTTATAAATTGCTTTGGGTAATATAAACATTTTAATGATATTTATTCTTCTTATCCACGAACACAGTATATGCTTCCACTTGTTTGTATCTTCCTTGATTTCTTTTATCAATGTTTTATAATTTTCCGAGTACAAGTCTTTAACCTCCTTGGTTAAATTTACTCCTAGGTATTTTTTTGTTGTGTTGCAATAGTGAAGGGGATTGTTTTCTTAATTTCTCTTTTAGACTGATTATTGTTAGAGTATAAAAATGCCTCTGATTTCTGAGTATTAATTTTATATCCTGCCACCTTTCTGAATTCATTTATCAGGTCCAGTTTTTTTACTGTGACTTAAAGGTTTTCTATGTACAATATCATATCATCAGCAAATAATGATAGTTTTACTTTTTTTTTCAACTTGGATGCCTTTTATTTTTCTCTTGTCAGATTGCTGTGGCTAGAACTTCCAGAACTATGGTGAATAAGCATGGTGAAAGGGGGCACCCCTGCCTTGTTCCTGATCTTAAAGGGATTGCTTTTTTTTTTCTTTCTTTCTTTTTTTTTTTGTATCTTTCTGAAGCTGGAAACGGGGAGAGACAGTCATACAGACTCCCGCATGCGCCCCACTGGGATCCACCCGGCACGCCCACCAGGGGGCGACGCTCTGCCCACCAGGGGGCAATAGCGACCAGAGCCACTCTAGCGCCTGGGGCAGAGGCCAAGGAGCCATCCCCAGCGCCTGGGCTATCTTTGCTCCAATGGAGCCTCGGCTGCAGGAGGGGAAGAGAGAGACAGAGAGGATGGAGAGGGGGAGGGGTGGAGAAGCAGATGGGCGCTTCTCCTATGTGCCCTGGCTGGGAATCGAACCCAGGACTTCTGCACGCCAGCCCGATGCTCTACCACTGAGCCATTTTGCCAGGGCCTTAAGGGGATGCTTTTAATTTTTGCCCATTGAGTATGATGTTGGCTGAGGGTCTGTCATAGATGGCCTTTATCATGTTGAGGTATGTTCCCTGTATTTTCATGTTGCTGAGAGTTTGATCAGAAATGGGTGCTCGATTTTATCAAATGCTTTTTCTGCATCTATTGATATCATCATGTGATTTTTCTCCATCCTTTTGTTTATGTGATGAATCACATTGATTGATTTACAAATGTTGTACCAGCCTTGCCTCCCCAGAATAAATCCCACTTGATCATGATGTATGATTTTTTTTTATTTTTTATTAATAGTTTTATTTTTTTAATGGGGTGACATCAATAAATCAGGATACATATATTCAAAGATAACAAGTCCAGGTTATCTTGTCATTCAATTATGTTGCATACCCATCACCCAAAGTCAGATTGTCCTCTGTCACCTTCTATCTTGTTTTCTTTGTGCCCCTCCCCACCCCCTTTCCCTCTCCCATTCCCCCCTCCCCCCCGTAACCACCACACTCTTATCAATGTCTCTTTTCATGTATTGCTGAATCCAGTTTGCTAATATATATTTTGTTGAGAATTCATCAGGAATATTGGCCTATAGTTTCTTTCTTCATATTTCCTTTGCCTGGTTTTGTAATCAGAATTATGCTTGCCTCATAAAAGGAGCTTGGAAATTATTTCTCCTCTTGAATTTTTTGAAATAGCTTGAGAAAGATAAGAGTTAGCTCTTTTTTGGGGGGGGTATTATTATTATTTTTTTCTGAAGCTGGAAACGGGGAGGCAGTCAGACAGACTCCCACATGCACCTGACCAGGATCCACCCGGCACTCCCACCAGGGGGCTATGCTTTGCCCATCTGGGGCGTCGCTCTGCTGCGACCAGAGCCGCTCTAGCGCCTGAGGCAGAGGCCATGGAGCCATCCTCAGCACCCGGGCCATCCTTGCAATGGAGCCTTGGCTGCAGGAGGGGAAGAGAGAGCCAGAGAGGAAGGAGAGGGGGAGGGGTGGAGAAGCAGATGGGCTTCTCCTGTGTGCCCTGGCCGGGAATCGAACCCAGGACTTCTGCACGCCAGGCCGATGCTCTACCACTGAGCCAACTGGCCAGGGCCTAAGAGTTAGTTCTTCTTTGAATGTTTGGTAGAATTCGTCTGTGAAGCCATATGGCTCAGGGCTTTTGTTTGTTGGGAGTTTTTTTGATAACTATTTTGATCTCATTTGTTGTAATTGGTCTATTTAGGTTTTTTGATTCTTCCAAATTGATTTTTGAAAGATTATATTTTTCAAGGAATTTGTCCAATTTCACCTAGATTGTCTAATTTTTTGGCATACAGTTCTTCATAGTATTTTCTTATAATCCTTTGTATTTCTGCTGTGTCAGTTATTACTTCTCCATTCTCATTTCTAATTTTATTTACTTGAGTCCTCTCTTTTTTTCTTGGTGAGACTGGCTAAAGGTTCATCAGTCTTGTTTACCCTTTCAAAGAACCAGCTCTTCATTTCATTGATCCTCTGTATTTTTTTTTTAGCCTCTGTGTCATTTATTTCCACTCTGATATTTACTATTTTCTTCCTTCTACTTCCTCTGGGCTTTACTTGCTGTTTTTTTTTCTAGTTCTTTTAGTTGCAGGGTTAACTTGTTTACTTGATCTTTTTCTAGCTTCTTAAGGTATGCCTATAATGCTATGAACTTCCCTCTTAGGACTGCTTTTGCTGTGTCCCATAGATTTTGAGTTGTTGTATGTTCATTTTCATTTGTTTCAAAAAAAATTTTGATTTGTTCCTTGATCTCATTGTTGACTCATTTATTATTTAATAACATACTGTTTAGTTTTCAAGTGTTTGAGTGTTTTTCAGTTTTTTTATTGTAGTTGATTTCTAGTTTTATGCCACTGTGGTCAGAGAAGACGCTTGATATGATTTTAATCTTCTTAAATTTGTTGAGACTCATTTAATGCCTTAATATGTGGTCTATCATAGAGAATGCACCATAAGCAATTGAAAAGAATGTATATTCTGCTGCTTTAGGGTGAAAGATTCTGAAGATATCTATTAAATCCAATTGATCTAGTGCAATGGTCTGGAATCTTTTTGGCTGAGAGAGCCATGAATGTCACATATTTTAAAATGTAATTCCATGAGAGCCATACAATGACATGTGTATGTTACACATTATCCAATAAATATTTGGTGTTGTCCCGGAGGCAGCTGTGATTGGCTCCAGCCACCTGCTACCATGAATATGAGCTGTAGGAAATGAATGGATTGTAATACATGAGAATGTTTTATATTTTTAACATTATTATTATTTTTTATTAAGGATTTGTCTGTGAGCCAGATGCAGCCATCAAAAGAGCCACATTTGGCTTGCGAGCCATAGGTTCCTGACCCCTGATCTAGTGTGTCCCTTAATTATGCTGTTTCTTTGTTAATTTTCTTTTTTGAGGATCTATCCAGTGATGTTAGTGGGGTATTGAAATTACCTACTATTATAGTATTGCTGTTGATCTCACCCTTTATGTCCATCAAAGTCTGCTTTATATATTTAGGTGCTCTTATATTAGTTGCATAGATATTTATAATTGTTATCTCTTCTTGTTAGAGTGCTCCTTTTATCATTATGTAGTGACTTTCTTTATCCTTTCCTATAGTCTTTGTTTTAAAGTCTATTTTTTCAGATATAAGTATTGCTATCTTAACTTTTTTATTCATTTTGATTTGCATAAAAATATTTTTTCATCCTTTTACTTTTAGTCTATGTGTATCTTTTGTTTTGAGGTGGGTCTCTTGTAGATAACATATGTACAGATTCTGTTTTCTTATTCATTCAGCTACCTCATGTCTTTTGATTGAAGCATTTAATCCATTCACACTTAAGGTTATTATTGATATGTAGTTGTTTATTGCCAGTTTTTTCACTAAATTTACGTTCCTCTATTACTAGATTTTTTCTCCTGCTTTGTTCTGTCTACAGCAGGCCCCTTAACATTTCTTGCAGCATTGGTGTTGGTGTGATGAATTTTTTTTTTTGTCTGGGAAGCTTTTAATTTCTCCTTCAATTTTAAACAATAGCCTTGCTGGATAAAGAAATCTTGGTTTTAGATTCTTGTTCTGCAGTACTTTAAATATTTATTGCCATTTCCTTCTGGCCTCAAGTGTTTCTGTTGAAAAGTCGGATGTCATCTTTATGGGGGTTCTTTTGTAGGTGATTGACTGTTTTTCTCTTGCAGCTTTTAGTATTCTTTTTTTATCTCTTAGCTTTGGCATTTTGATTATGATATGTCTTGGTGTAGGTCTCTCTTATTTCTTTTTAAAATGGGATTCTTTCTGTTTCTTGAACCTGTGTGACTTTTTCTGCATCAATTTACAGAAATTTTCAGCTATAATTTCTTCAATCAGGTTCTCTATCCCTTGTTCTTTCTCTTCTCCTTCAGGAACCCCTATTATGCGAATATTGTTTCTCTTCATGTTGTCACAGAGCTCTCTTAGAGTTTCCTCAGACTTTTGTATCCTCTTTTCTTTTTGCTGTTCTGCTTCCATGCTTTCGCTTATCTGATTTGATCCTTTGCTTCATTCAGCCTGCTTCTAATTCCTTCTAGTATAATCTTCATTTCTGATATTGTGTTTGTCATTTCTTTCTGATTCTTTTTTATGATTTCAGTGTCCTTTTTGATGCCAGCTATCTCTTTTTTTAGATGCTCACTTTGTCCAACTATTGTAGGTCTAAGATCCTTGAGCATCCTAACAATCATTATTCTAAACTTTGCATCCAGTATCTTGTTTATTTCCATTTCATTCAGTTCTTTTTCTGGGGATTTCTCTTGTTGATTCATTTGAATTATACTTCTCTGTCTTCCCATTTTGTCTCTGTATAGACTAGATACCACTCTAACTATGGTTTTTAGGTCCTGAGCTGATGCTCTCCATATCTGGTCACTAGATGTACCAGCCCTGACCTCCCTGGCCTGGACCTCCCTGGCTGGAACTGTGTGCAGACCAGTGGGGGTCACAGCTTTTGACTGGCCCTTAGGAACCTTGTTGGAGCTACATGCAATCCAAAATTAGTGGCTGCCTCTTCTGGGCCCTGATGCCATTGTCGCTATCAGCTGAACTCCTAGCCTAGCTTTTATCTACTCTTGAGCAGTGTATGTGGCCTCTCTATTACTGAAGTGAGTTCTTTCAGCCAGCCCCTCTCTGCCTCTGCCTCTGCCTCCTCAGGCACTCAGGCACCAGCATGAGCTCACAGGCCACAGCTCAGGCTGCTTTGTGGGAGCGTGGGACTCCTTGCCTCTCTGTGCTCTGCCCTCCGCAGGCACACAGGACATTTCTCCAGGCTCTACCTTTTGCAGTCGCTGCACGGACCACCTAACTCAGCCCCTTGTGGGCACGTGGCACCTCTTTCCAGGCTCAGCCCCCATGGGTGCACGGGATGCTTCACCCTTCTGGGGTCTGCCTCGCCGGTTCAGGGGACTCTGAGCCCTGCAGTGTTCTGCCCTTGCTTGTGTGCAGCAGGTGCAGGCTGCCTCTCTGGGTTCTGCCTCCCAACCACCATGCAGGCCAAGCATGCTGCAGCCGTCACTGCAACAGCAGCAGCTAGGCCCTCCCACCCTTTGGAGGGTACTCAGCAGGTTAGGGGAGCTGTATAACTCAGACCTCAGGACTCAAGTCCTGTGTCCCTGATTCATCTCCTGCTTCTAAATGTCTCTCTGCACTGACTGGAGCAGGAGAGCCTCTAGTGGGTGGGGTAATTGCTTCCCTTTGCTGGCTTCATTCTCCCAGGAAGAATGGGCACTTTTCGGTTTGGGGAGTGACCCAGTTCAGGGGTTAGGGTGGCTGTCCCCCAGTCTCTCCCTGTATCCCCAAGACAATGCTCTCTTCTTGCAACTCCAGTCCTCTTGGCACTCCCTATTCCCAGAGTCCTTGGTAAGTGGCTGTGAATGAGGTTTTCTGCCTGGTCCCTTTAAGACACAGTCTGGGTCTGCGAGTTCTGTCTCTCTCTCGCAAACAGTAACCTGGCTCTTCTTTCAGTTAACTATTGTCTGTATGCCTCCTCTAGTCTCTGGAGCTCCAGGCTGGGGCTCTGGTTCTAGTGCTGAGGTTCCACAATTCTCTGGGAAACTACCCCTCCCTCCACTGTGAAAGACTCTCCCAGCTGCAGCTCACTCCTGGGAGCAGGGCAGCCCTTTTCGCGTCTTCATCTTTCCTACCAGCTCAGTGTGGTTCTTTCTGTAATGCTTGGTTATAGATTCCTATTAGTTTAGTCCAAAGTTGGTTTTTCAAGATGATTGTTCCTAAGTTAAGTTTTAATCCACTTTGGTTCTGGGAGTTGGGAGTTGTAAAGTCTGCCTACTCTGTTGCCATTTTTTTAACAGTCCAAAATGACTCTTAAGAATTATTTACTTTGATCTTTTTAAGATCCAATTTATATTATCCATTTTTAAATATTGATGGCTTTTCAGCTATATAATGGATGCATGAGGTTTTATTGTAATCTTTTTACGTTTTTTGTTTGGATTAAACTTTTTCATAATAAAAATTTTTTTACATACTGGAAGGCATCAATGTTTGTGGTTATAAATCTATGTAAGTAGCAGGCCACTAGCCATTTGAATCTTAGAAATACCACTTCCAACATTTAAAAATTAAAATACGTAGATTTCTAAATCAGAAAAAGAAATTCATGAAATAGTTTACAGAGGAGGAGAGGCAAATGGAAGAGTAAACATTTTTATTTTTTTAAAATCTTATGCTTTTTAACAATACTGGTGAAAATAAATTTTCAGAAAATATTATAAAAATGAAACTACTTTGATGAGTTAGTCTTTGGATCCTTAGAATTCATGAAAGAGTCTTTAAGTGATAAATTCAAATAACTGGACCAATGCTTGGATAATTTTCTTCTAATGATCACCAATAATTTCATTAAGAGAGTTGCAAGTAAACAAATCAGAAGTAACACACCAATATGCCAGAGGACCATGCATTTCTGTTTTTTACTAAATTTATTTCAGTTGAATTAAATGTTAGTTAAGTAGAAAATTGGATGAAAACATTTGTCTTAAGTTATTGGGGATCGAGCTAAAGAACTTAACTGATAAATAGTGGGATAGTCTAGAAAGGGAAGACTTGGTCTGACTTTTGCATTTGGATTTAGAGTGAAGTATGTACTGAGGGAAGATTTTAGAGACAGAAAGACCAAACAAATGGTGTTTAATCATAAAAACTCTAGTGAATTGGTAAGAACTGTTGTCTAGCTATTTACTCTTAGAATATAGTTCTGAAAATATTTATCAAGGACATAAATTTAAAAATTATCTAGCAACACACACAAAAGAAAACAGTCCCTACCTATTCCAAATATAACAACTATATAATATGATAATAACAGAATTCTCATTTACAATTTATGATGTTTTTAATGCTTAGTCACATATTACTTAGGAGTTTTTAATGAAAATTCAAATCACATAAAATAATGCATGAATCAAGCAAGATAATGTGTTTTTTTCAATTTTGTCCTTTCAAAAATTGCAATCACTCAGTTGTCCCTAATCATGGCTATTAGTTTCTATTTATATATTTTTTTCCACAGAACTTACCAAGACATTGAGTAACAGAGTTTCTAGAATATTTATGGATGTGTGGTCCTAAAAAACAAGTTTTTAATGCTTCTTTGGGTTTTCTGTGGACTAATTCAAGTCAACATGCTGTTATTGAAAAATTCCCAGTGGTTTAGTTCTAGTTTTAGTGTGTAAAATTTGGAGTGGGGAGTTGTATGTGTTGAGGGGGCAGATAGAGGTTTAAAACATCCTTAAAATCATTATAAAGCCTAAAACTGATAGAAAGATAGTTTAGGCATATAAATAGATTAAGACACAAAGGTGCAAATGTTAGATGACAGAAACATTAGTTAATGTTTTGAGAGGAGAAAAGATTTCATGTGGTTCCAGAAGCAAGCAATGAAGATGGATTACTAAGCAAGAGGAAAACATGAACCACGGCTTAGCAATAACAAGTTGCAAATTCAGGAAAGAATAAGACAATCAGTATAAGAGAATAGTAGTTGTCAAAATATTCTGTAAGTCTTGAAACATTTTTTGAAAATTATCACAAAGTTTAGGACAAATGTACTTGATTATTCTAAGAAGTGTTCAAAAGTTTTCTGTGTATATGTGTGTGTGTGTGAGTGTGTGTGTTTTTTCTCTCAGAAAAAGGTAACAGAAAAACTAGGAGAGAGTAGAAACAATAAGTAGAGGAATTAACAATTATTGAGCATCTATTAAGTTTTAGTTAATCACCACAGATAAAGTGTAACAATGTAAACCTCATAGTAACCCTATAAAGTGGGTTAGTATTATCCACTCATTGGTCAATGAGAGGACTGAGATAAGAGAGCTGATGTATAATACCATGGTCAATGTCATACGACTAGGAATTAGTGGACCTGGCATCTATTTGTAAGTCTGTATGTCTCTAAAACCCATGTACTTTCCAGTAAATATACTATATTAGAGAATAAAGACAACCACTCACCCCTTATAAACTGAGAAACCATGGGTTCCACTGATCCTGACAGAAGAAATATGGAGAGGGACTCAAGAGGAGGAGGAAGTAAAACATGGGGTGAAATAAAATGATTTCCCAGAGTGTGGCAGACTGTCTGCAAATATGGCCACCAGCTGGCCCTGGTTGGTTGGCTCAGTGGTAGAGCGTCGGCCTGGCATGCAGGAGTCCCGGGTTCGATTCCCAGCCAGGGCACACAGGAGAAGCGCCCATCTGCTTCTCCACCTCCCCCTCTCTCTCTTCCCCTCCTGCAGCCAAGGCTCCATTGGAGCAAAGTTGGCCCGGGTGCTGAGGATGGCTCTGTGGCCTCTGCCTCAGGTACTAGAATGGCTCTGATTGCGGCAGAGCAACGCCCCAGATGGGCAGAGCATTGCCCCCTGGTGGGCATGCCGGGTGGATCCCGGTCGGGCACATGTGGGAGTCTGTCTGACTGCCTCCCTGTTTCCAACTTCAGAAAAATACAATATATATATATGGCCACCAGCTAATCCTCACATTCTTATTCATACATATATCTCTTCATAGAATTTGTTTCCTTCACCTTGAGTTTAGGCTGGTGCTGTGGCTTTCTTTGACCAAAAGAATATGGTCTGAGAGACAGCGTGATTTCTAGACGTATGCAGTTTCTATATTTGCCCTCTTTGGATACAGCCTCTTTGTAAAATAACAAGGGCTCACCTACTGAATAATGACTGAGATAACTAGAGCTAGAGCTGGATAGAGATGATATAGCTAGAGACAGAGATAGGGACAGAGGCAGAGATAGAATAGAGAGAGATAAAGAGGGAGAGAGAAAAACCTATACAACTCCCAGTCATCTCAACCTCTCCAGATAAATTGCAGATATATAAATTCCTTTTGGATGTTCCAACCCCAGCTGAATCCAAGCTGATAGTAGCTACATGAGTAGCTCCAGTCAACACCATTTGGAATAGAAGAAAGAACAACATAGCTTACTCAAAGAATCATGAGAAATAATAAACTATTGTTGTTAACAAGTTTGGGAAAAAAATTTGTTTATGCAGCAAAAGCTAACTGATACACTTAGTTTTGGGGTCCTGGAGTGGAGAAAACAAATCATGATGAAGAAAAGATAGAGCAGTAAGGGTAGTCATCCTAGTCTCTGTCTTGATTCAGATTCTTGAGCCTATACCCGACATTAAAGAACACCTCTATTAAGGTATTCTCTGGAAGGGATTCTTAGCTGGATAGCAAGGATTAGGTAACACATGACACAGGATGGAGGGAAAGATTTTATTTAAGCCTGACCCAGAAATGGGAGTAAGAAAGGTACCAGAGGGACTACATGATTTTGCAGAGTCTTGGTCCTGTCCAGTTTTAGTTAACACCACTACCATCATCTCCACAATCACCACCAATTATAATCTTTTTTGGGGGTGGGGGGCTAATGACTGCCTTACAATCACCTACTTTGTGCAAATATCATCCTAGATATTTAATTTATTTTTCTGTAATTCTCATAACGATACTCTGGTCCATTTTAAAGACACTTGTACTAAAGCTCAGTAGTTTTAAATAAGTTGCCCAAATCTTTGCAGTGTACAAGAGTCAGTAAGACAGTTACTACCTATTCCAAAGCTGTTGCTCTTTGCCTTCATCATTTACTTTCTCATAATTTACAGGCACTTTTTTTCTTAAAAACGGTCAACCTTCAAAAAATGTTGGTAATTGACTTTCAAAAATAGTTAAGTTCTATAGAAAATTGGTCTATATTTTAGAGTTACAGAATACATTAAAAATTACTGAAGATGAGAAACAAGTTTATAGGCATTCTAATGTAGAAACCAAATAAAAAATAAATTTAAAAGTTTTGCCTTCATAATGTGTAAAAGTAACAATTTTATCACAATGATGGTAGGTGCTAAAAAGGATTCAATATTTTTTTCACTGGTATTTCCCAGTGTCCTACATTGAAATTCATTAATGCTTTTGTTGTTTTGGGTTCATTTCAGGTTTATAGGGGGCAAATCAACAAAGTCTTGGCCATCCCTTGTGACAGTGAGAAATAGAATATGATTTCTGTGATGAATCCAGGCCAGTAAGAAATAGCCAGAAATAAAAATGTAAGGATAATGGAGAAGAAGAAAAAACAGAAGATATTCAAAACATATGTGAACTCTTTATTTATAAGATCAACTAGATTCAACCTATTCATTCCATTTTAAAGCATGTATGTACCCTGTACTAGTGACTGAGCTGGGGAGATAAATAATTCAGATTTCTTGACCATAAAAAAAATTAAGCAATCTGATTTATCCAGACAAAAGGTGTGCTGGGAGGTTTGAAGGTGATCTAGCTAGTTCATGGAGGCCCTGAGGAGCCACTGAGCCATTTCACCCCCAGGTGTTGTAAAGTACCAAAGGCTACAGAATTAATATTAATATTTTAGGAGGCTTGGAGAACATTTTATTAATTTGGGTTAAGATGTGCAGAGAAATTGTGAGACATAGTCTCTGTACTGTGTAATTGGCATAACCAGGATGGCTCTTGCCATTGTATTATTATAAATGAAAAGGGAAGGAAAAGCATGGATTCCCTGACATTACACCACACCTGTGGGGAAAGGAGTGAATGGCTAGCCAGGTGCAGGAAGGGAAAAGCCAAAATAAACCTTTTCTTATAACTATGAGCCATTTGCGGGCATTTGTCCCCACGGAAACTACCTCTCTTATGTAAATGCATGTGGTTAATACGTCTGACTCTGGACAGAGAGATGGCAGATGAACACTAGAAAATATAGGAAGGCCTTTTAATATGTAAAGAGATATCTTTCTACCATTGTGTTGACTTGTAAATTTTGTTTTCTCTAAAATGATGTATGGTTTGCAAATTGAACGTGGTCCTATCATGTTAAAGGACATATGACTATAACCAATAGCAGTAAGGGGCTCCTAATTGCAATTTTTGCTTCTGTACTTCCCACTTACAAAACTATAAAAACTAAGTAGAACAAAGGGCCGGTGCGCTCTCCGTCAGATTTCTGTCGGAGTTCCCGCCGCTTGGCCAAGCTAGACAATAAAGCTTTAATGTGTAAACGATGGACCTGGTTCCTGTCTTCCATATTTCGGGTACCTCCGAATTTGGATTAACAGCCCCAAGATAAAGTCCAATTCACTTCCCATTCTGAGATGTAACTCTGTCACTGCTATTCTGCACATAATCTCCAACTGAAGAGCAGAGTCTTCTAATACAATCCTCTGATCACAACCATAGCATGATGTATATGCAATAGTGGAGGGACAGAGAAAGAGCCCTTTGTGGAAGGTTGCTTTATTTCTAAGTGATGGGCTGTTTTAGAAAGTTTTGCATAATAATACACCACTTACAAATACTGAGCAAAACAAATTCATTCACTTCAACACCAAAATCCAACTATTAAAGAAACATAGGGTGATGGCTCAGTTGCTTTATATCAATGCCTCTCAAATAGGAGAAATTTTGATAATGTCTAGAGACAGTTTGAGTTGTCAAAACTGGAGTATGGGTGCTACTGACATCTCGCGGGTAGAGAAGAGGGTTGCTACTGAAATCCTACAACACACAGGACAGCCCTCCACAACAGAGAATGATTAGACCAAAGGATAATACTATCGAGTTTGATAAACCACCTATATATGCCACTTTTAGAAGAACTTAACTTTTTCAGATAATTCAATCATAAAATGATGTAACTGATCATATACCAAAGATGAACCACTAAAGAAATTTTTAGGTTTATTTTTTTCAAAATAGGGAAATAGACTTGCATGGAAGTCAAAGGACTGGAAATCAATAAATGATTTCTTTTAAGTCTTTGGGTCAAGCACTAATAATGAAGGTGACATTAAATAATTAAAAAATTAAAAATTCAGGGACAGCCAGCTCTCAATTGAAACATATTTCGCCAGTCATGCTCATCAACTCACCAAATAATAGTCTAAGCCTTTGACAACTATAGAAATTTTTCTTTTGATAAAATTCTCATATACATAATGGCAAATTGTATGATATTAGGATTATTTTTCTAAATAGAAAAATGATACATCTCACTCACTTGAATCCAAATTGTGACTCTAATAGTTTCAGTAAAATCTAAGGTAAAAGATCCTGGATCTCTAACCTTAAGTCTATGATTTCCTAATTAAATTAAGATCATAAAGATAATTTATGTAAGTCAGGGGATGTATTTTGAGTGCACAAAAAACTATTTTGGAGGCATATTAAAGTATTCTAGATGGGTCAACATTAGTGGCAAACTACCAATAGACTATTAACACATATTGTTTTTTAGTCATCAAAATAGATCTCAAAATGATCTCTGTACATCAACATTTTATGATTCTGTCTCTATTTAACATGTGTTTGTTAGGTGCCAGGAATTGCATAGGTGCCTATAAGTTTTATGAAGCAAGGGTCGGCAAAACCCCTCAGTTCATCAAAGGAAATTCTTTGATAAGAAAGGAGCCGACTAGGGTTTATAGAACTATCATGAACAAGGCAAGAAAAATTTCCATTTGTTGTTACCTTGGTTGTAGCCACCAGTTTGCTGGGTTTCAATTGCTCTACCATTTGACTCTAGGGTCTCTTTGAACCTCCTTGCATAGATCTGAATCTCCCTGTCTTATTTCTTGAATCAGAATTGAGACATTTTCTTTACTGTTTCTGGTACTGATTCCTCACTTTCCTGTTTAACTGCATAATTCTGTGCCATGTATGTTATGATTCTAGAGCATGATCACTTCCAAAACCATATGAAGAAGCTCTTTTCATTCTTCTCTCTCTTCTAGACCAGAAGTAAGGTCCTATCTATCTGAGTCCTAGCCTGACCTATACGTCTTAAGGTTATGGAAGTTCCTATGACTTGATAGTTAAGGTATCTAAGACATAAAACACAACAACAATCTGATTAGCTCTTTGTTAACACATATTAAGTACTAAATATAATGACTAAAATAAGACCCATGCCAGTGAGACTTGCCAGGGCATCATGTCCAGTAATTAAAAGGGCCATAATTGAGAGCCAAGTATACATATTCCCTATTCTGATTTTATTTCCAGTGTAAAATGATCTAATGTTGGAAGTGGTTAAGGGAGAAATCACTTGTTAATGAATTTGTCGATCAGGAATTTGCAGACTTTCACCCTCCAACCAGTCGTCTGTTGTAAATAAAGTTTATTGGAACACAGCTACACCCATTTGTTTACATATTGTCTATGACTACTTTTCTGTGATAGTGGAAGAATTAAGTTTGCTAGAGACTATATAACCTACAAAGCTTAAAATACTTACTATCATATCTTTTACAGGAAAAGTGTGCTGTTCCCTGATCTAGATCAAATGAGAAAGAGCAAGTGAGAATGACAATCTGAAGTAACCATTCTCCCAAATACATTCTTATTTGAGAGGCAACTTGGTAGAGAAGGAGGAAGTATAATGACCCCATTTTAGCAAAAGTTTTAAAAATTAAACTTCACATAATTGATCCTAGGTTTATGTAGGTAGGTGCTTTAAAGAAAAAAAAAGCACACCAGCAAGTACATTTGAAGTTCAAATATTTTCCAATTCTATTCATTTCACCATTATGTAACATCAAACACTCCATAAAATGTAGGATTTATAAGAATCAAACCATTTAAGGACTGGCATTGAAATGCAAATTCCCACTAACTTCAGCACGAATACTAAAGTTTAGTCTATTTTTGTCTTTCTCCTTCCCAAATAGGACCATAAGTTAACCAGAGACCTTTGGAAATTTCATGCAACCATCCTGCAGTCTTATGCATGACACTCCTTAGGAAGTTCTTTACTTGCCACAGATTTACTAGGTTTTGCCAGTTGAATCTATGTGCACTTTAATTTCAAGAACTTAGGCCAGAAAAGGACCTTTTTTTTTTCTGGCTGGTAATATTACCTTTGGCAAATACATTGAGTGCTGTCTTCCTCTGCTAAGCTCAGATGGGAGATGTTTATAAACTGTGACCCAGCAGACTGTAAGTCTTCCTGTCACGTAGTATGATTATGGAATTACAGATTCTTGCAATAAAAGAAGCCTAAGAAATTGTCTAATTATTTTTATATTACAGCTGGAGAAATTGCAATTAAGAGAGGCAAAATGCCTGGCCTAAGGTCATACTGCTAGCTAGTGGCAGAGATAGAATTTGAACCTGTAACTCCTGGGACCTTTTTACTGTATCACAGTTAGCAAGCTGACATGCCCCAGATACAATTATGAAATAGAGGAAAGCTGTTCTCATACAGTCATAAATAATTCCCAACTCCCTGTTGATGGAATCTTGACTCACCCGCCATTGAATAAAGAATTAAGGACCAATTCCTTAGCATGAACTATAGTTAAAAGCCTTAATTACCTATGTGTTCTCCATTGAAGGCAACCACTCATATTCCTGGACTTCTAGAACAGTTCATAGGCCAGCATGTCCTCATGAAGCCCAAGTAGTCAAGGGCAGTTCTGGAAGAAATGTATCTTCAGGAAAACCCGGACACTAGAGAACTCATTTAATTCCAAAAAATATAGGTATCTAGAACAAGAGGAAAAAAGGTTCCATCTTGACTACACAGGATTATTCCAGACAGTGGCCTTGTGTCTTTTCATAGAAAGGTGGGTGGGGCTGAAAGGGATCCTTTATAACATCTTATCCAGTTATTCCAGTTTTAATTTTGTGTCCCACAAAAGAAATGAAGGAGCAAACTCCTTGAGATATTTTAAATATTGCATAAAACCTAAGAGAAATAATTTTTAGTGTTATAATGCCCATAAGGAGCCATTTATATCATATAATCCATCTAGACTTTATATCGAGTAATACATAGTTATGAAGATCACATGACTAGAAACTTTGATTAGCTACTGATGACATCAGGACAATTTCTGTGATGTGACTAATGGTGCAGAAACATGTCATATAGTTACAGTTTCCATTCTTTTAATAAGGTAAATGCCAAGGAGAAGATACAATAGCTTGTTACAAGAATCTGACTTTTAGTTTATTTTTTACTATCCTCTCCAAATATTTTTCTTCTGAAATTGTCATCTCCTTCCCCCATTCTCTTCCATTCCTACTCAGAAATCATCATTATCATTTGCTCAAAACACTTTTCTTCAGCTCTGCTTTACTATCTATCTATCTATCTATCTATCTATCTATCTATCTATCTATCTATCTATCTATCTATCATCTATCTATCTATATCTATCTATATATATAGATATCAGATAATGTATTATAGTTATTTGTGTCACTTCCCATCAGTGGCTTACACGAAGGCCAGAATTTCCGCTTTTCACTCATGTTCCTAGATGTTTGATGACTCTTTGCTGGGTAGATGAGTGCAACAATGATTCTTTTTTTTTTTTTTTTTTTTTTTTTTTTTTTTTACAGAGGAAGAGATAGACAGGGACAGACAGGAACGGAGATAGATGAGAAGCATCAATCATCAGTTTCTCATTGCGCGTTGTGACTTCTTAGTTGTTCATTGATTGCTTTCTCACATGTGCCTTGATCAGGGGGCTACAGCAGACCGAGCAACCCCCTGCTGGAGCCAGTGACCTTGGGTCTAAGCTGGTGAGCTCTTTGCTCAAGCCAGAGGAGCCCGTGCTCAAGCTGGCGACCTCGGTGTCTCGAACCTGGGTCCTTCCGCATCCCAGTCCGACGCTCTATCCATTGCACCACCACCTGGTCAGGCGCAACAATGATTCTAAGGATAGCATTTTGACTAAATTTTAAGCAGTTACACCTATGAAGTTGTGCTTTTTGACTTTATGAAGCACAATCAGACCTCCAAATAATTTTTCCACTAACAGTCAAGTTTGATATTCACTTCAGACAGCTCTTCCCTTTCCCTTGGTACTTGACACAAAAATGGGAGGTCACTGGCATTTTGAGTGAGCATTCTTCTCTGAGTTACAAGGAAACCCCAGTGACTCTTATACAATAGAAGCACTCCCAGTTGGGCCCTCTGAGAAAGAAAACAGAACATTAACACATTGGAAAAGCTTGGAAACCACTCAGCTCAGGTTATGTAATAAGAATCAAGACAGCCAAGCTTACCAAGTCTAAAAGAGATACTGGAGAATAAGCATTTGGCCAGTATCAGGTTTCATCTTATTGTAACGTTCTGATTGCACTTGAACCCAAGCCGTGTGTCAGCCAGAAAGTGGGCTTTTCACCAAAACCTGGTCCTGCGGGCACCTTGATCTCAGATTTCTCAGCCTCCAGACTTGTGAGAAATGAATGTCTATTGTTTAAGTCACCCAGTCTGTGGTATTTGGTTTTAGCAGCCCAAGTCAACTGCAAGAGGACTCATTGGAGTATTGGAAAAATATTCAGATTCTCTGAGCATTTGAATACTTTGGTTGCAGTGAAATTAAATTTAATGTGACATTCTAGATTTCATTCAAATATAAACACTGTGATAGGGTCAGCAAAAATTTTATTTTATTGACTTGATAAGCCTTGAAATAGCCCTCTTTCCAAAAGTAACAGATTAGACACCAATCAGGCAATGGGACTGTGTAGGATTTAGGTCAATTAGGAGAAGAGATGTCCATTTAAGTCTGTTATGCACAGATTAGTTTCAGGTTTACTGGTATGAGGCTATAGAGATTCTAACCATCATTTGAAGAAAATTGAGGGAAATTTCCATGGTTTATGTCTTAGGAAATATACAAGTATTATGGGATTGGCCTACTAATAAAATGAAAGCATTGTCTTTTGGTGTTTTTGGTGGACCCAGGAAGCACATGGAAAGTGGATCTCTTTTCTTGACAGTTGAAGGACTTAGATGATTTCTAACACTTACTCTTCAACATCAAGTACACCACATATTCACACCGCATATTGCTTCACTTTATTGGTAAGGAGGATGGGACTCCTGCTCCAGTGCTCTCTCCACCAACTAATCTGCATCCCTACCAGCCCCAACTCTGCTCATTCTTTAGAATGAAGTGTTTCCTTTGGCTTTGAAGCCAGACCAAGGATGGAACCTTAGACACTCACTAGCTGTAGGATTAAGTGGTAGACTACAGGTGAAATCACACACCCTTAAGCCTCCTGGTGCACAGTAAAGAGTTGGACATTAACTCTTCCCCTGAGGAGAACTCCTGGTTCTACTAAGACCACTGAAGCTCCCTCTCTTCAGTCTTCTTTATATAAGGACTATTTTTGAATGTTATTCTTCCCTTTTGAGTAGTATGCTATTTTTCTTAATATGAAGAACCATTTCATCCAATTAAATGCCTGACTGAGAGTACAGAAACATGTTGTTTTATTTTTGTTTGTTTTTTTATAAGATTTTAAGAAATTTCATACTACTCACTAAAATATTATGGCAGGTTTGATTAAGTGCTGGCTGAATTGAAGGCTGATTAATAATTTCTGAATACATCTGGTACAGTTAATTAGATATGCATATTCTTCTTTTAAAAAATAAATCAAAGTTATACACACATGTGGTGTTAATAGTCTGAAAGTTCTTAAAAAACCACCAGTTTCTAAATCTTCTCATCAGATCTTTTTCTGCACCAGAAATAAAACTTTTCAAGTCTTTTGACCATTTTTTGAAGTAATCACTTTCTTACAAATAACATATTTTTATAACATTCTTGATTTTCCAATTTTAGCAATTATTGAATTATTTCTACCATAACAGATGAGAATTTAGCTTACTTTTATATCCCCCCAACCATACACACCCTCTTTCCATTTACAATATAGTTATATTATTAATTTGCTAATAATCAGTGTTAACATTACTATAGATAGTTGAGCCATTTGATGTATAATAAATAAATATTTTTAATTTTCTATACAAGTTTTTGTTTTCTTTGTAGTTAATAATTAGTAGGGTATTTTGCATCTATTTATCACTAATAAAAATTTAAATTTTGTCAATTATGTGAATTTTCCCTTAATAGGCTTTGATGCGTCTAGTGGAATAGCAACCAATCTTGAGGACTTCTCCCAGAGGCTTCTTAACCTGAGGAGGTTGGCTTGCTCAACCTGGTGCACAGCTCTCGCCTTCAGCTGACTCTTCATCACCACCTTGAAGGTACCTTATTATACTCTTGAATTATGGCTTTATTTCCCAAATCTCATGTCTTTATTTTTCTTGATTTACTACCTCGTTTTGGTGCACATGTCTCTAGTAGCTCCCTGAGAAAAGGTGAATGGAAGGGAAAACAATTTTAGAGACCTTCCATCTCTGAAAAAAATTTTTTTCACCCCTGATTTATTGGCAATGTGTTCAGTTGGAAATCATGTTTATTCAGAATTGAAACAAAAGTTATTATGATAAGAAGACTTAAAATGAGGTTTACCTTCCTAACAGATTTTTTCCTTTTTTTTTTTTTTTTTTGACCGGGATCCACCCGGCACGCCCACCAGGGGCGATGCTCTGCCCACCAGAGGGTGATGCTCTGCCCCTCTGGGGCGTCGCTCTGCCGCGACCAGAGCCACTCTAGCGCCTGGGGCAGAGGCCACAGAGCCATCCCCAGCGCCCGGGCCATCTTTGCTCCAATGGAGCCTCAGCTGCGGGAGGAGAAGAGAGAGACAGAGAGGAAGGGGCGGGGTGGAGAAGCAAATGGGTGCTTCTCCTATGTGCCCTGGCCGGGAATCAAACCCGGGTCCCCGCACGCCAGGCCGACGCTCTACTGCTGAGCCAACCGGCCAGGGTCCCTAACAGATTTTTAAGTATATAATGCAGCATCCTTTATAGGCACAATGTTATACAGTAGCTCTCTAAAATCTGTTCATTTTGTGTAACTGAAATTTTAGACCCTTTGATTAGTAATTTCCTGTTTTCTTCTCCTCATAAGCCCTGGAAACCACTGTTTCATTCTGTTTCTATGAGCTTGACTCCTTTAGACACCTCATATAAGTGGAACCATACAGTATTTGTCCTGTGACTACCTTATTTTACTTAGCATAATGTCCTCAAAGTTCATCCCTGTTGTCATGTATTACAGGATTTCCTCCTTTTTAAAGGCTGAATCATAGTCTACTGTATGTATGTACCACATTTTTCAAATTCATTCATCTATTTATGAATATTTAATTTGTTTCTACATCTTAGCTATGATGAATAATACGGCAATGAACTTAGGAATGCTAACATCTCTTTCAGATTTTGATTTCAATTCTTTTGGATAAATATCCAGAGGTGAAGATGCTGGATTATTTGGCAGCTTTATTTTTTTAAGTTTTTGAGGAACCTCCATACTGTTTTCTATAGAGGCTGCACTATTTTGCATTTCCACCAACAGTGTACAAGGGTTCCAATTTTTAAGGCATGTGTTGTAGCATTTTCTATCGTCTAGTATTCCTCTTGAGAAGTTCAAAGTCATTCTAATTTCTGATTCCTTGTATGTTACTTTTTTATATTTCCTTTATGAAAGCCAAAAGATTCATCTCTTTGTTTGCAATGTCGTGAAATCTCAGTGTGGAAACTCATTACTTTCAGTTCCAGGAACTTGTGTTAGTTGATTGATGGATTCTTCTCTTCAAATGAGTTTTATTTTCATTCTTCGCCTCTCCTTCTCTCTCTCGTACACTTTTAAATCTCACTGCTTAACCTCCTAGATCTATGCTGTTCAATATGACAGCTGCTAGACACATGTGGATCCTCACATTTGCATTTAAATCAATTGAAATTAAGTAGATTTTAAAAATTCAGTACCTCAGTCTCACTGGACAGATTTCAAGTGTCCAATAGCCACATATACCTAGTGGATGCTGTGTTAGTGCTAAGATAGAACATTTCCATAATCACAGAAAATTCTGGAACAAGTACAGTCCTAGATGGTCCTCTAATGTTCTTATTATTTTATTCTACTTTCCATGTCTTTGTCAGTTTGCTCTAACTTCTGAAAGATTCCTCAACTTAACCTTCCAATCTTTGTACTGGCATTTTAAAAATTACCATCATTATTTTTTAATTTACAAAGTTTTCTTTTTTGGTAGTTTAAATGTTTTTTTTTCCTTTTCCCCTAGCATTCTATATGTATTTCATGGATTTAATATATATTCTTATCTCTTTTGAGATATTAAATATTAAGCTTTATTATTTCTAAAGAGTTTCTTTTAACTCAAGGTGTTTTTTCCTCCTTGCTTATAATGATTTATATCTTTGATATTAGATGCTTTCAGTAGAAGTATGGGTCGACTTTGATATCTGGCCTTATTTAAGGGTGGAACATGATAATGCTGAGTAGAATGTCTAAGCACATGAGTAGGACATATCAACTTTTCTCTGTGTGGTAGGGTGAAATAAATGGACCATTTCCATGAGCAATATTAATATATTCAGAACTTTCCTCTGGTGCTGTTTAGATTCTCTGGAAAGATTTTTCTGAAACCTAATCAGCAGAGTATATATTTGGTTGGTGGCATTCTAGGACGAGAGCTGGGGTCTCAATATGTGGGAGGTAAAGATGTTTATTTCCTCCTTTTTTTAGTACTGCACCTGTATCCCTGTGCCTGGTTTCCTTCAGCCCAGAGACCCCTCTATTTCACTCTCACAAAAGGGTAAGTCTCAAGTTTTCTGCAAGGGTGGAAGATGCATTGGATTGTGTGCTGTGGCCTCCACATTCTCCTTTATAACCAAAGGACCTATTTCCCCAGCTGTTGGGAGTACCCTTAGTTGAAGAAGGTCACTTTGCCCATGATTATACACAGTTTGTGGGGACAGTTGGCCTACAATGAGTGTCCATGCCCCTCATTCAATTTAGGATAATTCCTAAAGGTCACCCCAGTTCGGAGGCCTCTTTATGACTATCTCAGAATCCAGAGTCATGTGCTCAATCCTGCTTTCTTTCTTGCCCACTTAAATGTCAATCCCACTAATATTTGCTGCCCAGGGAATATGATAGCTTGGAAAGGACAGTTGTGATTGCTCATAAGGGAAGGAATCTGTGGGTCTAGCTGCATCTTAAAAATACTTTCAAACCATCTTTCTATTTATAGCTTTATCACTTTCAGAAGTACCTGTTCTTAAGCTTTTGGAAGGTTCTACAATGGAAATCATGTTACTTCTTAGCTTTTTCCTCTGGTGGTTAGTTATCTTAGATCCATTAAGTCAGTTCATACTCAGCCATTTTGTTATTATCTTTGACCTGTGATTTTTGTCTTAAATAATCTCTTTACTGTTATTTTAGTGATTTTTTTGGAAATGTATGCATTTAACCTTTCAGTGTCTTGACATAGACTTCACCCTGTATGGAGAACTTCTGATATTGTTATTTGCAGGCCATATTCTATAGTGAAAAGAAATAGTCATCATTAAAGCTTTCTGTTTGCACTAATCCAGGGAAAAAGAGTCAGTAAGAAATGGATTATATATCTTAAAATTTGATATATTCTTAAGGAAGCAAGTGATGGGAAACTATCAGTATGGAAGGAATTATTAAGGTTCAAAATTACAAGATGATATAAATGACTGACTATAGATTAAAAAAATAGACATTATCTCAAGGATCATGATAATTTATGACTTGAATGACAGTCATAATTATTTTTAATGGCCACCCTGATGGAGATAAAATATATAAAATGCAGGTATTTAAAAGCTATCCGATCATTAAACTCAGCAGTGGTGCAATATAACATACATTAGTATGAACCATTCTAGACTCAGAGGAGTAGATGAACTTCGAGAGGGCTTAAAGGAAAATGGCAAATATGATTAAAGAACTGAGGATTAGCAGGACCTAAGTAGTAAGCAGAAGCACAGACAATTTATTCAGAAGAGAAGAATTAGATGGTTTCCTAATGGCCCTAAAGCATATAAAGCAATACTTATTCATTTTCATATTTTAAGTGCCTTTTCTAAGAAAATTTAATGAGGTAATTCATGGGTAAAAGTACTTTATTGATAGCAGGCCATTCAATGTTATTTTCTTCTTTTCTTAAAGGATCCAAGCCTAATAAAATGGTCTTTAATTTCAACAAAAAGAAATAAAGTTTTATATAAGAATTCCTAGAAGTAAGGTTTATTATAGAATAAATTTATTGCTTTAAAATTTTAAACTTACATTAGAGAAAAGCAAAAGATGAAAACAGATCAATAGATGTGTGAAAGGCAGCTTTTCTTGCAAAAGGATCCTAGAAATGATGTCTTTCTTTATTCATTTTTCCTACACTTTCCTATTATTTCCATAATTCTGTAAGTGATCAGGAAATGTTTTTATAATGGATACAAACTTACACTACTTGTATTTTCATTACACTGTGATACTTTGAATATATTCCTTTCTACCATAAATGATAGGATGACAAACTGAAGCTAAAGAAGGCTTGGGTTCAAGTCCTGTCATTGCCACTTACTAGCTTTGCGACCCTGAGTATGTTATTTAACTTTTGAAAACATTGATGATAATATTGCCTACACCACAGGGTAGTTGAGAGGATTAAATTATAAACATTTTTTTTGTCTGTTTAGAATTTGTCTATTTACAGGCATACCTAGGAAACACTGAAACTTTAGCTACTAGAGACCACTGCAATAAAGTGAATGTGGCAATAAATCGATCACTTAAAGTTTTGGCTTTCTCAGCGCATACAAAAGTTATATTAGCATTGTAGTCTTAGTGTGCATTATGTCTAAAAAAATGTACATACTTTAATTGAAAAATACTTTACTGCTAGAAATGTTAACCATCATCTGAGCTCTCAACGTTCCCTAATCTTTTTATTGGTGGAGGGTCCTGCCGCAGTGTTGATGGCTGCTGACTGGTCAGCGTGGTGGTTGTTGAAGGCTGGGGTGGTTTGTGGCAATTTCTTAAAATAAGATGACAGTGAAGTTTGCTGTATCAATTGATTCTTCCTTTTAGACAATTTTTTTTAGTAGCATGCAATGCTGTTTGATAGCATTTTACTCACAGTAGAACTGTGAGTAAAATGACTCCAAAATTGGAGTCAATCCTCTCATACCCTGCTGCTGCTTTATCAACAAAGTTTACGTACTATTCTAAATCCTTACATTAACCCATATGAAAAGAAAAGCAGGAAGGGAAGACACTCTCCCTGCCACCATCCATTGAAGCAAAACCCATGGTATCCTACCAGTCCCAAGCATAACTTTCTACAAGATGTGGAAGCCAGAGACATAGGTACTGGCACACTTTATGTACAGGTTCCCAGCCTGTCCCTAGTGATGCTACCATCATTCATGACAATAGTAGGACAGAGATCATCCCTGAATTGGAAATGTTCCTTACTAGCAACTTCTAGATGAATTCTGATGGCTATAGAGAATTTCACTAAGAATGTATATCTAACCAGGAAGTCAGGTATATGGATTTTTAAACTCTCAGCCTGAATTTACTAATTTTCTTAACACATATTTTGTTTGGTGCTTCAAGAAATTGGTCATTCAGTTGTAAAAAGTGTTTAAATGTTCAATTCACCAATAAAGGGTTCAAAGTATGTCTCCCTTCTTAAAGTAATAACACTAGAAATTCTTAAATAAAAAGTAGATTAATAAAAAATTAGTTCAATAAAGTTTTGTTCAGTAATTATAAGCTACTGATTAATAGAAGAAATTTAGTCTATAGGTGTATTGTGATTGACTGCAGAATGTTGAAAATTTTTCTTTGAAATGGAATGACTTGGTGAAGCAGGCCATGTGTCATCACCTCAAGTCAACACCATGGTGTATCACAGCATTGTACTCATCACATTATCTCATCGTTTCTAAGGGCAGCTTGGTTTATGAACCCTAGCTTATGCTATTTGCCTTACAAAGGTCCTAGGACACAATGATACTGGTGAATACGTTGAGAAACAAAAACCCTTTGGATCTTAAAATAGAACCAATTCAATAAAATACAGATGTGATTAAATTTCTTTTTAATTTAAGTCACCTGAAGCATCTATCTGGACTCTTCATTTCCAATTTCATCAGATATTTGACAAGGGTTGGTATAGATCTCACTGAAGCAGAAAGCTATCTCCTCAGGAAAGTGTCAGTTTTTACAAGAGTTCTTTCTTCAGGCCACTGCTCTCTACTAGAGTTTTTTTTATGTGTTCTTTCATTATGCAAACAAAAAAGATCAGGCAGAATATTTCAGCAAGTGAAAGGAACATTATTACTATGTTCCACACTGAAAATTAAAGTATTCAAAGTACATATAATTATTTTAGACTTAATTGATATCTGATCAGGGCTTAGTGTCTGTTCTTTTGGAGAATATATTTTTTAAACAAATAACTTCAATTGTCTTAAATAATGTGATCAAATTAGATTCTTAGAAACTGAAAGACAAACCCAAGAGCCAACAAGAACAAAAAACTCACCAAGAGAGGAGATTCTATTTGAAGTGAAAGGGCCATTCAATACCAGTAGTAAGAACACATTTTGAGAGGAAACTGACTTTGGTAAGTAGTTGTCAAATTGTCTTTGACTTAAATCAGACAGAACACAATCAAACAATATATTCATCAGGATATGTACTCAAGACATGCCACTTTGATAATTATGAAAAAGCAAGAATGTCACTGTTTTCCATCTCCAATTAGTCCAATTTCCTAAATTGGACATCGTTTATTTATCCATGTACCGATCAAATATTTATTGGTTATCTGCTGTTAGACAGTCCCTCTATATGTGTTGGGTTTATGATCCTGGACAAGAAAGGCAAAGCCTATTTCCTGAGGAAGGTTACATTTTAATGGAATGGAGAACAATTACAAAGTAAAATAACTTTTGGAGGCAGGTTGTTTCCAATAACCATAAATGCTACAAGACAATGAAGGAGGAGATGTGATGGAGTAACTGGAGGTGGGCAACTTTTGACTAGGTGGTGAAGGAAGGCCTTTCTGAAGAATATGTATGGCACAAGGTTTCTCAAACTCTGATGTGCCCGTGAACCATCAGGGGATTGTGTTAAAATGCAGATTCTGATTCAGAAGTTTAATGTGGGGCCTAAAATTCTGCATTTCTCCTGAGCTCCCGGGTTATCCCCAAATGTCAGGTCTTCCCTAGGTCTATACTTGGAACAGTAGAGGCTTTACATAAGAAATGAGAATGGTAAAAACGAACTTGGTCAGGAGTTATCATAATCAATGACAATCATATATAGGAGTTTGGTGAAGGCACTGAGACAAACCTAGCCTTCTTTCCACCTCATTTCCAATGTTATCTCATTGGTTGTCAGGAGGCTCCTTGGCATGGTGAAAGGCTATGAGCTCTTACACCAAATAGTCCTGGGTTTCAGTTCTGTCTTGACTTTTTCACAGCACTGAGGCTTCAGGCAGTTCACTTACTCTCTTCAGTCTCACTCTTCTACCCTGTAGGACCTTGGGTAATCCATCTGGCTTATAGAAAAGAATCAATAATACTAGACACTCTAGACTGGCTGATCTGACCTCACTTTTAAGCTCCTCTCTTTGGCTATTTCTACTATCAGGGTATAAAAGCTTTAAAAATAGACCAGAAACCTTGGTTTTATAGAAGCCTTTCTTGTAGCTAGAGATGGCCATGGCCATGTGACAAGAGTCACATCAATGACACAGTGATGAAAATTTCTGGCAGGAAGAGGATGCAAAAGGAAGGACGTCCCTCCTCGCATTCAAAGGCAAAGCCTCACAGGGAGAAGCCCTCGCCTTTTGTCCTTCACTCTTCTGTCTACACAACAGAAATGAGTTTTAAAGGTGCGGCAAAAGTTGTACAACTACCAGGTGACAAGTATGAGCATGGCAAATAGCATGTTAAGAACAGCAGAGCAGAAAGGCTAAAAGAGTCTGAGGGCCTGCGAGTATTGCTCTCGCTGTTCCGATCATGGGCTGCTCGGCTCCAGACCCTTCAAAATATGAAAAAAAAATAAGCCCTTATTGTTTAAGCTTATTATGTTAGGTGTTCAGGTTCTTGTCGGTAAATGCAATTAATATCTAATTATTTAGTATATAGCTATTTCTTCAGAAGCCATGTGGCAATAGGAAATGGCGGACACAATAAAAAACATTGGTTAATGTAATTAGTAGCAACCTGCTGTTGCCTGCCAAATGTTAGACTGCAAATAAAACACCACTGCATTGGAATCCTGATTTGTATGACCACTGATGATAATACAAAAAGTTTCATACAGCAGCCCTTAAATTCTGAAGACAAATTTGAAGTGCCTACGTTTTAGGAACTTGAACTGGAATTCCCCTGTTTTTGGAAAACTGATGATGTTGCTGCTACATAATGAATGACCCAGTGTCATCCATCATTTCAAACCAAATCTGGGACACCCTACAAGAAATAAACAAAATTTAACTACCCTGGGCCCTGTGTCTGGAAAAACAAGGCACATTATTATACTAAATTGACTTAAATGAAAAATGAAATGAGCAAGTGCAAAATTTATATCTCTTAAATGATGTCCATCATATATATGAGTCTTAGTAGGGAATTAACAAACCTTTAGGTGAACTTCAGTGATCACATTGGTATGAGATGCAATATCGGGTCAAGTCAGGCTACATGCTCACTCAGAGTTTTCTAGTTCAATGACACAATACTGTTCCAGTTACACAGTGACATTTTAATGATTTTCAAACACTTATCTTGATGTTCTAAAAATATCGTACGTGAGGTGTGCCTTTCTTTCAAGATATGCCATCAATTGGTGAATTTAAGGTATTTTCTTCTATTAGGTGCACGTAAAAAAAGAGAGAAATATATATCTCTATCTTTTTATGCTCAGTTTATAACAATGTGGGCTTGCAGTACTTACTTTGCTTCTATGAAAATACTACATACTTTTGTGGGACATGTATAATAAGGTAGCTACAGAAAAATAGGTTAGGGCATGCCCAGAAAGAGCATGGCAGCTCTCCAGCCCTCTAACCCACATCTTGCCCAGTGCACCTCTTCTATTTGGCTGTCCCTGAGTCATATATTTGTAACAATGTAAGTAAGGTGTTTCCCTGAATTCTGTGATCTGTTCTAGCAAATTATCAAAGTGGAAACCCCACTTTGTAGTCAAGTTGGATAGAAGTTTGTGGGTACCCAGGGCACCCAAAACTGTGATTGGTGTCTGGAGTGAGAATAGTCTTGTAGGAAGGAGCCTTTAAACCTGTGGTATCTGACACTAACTTCAGGTAGTGATGTCAGAACTGAATTAAATTATAGGACGTCCAACAGGGTCCAGAGAGTTGTACAATGGGTATGGAAAAACCCCACACATTTAGTGTCAGAAGCGTTGTAAATAAATACAGTTTATACTGACCCTTTGTATTCTCAAATACCAAAGAAAACATTAAAAACAAAAGAACGGTGCACGGTGATTTCCACGTTTTCCTCTCATTGGATGACTATTACACTTGCTTTCATATCCAAGTAACTTTGATTGTAAGCCTACTCTTCCCTCATGTATGCAAAACATGCTACAGTATTTAGTCATGCCAATACACAGAGAAAAGACATGTATTTGCAAGCAAATAATAGAAATGGGGTCACCCAACCAGGTGTTCTCCATTTATGTCATGATTTCAAGAGACAATATATTTAAAACACTCACACACATTTAAAAAAAAAAAGAGTTGGAGTAAAAGAGCTGATTCTTTAAGAGACATAGTTGCTGAAATGTGAAATAGTTGGTCGCCCTAAAAAGACAGCTGCTTTTCTCTGGTCACCAAATTATCTTATCTTACTTCTTTTTAAACAATGTAATAGCAGCATTTTTTTTTCAGTATTAATTTTTGTCAGTTGACATAACATGCAGGTTGTTTCTTAATAAGCTATAAACAGAAACTATATGGTAAGCAACATAGAATTTTAAAAGAATCCTTTAAAAATCATTGAAAAGCTTGTTTGTGCCTTGAAACAAATCAGCATACGGCCGTATACTATAAAATACAAATATATATTTCTTTGCAGCGTTCCACTCTAACAACCACTAAACTCAAGTTCTTAATTTTGTACATAAAATGAAATGTCACACGTCTTAAGTTTTGAACTACTGCAATTTAGATGAAACTGAGAGATGCATTGTTAATCACATCATTTTAGCTTCACTTATTGCTATCAATTCATTTTTTTCCCTAATAAAACAAGTTTGTATGATTCTTTTTATTTTGAGAAATTGTTTTCTTATCCTCATCCTATTTGCACGGCAGTATATAAACATCTGTTTCTTGGTCATTGAATCTCTAATACAAAGACGAGAATGTAAATTCACGTGAGTCTGAAAATTTGGCATAGGTACCAAAAAACATTATGAATATTTATTAGTTGCTATTATTTTAAAAAGGCCTTTTTTTTTTCCTCTTTCAGAGTTTTTGAGCAAACGATTCCAAAACGCTACTCCATCTGTCAATGTTTTCTGAAAACAGTACAAACCTTCTTTTTTCTCTTCTGGAGTAATCTTCACTTTTGTATCTGTTATATCTTTGAAGGATGCCAGAAAAAGTACCACGTCTCCTTTCTCATTCTTTATGGGAACAATATCCAATAGGCACCAAAATGGAGACCCTGCAATAGCAATAAAAGTACAGATCAACCACTGCCATGTGGGTTTTTTCTAGGAAAATCTCCAACATTACTGATACAGTTTATAAAGTCCTTACTGTATTCTTCTGTCCCACAATTCTCCTCCCTAAAATCTTGAAAATGTCAGTTTTCAGATTCCATAAATGTCTAGCCCATGTACATATCTCTTCATTCCCAAATGAAATGCTTTCTCTGAAAATAAGGCAGTATTTTAAACAAAAACACTTGTCTCTGCTGAGACATTACTGTTTACGTCATTCAAATTGTATTTCTTTGAATTTGTTGATGATGAAGAATTCCTTTCCATGAAACACTGCTCCTTCCCACCCCCACAATACAATAGGTTGTTAAGAAAGACCTTTGTTTGGTATGAGTTTGCCAGAGGTTTATTTAGTCAATTTAAAAATCAATGATTGTTCACCAGAAAGGCCTATAAAAAGATGGAAAATACCAAGTTTGGGGTCAAATGTGTGGTCACTTAAACTCTCCCACATTACTAGCTAGTAGTAAATTAGTACATATACTTTAGTTTCCGTTAGTCTGAAACATTTCCTCAGGCTTTAAAAGATTTAATTTTTATTTATTAATTTCAGAGAGAAAGAGAAATGGAGAGAGAGTGCGACTGAAACATTGCTTTGTTTTTCCACTTATTTACTTTAAAAAGTGTTTGGCAATATCAAGATGTATTCTCATAATACAACACTTTATAACAATGTGAGTGAACAATGTACAATAAATGACAACAAAATGGATGAATATCAATAACAAAATGTTGAGTAAAAGTAGTCAGGCACAAATGAGTGGAATGCACTATGAATACATTTGTATTAGTATAAAGACAATCAAGACTAATCCATGGTGTTAGAAGTCAGGTAAATGGTTAGCTTTGGGAATTTGTGATTCCCAAAGGGTTCAGAGGGTTCTAGGATGCTGGTCAACCTTCGGTTTTTCAAAATCTTCATGTTGTTTACATAGCAGTGTTAAGTTTTTGAAAAATAATCAACTCGACACTTTTGCTATGTGTATTTTTTATTATGTGTGTTTTATTTCAAGAACACATTTAAAAAAGCAATGAAGTTCAATTCTCTCTCTCTCTCTCTTTTTTAGCAAAACAACCATGAGAAATATCATTAATAGACTCAAGTTCAAGGCCAAGGCGTATGTTTTGAAATGTTTTTATATGCAGGGGTGGGCAAAAGTAGGTTTACTTTTTTTGTGTGAAAAAAAGACATGCATGTTATGGTTATTACAATAGCTTCTTAACTCAAAAGCATTAACTCTGTGTTTCACATACTCACAGCTATATATTATATAAACTTTGACTGTCCCTGTATTTTAAAATAAACATTTAAAAATATATAAAAATTTGCACTAAATTTTATACTAAGAAGGATTCTTGGGCAGAAATACTTGAAAATTATAAAAAAGCTGTTGTTTAAAAAAGTAAACTATTAGTCGATTCACATATAATTTTCTTATATATTTTTTTTGATAGGGAAAAAACTTTAATACTGTAAATTTCCATCTTACTTGAATGTTGATCTCAAAGTCAGGTATAAGACAAAAATAACAGAAATAGCCTCAGTATTTTACTGTATCAGATCTTACAATTTCTAACACAGCTGATGTGTCCATCCAGCCTTAGAATCTATCTTTTTGTTGTTGTTGTTGAACATCAGCTGAAATAGTTAATTTGCATGTAGGAGCCATCTGACATAAAAATCCTATTTTATTATAGCTGCTGCTATGGTATATGTATTTTTTATTTTAAAATTTTATTTAGAAAATTAACTTTGACATGGTGGCATTAATCAGTAAGAGTACATAGGTTTCAGGTAAACATTTCTGTAGCATTTGAATTGTTGATTAAGTTGTATAACCATCACCTAAAGTCAAATCACTTTCTGTCACCTTATATTTGTCCCTCTTTATACTTTTCTCCCACCCCTTCCCTAGCCCCCTTCCCCAACATCCACTTTCTTCTGGTAACCACTTCACTTTATTAATATCCATGAGTCTCAGTTCTATATCCCACCTATGTGTAACATCATGCAGTTCTTAGCTTTTTCTGATTTACTTATTTCAGTCAGTATAATGTTCTCAAGGTCCATCCATGTTGTCAGAAATGTCGCTATGTCATGATTTCTTATGGCTGAGTAGTATTCCATTTTATATATGTACCACATCTTCTTTAACCAATCCTCTGTCGAGGGACACTTTGGTTGTTTCCATGTCTTGGCCACTGTGAATAATGCTGTGCTGAACAATGGGAGTGTGTATGTCTTTATGTATCAGTGTTTTCAAGTTTTTTGGGTAGATACCCAGTAGAAGGATTGCTGGGTCATAAGGGAGTTCTATTCTTAATTTTTTGAGGAACCACCATACTTTCTTCCATAATGGTTGTACTACTTTACATTCCCACCAACAGTGAATGAGGGTTCCTTTTTCTCCATAACCTCTCCAACACTTATTATTACCTGTCTTGTTGATAGCAGCCAATCTAACAGGTGTGAGGTGGTATCTCATTGTAGGTTTGATTTGCATTTCTTGAATAGCTAGTGAAGATGAGCTTCTTTTCATATATCTTTTTGGGAGAAGTGTCTGTTCAGATCCTTTCCCCATTTTTTAATTGGATTGTTTGCTTGTTTGTTGCTGAACTTTATGAGTTTCTTAAAATATATTTTGTATATTAACTCCTTATCAAAGCTATTGTTTGCAAATATCATCTCCCATTTAGTTGGCTCCTATTTGCTTTGTTGTCAGTTTCTTTTGCAGCACAGAAGCTTTTTAGGTGGACATAGTCTCATTCATTTATTTTTGCCTTTATTTCCCTTGCCTTTGGGGTCAAATTCATAAATTGTTTTCTATCACTAAGGTTCATTAACTAGGTATCTATGTTTTCTTCTATGTAATTTATAGTTTCAGATCTTATATTTAGGTCTCTGATCCATTTTGAACTAATTTTTGTGCAGGGGGACAAACTATAGTCAAGTTTCATTTTTTTTTTTTTTTTTGCATGTGGCTTTCCAATTTTCCCAGAAGCATTTATTATTGAAGAAGCTTTCTTTTCTCCAGTGTGCGTGTTTGGATCCTTTGTCAAAGATGATTTATCCATATATATATATATATATATATATATATATATATATATATTTATTTCTGGGCTCTTGATTCTGTTCCATTGGTCTATATGTCTGTTTTTCTGCCAATACTATGCTGTTGTGATTATCACAGCTCCTTGTAAAGTCAGGTAGTATGACACCTCTGGCTTCATTCTTTTTTCTCTGTATTGCTTTGGCTATTTGGGGTCTTTTATGGTTCCATACAAACCTGGTGATTTTTTGTTTATTTCTTTAAAAAATGACATTGGGATTTTGATTGGGATTGCATTAAATTTGTATATTGCTTTGGGTAATATGGCTATTTTAACTTTGTTGATTCTTCCAATCCATGAAAATGGAATATTTTTCCATTTCATTATATCTTTTTCAAATTCAGTAATGTTTTGTAGTTTTTAGCATATAGGTCCTTCACATCCTTTGTCAAATTTATTCCTATGTATTTTATTTATTCTTTGTTGCAATTGTAAAAGGAATTGTTTTTCTGAGTTCATTTTTGGAAGTTTCATCACTGGCATATAGAAAAGCAATAAGCTTTTGTATATTAATTTTGCATCCTGTGACTTTACTTGTATTGGTTTATTGTTTCTAATTGTTTTTTTGGTGGTGTCTTTGGGGTTTTCTATATACAGGATCATGTCATCTGAAAAAAGTGAAACCTTTACTTATCCTTTCCCAATATGGATGCTTCTTATTTCTTTCTCTTACCTGATCACTCTGGCTAAAACTTTCAGAACTATGTTGAATAAGAATAGAGAGAGGGGGCAGCCTTGTCTTATTCCAATATTAGAGGAAAAGCCTTTATTTTTTCAACATTTGGTATATTAGTTGATGGTTTGTCATATATGGCCTTGATTATGTTGAGGTGCATTCCTTCTATTCCAATTTTATTGAGTGTTTTAAATACAAAGGGGTGTTATATCTTATCAAATGTCTTTTCTGCATCTACTGGTAGGATCATATGGTTTTTGTTTTTTGTTTTGTTGATGTGGTGTATTACATTGATCAATTTCCATATGTGGAATCATCCTCGTGCTCCTGGAATGAATCCCACTTGATCGTGATGTATTATTTTTTAAATATGTTGTTTTTTTGATTTACTAGTATTAATATTTTGTTTAGCATTTTTACATCTGTATTCATTAGAGTTATTGGTCTTGGTTTGCTTTTTGGGGGGTTGTCCTTGTCAGGTTTTGGTATGAGGGTTATATTGGCCTCATAAAATGTTTTGGGGAGTGTTGCTTTTTTTCTTCTATTTTTTGGAAAACTTTGAGAAAAATAGGTACTTAATCTTCTTTGAATATTTGGTAGAATTCACCAGTGTAGCCATCTGGTCCTGGGCTTTTGTTTTGGTGGAGCTTTATGATAGTTGTTTCTATTTCTTCCCTGCTTATGGGTCTATTTAGATTTTCCACTTCTTCATGACTTCATCTAGAAAGATTGTATAGTTTTAGGAATTTATTCATTTCCTCTAAGTTGTTGAATTTTGTGGCATATAATCTTTTATAATATTCTACTATGATCCTTTGTACATCTATGATGTCTGTGGTAATTTCTCATTTTTCATTTTGGATTTTGTATACATGAGTTCTTCCTCTTTTTTCCTTAGTGAGTCTAACCAGTAGTTTACTGATTTTATTGATCTTTCAAAAAACCAGCTCTATGTTGTATTAACTTTTTCTATAGTATTTTTGTTCTGTATTTTATTTAGTTCTGCTCTATTTTTTACTATTTCTTTTCTTCTGTTGCCTTTGTTCTTCTTTTTCTAGTACCTTAAGGTGTGATGTTAGTTTGTTCACTTGAGATCTCTCTTTTTTCTTGATAAAGCCTGTAATGATATAAACTTTCCTCTTATTACTACTTTTGCTGCACCTCAGAAATTGTGATATATCATGTTGTCATTTTCATTTGTCTGTATATATCTTTTGATCTTTGCTTTTATTTCTTCATTTACCCAGTCATTTTTTAGAAGTATGTTGTTAAATTTACACATTTTTGTGGGTTTCTTCATTTCCTTCTTATAGTTGAATTCTAATTTTAAAGCCCTTTGGTAAAAAATAGGCTTGGTATTATTTCAATCTTCCTGAATTTGTTGGTATTAGTTTTGTGGCCTACCATATGGTCTATCCTTGGGGATGTTCCATGCACACTGGAGAAGAATGCATAATTTGATGTTTTGAGATGAAATGTCTTATAAATGTCTATTATGTCCATTTAGTCCAGAGTGTCATTTAAGGTTGATATTTCTTTATTGATTTTCTATTTGGATAATCTATCTAAAGCCGTCAATGGTATGTTTGATATCTCCAAGTATGACTGTGTTTATGTCTGCTCCTATTTTTAGATCAGTTGACAGATGTCTTATATATTTTGGTGCTCCCTGGTTTGGTGCATATATATTAAGAAGTGTTATGTGTTCTTGATACAATGTTCCCTTTATCATTATGAATTGTCTATCTTTGTCTCTGGTTACCTTTGTCTTAAAGTCAGCTTTGTCAGATGTGAGTATGGCTACATCTGCTTTTCTTTGGATATTATTTGCTTGGAGAATCATTTTCCAACCTTTCACTTTGAATCTACTTTGTCCTTGCAGCTTAGATGTGACTCTTGAAGGTAGCATATGATTGGGTTTTGCATTTTGATCCAATCTGCTACTCTGTGCTTCTTTATTGGTGAGTTCAGTCCATTTACATTTAGGGTGATTATTGACACTTGAGGATTTCCTATACCCATTTTATGTTTTATTTTCTGGTAGCTCTGTGTCTTGTTTGGTTCTTTTTTGTTTGTTTGTTTCTCTCAATTGTTTTTGTTTGATGGTATTTCATATTTCTTTCCCCAGTTTTTCCTATTTTTAAGCTGTGTGTTTTAGTGGTGGCTTTTTTGTGGGTGGTTACCATTAGGTTGTTAAGAGAAAAATGTTCCTATGTACAAGAGTCCTTTGTTTTATGAACGCTTCTGCACTTCATCCTCCTTTGCAACTACAGATCTTTATTCTCTCCCCTTTTATGTTATTGTGGTCATAAACTATCTTTGTTTTTATTGTGACCTGTTGGAGCTTTTACTTGTAGTTTTGATTTGTTTTGTTCTTTGTATATGGTCAAATAACTTTCTCAAGTATTTCCTGCAGTGGGGGGTTTCTGGTGATAAATACATCAGCTTCTGTATGTCTGCAAAAGTTTTTATTTTCCTTTATATTTGAAATATTTGAAGAATAACTTTGATGGATATAGTATTCTTGGCTGGTAATTTCTCTCAGTATTTTGAATGTTTGAGTCGATTCTCTTCTGGCTTGTAGAGTTTCTACTGAGAAGACTGATGATAACCTAATGGACTTTCTTTTATATGTTATGTTCTTCTTTTCCCTAGCTGCCTTGAGGATTCTTTCTTTGTCATCAGTTTTTGATAATTTTATCACAATGTGCCTTGGAGTAGGTCTGTTTGGGTTGCAGTAACTAGGTGTTCTGTTTGCTTCTTGGATTTGATGTCACTAATTCTTTCCTCTACCTGGCTTGTTTTGTTAGCTAAACTTGTTTCCTCAGTCTTTAATTAATATACTGAGTTCTTCATCTCTCTTTTTAAAGTTTCAATTTCCTTGGTGAGGGGTTCATTTTGTTCATTAATTTGCCTATTGGTGTCTTCATGCATCTTGTTGAGTATTTTCAGAACTTCAATTTTGAATTCTCTATCATTTAACTACAAGGTTTCCATGGATTGAGATTTTTACTGGAAGTTTTATCATTTTCTTTCTCAAATACATCTCTGTCTTATGTAGCCATGTTATTTGATTTCTTATTCTTTGATGGCATTTGAAAGTGGTATTGTTAAGAGCCCTAACAAAAAAACAATCAAAAAATAAAAAATTAAAATAAAAAGTACAATAAAATATAATTTTAATAATTATGAAAAGTAGAGAGGAAAAAGGAAATAAAAAATGAAATGAAAAGGAAACAAAAAAATATATAAAATATAAAAAAACAAACCACTCTCAAAAATAAGAATAAAATATATAAAAATTAAAGAAAATAAAATTCATAAGAGAAAAAGAAAAGAATAAGAGGGAAATAAAGGAAAAAAGGGGAGAAAAGGAAAAATAAATTTTGGTTTTGAGAGGTTTCTTCCAGTAAGTGTCTCTATATTACAGTTTTTAGCTCTGAGAATTTACTGAGCTGTTCTACACTCATATGTTACTATCACAATGGCATAGGTGGGGCCACAGTTGTGTTGGTGTGTAGGGCTTGTTCTGAGGGCTTTATGGCTTTGGCTTTATGGTTTCAGCTTCTGGCTTTAGCTTTCTTGCTTTATGGCTCTTGCAATGGTGATCTCAAGCTTCTGGGCACTCCTTCCCACATCTCAATATACCTAGGGAATGCACATGAAGTGCTCCTGCTCTTCAGGGGAGAGAGTGTTTCTGGAGAGCTAGCTGTGGAGTCTGTCTCTGCTACTCTTGGTTGTGAGGTGAAGGAGGTAGGATCTGGGAGGCTGGGGGATGCACTTTAGCTTTCTCTGTCTCTGCTGAGTGTGAGCTGCTGGCAGGCCATGGGTATACTAGCCATGACCCCATGCTCTGGCCACTTTGGTTTATCTTCCCCTCTGCCCCTCTGTCTCATTGCTCCTGCCTTTATAAGGAGAGCCAGTCACTCTGTGTTTCCGTCTCCATAACTCACAGACAAAATCCAGAGAGCCTGAGCTCCCCGCCTCCCTGTAGTCCAGCAAGAAAAACCCCCAATCATTGCAGGTTTGTCTCCTCTCCTCTCCAAAGGCCATTGAAAATTTGTTTTATCTTCTGCCCTCCTTTTCATCCCATCTCACCTTTAGTCCATTCAGTGCATGAATCTTTCAGGTGCACCTGCAAGGCCAGCTGGGGTTCCTTTGCTGTGGTATAGTTGTTTAATTTGTTGAAATATCAAGAGGAGAGATCAGGAGTATCTCTCATGCTGCCATTACTCTGATGTCATCTACCAAGCTATTGTGTTTTCTTTAAATGTGGTTGAAGTCATAAGCAATAAATGTGTATATGATGTGTGTCTACTATATAAAGCATGAATGGAATATGTGTCTGCTCCCCATATCCTAACAGTTTTAGAGTCATAATTCCCTCTTTACTCTTTTGACTCATACCTATAATTTCCTTTTATTCATCTTCTTTAACATCTATGCCACAGCAATTGCATTTTAGTACTTCATCACCAGATTCCATAAGATCTGGGATTCAGCCACAGCTCCAACATTAACTAGCCATGTGACCATAGGGAAGTCAAATAACTTCTCTGGAAATGGGTTCCTTCAAAAGTAATATTTTTACATTCTTCATTCCAGGGTGGATACAGTATCCCCAAAAATGTGAGACAATAAAATCTATTCTACTATTTATGACTGACGAATAAACCTTAAAAATGGGACACACTGGCAAAATTCTGCTATTTCCATCATCCAAGAGTGGCTGTTACTTCAATTTTTTTATGGCTTCTACTTCAAGTTGAAAGCCCTCTTTACTAATTCTGTAGCTATGGTAGGAACAAAAAGAACCATGGGCCATGCTATGAATCAGACCCTAGAGTCAGTAATAGTAGGGACATAGAAAATGTTATGAATCTGATATTTTGGTTCACATTTTAAAGCATCTGTTTGTCAATTACCTTGTAAGAACATCATCCAAATCAGAATAGAGGTTATTAATTTTCCTGAAAAGCCATTTTATCTGAACACTTAAACATGCATCATTATTGTCTCCAGAGCCTTTATACAGGGGCACCAATGTGTTTTAGAGAGAGGCAAGTGCACAAAATGAAGCAAAAGCCAGGAGGAGCTGCCAACATCACACTGTTTTCTAACCAGCCCTTGATGTACACCTGTCATTTCACATCATGTTCTGGAAGAGTTGAAAGTTCACTTTGAAGTCTCTCTTTTAAGATACAATGAGATGTGATCTTTGACATTATATAAATGCAATAAAACTTCATTAATATGGGTGCCTCTAAATTCAAGTTTTATAATGATTTGGCATGAACTAGGCTGATGTCTACCTACCCATTGTGCGCATATATATAAATTAAAGTGTATTCAGAAAATAGTGTATGGGACATACAGACCTATTTTGTCCTCTGTTCCCCCCCTCTCTCCCTTCATCCCTTCTCTCTCTCTTCCTCTTTCAACTGCTCCTCCAGATTTATCCATACTAACTGCCTTACAAATATAGCTTTGGGTACCTCTAAAGTTAGAAAGCAAGGCATATGACTAACATTTGCTTCCTTTTCCAGAAAGAGGATGGATGTCAAAACGTACCAATCAAGTTCAAAGCAAGACCTTCCACACAATTTGCTTACTTATCCTTCTCTGCTCTCCCAAATCTCTTGACTTGGCCCTCTACCCTAGCTCTCTGATGAAATCTTCAACCTTACATTACTATAATTCAAGGCCAGTCCCCAAGACCTGCCTTTTCCTATTTTTTTTTTTTACCCAGGAGCACAATGATGGTCATGCAATGCCTGTCAGTTAACTGTGACTTGGGTCTGGTATGGTAAGTCTTGCTAGGCTTAAGGTGGGAGGCAGCAAATCTCTCACCCTCCAATGCAGAGATAGGAAGGATTCTTGAAAGCAGGGTTAGAGGGAAGAAATCTTCTGTCAATTTTAGTTCCGTTTGCCTATAGCAGCCCGTAAATAGCAAGTGGGTTGGGGAGTGCTAAAACAGATGAGGCTCGGGTGACATCAGAGAAATGGCACCGTGAGGAGTGCTCCCAATACCTCTCCCCAAAATTTCAACAAGTTCTACAACCAGAGACAGAAAAATATATCCCTGAAGTGTAAAACCTCCACCAAGAACACTTTTAAATAAAACCAAATTTAAACTGTGACAACAAAAACAGAAAAAGAGGAGAGGACAAAGATTAACAATAGCAAAGGACGATGGAATGCAGAAGCACTCATAAGATAGTGTACTACAATGAACATGGTAGGTACCCTTTTCATTACCTAATGGTAACCACCCCTGAAAAAACCACCACAGAAACACATGACTTAAAAAAGGTAGTAACAGAAGAAAGAAGTATGGATTACAACCAAACAAAAACAAATGATAGAAAAACAGAAGAGAAGAATCAAACAAGATACAAAACTTATAAAATGGCAATAAGAAACCCTCAAGTGTCAATAATTACATTAAATGTAAACAGATTAAACTCACCAATAAAAAGACACAGAGTAGCAGAATGGATTAAAAAAGAAAATCCAACTGTATGCTGCCTACAAGAAACACATCTAAGCAACAAGGATAAAAACAAATTCAAAGTGAAAGGCTGGAAAACAATACTCCAAACAAATAACATCCAAAAAAAAGCAGGTATAGCAATACTCATATCTAACAATGCTGACTACAAGACAATAAATGTAATCAGAGACAAAAATGGTCTTTTTTATTTATTTATTTATTTATTTATTTATTTATTTATTTATTTATTCATTTTTTATTTTTCTGAAGCTAGAAACGGGAAGAGACAGTCAGACAGACTCTCGCATGCGCCCGACTGAGATCCACCCGGCACACCCACCAGGGGGCGATGCTCTGCCCCTCCGGGGCATCACTCTGTTGTGACCAGAGCCACTCTAGCGCCTGTGGCAGTCGCCAAGGAGCCATCCCCAGTGCCCAGGCCATCTTTGCTCCAATGGAGCCTCGGCTGCGGGAGGGGAAGAGAGAGACAGAGAGGAAGGAGAGGGGGAGGGGTGGAGAAGCAGATGGATGCTTCTTCTGTGTGCCCTGGTCAGGAATCAAACCTGGGACTTCTGCACGCCAGGCCGACACTCTACCACTGAGCCAACCGGCCAGGGCCAAAATGGTCATTTTTATAGTGAGTATGGGGACCCTGAATCAAGAAGACATAACACTTCTTAATATATATGCACCAAACAAAGGAGCACCAAAATATATAAGACAGAGATGACGTCAGAGTAATGGCGGGGTAGGAAGCGATACCGATAAATCTTCCCCAAAACTCAACAAGATCTTCAACCAGAAACAGAAAAACCTATACTTGGAGCTTCCAGATGCTTCGCAATACACCCAAAGGTATGACTGAGTGAAAAATTGGCTAAATATATAACCAAATCCCGAAGGAAAAAGGGAGTAAGAAATGCTCCGCCTTCCTCACTAACCTAAACAGGGCGGCTTTCTCTGGTAACTGTGAATATAGAAACTGAGGCGGGCAAAGGGGGTGAATAGATCCAGGCCGCCGCGGCACAAACGGCCGAACCAGGCTGTGGCACACAGATCCAAGCCGAGGAAAATCTGATCCTGTGGCAACCCGGGCAATACAAGCTAACACTCGCGCCAAACCCAAACAAAGAAAGACAAGCGGAGCGGCCATTTTACCCGGTCTCCTGGTTGGTGTGCAGTTAGTGGGCGAGAATTTCTTCCTAGGCCCCGAGAGTGGGTGCCCGTGTTGCCCCACGGAGAGGCAGGGTCAGAGGCCTTTCTGTGGGCCGAGGACAGAGTCTCTGGGCAGCCCCAGCGCCCTGGGAAAGCCACGCACGGGAGGGAGTGAGAACTAATCCCAACGGTGGAGATTTTCCGTGCTGGTGAGGGTTTCACTCAGAGGGAACCGCGGCCGGCCTCATATCCTGGTGTGCGCGCGCAGATAAGGAGTGAGCGATTCCTCCGAGTGCCTCCGCAGTGCGCGCCCGTGTTATCGCAGAGAGGGGCAGAGTCAGGGGCCTTTGTGTGGGCCAAAGCGGAATCTCGAGCCGCCCCAGCGCCTTGCAAAAGCCGCGCACGGGGACGGAGCGAGACTCAATTCCAACGCTGCAACTTTTCCCTGCGGTTGGGGGTTTCACTCAGAGCGTGAGACTGCTGGCTGGATATCCTGGTCGCAGACAGTGAGTGAGAGTTTCCTCCAAGCGCCCCCCAGAAGTGGGCGCCCGCTTGTGTTACCGGACAGAGTGGCAGAGCCAGTGGTCTTTGAGTGGGCGGAAAGCCCGCCTGATTATGCTAGCAGCTCTGACTGACTGAGCCTTACCCAGAGCCCTGTGCTGAGTGGAAATAGAGTGGGGAGTTGCCAGTTCTTTGAGCCTCTTACTATCCAGGCAGAGGCAGCAGCAACCCCATAGCTGGATTATCAGGCTACTAATTGAGGAAGGAAAGACTAGGAGAAAGGCTCCAGGAACATGGACTCTCTCACTGTCGGAGCCTATAAATGCTAATAAGCCCCAACTCCCACGAGAATAAAGCACAATACATGACATTGCCATAGAGACTTATCAACTGCAAGCCTCTACCTGAGTGTGCCAAAGGGGCAGAACCCGGGGTACAGAGTCACCGACCAGGAAGAGGGAGAGAAAAGAAAAAGCAAGAAGATAACCTCTCAAAATCAAGAATAATCTGCAGACTTTATAACCTATCACATTTTATTATATTTGTTCGTTTGTTTCTCTTATCTTCATTCTTGAGACTTTTTTTTCTTCCTCCAATTTGGCCGATTAACTCTCTACTGGTCTTACTCTCTCCTCTCCTTGAACTACACTACCCATAAGTGTTACATCTCCCATTATCTTTTCTCTTCTCTTCCTTTCTCTCTATGAGGGTTGCACTCCAAAACCCTTAACTCTCTCTCTCTCTCCTTTCTTTTTTCTTCTTTTAGTGGTTCCCTCTTTTTTTTCTCTCTCTCTCTTTCTTTTCTCCCTCTATATTAGTTTCTTCCTTTCTCCTTTACATCTCCTCTCATTCAAACCTCAATAACAAACAAATTATCTTATCTGGGACTCAAACCTATGTTTGTGGCATTTTGGGGGGTTTTTACTTCACCTTTTTAACTCACTAGCAGTGCTCCCATCCCTGGCTCTCCATATTATCTAGTTCTTGTTCCACTAAATACAATAGTAAGTTTTTAATTTGTCCTCCCATTTTTCCGTTTTCCTCTTATTCCTCTCATCATAACTCTTAGACAACCAACACCTAAAAGCAAATCATTTTATTCTTGACCCAAATTTTTTCCTTATTTGCTTTTTGTGGGTCCATACGCTCTTTTTTTTTTTTTTTCTTTTTTGCCCCTTTATTACTTTTCCCCAATTCAGGCCCTCCATCACAGGCATTGTTTGTTATAACTCACAGTCCACCACAAGATTTTCTCAAGAAAGAGGGGAGAAGAGAGGAGAGGAAAAAAGGAGGGGGGGAATAATTTCCTTTTTTAAAAAATTTTTATTTATTTTTCTTTATTTCATTATTAAATTTTTTTTTTAAAAAAAACAACTCTTTTCGATTTTTTTTTATTTTTTTTAACTTTTTATTCTTTATTAAATCTCATTAATACTATCAACAAAACCACCCTCAGATGCCATTAAGGAAGAGAAAATCGAATATCATGGATACAAAAGAAAGAGAGGTAACACAGCTAGATGAGGAAAAATCTATGGAGAAAAAATTTAATATATTGGAAACCTTGGAGCTAAATGACAGAGAATTCAAGATAGAAATCCTAAAAATCCTCCGAGATATACAAGAAAACACAGAAAGGCAATATAGGGAGCTCAGAAAACAACTCCATGAACACAAAGAATATATGTCCAAGGAAATTGAAACTATAAAAACAAATCAAACAGAGATGAAAAACTCAATTCACGAGCTGAAAAACGAAGTAACAAGCTTAGCTAATAGAACAGGTCAGATAGAAGAGAGGATTAGTGAAATAGAAGACAAGCAACTTGAGGCACAACAGAGAGAAGAAGAAAGAGACTCAAAAATTAAAAAAAATGAGATAGCCCTACAAGAATTATCTGACTCCATCAAAAAGAATAACATAAGAATAATAGGTATATCAGAGGGAGAAGAGAGAGAAAATGGAATGGAGAACATACTTAAACAAATAATTGATGAGAACTTCCCAAGCCTGTGGAAAGAACTAAAGCCTCAAGTTCAAGAAGCAAACAGAACTCCAAGTTTTCTTAACCCCAACAAACCTACTCCAAGGCATATCATAATGAAATTGACACAAACCAACAGCAAAGAAAAAATTCTCAAGGCAGCCAGGGAAAAGAAGAATACAACATATAAAGGAAGGCCCATTAGATTATCATCAGATTTCTCAGCAGAAACTCTACAAGCTAGAAGAGAGTGGACCCCAATATTTAAAGTCCTGAAAGAGAGGAACTTTCAGCCAAGAATACTATACCCATCAAAGCTATTCTTCAAATACGAAGGAGAAATAAAAACATTCACAGATACAGAAAAGATGAGGGAATTTATCATCAGAAAACCCCCACTCCAGGAATCACTAAAGGGGGTTCTCCAATCAGATACAAAGAACAAAAAAAAAACACAGCCACAAGTAAAAGCTCCAAGAAGAACACAATAAAACCAAATTTAAACTGTGACAACAACAAAAAGAAAGAGGGGGAGAAGACGGAGATTAACAGTAGCAAAGGACGATGGAGTGCAAAAGTACTCACAAAATAGTTCGCTACAATGAACAGGGTAGGGACCCTTTTCATTACTCAAAGGTAACCACCATTGAAAAAACCACCACAGAAGCACATGAGATAAAAAAGATAGCAACAGAGGAAAGATGTATGGAATACAACCAAATAAAAACAAAAGATAGAAAAACGAAAGAGAAGGATCAAACAAGACATAAAACTAACAGAAAGCAAGATATAAAATGGCAATAGGGAACTCACAAGTATCAATAATTACACTAAATGTAAATGGATTAAACTCACCAATAAAAAGGCACAGAGTAGCAGAATGGATTAAAAAAGAAAATCCAACTGTATGCTGCCTACAGGAAACTCATCTAAGTAACAAGGATAAAAACAAATTCAAAGTGAAAGGCTGGAAAACAATACTCCAAGCAAATAACATCCAAAAAAAAGCAGGTGTAGCAATACTCATATCGGATAATGCTGACTACAAGACAGGAAAAGTACTTAGAGACAAAAATGGCCATTTCATAATGGCTAAGGGGACACTGAATCAAGAAGACATAACAATTCTTAATATATATGCACCAAACCAAGGAGCACCAAAATATATAAGACAGCTACTTATTGATCTTAAAACAAAAACTGACAAAAATACAATCATACTTGGAGACCTCAATACACCGCTGATGGCTCTAGATCGGTCATCCAAACAGAGAATCAACAAAGACATAGTGGCCTTAAACAAAACACTAGAGCACCTGGATATGATAGACATCTACAGGACATTTCATCCCAAAGTGACTGAGTATACATTTTTCTCCAGTGTACATGGATCATTCTCAAGAATTGACCATATGTTGGGCCACAAAAACAACATCAGCAAATTCAGAAAAATTGAAGTTGTACCAAGCATATTTTCTGATCATAAAGCCTTGAAACTAGAATTCAACTGCAAAAAAGAGGAAAAAAATCCCACAAAAATGTGGAAACTAAACAACATACTTTTAAAAAATGAATGGGTCAAAGAAGAAATAAGTGCAGAGATCAAAAGATATATACAGACTAATGAAAATGACAATACGACATATCAGAATCTATGGGATGCAGCAAAAGCAGTGATAAGAGGGAAGTTCATATCGCTTCAGGCATATATGAACAAACAAGAGAGAGCCCAAGTGAACCACTTAACTTCCCACCTTAAGGAACTAGAAAAAGAAGAACAAAGACAACCCAAAACCAGCCGAAGAAAGGAAATAATAAAAATCAGAGCAGAAATAAATGAATTAGAGAACAGAAAAACTATAGAAAAAATTAATAGAACAAGGAGCTGGTTCTTTGAAAAGATCAACAAAATTGACAAACCCTTGGCAAGACTTACCAAGGAAAAAAGAGAAAGAACTCATATAAACAAAATCCAAAATGAAAGAGGAGAAATCACCACGGACACCGTAGATATACAAAGAATTATTGTAGAATACTATGAAAAACTTTATGCCACTAAATTCAACAACCTAGAAGAAATGGATAAATTCCTAGAAAAATACAACCTTCCTAGACTGAGTCAAGAAGAAGCAGAAAGCCTAAACAGACCTATCAGTAGAGAAGAAATAGAAAAAACCATTAAAAACCTCCCCAAAAAATAAAAGTCCAGGCCCTGACGGCTATACCAGCGAATTTTATCAAACATTCAAAGAAGACTGGTTCCTATTCTACTCAAAGTCTTCCAAAAAAATTGAAGAAGAAGCAATACTTCCAAACACATTTTATGAGGCCAACATAACCCTCATACCAAAACCTGGCAAGGATGGCACAAAAAAAGAAAACTACAGACCAATATCTCTAATGAATACAGATGCTAAAATACTAAACAAAATACTAGCAAATCGAATACAACAACATATTAAAAAAATAATACATCATGATCAAGTGGGATTCATCCCAGAATCTCAAGGATGGTTCAACATACGTAAAACGGTTAATGTAATACACCATATCAACAAAACAAAGAACAAAAACCACATGATCTTATCAATAGATGCAGAAAAGGCTTTTGATAAAATACAACACAATTTTATGTTTAAGACTCTCAACAAAATGGGTATAGAAGGAAAATATCTCAACATGATAAAGGCCATATATGATAAACCATCAGCTAACATCATATTAAATGGCACTAAACTGAAGGCTTTCCCCCTTAAATCAGGAACAAGACAGGGTTGTCCACTCTCTCCACTCTTATTTAATGTGGTACTAGAGGTTCTCGCCACAGCAATCAGACAAGACAAAGAAATAAAAGGCATCCATATCGGAAAAGAAGAAGTAAAGGTATCACTTTTTGCAGATGATATGATCCTATACATCGAAAACCCCAAAGAATCCACAAAAAGACTACTAGAAACAATAAGCCTGTTTAGGCTTTCTGCTTCTTCTTGACTCAGTCTAGGAAGGTTGTATTTTTCTAGGAATTTATCCATTTCTTCTAGGTTGTTGAATTTAGTGGCATAAAGTTTTTCATAGTATTCTACAATAACAGTAAGGTCGCAGGATACAAAATTAACATACAGAAGTCAATAGCCTTTCTATATGCCAACAATGAAACAACTGAGAAGGAACTCAAAAGAATAATCCCCTTCACGATTGCAACAAAAAAAATAAAATACTTAGGAATAAACATAACAAAGAATGTAAAGGACTTATATAATGAAAACTATAAACCATTGTTAAGGGAAATCGAAAAAGATATAATGAGATGGAAGAATATACCTTGTTCTTGGCTAGGAAGAATAAATATAATCAAGATGGCTATATTACCCAAAGCAATATACAAATTTAATGCAATTCCCATCAAACTTCCAATGACGTTTTTTAAAGAAATAAAGCAAAAAATCATCAGATTTATATGGAACTATAAAAAACCCCGAATAGCCAAAGCAATCCTAAAGAAAAAGAATGAAGCTGGGGGCATAACAATACCTGACTTCAAACTCTATTATAGGGCCACGACAATCAAAACAGCATGGTATTGGCAGAAAAATAGACACTCAGACCAATGGAACAGAATAGAAAGTCCAGAAATAAAACCACATATATATAGTCAAATAATTTTTGATAAAGGGGCCAACAACACACAATGGAGAAAAGAAAGCCTCTTCAATAAATGGTGCTGGGAAAACTGGAAAGCCACATGCAAAAGAATGAAACTGGACTACAGTCTCTCTCCCTGTACAAAAATTAACTCAAAATGGATCAAAGATCTAAACATAAGACCTGAAACAATTAAGTACATAGAAGAAGACATAGGTACTCAACTCATGGACCTGGGTTTTAAAGAGCATTTTATGAATTTGACTCCAATGGCAAGAGAAGTGAAGGCAAAAATTAATGAATGGGACTACATCAGACTAAGAAGTTTTTGCTCAGCAAGAGAAACTGATAACAAAATAAACAGAAAGCCAACTAAATGGGAAATGATATTTTCAAACAACAGCTCAGATAAGGGCCTAATATCCAAAATATACAAAGAACTCATAAAACTCAACAACAAACAAACAAACAATCCAATAAAAAAATGGGAAGAGGATATGAATAGACACTTCTCACAGGAAGAAATACAAATGGCCAACAGATATATGAAAAGATGCTCATCTTCTTTAGCTATTAGAGAAATGCAAATCAAAACGGCAATGAGATACCACCTCACACCTGTTCGATTAGCTGTTATTAGCAAGTCAGGTAATAGCAAATGTTGGAGAGGCTGTGGAGAAAAAGGAACCCTCATACACTGTCGGTGGGAATGTAAAGTAGTACAACCATTATGGAAGAAAGTATGGTGGTTCCTCAAAAAACTGAAAATAGAACTACCTTATGACCCAGCAATTCCTCTACTGGGTATATATCCCCAAAACTCAGAAACATTGATACGTAAAGACACATGCAGCCCATGTTTATTGCAGCATTGTTCACAGTGGCCAGGACATGGAAACAACCAAAAAGCCCATCAATAGATGACTGGATAAAGAAGATGTGGCACATATACACTATGGAATACTACTCAGCCATAAGAAATGATGACATCGGAACATTTACAGCAAAATGGTGGGATCTTGATAACATGATACGAAGCGAAATAAGTAAATCAGAAAAAACCAGGAACTGTATTATTCCATACGTAGGTGGGACATAATACTGAAACTAAGAGACATTGACAAGAGTGTGGTGGGTACGGGGGGGGAGGGGGGAATGGGAGAGGGATAGGGGGTGGGGAGGGGCACAAAGAAAACAAGATAGAAGGTGACAGAGGACAATCTGACTTTGGGTGGTGGGTATGCAACATAATTGAACGACAAGATAACCTGGACTTGTTATCTTTGAATATATGTATCCTGATTTATTGATGTCACCCCATTAAAAAAATAAAATTATATAAAAAATAAATAAATAAATAAATAAATTAAAACAAACAAACAAAAAAAACAAAAAACAAAATATATAAGACAGCTACTGACTGAGCTAAAAACAAAACCTGACAAAAATACAATCATACTTGGAGACTTCAATACACCACTGACGGCTCTAGATCGTTCATCCAAACAGAAAATCAATAAAGAAATATTGGCCTTAAACGAAACACTAGAGCAATAGATGATAGACATCTACAGGACATTTCATCCCAAAGTCACAGAGTACACATTTTTCTTTAGTGTACATGGAACACTCTCAAGAATTGACCATATGTTGGGCCACAAAAATAACATCAGCAAATTCAGAAAAATTGAAATCGTACCAAGCATATTTTCTGATCATAAAGCCTTGAAACTAGAATTCAACTGCAAAAAAGAGGTAAACAAAACCCACAAAAATGTGGAAACTAAACAACATACTTTTAAAAAATGAGTGGGTAAAAGAAGAAATAAGCACAGAGATCAAAAGATATATACAGACAAATGAAAATGACAAAATGACATATCAAAATCTCTGGGATGCAACAAAAGCAATAATAAGAGGGAAGTTCATATCACTTCAGGCCTATAAAAAAAACAAGAGAGAGCCCAAGTAAACCATTTAACTTCACACCTTAAGGAACTAGAAAAAAAAGAACAAAGACAACACAAAACCAGTCGAATAAAGGAAATAATAAAAATCAGAGCAGAAAAAAATGAAATAGAGAACAGAAAGAGTATAGAAAAAATTAATAAAACAAGGAGCTGGTTCTTTGAAAAGATCAACAAAATTGACAAACCCTTGGCAAGACTCACCAAGAAAAAAGAGAAAGAACTCATATAAACAATATCCAAAATGAAAGAGGAGAAATCACCACAGATATCATAGATATACAAAGAATTATTGTATAATACTATGAAAAACTATATGCCACCAAATTCAACAATCTAGAAGAAATGGATAAATTCCTAGAACAATACAACCTTCCTAGACTGAGTCATGAAGAAACAGAAGGCATAAACAGACCAATAAGGAGGGAGAAAATTAAGAAAACTATTAAAAACCTCCCCCAAAATAAAAGTCCAGGCCCAGACGGGTATACTAGTGAATTCTATCTAACATTCAAAGAAAACTTGGTTCCTATTCTACTCAAAGTGTTCCAAAAAATTGAAGAAGAAATAATACTTCCAAACACATTTTATGAGGCCAATATAACCCTTATACCAAGACCTGGCAAGGAGGGTACAAAAAAAGAAAACTACAGACCAATATCTCTAATGAATACAGATCTAAAATACTAAACAAAATACTAGCAAATCGAATAGAACAACATATTAAAAAATAATACATCATGATCAAGTGCAGGGGTCCCCAAACTTTTTACACAGGGAACCAGTTCACTGTCCCTCAGACTGTTGGAGGGCCGGACTATAAAAAAAGCTATGAACAAATTCCTATGCACACTGCATATATCTTATTTTAAAGTAAAACAAAACGGGAACAAATACAATATTTAAAATAAAGAACAAGTAAATTTAAATCAACAAACTGATCAGTATTTCAATGGGAACTATGGGCCTGCTTTTGGCTAATAAGATGGTCAGTGTCCACCAATGAAAGAGGTACACCTTCAGAAGTGTGGCAGGGGCTGGATAAATGGCCTCAGGGGGCTGCATGCGGCCCATGGGCCGCAGTTTGGGAACCTGTGATCGATTGAGATTCATCCCAGAATCTAAAGGATGGATCAACATACGAAAACGGTTAATGTAATACACCATATCAATAAAACAAAGAACAAAAAACACATGATCCTATCAATAGATGCAGAAAAGGCATTCGATAAAATACAACACAATTTTATGTTTAAAACACTTAACAAAATGGGAATAGAAGGAAAATATCTCAACATGATAAAGGCCATTTATGATAAAACTTCAGCTAACATCATATTAAATGACATAAAACTGAGGACTTTTCCCCTTAAATCAGGAACAAGACAGGGTTGTCCCTCTCTCCACTCTTATTTAACATGGTGCTAAAAGTTCTAGCCTGAGCAATCAGACAAGATAAAGAAATAAAAGGCATCCATATCGAAAAAGAAGAAGTAAAGGTATCACTTTTTGCAGATGATATGGTCCTATACATAGAAAACCCAAAAGACTCCACAAAAAGATTAATAGAAACAATAAACCATTACAGTAAGGTCGCAGGATATAAAATTAATATACAAAAGTCCATAACCTTTCTATATGCCAACAACAAAACATTAGAAACAAACTAAAAAAAAATCCCCTTCACGGTTGCAACAAAAATAAAATAAAATACCTAGGAATAAACATAACAAAGAATGTAAAGGACTTATATAATGAAAATTACAAAGCATTGTTAAGGGAAATTGAAAAAGATACAATGAAATGGAAAAATATCCCCTGTTCTTGGGTAGGAATAATAAATATAATCAAAATGACCATATCACCCAAAGCAATATACAAATTTAATGCAATTCTCATCAAAATTCCAATGACATTTTTTAAAGAAATGGAACAAAAAATCATCAGATTTATATGGAACTGTAAAAAACTCCAAATAGCCAGAGCAATCCTAAGGAAAAAGAACAAAGTTGGGGGCATTACAATACCTGACTTCACATTATATTATAGAGCCATCACAATCAAACAGCATGGTATTGGCAGAAAAACAGACCAATGGAACAGAATAGAAAGTCCAGAAATAAAACCACATATATATGGTCAAATAATTTTTGATAAAGGGGCCATCAACACACAATGGAGAAAAGAAAGCCTCTTCAACAAATGGTTCTGGGAAAACTGGAAAGCTACATGCAAAAGAATGAAACTTGACTACAGTTTGTCCCCTTGTACTAAAATTAATTCAAAATGGATCAAAGACCTAAATGTAAGACCTGAAACAATAAAGTACATAGAAGAAAACATAGGATCTAAACTCATGGACCTTGGTTTTAAAGAGCATTTTATGAATTTGACTCTAAAGGCAAGAGAAGTGAAGGCAAACACATCAGACTAAGAAGTTTTTGCACAGCAAGAGAAACTGACAACAAAATAAACAGATAGCCAACTAAATGGGAGATATTTTCAAACAACAGCTCAGATAAGGGCCTAATATCCAAAATATACAAAGAACTCATAAAACTCAACAACAAACAATCCAATAAAAAAATGAGAAGAGGATATGAACACACACTTCTCCCAGGAAGAAATACAAATGGCCAACAATATATAAAAAGATGCTCATCTTCATTAGTTATTAAAGAAATGCAAATCAAAACTATATACAATGAGATAACACCTCACACCTGTTAGATTGGCTATTATCAGCAAGACAAGTAATAGCAAGTGTTGGAGAGGCTGTGGAGAAAAAGGAACCCTTATACACTGTTGGTGGGAATGTAAAGTAATACAACCATTATGGAAGAAAGTATGGTTGTTCCTCAAAAAAACTAAAAATAGAACTACCATATGACCCAGCAATCCCTCTACTGAGTATATACCCCCAAAACTCAAAAACATTGATACGTAAAGACACATGCAGCCCCATGTTCACTGCAGCATTGTTCACAGTGGCCAAGACATGGAAACAACCAAAAAGCCCTTCAACAGAAGATTGAATAAAGAAGATGTGGCACATATACACTATGGAATACTACTCAGCCATAAGAAATGATGACATCGGATCATTTACAACAAAATGGATGGATCTTGATAACATTATACAGAGTGAAATAAGTAAATCAGAACTGCATGATTCCATACATAGGTGAGACATAAAAACGAGACTGAGAGACATGGACAAGAGTATGGTGATTACGGGGTGTGGGGGAGGAGAGGGAGGCAGAATGGGAAGGGGAGGGGCACAAAGAAAACTAGATAGAAGGTGAATTTGGGTGGCGGGTATGCAACATAATTGAATGACAAGATAACCTGGAGATGTTTTCTTTGAACATATGTACCCTGATTTATTAATGTCATCCCATTAAAATTAATAACAATTTATAAAAACAACAACAACAGATGTGGCTCTGCCAGGATTTAAGTTATTAACACCTTTAATTTTCTTAGTTAAATATAATTTATGGGGAGAAAACAGGGTTTATACCCTATATGGTAAAATGTATTTTCAGAGTTGCGTCAATAATTACACAGAGTTTAAGTCTGGTGGAATGTTCCATGTCTCCATTTTGGTACTTTCTTATTTTTTGCTGGGAAACAAGGGTACAGGAGAATATGACTTGCTAATATTTGTAAGTGGAAAAAGATTTATATGTATTCAATATAGCCCCCCCAACAAAAAGAAATTATATATGGCAATAAGTGAAAACTAATGATACGGTTTCCCGTAGAGGTTTGTGGTTTAATAACTTAATATACAATACAAGGAGATACAGATATAAAGAAAATCAGATTGTGACATATTCCCTTCTCTTTAATGACTATACTGTCATAATGAGTTGTTACAAGTGCATTTTCTGGTATAACACAAATGGAATATGAACGCTTTGCATGCCCTCATGTTTCTTGTCTCAAGCAGGTTATTGATTAGATTTTAGTGATAAATATATGTGACCTTCAGTTTTTGCAATTATGGCAACAATAATATAATATTTTGAATGTTTATCAACATTAGTATCATGTGACCTAAATATTTTCAGGTGTTCCTCACATTTCACATCAAATCTGATGAGTCTTGTTCTCAACAACCACTGTCTCAGTACTATTTACTTATGACGTGGTGACAAGTTGGACAGTTTTTAAACATCAGTCCAGAGGATGTGCATTGGAGTGGGGTAGGAAAATGACTGCAAATTTGTGAGCAAGGTCACTGTTAATGGCTGCTGAATGCTGGGACACTTGTGTCTGTAGCAGAAAGAGTAGAGCAGCCATGGGAGTGCCACTGAGTCACCACAGACCTATTTGCCGTCCCTCCTCTTTATCACATTTGCTAGTGTCCTGTTCTGTCCTTACTCATCTCTCACCCAATCTTTTAGTGTCCCCCTTGCCTCTAGTCCTTCTCACAGGCTGCTTCTCATAAGCTGTGAATATACAGGGTCCTGGTGGAAAACACCCAATGCTCAGTATTTGCTTATAGTATTAGCACAACACCCCAAACTTCTATTAAATACGAAATGTCTATTTTCAAGAGATGAGAAAGGAAAACAGCAGTGGAATGGGTATGGTGAGGGATGAACTTAAAGGAAGGGTCATATTAAAAAGGAAGGAGGAAGTCTCCTGGGCCACCGAGAGCGGACAAGCCCCTACAGTGGCCTCAGCAGCTCTTTTTGGTGTTTGCACAAAATACTAAGGGATGAAAGCAATGATTCTTTGGTGAAACGGAAGGTAAAGGCTTCACCTTATCTGCAGAGAACACCCCTTTCAAGCACCACCCATCTATAGTGCAGCATGGATATGTTTTAAGTCTTTGCTCAGTTCCCACTGATTTTGCCCTTGAGTGGACACCTCTCCTCCAAATACCCCAGGCCACTAGTGGACCAAAGTGAAGGGCACCAGGGTCCTGACACCTTGTGTAGCAGTGAAGGGCAGAGAGGGCTTGGTGGGAGATGAACTAAACCAGGTGGAGACCTCACTGAACTGGGCAGAGGCTACACACACCTTTCATTTCAGTGTTTAATGAATAATGGAGAGCTCATAAAACAATGTGTTTTAAATTTGTTCCTTTGTAGAAAAGAATTGGTTAAATACAAATAACATATTAATGGTGGTGGATTGTGAGATTATCATTTCTACTTTTTAAATTTATTTTTCTCAGAATGCCTCCTTATTTTTAGTTTTTCTAGAATAAGCATGAGAAAATGTACAGTGGGATTCTGGCAACTCTAGAGATTTAGCATAAGAAATGTAAAGAGTTCAAGATGGGTAATAAGAATGATGAGGTCATATTTCTGGGACAATCAATTTACATATTCTCCATGATTTAACTGCTAATAGATGTTCCATTTCAAAATTTGAGAAAAGTTTTAGGTTAAGTTAGGATATTTGGAAAAAAAGATAAAGAAAGAAAAGGTGGAAGGAAAAAAGGAAGGAAAGAAGGGAGGGAAGGAAGGAGGGAGGGAGGGAAGGAGGAAGGAAGGAAAGAAGGAAGAAAGGAAGGAAGGAAGGAAGGAGAAAAAGAAGGGAGGAAAGAAGAAAATAAGGAAGATTCAATCAAGTAATGCTTAACTGATTTAAAGGTGACACTTTTTTTTCCCTCTATCTATTTGCTCCAAATTCCCTTTGTCCTTAAATAAAATACTTTACTCCTCTCCCCAGAGTATTACAGTCACTTCTCAAAAATCTCTAATAATTATGTGGAAGAGAAGTTTGAAAACTTGAGATCCAAAGACTATCCCCAAGATGGGGTTAGTCAATAGTTTCCAACATCCTGGCTCAATAAATAATTTACAGGATTATTGACCAGTAGAGCTATTACTTACTTTAAGAAAGCCACACTGCTTCTGATGATAAACAGATCATTCTACCTACAATTAAAAGGATTTTACATATGGTTTTAACACAAATTCAGCTGGAATAGGTTTTGAGGAAGAGCCAGGGCATTTGGGTACAGTCTGATGAGAAGCACAGATAAAGGCGTCCTGACAAAATAATAGTCACTTATTAAGCTTCTATTATGTATTAGACACTGTACCATATGCTTTAAATGGATTAAATGTAAATTTATCACTAATCTATCCAACCAATGTTTTCTAAACTGAACCATAGTTTACAAATCTGAAAATTGAGTTTAGTAGTATTGTCTTCACGGTCATGTAACTACTAAGTGTCAAAGACCAGATTTTAACACAAACCATAGTTTGATTTTCTAATTTTCCTTTTCTATATATTCTAGGAGTAATCGTATTCTATGAATAATGTTTTAGGGATTGAGTTTCACTTCCATTTAATTTTCCTTGCTACCCGTCTGTAAAACATAATGACACTCATACTTTTAAGAATGTCACATTATAAAATAAGTAAAGTAAAACCTTTGGATAATCAAAAAATTTTATTCTCCACCCTATATCAAGATTAGAAATTCTATTTGAAATGAGATTCAGCCACTTTGGTTTCAGATTGAAATACATCGTTAATTAAGGTACACACGGTACCCATTCTTAATGTGCTTGAGTAGCTGATGAGAAAATGAGATCAGAAAATTATCATTAGTGCTTTTTTAAAATTGAGACAAAGAGAATGTACTCATACAAGCTTCATGACTGACGTTTCTAAGTACACTTACCTAGTTGTTAATGTATGTGTATGTAACTGGCTGTGGAGTTGGCTCTAGTTCCTGGCAACTTCATGCATGAGTGATGCCTACAATGTCTTATCCTCAACAGTCCTGCTTAGTTTGCAAGAACTCATATTTTCTTTTCCTCTTTTCCTGGCTGCCTTCTACCCCCTGCCCCAGCATTATTGTTTTATTAATGTAAAGAACCTTGACTTCTTACAATGTTCCCGAAGTAGGACAGCTTCAGTTTTGTCATTTTGCCTTCAGCGATGTTTCAAGCCTACTTTGCTCTAAGACACACGGTTAATAAATGCAGCACCATCTTCTGACCTCATTCCCAGAGCCTTTGTCTGACCTCTCTTCTCAGTATATTTCTGCTGCTTGATTTCCTAGGAAGTTTCAGAAAAGGTGATCTCCTGCTCTAAGTAGGACACATGGCAACATCCTCTGTACTCATTTTTTTTTTTTCTAAGACTGGAAAGACAAAGAGAACTGAGTTCCAATCAACTTGGAACCACAGCTTGCTCTTTTCAATGATTCTCTGGGGGGAAAACAGCCAGATGTGAGGGACTGTTGTTGGAAAAATGTCTGATCCAACAGGCTGGGCTGTATGATTGCTACTTGTAAGCCATTTCTTTCTGAGAACAGGCACTGAAGCAAACTTATTCCCTTGATACTTGACTTTAAGAGAAGCAATTTAATATTTCTTCAAATTTGCCATTGTTTGGTGAAAAAGAACTTGCTTTAAATAAGAGTTTGAGAATACAGTTAACCCTCTATAATTGCCCAAAGCTTTTTCTGGAGGCATCTATGGTTTTTGCAGGGCAATGGAAATTATTTTTGGTGCCAATAAACCTAATGCCTATGTGACTTCAGAATGGTTAGGGGACTTGGAGACTCTGGAATAAGTTTAGAACCCGAAAGAAAATATTTGGAGGTTACATTGCAATAAATTGAACATAAGGTTATTCATTTTTTTGCATTTTTTTTTTTGCATTTTTTCTGAAGCTGGAAACAGGGAGAGACAGTCAGACAGACACCCGCATGCGCCCGACCAGGATCCACCCGGCACGCCCACCAGGGGCAATGCTCTGCCCACCAGGGGGCAATGCTCTGCCCATTCTGGGCATCACCATGTTGTGACCAGAGCCACTCTAGTGCCTGAGGCAGAGGCCACAGAGCCATCCCCAGCGCCCGGGCCATCTTTGCTCCAATGGAGCCCCGGCTGCGGGAGGGGAAGAGAGAGACAGAGAGGAAAGCGCGGTGGAGGGGTGGAGAAGCAAATGGGTGCTTCTCCTGTGTGCCCTGGCCAGAAATCGAACCCAGGTCCTCCGCACGCTAGGCCGACGCTCTACCGCTGAGCCAACCGGCCAGGGCAAGGTTATTCATTTATGTAAGAAATATTTACTGAGTTTCTGTTAGGGCCAGAAACTTTTTAAGTGTTCAAATACATCAGTAAACAAAACAGAATAGATGTTTGTCCTATGCCCTGAGAAAACATATATAGTTTCTTAGAAGGTTTTAAATGCTATAGTAAAAAGACAATGTAGAGCAGGGTAAGAGGATATAGAGTGTGGGAAAAGGAGAAGTAGGACCATAGCATGACATTGTTAAGCAATTATTCTTAAAAGTGCTACCTAATATTTGTGTGTTATTGCTGGTCCTCTTAGAAGCAAACAATGAGAAGACCATGATGCAGGTCTGGGGTCAAGCAAAGGAGAGAAGAAAGAAAGAATTGGATGACAGTACCGTAGATTGCAATGTAGTTCTAAGGAAAGTTCACTAAGGCCATCAGGGAGTCAGCTAGCCAAACTGAGCATCAGAACAGCTCCATATCTCCCAGGAACAGAACTATCTTAGCACCCTTACTTCACTCAGTCATTGGCTGGGAGCTGCCCATGGGAAAGTTTGACCTCTGTGCTAACAAAGTGATGTGTTTCAGAGCACAACAGCTGGGATCGTCAGCCAATTAATCTCCTGTAGCCAAAGATACAAGAGGTGCATTCTCATAGTTGTCATATTAGTATTGTAGACATCTCATATTTTTGACAAAATAGCATCATGTCATTCCTCTTGTTCCTGTACCTTCATATTCCACTGGGAACCAAAACTGTTCTTTGCATGGAGCCTTAATAAAACTATCAAGCCTGGAGTTTTGATTAGTCCATACTGGAGGCATGCGTAAATGGTCCATATTGGATGAGTTAGTCCTTCTCTTCAGGTAATTTTAATACTGAACAGAAGGACCCAAGATCAAAAGTGGAAGAAGCAGATTCAGTCAACAATGAGGGCCAGAAAAATCTTTCCAGTTATTCCTGCTACTTAGACTTCTTTTTTAAAATTTTATTTATTTTTTGTGACAAAGGCAGAGAGAGGGACAGATAGGGACAGCCAGACAGGAAGGGAGAGAGATGAGAAGCATCAATTCTTCATTGCAGCTCTTTAGTTGTTCACTGATTGCTTTCTCATATGTGCCTTGACTGGGGGGCTACAGCACAGTGAGTGACCCCTTACTCAAGCCAGCAACCTTGGACTCAAGCCAGTGACCACACTCAAGCTGGTGAAGCTGCACTCAAGCTGGATGAGCTTGCGCTCAAGCCTGCCACCTTCAGGTTTTAAACCTGGATCCTCTGCATCCCAGTCCGACACTCTATCCACTGTGCCACTGCATGGTCAGGCCTGCTACTTAGATTTACGGAGCACTATTGCTTCCTGCCTTTTGCAAGGGCTGATTGCTCATTATTTTCTTTGATTCCATAAGTAGCAACATTTATATATAATAAACTATTATTTTTGCCTTAGAGAACCAGAATCAATTTATATTGCTTATGAAGAATCCTAATAACAAAATGATATACTTAGAAAAAGGTAGTTAAGATGTAATGGAAAGAACAGAGAGGGCTTAGGTGACATTGCATGTGGCCATGTCCTGGATTCTTCTTTTACTTGCTGACTAACCTCAGATATAAGTTTCACATCTGCCTGTATCACATTTGCATATTAGATATATGGTGAAGAGCTTTGAAGTGGCCAATATATATAAAGTATTTTATGTCTTTGGACTGGTTATATAAAGTAAGGGTTTTTGCCTGCATGTGCTTTGATTTTTTTAACCTTAAAAAAAATCTGACACAACCATGGCTCAGTTTTAATATTTGTTGAAGTCAAGTGATAGTATGAAGAGATCGTTTACTATAAAAATCTCTCTCTTTTCTTTAAATCTATGAACCATTTCATGTTTTGTTTTTTAAATTAAGGAAACATCACTTTGGAAAATGATGAATTATTCAGCTTCTTCTTGCACAACTAATCTAATATATTGTAATACACAAGTCATCTTACATTACTAGAGTTAGAAAAAAGATCATAAAGATTATGAGATGAAACTCTTCTTGTCAAGATAAAAATCTTGACTTCAGAGTGGTTAAGTAAGCTGCCCAAGGTCAATATGTTAATTGTTGGAAGAGTTGAAACTAGACCTCAAATCATGAGTTTCAGTTTTTATGGGGTCTTTGCTAAAACACAGTGCATTTCTCTGAACTTAAAAAAAAATCACCAAAGAAAAAAATATCACAAAAGTTTTGATATCTTTAAAGGAAAAATTATAGTGTTTGTATATACTATTAATTAAATAAGCCATGACATGTAACAAATTCAGAATTGGTCAAATCTTTTTCAAGCAATTAGGTTCAGAATTAGACCCTGTGTTTAAAAGATTGGACAAAGGCCCTGGCCAGTTGGCTCAGCGGTAGAGCGTCAGCCTGGCGTGCAGGAGTCCCGGGTTCGATTCCTGGCCAGGGCACACAGGAGAAGCGCCCATCTGCTTCTCCAACCCTCCCCCTCTCCTTCCTCTCTGTCTCTTCCCCTCCCGCAGCCGAGGCTCCATTGGAGCAAAGATTGCCTGGGTGCTGAGGATGGCTCTGTGGCCTGTGCCTCAGGTGCTGGAATGGCTCTGGATGCAACAGAGTGACGCCCCAGAGAGGCAGAGCATCGCCCCCTGGTGGGCATGCTGGGTGGATCCCGGTCAGGCGCATGCGGGAGTCTGTCTGACTGCCTCCCTGTTTCCAGCTTCGGAAAAATGGAAAAAAAAAAAAAAAGATTGGACAAAGAAGATAAAAAAGATGGAAAATATGTCCTATGAAAGAGCAGAAATTTTGAGATGGGAGTTTGGGAACAAGAAAATAAGAATAGAAAAGATACGGTTAAGGATCTCATGACTATTCTCCAGTGTATAAATAGAAGATTGCAGTTTTAGGTGTCAAGTTCGCACTCTCCAAGAACATGCAGACAACAAACATACTGAATATTTCTTCCATTGTGCAAACTCCACTCTTAGCGAAGACTCATGAACGCGGGGCCAGATTGCCCTGAGTCACAACTTGGCAGGCATGTGAGACAAAACAGTTAGATACTTCCTTGGCTCACTGCTTATCCCCTAAAATGGAGCTGATGCCTCACCAGAAACTTTAGACAGGAACCCAGTGCCTGAGTAAGCACTGCTGTATGCACCATGCTCAGGTGAGGTTTTAGCACTGACAAGCATGCCCTAAGACAGACTTTGCCAGTGAAAAATAAATTCAAGCTTAGTATTTGCTCACTAGCTTCTATATGATTACAGGTATTTTCCTCTGAAACAAAAAAAGTACATTTGGAGCCTATACATGTAACTTAAACATGACAACTAAGAATTCTTCTTCCTGACCAGGCAGTGGTGCAGTGGATAGAGCATCGGACTGGGATGCAGAGGACCCAGTTTCGAGACCCTGAGGTTGCCAGCTTGAGCACGGGCTCATCTGGTTTGAGCAAAAGCTTACCAGCTTGGACCCAAGGTTGCTGGCTTGAGCAAGGGGTTTCTCAGTCTGCTGTAGCCCCATGGTCCAGGCACATATGAGAAAGTAATCAATGAACAACTAAAGTGTGACAATGAAAACCTAATGATTGATGCTTCTCATCTCTCTGCGTTCCTGTCTGTCTGTCCCTATGTATCTGTCTCTGTAAAAAAAAAAATTCTTCTTGGACTCCAATTTGTTATTCAACCTAACAGATATGGTACATTCATCTTCAGAAGTCAGCAAACTTCTTCTGTAAAGGGCTAGATATTGCATATTTTTAGCTTTGCAGTTCACATAGTCTGTCTCAACCACTTCCTTCTGCTATTATAGAACTACACTAGTAACAGATAATACATAAACAAATAAGCATGACTGTTTTAAAAAAAGTGTCCTTTTAACCCCACAGAAACAGACATCTTTCCAGATGTGGAAGCCATACCTTGCCTATATGTGGAAGCCTACAGATTACTGTACACTAGGAATTAATTCTTGATTCCTTGGGAGTTGACCAGATTCTATACACTATTTGTTGGTGTAAGAACCAGGTAAAGTCCTTCTTTAGATAGAACGAATATCTTGGTATGCATTATCCAGGCAGCCCTATTTTCTTAAGTAGAGAGAGTGTAGTCTTTCTTTTTTCTTTTGATTATGAGAATTGACTTAATTATCTTCCACCTGAAAAATAGGCTTACCTCTCAATGACATGGCGGGGTCATCGATAAGGCTTTTCTTCCAATTCCATTGATAGAAACTATTGTACTTTGGCGATTATGGCATTGAGGAGGAACTTTCTGAGCTGCATTACCGAGCAAAATACATGCAATCATAAGCCTCAAGGAGTGAAATGGAGATTGTGGTCAGAGTCTATAGAAGTCAGGCCAATGCAACTAGAAGCTGATGACCCTTCTACTCTGGAAATCTCTTCTATACATGGAGAAGAACATGAAGTTTTCTAAATCATTACAGATATACAAAATAAAATAACTTTAGGCAAAAGAGGATTTTTTAAAATCTTAAAATGCATTCTGAGTTCAATGTTTTCTCCTTTAATAGTATATCTGTTCTTAAGAGTATTGTTAACAAGATTTCTTTTGCTGTTCAATTGTGCCAGTATTTCTGGAAAAGTGCCTTTAAAAAAAATAGTAGAACATGATGTTTCAAAAGATAATTTAGTGGACTCACAATTGAGGAATTCTAGGAAAGTAGAGGCTTCAAGAAAAATAACTTTTCCTATCAGATGAAATCAGCTCTCCAATTATAGTTTGGTTCTACTCCTAATTAGTATTACTATTATGGCCACTTTACAGATGAGAAAATTGAGGCTAAGGAAGTATAAATATGTTGCCCCAGATCACATAGGAGCTTTTTTGCCTGGCAAGAACAAATCTAAACTCAGAATAATTACAGATAACATTTATGTCAGGGGTCCCCAAACTTTTTACACAGGAGTCAGTTCACTGTCCCTCAGACCGTTGGGGGGCTGGACTATAAAAAAAACTATGAACAAATCCCTATGCACACTGCACATATCTTATTTTAAAGTAAAAAAACAAAACTGAAACAAATACAATATTTAAAATAAAGAACAAGTAAATTTAAATCAACAAACTGACCAATATTTCAATGGGAACTATGCTCCTCTCACTGACCACCAATGAAAGAGGTGCCCCTTCCGGAAGTGCAGCAGGGGCCCGATAAATGACCTCAGGGGGCCGCATGCGGCCTGCAGGCCGTAGTTTGGGGGTCTCTGATTTATGTGGTTCTTTATATTTTTTTATCGCTCACTTTTTTTTATATGATCCCCTTAACAGCTTTAAGAGAAAAATGTGATCTTTTGTCTCTTACAGGCAAAATTGGATATTGAAGGGTAAAATGAGTTGGCTAAGGTAATGTACAGCATGTCAGTGACTTAGCCAGAACTTACACTCACATCTTCACACCCAAAGCTTATAATTTTTTTTTTACTGAAGGTAGTAAAAAGTACTCTCTATGATAAGATGATTTTTATTATATTTCTGTTCTCAAATATGCATCTGAAAACTTGAGTATCCTGCCAAGTTGTTCAAGGCCAATAATTTAAGACTGCTTCTTGAGGAGCTCTTTGAGCTTTGAGAGATCGTCACACGCCGGAGCTTCTAGGTAGAGCAAAAATACTTCTTTCTCTGTCATTGAGAGGGTGCCCATTGTCTCCAACACCAAGCACAGAATTCCTGAGCTGTGTGCAAGTGGTTGACTTAGTCTGCATTCTCTGCTGCTGTCCCTCCAGCAGCTCCCCTCGCCTTCCCTTGCCAGCGTTCTCCGGGGAGGCTCTCACCTGTCTTGGTGGCCTTATTTATTTACCTCCTTTGTGCTTGCTTTGGCCCAACCTCCCAAGGGCAGCTGTGATGATAAGGACTTAGAACAAAGGAATATCAATGGGTAAATCCTCCAAACCCCACTGTTGCATCCCTGGATTAAGATACCTTAGGACAACCTGGTAACTTCCCAAGCAAACAGATGTTGATATATTAACTGAGCAGAAAACTCCAGAAAGCCACTCTCTCTAACTGTGCAACATAGAAAATTGAAACAGATTCTTGTAGAAAAGCATAAAAATATTCTAGTAATAAACTCAATGTCTAAAAACAAAAAGAAACGGGTTGAATGGTATCATAGTTCTGGGGAAATTTAGAAGTACAGGTAACTATGAAGTTGAAACAAGAACAGAATGAGCTTATAGGAGAATGTAGAAACAGACTGATACAGACCCTCAAGGCTATTTCAATATGGCAGCAGTACAGGGCTTCAGTTGAAATAGCAAGACAAGGCCCTGGCCAGTTGGCTCAGTGGTAGAGCGTCAGCCTGGCGTGTAGGAGTCCTGGGTTTGATTCCCGGCCAGGGCACACAGGAGAAGCGCCCATCTGCTTCTCCACCACTCCCCCTCTCCTTCCTCTCTGTCTCTCTCTTCCCCTCCCACAGTCAAGGCTCCATTGAAGCAAAGTTGGCCCGGGCGCTGAGGATGGCTCTATGGCCTCTGCCTCAGGTGCTAGAATGGCTCTGGTTGCAACAGAGCAATGCCTCAGATGGGCAGAACATTGCCTTATAGTGGGCATGCCGGGTGGATCATGGTCGGGCGCATGCAGGAGTCTGTCTGACTGCCTCCCCGTTTCCAACTTCAGAAAAATACAAAAAAAAAAAAAAAAAAAAAAAGAAATAACAAGACAAACATTTTATTCCCTGAACTAGTCAGCAAGTATTTATTATGTACCAAGGACTATTTCAGGCACCAAGATTAATATGACACCAGAAAGTTCACCCTCAGCCACACACAATCTTATAGAGGAGATAGATACGTGAAGAGAAGGTTATAGTGCAGAGCGTGTCTCAGTTGATTTGGGCTGCTATAACAACGGAGCATAGACTGAGTGACTTGTAAACAACAGAAATTTATTTCTCACAGCTCTGAAGGCTGGAAGTGTAAGGTAAGGTCAGGGTGCCAGCATGGTCTAGTGAGGATCCTCTTCCGAGATGCTGACTGCCAACTTCTCATTATATGCTCACATCATGGAAACAGAGCAAGCTGGCTCTCTGTTCTTTTCTTTTTCTTAATTTTTTTTGTTCTTTTCTTATAAGAACACTAATCCTATGCACAAGGGCTCCATAATCATGAGCTATTACCTCCCAAATATCCCACCTCCTAATCAAATGAAGATTGGGGTTTCAATATAGGAATTTTAGGGGAACAAAAAAAAAACACATTCAATTCATTGCAGAATAGTACCTATGACAAAGAATGGAAACATGATATGAAAAAGGTCATAGTTGGTGAGGAGTTAGGCTTGAAATGTTTTTATGAGCTTAATGTGAGGGTGGGGTGTACCACTCCTGTGGACAAGTCCTGCCGGGGGTGAGGATGATGGAAACGCAGAGACCTGACTCTGGGGACCAGGTTCAGTGATGCAGATCTGCTTTATTCAGGAAGTAAGCAAGCTTATATAGATGGCTTCAGCCAATATGATGCTAGTGTAGGGCAAATGGCCAAAAAAGGTCAGAGGGCTGCCTGGCTGGCGCTGAGTCGTTTCCGTGCAGTGGGTGAGCTTCCTTCCTGGGTGTGCCCAGGAGGGTTCCGGGAGCTAGAGTACTCTCACAGCATTGCGTCAGCCTCAGCCACTAGGTAAATGCTCTGTGCTCTACCTACAACTCCTGGCAGGATAAATATCAAGTACAAAGGCACAAGACAAGTTAAAGTTAGAACATGAAACATTAGAAAAACAAAAACTATAAGATAGGCTGAAGCAGGGGAAGTGCTAGAGGGTGAAGGAGGAATGAGGAGAGAAGAAAGGGTGGAAAGGGAAAAGATGGCTTTAAAGGGATATATTACAGACTGGAGCTGGCTCCTGAGTGGCCTTATATACCAGACTTGAGTTTGCATTTATCCAGAAAGGCAATGGGGAATCACTGAAGGCTCTGTAATGGATGAGTAGATGATCAGATTTGTACTGTAGAAAGAGGGCTCTGGAGGCAGTTGAGAAGTGGGGATTGTAGGAGACACAGCCAGAGACTGGGTGGCTGGTTAAGTGGAATTGTTGCAACTCAGGCCTTGAATCATGAGAGTCTGAGCTAGGGCAGTGACAGGAAGAGCGGCTGTCTATATCAGGATGAATGGTTCAGGTGGGTGCCCTTGAGATCTGGATCTGAATTACTGGTGCCTGTTATTATATAAATTTGGTGACAATCATGAAGCAAAAGCTCATAATTGAGAAATAAAGCACAGCTCTATTTTTTTTTATAACTGCATCCAGTCAATATTATATAATTACCCATGTTGAGAGTATACTCTAAGCATGACTAGAATGCTGTGATTTTTTTTGTGTTCATCTTGTAATTCTTATACAATTCAAAGATTCAGAACTCTCAGCTAACACATCACAGAAACTTTACAGGATCTTTTTGATGATGCCTAGATGCCCATGGCTTTATAGTAAGGTGAGGAGGAATGAGCAACCAGCCCACAGGCCAGGGCTCAGAGTCACCCAGGACCAGACATTGGATTCAGACACCTGACTGTGAGGTTCTCAGCCTGGCATTCTGGGAAATGGAAGTAGACAGGTTCTTCTTGTTGTGGGACCATGTCAGAGTAGGAAGGGGTATTTATTAAATTGCTATCATGTTTAGGACCAGCCTTGTGGGCATTCAGCTGTGCAGTCACACAGACCATACACTCAGAAGGGTCCCAGAATTTGGTTTAATAATCTGCTCTTGGTGTCTTGAAATTTTTAGTGATTTTTTTTTAACACAAAGGGATCTGCATTTTCTCTTTGCCTCGGGCCCTACAAATCATGTAGCTTGTCCTGATTATGTTGTACAATGGCTATCTTATTTGGTTCTTCATCAGACATCTGTGAGGGTGGTATCGCTAGGCAGCAGGTCAAGCTGAAGCTCAGAGAAGCAAAGTCACTTAACTAGGGTGCATACTTAGGGAGCTGGAGAGAGCTAAGAGTCTACGCCAAACCTTTCTAACTACTTCTCTCTTTATAGTAGCTATCAGAGATCGTTCTTGGCATAGGCACAGTAAATGCGGTGGGGAGACCTTCACCAGGGCTTGTTCCTTCAATTCCAGTATCATTTCTTCTTGCCACAGAGACAGAACCTTTAAAATTATTAGCTTCTCTCATTTCAAAGGGAACTGTTTAGCTCCAAAGAGTCTCAAACATTGCGGTTATATTTTATTTCTGGTTAATAAAAATGGGACAGCCAATAGCCACAGGTACAAAAATAAGTGCCTTAATGGGTTCATTCCTTGCTAGTTTGCCAGGTATTCCCGAGGGGTGGGTATGTATAGCACCTGCAAAGTCCATCTGTCTACTTTCACATACCAGGAGCAGGTGCAGGAGAGCCACGGGCTTCCTCTGTAGGAAGCTTAGGCTGATCATGCCCATGGCCTAGTGTTTAAGAGTAGAAGGGTCAGAAATCAAATGGCCAGGACTTGGATCCCAGTCTTCTGCTTAACTTCTCAGTGAATCAGAATCTTTAACTGTGAAATGGAGCATTAGTAGGGTCTTCTTCAAAGGATTGATGAGAGGATAGAATGAAGAAACAACCCAGGCAAAGGGCAGAACCCAGAGGCTGGCCCACAGTGAACACTCAATGAATGTTAGCTACAGCCTATTTATGAACTTGTCTGTGTTAAGTCAAAAAGGCTGACAATGAAGAAGTGAGGGTGTGCAGGAACCTAGTTAGGTGGGGGCAGTGACTGCTCAGTCTCAGCAGGACCGGCAAAGCAACGCAGCTCCCGATGAATGCACCGATGCCTCATCTACACAGCCAGCCATCTCACTTTGTTCCCATCATCCTGGCTCAAGAGCCTGGGTGAGCACTTCAATAAATGGGACTGATGTAAAACCTGCTCATTGATGAAACAATGGAACTTTAAGCGTGGGCATGGAAGAAGAACAAGCCCTCTGTTAGCGTAGCTCGCTCAGATATATAAGAAGTAGACCAGGAACACTGCCCACGTTCACAAATACGAAGCTTGAATACGTACAAGCGACAAGATAAACTGCGAGGCAGGCTCCTCACTCTCATGCAGACTGCATGTGCCACCTTCGGCACGTTCTCTCCGAGCCCTTGGCCTTCCTGCTAAAATCAGAGCTGTTTACCATATTTGCATTTCTGAGCGTCATCTCTTGGATGCAAAAGACACAGGATGGAAATATAAAATGCTAATTGCCTATCAAGACTGAAAAGACATGGAGAATCATCATGAAATCATAATAGCATCATAAAATGCTTTCTATTTCGGGGCACTCAAAGTCTCAAGTCAGACCTCAGAGGAATCAGGTTGAGAACAGCAACAAAAATCTGACCCTTTTCATATATCTGTTGGCCATTTGTATTTCTTCCTGGGAGAAGTGTCTATTCATATCCTCTTCCCATTTTTTTTATTGGATTGTTTGTTTGTTTGTTGTTGAGTTTTATGAGTTCTTTGTATATTTTGGATATTAGGCCCTTATCTGAGCTGTTGTTTGAAAATATCTCCCATTTAGTTGGCTTTCTGTTTATTTTGTTATCAGTTTCTCTTGCTGAGCAAAAACTTCTTAGTCTGATGTAGTCCCATTCATTAATTTTTGCCTTCACTTCTCTTGCCTGTGGAGTCAAATTCATAAAATGCTCTTTAAAACCCAGGTCCATGAGTTGAGTACCTATGTCTTCTTCTATGTACTTAATTGTTTCAGGTCTTATGTTTAGATCTTTGATCCATTTTGAGTTAATTTTTGTACAGGGGGAGAGACTGTAGTCCAGTTTCATTCTTTTGCATGTGGCTTTCCAGTTTTCCCAGCACCATTTATTGAAGAGGCTTTCTTTGATAACATGATACGAAGTGAAATAAGTAAATCAGAAAAAAACAGGAACTGTATTATTCCATACGTAGGTGGGACATAATAGTGAAACTAAGAGACATTGATAAGAGTGTGGTGGTTACGGGGGGGAGGGGGGAATGGGAGAGGGATAGGGGGTGGGGAGGGGCACAAAGAAAACAAGATAGAAGGTGACAGAGGACAATCTGACTTTGGGTGGTGGGTATGTAACATAATTGAACGACAAGATAACCTGGACTTGTTATCTTTGAATATATGTATCCTGATTTATTGATGTCACCCCATTAAAAAAATAAAATTATATAAAAAAATAAAAATAAAAAAAAAAAGAAAAGAAAAATCTGACCCTGAGTTTGCTAATACACTCAGTGGTGGGAAGCACTGTCCCTGTTTGCTGGTCCTGCAGACAGGACGAAACCTGTGAATTTAACAAGCATCAGATTTAAATGTTCTCTTGCGTCTTGCTACATACGGATGTACATAGTCAACAAGTGTGTTTCTACAAATTTAGAGGCGGAGCTTGTGAAACAAGGCTGCAAGTTTTTGGCACTTTTCCAATCAAGAATCGGGGTCTAGGTCCCTTGCTTATGAATCTGGGCAGACTTGTGGCTACATCAACCATGATACCGATATGGTATAAATGAAGTTATGCTAGGTGACTTTCTAAAACTAGGTTACAAACGGCCTGGCAGCCTCTGCCTGGTTCATGGAATGCTAGAATAACTAGAAGCCTCCATGCTGAAGAAGTTATGTGTAGGCATTTCAGTCAACTGTCCCAACTGATTCCAGACTTTCAATATGCCAGACATGTGAGGGAAGCCATCCAGGATCCTCCAAAGCAGTGTGTCTTCCACCGGAACCCCACGTAACACCAACTTCTGCTGGCTCCACAAGGAAGAAGAATCATTTGGCCAAGCTCAGCCTTGATTTCTGACTCACACTATTTAAGATAGAATGGTTGCTATTTTAAGCTGCTAAAGTTCTGAGTTGGCTGTCACATGACAATAAATAACTGCAACTCTAGTAAAATGCATGTGCTTCCTTGACCCTACAAGCCTCTGAGTAAGAATATGTTAGTATCCATTTTATAGGAAAAAAAAGTTTTCAAGATACCACCTTCACTAGCTTTTTGGGAAAGTAAGTCTCTGTTGGGCTCTTCATGAATACTTCTAATATCTAAAAGAAATGTCTCCACAATCTAGTCCTCTTGGCTCCCAAGAATGCAGGAATCAAAGTTCTGCATTGTCCTTAGGCTTATTTTATTTATTTATTTATTTATTTTTTGTATTTTTCTGAAGCTGGAAACAGGGAGAGACAGTCAGACAGACTCCCGCATGCGCCCCACCGGGATCCACCTGGCACGCCCACCAGGGGGCGATGCTCTGCCCCTCCGGGGCGTCGCTCTGCCACAACCAGAGCCACTCTAGCGCCTGGGGCAGAGGCCAAGGAGCCATTCCCAGTGCCCGGGCCATCTTTTACTCCAATGGAACCTTGGCTGCGGGAGGGGAAGAGAGAGACAGAGAGGAAGGAGGGGGTGGGGGGTGGAGAAGCAAATGGGCGCTTCTCCTATGTGCCCTGGCTGGGAATCAAACCCGGGTCCCCCGCACGCCAGGCGGACGCTCTACCGCTGAGCCAACCGGCCAGGGCCCTTAGGCTTATTTTGATGCTGCCCAAGGACTGCACCATGCAAGGCCCAAGGTGCTGTGGCTTGAACAGCCTTGATAGCCCGAGGCAATTTTTATAAAAAATATCACCCTGGCTTTTGTGTTGCCTTTCTCTTGAACTATGGTCTGAGTCCTTGGGAGGGCTAGTTGGGAAAATAATCATGCCTTGTACAGAATTCTTTTTCTTCCTTTCCAGGATTTCACTCAACCATAAGAGAAGGCTTTTTTTATTTTCTCTGATCTTAAGTCTAGTTTCTCTAGCTCTTGCTGAAATAGGTTCCTGGCTGGCTGGCTTGCCCCACTGCATACTGGATGTGGTAAAAATCTAAGGTGACTAGAAATGATACCCAAGCTGGAAACCCCCATGTCCACAGAACACACTCATTTAAACATTACACGTTGCATTAAAATGAATTTTCTTATTGTTCATTTATCACATGAATGGGCATTACACTTCTTGTTCTCAAATATGGATCTTACATAAAACTAGACTATATTCAATGCTACAATCCCATTTCCTAACAGTGAAAAAGAAAATAAGTATGGTGCACATTTTAAATGTTAATTTTGAGAATAATTTGACATTCTACAACCCCCAGGCTTTGTCTTTTTTCTATATTGAGCTCCAATTCTGAAATACCTAGAGGGCATAATCAAATATTCTAAAAATCTTCTGCAGAGTCATACTGAATAACTGAGTGTAATAGAACTCACTAAGAATATCTTAAATATAAACAACATTAGGAGGGAAATAATGTTTTTTAACTATAACTATTTGTCGTGAACAAGCTCATTATGAAAACAGAGGAAGGTCATTAGGAAATCTGTTTCCTTTCGTCTTTTATCACAAGCTGACCTTGTGTCAGTGGGCTTGACTAATTCAGTTTATTTGTATACTGGAATGAGGACGCGTGTTGCTCAGTTAGTGATATGCACACTCCTGGTTGCACACAGATGATTTTAGGTAGGGCATATAAATATCTTACATTTTATTATCTGTGTATTAGTTTTAATGTGTTTTGGAATAAAAACATGCAGCTAGCTCATCAAACAAGCTACACATTTTGAGGGACATCGGTAAGATGCCACCAGATGTCAACCCATTTTTCTCTCCCTCTATCCCCTTCTCTCATCTCTGTGTATCTTTCCCAATCTCTCCTCTTCTTCTCCCACTCATCCCAGCCCAAGGGAAGCCTCCTCAGCACCCCAGCTCTAGCTTTCCCCCCCACTCTCCTATATCACTTTTTATTCATGGAACAATCGGTTTTTCAGCTTGTGATCTGCATCTGAATATACACCTAGCAACTGAGTTAACAAAAGATCTCCTGTGAGAGGACTTCTCCCTAAAAAAAACAGTAAATTATAAACATGTGTCTTTGTTGTCACAAATAGAATATATATTTAAAGTCTTTATTATCGAAAGTTGAAAATCTAACTACATTTGAAAAGAAAAAAAACCCCAACAGACTCAGCATTGCTTTTTCTCAGCATTGACTTTTCTATGTCATAAGAAAATTAAAGAAATGGGAAAATAAAGAAATGTGAAGGCGTAAGAGAATGAACAAGGGGGGAACTGCTGAGGCAATGACAAGCTGAGAACTGTCTATCACATAATGCATAGACCTGTCATTTTCTGGCATGATGGTTTCCTCATCTGCAAGTGTGAGATAGTTCATATTTACTTTAGAGTGTTATTGGGAAAATTAAATAAAATTATATTATGTGCTGCTTGGCACAATATAGTCAATTAGATTTGTTTTTACTTAGATTTCATGGATCACATTTTATTTTTTTAACTTAAATAAGTTAAATAACAGTGTTTTCATTGCATATTTACTTATGGTTACCTTCTTTTTAAAAAAATAAATTGAAAATTTTTATTTTGTATTTATTGTGTTGATATGGTTTCAAGTATCCCAGTCAATATTACAGTTAGGATCTATTTGAAGAAATAATAATCTTGGTTATCCATGTAGAGTAGTGATTTTGTTTTCTTTTGCTTCCAATTTGAGTTTAAATCAGAGGAAGCTAAGAATTGTATGATTCCATGCATAGGTGGGGCACAAAGTTGAGACTCATGGACATAGACAGAGGTGCAGTGGTTACCAGGGGGAAGGAAGGGGTGGAGAGGGAGGAGGATGGAAGGAAGGGGTAGGGCTTTAAGAGAAACAAAATATAAGATGACAGAAGATGATCTGACTTTGGGTGATGGGTATACAGCATAATCGACTGTCCAAATGATGTAGAAATGTTTTCTCTAAATCTATGTACTCTGATTGACCAATGTCACCCTGTTAAAAATTTTTTTTTTTGTATTTTTTTTCTGAAGCTGGAAACGGGAAGGCAGTCAGACAGACTCCCTCATGTGCCGGACTGGGATCCACCCGGCACGCCCACCAGGGGGCGATGCTCTGCCCATCTGGGGGGTCGCTCTGTCGCAACCAGAGCCACTCTAGCGCCTGGGGCAGAGGCCAAGGAGCCATCCCCAGCTCCCGGGCTATCTTTGCTCCAATGGAGCCTCGGCTGCGGGAGGGGAAGAGAGAGACAGAGAGGAAGGAGAGGGAGAGGGTTGGAGAAACAGATGGGCGCCTCTCCTATGTGTGCCCTGGCCGGGAATTGAACCCGGGACTTCAGCACGCCAGGCCGACGCTCTACCACTGAGCCAACTGGCCAGGGCCAACCCTGTTAAGTTTAATTGTTTAAATAAATTAAAAATAAAAGTGACTCAACTTAAAGGAAAACACTGAGTAAGCAATAGTTTAGGAGTACAAGGAAATAAATGGCAAATCTTTAGGTGACGTGGGAATGAATGATTCTGTTAGTTAAAAGACCCGCAATCCTATCAGGCTCAAGATTCACTTTTGTAACAAATACTTGTACTTTCCTCTTTTCTATTTGGAACTGAAAAATTATAATAATAAAACTTGGCTACTTACATTTTCAGAAAGGTAATACCATACATTATTAACAGTAATATAACAAAAAAATAAAGTCATTCCTGATTAAATCATATGCATCTCAACACAGAACACTCAGAGGTGGTGGACTACATACAATAGGAGCTTTAAATAGTAGTCAGGAAAGCTCTGTGGATGGGAAACTGAAAGAGAAAATGCCTACGCTGATGTTCTTTAAACACACTTCCTTTCCTGCCAGTAAGTACTTGGATCTCTGTCCGTAATGACTGATGTTGGGATGCGATTATTAAAGGCATAAAATTTGGAAAAATATCTATAGATAAAAGACCATCTGTTAATATATTAACAACCACATTATATCTACTATGTATTTTAAGAATGACCATATATATTGAATAATAGTAATACACTTTATTTTAACAGATCTTAATTTAGTTAATATACTGACATAAAAGTGATCATTCTCATGCAAAATTTTCAGCCAGTTTATGCTGCTAATGGCTAAAACAAGGTCATTGTCCAAGTCATTTGTGAAATTTCTATAACAGACTGTATTTATATGAAATGCCATTAAGCCTTAATGGGAGTTATCAAGCAATTACTAAGTTGAGAGAAGGTGACCTTACACCACTGTCCAATGAGCACCACTCAAAGAAAGCCAACTCACCATTCTTCTTGTAGAACATAATTTCTCCTTTGAATTCTGTTTTCTCCTCCAGGGACTTGTCTATCTGAAGCATTAGTTGCTCGTTGGTTTCAACCCCAAATAAGAATTTGCAGCTACAGCTCTTCTGCATGACTTCTGTTCGGGCAAATCCAGCAAGCTCACAAAAGCCATCAGAACAGTAGACTATGGGGAAACCCTTAGCCACCTGGGCATTCGCGAGGATGAAGTTGCTGTCTGTAGAAAAGCAATGAGAAGACACTCAGCAACTAAACAAATATAGAAAATGTTTTCTTTCATTCAGTTTCAGTAACAAATTATGAGCTCGTGTTTGGCTAACAGTGCCTAAAATGCATGTCCTGAGGTACTGAGGTAGAAAAGAGATTTCAAAATATAAAATATTGTTGACTGGCAAAAGTATGAATTAAGTTCTGACTTTGGCTTGCATTTTGAAAAAAAAAAATGGTGGTGGGATCACAGTATTCATGGCCTGCTTTGAGTATGGTGCGTTTGAGCATGACTTCTGGTTCATATTCTGAATTTGCCACTTGCTGGATAGATGAATTTGAAAAGTTACTTACACACACTAAACCTCAGTTTCCTTAGCTTTGATTTCTCCAAAAACAGACCCTGAGATAAGGATTTGAGTAGAAGTAGTTTGTTTGGCAGGCGTTTCCAGACAGTAAGCAAGTGGGGAATTGAGAAAGAGAAGGGAGGAAAGGCAATAAAGAGTGAGATTAAAAAGGAGTTTTATTGTTTGGGGAAACTGAGGCTCAATCACACAGGGACCCTAGAAGTGACTGTGTAAAAAACGGAACTCAAAAATTTTCCACCAAGTGTAGAGAAAGCTGGTGTTTCTATCCATCTACATCTATACCTCATTGGTTTAGGGTCACTTCTGGAGTGCCAATATGTCAGCACTTCTAACCTCCCCACTTGGGCTAATCATCCTTTGCAGAGGTCACTTGGGCAGCAAGATGCTGGAAACCAGCGGTGCATAAGGAAACAGTCTGCTCGTGATCTCAGTGGTGAGTCAAGGTGATACTGGAAGGGCACCGACAGGCATGCTACGAGGATGGTATTATGTTACTAACTTTATAGGTATGTGATAGAGATTAAGGAGATAATGCACATAACATGCTAGCAAAGTGGTGCATATAAGTACTCGATACAATTATTATTAAGAATATTATTCACATTATACTAACAAGTGAGAATCGGAGGACAATAAAAAAATGGTTGACTATTGTTAAGTGCTTAGAAAAAAACAGGAGGAGACACTGCAAAAACAATATTTAGGGAAGGTTCCTCTTGAAGGACAAATCATTTTAGATAACTTTGAAGGATGACTATAATTTTTATAGGCAAAACATGCATATCAGAGATAAGGTCTAAGATAAAGCATTTAAAAAATGTCAGTAGGTGACTTTTAGGTTTAGAATGAATTAGACACTACTATTACATCATTCATTCGTCGCTCATGAAAAAATTTTTGAACACTGTCAGTGTACCAGACAACAGAGACTGGGGTTTTCAAGATAATAAAAATAAAAATAAAAATAATTACAGCATAAATTATTAAATAAAGACATCAAGATTCAAGAATGTATGTTATTATACAAACTATTTGTATAAAATATATAAAAATATATCTAATTGTGTACATGTATACTCATATATGAACTGATCATATAGCTAAAATTAAGTGAAGTAATTGGTAACTGTAGATGTCTCTTAAGAAAGCAACTTGGGCAAAGGAAGTGGAAACACTTATTTTTCACATGTACCCTACAGCAGTGGTCCCCAACCTTTTTTGGGACACAGACTGGTTTAATGTCAGAAAATATTTTCACTGACCGGCCTTTAGGGTGGGACAGATAAATGTATCACGTGACTGAGACAAGCGTCAAGAGTGAGTCTTAGACGGATGAAACAGAGGGAATCTGGTCATTTTTTAAAAATAAAACATCATTCAGATTTAAATATAAATAAAATGGAAATAATGTAAGTTATTTATTCTTTTTCTGTGGACTGGTACCAAATGGCCCACGGACCGGTACTGGTCTGCAGCCCGGGGGTTGGGGACCACTGCCCTACAGTACAGTTTGAATTTTAAACCATTTGTGTTATGTAGGCTTATTAAAAAAATAGTATGTTTAGAGGGTTGCAGCAGACAGCCTACCTATTTACCTATTTATTTATTTATTGAGTTGCCTTGGATCACCAACCCATACAAGTGTACAGATCAATATAACAGCATGTATATACTGCATCATGCCCCCTCCCCCCTAGCAAAGTCTCTTTCTGCCCCCATTTCCAGCCCCCTTTGCCCTCCACCCCCTACTTCTACCCTTCCCCCTTTCCTTCTGCTTATTGCCACTCTGTTGTCTGTGCCTATGTGTTATTTATATATATATTTTGGGCTAATCCCTTCACTTTCTTTGATCCAGTCCCCACTTCCTCCTTCCTTCTGACAGCTGTGCATCTGATCCCTGTGTCCATGTCTCTGTTTCTATTTTGTTCCTCAGTTCATTGTGTTCGTTAGATTCCACATATAAGCAAAATCATTTGGTATTTGTCTTTCTCTGACTGGCTTATTTCACTCAGCACAATAATCTCCAGGTCCATCCAGGCTGTAGCAAAAAGTAACATTTCATTCTTTCTTATGGCTGTGTAGTATTCCATTGTGTGAATGTACCACAGCTTTTTTATCCACTCATTTATGATGAATACTTGAGCTGTTTCCAGATCTTGGCTATTGTAAGTAACAGAGACAGCCTACCTTGTATGTCATGAGAAAGGGGGAATTCTAGCTTTTTCTCAATGGCCAATAGAACAAGCACTGAAGATCAATTCCATGGGCTTCCCCAACTCCCTATAAACATCTGTTACGTGTTTCTATAGTCTACCATCAGCTGGCAGAATCAAATTAATTCCAATCGGCCCCTAAGCCTAGAGTACAAATTCTGGTATGGACAGCTGCATCCTGCTTGGCTCCTCTACACACCCGCTCCTGGACTCCCTCTCCCTGCAGGGAGAAGCCCGACCTGCAGACTCACATTGGGAAACCTTCAATGATAGGTTGTTTAGAATACATGGGAGCGAATGAAATAATCCCTAATATTTAATTCTCTCACACTTTGTAGAAGTATCTATTTACTTGTACTGTATGTTAGACTTCGTTATAGGTGCAGGGGCAAGAAGTTTACTAAACATGCAGTCCCTACTTTTAAGTATGTCAGGAATGTGTGGAGTTCCCAATTAGATCCAGAGGGGGGTGCTCTTCTATTGGGGATATGGCCTTAGCCTCACCAACTCAGCACAGCTTTGGGTTAGTCACTCTAACCATAGCTGTCTCTTCCTCCTTCCATTCTAAAACTGGCAGAGAGATTGCTAAGGAAATGTAAATGCATAGCATTGGCAAAGTACTCAAACATCTTTAAAGAGCTTTTAATGCGCTTCAAAAGCCATTTATCAGTTGACTGCTGACATGTTTATTGACTGTCAACTATATGCCAGGTGACATGGTTCCACCATATGGCAGGTCCTAGGGTGAGGTGACAGGAGGTGTTAAAAGATGAATAAGGTATAGCCCCTAGATCTAGGACATTGTAATTTAATTAAAGAAATGCATGAATATCATCAATAACACTAAGACACAGCAAATAATAAGTACCAATTTAATGGTACATGAATAATAAGTACTACCAAAGTTGAGAGATTAAAGATCATATAGCCTTTAAAAATGGTTAGCTAGGAACAGGACAAAAACAGGTGGAGATGAATTATCAAAAGGCCTGGAAGGTTGGAGCAGATGTCTGGATGGTGTAGGTTCAAAAGATAAATGGAGAAACAGGAATTAGAGATAGAATAAATAGTATTACATCTTGTCCCAAAGTCCAGTTTTCCCATTATTCAAATAGCTACAATAGTTATTTTTTGTTAGTATTTAACTGATATACCTTTTCTCATCTATCTACTTATACTTCAACCCTCCTAAAGACTTAAGCTTTAGCTGTGTCGTTCACATGGCATTTATCTAATCTTTAAAAATATAATATAAAGATATATCAATCAACTAGAGATGAATATATTTACTTTTTAAAATACATGACATTGGTTTTTAAACAACTTAGTTTATTCTTTCTCTTCACCCTGTTTTGTTATTTTGCTTTTTCCATTTTTTTAAAAAAATTAAGAAATATAGTATATATTTAAAAAAATATTTTATAATAATATTTAAAAACGATAACCTAACCAGATGGTGCACAGTGGAGAGAGCATTGACCTGGGATGCTGAGGACCAAAGTTTGAAACACTGAGGTCGGTGGTTTGAGCCCAGGCTCATCTGATTTGAGCACAGGGTCACTGGCTTGAGCATAGGATTATAGACCTGACCCCACGGTCACTGGCTTGAGCCCAAAGGGTCGCTGGCTTGAAGCCCAATGTCGCTGGCTTGATTGAAGCCCTCCAGTCAAAGCACATATGAGAGAGTAATCAATGAACAACTAAAGTGCTGCAACTACGAGTTGATACTTCTCATCTCTCTCCCTTCCTGTCTGTGTATCCTTGTCTGTCTGCCTCTGTCACTCGTCACCCTCTCTCTCTCACTAAAAAAAAGTTAAAAAATAAGCCAGTACCTATCCACAGCTCATTCACCCAGCAACAACCCTTGTATGTACCATACAGACAGAATTCTCCTCCTTCCTTAAGAAAGAACCTGTAACTTAAACTTTTATAATAATCATTCCTATTTACATAGTTGTTCTTTTTTTTACCACTTACATATGTATCTACATGCAATATATTGCCTATTTGTTTCTGATTATTATGGCATATACTATGGTATTTCATTCTGCATATTTTAGTGACGACTTTTATTAATTTTCTTAGCATCTTTATAATTGTTTACGGACATAAGAAAAGCTCACTGTTTTAGAGATGCAATAAACTTCTGGAAAAAGCTCCTAAAGGATTCACCAAATTCCGTGACCTGTGTGTTTCAATTAAGGATTACAATGTGTTTGCGGTAGTTAACTCTTCCTGCAAATATACTGCACAAACAAAGCTAAAAAAAAAAAGTCATGTATTCGGCCTTTTCTGTTTATATTTAGCACTTGTCCTCGATATGTAATTGCATTTCAATTCCGAAGAGAATTTAGTGGCAGGGGCGCCTTTTAAGGCTTAGTGTGCTAGCTACCTGAATAGTCCTGTTTGGGAAAGAGTAGCTCCTCTTACCCAGCTATCTAGTTACAAACTGATGCTTTGATGAATACCAGTGTTGGAATCTCCAAATAAGAAATGCAACATTTACTTTAGAATTATGCAAAACAAAGCCACTGCTATAACTATGAATTCATCATGGGTGTATCACTATCCATACATATGCTAAAGGAATTTAACCTTTTTTAAAATTATTAAGTGAGAGGTGGGGAGACAGAAGGACAGACTCCCACATATGCCCCGACCAGGATCCACCCAGCAAGCCCACTAGGGGGCGATGTTCTGCCCATCTAGGGCCCTTGCTCCATTGCTCAGAACCAAGCCATTTCAGTACCTGAGGCGAAGCCAAGGAGCTATCCTTAAGTACCCTGAGGCCAAACTGCTCTACCGTTGGGAGCCATGGTTGTGGGAGGGGAAGAGAGAGTGGAAGAAAGAGAGAGAGGGAGAAGGGGAGATGGAGAGGTGAAGAAGCAGATGGTCCCTTCTCCTGTGTGCCCTGACCGGGAATCAAACCTGGAACTTCCACACCGTCAGCCTACACTCTACCGCTGAGCCAATTGGCCAGGACCTGGGGATTTAACCTTTTAAGGAATCAATTATTCATATGTGATAGGCATCTAAATGTTACACAGCCTTTCTCTACTTGTTTCTAGTTATAGTCAGTTTTGCCATGCCAGTAAACAATAGAATTTAATTGTGTTTGTATTGTAGGCAGTTTCCTTAGCAGAAAGCTTTCACAGATCATCAGAGGGAATCTCAGAGTTGGTCTGACTTTCCCATATAGAGCACCACTTTCTCATTCAAAAGGTGATGTTCTATTTATTGCTGACTTCCCAGGCACAAAGGAAAAGGGGTTGGGAATGCAAAGGCTTAGAAGGAAAAAAAAAAGGGAGAAGCAAAAAGCCATCTACTGCTAACCCCTTACACATCCTTGTTCTTGCCCCCCTTTTTTCGATGAGAACACTGAGATCTAGAGAACTTTCATTTCCAGTCCAGGGGCTGAAGCTGGGAATTAAAACCAGGTCTATGTGACAGACTATGTTTTCTATATAACACTTTTTTTTAATGTAAAGAAATGACTTGTTTTCTACTTGAAGCAGAAATGGGTTAATTCTAGAAAAATGTGGGTTAATTCTAGAATTACCTCTTCTAGCCTTACAAAAACCCTAAAGTCACAAATTTTTCTAAAAGTTCAATGATGACAGCTCCCAAACAAATCTGGGTCTCTCAGCAACCTCTATGTTACTTTCTCGTTTTCCGCAGAAAGTCAATTATAACTTTATTTGGTTCCAAAATATTTCACACAGGCCCACTCCAAACACATGCAGGAGGCAGAGAAATGTAGTTTGCATCCAAATGATATGTTTCCTATCTCCTCATGCCTTTTGATATAGATCACAGTATTTCTGTAATGTTCCCATTGGAACATCCTTCTGGCTGAAGCCAATAAATGTGTTTTCCATGGGTTCTGCTGGCATAAATGTAAGCTCAGTATCATTTTGAAATCTCATGTTTAACTTAAAGGTCCATTAGCATTTTTGCCTGGCCTGTGGCGATGCAGTGGATAGAGCGCTGACCTGGAACACTGAGGCCGCCAGTTTGAAACCCTGGGTTTGCTGGGTCAAAGCACATATGACATGCAAGCAATGAACAACTAAAGTGAAGCAACTATGAATTGATACTTCTTGTGTCTCTCCCCTCTCCTCTCTCTGTAAAATCAATAAGTAAAAATCTTGAAAAAAAATCCATTAGCATTTTGTATTCTACTGTGTTGTATATTTGTGTTTGGTTTTTTATTTTGTTTTAATACGGGCCTGACAGATCTTTAATTCAACTGAAACTTCAGCAAGTTGTGCCCTTTTATCCTATGACACTGAGCATACCAGTTAGCACGCCTCTCTGTGACCTAGGTTTATGAGTCACGCTCAAGAGGATTCGGTAGATCCAAGTCATTCTCCCCCTGCAGCCGGATCCTGCAGCCTCATGTGCTTCAAAGCGACCGTCTCAGCACCCAGTCTAAGAACTCTCCATAGGGCAGACCTCTGCCGCCATTCAAACCTAAGGAATCACATAGATACTAACTTGCCATCAAACAGAAGCCTGTACCTTCTTGGCTCTCCACCAATGACACAGAATTTGAGACTGTGAATGGTAAAAATCTTTATATCTGAAAAGTGCCTCTGATACTGGTTTTCTTTTAAAACCAAATCTTGGATTAACAAGTATTCAGAGAAACAGATTCTGTACACAGAGTAGATGGGCAAATGCAAGTCCTCTAGGTCTCTATTTCTTGTAGCGGCCAAGTACAAACCTGAACTTCTCATCTTCTTTCCTAAGTTGCCCCCATGCTGTGAATTCATTTGCATACAGGTCCAACAAAGACAATATTGGTACCCCGGGTGATACTGATCATAGTCATCTCTTGAGTCTACTTTATTTGGGCAGATAGTATATGTCTATGACTAAAATATTTAAATGATCTTTCCACTTTATATTGATTTCAGGGAGCTTAATTGTACCATTTCCAAATATGACAGCATCTTTATTAGATTAATGGTACTGGGTACAAGCTAAAGTTCTCATTGTGCTCCTGCAAAAAAGTTAGAAGGTTGCTTGGATCTGAGGATTTTCTTACCTCACAGAAAACAAAACAAAACAAAACAAACAAACAAACAAAACCAGGTGGAAAATGTACAAAGAGAGATTCTCATAGTTCTTACCATTTAAGCATCACCCAGTGGCATGCTCCCAGTGGGCATATTGCTATCTCTCATCATTTATTTGGGGTTTGATTTTTAAAAACTGTATATATCATCACTTCAGATGATGATTAGAAGAAAACTTTGCAACAAAGCAAAGCTCAAACCTGGAACTCCAGTGCTAAGTTCGTAGTAAAAAAGGAGTAAGTTCTATACGTGTATAAAAATATAGAACTTCCATTTAATAAATAGACACAAAAACAAATAGAAACACAGGTGCTTCGTCACCTTGACGCTGGGAGTGTGGTCCTGGGCCAGCAACATCAGCCTCAGCCGGGACCTTACTAGAACTGTGAAATCTTAGTCTTTACTCCAAACCCTGTGAATCAGATCTGCATTTGAACAAAATTTATAGACACCTTAAAGTTTGAGAAGCTCATTTAGAATATCATTGAAAAGATCCACAAGGACCCTAGTGACAGTAAATGACTGAGGGAGGGTACTTGGGTGGTTGAGGATTAAAAAAAAGATTTTCATTATCTAGCCCTTTTAACTTTTGAATTTGGTACCAAATGTATGTAACACGTATTCAAAATACCTTCTTAAAATTTACTTAATCATTCACTTGAATGACTAAAAAAATGATTAAAAACAAATAATAATCCTGATGAAGTAAAAAAGGCTGGATGAACAAATATTTAAATTTCCAATAATAAAAATTTATTAATATAAATAAGTTTTAAGCAAATTTAGTACACAATATATCATAATTTGGTATTAAAAATCATCAGTAGGTTTTGAAACTTCTACCTTTTCAACTATGTGAGCTTCAATGTTGAGTTATACTAATTGTCTCTTAGAGTTCAGTAAATGAGCTCAATTTCAATAAAGGATGACTTGAACTATGACAGGGTGACAATGCTCATCAAAAGTAAAATGAATGAATAAAATTTGTAAAATCTCAATGATAATAATAAACTATGTTTGGCTTTTCATCCATATTTAATTCTCTACGAAAACATTTGAAATAATATTAAATGGTGCCTCACTTTTCTCTGGTTCTTGTCTTACAAAATTAATCTTTTAGACAAAATGGCCTTTCACATCATCTATTTCCTTTTTTAAAAATTAGTATTATCTATTCTCTGTCATTAGGATGTATAATTAAATGACGGGGGTTCATTTTGGTTTGTTGATTAATGTAGTCACGACCTCTAGAACAGTGACTGGCATGTAGCAGGTGCTCGACAACTATTTGTTAAGCAAATGAGAGGAATAAACTTGGAACCAATTCATTTTTATTAAAGCACACCAAATGAGGGCAGTTTTTAAATGCTGAATCTATCGTTTAGCAGGAAATCACTTATAACAAGCAATTTTGCTTTAAAAACCAAAGCAAAACCTTCCTAAATAGCCCATCTCATGCCTACAGTTTTCACCTTGACATGCTACTTTTAGTCAAGTCCCTGATAAACCAGAATAGAAAATTGTATTTTCTATTAGAAAACTGATTAAGCAAAAACAGAGAGCTCAGTAATATTAAACAAAAAGCCCCTTCTCCAAAATAGAAAATGAAAAAAATCATGAAGCACCTCTTACTCAGTAAAAAAAAAAAGGCTGTGTGCACATGAATTAAGCCCTTTGGAATCATTGGAGAGTCTTTGGGGTCATTTCAGGGCTACTTTGTAATTTTGTAATTCAAATTGCTGCATTTTAACTACCACTCTAATGAGAGTAGACTAACCTGTTACTAACAGTGCTTGGAACAAAGAACTAGGTAGGATGTAAATATCCCTGCATCGTGTATCTATTATTCATGCATCTCCATAATTATAATTCCTGTCCCTGGTTACCCTTTTCCTCCAAATCAAATATGAACCATAGATTGAGTTTCCGGGGAATGTCAAACACCCCCCCCCCCCCCCCCCCCCCCCCCCCGCTTTCGCAGAGAACAAGGGAGGAGAAAGTTCATCGCTTTTTATACTTTCCCTCTTTTCAATATACAGGACTGGATGATATCAAAATCCTAACTCCACCAAACCCAGAGGACGGGCCAGGTAGACAGAGAGTTAGGTAGCAAGGGGCAGGCAAGGTTTAGTGCCTTGGCCATTGTGAGGGGTTGGGTTTTCTGGCACCATTTTCATTTGGGTAGTTTTATTCTCTTAAATAAATGTAGATTACCAAATATGTGGCTAATTGCAGTTTGTATTTTTTTTTAATTTTTTTAAATTTTTTATTTTATTTATTTATTTTAGAGAGGAGAGAGAGACAGAGAGAGAGAAGGGGGGAGGAGCTGGAAGCATCAACTCCCATATGTGCCTCGGCTAGGTAAGCCCAGGGTTTCGAACCGGCGACCTCAGCATTTCCAGGTCTACGCTTTATCCACTGCGCCACCACAGGTCAGGCCGCGGTTTGTATTTTATACCTTTGTAAAACTTTTCTTAGGAGTTTATTTAAAAAACAAAGATCCCATGACACTATTGTTTTTCTGAAAAATATAGTTGTTGTTTCGGCCTCCTTTTTGGCCCTGTTGAAACGTAGATTAAATGGAACCAAGCAAATGAAACCTGCCATACTCTATGAATACCCTCCTTCCCCAAATAATTAATTTAACTTGTTCCCTGGTTCTCTTCCAACACAACCTTGAGTTTCCTTGCAATTATGTTTAATTCAATGAGTATTTCCTTTAATTTCAAACAGACTGGAACAGGCTCTTCAAACATATATAAACATATGAAAAAAAGTGGTTAATTCAGCTATATTGAAGTCATTATATATATACATAAACCCCTTTCGAATTTGAATTTTTGAAGACAACATATGCAAATTAGTATGCCCAGAGTAGACTGACCTTTCTCTCTCTGTTTAAGCTTTGTTTATTTTCCGTGGAAGCTAATGCGACTCAAATGTTTTTCATAATTTGGTAGCATTTTCCAGAACCTCATCTGTCCACTGCATAATCTCCTCTGCTTCACAGCATTCATGTTAGATTAAACAGAAAGATGAGTGGTTTCACAACAGATAATTGTAAGTTAAGTCGCAGGAAACACAAGAGTAAACTAATTTGATAGTTATAGATATTCCATGGCTGTAATGTTAGTGTTTTTATGCCAGTGTCTTTATAATAATGCAGAGAGAATGAAAGGCTTTAATTAAGGTGATAGATGTGAAAATCAGGTCTCTGGGAATTTGCTGGAGAGGCGGAGGCAAGAGGAAGACAACAGTAAATGAGAAAGAAACCAATGCAGGCGAGTGCTGACTCTGCCTTAGGAAACCGAGATGAGTAGGAAAGAGGCAGCCAAAGAAATTAGACAGGGAGAAATAAAGCAGGTAATAGCCACTGTCCACTAAGCAGCTGTGATATGCCAGGTGCTCAAGGTCAGCATTCTGCATTTTGAATTTTTGGTCATCATAATAACATCTTGTGATGTCATTATAAATGAAGGGATTTTGACTCAGAAAGGTTGAATAATCTAATAATACTACACAGCAAGTAAACATAGAGCTACAATATTCCTGATGTCACTGGATGACAGCTAGAGGTGACAGAGAGATAGGATTTGAATCGTGGTTCCCAGTCACCAACCCCTATGCTTCTCAAAGTGCAGCCCTGATCCACCATGTTCATTGGGAAATCCTAGGTGCTAATTAAGGTCGCAGTTTTTCAGGTCTATTAAATTCAAATCTCTGAAGTATGGGAGCCTGGCATCTCCGTTTTAAACAAAATCACTGGGTGATACATATTACACACAAAAAAATGAGACCTTGTGCCTTAATCTTGGAGATGTTTATTTTTAAGTATAAAAATAAAGTGTTCCAGATCCAACTGCTAAATTTCTCACCATAAAATAATAGAATATATAAATATATATATATATGTTATTATAAATATGTGTATGTATTTACCCCTTGACCAATCAATAGTCTCAAAATGGAAAAATCACGTTTTTCTTCAGCAGTAGAGATATTGGTTTTAAATTGTTTTGAAATAAAGGTTCATAGAACACACACACACACACACACACACACACACCCTGGATCTATATCTGTTGATCTGTCCAAGTACACTGATCTATCAGAGGTGATACACTAATGGACCAGATTTCTCAGTCTTGCTATTGCCTTTGTTCCAAGCTCAGTCTGTAAACAGGATCTTCATCACGAGCATTTAGATGACCCTAATTATTTACTGATATTTGCTTCTGTACAGATTCATGCAAATCTCTGAATTCAAGGAATGTATTGCTATACAGTGCATGTGCCTACCAAGGTTGCTTTCTAATACTCAGGTGCATAGTCGTTGTGCTGAAGTCAAGGGCAGAGTTTTACAAGCTATCATTGCTTTTGGAGAGAACAACAAGGTTTGCCACATATGATTAAGTGGGACACGTCCTGAGCAAATGTGCCCAGCTGAGGACTGTGTGGGTACTGAAATCCAGTCTGTACTCAGCTCATCAAGCCATGGCCCTGGTTCTGGGTAATGTCCACTGAAGGGCATGTGCTATTGTCTAACTCCCACAAAGACCATGTGCAGTTCTGATGACAATGGCCTGGTTGAGTTATATTTGAAGACTCTTCCATTACTCAACAACAATAAAAATATCTACAGGTACTAACTGTGACTTTCCATCAATGGTTATTCTTAGGTGATTTATAAATAATGATTTTAGAAACAAAACAAATAATGAAAATCTATACTGCTCTTTGCTTCATTTATCTGTATTGTTTAACCTGACCATGAAAGATACATTTGCATGCTATTATCTCATATCATTCCATAGTACAGATAAAAATATTGAAACATAGATAAAGCAACTTCCAAAGAAATGACAATTGGTCAAAGTAAAATATATAATAAAGTCAAGTTCAACTGGATTTTAAAACTGATTTTTCAAACAATTGTATTAAAATATTTTTAGCAAATATATGTATGGCACTTAGGATAGTAAGACCTATTATTGTACTACAGAAAGGTATGAATACTTTATATATTTAAAATTTACTCCTTTATCTTTTTATGACTTCTCATAGCTCCGTTTACTCATGTTCTATATGAACACCTATTAATGAAGACTGTGCCATTCTAAGGCTGCAATTTTGTTGTTGTTGCTGGTAATCAAAACATTGCCCAACTCAACTCCACACAAAGGAGGACTTCCTGAATGTCTCAGAGACTTGAGCAACTTTTATGAAGCCCCGACAGCCCCAGTATTCTATGTAGGTTATTGGTCCTATAGGGGTATGTATGGGAGGGAAAATTATTTGGGAATCTGTGCAGCTATTTATATACCATTAAAAGAGTCTCATGCTATTTCTGCTAGAAAGTCTGAGACTGTGCCACCAAGCTTTCCCTTGTGTTCCTCCATCACCATTCTTCTGGTTAGAGAAAAATATCAGTTATTCAATGACTTATTTTTTAAAGTCATCTCTAATTACAAGGTACTATGTTAGATTCTAACTACTTTGGCAAACAAATATGCAATGTCTATTTCCCAAATAAGCATAAAAAAACCTGTGCCAAAAGTCAACTTTCTTAGTTTTAATTTTGGCCATTTTCCCTGAAATAATTGTTCAAAAAAAAAAAAAAAAACAGATCACTTCAACTAGCATACCTTTTCCTCAGCATGTTAGATTACTGTGACTCTGTGAATTTGAAGTACCAAAGACAATCTGGGGGCATTAAAAAGATTAACAGCATCTAAATTTTTGAGACATATCCATTTTTTGGTAATATTTATCTTCTCTAGTTACAATGGACTTATATAGATGATTATTGTTATATAATTTTCATTTTTAAATATCCAAACATAAAAATTAAAGAGAGTGGTGTGGGCAACACCTAGGTACCTATCATCCAGAACTAATAAGTATTAATATTTCTATACTGATTTCTGATTTTATTGTATTACAGATGCAGTCACCATCCCTTTCTCATTGCTAGTCACTCTCATCCTTCCAGGAAGCACACATAATCCTGGAGTGAGCGTGCATCCAATTCACCTTTGGCTTTACCTTTTCATCATATATTTTGTGTATATAAGCAACATATCAAAATGTTTTATGTGTTTGTAAAATTTACAAGAGTTGAATCATTTTTATGGATTATTCTGAAGTCTGTTCCCCTACTCTCTTTGTTTTTAAGATCTATCCACATTGATAACTATACATTGAATTATTTCACTTTACTACTTTATTGTATGCATATAGCACAGTTATTCTATCCATTCCTCCATTGATGGATATTTATCAAATTCCTTCCTTCTTCCTTCCCTCCTTTCCTTTCTCCCTCCCTTTTCTTCTTCCTTCCTACTTTCCTTCCTCTCTTTTCCTATAATAAACAAGGTAATAAAACACATAAGCATGAGTGTCAGAGTTCCTCAAAGTTCACTCAAATAGCTTATATTTTTAATAAAAAATTAAATAATCTTTCCTATTGAGAGGCAAAAACTCACTTATTCCATACAAACAGCTAAATCGTATCTGAGCATTATAACCCTCAAAAACATTATATGTATTTTGGAAAATAGTTATCCAACAATTAATCCAGTTATTTAATTTTTTTCTAGGTATAGCTAAAAAATGAAGCTGGTGATTCTTCTTTTACACAACCTCTTCACTAATAAAAATTTCTTATTTACTATGGTATCTTGAGATTGGCACCCAATCAGTGAGCTGACAGTAATGATATCAAATCAAAGCAGTTTTCACCAGTACAAAGAATCAACAGGGCCAGGCACAGGGAGAGCAGCCTTTTAAAATGTCAGCTCAGCTTACATATGGAGAAAGAATACCAAGGTATGAGGCATAAGGAGAATGGACAGGAAGCATTTGAAATCAGAACGTAAAAGAAATAGCCAAGAACAGCTGATCCAGGAAGTATTTAGGTTTAACTATAGAAATATTGCCATTTTGTAGGTCAAATATTGGCAATACATGATAACAGTTTGTTACTCAGAGATAATGGATTTGGCATTAGCTATTCTCTGAAATAGCCAAGACCTATTATTAAGAGACCTATACAGTGGTGGTTTCAGCTGATTCTCACCAGTTTGGCAGAACCGATACCTAATTTTTTGTTGAGTTTGGTGAACTGGTTGTTAAAATGGCACTTGTAACCAGGATTCTCTCTCAGGTGGGTGCCTGGGCAGCTGCCCAATGTGAAAATCACAAATTTACATTCCTTACTCTTTTTTAACATTCATCTGTGCAACAGCGTATTCAAAGCGCCTGTAGGAATATTCATTTCATCCATACTTATAGGAATGAGATCCTACTAATACAGTGAAAAGATGGATAAGGATAAATCACACAGCTGATGATGCTCGAATAAAAGCAAAGAAAATTGCAAGTGAGGATGCCAATCAAGAAGTGATATGGAAATATCTTTAATAACAGTTTTATTGTTTTTTGTCAGGTACTATTTAATATTTTTATTAATATTTTAAAACTCTTTCTTATAACATAATCTATTTTGTGTACCTCTTTTATTGTCCTTTTAAAGTATCAAATGCATGAAATAATAAACTACCTTTCAGTATATAGGGTTTTTTTTGTTTTTGTTTTTGTTTTTAACAATTTTTAATTTTTTTTATTTATTCATTTTAGAGAGGAAAGGGAGAGACAGAGAGAGAGATGGGGGGGGGGAGGAGCTGGAAGCATCAACTCCCACATGTGCCTTGACCAGGCAAGCCCAGGGTTTCGAACCTGCGACCTCAGTATTTCCAGGTCCACGCTTTATCCACTGCACTACCACAGGTCAGGCCAGTATATAGGTTTCTAATACTTAAAACGGTCATTAGGGCAGAGAAATGGTTGTTAAATTACTTGAATCCCACCACTGGACTTGTAGGTACTAAAAACCATGTGACCCCTGCCAATCAAGATTTGGATTCATTCTTTTCATTCCATACCTCTCAAATACTTCCTGCCGTTCTTACACTAAGCGGTGGAGACTCACAAAGGATCCCAGCCAAAGGAGAGATAGGGGCTAACAGCCGACCCTGTACTTCAAGTTGCTACTTAGTGCATCCGAAGAGGTCTCTTACTGATTGATCTGCCTGACAAGTGTGCCACTTTTTAATTTTCACAGAAGCACCCTATGGGTTACTGGAGATCATTTCTAAACTCTATGGGAGGCTGAAGAATTGAAGCATAAGATGCACTGGGTATGCGAGGGGAATGGTGAACTCGGCCTTCGTACACATGCAAATGACAACTCTCCTCAGTTAGGTGGGTCCTTTGGTTTGCTCTCAGAGCCAATCTTCCTACATAAAATACCCTTCTGCTAAAATTATTGAAGGATTTTCAGCTGCAGATTCTGCATAAAGGATAGGATTGGGAAAATAAAACCAGGAGTCAGATTGTCTTCTTGGCAACCAAACTGAGATGACGTATTCCAGTCACATTAGGACATTTGCAATCTATTGATGAAAGTGAGAAACCTGTAAGGTGTGTTTTGTTTGCCTGTCATGCAGAAGCTTCTGTTTGGCAATGCATTTTTCTTCTAAAGGAAAAAAAGAGAGAGAGAGAGAGAGAGAGAGAGAGAGAGAGAAAGGGAAACTCTGTAACACTAATTCCTTTCCACTATTCTCTTGTTAAAAATAAATTCCAACTAAGACACAGCAACAAACTTCTCAACTGGGAAATTCAAAGATTTCAAACCAGCACAGTGACCTCTGACTTGAGTTAGGCGTCCTGTATTCTCTTTTGGTGTCAGCTCTTGACTCATTACAATTAACTCGATGTGTTGATTTCTAGCTGAGGCTAAGATGTATTTACCTGGCAGAGGCACTGTGAAAGATGTTTTGAAGAGAAAGGAAATGTCTGTGAAGGAAGACGAGATCTTCGGATGACATGAAAGCTGAGAGAGAGAGAGTAGCATTCACAGAATCAGACCCCAAACACTCATTGCTCAATCCCCCAAATTAGTACTGATGATGATTCAGCATTGCCTTGTTGGATGCTTTCATTCTGTAAAAGAATACCTTGGAATACAGAGGAAACCAAGCAACATATCTGCTCTGGTTGGAGGGCCCATTAAGACAGGGTTATTTCTTGACTCCAATGGCAAGAGAAGTGAAGGCAAAGATAAATGAATGGGACTACATCAGAATTAAAAGTTTTTGCTCAGCAAGAGAAACTGATATCAAAATAAACAGACAGCCAACTATATGGGAACTGATATTTTCAAACGACAGCTCAGATAAGGGCCTAATATCCAAAATTTACAAAGAACTCATAAAACTCAACAACAAACAAACAAACAATCCCATAAAAAAATGGGAAGAGGACATGAACAGACAGTTCTCCCAGGAAGAGATACAAATGGCCAACAGATATATGAAAAGATGCTCAGCTTCATTAGTTATTAGAGAAATGCAAATCAAAACTACAATGAGATACCACCTCACTCCTGTTAGATTAGCTATTATCAACAAGACGGGTAATAGCAAATGTTGGAGAGGCTGTGGAGAAAAAGGAACCCTCATTCACTGTTGGTGGGACTGTAAAGTAGTACAACCATTATGGAGGAAAGTATGGTGGTTCCTCAAAAAACTGCAAATAGAACTACCTTATGACCCAGCAATCCCTCTACTGGGTATATACCCCAAAACCTCAGAAACATTGATACGTGAAGACACATGTAGCCCCATGTTCATTGCAGCACTGCTCACAGTGGCCAAGACATGGAAACAACCAAAAAGCCCTTCAATAGAAGACTGGATAAAGAAGATGTGGCACATATATACTATGGAATACTACTCAGCCATAAGAAATGATGACATCAGATCATTTACAGCAAAATGGTGGGATCTTGATAACATTATAAGGAGTGAAATAAGTAAATCAGAAAAAAACAAGAACTACATGATTCCATACATTGGTGGAACATAAAAATGAGACTAAGAGACATGGACAAGAGTGTGGTGGTTACCAGGGGTGGGGGGGAGGGAGGACATGGGAGGGAGGGAGGGAGAGAGTTAGGGGGAGGGGGAGGGGCACAGAGAACTAGATAGAGGGTGACGGAGGACAATCTGACTTTGGGCAAGGGGTTTGCAACATAATTTGATGACAAAATAACCTAGACATGTTTTCTTTGAATATATGTACCCTGATTTATTAATGTCATCCCATTACCATTAATAAAAATTTATTTAAAAATAAAAAAAAAAAAAAAAAAAAAAAGACAGGGTTATTTAAATGAGAGCCAAATTACAAAGAACCATTTTAACTATAGCTATCTAAGCTACCAGGAATTCTAGAGGAAAGATGTTATCTCTCTTTTTTGATATGTAAATTTACTATGACTTTAAAAATTGTCTATTCTGGTCACATATGTAATAAAGTACTAAATAAAATGTAAAATGTACCCAAAATTCATAATTCTGTTACATAAAGACTTCTTTCACCTTTTGTACTTAATCAAACAAAGTTATAGATTGTCTACAATCAACCGAACATTATGCATAATAATAAGAATGTAGTAATAAGACACAGTCCCTGCACTCAAATTATGTGTCATCTACTGGGGAACATGTATAAATATAAAAGAAAATGAAACACATTTTAATCAGTGTTATCATAAAGGTACATATGCATATATTATATTGAGATATGATCAAATTTAAAAAATTAGATCTCTTATTTTCACTTAATGTTCTCTCCATGATAGTAGATATGTTTTATAACATCATGTTATTAATTACAAAGTAATTCATGCTTTGAATATACTACAGTGTGTTAACCTTTTTCTTATGCTTGTATGCTCAGATTGTTATAAATGTTTCAATCTTTAACTACTGCAATGATTAACATCTTCACATTTGTCATAAGGCAAATTCCTAGAAGTTAAAAGTTTTGTTTCAAAGGGTAAGAACATTTCTAAAGCTCCTGGCACAAACTGTGAAGTTGCTTTCCAAAGAACAAAACCATTATGCCAAGTTGCCTGCCCACCAGAAATTCAGGCTTTTAAAAGATACATACATAAATGCGCACTCATCTCATAAATATTCACACTGTCCTTGATTTCTGCAAAGTTTGAAAGTTTTCTAAGCGTAAGTACAAACAATCTCTTTGTTCTTGGGCAGAAGTGAATGCATGTTTGTGTTACATAAAGATTCAGAGATGATAATTGGTTTTGTCTGATTGTAAAAGATGCCGATTTTACAATGAACAACATTTTTGAAAGCAAAATAAGGAACAATTTTTGATATTATATAACCAGTGACATATTATGCATATTTGCTGTAAGTTTTTCCACAATCACCTAAAATCATGATGTTTCAAGTTGGCCTGGTAGCTGTCCTCTCTTCTCTCAGCAAGTCTGATATCTTTGTTGTCCGATGCAAGTAACATGAAATGATCCACTGTTTATCTGGTCTTTATTAAACTTCTATGTTTATCCTCTGCTACTTGGCAAACTGAGATAACCACCAATCGTAAGTAAAAATTACTCACATATATGCAACTTAAGAAAGTTATCTTTTCAAATTGTATAAAAACTGGGAATTAAAATTCATTGAAACTCTCAAAGGGTACCCTTGTCCATGAAATGGAGTTGTAGGAATAATATTAGTTACACCCAATCAGTGTATGGCACACAGTAAGTGTCTTGAATATCAATCCTTTTCATAGCTAGGGCAGTTCCTTTAGCTTCTGTCATAGGCCTATGGGCCATAGCACTAAATATGTGGCTTTATTCGTAATTTCCATCTAATGCAGTGGTTCTCAACCTTTCTAATGCCGTGACCCGCAATACAGTTCCTCATGTTGCGGTGACCCCAAACCAAAAAATAATTTTGGTGACTACTTCATAATTGTAATATTGCTACAGTTATGATTCGGAATGTAAATACCTGATATGCATTATTTATTTTCCGATGGTTTTAGGCGACCCCGCCGGGGTCACAACCCACAGGTTGAGAACCGCTGATCTAATGTTCTGCTTGTTATCTATTTTGGAAAACTACCTGATGAACACAAATGAATACAAATTAGCTAAATATATTGGTGATGTTGCACATGAATAAGCCTCCAGTTTATTTGTCAATTGGGATGAATTTTCTTAATGAGTCATAGAGCTAGCAATGGTGTGAATAGAACATTTATATTTTCCATCAATATAATATCAAATCTATTTTATGGTTTCATTGAGCTGCTCCTAAAATTTTACATCTGTGCCCCTATTATTCAAAGGGTCCCAGATGATTATTTTCATTTAAAAATTCTCACATAATGCAAAAACAATCCAGGAATTCTAATATGAGCCTATCGTAATTTAGAGGAAAAAGTACAGCCTAAAGATTAAGATTTTAGAGTAGAGACCAGCTATTATTTTTCTGTAAAAGGTCAGAGACTAACCTCACCAAACAGTGGCGCAGTGGATAGAGCATCGGACTGGGATGCAGAAGACCCAGGTTCGAAACCCCGAGATCGCCAGCTTGAGCGCAGGCTCATCTGGTTTGAGCAAAAGCTCACCAGCTTGAGCCCAAGGTTGCTGGCTCGAGCAAGGGGTTACTCAGTCTGCTGAAGGCCCGTGGTCAAGGCACATATGAGAAGGCAATCAATGAATAATTAAGGTGTTGCAATGAAAAACTAATGATTGATGCTTCTTATCTCTCTGTTCCTGTCTGTCTGTCCCTATCTATCCCTCTCTCTGACTCTCTCTCTGTCTCTGAAAAAAAAAAAGGTCAGAGACTAAATATTTCAGGCTCCAATGGCCATCTAGCCTCAGTAATACTCAACTTCATCATTGCATGAAAGAAGCCATAGAAAAATGCATAAACAGACAGTGGCAGGAAATAGTCTTCTCTCTATTCTTTTCACCCATTTCAACCACATGTTGTTCAGAAACGGGAGGTGAGCTGAGTAGAGCCCGCAGGCAGCAGTTTCTGGATCCCTGTTGGAGAGTCAGGCTGTCTGGACTCAAATTCTGGCTTATCCCTTGTGGTTGTGTCATCCTGAGCAAATGAGTCTCCTCTTTCCATACAGGGGTCTAAGTTGGAAAAATAATCTACACTTCATTAATATGAGTTTTATGTGATCTGACCTGAATGAAGAATACATGAAAGCACATAGCATTATGAATGAGGGCTGGCCCAAGTGGGAGCTCCCTTCCTATCTGAGCATCTCTATTTTCACAGGTGTCATGAATGGTGGAAATGCAAGATTCTTCAATCTTGCACCCAACCCTGTACAAACCGCTAGTATTGTACTGTGTTTGCGCTCATTAACACGTAACACTGCACCTACAAGGTTGCCTATGCTTAAGAATTGCTGTGAGAGCCCAGTGAGGAGCACATACTGAATGTTTTACTGTCTCTGGCATGAACAGGATGCTTAAAAGTTTTCACGATTGTTGTTTTGTGTTAAATTCTTTTTCCTAATTTTCCTAGGCTATAGATAGTTGATATATCTCGTGTCTCTATGCCATATATAACTTGTGCATGTCTGTGTGTGTGGATGCATCTCCTGTGAAACTCTGTACTGAGAACAAAGCATCATGTTCAAATACAACCCACGGTGATTGTTGTGAATCTTGAGTTCTCAGGTATACATTGGTTACCAATCTAGACAATGGGTCATCTCTAGAAGAAAAAGTTTTCAATATGGGAAATTAATGATGTATTATCATCTTAGATCTTAACTCCCACCCTCCTACTTCTCCATGGCATCAGAAGAGTTGCTCATTAGGGGTGCAGATCACTAACACTATGGAGAATAACAGCAACCTTGCCCGGGCTGGGAAGAAATAAATGAAAGGAGGGATCAAAAACAAGAGAGGTTAAAAAAAAAAAAAAGGCAACAAAGAGGGACATAGATGTTTTCAGGATTAGTGGGAAAATCAGACTGAGGCACCCAATGGGTAATGTTGGCCCTTGAGGGGAACAATGCTACTCTCAATATTATGCGTGAGGCCCTGGCCGGTTGTCTCAGTGGCAGAGTATCGGCCTGGCGTGCAGGAGTCCCGGGTTTGATTTCTGGCCAGGGCACACAGGAGAAGCGCCCATCTGCTTCTCCACCCCTTCCCCTCTCCTTCCTCTCTGTCTCTCTCTTCCTCTCCTGCATCCGGGGCTCCATTGGAGCAGAGTTGGCCCCGGGCGCTGGGGATGGCTCCATGGCCTCTGCCTCAGGCGCTAGGATGGCTCTGGTCACAACAGAGCGATTCCCCAGATGGGCAGAGCATCGCCCCCTGGTGGGCGTGCCGGGTGGATCCCGGTCAGGCGCATGCGGGAGTCTGTCTGCCTCCCCGTTTCCAGCTTCAGAAAAATACTGTGTGTGTGTGTGTGTGTGTGTGTGTGTGTGTGTGTGTGTGTGAAGGAATCAGTGGATCTTTTCAGACAAAAGGAACCCAGTGAAGAATTCAGGTGAGTACTTGGAGTACAGCTCCAACATCAGCCTCTATGTCTCTATGTCTTGTAGTCTAGTGGGAAGGCCAGGGATGAGAGAATGGGATGTTACGGATCTCCAGAAGAGTACACGAACTAGAGCAGGGGTCTCCAAACTACGGCCTGTGGGCCGCATGCGGCCCCCTGAGGCCATTTATCCAGCCCCCGCCGCACTTCTGGAAGAAGCACCTCTTTCATTGGTGGTCAGTGAGAGGAGCACATTGACCATCTCATTAGCCAAAAGCAAACCCATAGTTCCCATTGAAATACTGGTCAGTTTGTTGATTTAAATTTACTTGTTCTTTATTTTAAATACTGTATTTGTTCCCGTTTTGTTTTTTTTACTTTAAAATAAGATATGTGCAGTGTGCATAGGGATTTGTTCATAGTTTTTTTTATAGTCCGGCCCTCCAACGATCTGTGGGACAGTGAACTGGCCCCCTGTGTAAAAAGTTTGGGGACCCCTGAACTAGAGCTCATGTCTGCTCATGTTGTTTACTGCTACTGAACATCTTTTGGGAACATTTTAAGATGAGTGCTGCTCTTGCAGAGCACTGAAGAGGTCCAGGAGGTTCTGTTCAGACTATAGTCTAGTAGTCTCACGTGAATGGCATCTGCTAGGTCTCTGTAAAGTACGGTCTGCATAGCCTGAGCCTTAGGGAGGTGACAGCTGTTTTTACTGCAGAGTAAATTTTCCTGTGTGTGTGCATGAGAGGTGCTGCAGCAGAAACCTTAATCCTAACTAAAGCATCATGCCTCCAAAGTGCACCTTGGTCTCTTGGTGCCAAGGCCTTACTAAGACAAGGACTAGAGAACATATACTTTCTTTGGAGGGTGTGGTTTTCTAGGAAATGTCCAGCATGCTCTAGTTACATTTGTGGCAAAAAAGTCTCTGGGTATTTCAGTTACTACCGATCAAAACTACTTTTTTGTAGAACCCACGATGAAAAATTTTATATACACACACAAATATATATAAAATTATACCAAATATACACAGACATTTTATAAAGTGTAGTAAGAACTGTCTTTCCCAACTCTATCCTGAACATGGCTGATATTTGCAGCACTGCCCAATGAAATCCACACTCCTAATAAGAGGGCCATAGTATTTTTCAAGGTATGTCTTACAAAATAAGCACTTGATGTTGATACTATTGGAACATCCCAGACTGAAGGAAGCTCATCTTAGATGGTCAAGAAGAATTTCAAATCAAAAGGATTATTTCAAAATACATATTTGTCGTTTCTGACAATACAGTTTATCCATAGTATCAACTTTCATAGGCATCAAATCTATAATGAACACCTGAAAATATACAAACAGTAAGACTCGCTTCAAATCTCCTGTTGTTATGTATGGGCACTCAACTTAAAACACCAGCCAAAAGATTTTATGGGAAAAAATATGATTTTTAAGTATTTTAAATATATACATGTAATTTTGTGTTAACACTAGTCCCATATCAAGGATATAAATATTGTTCAAATCAGCCATCTATGAATATGGGAGTGAACGAAGGACTCCCAGAATAGATGGGAAAGCCTATTCCAGAGAATAAAGGTTACAGGAATCACCAACCTCACATCAATAAAGCACACCACCTTCCATAAGCCATGCAGTAAGCTAAAGGGTTTGTAATAAGAAGTATGAGTTTTACACAAAAAGGGCAAGTTATTATAGTGTACATACACACCACATTCAGGACTCAGGAAGAAAGCTATCATTCTTAGAAGCCCTTAGTAGAAAAACATATTAAAAAAAAAACAATGACAACTAGGTCAATCTACTACACATTCAAGAAGCAGGAACTTCTGAAAGCTTTGACCTTGGATAGCCTAGCATGATGTGATGGAAAAATTTCTGAGGCTGAGATTCAGCAGATGGGTGTTTGGCCCCATTCCACTACTGATACTCTATGTGACCTCGGGTAAGTCACTTCTCCCCTCTGTCCTCCATTTCCTTATATGAAAAACAAGGGACTGGATTTTATGGACCATTCTTGTTTTAACATTCTATACCTCTATTATGTCTCCTTAAACATTCCTTCATAGTAAGTAGCATTTGATTTCAGGAACTGAGAATGAAGTCCAAACCCTTCAGGTTAGCATTTATCTCTCCATATTCTGACTATATCCTTGTCTCCAGTTTTATCGTGGTCTGTTACTGACACCACATCAAAGTACTATTCATATCCTCTTTTTCTCTTGCTCTTCATTATGGTTACTTCTATTTCTTATCCCCTAGTCATCAGCTGAACTGTCCTTTATTCTATCATTTTTCAAAATTATTCTGTATTGGAGCTCGGTGTATCTATCAGCCTCTTGATGTCAGAGGCTGGGCCTTAGGTATGGTCGCATCCATTCATACAGTTCCTAGTAACACCTCACCCAAAGTTCAGGGTAGGGCAAAAGTAGGTTTATATCATAATTGTTCATCTAGAAAATAATACAATAAGTAATAAATAGTAATACAGGAATAAACTGTTTCGTGTTCTCACAACTGTAAATCTACATTTGCCATACTCTGTTTATCTGTGGGAAGGACTGGTGATTTTAATTTTGGTTAAACAACAAAAGGGTTGGTTGTACTTTAATTAATGACATATTTTGTGAAAACATCAGAACAAAGTGAGCCCTAACAAAAGTCAATTCCTTTTACTCTTGTGGGAATAAAGGCATTGGAAAGGAGGGGGAATTAAATGATATTTCAGAGCATTATGAGTGGTTTATTTATCCTTAAAAATCGACTAGCTAGAATTCATAATTTTCAAAGCAAGCATGGTTCAGGTAAAAAATAAATAAACATTACTATGCTAATTTTTCACAGGCTCCACAGCAGATTGCAGTGAATTATGTTCTCAAGTTTTCCAAAAACCTAATAGCTAAAATAAGGTTAAGTATTTTCTAAGCCGAGACATATAATGTACTCTCCACTGAAATACATCAGAATTATGTTCAAGAAAAATTGGTCTCCTGTTTGAATTAGGCTACTCTATTTCCCATGTAAAAAAAAGCTTTACTTTGACATCACTAAGCAACCGCACTATGCCAATTAATCTTAACAAAAAGCTTGGCTCTGACTTTTAAGAGATGCACACATATTCCTATAGGGAAGCACACAGAAATAAAATAATATGTCAATATAGATCTCAATCTGCCTTAATTATTTCCTCTGTGCTTTACCAAAAGTGATTTATATAATTTCAAATAATTTCTTATAGATTTCCCCCTTCCCTGACTATGCATGCCTTTTTATCTTAGCAAAGATATTCAAGATTAAAATATTTGAGATGAAATTAGAAAGAGAAATAGTGGTACTAGTTTTAAAAAGGCAGAAATTATTTAAAATTTTTTCCTAAATAGAAGAAATGAAAAAGTAAATGGTAAAGCCCTTGTAGAACTGGGCCAGAAGTTTGAAGCACATTTACCTTACACAAACTTAATATACAGGATCAGCATTAACACATAAATAAGTAAATAGAAAGCAAATGATCTAAAAGAGAAGACAGAGAAGTAAGCATTTAAATAGTAAAGGTAACTTGTGCATTCAATTGAAATGAATTCAAAATAAGGTGGGGTTTTTTTTGTTTGTTTATTTAAGTATAATGTGGCCCCAAAACATAAGGCAACTATTTCCTCAGAGGTGCAGCTCAAGAGGGAGTTACCTATTTATTCAATGCTGGGAAAAATATGATTCTTAGTAACTGACAAAATGTCAGTCTGCAATAAATTTATGTCACAGGGGACAATGGTGTATAATTTCAGTAATAGGCAAATTTAATCTTATGTAGAGACCTTAGCACAGAATTCCTGAATAATGGGTGGCTGTTCTAGTGTTTCAAACGTTGATCTCAAGCTAGAATTATCCACTCCAGTAACTCCTGCTCATGTTTAAAGTAATAATTCAGTAGAATCTTAAGGGCTCCAGTGGTATCTTCATCTCCCACAGCATCTGTTATGCCTAGAGTAATTATTAATTACTCTAATTACTTTTCATTTATGGGTATAACCTATTTAATACCTACATAGAGATATAGACCATAGAATATTTGTACTGGATCTGAAAATAGAGTCAGAGATGTGGCTCCAACCCTTCATTTTATAAAATGAGAAAACTGAGACCCAATGAAGTTCAGGGATTTAGTCAAGGTCAACATTGGCATGGGGTTGTACAGATCAGTCACCTGGAAAATTTCTGGGGACAAAAAATTCAGGTCCTTCCTCATTAGAAAGGCCTAATGTGGAAGTTTCTTTTATTTTCCATATGGGTTTCATCCTAAAAAGCATCCCAGAACAAATTGGATGCTAGTGATCTTGCTGTAGATTTATCTGTTGTCAAAGCAGAAGTTTCAAAGGCTTTGCAACTTGCTTACAGTTGAGCTAGAAAGTCCTTCTGAATCACTTGCTTTTATCAAAGCTGAATATCACTATATTTCTTGGTGTGCTATTTATTTGCTTAGAGGGTGAGCTGGTATCATTAGTTACTCTGTAAGGCAGTTTTATAAGGTGTTACTGATGTTTTCTGAAATCTTGACTGCAGTTCTGTTGATGATTGGAAATTTCAAACAATATTATCCCCTGTACACACATGCCCATTGCTTTGACCTATTCTAATTAGTCGATCCTACTTCAAGTAGAAATGATTAAACATTTCACCATCATCTGTTCTCCCTGAAAATTTGAGGATATTTTGGCTATATAAAAATTTTACTTTAACTGTATGGTACACACAGAATAAAAACATTCAATAAATATGTCATTTAGAAATTCTGTCATCGTATCTCAAAATAATTAGAAAAACATTTTCTAATATAGACATGTAGTCTTCTGTGTAGATGACATAGCTCCATTTCAAAGACAGACAGATAGCAGCATAATTCATTGAAGTTTTGAGGTTATGAAAATCTCCTCAAGTTGCCTGGCTACACCTGTCTCATAAAAATGAAATGGTAGGGTTATTTTCCTCACACTTAATGGTTTGATAAAGATTAATTATTTAATAAATGCATATTTTCAGAAGTTGCAGAGGGTAGTGAAATTATTAATAGTAACTGAAAATTATATTAAATTTTGTTTTTATTTAAAATTTTATGTATTAGACCCCGGAGGACTTGTCAAAATATAACAAATTAAAGAGAATTGATAAGGCAGATGTGGGGAAGAGCTGGGTTTTAGAAATCCTAAAGTTTTTCTTTCTTTTTTTTTTTTTTAAATAAGGGAGATTTTGTAAGAAAAATACATTAGGAGTAAAAATAAAGATTCATTTAGGATGAGCCTAATCGCAATATGACAAATTGTAAAAAGCTGACCAACAAACATTATAAAGGCCAGAAAGGCCCTGGCCGGTTGGCTCAGTGGTAGAGTGTCGGCCTGGCGTGCAGAAGTCCCGGGTTCGATTCCCGGCCAGGGCACACAGGAGAAGTGCCCATCTGCTTCTCCACCCCTCCCCCTCTCCTTCCTCTCTGTCTCTCTCTCCCCCTCCCACAGCGAGGCTCCATTGGAGCAAAGATGGCCCAGGCACTGGGGATGGCTCCTTGGCCTCTGCCCCAGGCGCTGGAGTGGCTCTGGTTGAGACAGAGCGACGCCCCTGAGGAGCAGAGCATCACCCCCTGGTGGGCAGAGCGTCGCCCCCTGGTGGGCGTGCCGGGTGGATCCCGGTCGGGCGCATGCGGGCGTCTGTCTGACTGTCTCTCCCGTTTCCGGCTTCAGAAAAATACAAAAAAAAAAAAAAAAAAAGGCCAGAAAAATAACATAGTGGCTTTATTAATTGACTGCCTGACATGCCCTTTGTGATACCTTTCTACAGACCAGTTGTTGGCTCTATCTGTTTCAACCCTCCTTTCTCCTCCCCTGTTCACTCAGGGCATCATAGGAGCTGCTTATCCCGAGACAATGACACAACCTGACAATGGCTCAGGTCCGGCCCTGCTGGGTCCCGGCGGGGCAGGTGGCCTGAGTATTCCCAGAAGTCACTCATTCCTTCCCCAGGATGGTCAGCAAGAGCCAAGCTTTGCAATTACCACAAATTCGGTAAATACATAAATATATTCTGTTCAGCCTAAACTAAATAAAGGTGTTTTTGATTCAACTTCCACTTTAGAGGGATCCCAAATGTGCCTTCCGTCCAATGAAGGAAAAACATGGCAGAGGGGAAGTTCGGATAGAAAGAGCCGGGACAATGAACCTGTTGCGGTGAAGATACATTATTTTTGAAAATGTTCTAAACAGAAATGATTAAGAGGAACTGCTGTGGCTGCTCCCAAGGCCAGTGAAAGGCCCTGAAACCCAAGCTTCATTAGCTTCCTCATAAATTCTCTTTAGAAGACATCCATCGCCAACAAAAAGAGCTACCTCTGCAGTCACAGCCCCAGCGTGTTCTTCTAGATAAATGCATGTGGACAGCGCCCACAGTACTACAGAGGAACAGAGACATTGTTCAGGAAGCAAATGACAGGTGGCTAAACAGAGAGGAAGATGGGTTTATTATCTGTGGATTGAGGGATCAAATGTGTTGCCTCGGTTGATTTCTACCTCCCAACGCCCCTGCTGTTTTACGGCCAGTCATGGATAACGTTGCCACCCATGACTGAGCGTGGAGGGAAAAAAAAAAAATCAATGGCACATTCCCCATATCTGTGTGGCCAGCCCTTCCCCTGTGAAGTCTCATTCATTTCTGCTGCCTATGGTTCACCTCCTGGGCCTCATGATGTCAGAAAAACCTTTCCACACTTTTCTACAAACCACCAGCCTGCCCTCTGACAGAAAAATGGCTTAAAGTGGTGGCACAGCATTTATTTTTGAAAGCCATTCGAGAGTTCAACCCCCCTCCCCATAAAAAACACCAAAGAACAAAATGAAACCAAAATGGCCAAGGCCAGGCTGGGTGGTGAATCAGCCTGTGTGAGACTGTGTGTATGCTGAGGCTGTACTGCAGGTGGGCTTTAAGAAGCATTTCTTAGGCATCTACCTGAGCCAGCATCTATGGAGTCACCAGAATGGAAACCAACAATGGGTAAGACATGCTTGCCCTCATTAAACACTCCCTTCGCTGTGGACAAAGGCTCATAAAAAATAGACAATGTTTATGAGGACAAAAGATCATAACAAATTGATAATTTCAATATGAAACGATGGATTTTAAGACTGAGACATGCGCAGCGGGTTGGCTAGCCTAGTAGTTCTGCTGGGAATGGCTCCTGACCCATTCCCGTGAGACAGCTCAGGAGAGGCCTTGATATAATTATTAAGGAAATTGGAGGTGACATCTGTGGGCCATTTAAACCTCATCCACTCTAGTGAAGCCAGAGAACTGTCTTCCAGAGCACTTTGCGGTCACCTTAGGAGCTTTTTACTTTTCGGTGCTGGTAGGAAAATCACAGCAAGTCAATGCACCCGAGTTCTCAACCTGATTACCAGTTTCTTCCAGGAGCCTCAGTGATTGCTTCTCCACGCTGGATGACAGTGGCAGCAAGTCAAATGAGGCCTCTAAACATCTCATCAGATGGGATTTGGTTTCATTCTGTAGGTGGAAAATGCCAGAAGGGAAGGGTGGCAAGCCCCATGAGGATTTGCAGTCACCCTGAATGTGACATTTAGCTAAAGGTCCCAGGCAAAGTGTCCAATGGGAAAGCAAGCACAGTGCTCAAGAAAATAGTCTAAGCCTGACCTGTGGTGGCGCAGTGGGTAAAGCGTCGACCTGGAAATGTTGAGGTCGCCGGTTCGAAACCCTGGGCTTGCCTGGTCAAGGCACATATGGGAGTTGATGCTTCCAGCTCCTCCCCCCTTCTCTCTCTCTCTCTCTCTATCTCTCTCTCTCCCCCCCCTAAAATGAATAAATAAAAAATTAAAAAAAAAACAAACAAAACCCAAAAAAACAACAACAACAACAACAAAAAGAAAATAGTCTAAGACCTGTTTCCCCTCCTCCCACCTGCCTTCCGCCAATAAATATGAAAAGTGTCTCTACAACCAAACCCCCAAAGGGAAATAGGAAAGCTACATGCATTTTTTTGACCTGTACTTATGCTCCAGTACTGTTGTTCCAGGTGTCCGGAATATAGCAGAGAATAAAACAGACAAAGAGCCCCTCACTGGGTGGGGGAAGACAAACAACAGACAACAAAACCAGGAAATAAGTAAATAAGATAATAAAAATGATCAAGTGCTGTATATTAGAAGGTGGCAGGTATGATGAAAAAAAGATCAAGGGACAAGGGGAACTGAGGAGCATGGGGAAGATGAGGAGCATGGGGAGGTATGATTTTACATCGGAGGGTCAGGGGAAGGAGATGGCCCCCGGGAGGGCACATCTGTAGACAGACTTGAGGGGGAGCAGTCTGTGAGCCACGTGGACAGTTGGGGTGTGGGGATATTCCAGAGAGAGGGAATCAACAATGCAAAGGCCTTAAAGCAGGAGCATATCCAAGTATTCGAGGAACAGCAAAGAGGGAGCGTGGTGCCCCCACATTGAGCAAGGAGAAGCATAGTAGTGCTATGGGTTGAATTATGTTGCCCCAGAATTCATGTGCTGAGGTTTTCACAACAGGACCTTATTTGGAAATAAAGCCATTGCTGATGTTATTAATGAGATCATACCAAAGTCCCATAGCACTAGAGTCCTTATCTTAAAAAAGAAATATAGACCCAGACATGCACACAGGGAGAGCACCCTGTGAGGGCTGGAGTGATGCTGTCACAAGCCAAGGACCTCCCAGGAGCCAGGGGACAGCCCGGAGGAGAGCCCTCCCTAACGCCTTTAGAGGCAGCATGGCCACCCCCTTGATCTCAGACTTCTGGCCTCCAAAACTGTGAGACAATGAACTTGTTGCTTAAGCCTCTAAGTTTGTGGTGCTGTGTTATAGCAGCACTAGGAAGCCGAAGCAATAAGAAGTTAGGACCAGAGAGAAAGGACCAGCAGATAAAGAGTCTTAATGCCAGGACTTGGGATGAAGAGTTATTATAGCGTTTTGAGTGGAGGGTTGTATAATCTGCCCACAGACTGAATTCTGGAGTACTTGACTTTATGAAGTAGCAGAAAAGAGAAGGCTGTGGCAAAGGAGGTGAGAAGCAGCAGTCAGTGACATGGGAGGGAAACCAGGAGGCTGTGCATAAGGAGAGCTCATGGTGTTTTTCAAACTAAAAACATGGTCAGATGGTATTGTCAAAGCAACACCAATACCACAAGGGAATCAGGCATAATCACTAAGGAAGGGAGACAAGCAAGTTCATCAGTTTCTCCCAAAGCATACGTAAGCCAGCTGAAACTTAAACAAACAAACAAAAAACCTTATAAGTCCACGTGGTTCATTAGGGTGAGTAGATTTTTTTTTTTTTTTTTTTTTTTTTGTATTTTTCTGAAGTTGGAAACGGGGAGGCAGTCAGACTCCCGCATGCGCCTGACCAGGATCCGACCGGGATCCACCCGGCATGCCTACCAGGGGACGATGCTCTGCCCATCTGGACCGTTGCTCTGTTGCAACCAGAGCCATTCTAGCGCCTGAGGCAGAGGCCATAGAGCCATCCCCAGTGCCTGGGCCAGCTTTGCTCCAATGGAGCCTTGGCTGCAGGAGGGGAAGAGAGAGATAGAGAGGAAGGGGGGGGTGGAGAGCAGATGGGCGCTTCTCCTGTGTGCCCTCACCGGGAATCGAACCCAGGACTCCTGCATGCCAAGCCAACGTTCTACCACTGAGCCAACCAGCCAAGGCTGGTGAGTAGATTTTTAAATTTCTTTAAAACGATGAGTTTATGGGGAAAATAGAAAGAAGATCATGATAAAATCCTGGTCTCAATGTAGAAGTTTTCCTCTGGTATGGAAGAGAATTACTTTTAAGTAAGTCACTAAGCATGATTCTTAAAGTGATTCAGAATGCCAAAGTTTTCAGAATCTTGTTTAGATTCATTCAAAAAATAGGCTTGGCTCTGGCTGGTTGGCTCAGCGGTAGAGCGTCGGCCTGGCGTGCAAGGGACCCGGGTTCGATTCCCGGCCAGGGCACATAGGAGAAGCGCCCATTTGCTTCTCTACCCCCCCCTCCTTCCTCCCTGTCTCTCTCCTCCCCTCCCGCTGCCAAGGCTCCATTGGAGCAAAGATGGCCCAGGCGCTGGGGATGGCTCCTTGGACTCTGCCCCAGGCGCTAGAGTGGTTCTGGTCGTGGCAGAGCGACGCCCCCTGGTGGGCAGAGCGTCGCCCCCTGGTGGGCGTGCCAGGTGGATCCCGGTCGGGCACATGCGGGAGTCTGTCTGACTGTGTCTCCGGTTTCTAGCGTCAGAAAAATACAAAAAAAAAATAATAATAATAATAAATAAATAAAAGACCCTATGATATAAATGGGCTAGATTAGCCTCGCCTGATCCCAGCAATCACAAACTCTTGAGGCTAGCCTGCCTGGATTAGGATCCCAGCTGGGCAGTTTACCATAATGGATCTTGAGCAACTTGATCATTTCTTTAAGTCTCAGTGTATATATCTGCAAAGTGGAGATAATAAGAGAATGGGCTTCATAGTGTTGTAATAAGGATAGACTGAGTTAATATTTGTAATGGACCTAGAACATGCCTGGCACTCAGTAAAAATTAGATAAGAATTTGTTAAATATATAAACAAAGCAGTATGTATTTTTTTTCCAGAAAAATATTTGGATGAGCAAATTAAAAAAATAAGAATGGCTTCTAAAATAAAGAACTTCATAAAATAAGACACACTTTTCAAGCTCTTATTATGTTGTTTCCAGAAAGCAACTTGTGTGTTAATGACAACAGCTCATGCTTTTGCACGTGTGCTCATCTGCTCACAGAAAGGTCACCTACTTTTAAAGTTTAGACTCGCCTGACCTGTGGTGGCGCACTGGATAAAGTGTCGACCTGGAAATGCTGAGGTCGCCGGTTCAAAACCCTGGGCTTGCCTGGTCAAGGCACATATGGGAGTTGATGCTTCCTGCTCCTCCCCCCCTGTCTTTCTCTACTTTCTCTCTCTCTCTCTCTGTCTCTCTCCCTCTCTCTCTCCTCTCTAAAATGAATAAATAATTAAAAAAAAGTTTAGACTCGACCAATTTTTATGAACTATAGAAATGTAAGGCGACATTCCTTAAGCCATCTTGCTAAATAAACAAAAAAGAACACTTTTGAATAAGAACAGATGATAGCCCCTTAACCGTAATTAGTGGTAATGATAAGTGTACCCCATGCAAAAATATTAGCCTTTTACAAGGGATTATGCTAAGACTTTTACATGAATCCCTCATCTCACATTCACAATAACCTCATAACAGTGTCTATTTAAAGATGAAGAGATGGCCTCAGAGGTGTTATATATTTTCTGTACCGTCACACGGCTACCATGTCATGGAAAACCTGGTGTTTGAACTCTTCACTGGTCTGCTTTCCTGACATCAATGCCATGCCTCGGACTGCTTGACCTGCCCTCTCATCCCCAGATCTGTCCTCAGCCTTCCCACAGGCCTCAGCGCCCTGCACCTGGCCAGCTGCCACGCTGCTGCAATCCCAGAGACCAAATGGAAAAATCAATCCTGTTGATAACTGTTTCCTTGAGAACAGCACTCAAACTGCTGGGGAAACTGCAGAGAATGCAAAAGGGATTCCTGATGTATTCGTGAGTGGGCAACACTGTGTATTTCCTTGAGGAACATACTTTTCTATTCCACTGGGGAAAGAAAAGTTATACAAAAAGGGCTCAGAGCACATATCAAGTTGGTGGGCAAACCCTGACATGTTTTACTGGTGTGGGGAATTATTATAGGATTGTTTTGTTTTGTTTTTTTAATTTTTATTTATTTATTTTATTTATTTATTTTTAGAGGAGAGAGAGACAGAGAGAGAGAAGGGGGAGGAGCTGGAAGTATCAACTCCCATATGTGCCTTGACCAGGCAAGCCCAGGGTTTCAAACCGGCGACCTCAGCCTTTCCAGGTCGACGCTTTATCCACTGCGCCACCACAGGTCAGGCAATTATTATAGGATTGTTAAAATTGTGAAGCTGCCAGTGACTTTGGCTTGTTTTCCTGAAGTTAAAATCTATTGTGGTCATATATTTGGGGATCATGGCACTTACAGGTCTCCTAAGTAAAGGGGTCAAATACTATTGGTAGGTATTGATCATGATTGGGAATTTCTATTGGGAACAGCTGCCCTTTCAAAAAAACGTGGTACCGCTTGAATTTCACCTTAAGTTCCCTTCATGAAATAAGCATGCGTCATCCTTGCTGTAGATAGAGGCCAGCCTGCCACAGCTGGTGCTGAGAGCTCTATCTTTTCCTGCTTCCATTTCTTACCTACAATGGAAAAAAATCTGCTCTAAGAGCTAGCATGCTAAGGGAAGGAGCAGCATGTAATGGGAAAGTGATAATTCAAGTTGCTTGTGAATGACAGGTAGGTTCAGAAGGTCCACTAAACACAGACCAACTTTATTAGCAAAACTGCTCATTCAAATTACCAAAGGAACTAGGTTTCTGAACCCATGAACGGTTCATTGCAAGCTTGCCCATTATTCTAAATTTCTATTAATTTTTCAATTCCCAGTTGCATTCGGCTGCCTTCAAAGGTGCCTTTCTACTTTCAGTTTGCTGACACTCTGTAGGAACAGCTAATAATTTTGTCTAACTATGGGACAACTAAAATTGAGACTGGATTAGCTATGGCTATACTTCATCTAGCCACAAAGAAAATGTGGCAATGCTGAAGAGAGGGGAATAGATTGCCACTCTGAAAAACAAAACAAAACAAAAAAAACCTACTATAAAAACACCAGTCCTTGATTTATTAGTGTGTGTTTGTGTTTGCGTTTGAGGAAAGGAGAGAAGTTGTCTAACTCTCAAATAATTAGTGCCAAATGGGAAAACAGGAGTCACTTTGAGTAGACCAGGGAGCATTGACCTGACTGAGAAACTCCCAAAGGGATCTGCAAAGGGGTGGTCAAAGAACAAACCACAAAACCAAAATACATGTTGGGATCATGGAAAAGAGACAATTAAATCCAAGACCTGTTGACTTGTCTGCTGAATCTTTCACTGTGTGTTAGAGCATCTGAAAATGGAATGGCTGGAACAAGCTGTTCTCACACAGTGTTGGCCCAATTATCTTTCAAGATTGACACATACAGTCTCTGCCAAGTCTCGATCCTCCGAGTTCCTCTGGGTCCCTAAGCAGCCTTTCAACTGTCTCTCCCCACCACCCCATTAAGTGCTAGTCTGTAGTGGCAGGAGTTATAAATAATTGCACTGCTATGGCCCCCAATAAAATCTATTATTTACCTAAAAGGCACTCAAGTGTCAAGTTGTCATCTTAGTTTCTGAACCTAAGTGAATACCAGTGCACAATTCCCAGGGCACGAAGAACAGTCTGCCCCAAATAAATGTGGCTGAACAAGAGAAGCATGAGTTAGGTAAACAAGAAGTTGGCTCACTTCAGGAACTGGGAGGGTAGAGCTTCAGTCAAGATGTTGGTTTACACTCTCAGGGGATGAGAGAAGAGGAAGAGATACAGCCCCAAGGTGGTGACAGAACAGAGAGGACCTCTGCTAAGAGCGAGTACTGGCCTTGGATATGGCTGAGCCAGTTTAACAAATTTCATTCTGAACCAGTGACAGATTGTCGTCAAGGCCAAGCTGGCTTAGCATAGAAGACACACTGGGTTAGAGACAACACACTGGAGGTAGGAGATTCCTCATCCATGAGAAGTTGGTGGTTAAGACCACAGGGTTTAGATTTAGATAGACCTCATACAATCACCAACTTCATTTATCTTCTAGCTCTGGGTCTTGGGACATGTCTGAGGTCAGGGTCCCTAAATGCAGAGCCTGACACGGGATCAGGACACACCTAATTTATTGAGGAGGGACTCTTAGGGAAAGACTATGAGGGATTGAGGGGAGCAAGATGGAGGAGGGGAGAGAGAGTTGAGAGAAAGTAGGGTTTCCAGCAAGCTTTTGCTTTGACCTAATCCAAAGGGGGAGCTCTATTAGGTAATTCATGGCACAGATTTGTCCCTGCTTGAAGTCAAAGGAGATAGCTTTTGTGGGTTAGTCTGGAGTTGAGAAAAGAAGGTTGGTCTAGAGATATAAATTTGAAAGACTTCAATTTATAGATATATTTAAGGTCCTGGGAGTGATAGGATTATCAAAGAGATTATTAGAAACTCTGGTGTTTAGGGCAACAGATATGATTATTAGGTTCTATTAGGTTCAATAGAGAAAAAGATACTCTTTAATTAAAAATGGAATAGATTACTATAAAAACTAATGAGCTCCTGTTCCAGGCTCATTAGCAGCACCTGTTGACATCAGTTAGGGATCCCTACATTGGCTAGAAAGAAGAGCACATGACCTCCAAGCTCAAAGCCATCAATATGAAAGATAATTTACTACCAGAAATCAAGAGATCTGTAATTGAGGCCTCCCTAGTTGGCTTTAAGCAACTCATGAAACCTCTTTAGTCTTCATTTTCCTCACAGATAAAATAAAAGAGTTGGGAGAGATATTCTCTATCATTCTCTTCAGAGATCTAAAGTCTATGATTACCAAGGTATCCATTTTTGTGATATTTAACCCAACCATTAGAAAACCCAGGAATAAAAAGAGTAAAAAATGATTTGACAAAGCCAAAGCATTGCTGATTTGTTCAAAATTAGTTAATTAGATTCTTGGAATTTGACAAAGGCAAAGCCTTTCTAGGTAGTTCATGAGCTCTTGTTCCAACATAGAGTTTTAAAATCAAATAGGCCTGGGTTCCAACCTCATCGGTATTACTGATTAACTTTATACCCTTTAGAGAGATCCTTCACTCCTAAACTCAGTCTAGTACCTTCCTCTAAGGGTGGTTGTAATAAAAAAAAATGATAATTATATATAAGATATTCAACACCTGTTATCTGAGAAGGAACCAATAAAACTAGATATTGATACCTGGGTAAAGGAGGCGGTATGGAATTTTAAAAGACACAGGTAATGTTCATAAGTCTGTCTAGTAATCCTGATCTTCTTGACCAACTCACAGCCTGTCTTTCAAATTCTATTATTCTAGGGGCTTTCCATCATAACTTTCCTTGTTATCACATAGAGCTACTTAACCATCCCAAGTATAATTTATATTGTAACTCATTGTTTTCCTAGATTCATTCAAACAGCACCCAAACAAACTTTGTCCTATCTATATAACACTTGTACTATTATTTGTCTTCATTTTTAAAAATGATCTGTTTTCCCATAAATGTATTTATTTGACTAAAATATTTTATACCATAATTTTATATGAAAATCTAGAATTGCTTCCCATAAGTGCAATCTTAAAAACTTTTATTGAATTTATTGAATTAGTTACTATTGTCTGCCATCACATTTCTACCTGGGATCCTATTGGCTGTGTGTTAAAGCACAGGGGGAGAAAAGAGGGACTAGTTACCTGGCAAGTATGGAACGAGGTTAAAGATGCATTAGCATGGAACTGAGGCCCTTTTTTCCCTAAGAATAAGAGTATTGAAAGACTGTCATGCTGATATTTTACTCTTGCTTTTTCTTTTTCTTTTTTCTTCTGTTCCAAGTGAGTGGAGGGGAGATAGAGAGACATCTGCATGTGTCCTGATTGGGATCCACTTGGCAACCCTGGTCTATGGCCAATGCTCTGTCATTCTGAGGCCATGCTCACAACTGAGATATTTTTAGCACCTGAGGCAGAGGCTCCATGGAGTTGTCCTCAGGGTCCAGGACCCCTGTGCTCAAACTGATGGAGCCATGGCTGTGAGAGGGGAAGAGAGTGAGAGAGAAAAGGGGAGGGAGAGAGTGTAGAAGCAGATGGTTGCTTCTCCTGTATCTCATGACTAGGAATTGGACTAAGGACATCCACACACCAGGCTGACACTTTACCACTGAGCCAAACAGCCAGGGCCACTTTTTTCTTATTGTTTATGTTTTTCATATCCCCTTCCCCACTCTAAGCCACTATGAATAGAGACTCTGACTTTCCTGCACACAATGTCTTACTCATGAATACCTTGAAAATGGTAGTCATGTAGCAAATACATGCAAAATAAGTAACTAAAACATATGGTCATCAAATATGATGGCCATATTGGAGAACTGAGACCTATCTAAATGGGGGCTGAGAAGAGTGACATTACCTAGGTATTACTGAAATAGAAACATTTGAATATTGAGTAGTAAAGTTTTCCTGAGATCATTTTGGTTCTGTATTGCTGTAAAAAGGGACCTGTCAGCACTGTTAACACAAACTCACCATGTCACCAGGGTCCAGTAGTGACAAGGCTCTGTCCAGGTGGTGTTATTAAAAGCATCTACTGCTAGAGTCTTGCCAAGATCTTTTATTTTTCTCACTTCTTTGACTCAGTAGGAAACACAAATAACCCCTAGTTGGATATGTATGTCAACGCCCAGTTTTTACCATTTTTTTAAAAAATGATAAGGATATGAAACAACCTTTGCCAACACTGAAGCTGCTGTTTCACAATGTCGGAACCCAACACAGTGAAATTTCAGGTCTTCAAATAAGCATTATTGAAAAATATAGTATTCTACAAAAGAAGGTAAAATATTAAAATGAATTCTCTCACATCTTACACTTCAAATGAGATTGGGATGTCAAATAAAATGCTTTATTCAACCTGGTGGTAGGGCTCTTGCATTGGTTTCCACTAAGCCCTCTGTAATAACCAAGACATTAATCATCGTCACTGGGCATACAGTCTGAACAGATATAATTTCATTTTATGCATTTGGATAATGTCACTTTAGAGAAAATCAAATTATGGGGAATAAAAGCAAGTAGAAGGAGAAAAGGAATCATAGTTGAGAGGCTATACTAATGTCCATTCTTTGCCTTTCTTTCTCTCTCTATTTTCAAATGTGATGTCGAATTTGTTCACTCACAGAATGTTAAAGGCAGTCTTAGGAATAAATAGGAAATTCTAAAAGGACCTTTTAACTGACATAAATATTAGATATTGCCTTGTGCAAACTCCATATTGTACAAAGAACAGATGAGAAGACAACACCTTCAGAAGAGTGTGTAAATTGTTTATGATCACCCAGTTATTTTGGGCAAAGGAAGGTTTGCGACACAAGTCTCTTAAGACAAATCTCTAGCTTCAGCCTATCCAGTACCGTCTCAGAAGATTATACTTCTTGGAGTTCAGAGCCTGAGACTTCTCTTCCACTACTGCCAAGGCTATACTCACACTGAGAAAAACAAGAGCATACTTTGCATGGATGACAGATACCTCATCAGATACGTGCAATTCTTCCACTAATGGCTCTGCCATTAGTCTTTAGCAAGCACATGGGTCGTGTCTGTCACTTCTCTCCTTGGTAAGTGGAGTGAATGGACAGTATTTTCTCAGGTTGTATTCTACCATTGATAATACATCTTTCTCTAAGCAAAGCTGCTTTTTGTTTGGAATCCAGTAGACAAAGCTATGCTTTGTACTGAGAGCAGATGAGAAGACACAATCATTTGCTTACTTCTACAAGGGAATTGAAATCTCTTGGATAATTTGAGACAGTTCACATGACTAGTTTGAATGCTTTACAAATGTAATAGCCAATCTCTGGCTGTTAAATAACCCTCCAAACTCCCAAAGATTAAATTAACTTCCCTTTCAAGAACGTACTACTTTAAAATAGTTTTTAATCCTTTCTTAAATGTATCAGCATTACTTTCTAGATGAATATACTTTCTCGGACTCAGGAAGTGCAATGACATTGTGCTCAAGAAATATAAATTATTCTCCTAAATAAAAAAAGAGCACATTTTAGTGATTTATTTTCATTGGTCAATGAACTTCTAAGTACAAAACAGAGTATTGGTTTGCTTGTGGGGGTGATTTCAATGAATAGTTTTAAGTAAAAAGGCATATCACTTTAAACACCAAAAATAAAGTTATTGCCAGGAAACCTAAGGGAAGAAGTTCATCGAGTATATTTATGTTTTAAGTACTTTGTTAAGGACCCACATTCCTACTACTGTAAATCTCAAAAGCCTAAGTAAAATCAGTTGTGCCCAAAGCAGACCTATGGTTCTCTTTCCTCAATAAGGAAAGTAGAGTAAAACACCCTTCAGGTCTAAAATGTTGAAGATCTATTGTCTCTCTATCCTTTGATTTAACTCTGAGGTCTTCCAAATGGCAAATTCTCCCTTTCCCATCTCCCAATCATATAGAGGATTTTAGTACAAATCGGAAAGAACAGTTTCTCTTTAAGACTGTTGTCCACATCAACAAGAATAGGAAGAAGAAAGCTCCGGTCTTGATCCCTCTTTATAGGAGCCCATGGTTGACCCCTATCCTAAATACCATCTCCCCACGTACAGAGCTCTAAAGTGCTCAGTACATAATTGTTTTCTTATTGATTCATGTATGGCTCCTTCTCTCCGACAGGCTTGCAAACTTATGAGTATAAGGCTTATTATATACTTTATGCCTTGTGGTTGCTATTCAGCAGCGTCTCAGTACAGACAAGTGTGCACGTCATACTAACTTGACTGAGAATTATGTATTCTCTCTTTTCAATCACTCAAGTCTTTGAAAATATATGTCCAAATAGAGTTAAGGTATTAATTTAGCTACAAACACGCACAAATAAAGAGTGAATGTATTTGTTCGTTAGCACCCAGACAACTTCTGAACAGACCATTCACAATATTTTATTATTCATAGTATTTTATTATATACTGAAGATGCATAGTAGGAATAAAACTAATGACATTTGAACCATTAAATGCATACTTTCTGAGAGTATGCAGAATACCTTTCCTGGGACATTGACAAGAAGAGTCAATGACTAATTTCCTTCATCAGCAATTGGATCTTAGGAAATTAATTTCTATAGCATTTAACATTTGACTTTCTTAACTTGTACAACACACAGAGAAACAGGCAAAGGTTATACATACTAGTGTTTTATGAAATTCAGCTGAAACTAGTTTTATATTTTAAAAATATTTTAGTAGGATTGCCAGTTGATATTAAGTATACTGAATACCCTGAACTACATGTAGAAAAAGTAATTCTTAAATCCACATCAAGTACATTAAAATTTCATGCAAAGAAACCTTTCCTCCACCTTTGGTATCCAGAACATATCATGTTAGTCGTAAGAATTATATCTTCTTTTTACATTTCTGGTGATAAAATCCATTAGTTACGTGATACAGCTGTTTAGTCTTCTAGATACAACCTGGCATATTTCAGTATGTACAAATGATCATTTGTAAATTAAATGAGTCCACTGATATGAGTCACTAGCATAATTCAGTTATTTGGCATACTGATATGGAAAGGGACATAATAAAAATATATCCCTGAAATGTCTATTTCTGAGAGTCTTAAAATACTTCATGGGCAGTAACAGATCATTTTGTATTACCAAAAGGTACTTATATATGATACTTTCTTTTTGTGACGGAGACAGAGAAAGACAGAGAGAGGGACTGACAGGGACAGACAGACAGGACAGGAAGGGAAAGAGATGAGAAGCATCAATTCCTCACTGTGGCACCTTAGTTGTTCATTGATTGCTTTCTCATATGTGCCTTGACCAGGGGGCCACTGTAGACCAAGTGACCCCTTGCTCAAGCTAGCGACCTTAGGCTCAAGCTGGTGAGCCTTGCTCAAACCAGATGAGCCTGCGCTCAAGCTGGCGATCTCGGGATTTTGAACCTGGGTCCTCTGAGTCCCAATCCCATGATTTATCCACTGTACCACCACCTGGTCAGGTGGTACTTGATGTAATACTATAGTCAAAGACGTTATTATAATAATCTAGGCATGGGGACCTGCTTCTATATTCTCAGAAGAGGTTCTTTTCAGTATAATTCAATATAACTTACTTATTTATTCCTTTATTCATCTCACATTTTTTTGAGTACCCATGGTGTGCCAGCCACCAAGTTTATGGAGCAAAATAACACAGTCTCCAAACTGACTGCTATATCCAAAGAACACTTTACACAGATTGTTTGAATGTGCATTTTCATAGCATTGTTACTAAGACAGCTTCTTTTTCAAAGAGCTGCTTTGTCAGATATGATATGACACTTTCCTAGCGCTTTTCTTACCTGGACCTTTCCTTGCCTTTAATAGTTTTCTCTCCTGCTGTCCACACCTCTATTTTTTTATGTTCCCAAAGGTTTGATTGTTAGCCCATTTGCTCCTTTATTCATCTCCATTCTCACTTTAGCTAACAACACTCAAATTGTTCCTTCAAGGGCAAAACTTCTTCATAGAATTTCAAGTTTGCATACTCAACTGTCTTCCAGACCCATCTGCTTGAATATAACTCAGATGCCTTGAATCTGCATCTTATAAAACAAACCCATGGCTTCTCCCAGCACCTTCATCTCCCATTTCTCTTTTTCTTCCAATGTATTCCATCCCAATGTCTGCCAAGTTATCTGTTCTGATTTTCCCACTTGTCTTTCCCCCTGGAATTCATCCTCTGGGTGATTTATCTAAAACCGAGTGTGGTTTTGCCCCTCAGGAGACATTGGCAATGTTTGAAGACATTTTTGTTTGTAACAACTAGCTGATGTCACTGGCATCTAGAAGGTATAGGGCAGAGATGCTGCTCAAAATCTTGTCACACATAAGAGAGTGTCCTTCCACCCCACAGTGCCATTAATTATCTCTCCCAAATGTTAATAGTGTTGAGGTTGAGAAACCTGATTTAGACTAAAAACTGACCGTCGCCACTTAACATCATTTCAATAGTGTCTCAAGACCTAAGCTTCTTGAAAGCCCATGAACATCCATGCATGAAAGATCCTAGTCTTCCAGTCCAGCTCATCTCCTGCCCATTATGCCATTCTCTTTATGCTTTTGCAGCATCAACATCATTCTTTACCATATATTTATCAGCTTTCTGCCTACACTCATACATTGCCCACTTCCTGAAATGTCCTTCCTCCCTTCTTCATGGTTAATTTTCATCCATCCTTTAAAACCTTTCCCAGAGGTCTTCTCTGATACCGTTTCTCCTCTCCATCACTCTGAGGTCAGATTAGATGCCCTTTCTCTGTGCTCCTATCATACACTGAGCACGCCTTGGTCAGAGCATCCACAGGGTGGTTTTTAAATTAGCTATGTATGCCTATGCTTTCTATTTATGTACAGAGATGATGTTATATCAGTTTTCTCTGTAACCCTGTGTCTGGCTCATAAGTAATTAATAAACATGTGTTGAAGTAAAGTAGAAAAAACAAGTTGAGGTTGACTGTATTTACCTAAAAATGAGAATTTGACTAGCATAACGAGTAACTCAAAGGTATTATTTTTCTAAGTTCTCAGAAAAGAACTCATCAACTAAAAAGTAGTAGCATAGAAGCAGAAATTCTCCTAGCTGCACTGAAACATAATGATTGGCACTGAATCCCTGCCATAGACGACAATTTCAGATCAGAGCCAGGTCTTTATATTCATTGACAATGAAATATGTCAAAGATATGCACTCACTATTAGTTGGATATATGAATGGATTAAAGTGGATAAATAGGTGGATGGATGGACGAATGGATAGATAGATTGATGGAATGATGACTTGATAGACGAACGAGTAGATAAATGAATAGTTTAAACACTGTATTCTTTTAATCTCTCTTTTGATTTCTTTTTGTCACCATCTACTTACTGATAGGCTTAGAAAACATTCCTTGTACCTGCTTGCTTGGTCTCCTTGTATTTATCATTGTCCTCCATTTTGACAAGACTCAGGAAGGCCAAGTGCAAAAACTTCTGGGACCGTTTGAATAAATAGTTCAATATTTTTGAAGTTCACTAACAAATACCTAGAGTTCATTTATAATGATAAAGTTAAGATCTCTTCCAATGGGGTATGTTTTCCTGCCAATAATTTTTTTTTTCTCTCAACTAGTTTTAAATGTTTTGGTTAACTCCTTAAAAAAATCATTTTGACTAAAATCTGAATTTTTAAAAAAGAGAAAACCTGACAATCATTGTTGATAATAATTTTTTATTTTAAGAAAATAAAACTTTGTCTCTCTTTATTTGTGGAATAGGGTACCATAATTTAAAATTATCATTTGCAATTTTAAATCAATGCATAGTAGACACTTTTGGGGGCTTCCATCCAGCCACCTCTAAAACTGCTCCATGATAGAGCTATGTTTAGCCATTGTAATTTCATTTCTAAGATCACAAGTGATTATGACAAAGAGGGGAGACAGAAAGAGACAGAGAGTAGCAGCCCCAGTTCACAGCAAAATCAAGTTCCTGAAATGCCCTTATCTCCTTTCTTTTATGTAGTTAATCTTCAAATATCCTTTAAGCATAAGCAGGGAGACCATATAATTCATCATGCAAATTGGGGTCTATTTAACAACTAAATGTTTGGTTTTAATATATTTGTGAATCAATAAAAAGTTCTATTTAATAACTTTTTTATAGATAAAATTCTTTCTAAAAATAAAAATAGCACATATCTTGTGTAGGAAAACAACATTAAAATATTTCTTTACTTATCTGAACACTAAACATAAGCAATGTTCACTTCCAGAGTCCAATAGTTGTACTTATTTTATCAAAAACTGTCCTTAATTTTAGGAAACATATACTGAAATAGATTTTTTAAAAAAAGGAATTGTAAACAGTGGTAGGGTTCAAATAATTTAACAACCAGTTCTCTGCCTTATGGCTGTTTTAAGTATAAAAATACAATATACTGACAGGTAGTTTATTATTTTATGCATTTAAAACTTAAATAAGAACAATGAAAGAGGTACACAAAACTAGATGATGTTATAAGAGTTTTTAAATATTAATGAAAAATATTAAATAATACCTGACAAAAAACAACAAAACTGTTATTTAAGACATTTCCATATTGCTTCTTAATTGGCATCCTCCTCACTTGCAACTTTTTTCACCTGTGGATGGAATGATCCTTACTACCGGCGCTTAGAACATGCTGTGGCACAGATGAACGTTAAAAAAATACGGAATGTAAATTTGTGATTTCCACATCGGGCAGCTTTCCAGGTGCCCACCTTAGAGAGAACCCTGATTACAAGTGCCATTTTTTTTTTAGCTCACTGAAATAAATCCCACCACTGATTGTAAAGCCCTATAAAAATTTACCAAGAAGGCCCTGGCCGGTTGACTCAGCGGTAGAGCGTCGGCCTGGCGTGCGGGGGACCCGGGTTCGATTCCCGGCCAGGGCACATAGGAGAAGCGCCCATTTGCTTCTCCACCCCCCCCCCCCCTTCCTCTCTGTCTTTCTCTTCCCCTCCCGCAGCCAAGGCTCCATTGGAGCAGAGATGGCCCGGGCGCTGGGGATGGCTCCTTGGCCTCTGCCCCAGGCGCTAGAGTGGCTCTGGTCATGGCAGAGCAACACCCCGGAGGGGCAGAGCATCACCCCCTGGTGGGCAGAGCTTCGCCCCTGGTGGGCGTGCCGGGTGGATCCCGGTCGGGCGCATGCGGGAGTCTGTCTGACTGTCTCTCCCCGTTTCCAGCTTCAGAAAAATACAAAAAAAAAAAAAAAAAAAATTTACCAAGAAAATAAGTTTAGAAATAAGTAGAAAATGTATATACACACATATTTAGGTGCTTTAAACAGGCTCTTATTCATGTCCATCTCTCTAATACTGTATCACTAGTATTATGTAAAACATATGTTTCAATATTTTTGGTAAAATTACCAGCAAACTGCTTCAAAGATGGGTAATATATAGTATATTGCGAACATTTCAATTGACCTTTTTTTTGTATGCCATATCTATTTTAACTGAAGAATATCCTCTCTGTAAATGCTAAGGTACCAGGTAAGCAAAAGCATATTATACTTCAGGGAGTATAACCTCAATGTAAATATTCTTATATTGGAACATATTCTTATAGATTTTTTGCTGTTACTTATAAATTTATTTGCCAAATATTTTCATAAGATACAATATATCAGTAGGCCATCTGTTATAATTTTTCTGAATGGTTGGCCCAATTTAAATATTTTAAAATGTACAAATCCATTCAACCAAAGAGAGAAGTGCCAACAAATTTTTTTTCCATAATTCAAGATATTGCAAAGTATAATTATAAAGCTGAAAAATTAAGTCATTTATGCTGGTTGAGCTCTCATTTCATTTGTTTAGTTTCTCCTTTTGTAAGAATCCATTTCAATGTTTCTATTTGCAAGCACTATTTGCAATGATTGCAGTTCATTGCGTATTCAAAACGTAAATATTTTTGCCAATCTTTTCTTTGAATACTTTGATTCTAATTTTCTAACTCATTTCAAGCAAAAATGGAACAGAAATTTGAAGTGAACGCTAGTGCTTTGTCAGCAAATGTGCACCTTCTGGTGATCATATAGTTAGTGATGTCTGCAGTGCCCATGTGGGAGGTAAACATCAACAACATTTTTGCACGAGTTACGAGTTTCTCATCAATTATTTTAAAGAATTGTGAATTCGGTACCTAACATTTCATTAAACAGTCTTGATTTTTTTTCTGTTATTTCTGCTGAAAAGTTTTCTAATCAATACAGGATAGTTGTAGACTTAAACCATATAATAAGTGACAAAATCACTATAGACTGCTCATCATCTACTTTCTGTACACACTTCCCAACTACAATCACAACTTCCCGTGTTTCCTGCTAACCCCAAACACTGGTGTCCTGGCAGCTTTGTGAATCCAGCACAGAAGGAGTTAGCTGTTTCTAGTCTCTGAGGTCCCGAGCTTTGTTTTGTGAGCAAACACAATGCATGCAGTCTTTGAAGGGAAGTTGGAGCTAAGAAAGGTTAGGAATAGACATACAGACAGATTCTTGTCTTTCAGATTTAACCAGGAGTTAAAGTGAGAAATCTCTTCATTGCACATGGGTCTCACAAACGACTAGATCAGACTATGACAGAAGCTGCAAGTACAGCAGAAATCAATCAAACCCAACTCCCCACATCCTAATAAAAGTGAATATAACTACATGTCTGAAAATGGAAAAAATTGAATAACTAGTAACCCAGAGCGAATGACAGGATGACAGCCATAAACCAGGACTAGTCTAGGCAAACCAGGACATACGGTCATCCTCCTCGTGAGGCCTGCTTGCACCTCCAGCCCTAATTCAATAAGGATATTTTTTATTGAGTTCTGACTCACTGATATGTTACAGGAGATATGTCAATGAAGTCGATATTATCAAGTTTTGTCTTTAAAACTAGTGATAAATTTGTCAAACTCAATGAACAAACTGCTTATTTTGTTGGTGTTTTTTTTAAATAAAATAATGAATTTAATGAATTGCTTTTAGAGTGAAAAGAAATTTAATGACTAATATAAATTAACATCCAATGGTTTGGGTCTAATACGTGAAGGCAATCAACCTGTTATGCTCTAGGTAAACATGCAGGGTGGGGCAAAACTAGGTTTACAGTTGTTCATATGGAAAATAATACAATAACTAATAAATAATAATACAAGAATAAACTATTTCATGTAGTCACCATTGTAAACTCACCTTACAGAAGTGAAGCATCTAAAGAATTAACTAACTGCCATTTTCTTGCTTAATAAAGTGAATATAATCATTAAAAAAATGGAAAGGAGCTTAGTAAAGAGAAAACTCATGTTTTGATGTGGGAGAGTTGGGTTACCATATACTTATTCTATCTTAGACTGAAGGCTCAATGGATAATATTAGTGTGGTTGGCTCTTGGTCCCAGGAGGTCATTGGATTAAGATGAGTGGCAGGATTATTGGCATAAAAAAATTCAGATATGAATGGGGCACCTACTAATAACATAACTGAGGAGATTATACTATGTAGCAATTGGTGGGGTGTTGTATTAAAAATGTTTAAAAGATTATAATCAAATATTTCCCCTCTGTCACTTACAATGAATTTTGAATGTGGAAAACTAATGCAATAGAAAGAAAGAATTAAAGAAGAACAAAATAGACACATGTGATAAAAATGTTGTTAGTACCATATATAAGTATCAAATATAATTTTAAGACAATAATTGTTCATTATAATTCACTTACATACTCAAAAATATCTCATTTATTATGCTTAACCTGTTGGTACAAAGTGAATTAAACAGCACAACTTTGCCGGTAGATTTTCACCAATATAGTCACTGTACAAGTAATGGTTTGGGGAATTTCATGTCTCAAAATTGTCTTTTTAAAACAACTTTGATACATATAGGGCAAAACCAAATGTACAGCAAAAATTAGTCAATAAAGATGAAGCTGAACTAACATTAATTTAAAATTGTACAGGACATACAGAAAATTGAAAACCATAATTAGTTAAACATTGCCCTGATTATACCTCATAATAAAGCATTTGTCTAGAAAAAAAAAAGTAAGGATCACAACTATCCATGTAGTTAAATCACTGCAACTTTCGATGATATTGTATAGGCCAGGGGACAGGAACCTATGGCTCGTGAGCCAGATGTGGTTCTTTTGATGGCTGCATCTGGCTCACAGACAAATCTTTAATAAAAAAAATTATGTTAAAAATATAAAACATTCTCATGTATTACAATCCATTCATTTCCTACCGCTCATGTTCATGGTTGCGCCTGAAGTGTGGATAGCAGTCAATCACAGCTATCCTCCAGGACAACAGTCAATCACAGGATAGCAGTCAATCACAGCTATCCTCCAGGACAACACCAAATTTTTATTGGATAATGCATAATATACACGGGTTGTTGTATGGCTCTCATGGAACTACATTTTAAAATATGTGGCATTCATGGCTCTCTCAGCCAAAAAGTTTCCTGACCCCTGATGTAGGTTTTCAGTAATTTCTAAAGATGTGAAACTGTTTTTAGAATATAAAAATTTAGCCAACTTTATTCATTTAATAGATAATTATTAATTTCCCTTAGTCATCTTTAAAATAAATATCTAAAAATAAAAATTTATAAGTATTTTTGTGCTTACTATTAAATCTGAATATATTTTTGAACTACATTTAGCAACTTCTCAAGATGATTTTTTAAATCAAAATGATTTTTAGGGCTTTTTCTTATTTTCTATTTATTTTTTTCTTCACTCTTATTGCTTTACCCATTTTTCTGTTTTAGTTTTTATATGGGAAATCATTTTATTTGTAAGCAGTTATTTGTATCTTTGAAAGCTACTTCATATCAGTTCCTGGAATGATGTAGGGAATAAAATGGTTAATTAGTTTTATTTTAACTAAGCCTACTGATTCATTGAATAAAAAATATATTTTTCAGTTTCACAATAAAATTTTGTACCAATATATTCATATTACATGAGAGTTTATAGATGGTTTAAAACAGTTTAAGGAGAAAACCTACTTTGAACTCCTTCATTGTTAACTGTGGCACTCTAGATCATAAAATTAGCTGAGTACAAGTTCATCAGGACAGACAGGACTACTCACTTTTTAAACTGAAGCAATACTATTGTATAATACACTACTTTGTTTTATTACCCCATGTCATATGTCAGTAAGACTCTCGGAGATTCACACATTTTACTGTACATAGTTCTTCTTTATGAGGAAGAGAGGTAATTCCCTATCCTTAGAAAATGTAGGTATCCATTGATAAGGGATATAAAAAATGTATCTTAAATATACTTTATTTCATGTAAGAATATAGATATATATATAATACATATACACATATTATTCTCAGGAACTAATGACTTGAGCACATTTCTGCTGCATGAAGAACATAAATAATAATTTTTATCTAGCAGCTATAAGAAATTTTAATATTACAAGCTGAGAATACATATTTATAAATTTGAGGGAGTGTTCTTTTGTTAGATGATAGAAAAGTTTGCCTCATAGGACGCCATGTCCTTTGTTTCTCACCATGATTTATGTAACATTAGTAAATTGCTTCTATAATGAAGGTTTGTTTGTGCGCTGACGTTTGTGGAACTTATTGTTCTAAAAGCACCTTGTCAGACTAAAACAGAGAGTAGAATTAAGCTCAGTTTAACACACAACATGATTTATTTTGACATGATTAGCAACGCTAACTATCAGACTTCATTTATTACTAGGATGACACCATACAATGAATGCAAGAACATGCAGTGTGGTAGAAGTTAAATATTTGCGGAAAGAGTAGAAACAGCTTTCAAAATGTCAAGCTATTTCTTCCTACTGCATATGTCATATTTCATCATTTTCTTCCATAAACATGAGGCTGATAATAGGCAGATGCTGGCTGGCCAGCCAGTCTTCATCACCGGTTCTCCTGCCAGCATCCACTACTTTGAAGTTCTGGTTCTTCAGGGTTTAAAAGACTTCGTAGTTCTTTCAGGTAATGGTCTTCCTTGGGACTTCTCTCTTTTTATCTTTCTCCCACATTTTTTTCTGAGCTGTGTCTCATTTCTACAGATCCCTATTCTCACTGAGACAGCTAATTCATCACAAAAGCTATGGCATATTTAATAGAATTCTACATTATATAGATATTTAATAGAATTCTACATTATAATATTGAATAGATACCAGAAGACATCAAAAACATCGGTAGAGTGAGATTTGTCACTTGGAAAAGTCTATGCTCTCAGTGGTGAGGAGGTAGTGCTCACTATCACATTAATTATGCTCATGCAAAATATATCTTCATTTCTGTAATATTAAAATGAAGCATAACTTAGGATCACAGTAGTCTATAAATCTATTGATCATTTATTATATAAATTCAAATCTCGACACTTTCTCTATTGGCCATAGGAAAAGTTCTAATGCTATTTCAAAGCAGGGTGGAGCCCTGTAATTCTCCAGCTCTGTTCTGTGCCATAGGCAAGCCTTATCCCATTATAGATCTCTTGCTTGCCACATTGGTTATGGCATCCACAAATTTGCTCTACTTGCTTAGAATACTCCTGTCCCTTTACCTCCTAATGTCTCCTGTTCAGGGATGGCTGAAGGATCACATCTTTGGAGAAATCACTTCTGGCAATGCTTTTGTTTCCTACTGTATCGTAAGCCTACATATACTTCTATTAGAAAACTCAGCAATGGATTGTCCTTATTCATTTACCTGTTAATTTTCCTGAACTGAATGTGAAGTGTTCTACAGATTTTAATGGTTACTTGCAATTGTAGTGTCATATGAAGCCAGACAGCCTGGCTTCATTCGTTGCTCACTCTGAGTTCCTATGTTTTATCTCTACATCTGGCCTATAGTGAATTCTCAGGCAATGTCTGCTGACTGGAGAAGAATAAAATACTATTGCATGTTTGGAGTATCTGCAGGAGTCTTTGAACCAGCCTTTTCAATCCTTGATGAACGGTGCTTTACCACTACCTTCGACACATAAAACCCTATTTAAAAGCCTTCAGAAGCTCCCTTTTACCAAGTGACCAAGCATCAAATTTGTGACATACACTGTACAAGTTTTTTAATGGAATTTTATTGGGGTGACACTGGTTAACATACGTAATTGTACAGGTTTCACATGCCCAATTTTACACACATCTCTATGCAGCATATTGTGTGTTCACCCCTACACAAATCTTATAAAGTACTTCCTTCTTCAAGTAACTTCAAATTCAGTTGGGAAAATAAGCCAGGAATGATTAAAAGAGAAATACTATCAATAGGAATGGTCAAGTTTTATACTTAGAACCAAATAGATTTATAAGTATTTGTTATATATTAACTCATGTAATCCTCACAACAATCCATTTAGGTAGGAGCTGTCTTCCTATCAATGGTAAAAAAACAAAACAAAACAAAAAACATTAAGAAACTCTATAATTTTCTCAAAGTTCTAAAGGGAAGAAGTGCCAGAGCTGAGATTTGAAGACAGATGTCCTGTTTGTTTTAAAATCTATGGTTTTTACCACTGCACCACATTGCCTCTAGAAATATGGTACATAAATTCCTACACACACACCCCAACAATTACAAGATTGACTACAGAATGGCTGGATAGATATGTGCTATACCTTTCCAGAAGGGAACAGTGGCTCTGTGACAGATAGACAGGAAAATTTTATGGGAGAGATGAAAATTGATTGGACTTGACTTTTCATGATTTAGTGGATTTGGGAAATTAGCATAAAAAAGGACTCAATAAAAAAAATAATAATCAGAGAAAACAAAAACAAGTACTTATCAGGTAGGTTGTGAGATAACATTGAAGGCTATGTAGAGCAAGATGTGAGTGGAGGAGTTAAATTTTACACTTAGTAGTGAAGTACAAGTTAGTAGTTCAAAATATGTTTAATTGACCATGGAATTCATTGGGAGAAATTGTCAAAAAGAAATGGATAAAGCATTTTTTTCAGGATAATAATCTGTCAGCAGCTCGCAAAGTAAAATCAGGGGAAAAGAGACTGGAGGCCGGAAGCTCATTAAAACTATTTTATAGGCTGTTGAATTGGAACTTGGAAAATCTGGGTTTAAATTTTATGTCTATCATTCATTAGCTATGTTCAAGTTACTAGAGGTTAGAATTGTGATATTTCCTATTTGGTAAACTGACATTGTTAAAGGATCACTTTTTGAAAAAAATAAAATCTCTCATAAAAATTTACAGTGTGCAGGTGTCAAAGTTTATATTTAACTTACTAACTAGTGAGATAACCAACCAGTTAGATGTTACAACTAGCTCAAAGGAGAATCTAAAGAACCATATAAAATGGTTTAGGTAAGAAATGCTAAAATGAACTAACAAATAAACTAAAAGCTGGATTTTTCCACAGTGAGAAAAGGAAGTCAATTTAACCTCATCAAACAAAATGTATTTGTACATCTGTGGTTATGGGTAATTTGCAATGCTGTTAGTTATCTACAATTTATAGCTCAGAAACAATGAAAGATACAGAGACCTCCACATAGTCAGATCAGATCATTGGGGAGAGTGTGTTTGCTAAAGAATTCTTAGTGCCTGACCAGATGGTGGTGCAGTGGATAGAGAGTTGGGACTGGGACGCGGAGGACCCAGGTTCAAAACCCCAAGGTCTCTGGCTTGAGTGTGGGCTCACCAGCTTGAGTAGGGCGGTGGGGGGGGGAGGTCACTGCCTTGAGTTTGGGATCATAGACATGACCCCATGGTCACTGGCTTGAGCCCAATGATGCCTGGCTTGAAGTCCAAGGTTGCTGGCTTGAGCCCAAAGTCACTGGCTTGAGCAAGGGGTCACTCGGTCTGCTGTAGCCCCCCAGTCGAGGCACATATGAGAAAGCTATCAATGAACAACTAAGGTGCCGCAACAAAATATTGATGCTGTTCATCTCTCTCCCTTCCTGTCTGTCTGTCCCTCTCTATCTCTCTCTCTGTGTCTGTCAAAAAAAAAAAAAAAAAAAAAGAATTCTTAGTTTTCCCATGAGGGCTTTCAGTATTTTTTTTTTTGGTCTCCATTTGAAAGTCTTTCATTGGGTAAAAGTGTCTGTTTTCATGACATCAGGATAAACATTGAGAATATCAATGATACTGGACAGGAACATGAATTCAAAATTCTTAACACATGGAATTACCATATTTTTGCTCCATAAAGACACATGGAATTACCATATTTTTGCTCCATAAAGACACATTTCCCCTCCAAAAGTGGAGGGGAAAATGCCCATGCATCTTATGGAGCGAAAAAATCTGGTATTTTATTAAATATTTTAACACACATTTGGTTCAGAATATTTTTTTGCTTATTTTCCTCCTTAAAACCCCAGGTGTGTCTTATGGTCAGGTGCATCTTATGGAGCAAAAAATACGGTAGGTGGTATTTTTCCTCTCTGCACCCCTTAAATAGTACCTGATCATTTTTCTCAATATACCTAGGAAATAGAAGATTCAAAACAGGCATAGAGCTATCTTTTGAGGATGATACCTGACCACTTCTGGGGTGGTAGAGGGAGATGATGCCCAAACAAAAAGCAGACTAGGAGTCTCTTAGAGCAAAACTGGTACAGAAAAGAAATGTCAGCATGGCCCAGTAAAGGAGATTTGACAACAGGGTCATTTGGAATCAGAATACTTTCTTACAAGAAAATAGACTAACATAAAAATTATTTATTTATTTATTTATTATTTTAGAAAGGCAGGGAGTGAGAGAGACAAGAACATGCAGCTCTTTCTGTATGTGTCCTGACCGGGGAATCGAACCAGCAACCTCCGGCTTCGGGAGGACACTCCAATAGACTGAGCTATCTGGCCAGGGCTTATTTACCTTTTATTTTCAGAGAGAGAGAGGAAGGGGAGGGGTCGGGAAGCATTCATTTGTTGTTCCACTCAGTCATGTACTCTTTGGCTGCTCCTCATTTGTGCCCTGACCAGGGATCAGCCCGCAACTTAGTTGTTTCCGGATGACGCTCTTCCACTGAGCTAACTGGCCAGGGCCTGAAATATTTTAATTTAAACAAAAATAACAAAACATATCTAGGAATTTGATAGAAAGATATGACTTGCAGAATCTGCAAGGAGGCTACAATAAGATGCGAAAACAAAACAAAACAAAACAAACAAAAACCCAGGATACAGAGAAGATTTGAGTTGGACGACTAAGAAGAAGCAAGTCCAGTTATAAGATGTGACCACTGCTAGAAGCCACTGCCATCCATGCTAACCCTTGCTATAGTCACCACGGCTCCTAACTGACTCTGCTTTCCTGAGCCACTTGCTCCACAATCAAGGTCTCAGGCCAGAACATCTGATTGGTCAAGTTGGATCAGAGGCTGTGCCCTGACCCTTGAAGAATTATCAGTTAGCTGCAATACCTTTCCCTTTCACTTCTGTAGGGAGGGGCAGGACACTGCAGCACAGCACTCCGATACACAATGGTAAATTCTGCCACAATATCAAGGGCGTAACAGATGCTTCATGTCAAACAAGAGAGGAAAGTCTAGGACTGCCCGGGTGTTGAGAGCAGAGCGAGAATCTCTTGCTGGGTATGGGGAAGAGATGGGGTGTGAAACCATTTCTGATTCATCTACTCTGCCAGTGTGAATGTTCCTTGAAGAAGAAGAAGGCTATAGCAATCAAGGGGGGGAAACCCTTATAATGCCAGGACCAAGCAGTTCTGATCCGCGGTGCCCTCTAAAAAGGTGGAATAAAGCAGAGCAAGGAAGCACTGCACAACCAGCAAGAGGCATGGACACCCTGAAGTGTGGGAACTGCAGGAGGCCTGGCCGCAGGCAGTGAGTGGGTACGGGGTGGGGGTGGTGACAGCTGGGAAAGGCATGGGGCACTCAGGGGAACCTCAACATGGCAAACAAGAATTGGAAGCGGTGAGGCTCAGGGAAACACTTGGTTATAGAAGTTATTGGTATTTTCCCCTTAAGCATATCATGTTATTTCTATTTATTTATTTATTTATTTATTTATTTATTTTTATTCATTTTAGAGAGGAGAGGGAGAAACACAGAGAGAGAGAGAGACAGAGAGAGAGGAGAGACAGAGAGAGAAGGGGGGGAGGAGCTGGAAGCATCAACTCCCATATGTGCCTTGACCAGGCAAGCCCAGGGTTTCGAACAGGCGACCTTAACATTTCCAGGTCAACGCTTTATCCACTGCGCCACCACAGGTCAGGCCAGCATATCATGTCATAGTCATCACTTCTACTATTTCTTCCACTCATGACAGTCTTCTTCATAATGCCTTTAAATCTACCCTGAAATGGCCCTCTGCCTCTGTTCATTTAACTTTTAAAAATAACCGGACACTCCTACCTCTTAACAAAGTATTTCCTGACCCAAACCAACCACATGGTTTTCTCTATTATCTAAACTCTTAGTACACACTTTTGTACTTAAAACCAAACATTGTCTAGGATCTTCCCTAATTGTTCCTGTCCCATAATATTTGTCTCTCCAGCCAATCTGGTGGCTCTATGAACTAGTACTGTCAGACTTTGAAACTCTCTAACTCTATGATAGGTGCTTAATGAACACTTCTTTCATCAGGGGTTTAATCATGATGCAGTGAAAAAACAAACAGACAAACAAACAAAAACAAAAGTGAGGTTGCTTGAGTTAACTCTGCCAAACCTTGATTATGGGATAAATATCATAGTTTATTTAACTGTTGATCCTATTTCCTCACTATTAAAAAAGGAACAATAAAAATGATGAAGATTTAAAAAAGCATCACCAAAACCCGGCCCAAACTGTTATCATGAGCTAATAAAAATATAGCAAAAAACACTTTCAAGTGTTAACCCGCTGCATGATAAAGATAGTACATTTGAATGGATACCTATTATTAGCATCAAAAAACAAACAAACAATTTTTCTAGCTGAATTACACATGTCGTAATAGGTTGTAGACCAAAGGTATTTTGGGAAATGGAAGTCATCCTAACATGTCTCAAAATATAACATACAGATAGTTAGAATTTTGCTTAGAACTTTCCTCTTTTTTTAAATTAATTAATTTTTTAACTCATTTTTAGAGAGGAGAGGGAGAGACAGAGAGGAGAGACAGAGAGAGAGAAGGGGGGAAGGAGCTGGAAGCATCAACTCCCATATGTGCCTTGACTAGGCAAGCCCAGGGTTTCGAACCAGCGACTCAGCATTTCCAGGTCGACGCTTTATCCACTGCGCCACCACAGGTCAGGCCTCTTAGAACTTTCTTTACTATCTTTTCCTGACTCAATGTGCCCACGAAAGCCTGGTTCTACACCTTCTCCACATCACTCCATATCCAGTTAACACCATCTTCCTTCATAATAACAGCCCCTTCTATTCGTGCAGCATTTCACACTTTACAGAACAGTTTCACACCTACTGTCTTTTTTGATCTTTGCACCACGCAAACAAAAACTACGAGAGAAGTGTTAATAACCGATAAGCTGCCCCAAATGTTTGCAGCTTTAAAGTCAAAGCAAACTTTCTTCCAGTGAAACAGCTTTCTCTTTGAGGAGTCTCCTTTAGCAAGAGTATAATTATCTTCTCTTTAATACTTAGTATTTGAAATACCAATCAAAATGCTTTTAATGCCAATTTAATAACTTTTTAAAATTTCTTCCAAAATTTAAATAGGTTCTATACCTTCCTGTACCTTCTATGACAGCTTGTATTTAGACAGCATGTTATAGAACATTTTCATCCCCGCCATTTTTATCATTTGAATTTGCACTCACACAAAGGTCAAAAACATGAGGTCAATAGTTTATTTTTGTATGTTTATATTTGTCTATATCTTATTTATTTATCATTAGTACTAACACAGAGCCTGGCACCTTTGCGATACTCATTAAATGTTTGTGACATTAAACATGAAGAAAGAGGATTTAAAAAAACATGGAGGAAAGAGAGAGAATGATCTAACTCTAAGGTAAGGAAAGATTAGTGTTCATGGAGATAAAGAAGACTGTTCTTATTTTTTCTCTGTGCAGAGATTTTGCTAGATTGCATTAATATGCAATTCTTGCACATATGCTTTGTGTTGAGCACTAAATTACAGGTTTTGCAAAGAAAAAGACTTATTAAATATTGGAATTAGAAGATGTTTTCTTTACTATTTTAAAATATGGTGTGTGTTTAATAATCTAAAACTTTCAGTCATCTAGGTAATGAAAATCATCGTTGCATGGGATAAGCCTCACCTTTCAAAGTTGTTACTCTTATTCCTGATGCTTTAAAATGAGAAAGTTTTAGCTTAAAATCTTTCTAAAATGTGATGTGGAAATCTTAAATCTTTTATGACAAATCACTGGTAATTCTGCACTAAAAAAAAAGTAAAGAATAATGCTTCTAATAAAATTTGACTGCCTTAAATTTCCAGCAATCATGCAGATCATTTCTAAATATACCTGCTATAAGTATCTCAAACTAAAAACAAGATAAGTAATCATCTCTCTCACTGAAATCAGGCTGAATAAAAATAAATGTAATAGATCAAATTCAACCACAAACCCAAGCAATTCCATTAAAAGCTGAAAAGGAATAATTTGGGAAAATATAATCAATTGCTCAAAAGGAGTCCATCATTTGCTTAACGAGAGACATTGTATGTCAATGATAAACGTGATCTTAAATCAAGATGGAAGAGAACTGAACAAACTTCTTTACTCCCCAAGTCCCCTTGACAAGGACAAGTGAAAAAATAAAAGTAAATAGAAAGGAGCACTGGAAATTTGGGACGATTGATTTTCTGAAAGATAAAAAGCAGATGGGAATAAACTGAGGTCAAAATCCAACTGAAGAATGATGATCTCAACCATAGAAGACCTTAAACAAGCCTAAGATAAAGGCATTCTTTAAAGAATTGGATGATACGCAGTCAAGAGAAAAATTAGTTACAGTGTGTAAGATTCCAACATAAGGTTGGTAACTATTTTTGCCAGCTGAAAAAAAAAACAAAAACAAACGTGAGTCTATTCTATCAAAGCAGGAATTCTGACTTGGGAGACTCCAATAGAGGGCAAAGGTACTAGAAATACGAGGCAAAATTCTAGGTGAACATTTCCTTGGACACTCAATAACCAGAGGCAAAACACTCATCTTTAAAACATTTTATTGCCAGACAAGAAACAATTACTGTTTAATCTGGAAATACACTGAAGCTATCAAGACTGTACAATGTGAGACTGACTGATGGAGGAAAACCAATAACTTGACAAACAGGAAACAATCTACTAGCCCAAAGGGAAATTTGAATAAATCTAGTTTTATCACAGCATTTTTGGAATAGGTGAAACTGAAACAATCTGAACATCAACAAAAAAGCAAAATGTTATAAAAAATGTATATTCTATGGAATATATCATGATGAAACAATACCATTGAAGGAACTATGGTACTTTAGTTACATAAATTATCCACGTTATAGAATATTATGAAAGTGTTAAAAATAAAATATATCGGCCCTGGCTGATTGGCTCAGCAGTAGAGTGTTGGCCTGGCATGTGGAAGACCCGGGTTCGATTCCCGGTCAGGGCACACAGGGGAAGCGCCCATCTGCTTCTCCACCCTTCCTCCTCTCCTTCCTCTTTATTGCTCTCTTCCCTTCTCACAGCCAGGGCTCCATTGGAGCAAGATTGGCCTGGGCACTGAGGACTGCTCCATGGCCTCCACCTCAGGTGCTAGAATGGCTCCGCAGAAGAGGAGCGACGCCCCAGATGGGCAGAGCATCGCCCCCTGTTGGACATGCCAGGTGGATACCGGTCGGGCTCATGCGGGAGTCTGTCTGCCTCTCCCGCTTCTAACTTCAAAAATACAAAAAACCAAAAAACATATATATATATATATATATATATATTTTTTTTATAGAAAGATCTCTAAAATATATTAAGTGAGAAAAGTTTCACAAAATATCAAATTATGAACTCATTTATATTAAATACATGAATGCAAATGCATAAAAAAGGTGTGTAAAGATGCATACTGAATCCTTAAACAGGGGAATACAGTGACCAGGTATCTAGCTTGTGTGTGTGTGTGTTTGTGTGTGTGTGTATAAGTCATGGAGTCCAAGGACTTCACCTTTTGGTCTATACATGTTATATATGTACTATTTGAATTGTATACTCATGTGTTAATTTTTTACTTAAAACATTTTCCCAAAGGGTAGTTTATTACTTACTATTCTTTTACAGAGATAAAAGTTTTTTTTAAAGTTTTAAGGTATGGTCATGGCAATTCCTCAAAATAATCTAGTCCACAGGTTGATGAAAATTAAGGATGATTTAAGTATGTATTGATAACCACTCTCTAATAAATATAAAGAGCATTATTTATTTATATATAACATGTATATTTCTTTCAATAAACACAAAATTTACACGATACACTTGAAATAAACGGTCATACAAACTTGCAGAACACCATACAGTTTGAGAGATTTTAGGCGGAGGCTTGAAAGGCGATGTTGCCAACAGGTATTCCTTTGCATCCTCCGTCCTAAACTGTTTCATTCATTACATAATTGTGAAAAGACAACCTACTGGCACATTGTCATTCTCATGTGCTGCTTTAAGAAATTAGCTAATCTCCAACAGCATCCCATTTTCTTCCACATTAAAGCCATTATGCTTCTTGTTCATGCAGCTAATTATTTCTTTGGCACGTATCCTTCACAGAGTTATTCCAGAAAAAAAAAATCCCTTCAGAACAGCCAGGTTTATATTTTTTTATTCCTTTGATCTCATGAAAGGTCAACTTAATTTCACTTGGGTTGTTCATTCTTTTAGAAATACTTCTGGGGTAAAAAACAATCCTTGACCTACTGGATACAAGGGGTCTTGTCTAGCCAAGAGTGGGACTAGGTTTAGGGAGGCATCCATTCAACTCTGCTCTGGGCAAAATGAGGGGAAGTTGAGAAAAAGAGAGAGAGAGAGAAACAGAGAATTCACAACTACTCTAAAGGAGTCGTGGAATTTCTAACTGGGCTCTAGCATCAGAACCTAAAAGAAGTAAGAAAGGAATGGATATATGAATAGCACCTGAAGACCACAAATGACAAGGCTTTTCTATGAAAAGGGGCTTAGAGTTTTCTACGAGAACTAGAGGGAAGTACAGTGTGTCTGTAAAGTCATGGTGCACTTTTGACCGGTCACAGGAAAGCAACAAAAGACGATAGAAATGTGAAATCTGCACCAAATAAAAGGAAAACTCTCCCAGTTTCATACCTATTCAGTGCAGTTCGATGTGGGCTCACGTACAGATTTTTTAGGGCTCCTTAGGTAGCTATCCCGTATAGCCTCTACAGACTCGTCACTGACTGATGGCCTACCAGAACGGGGTTTCTCCACCAAACTGCCGGTTTCCTTCAACTGCTTATCCCACAGAGTAGTGTTATTCCTATGTGGTGGCGCTTCATTATAAACGCGCCGATATTCACGTTGCACTTTGGTCATGGATTCGAATTTAGTGAGCCACAGAACACACTGAACTTTCCTCTGTACCGTCCACATCTCCACTGGCATGGCCGTGGGCTGCTCCGCTGTATACACGGTGTTATGTCATCATCTGCGCATGCGCACATGCTGCCACATCATCCTACAGAAACTGAGAGGGCTTTCCTTTTATTTGGTGCAGATTTCACATTTCTATCGTCTTTTGTTGCTTTCCTGTCAAAAGTGCACCATGACTTTACGGACACACTGTAGTTGTTACCAACATAAACAGCTGCTGAAATAATGATGATGGCAGCGTATAAATTTTTTCTTTTAGAACTTTTGTAGACAAAAATGGAAACTAGTATTTACTAGTTTCTTGAATCAACAGGAGACTGTGAACACCAATTTTAAAGTGTTCACTTTACTAAAGGACTTCACAGAAATATTGATTCTGGTGTCCCAACTTAAATTTTCCATTCAAGGCAAACAAAGCTGTTTTATTTCCCTTAACTAGGCCATCTCTGCTAGATCTAGATCAATTTTGCCCAAAATCAATTAAACAATCCCCAACATTTACCAAATGTATCAACTCTTATAAAGACTGTGTCCTTGAGAAAAAACTTCCAAGATGGCTGCCGAGTAGGTAGAAGACCTGAACCACTCCTCCCGTCCCAAACCAGATTTATAGCTAATTCATAGTGCAACCAATCTGAATGACCAACTCAAGGATAGCTGAACTGAAATATTATAACCAAGGAGTTGCAGAAGAGGCTGTGTAGAGCCCAGTAACAAGGGCAGAGACACAGAAAGGGCTGGCCCAGCACCCAGGTGCAGTGGCTCTGGCCTCAGGACGCCCTCCCCTGAAAAGAGGGGTGGTCTCCCGGCCCAGAGCCACAGAGGTGGGAAGAGGACCCCACAAAGCAATTAGTGGTGGAAATCAGAGGAGACTGAGTTGGCCACAGTCACCCAGGTGCCAAGTACCCAGGTTCAAGCCCTCTCATTGTTACAGCGCCAGCACAGGGAGTGTACTCCCCACTCCATACTGCTGGCATGGCCCCTCTGCCTCTTAGGACCCGCCCAGAGGTCTGTAGGCTGCAACCAGCAGTGACTTGGGGAGTGTTCTCTCTTGGGGGAGGCTTGTGGGGAGGTATACACAGTGACTGGGCAGGAAGTATTGGTACAAAAGTATGTCTCCCCCGTCTTGAGCACACAGCAGGCACCCTTTCCCCACCCCCACCTGGAGGGAGGCTGGGCCCACAGGTGCAGCAGAGTTCACTGCGGCTGCCGCTGCTGCGCAGGGAGACAGAACAGCTCAGAGTGGGAGCTTCCTGCGGTTTGGGAAGAGTGACGCTCTTAACCAACTGAAGAGCACAATCAGCACCCTCCCACTCCTCAACCCGCTGGAATGCTGGCCCCCAGGGTGCGGCCTGAGTTCTCGCTGGCTGAATTCACCACAGGCAGGAAGGCAGGAGAACAGCGCGGAGTCGGGACTTTCTGTGGTTTTGGAAGGAGAGACACTGTACTGAGGTGTGTGGGAGGCTCTGGGGGGGGGGGTGGCAGCTCTGGGGAAAGACTGGGGGGGGGGGCGGACACTAGGATTCCCGTGCTGAGTCATTCTCCATTCTCGGTGCCATGATCTGCATCTTTCTCGGGTGGAGCAGTCCCCTCCATTGGGCATCAAACTGGAGGGAACTGACGGCTCCACCCTCCAACTTCCTGTCACTCCACCCCGCGGAGATTGGGGACAGTGACTCAGTTACCCAGCATTAAGGCCGGGGGATATTACCCCCACTTTCCCGTGAATCTGACTGGCACTTTTCCCTCACTGGAGAGTCAGTGTAACCATCTTCCTGGTTGTAAGGGGACAGACTGAGACAGGTGTCTCTGGGGTGGAGACTGCACTCACCACCTTCCCTGAAGCCCGCCAGGCTCCTCTCCCTCAGGAGAAAGCCACTAGCCCATCCTCCCCACACCACCAGAGGCTCTTTAAGTGACCAAGCCTAATGGTCGCCAGCAGGTAGAGGCAGCTAGGAGTGAGTCTAGGTGTATCTAGGTATCTTTTGCTGACCTAACCCCAAGCCAAATGCTGGGGAAAGTTGACCTCGGTGTGCAGCATGGTCCTTCCCATGCACACCTGAGTCCAGCAGAGGCAGCCACAAACTGTGGGTCACTTGCAGTTCTGAACAGGTTGCAGAGGGCCAGTGACAGGCAGCTTTTCACATTGGCCTGCACCAGGTTTCGTCCCGAGAGGCCCAGAACCAAAATGCCCAGTGGCCAGCTTCAGACAGCATCAGAGCAGGATCCGCTTAGCTTCACAGGCAACATATCCAAAGGGAGATCTCATCAGGCACCAAGCCCAGCTGTGGCAAATTCCACTTCCTGTGCTCAGCACCTGCACTGCAGCTTGCATGCTTTGATCAAGGTAGAAACTCACAGTTAGCCACCTGAGGGTCGATCAGATATACAGGGGGGCAATAGCAATCAAGTCTCAATTACAACAGGAGGGTCTACGTAACCCACAGAAGGGTTATTCCTGCAACACCCAGCTCAGGTGATCAGGGGCCTGCATCACTGGACCCAATCTACTACAAAAGGCCACCCCTCAAACACTGGGAATCATAACAGATCTATCTAATACGTAGAAACAAACACAAAGAGGCAGCCAAAATGAGGAGAAAAAGAAACAGGCCTCAAATGACAGAACAGGAGACTCAGAAAGAGAGCTAAATGAAATGGAGATAAGCAATTTATCAAATATAGAGTTCAAAGTAATAGTTATACAGATGCTCAAGGAACAAAGTGAGAACTTCAACAAAGCATAGAAAAGGACATAGAAACTATAAAAAGGAGCCAGGTAGAGTAAAGAATACAATATCTGCCTGAACAGGCGGTGGAACAGTGGATGGAGCATTGGCCTGGGATGTTGAGGACCCAGGTTGGAAGCCCGGAGGTCGCCAGCTTGAGTGCAGGCTCACCAGCATGAGCACAGACTCATCTCTGTCTCTTTATATCATGCATTGTCCCCTAACCCTTTACCAGCCCCCATGGAAAAAAGCCAGCTTCACCACTTATACATTCATTTCAACACGTCTTTGCTCTGTATAAATTTGAGATTCATTGACTTCTCCTTTGAACTTTATAATGTCTAACTAGCTTCCTTTTTTATATATTTTTTCTTTTTTTAATTTATTCATTTTAGAGAGGAGAGGGAGAGACAGAGAAGAGAGAGACAGAGAGAGAGAAGAGGGGGAGGAGCTGGAAGCATCAACTCCCATATGTGCCTTGACCAGGCAAGCCCAGGGTTTCGAATGGGCGACCTCAGCATTTCCAGGTTGACGCTTTATCCACTGCACCACCGCAGGTCAGGTTAGCTTCCTTTTTAATAATAGGCTAAATTAAATCTTTAACACAGGTTAATTTTATATCCTTATGGAAGATATACTTTTCCTTTGCTTACATTTATCTTTCAATAGAACAAAAAGAACACATCAAAGAATATGTATTGTTGTCCTTGCCCCACCTCTCGCACTGAGCGAGGGTAGAGCACACAACAGTGATCTGTTTATGCTCTGCCCTTTCAATATATGAATAAAGACAAGGCCAAGGAGAAGTGCCCTTAAGCAACACAATAATTTGTGAAATGCCAGGTGTTTATACAAGATTTTCTTTTGGAGAGATGTTTGAAAAATGAAACAAAAGGCATATTCAAGTGTAAAGGACATTCATTTCAAGCCAGTAACTTTTTTTTTTCTTTTTCTTTTAAGAGAAGCACTCTGCCTAAAATAAAACTGTGGGAGAATGCGCCCCAGTGGAGTGTGTCAGTGCAACAATGTCCCCCAGAGGCTGAGAAGATGAGTCAGAGTTACTACCCCAGCAAGTTTTAATGCTGATCAATTTAGTTCTTTCACAAGCATTTGACTTCTAGAGTTGTTACTTACTGTTGTTTTTTAAAGCATATTTAAGAATAATTTTTATTATAATATTTTCTTACTAAATCCTTATTTTCCAACTAATCTTGCCAACTAGAGTTTGCCCAACTACCACAAAGTGACATCTGCAGTTGGCAAAACATTAACTTATATTTTGAAGCAGAGAAAATGAATGTGAGTTTGTGTATGTATACTGTGTGCAAGGGTTTAACACTAACTAGGAATGCAAATCATGGGAAAATTTCAAAGAATATTTTAAACAAGCATTATATTTTTGGAATAAATGCAGAGAGTAAATATAAGATAATAACTTTGACAGAAACACTAGTAATTGGGATGCATGAGTCCTAATAAGTTTGAATCAGTGTTTTTCATGAGCTTGAAATCTTTAGAGAGAAAAAGGGCAAATAAATTATAGGAGCACAAATATACTAAAAACCTAAAGTATGATACACAGCAATAATGGTCCTTTTTTAAGTTGTCTTCTCAGCTGTACTTTCTGCCCAAATTAGATCATGTGAGAGATAAGATACACTGAAAATAAATCTCCACTTTAAATATTTACAATCTTGTGGATGGTGAAGAACTTTTATCCAGACCATAACTCTTATCAATAAGCAATGATAACAATAATCTAATTTAAAGTATGGCAAAAGACTTGAATAGACATTTCACTAAAGAAGACATCAAATAGCTAATAAGTATCTGAAAAGATGTTCAGTATCATTAGTCACTGGGAAAATGCAAATTAAAACCAAATTGAAATACTACTGCATATGCATTTGAATAGAATGAACCAAAACATAGACAATAACAAGTTATGACAAAGATGTGGAGAAACTGGAACCCTCATATATTACTGGTAGAAATGTAAAATGGTGCAACCACTCTAGAAATAAGTTGGCAGTATTTTCAGAAGTTAAACATAAACTTTCAATGACCCAAATTCCACTCCTATGAATCTACCCAACTGTCAAGATGCATGGATTCTTTCTATATATTTTGGATATTAACCCCTTGTTGGAGTTGCTGTTTGCAAATATAATCTCCTGTTGGGTTGATTGCCCTTTGGTTTGGGGGTTGGTTTCCTTTGGTGTGTAGAAGAAGCTTTTTGGTATTTTTTTTTTTTTCATTTTTCTGAAGCTGGAAACAGGGAGAGACAGTCTGACAGACTCCCGCATGCGCCCGACCGGGATCCACCCGGCACGCCCACCAGGGGCAATGCTCTGCCCACCAGGGGGCGATGCTCTGCCCATCCTGGGCATTGCCATGTTGCGACCAGAGCCACTCTAGCACCTGAGGCAGAGACCACAGAGCCATCCCCAGCGCCCGGGCCATCTTTGCTCCAATGGAGCCTTGGCTGCGGGAGGGGAAGGGAGAGAGAGAGGAAAGCGCGGCGGAGGGGTGGAGAAGCAAATGAGCGCTTCTCCTGTGTGCCCTGGCCGGGAATCGAACCCGGGTCCTCCGCAGGCTAGGCCGACGCTCTACCGCTGAGCCAACTGGCCAGGGCCGCTTTTTGGTTTGATATAGTCCCATTTGTTTACTTTTATCTTCGCTTCCCTTGCCTTTGGTGTCAAGTTTACAAAATGTTTTCAGGTCCATAAGTTTAGTACACATACCTATGTTTTCTTTTATATAATTTGCTGTTTCAAATCTTATATTCATGTCTATTATTCATTTTAAATTAATTTTTGTAAATGGGGACAAACTGTAATCCATTTTTATTTTATTCCATATGGCTTATCAAAATATATAAAGAACTCATACAACTCAACACTGAATAAACAATCCAATTAAAAAAATGGACAGAAAACCTGGATACCTCTCTCAAGAGACATATAAATGACCAACAGATATGTGAAAAGATGTTCAGCTTCACTAGCTACTAGGTAAATGCAAATTAAAATAAAATGAGATATTACCTTATACTTGTTAGAATAACTGTTATTAATAAGACAGGTAATATCAAGTGTTGCAGAGGCTGTGGAGAAAAAACCTTCATTCACTGCTGGTGGGTATGTAAACTGGTATAGTCACTATAGAAAACAGTATGGAAGATCCTCAAAAAATTAAGAATAGAGCTACCATATGACCTAACAAACTCTCTTCTGAATATCCTAAAAAAATTAAAAACGTTTATTTACAAATATATATGCACCCCTATGTTCACTGCAGCATTATTCATAGTGGCCAAGACATGGAGACAACCAAAATGTCCTTTGTTAAAGGATTGAATAAAAATGATATGGTACATATATACAATGGAATACTACTCAGCCATAAGAAATGATGAAATTCTGCCATTTGTGGGGGTCAAATATATGGTGACAGAAGATGATCTGACTTTGAGTGGTAGGCACACAATGCAATATACAGATCATGTATAATATAAACACACTCTTGAAACCTATATAATTCTATTAACCAATGCCAGCCCAATAAGTTTAAGAAATAATCTACCCAAGTGAAATGAAAACACATCTACAAAAGGCTTGTATATGAATGTTCATAGCACCATTACTCATAACCAAAAACTAGAAACAACTCAGATAACCATCAGCTGGAAAATAGATAATCAAACAGTGTATCTGTGCAATGGACTCCTGTTCAACAATTTAAAGGAGCACTATTAGCACATACAACATTAAATGAATTTTGAAACATATTAAATGAAAGAAACCAGATGCAAAAGACTACATATTGTATAATTTCATTTGTTTGAAATATGCAGAAGAGGCAAATCCATAAAAACAGAAACCAAATCAGTTGCTTCCTGAGGGTGGTAACAGGGATTGACTGCAGGCGGTGGGAATTTTCTGAATGGTAGATATACCATAAAACTGTACTGTGATGATGGTGGCACAGTTTCGCACATTAACTAAAAGGTATTGAATTATACACTTACAGACAGACAGACACACAATAAGATATAAATTTGATCTCAATGAAACTGTAAACAATCTGTTTGAAAGATTTTAATTTCAAGGATATTCTATGACACAAGTTTTAATAACTTTCAGATTAAATTGACCAAAACTAAACCATAATTAACAAAGCCTTGCCCATTTCATTTAAACATTTTAACTATAAGAGAGATGCTCAGATAGGCCCCAGGGTCTTGCATTACTCAGCAGTTTTACAGCATTGTTCTGCAATAATCTAGTGTCAATATTCCACATATATCTTCCAAATCCATTTCTTTGTTATTAATTTTTAAGTTTTTATTTAAATGTGTTTGAATAACACCACATACTACATTTAACTCCTAGGGACTCACAGTGCTTCCTAGTATAATTCAAGCTCTGAGAAGTCCTGATTCAGCAACAATGCAATTTGATGTCGTTTAACACTATTTTTTTTTTAAAAAAAAGAAACATCTTTACCATCCAGAAAGGCGTGGAGAATGTCCTGTATTCTTCAACCAGTTTTATTAGATAACAAAGTTTTTATTTCTACATTAGATTTTATTGAATAAAGTATGTTACATAGGCACTTGAAGTGCTCATGTATTGAAATTCTATCACCTCTACAGTATCCCTTTTCCTGCACGGGTATTTATCATTCTCATGCCTAGTATTATATTATTATTACACAGATACATGTCTTTCAACAGTATCTGGTATTTTCTACATACCTCTAAACTTTATATAAACAATGGCACACGTGCTCTTTTCCCCTCAACATTGTGTTTCTGGGATTTGTCCGTGTTGTGGGTGGTTCATTGTCATAGGGGTTTAGTATTTCATCGTATGACTACCTACAGAATTTGCTTATGCAATTTACAGTAAATTTTGCTATTACAGATAATGATGCAACAAACATTCTGGATATGTCTATTTGTGCACTAGTTGTGAGTTATTTTCTAGAACATATTTCTAAAGATGAAATTACTTTATCAAAAAGTATGCTCATGTTCAAGTTTACTGTAATACCAAAGAGCTCTGCCAGAGTGGCTGTTTCAATCATAGCATGTTTAAAATCTGTTTCTCTAAATTCTTGCTAGCACATGTTATGGTCATATTTTAAATATATATATATTATATACATGCCATATAGATGTTAAATGTTTTTTTTTAAATTTTTTTTAATTTATTCATTTTAGAAAGGAGAGAGAGAGAGAAGTGAGAGAGAAGGGGGGAGGAGCAGGAAGCATCAACTCCCATATGTGCCTTGACCAGGCAAGCCCAGGGTTTCGAACCGGCGACCTCAGCATTTCCAGGTTGACGCTTTATCCACTGCACCACCACAGGTCAGGCTAGATGTTAAATGTTTTCATTTGCATTTCCTTGGTTATTAGTGAGATTGGGCATCTTTCCCTTTTAGTTTCTGCTGTTGATTACCATAAGTGTTTGCTCTTCCAGGATTTACCATTTCCCCTTTCTTTTTTAAACTATGATATTTAAGTCTTTTAAAATATGCAATTTTTTGCAATATATGCAATTTTTTTTTGTCAGCCGGATGTGTGGCACGTCCAGCTCTGCAGCTTGCATTTCAACTAAATTTATGGAAGTTTCTGATGTGGTTGTGAAATAATTTTTAAGTTTTTATTTAATTGCATTTGTCAATCTTTCTGACGGTTTGTGCTTTTTGTGCGTATTTTATTATTTTATTTTATTTTGTGTGACAAAGACAGAGAAAGGGACAGCTGGAAAGGGAGAGAGACGAGAAGTATCATTTCTTCATTGTGGCACGTTAGTTGTTCATTGACTGAACTTCTCATATGTGCCTTGACTGGGGGACTACAGCAAATTGAGTGACCCCTTGCTCAAGCAAACAACCTTGAGCTTCAAGCCAGCGACCCATGGACTCAAGCCAGCGACCATGGGATCAAGTCCATGATCCCACACTTAAGCCAGCGACCCCATGCTCAAGCCGGGTGAGCCTTCACTCAAGCCAGCAACCTTGGGGTTTCTAACCTGGGTCCTCTGTGTCCCAGTCCAATGCTCTAACCACTGCGCCACTGCCTGGTCCGGTTTTTTGTGTGTATTTTAAATGCTTCCCTTACTATGCTCAGAAAGACATCCTTCCACATTTCAATTTTAAAGTTATTTATTTATTTGTCTAACTCTTTAGTCCACTTAGAATTTAATAGTTCAGCCTTTTCCAGCTAATTTGTGATGTCAACTCTTCCCTATAGTAAGTTTTTATAAATGTCTAGATCTGTTTCTTGGTTCTGTCTTCTGTTCCATTGGTTATTTTTCTGTGTCTGCACATTAACTGGTATCTACTTACTGTAAATTGATAAATAATACATCTGAAAGAGCAGGTCTTACACCTTGCTGTTATTCTTCAACATACCGGGTAATCTTCAGTGTCTTTTCCCCCTAACTGTATTTACATTCTCCAGAGCTTCATACATAGATAATTTTATCAACAGCACTTTGGACAGTATTTTTTAATTTGTTTAGTTCATTTTTCTTCTTATTATATTATATTGGCTGAAACTCCTGGCACAAGAGTAAATAGAAAAAGTAATAGCAGGACTCTTGACTGGCTCCAAATTTTAATGAGGGTGCTTCCAAAACTTCACCACTAAGTAGATTAGTAGGAAGATTTAGATAAATAACTTATACAGTGTACAGGTTAAGAAAGTTCTACTACTATTTTGCTATGGTGTTTCCTAATGAAGAAGCATTAAAAACTATACATTACTTTTTCCTGCAGAAGATCGTGCTTTGATGTATCATTTAACCTTTGCTGAATAACAAAATGCCCTGAAACTTTGTGGTTTAAAATAACCATGATTCATTATTTTCTCACGATTTTGTGTGTTGGCTGAGCAGCTCTGCTGCTGCTCTTTTAGGCTCCCTCACAGAGCCACATTCAGCAGGCAGGCCCTTCAGGGCGCAGCTGAGACTAGTGTGGCTTTCGTCCATTTGTCTTTAAATTCTGCGGGATGCTAACCCACACTTTTTCACTTGCTTATATCAGGAATCAGAGCAACAAGAAAAGGGAAGACCCAATGCACTAGTGCTTTTTAAGCCTCTTCTTTGATACGGTCCCATTGGCCAAAACTACCGTTCTACATGACCAAGCTCAGATTCAAGAGCAGAAAAACAGATTCTACTTCATGACAGGAAGAGCAGCCATTACTTACATTACAATCTAGAGTCTCCTTTATTTATTTTTTATTTTTTATTTTTTTAATTTTTTTGTATTTTTCTGAAGCTAGAAACGGGGAGAGACAGTCAGACAGACTCCCGCATGCGCCCGACCGGGATCCACCCGGCACGCCCACCAGGGGGCAACGCTCTGCCCACCAGGGGGCGATGCTCTGCCCCTCTGGGGCATCTCTCTGCCGCGACCAGAGCTACTTTAGCGCCTGGGGCAGAGGCCAAGGAGTCATCCCCAGCGCCCAGGCCATCTTTGCTCCAATGGAGCCTCCGCTGTGGGAGGGGAAGAGAGAGACAGAGAGGAAGGAGAGGGGGAGGGGTGGAGAAGCAGATGGGCGCTTCTCCTGTGTGCCCTGGCCGGGAATCGAACTTGGGACTTCTGCATGCCAGGCCGACGCTCTACCACTGAGCCAACCGGCCAAGGCCTAGAGTCTCCTTTATTAACGTAGTAGTTATGTTAACAGTTTCTTCTGATGTGAAACCATATTTTGCCTGTGATACAGGTACCCAAGTATTTAGTCATTTTCTATATAAATGTCACACACAAGACATACTGAATTTAATTTGTAGCAACATACACACACACACACACATACAAAAATATGTTTATATATTCACAAGTAATCAGTTCCTAATTTTCCTTTATATTTTTATCCTTGTCCAGTTTTGTAACAAGGTTTCTAGGTTAAAAAATTTGTACTAGATTTTTTTTTTTTTTTTTTTTTTTGCTAAAACAGTTTGCCCAGATTAGGAAGTAGCTGTTCCTAAAATACAAATCCTCTGAAATTTCTGCTGTCTGTGCAAGGCAGGGCACAGTAAGGGAAGGGTATGACTATTTTTGAGTTAATCCATTTGTTACTGGCTAGGTAGTGATTCAATTTTTCTACCTATTGAGTCAATTTTCTTATTTATTTATTTATTTATTTATTTATTTATTTATTTATTTTTTGTATTTTTCTGAAGCTGGAAATGGGGAGAGACAGTCAGACAGACTCCCGCATGCACCCAACCGGGATCCACCCGGCACGCCCACCAGGGGCGACGCTCTGCCCACCAGGGGGCGATGCTCTGCCCCTCCGAGGTGTCACTCTGCCATGACCAGAGCCATTCTAGCGCCTGGGGCAGTGGCCAAGGAGCCATCCCCAGCACCCGGGCCATCTTTGCTCTAATGGAGCCTTGGCTGCGGGAGGGGAAGAGAGAGACAGAGAGGAAGGAGGGGGGGGGGTGGAGAAGCAAATGGGCGCTTCTCCTATGTGCCCTGGCCGGGAATCGAACCCGGGTTCCCCGCACGCCAGGCCGATGCTCTACCGCTGAGCCAACTGGCCAGGGCGAGTCAATTTTCAAAGTTTGTAATTTTATAGATTTTTTTTATTTTATATATGTTTTTATATTGGCTTAAAGATGCTCATGAAAATCACAGAGATTTTAAAAATACTTATGTGCCCCTTTTTTCCAAATTCATTTCTTTGTGCCTTTTTTCTTTTTCTAGATCAATCTTTACAGACATTTATATATCATTAACTTCTTCAAAAAAACTAATTTTGGGGAATCATCTTTTTATCTTATGTTGAAAATTTCTATTCTGTCTTAGTTGCTTCTCCTTTCTTCCTCTTCCTTCCTTTAATTTGATTTAATTGGTCTTTTTCTAACTTCTGGATTGAAATAAAATAAAGAACAAAGCAAGAAAATGGCAAGAAATAGAAATGAGAGTAAAAAGAGCAAAGACAAATGTACAACCCTCCTGGGTTCAATTTTCTTCTTGATAAAGTTTACCTTTAAAAAGGGTGTAAACTCAGTCTTCATATGTCTAATAATGACTTTTACAAAAATGGATTGCAAAAAACTGAGTCATACCATGTTATTAAAAAAAATGCAATATGATAAAGATGTGAATGCCCCCTAAATTAGTTTGTATTTGTAGAGATAATTTTCTGGTCATCCTAAAATTTATATATCTTTTATATTACCATGTTATATTTATATCTCTATTGAACTAAAATAATTTAATTTCCATTTTATTCCATGTCCTCAACCAATATTATTTTTCTATAATCCTTTTGTGAAATTATATATGGCAATTGCTTATTAGCATAATTATTAAATGAAATATATTTTAAACTTGTTTCAGCAATCTAAAAATAGGTCGTCACATAATATTTTACAAAGGGTACATCCTCATAGCCTATTAAATAGTCTTTTGGGGGAGATTCAAAAAACAAAATAAAAATATTAACAAACATCTTGGTACTGCCTTTCTTTATAAGTGTAGTGAATAAGATTTAAAAGCCACAACAGCAGTTTTGAATGTCTGATGTAAAGTTGAGAAGACATGAAATTCCCCAAAATGAAATTACTTTTAAGGGTCAAACTTAATGAAACTAGTAATTGCTTATTCTTGTAATAACACTGGAAATTGTTCATTCAAAAAGTGCAATACTCTTAAGGCCAAAGGTAATCTTCTACTTTGAAAGCCTCCTGCTTACCCAGTGATGAGTATCAGGATGTTCAATAGTGGCTTTCGTAATTATTTCAGTAAGAACCATGACTCTGTGAATACTTTGAAATACACACTTCAAAATACCTTTAGGTCTGATTGGAAAAGCCTGCCTGAGCTTGTCGGCAAATGTGGGTCACACCAGACCACCTTTACGCATTTCTAAAAGTAGGTAGAAGGTAAAAATAGTTTATTGTGTTGTGTTCTAGTTTGTCCTAACATATGTCCTCAAAATTTTTCAGTAAAAAAGATTTATTAGATTCATAGTGATGTCTTGACTTTTAAATGTTTTGATGGTTCAATATTAAGTAGTTGGTACAAATTTACGAAAAGTTCTGAGTGCGTAGGCTCTCTGGCTTATGTACTCTCTTTTTCACCATGTTTAAAAGCATCAAATTCATATTAAACCTGTCTCTCCTGTGCCTTAATAAACATCTTAAGTAGGATGTCTATCTTAAAAAGACTCTCCTCTCCTTACTCTTCAACCCTACTACAAAACTATCAGGAATGCCATTTACATTGTATCCATCAGTCTGGACTTCTCTGAAACAATTCGAGTTAAGAGTGTATAGAGCCAAAGTGTATGGATGCAGACTTCTCTGTCTAGACCTTTACTCCCTGTCAAAAAAGCATTAATGCTTCTGCTACCTCCATGGCTTGCAGAAATAACAATATTATTGTATTTCTGTAGGATTAATAAAAAGAATGGTTTTACTGTTGCTGCTATTATTATTTAGCTCTCTTAAATTCATGACAAATGCTCAACTTACTCAAAGATATTTATTTTTAATTCTTTCTAACGAAATTCCCTCATGAAACACCCATTAAATCTCCCAAAGTCCCTGAGACAGAGCAGAATATTCCTACTTTTAAATAAAATGTATATATCAAGAGAGTAAATATATATTTTGATTGTCTTTGTTAACCTTCAACTTGGAGAATAATAACTACAGCAAAATAAGTCACAAAGCTGAGTTAAAAGTTGTTTCTATGCTAGTTAATTTAAGTAGATTGCTATGCATTACTGATTATTTAAATATATATTATTGCAAGTTCTCCTTCTGAATTTTATTATTCAGCAATGCTCTGATATTCTTAATGTTGACACTAAGGTCCATGCATGATATTAAAGTATCTTCTGAATGACTCACAAAAATTAAATTGTTAATCAGCAAAGTTATAGGGTTAAATGAAATATTTTGTCCCTGTTGCTAAAAAATGCATAATTCACGTATAGCATCTAAAAAAAACAGATAAGCATTTTTGGCCTAACAGCAGAAAAACAAATAAATGTCCCCAGTCCAAATAAAATCACAACACAATTTCTACAAAAACTCAATGTTTGGGCAAAGAATCTCTCAACCAAGTGAAAAATATTTGTTACGTTAAAACCATCTTCATTCTCAACAACTTCACATTCATCCCCACCTTTCTAGTTCAAACTGCCTTCTCTGGTTCAGGTCCCTTGCTACTCTTATCATCCCTACTGATTTCTTTGCCTCTAGTATCTCATCCAATCACTCTAAACTCTGTTGCTAGAAGGAGCACCTCAAAATTAGTCTCTGACTTGACCAGCTCAATATTTTGCAATACCTCCCTATTGTCTGTTTTTTAAATTCCAACCACATTGCTTCACTTCCAAAATATGAGTATGTCCAAATTATCATTCCAGCTTTCCGAGATTTGCCACCCCCCTATTTACTTTCAAGAATGCCCTGCTCCAGCAAAATCTGCTGAAGAATTACACTCTCCTTTTCTACCTATCAGATTCTACTCAGGATACAAGTCCCAGTCAGAATGCTCCTTTCTCTATTCTCAAGAAGCAACCTTCTCCTCACTCAGCATTTCATTGTCCCCGTTGCTAGTTCTTATAGAACTTTTCCATTCTATACTGTGCTTAGTCACACCAGTCTTAACCTCTCTCACTACAGACTTAATTAAGTGTCTTGAGACAGGAAAAATCCATCTTTCTATTTCACCCCCTCAACAATAGGCAACAGTGATTTGCAAACGTCGTGGTTGAAATGATGTTTGAGACATTTAGTCAGTGCCTAAAGATTTGGAGATTGACAGAGGAGCCTCCTTATAGTCACTATTCCCGATTATTTTTGAATTGACCCAAACAATTAAAACGACCAAATGTTCCTGTTCTTCAAAAGTATGGCCATAAAAAAATCTCTAAATACAAAATATTCTACAAACCAGTGAATTTATTTATTTCCAAGGGGCCTCAATTCTAGATCTTATTAATAATCCAATGCAGAATTTTCTGGAAAAGGCTACCCAATTACTGTATTTACTTTTCTGGGCTATTCAGTGTTACTAGAAGGCATACATTAATTTTGATAAATAAACAAAAACTTGAATTGGTAACACACTAAGCAAATGTTTCACTGACTTTGATATTAAAAAGGAAAAAAATGCAAAGCAAAAGCCATGCAGCACCTTTTCTATATAATAATGTGTTCAAATTCAGGTGCTATAAGTGTAGCAAAAGCTGAATGAACTATGTCAGATGAATGACTTCCCATTAATTGTATTTTAAAATAATGTCAAGATTATATTAATTACAAAGGCTTTTCCATTTAATTCCTCTAAACAGAAGAGGTTAAGTCAATTTTATGTACTTCAAAGAATTTTTAAGCAGGCTACTACACTAACGTGAATAATCAGGAAATTCATTTTTCTAAAATGACTTTCTTCTGTGCGTCAATATCTTCTTTTCTCTCATTCTGTTTGACTCTTGTTCTCACAGTTGCTCTCTGTCTCTGTATGTATGTACATATATGTATGTATGTATATATAATATGCATGTATTTAAATATATATGCACTTAAAAACTCAACTTTAATACACACCTATAAAACATAATAATAGGCCCTGGCCAGTTGGCTCAGTGGTAGAGCGTCAGCCTGACGTGCGAAAGTCCCGGGTTCGATTCCGGCCAGGGCACACAGGAGAAGCGCCCATCTGCTTCTCCACCCCTCCCCCTCTTCTTCCTCTCTGTCTCTCTCTGCCCCTCCCGCAGCCAAGGCTCCATTGGAGCAAAGATGGCCCGGGCGCTGGGGATGGCTCCTTGGCCTCTGCCCCAGGCGCTAGAGTGGCTCTGGTCGTGACAGAGTGACGCCTCGGAGTGGCAGAGCATCACCCCCTGGTGGGCGAGCCGGGTGGATCCCAGTCGGGCGCATGTGGGAGTCTGTCTGACTGTCTCTCTCCGTTTCCAGCTTCAGAGAAATACCAAAAAACAAACAAAGAAACAAAAAAAACCATAATAATAATTAGAGTTATTTTTCTATAACTAACAATAAATGGAAGTGCAGAATCGGCTTGGCTAGCACCAAATATTATGAAGTAATAGAACATAACCGAAGATAATTCCCACCTTATCCTAACCAAACTGTCATAGATGGATCAGTATTTTTTATTTGTGGATTCCTTATTTGTGAACTTACCTACTCACTAAAATGTATTTATAACCACTAAATCAATACTTGTGGTGCTTTTGACAGTCATTCACAGAGCACTGAAAAAATGGTCACCTGACATGTCCCCACCTGAGGTTGAACAAAGCTACTGTGCCTCCTTGTTTCAGAGTCCACACTGTAAACCAGAGACCTCTTCAAGGTTAATTTAGTGCTATGTTTTTCACATTTTTGTCCTTTCAGTTAGCGAATTTGCTGCCTAAATCGTCTCCAAACACAGTGCTATCTAGTGTTCTTAGGCACAAAAAAGCTGTGAAAATATACATGTTAGATATGGAGAAAATATACATGTTAGATAAGCTTCATTCAGGCATGAATTTTAGTGTTGCTGGTCATGCGTTCAATGTTAATGAATCGACAATATTATATATTAGCCCTGACTGGTTGGCTCAGCAGTAGAGCGTCTGCCCTGTGTATAGAAGTCCTGGGTTCCAGTGAGGGCATACAGAAGAAGCGACCATCTGCTTCTCAGCCCCTCCCCCTTCTCTCTCTCTCCTTCTTTCTCTCTCTCTCTCTCTTTCCTTCTCTCTCTCTCTCTCTCTCTTTCTCTCTCTCTCCCTCCCACAGCCAAGGTTTGAGCGAAGTTGGCCCTTCAGCACTGAGGATGGCTCCATGGCCTCGTCTCAAGAGCTAAAATTGCTCGGCTGCTGAGCAATGAAGCATCAGCTCCAGATGGGTAGAGCATTGTCCTGTAGTGGGCTTGCCGGGTGAATCCCAGTTGGGATGCATGCAGGAGTCTGTCTTTCTGTCTTGCCTCCTCTCACTTAATAAAGAACATATTAAATGAGGTGACTTTAAATAGAAACACATGTAAAACAAAAAAATGTGTATTGATCAATTGACAAAAATGTTGTGACCAGAGGGTCACTGGAACCTAACCCTATATTTCCTCTAGAAGCATGGGTTTAGTATTTGCTAACTCAGTGTTCATGGAAACTTTACTGAACATAACTACTGCAAATAGAGAGGATCAATGGTACGTCTCTCTCTCTCTCTCTCTCTCTCTCTCTCACACACACACACAAAATAGAATCGTATAAAATAAAATTATAAAATTTCAATTTTAACATAATCTACAACTCCTTTCCATGACAGCCTATATGGCCCAACTGGAGCCATTCCAGTGCTTGAGGTGGAGGCCATGGAGCCATCTTCAGTGCCCGGGTCAGCACCTGAGTCAACTTTACTCCTATTGAGCTTTGGCTGTGGGAGGGGAAGAGAGAGACAGAGAGGAAGGAGAGGGGGAGGGGTGGAGAAGCAGATGGGTGCTTCTCCTGTGTGCCCTGGCCCGGAATCAAACACCGGGCCAACACTCTACTGCTGAGCTAACCGGCTAGGGCCTAGGCTCATCTTACTACTCAGAACTTGCCTCCTATCATACGCCCCCTCCCGCCCACCAAATTGCAACCTTGGTATGTCTGCTTTGGATGCTCCCTCTGCACCCTCAATATTCCCATTGCTGATTAGTTCTCATTATTTAGATATTAGTTTAAAGATCACTTTTAAAGAGCTTTTTTTGTGATCATCCTATCTAAAAAAAACCTCTCCCCAGCTCCCAGTTACTCTTCTCCTTACTTTCTCTTATATTCTCTTAATATTGAGTATATATCTCTAAATTCATTTTATTAGTTTATTTAGGGTGCCCTCCCATGCTTACCCTCAGAATATAAGAAAGAGGCTTTTCCTGCATTATTCACAGCTATATCCTTAGTACCTGGAACAGTGCCTGACATACAGTTAGTGCTCAGTAACCATTTGTTGAATGAATCATTGCTCTGAATTGGCAACAATTCAACAAATACCTGAATTTACCACTATAAGCTCTTGTAAAATATCTCATCATGACAAGGTAAGTTAAACCTATTATGAAGTAGTACAGAATGATGTAGAATAAAGTGCGATATGAACTGGGGAAAAGGAAAGTCCTGTCTGCTCAAGTGTCAGGGAAGGTATCTTTTGAGAATAAACTAGTGCTCTGTCCACATTCATTTTTCTGCCACCAGAGGAAGGTCCTGACTGCTGCTAAATGAACTTTTATAAGCTATACAAGGAAAAGTCACTCTTTGGTTAAGATGTGACTATCCACAAAGGAAACAGCTAATCCATGCCATACAGAACACAGATACGTACCTTAATGGAAATTTTTGATTAGTTTTAGATATTGGAATCTTAACGCAAATGCCAAAACATTGATTCAGTGAAATACTTTTAATTTGCCGAGATTAAAATTAAAAAGTGATTCTTTCCCTTCGTTGTGCTCCTCTTTGGGGGAGGGGGAGTACTAAAAGTCACTTTTGCTACAGAGAGCAAAAAGAAGGTTCTAATCTAAGAGAACAGAGGTGCTTAATAGACTATGCATAAAATTAAGGATAAGGCTTTACACTTAACCAAGAATCAAAGATGTGAGTATATACTTTTAAATAGTTTAAAGAGTGTTCTTGTAGGATGATTTCTATAAAGATATTGCCTTATATGAAAAATCTGTCAGAGCCAGAATCAGCTTTTAAACCTTAATAGGTCTTTTCTTTTTATTGAATCCTCATTATATTTTCATTTCTCTTCCTTCACCAAACCTCAACTTTACAATGTAGACAAAACGGTCATTTCAAAGAACATACTAAAACATACATATTGTAGTCACTTGTTGTCCAAGCAAACCTCATAACTCTTTTCCCTTCTTTTCCAAGTGAGAGGAAGGGAGATAGGGAGACAGACTCCCACACGTGCTCCAACCAGGATCCACCTGGCAACCCCCATATGGGGCTGATGCTCTGTTTATCTGGGGCCGATGCTCTGTTTATCTGGGGCCTTGCTCACAACTGAACTATCTTCAGTACCTGGGGCCAATGTGCTTAAACCAATAGAGCCATGGCTGCAGGAGAGGAAGAGAGAAAGAAAGAGAGAATGGAGATGGGGAGGGTTGGAGAAGCAGATGGTCGCTTTTCCTATGTGCCCTGACTGGGAATCAAATCCGAGGCATCCACATGTCAGGCTGACACTCTATCCCTGAGCCAACCGGCCAAGGCTACCTCATAACTTCTAAGATGTTTATTACCTTGAAGGTCAATTTCCTTAGACTAAAAGTCTATGTAAAAAAGAGATTTCAGAGTCTTGAAGTCAAATTCTTTTTCTAATTTCATTTGTTCAGCTATAGATTGGGCATGACACTAGATAAGCATGGACAAATCCTATTGCCTTTCTTTTTTTTTTTTTTTTTGTATTTTTCTGAAGCTGGAAACGGGAAGAGACAGTCAGACAGACTCCCGCATGCGCCCGACCGGGATCCACCCGGCACGCCCACCAGGGGAAACGCTCTGCCCACCAGGGGGCGATGCTCTGCCCCTCCAGGGCGTTGCTCTGCCGCAACCAGAGCCACTCTAGCACCTGGGGCAGAGGCCAAGGAGCCATCCCCAGCGCCCGGGCCATCTTTGCTCCAATGGAGCCTTGGCTGCAGGAGGGGAAGAGAGAGACAGAGAGGAAGGGGGGGTGGTGGAGAAGCAAATGGGCGCTTCTCCTATGTGCCCTGGCCGGAAATCGAACCCGGGTCCCCCGCACACCAGGCCGACACTCTACCGCTGAGCCAACCGGCCAGGGCCCTATTGCCTTTCTAAGCTTCATTTTCCTTAACTTCAAATAAGAAGCTGAAACAGGATAATTCTTCAGGTCTCTTTCAGAGCTTTACTAAAAGAGGCCTTCTGAATCTGCTTGACAGTAACACTAGAGTGAAATATTAAAGGGCAAGAGGTTAACAAATATTTCACTCCAAATTCAGCAGCACACATTTTCTGAGAAAATCCTAACAATAGAAAACAAGTCTAGAGAATGTATACTATAACTTGAATTTGTATCATTTTAGCTAGCAGTTATTTCTAAACAAGCTAATGTAGCTAAATTGATCCTGAACTCCCACACAGCTGCTACAATTTTATTCGTGGAGAAAAATGTCTAGTATGAAGTCTGAGTACTATATGGGAACTTGTACTAAAATTCAAGTGTAAATATAAACAACACATAGTTGTTGTTTTTTTCATCTCTGAGATGTCATAGAGTATTAATAAAACTAGCTTATAGTCAGTCTTTACATTTCATTGGATAAATATATATAATCAACAGAAAAATCAAGATAAAAATATTTTGGAATTGATAAAAAGGTAGTTTTATAATATTTTCAGAAGAAATATACTAGAAAGTGTGTGTAAGAATTAGTTTTTTATTTATTTATTTATTTTTTTTTTTTTCATTTTTCTGAAGCTGGAAACAGGGAGAGACAGTCAGACAGACTCCCGCATGCGCCCGACCGGGATCCACCCGGCACGCCCACCAGGGGCGGTGCTCTGCCCCCCAGGGGGCGATGCTCTGCCCATCCTGGGCGTCGCCATATTGCGACCAGAGCCACTCTAGCACCTGAGGCAGAGGCCACAGAGCCATGCCCAGCGCCCGGGCCATCTCTGCTCCAATGGAGCCTTGGCTGCGGGAGGGGAAGAGAGAGACAGAGAGGAAAGCGCGGCGGAGGGGTGGAGAAGCAAATGGGCGCTTCTCCTGTGTGCCCTGGCCGGGAATCGAACCCGGGTCCTCCGCACGCTAGGCCGACGCTCTACCGCTGAGCCAACCGGCCAGGGCAAGAATTAGTTTTTATGTTCTCATGAAGTTTGTAGAAAATATTACCATAAAATAGCATCTCAACTATTTAGAATTAGATCAAGAATAACAAATTCGTTGTCATTTTATGGAAGCATATGAAATAAAAAACTGAGTACAGAAAAAAGCATGATTGATAAAATAATGAAACAGTTATTGTGCATGTTTCAAATCAACCACTTCTTAGAGTACATATATTTTTGCCTAAGTGTGAACAGGGTATTTCTAGATTACTACATTTAGACAAAGCTAATCCATTATCAAAAAATTCTGACTCAGAATGTATTTATACTAGTATGATAATGTCCTTTAAACATCATGAAACTTCATCTAGGATGATGAGGCCAAGTTCAGCATTCAGTATCTATCTATCTATCTATCTATCTATCATCTATCTATCTATCTATCTGATATTCTGAGTAGTTAGTCAGAGTCTAAAAAATAAAATATTAAATACTAGTGTCTAATTCAAATGGCTACACTAGCATATTTCTTTCTATCTTTTGCAATATTTTTCAATAATAAAAACAAAACAATTATGAATTGACTCTAATATTCTTTCTTTTAAAGAAAATAAGTACATACTTTTACTATATAGAAATCAAGATAATTATAATTTTATACATTTCTCCATTATAATATTTTTCAAATGTTACTGTTGGGAATAATTCTTATATCTTGTTTCTAAGCTACACATCCCCTCCTGGAGGATAGTAAATATATATATATATGTATATATATATATATATATATATATATACACACACACACATATTATATATATTTATATACTTTATTTATATACTTTATATATAAATATATATATTTACTAATTACATTGTAAAGTATGTAGTAGATGCCAGAATTGAATAAATAACATACTGTAAGACACAATGAATAAAAAGAAATTCACAAAAACATAAAAATTCAATTTTAATTTAGTTCTTAAGATTGAGAATATTTTTAAAAATCAATATTTCTTAAAAATTTGAAGGAGGTCCAAATTAGAGCTTTCAAGGTAAATCTTTGACTCTTCACTAGTTTGCTTGACCTCATCCAAGATATTTTTTCATTTCCCTAAAGGTAAAGAGAATACAGAGATTTATATCCTCGCCAAAGGAACTGTGTAAACTTAATTCTTATTTGTAATTCTTAATAATTATTATAATTATTCTTAATTCTAATGTTTGTAGATTCTTTGAAGGCATTTTTAATACTAGTTTTAAAGAAACCATATTTATGTTTTAAAAAGTTATTCTGTTCAAATGTATTTTAAAATTTACAGAAAAACAATTCTTTTTTTTTTTTTTTTTTTGTATTTTTCTGAAGCTGGAAATGGGGAGGCAGTCAGACAGACTCCCGCACCGGGATCCACCCAGTACGCCCACCAGGGGGCGATGCTCTGCCCATCTGGGGCGTCGCTCTGTTGCGACCAGAGCCAGTCTAGCACCTGAGGCAGAGGCCATGGGGCCATCCCCAGCGCCTGGGCCATCCCTGCTCCAGTGGAGCCTTGGCTGCGGGAGGGGAAGAGAGAGACAGAGAGGAGGGGGAGGGGTGGAGAAACAGATAGGCACCTCTCCTGTGTGCCCCAGCCGGGAATCGAACCCAGGACTTCCGCATGCCAGGCCGACGCTCTACCACTGAGCCAACCAGCCAAGGCCAGAAAAACAATTCTTAAAAATATAATTGCTTTTTAAGGCCTAGAGCGAAGGTCAGATGTAAAGATGTAAAAATGCCACTGAACTAAAGAAATAAACCTATTGTAGGTAGATAGGAGGAAACTTACCTGCCACAAAGTATCTGCCCCTATGCTTTTTCTTTCTGTATCACTTAATTTTTTTAGCCATTGAAGAAGAGAATGAGATGATGGGGGTGGAGGTAGCAGGGATGTGGAGGGGGAGGAGTCACTGTGGTGTAACTCTCATGATGGGAAAGAAAACAAGTAATGTGTTTATAACACACAGGTACTAGACACTAGAATCAAATATTATTACGATCATTTGTGGGAACTCTTGGAAGCCAAATATGATAAACACAGTTGCCAAGAATTTGTGCTTGTGCATTTTATGAGGCCAACATAACCCTCATACCAAAACCTGGCAAGGATGGCACAAAGAAAGAAAACTACAGACCAATATCTCTAATGAATACAGATGCTAAAATACTAAACAAAATACTGGCAAACCAAATACAACAACATATTAAAAAAATAATACATCATGATCAAGTGGGATTCATCCCAGAATCTCAAGGATGGTTCAACATATGCAAAATGGTTAACGTAATACACCATATCAACAAAGAACAAAAACTACATGATCTTATCAATAGATGCAGAAAAGGCTTTTGATAAAATACAACACAATTTTATGTTTAAGACTCAACAAAATGGGTATAGAAGGAAAATATCTCAACATGATAAAGGCCATATATGAAAACCATCAGCCAACATCATATTAAACGGCATAAAACTGAGGACTTTCTACCTTAAATCAGGAACAAGACAGGGTTGTCCACTCTCTCCACTCTTATTTAACGTGGTGCTAGAAGTTCTGGCCAGAGCAATCAGACAAGACAAAGAAATAAAAGGCATCCATATCGGAAAAGAAGAAGTAAAGGTATCATTTTTTGCTGATGATATGATCCTATACATCGAAAACCCGAAGGACTCCACAAAAAGATTATTAGAAACAATAAACCAATACAGTAAGGTCGCAGGATACAAAATTAACATACAAAAGTCCATAGCCTTTCTATATGCCAACAATGAAATATTAGAAAACGAACTCAAAAAAATAATCCCCTTCACGATTGCAACAAAAAAAATAAAATACCTAGGAATAAACATAAAAAAGAATGTAAAGGACCTATATAATGAAAATTACAAAGCATTGTTAAGGGAAATCGAAAAAGATACAATGAGATGGAAAAATATTCCTTGTTCTTGGATAGGAAGAATAAATATAATCAAAATGGCCATATTACCCAAAGCAATATACAAATTTAATGCAATTCCCATCAAAATCCCTATGAGATTTTTTAAAGAAATGGAACAAAAAATCATCAGATTTATATGGAACTATAAAAAACCCCGAATAGCCAAAACAATCCTAAGGAAAAAGAATGAAGCTGGGGGCATTACAATACCTGACTTTAAACTATATTATAGGGCCACGATAATCAAAACAGCATGGTATTGGCAGAAAAATAGACACTCAGACCAATGGAACAGAATAGAAAGCCCAGAAATAAAACCACATATATATGGTCAAATAATCTTTGATAAAGGGGCCAACAACACACAATGGAGAAAAGAAAGCCTCTTCAACAAATGGTGTTGGGAAAACTGGAAAGCCACATGCAAAAGAATGAAACTCGACTATAGCCTGTCCCCGTGTACTAAAATTAATTCAAAATGGATCAAAGACCTAAATATAAGACCTGAAACAATAAAGTACATAGAAGAAGACATAGGTACTAAAATCATGGACCTGGGTTTTAAAGAGCATTTTATGAACTTGACTCCAATGGCAAGAGAAGTGAAGGCAAAGATAAATGAATGGGACTACATCAGAATAAAAAGTTTTTGCTCAGCAAGAGAAACTGATATAAAAATAAACAGACAGCCAACTAAATGGGAAATGATATTTTCAAACAACAGCTCAGATAAGGGCCTAATATCCAAAATTTACAAAGAACTCATAAAACTCAACAACAAACAAACAAACAATCCCATAAAAAAATGGGAAGAGGACATGAACAGACACTTCTCCCAGGAAGAGATACAAATGGCCAACAGATATATGAAAAGATGCTCAGCTTCATTAGTTATTAGAGAAATGCAAATCAAAACTACAATGAGATACCACCTCACTCCTGTTAGATTAGCTATTATCAACAAGACGGGTAATAGCAAATGTTGGAGAGGCTGTGGAGAAAAAGGAACCCTCATTCACTGTTGGTGGGACTGTAAAGTAGTACAACCATTATGGAGGAAAGTATGGTGGTTCCTCAAAAAACTGCAAATAGAACTACCTTATGACCCAGCAATCCCTCTACTGGGTATATACCCCAAAACCTCAGAAACATTGATACGTGAAGACACATGTAACCCCATGTTCATTGCAGCACTGTTCACAGTGGCCAAGACATGGAAACAACCAAAAAGCCCTTCAATAGAAGACTGGATAAAGAAGATGTGGCACATATACACTATGGAATACTACTCAGCCATAAGAAATGATGACATCAGATCATTTACAGCAAAATGGTGGGATCTTGATAACATCATACGGAGTGAAATAAGTAAATCAGAAAAAAACAAGAACTACATGATTCCATACATTGGTGGAATATAAAAACGAGACTAAGAGACATGGACAAGAGAGTGGTGGTTACCAGGGGTGGGGGGAGGGAGGACGCAGGAGGGAGGGAGGGAGGGAGAGAGTTAGGGGGAGGGGGAGGGGCACAGAGAAAACTAGACAGAGGGTGACGGAGGACAATCTGACTCTGGGTGAGGGGTATGCAACATAATTTAATGACAAGATAACCTAGACATGTTTTCTTTGAATATATGTACCCTGAAATATTAATGTCATCCCATTAACATTAATAAAAATTTATTAAAAAAAAAATAAAAATAAACTCTCAAAAAAAAAAAAAAAAAAAAAAAGAAATGATGACATCAGATCATTTACAGCAAAATGGTGGGATCTTGATAACATTATAAGGAGTGAAATAAGTAAATCAGAAAAAAACAAGAACTACATGATTCCATACATTGGTGGAACATAAAAATGAGACTAAGAGACATGGACAAGAGTGTGGTGGTTACCAGGGGTGGGGGGAGGGAGGACATGGGACGGAAGGAGGAAGAGAGTTAGGGGGAGGGGGAGGGGCACAGAGAACTAGATAGAGGGTGGCGGAGGACAATCTGACTTTGGGCGAGGGGTACGCAACATAATTTAATGACAAAATAACCTAGACATGTTTTCTTTGAATATATGTACCCTGATTTATTAATGTCATCCCATTATCATTAATAAAAATTTATTAAAAAAAAAAGAATTTGTGCTTGTGTAAGAAGTCCTGGAGAAGCAAAGAAAAACAAAAAAAAATTTTGAGAATGAATATGAATGTAAAGAACATGCAGTGAGCATCATAGTCGTGGATATTCCTTTGTTCGTGGGTGAATTTATTTAAATATTGGTTTAAATGTTCTATCATAGTCTCATAAATCAAACAATTGTGAATAGCTTACATTAGTGACTTAGTGTGTTTTTCTGCCATAAGATATATGTCCACACATCATTTTTATCTTTCTTCAATTCTTCCTCTTCTCAAAACTCCATATCTCAATGCAACATTTCCAAATTGAGGAAAGAACTAAAAGTTAGAAGTTAAGTGTGCTGTATATCTTATAATTTTAAGAAGAAAAATATTACAGTTCAAGTGACTGAATTATTTCCTGCTTTCTATGCTTGGGGAAGAGCAAGCTATCATATACTGTCTGGCATATAGTAGACATTTAATAAATATTTATACAATGAAAATTGGGAAAAACCAGGCAATTGTCCAGGCATGTCACGTTGATGTCCCATTGCTCAGGGGGAAATATCTGCAATTCCTCCTCTTACAGATCTGAACCATTATTGTCCACCCCAACTGCACATAAGAAACATTCCATGGCATTTGGTATTTTTTTGATCAGATGCTTGCCCCCCCCCTAAGATATTCTGATTCAGTGGGTCTCCTGGTGATCTTCAGTTTTCAGCTGCTCATAGGGTAATTCTGTTTTAGAGGCAAGGTTGAGAATCACCTACAGGGAAATGAATCTCTTCCAATCGATAATATATAAATATGTATTTGTTATCTTTACTTCTTCAGTTAACTTCAAACAACCTTTCTTTCCTTTTCAATATATAATAATACATCCAAGGAGGCAAGTAACTAAGCAAATAACAGCGGATGAAATTAAGGGAATCAAGAACCAACCAAACAAAATATTAATTATACAATCAAGAAGATTTGGGTTAAGGTGCAGTGAAAGGTAGCTTCTACCATGACCACATGGAGGCTCAGACCTAATATAAGACAGACTTGAGCCTGACCAGGTGGTGGCGCAGTGGATAGAGCGTTGGACTAGGATGCAGAGGACCCAGGTTCGAGACCCCGAGGTCGCCAGCTTGAGGGCGGGCTCATCTGGTTTGAGCAAAAGCTCATCAGCTTGGACCCAAGGTCACTGGCTCAAGCAAGGGGTTACTCAGTCTGCTGAAGGCCCACGGTCAAGGCACATATGAGAAAGCAATCAATGAACAACTAAGATGTCACAACAAAAAACTGATGATTGATGCTTCTCATCTCTCTCCGTTCCTGTCTGTCTGTCCCTATCTATCCCTCTCTCTGACTCTCTCTCTGTCTCTGTAAAAATAAATAAATAAATAAATAAATAAATAAATAAATAAATAAATAAATAAAATCTTGAAAAAAAAAAAAAGACAGACTTGAGTTTGGATCCTGACTCTTCTACTCTTTCAGCTGTGACCCTTGGGCAAATTGCTTAACTTCTTCCTACTTCAGTTTCTTCATTTGTAATATGGAAGTGTGGCTAATACCACATAAGATTGTTGTGTAAATTAAATGAGCTTATGTATAAAACATGCTTAGGAGACAGACTGGTACTTATTAACAGACCAATGACAACAACGACGATGATGATGATGATGATGGGATAACGATTTCTAAATATAAGTAAGTGATCAAGGGATTTTGAAAAACCTTAACTTGTTAGGTAGGAAAACACTTTCTATAATTCTTGTTTCCCACTTATCAGGTTAAAAACTTTACCAAATATTTTTGTATCTTTACCGTATTTTGGATATTCTGCAAGACACTGAAGAGATGGTCATAAAAAACAAACAAATAAAAAACAAACAAACAAGACTGTTTCTAAGAAGTATGTATTCTTGTATGGGAGACAAGTATATACATAAAAAAGAATAAAGTAATACCATAAGGAGTGAGAACAAAACCGATCTCTTTCTCTTAGCCATAGTTCCAAATACAGTTTTTGCTAAAATAACCTGGGTACTAAGAGGCAGAACGATTTGGAATAATATTGCTCTTTCATAACTTGCCCAACCCAAAAAGGTAATCAAACTATCTTCATTACTGTGCAGTAACAAATATCAGGAAAAAAAGACAGTTTTACCTACAAATCCCACTGACAGACAGCAACTTTCTACAAAGATCAGAACCCTTCCCCACTCCCTCCTACATGACTAAGAATGGGAATTGCTTTGCTCAGAAGAGATTACTCCATTGTCACACTTTGAGTGCAAACACTGTCAAGTTCCTGTTCACAGTCAGAATGAAGAGCCTCCACAACGCAGTGAGCAGAGAAAACCCAGTCAGCTAACCAACATGGCCAAATTACCCAAGTTATTATTCTAGTTGGCAAAACCCCTCTCTGCTTCTCACTTTGTACAGGCAACCCAGAGCCATGTCTCACTCTCAGTACAGGGGACATTTCTCATTTTATGTGTAAACTCAGCAATGCCAGTGATTTGCATGTTTCCTTGCTCACTTCAGAATCTGTCACAGACACTTAACTTAATCATATATGTGAAATCACTGAAGTGAACTTAGTAACCAGAGAAGTTGATCTGTCATTCATGGAATCTTACTCCTGATAGGCTCTTTTATTTATAGATTCAAGCTACTGAGTACTTGAATACTGAAGAATGCATCTCCACTGTTTTCATCAATCCTTTGCAAATGACAGCTTCAAAATATATCGCAAGCAGGGATCATTCATTTTTCCTGAATCTTAGTTTTTGAAAAATAGCAGATATATAGAAATGAATGAACAGAAACAAAAAATAGGGGTTGTATCTTCTGAGGGACCTAATTTAACTTAGAAAACTCTAAGCCAGTGAGAAAGTTTCACAGAAAGTAAAAAAAAAAAAGAAAGAAAATTCTTAAAACTTATGTTTACTTGTATGATGAATCATTCCAAAAAAATTATTCATATGGCTCACAAAAAAACATGTAACTTATAAAAATAAATAAATAAGAAAATTAGAACAAGTAAGAATAAGAAAGAGATTGTGTGGATAAATATATTATCTTTATTAATATATGCTACAAGGATGCTTACACTTGCTAAAGAAGGCTGAACACTCAACTTTAAGCATTCTTAAGCATGTGCAAGCAGGAAACACAATCCGTTTGACAATACCTTTAAGTCTTTTCTCCATCTAACTCTCTGATATTGAAAAATGCTCTAAATTCTTTAAGCATGAGATGCTACTACATTATATAAGATGTTATACTTTGGGGAACAATTTATATTTAGTTAAAGTAATACTAAATTCTAAACAGCTGTGTGTGTATGCATGTGCATGTGTGTATATATGTGTGAGTGTGTGTACTGGGGCTAGAGCTTGGAGAACTGTTTAAGAAGAAAAACAAAAAGAAAAATAGGGCATTAAGAATACAGCAGATGAATTTTTCCTAGAACAAAAAAAAAAATGCCTTTTTTTTTTTTGACAGAGACAGAGAGAGAGCCAGAGAGAAGGACAGACAGGAAGGGAGAGAGATGAGAAACATCAATTCTTCGTTGCAGCTCATTAGATTTGTTCAGTGATTGTTTTCTCATATGTGCCTTGACTGGGGCTACAGCAGAGCATGTGACCCCTTGCTCAAGCCTGCGACCTTGGGCTCAAGCCAGCGACTTTGGGATTCAAGCTAGCGACCTTTGGGGTCATGTCTATGATCCCATGCTCAAGCCAGTGACTCCTTGTTCAAGCTGGTTAGCCCATGCTCAAACTGGATGAGCCCTGCTCAAGCTGGCGACCTCGGGGTGAACCTCAATCCTCCGTGACCCAGTCTGATGCTGACTGCACCACTGCCTGGTCAGGCAAAATAAATGCCCTTTTTTAATATCCATTTCTGTGAATGAGAATGATACCATTTCTTTAACTAAGTCACAAAAAAATTGATAGGATAAAATATTAACATAAAATGACAAGAAAAGAATAAGAATATAAGGTTGTTACACATGCCATGCACATGACTCTCCTTCACGGACCTCACATGGAAATACATCTAACTCCTCAAACTACTTGGGTACTTGTGAAGAGTGTTTTTGTAAGAAAGCCTTTATGTATGCTTTTCACCAACATACCATAAAAGATAATACTGATTTTGAAGTTCTTGGACAAGAAAACGAGGTATATATATATACAATCTTTAGTTTATCAGGAGAATATTTATTGATTCTTTATAGGTTCCATAAGATTAACTTTAGCTGGAGCTATCCATTATCAAAGGACAATTATGTGCTAGGGATATATTAGAATAATAAGGTGTATGTATTTCTCTTCCCATTTCTCTTGATATCCTAAAATATTAGATCTCAATATCTCCACATTCTAAAAAGAAGTGAGAGACTACACACACAGAGAATTTTTAAATGAGGTGAACATATGGGGTTTGCACACTCTTAACCCTTCCTTCATCCACACACAGGTTATAAAAAGGTGAGGTGAGAAGAATAAGAAGAAAGGGTGGCTTCAAGAGAGAGAAGGGGCCAGTTTTTCACCTCAAGCCCAGGAAATGGGCCTTCAATAATATAGTCACAGTGTCCTCTGTAAATTTGGGGAAACCAATTTTAAAAGCAAGCAATTGTGACAGGCTAGCACTCCATTGTTATAGCGAAGGGAGACTGCTGTATTGAGCACGGCCTGCAAAGAACATGAGGGAATTCCTGTGGATTCTATACAGTCCAGGCCCACAAGAGAAACAGCACAGGGCTGCCCAACATTCTGTACAAGAGGGAACCTGTAGGGCTGAAGGGCTTCTTCCAATCCCCTTGGAAGAAGCTGGAGATGTACTACTGGATGTTTTGAAAATAAGAAAAGGGTCATAAACTAGAAAGGAATGTGATCACCCAAGTCAAGGAAACAGCAGGTGAAGATATCCTGGGATATGGTGTGTGTGTGTGTGTGTGTGTGTGTGTGTGTGTGTGTGTAGAAACAAGCATTAAGAACCCCCAAACATGCCTAATAGCCTAATAAGAGAATCAATTTCACCACAGTCCCAAAGAAAATGTCATATTCCGAGGATATAACAGACAGATGGAACCAGTCAGTCAGAATAAGGCAGTGACCAAACAGAATGGCATATACCAGTCTGGCTACAGCAGTCCATGTCACACGTCAGCTTTGTTCCAAAAGGCCAACAGCACCTTACAGTGATATTTGTCAACTGAGGACTTTTCTGTTCCTCACCTCTCCTCTCTCCTCCAGGTTCCACCCTGGTGGAATCTCTAGGAGGAAACTTTCCCATGATAGGCTTCCAGGCCAAACTGAACCTCTGTTGGGGAACTGAAAAATGGTGTTGTTTCAAAGGAAACTGGACTTTGTGACTATTACATTTCATTGGGTCTTTATTAACTGAAACTATAGCAACTGAAAAGTCTTTTCATTACCTCACATTGATCAAAAATGCCACAGAACTTGACCTAGATTTTATCCAAGTAGGACTGGCCCCACAACAATGGGTTTGATCAGGAAGTGAGGTTGGGGTGACAGGGAGGATAACTGAATGAAACAGTTACAATTATATAATGTTGAAATTTTTTTACTTTATTTTTATTGAATTTATTGGGCTGAGATTAGTTAATAAAATTATGTTTCAAGTGTACGATTTTATAATACATCATCTAATATATCATCTGTTTATTGCATTCTGTGTTCACCACCCCAAGTCAAGTCTCCTTTCATCAACGTTTATTTCCCTCTTTACCCTCTTCTACCTCTCCTCATCCTCCATTCCCCCCACCCAGTAACCACCATACTGATGTCTGTGTCTATGAGATTTCTTTTACTTAATCCATTCACCTCTATCACCCAGCCCCCAACTCTTCTCCCCCTGACAGCTCTCAGTCTGTTCTCTGTACCTATGAGTCTCTTTCTATTCTGTTTGTTTATTTTGTTCATTAGATTCCACATATAAGTGGAATTATATGGTACTTGTCTTACACTGACTGGCTCATTTCACTTAGCATAATATTCCCCAAGTTTATCCGTGCTGTCACAAACGTTAAAATTTCCTTCTTTTTTATGGCCAAGTAGTAGTTAGTTATGTAAATATACCACAGCTTTTTTTTTTATCCATTCATCTATGATGAGCACTTGGGCGGCTTCCAAATCTTGGTTATTATAAATAATGCTGCAATGAACATAGGAGTGCATAAATTCTTTTGAATTAGTGTTTCGGGTTTCTTAGGATATATTCCCAAAAGTGGGATTGCTGGGTTTTATTTTTAATTTTCTGAGGTAACTTCATACAGCTCTCCCCAGTGGCTGTACCAATCTGCATTCCCACCTACAGGGCACAAAGGTTCTCTCTTTTCCACATCCTCGCCAACACTTGTTTGTTGAAATATTGATGACAGTCATTCTGACAGGTATGAGGTGATATCTCATCACGGTTTGTTTTTTTGTTTGTTTGTTTGTTTTTGTATTTTTCTGAAGCTGGAAACAGGGAGAGATAGACTCCGGCATGCGCCGGGCCGTTATCCACCTGGCACGCCCACCAGGGGGCGACGCTCTGCCCACCAGGGGGCGATGCTCTGCCCCTCCGGGGGGTCGCTCTGTTGTGACCAGAGCCACTCTAGCGCCTGGGGCAGAGGCCAAGGAGCCATCCCCAGCGCCCGGGCCATCTTTGCTCCAATGGAGCCTTGGCTGCGGGAGGGGAAGAGAGAGACAGAGAGGAAGGAGAGGGGGAGGGGTTGAGAAGCAGATGGGCGCTTCTCCTATGTGCCCTGGACGGGAATCGAACCCAGGACTTCTGCACGCCAGGCTGACACACTACCACTGAGCCAACCGGCCAGGGCTCATCATGGTTTTTTTTTTTTTTTTTTTTTTTCATTTTTCTGAAGCTGGAAACAGGGAGAGACAGTCAGACAGACTCCCGCATGCGCCCAACCGGGATCCACCTGGCACGCCCACCAGGGGCAATGCTCTGCCCACCAGGGGCGATGCTCTGCCCATCCTGGGCGTCGCCATGTTGCGACCAGAGCCACTCTAGCGCCTGAGGCAGAGGCCACAGAGCCATCCCCAGCGCCCGGGCCATCTTTGCTCCAATGGAGCCTTGGCTGCAGGAGGGGAAGAGAGAGACAGAGAGGAAAGCGCGGCGGAGGGGTGGAGAAGCAAATGGGCGCTTCTCCTGTGTGCCCTGGCCGGGAATCGAACCCGGGTCCTCCGCACGCTAGGCCGACGCTCTACCGCTGAGCCAACCGGCCAGAGCTTCATCATGGTTTTAATTTACATTTCTCTGATTAGTGACGTTGAGCATCTTTTCATATGTCTGTTTAGGTGACAATTCTGACCTTTCGAAAATATCTTTTCAGCCAGCAACCTCATTTTTCGAAAGAAAGCTGATGCCGAGCTCAATGTGTAAAACGGAAGCTCTCAGAGTTATTGTGGTTGCGGAGGGAGCGATGAGGAGGACCAGAGGAGGAAAGGTCTATGCCAGGCCCCTAAGGGTGCTAAAAGATAGGCGAAAAGCTAACCCCGAGACAATCCCTTCAATAGATAAGCCTTTGAACTCATAATTATCCTTTAATTTGTTTTTAATTTGAGAGTTGAGAATTCAGCATCTCATACATTTTCTGAGGAAACTAGTTAATAAGTCACCTCCTTTAAATATTTAGTAAAAGCTGTTACTCTTTGTCCGTCATATGTGAAAATAATTGCTATGTGACTGGGATTATGCTCAAATACCAGAGGCAGCACAGGCCAGCTTTCTAAGGTTTATAGCTGCTGAGTCTCTTGTTTCAGTATTTTTTTTTCAAAGCATTTGTTTTTTTTTTAAAAAAAATCATCACAGCTCTTTGGTGTTGCAAGTTCTAGCAATCTATTCCATATAATTTACTGATGAGAAAATTGAAGCTCAAAAATGAGTGGATGGAATACTACACAGTAATGAAAAGTAATGCACTATTAATATGTATATGTATCTACTAAAACCAATGTCAAGGAGTTCATGCTGAGTGAAAAAAATCAATCTCCAAAAGTACTGACTGTATTATTCTATGTGTATAATGTCCTTGAAATTACAAAATTATAGAGATGGAGAATAGATTAGTGGTTGTCAGGAGTAGGAAGGGGGATGGCTGAGACTGTAAAAAAATGTTGCATGAACAACCCTGGTGATAAAATTGTTCCATATCTTGGCCTGTAGTGTTCTACATGTGTGATAAAATCGCATAGAACTAAATGCACACAAACATAAATGAGCATCTGTAAAACTGATGAAATCTGAATAAGGTGGGTGAGTTTTATCACAGTTAGTTTCCTGGCAATGTTATACTCTAGTAAAACAAGATGCTACCACTGAGCAAAACCGGATGAAGAGTGTACAGAAACTCACCATATTACTCTTTATAACTATACTGAAATCTACAATTATCTTTTAAAAACTTGGAGAAAAAAATAAAAATGCTTTCCAATCAGTAAGAATAGAAAAATACTGGAATCCTGGTCCAAGAAGCAGATTGACATTTACTTTTGTTCCTCTCGTGCCTTAAATATTTTCAATTTAATGAAAGAACATTAATTTGTAAAAAAGCAGTAGTACACACACACACAACATCCACGCACAATCTTCCCCGCTGAAGGAGGAATAATGGAAAATTGTCCACTTTGGGAGTTTACAAAGTAAACATTTTGAAAAAGCTATGCTACGTCTACACGAACAGAAGCAACACTCCTTCAATGTTTATGAAGTTTCTATTATGCAAATCTTTTCAATTCCTTCCTACAACCTTTTCTGGAAGCAATGTGATATAATTAAAAAACACAGACTTGACAATTAGGATAACTGGCCCCATTCGGTCTGTGTCACTCATCTGCTCAGTAATTAGAAACGAATCAATACTCAATTTCTTCATCCGTAGAACGGGGATAAAGTTTCTGCCTCCTTGTGTTGTGAGTACAAATAGGAGACACTTGTGACGGAAAATTTGGAAATAGAGTACAAGCGTATCATAATATCTAGGTTGGGTATAATCTCTCCAGTCATTTACAACTGACACTGCAGTGGCACAGCTGAGCTGCAATAAGCAGAGCTTTGACCCCAGTACACTAACCCCTAGTGGCCTTGTCACCTGGTGTTAAATAGCACACATTGGCGACTTTGTTATGGAAACACAGTGGAAAAACCATTGAGGGCCTAAATCTATAGAACTTGCTTTAAGGATTCTAGATAGCCGTGTTGCTTTTTAGTTTCATATAGAGTTTTAAATTATATGCCATCAACATCCTTGACTTAACTTTAAAATAAATCTATTGGTTTTCCTGTTGTTACCCCTGAGCCGCTGGCATGCCCATTGTTTGATAGCATTTCAATAAGGTAACTGAACCAAGTTTGAGTCCAAAAAAGAACTCCATTTTTTTGTATGTCTAGTTTCCCATTATATAGAAATATTAAGAACATCTCTTTTTTTTAATAACAATTTTATTGACCTCACAAGTAGCATCATAGATTTTCTATTCTAAGGTATTCATTTTAAATTTTAACAGCACATGAAGAAATAGAGTAGCCATTTCAAGATACCAGATTGTCATTTTACAAAGAAAATACATAGCTAATCTCTTTTTAAGAACTTTTAATTTCTGAAATGTGTTTCCCATTCCCCAAAATAATATAAATAAAACAAGTGGGATAAATTTTGTTACTGACTCCAATTCTCCTTCGATGTATAATTTTCTGTGCTAACAAATTGAAGGGCATCCTATGTTTGCTTGACTTTGATTGTCCAATGAGATGTTAGCAAATGTAACACAAGTAAAATCTTGGGAGTTGTTTATGTTTGGAGGCTGGCTTTATTGCATCTCTGCTATTACCACAGATCTTGCTCAGGCTAGCATATGACAAGGGACATATGGAGAAGAAATTCCTCAGTTAAGCTTCCCCAGCCCAGCCTAGAAGGGAGCAGAGACTGTGGCAAATTAGATACGCTTGAACAAGCCTAGCCAAGACCCCAGAACAACCCACCTAAGCCCCAGTCTGGATCTGGTGATGCTCTAGTCAGCCCACAAGCCTGTGAGCTATCGTAATCAGTAAATAACTAATACTGTAAACAAGCCTGTGCTACTGATAAAAATCAACAATAACTTTAATACAATTTTACTGTTAAAATTATAATTTTATATTATTATTATTTTTTTATAATTTTATTTTTTTAATGGGGCAACATCAATAAATCAGGATACATATATTCAAAGATAACAAGTCCAGGTTATCTTGTCATTCAATTATGTTGCATACCCATCACCCAAAGTCAGATTGTCCTCTGTCACCTTCTATCTAGTTTTCTTTGTGCCCCTCCCCCTCTCCTTTCCTTCTCCCTCTTACCCCTCCCCCCCGTAACCACCACACTCTTATCAATGTCTCTTAGTTTCACTTTTATGCCCCACCAAGTATGGAATAATGCAGTTCCTGGTTTTTTCTGATTTACTTATTTCACTTCGTATAATGTTATCAAGATCCCACCATATTATTTATTTCAATATGTTCATTCTGCTTGTGTCTCAGGTCTTGTATACTCAATAATCTGGATCAGTGCAAATAATAATATACCAGGAAAGTCTGCTCACCAAGAGGTTGAGAGACAGGATTAAACACGGAGTGTGTGTCATTCCTCGTGCTGTAGCCATAATTCTATCCTCCCCACCACCCAGGAAAGCATTTTAACAGCTTTATTAAAGTATGATTCACATACAATTCATTGTACATATTTAGATTATACAATTTCATAAGTTTAATAGATATACACACCCAAAACATCACTACCACACTCAAGACAGTAACAAAACACAGCAACCTCAAAAGTAACTGCATCCCTCTCCATCCCACTCCCACTGCTAAGAAACTACTGGTTGTCCAGCAGCATTTTTAAATTCTAGTTAGTGTGACTGTGCTATAGGTAACTCTGATGCATTTCTAATATTATTAAACTTCTGGATTTGTAGCATAGGTCACAGGTAATCTCTAACACCAGGGGGTCATGACCTAGCAGGTAAGAAAAAACATTTTGGGTACTTATTCTAACAAGAGAGGCAATTTCCTGGATAATCCACTATGTACTATTCATAAAACATTGCCACCATGCAGCTTTCTAAATTGAGATTCACAAGTGATCTGTTCTTAAAAAGAAGGATATTTTTAAATGTCTCAAAAGTGAAGGCAACCATGACCATTACAATCTTAGTCATATAAGTGTAATGTTTTATAATTTAGCTCTGATATTTTTGTCCTCTTTTTAGACACAGACTACCAGTCAAAACCATGTGTATAAATTCCAACTTCACTATTTATAAATTATGTGACTTTTGACAATTTATTCCACTTTTCTGGGTTTTAACTATCATATTCCCCTATGCATAGGATGCCTCATTTTTTGAAAAATTTGGAGGCTAAAAACTGGGTGCGTCTTATACAGAGGTAGTAAATATTTTACTTGCATTTCCCTCTTTTTTGCACTTGTTTTGTGCTCATTGTTGAAGACAGTGATTCATCATCAGACACAGATGAGGACAAACTAATGGATGAGAGTTTTGACAGTGATGAGGAGTTGTATGAATTTTACGATGAATAAAACTTGAGTTCAATAACTTTATGTAATACATTTTTTTTTTCAGATTTCAGGCTCCAAAATTAAGGTGCATCTTAAACATGGGAGTATCTTATACATGAGGAAATATGGTAATTTCTCTATCTCTAAAGTAAGGATAAAAACATCTACCTTTGATTATGAAGAGATTAAATAAACTAATAGATGAAAATACCTACCATAACACTGAGTTCATGGTTACTCATTAAAAGTCAATTCTCTTCCTTTTCCTTCTTTGAAAGTAAAATCAGAATAAAGTTAAAGGAAGAACTTGGGGTTTGTTATTAAAGGATGAGAGTAAGAGCCCAGTCTTCTCAGGCACTAGCTTTGGAATAAAATACTGAGCTTCTCTAGGGTTCTTTGTTTCCTTTACATTAAAGTCAGGATAATAAAAATAGTTAAGAACAATCAGAAGCCAATATAGACCCAAGTCATTTCCACTTCAAGGTTTCTGGTATATCAAAGTTAAAGATGTATTAAACAGGAACATACATGTAATTGAATATTTATATTAATATTTTATTTACTTTTTAAAGTCTTTATTTATTTTAGAGAGAAGAGAGAAAGAAAGAAGGGGGAAGGAGCAGAAAGCATCAACTCCCATATGTGCCTTGACTAGGCAAGCCCAGGGTCTTGAACTGACGACCTCAGCATTCCAGGTCAATGCTTTATCCACTGCGCCACCACAGGTTAAGCAATTTTATATTTACTTTAATAATTAAAAGTGTGAGATAAAATTCCCCCCAAATCCATAGACTTCTTATATAATTACTTTTGATATTATCTTCTGACTGATGAGGACAGTAAAAAAAAATGTACTATCATGTCAAATATGTTTTCTGTATTTAACATCACATATTATGTAGTGTAACTATTGTAGCTAATTTTTCATATATAAATATTTGGTAATTTTGACCACTATAGCCTCTGTAGTGATTAATAAAATATTATCATTTTTTAACATAAAGATGAATTATATATACACACACACACACACACACACACAACAACAACCAAATCCAAGTACATTTCTGCCTCACAAATTTTCTTTAATTTAACAAATATTGTTTTTACCATGACATTGGGTTCTACCAAAATTTATATTTGTCTTGTCATCATAAACTAAATTTATCTTTAATGATCTTTTTACTGATTTTACAACCTTCACAACAATATATGATTTACCTTCTAAGGAATAACATTTGAGAAGCTTTCTTATATTCATGAATTAGATGCAAATAATCAAATATCTTTAAACTATATATATATATATATGTGTGTGTGTATATATATTGCTTGACATCTTTCAGATTTAAGCACATATTGAAGTAAGAACTATATTCACTTCATAGGCATCTGAGATATTGTTAGACAAGACCATAACCAGAGCTATAAGAACTATGTGGGGATCTACCAACCCATCTTGGCTTGTTTTAATGCAATGATCAATAAAAAATAATTTATTAAAATATGATAAATGTGGTACAAATGCTAAACCAGATGAGATTACATTATAATGGGCATAAACATAAATGTGTGTTTCCCCACCAAAATCTAATAATAATACACACATACATAAACAGAAAATCAATGCCAATATCACACACACACACAGTGTAAAAATTCTAAATAAAGCATTAACAAATACAAAAAGTTTTCACTTAATTTCATCAATAGAATTCTTAGAAATTGTGACAGAGGTCATAGAGCCATCCTCAGCGCCTGGGCCAACTTTGCTCCAATAGAGCCTTGGCTGTGGGAGGGGAAGAGAGAGACAGAGAGGTAGGAGAGGGGGAGGGGTGGAGAAGCAGATGGGCACTTCTCCTGTGTGCCCTGGCCGGAAATCGAACCCAGGACTCCTGCACACCAGGCCGACTGGCCAGGGCTAAGAATTTTTTTTATCATAATCAATGTATGACAAACCAATTTTACATTAGGCTAACTGAGATAAACAAGAGTTATTTTAGCATATTTTGTCAAAAAACATTTAAATAAAGGTCTAAACACTTCTAATATTAAACATTAAAGTAAATATTAGTTATACATATACTTAAGAGATTAATAAATATAAGGAAGATAATTATTTTCCAACTCACCTATTCTACTTCAGTGTTACATGTGGCTGAAGCCTACCCTGGGCACTCAGGGCACAAGGTAGGAACATTAGACAGCAAGCCATTCAATACAAAGCCACTTGCACACATATCCACACTCACTCAGACTGGGACAATTTAGACATGTCAAATTATCTAATATGCACATCTTGGGGTGTGGGAGGAAACCAGAGTATCCAAAGGAAACACACCTAGACCTGGAAGACGTGCAAACTCCACACAGATAGTGACGCCATCCAGAAATCTTTTTCTTTTCATGACCGCAATGACATTAAACCAAATGACATTATTCAAGGATCTGCTTTAAAATCCAGCAACATGGCCAAGTAAACTTTATCAAAAGAATATAAGAGAAGTTCAATATTATGAACTCTGCCAGTAAAGTTTATTATATTGGTTGATTCAATAAGAAAGTTTCTTAAATAAATCATAAAAAGGCAATTACCAAAATAGCTCAATAAAATAGAAATACATAGCAAACCTTTTAAGAAAGCAGAAATATACAATAAAAATCTATAACTTTAGAAACCAGAAAAATACTTACTAGAAAAACACTAAAATAATTCCCATTAAGAATTTTTTTTTTTTGTATTTTTCTGAAGTTGGAAATGGGGAGGCAGTCAGAAAGACTCTCGCATATGCACGACCGGGATCCACAGGGCATGCCCACCAGGGGTGATGCCCTGCCCATCTGGGGCATTGCTCTGTTGCAACCAGAGCCATTCTAGCGCCTGAGGCAGAGGGCATAGAGCCATCCTCAGCACCCGGGCCAACTTTGCTCCAATAGAGCCTTGGCTGCGGGAGCGGAAGAGAGAGACAGAGAGGAAGGAGAGGTGGAGAAGCAGATGGGTGCTTCTCCTGTGTGCCCTGGCCAGAAATCGAACCCAGGACTCCTGCACGCCAGGCTGATGCTCTACCACTGAGCCAACTGGCCAGGGCTAAGAATTTTTTTTATCATAACCATTTTTGTAGTATTTATGATACTAGGTGAAGCAATTGGACAAGAGAAAAAAAATGAGGGGACAAAAAAAATAAAAGTTGTAAAAATTGGAAACAAGAAAGCAAAAACATTACCATTTGAGGACAAGATTATTTTTTACTTGAAAACTAAAAAAAAAAAAAACAACTGAAAAATTACTATGAAAAAAAGTAGAATCTCAGCAAGTGGTATGGTTAAAATAATAATAATAATAATAATACATAGAAATCAATAGCCCTCAATAAACAAACATGATTGAATTAGAAAAACAAAACAGTGGAATAAAATACTCCATATCAATCTATAGAGCAGTAAAAAAGATAAAATTTCTAGGAATTAAATAAGTAAGAAATGTACAAGAGCTTTATTGAGAAACTCCTAAAAAGACACAAATGATAGAAATATATAGCAAGTTTTGCATATGAATTTTCAACATCATAAAAGTATCATTTTTCTTGAGATTTCATTAAAAATATATCAGGATTCTTTTTTCAGCTACAGAATTTGATTTTTAACTTCATGTGGATTTCTAAATAAGTATATAATTAGCCCAGTAAAATTATGGGGAAAAATAGAAGGGAATGAGAATTTTAACACATGATATAAAATGCCTATAATTAAAACTGTGTACTAGCCTATAAAAAACGATTAATAAAACAGAAAGAATCATGTATAGGAATAGAAAACATGATAAACTAGACATTTCAAATCAGCATGGAAAAGAAAAATTATTGAATAATGTTAGGAAAATGGATAAGAATCTAAAAATAATTAGTTTTGATCCCTATATCATACTCAATAGACCAAATTACAGAACTTATTAATGGAGGAGAAAAAATAGAATATAAAAAATAAATCAATGATAGAACACATAAAAATAGATTTAAAAATGCATTTTATAAATAATTTCAGAGTAGAAAACACCTCTCTAAATATGACACAAAACAGAGAAATTATAGAAGCAAAATAGCTTACTTTATATATCGAAAACTTAAACAACCAACTAAAATTCAGAATACACATACAATTCACATCTCTAATAAAGAGTTCATTTTGTTACTATGCAAAGAACTCATAGATGTCAAAAAGAGAATGCCAACAGTCTAATTAGTAAAGGACAACGAATATGAACAAATAATGCCCAGATAAGAAAATTCATATAAACCTTAAATATATTAAACAATGCTTAACAAATATACATTAATATTATAATAGGAAGACACTTTTCATATATTAGTTCAGAAGCAATTCAGGTGATGGAATAAAAATAATGACTATTATTAAATGCTGTTCAAATATTTGTAATTATGCCTATCTTTCAAATAGTTTTATAACTTTTAGTTTACTTAAACTAAAAGATACACTACATGCCATGGAGTATTATACAGATAGACAGAAACTCTTTGTAATTATTACTTGTATATCTTAATTCCTGGACCCACACCCACATATTTCTTAAGAGAGAGAGGCAGGCTCCTATTTAGTGACCGAATGTAACTTGGACTAAAGATGTACCAAATTCATACAATACAAAAAGTCCAAGATATTCCAAGATATTCATTCTTTTCCATCGTTCATGGAATCATAGCAGGAACATTTATTTAGGAGTTAAAGTTGAAAATATGCCCAAGTATATCTTCTACATTATTCTTTCCACTGAAGGGATAGTCAGAACACCACACTTATGGACAAGTCTACTTGTCCAGCTGGGTATTTGACATGTGAATAACATCTAAACTTCTTATGTGGATTCTTCTTTTAAGAAAATCAAACAAAACATGAAGAGACGAAGTGCTCTGGTCTCAGTTCCCTCTAGTTCAATGACTAGCATAAGAAACTCAGTTGGACTGACAAGTATAATAAGGAAGACTGTCCAAAAGATGTAATAGAACAAAAGAAAACATGAAGAAAAGAAGGCTTTAGATTAGATTTGAGAGTGGGAGAGCTAGATACCCATATTTTTTTTCTGCAAGTTAATTGTAGAGAAAAAGTAAGTGATTTCTGTTAAAAGATGTCAGCAGCACCTGACACTGGGGAATATTATTTCTTCCAATAAAAACGTACTCAAAATAGAATTTCCTGTGTAAGAGACTAACAAGTTAGAAATACAAAATGATGACACTACCATAATAGGTGATGACACACCTATTCTCTACCACATAGGTGTGAGAATTAGAATATCTTCTATGGAGGGATTAGCCTGGCAATGAAAATAAATAAATAAATCATGAGTTTAGTATCTATGCTTTCTTCTATGTAAGTTATTGTTTCAAATCTTATATTTAGGTCTTTATTCAGTTTGAATTAATTTCTGTGCTTGGGAAAAACTGTAGTCAAGTTTCATTCTTTTACATGTAGCTTTCCAATTTTTCCAGCACCATTTATTTAGGTGGCTTTCTTTTCTTCATTGTGTGTTTTTTGCTCCTTTGTCAAAGATGATTTGTCCATATATATGTGGTTTCATTTCTGGGCTCTCTATTCTGTTCCATTGGTCTGTATGTCTATTTTTCTGCCAATACCATGCTGTTTTGACTATCGTGGCTCTATAGTATAATTTGAAGTCAGGTAGTGTGATATTTCTGGCTTCATTCCTTTTCCTCAGGATTGCTTTGGTTATTTGGGTTTTTTTTTATGGTTCCATACAAACCTGGTAATTTTCTGTTCTATTTCTTTAAAACATGACATCAGGATTTGATGGAGATTGCATTAAATTTGTATATCGCTATCAGTAATATGGCCATTTTAACTATGTTGATTCTTCCAATCCATGAACACAGAATATTTTTCCATTTCATTGTGTCTTTTTCAATTTCTTTCAAAAATGTTTTGTAGTTTTCAGTATATAGGTCCTTAACATCCTTTGTCAAATTTATTCCTAAGTATTTTATTTTTTTGTTGTTACAACTGTAAAAGTTTTTTTGCGTTCAATTTTTTTTAATTTTAGTGGGGTGACATGAATCAATCAGGTACATAGGTTCAGAGAAAATATCTCCAGGTTATTTTGACATTTGATTATGTTGCATACCCATCACCAAAGTCATATAGTCTTCTCTCCCCTTCTATCTGGTTTTCTTTGTGCCCCTCCCCTCCCCCACCCTGTCCTTTACTCTCCCCACCCCCGGTAACCCCCACACTCTTGTCCATGTCCCTGAGTCTCATTTTTATGTCCCGCCTATGTATGGATTCATATAGTTCTTAGTTTTTCCTGATTTACTTATTTCACTCAGTACAATGTTATCAGGTCCACCCATGTTGTTGTAAATGATCCAATGTCATCATTTCTTATGGCTGAGTAGTATTCCATAGTATATATATAATATGTACCACATGAGTTCAGTTTCTGAAGTTCCATTGTTGGCATATAGAAAAGCAGTAAACTTTTGTATATTGATTTTGTATCCTGTGACTTTCCTACATTGATTTATTGTTTCAAGGGTATTTTGCTGGAGTCTTTGGGGTTTTCCATATACAGGATAATAAAAAAGTACAAAAAGTGATACCTTTACTTCTTCTTTCCCATTATGGATGCCTTCTATTTCTTTCTCCTGCCTGATCACTCTGGCTAAAATTTCCAGAACTATATTGAATAAAAGTAGTGAGAGTAGGCAGCCTTGTCTAGTCCCTGATCTTAGAGGAACAGCCTTCATTTTTTCACCATTTAGTATATTAGCTGATGGTTTGTCATATGTGCCCTTTATTACATTGAGAAATCACAAGGAAGTTCTAAGTCAGAAAATTTTAAGCACCAAAATCTCAAAACAAAACCAAAACGGATTTCTAAAAACAAATGTACACACACACACACACACACACACACACACACACTGTGTCCGTAAAGTCATGGTGCACTTTTGACCGGTTACAGGAAAGCAACAAAAGACGATAGAAATGTGAAATCTGCACCAAATAAAAGGAAAACCCTCCCAATTTCTGTAGAATGATATGGCAGCATGTGCGCATGCGCGGATGATGACGTAACACCGTGTATACAACGGAGCAGCCCACGGCCATGCCAGTCGAGATGTGGATGGTACAGAGGAAAGTTCAGTGTGTTCTGTGGCTCGCTAAATTCGAATCCGTGACCAAAGTGCAACGTGAATATCGGTGTGTTTATAACGAAGCGCAACCACATAGGAATAACATTACTCGGTGGGATAAGCAGTTGAAGGAAACCGGCAGTTTGGTGGAGAAACCCCGTTCTGGTAGGCCATCAGTCAGTGACGAGTCTGTAGAGGCTATTCGGGATAGCTACCTAAGGAGCCCTAAAAAATCTGTGCATGAGTGCATGAGCCCAAATCAGACTGCACCAAATAGGTATGAAACTGGGAGGGTTTTCCTTTTATTTGGTGCAGATTTCACATTTCTATCATCTTTTGTTGCTTTCCTGTGACCAAAGTGCACCATGACTTTACGGACACACTGTATTGGTAGATTTTCTCTGATGAGCTAAACTGCTTTGCACCATGAATGCACTTAGTAGTTCCAGGGATGTCTTAAACACCAATTTAAAAACACTCTTTAAATAGCAAGTACTTAAAGCATAATATATCAAAAGAAAAAAATCTATAACCTGAAATGGCTAAAAATTTCAAAGCTGAAATCCCTTTTTGCATGAGGCAAAAACTAGAAATACCAGATTGTCCCAGTCTGTTTATACTTACTATAAAAAAAAGTACCACATTTTAGAGGCAGTGTGATATAGTAGAAAAGTCACAGGCTAGAGTAGGCTAGTGTAATAATGCAGAAAACTTCTGGGCTTGAGCTCTGTCATCTGTAACAGACAGGGGGCTGCCACACTCCTTGCAGGCCTGCTGGATGTGGTCGGAACAGAAAAAACACCAGCACAGTATGCAATGTATACACAGACATATCCCAAATGGTACTCGCTGTTACCATTAAAGTTTTATTAAAGAAATTAGTATTTGAAACATGTAAAAATGAAGGGTTGGGAGCCAGTCTTAGAATCATGTTTCAAAGCTAAATTTCATCACACAATGCTGATTAAAAGGAACAACAACTACCACTGAAGAGAGAAATAAAGACAACTTATATACATCCCTGGCCTTAAAGGAAATTTAATTCTTTTACTCAAAGAAACATTTATTGAACAAAGACGTTCTGAGCATAAGTCTAAGTTAAGGGGATATAAATGAAGACACAGTCAGAGTTTCAAGGAGTTGACAGTTGAGTGCTGAACTATGAAGGCATATAATTAGAGCCTATGAAGAGCTGACTAGAGCATGGGCAAGGTACTGTGAAAGCATAAAGGAAGTGTCACCTCACTCTTCCCAGAGCTTCACAGAAAGAGTTCAAATACCATATTTGCCCATGTATAAGAAGCTCCCATGCATAAGATGCACCTTAGTTTTGGGGCTCAAAATTTGTAAAAAAAAAAAAAAAAAAAGGAATTACATAAAGTTATTGAACTCCAGTTTTATTCATCATCAAGTTCATACAACTCAACACTGTTAAATGCAAGTAAAAAACTCTACAACCACTGTATAAGATGCACCTAGTTTTTAGACCCCAAGTTTTTCAAAAAAGGCTGTGTCTTATACATGGGGAAATACAATAGAAGATAACCTTCCAAGTTAGGTTTGTTTGTTGTTGTTTTTTTGTGACAGAGAGAGAGAGAGAGAGAAACAGAAAGGACAGATAGGGACAGACAGGAAGGGAGAGAAGTGAGAAGCATCAATTCTTTGTTGTGGCTCCTTAGTCCCCTTAGTTGTTCACTGATTGCTTTCTCATATGTTCCTTGACTGGGGGCTACAGCAGAGAAAGTGACCCCTTGTTCAAGCCAATGACCTTGGGCTCAAGGTAGTGACACTGGGCTTCAAGCCAGTGACCTTTGGGCTCAAGCCAGCAACCATGGACCCCACGCTCAAGCCAGCGACCCCCCCCAAGCTGGTGAGCCCCTGCTCAAGCCAGATGAACCCACGCTCAAGCTGGCAACCTCGGGGTTTCAAACCTGGGTCCTCTGTGTCCCAGTGCAATGCTCTATCCACTGCACCACCGCCTAGTCAGGCCAGGATAGGTTTTGAAGAAAATAAAGGATCTTGCTTCTCAAATGATGTTCAGAGGCCCAGAGCCGTAAATGCAGAGCCGTAAATGTACAGGTGACTGAGGGTGAGTGTGTCCGCAGCCTAGGAGGCAGTGGTGGAAAAAAGTTTTTTAGCATCATCTTTGGGTCAGATGACATTCTCCAAGAGATTGCAGTAGGCGGGTCACCTGATTAAATAGTCACACTGTCTTTTAAACAGAAATCACTCTAGGGACCATGTAAAATGAAGGAGTTTCAAGTGAGCGGGATCAGGCCCTGTAACAAAAGGAGTCTAATTAGAATAAGGTTGTAATTGTGTCGCTAAGAAACAGAGGATCCAAACTAAAGCAGGGGCGAAGAAGAGGGAGATGAGGGGCCAATTTAGGGCATCTTAAAAGTAAAATCTCAAAAACTTGATAACATTTAGATGTGTGGGCAGTCAAGGCCGACTCAGATTTTGAGCTTGGAGAAATGGGTGGGTGGTGATGCCAATAACGGAGCCAGAAAACATAAGAAGACAGATGGGTTTCATTGGCTAGAAGAGATTATTAGTTCATCTGGGGACATAAATTTAGGAGGGTTTAGGGGAGATAGATAGTTGCATTAACAGTTATAAAAGAAAGCAAAATATATCTTCTGGGGAATTTATAAGCCAAGAAATATCTTTGACTGTTTAAATTACTGAAAAAGCTTTTTAATTGCTCCTATGCCATAACTAATTATGCCATGGGAAAAGTTGAAATTACTAACTATGCCATAAGAAAAAGTGAAGTCTCATCTTTTTTTTTTTTTTTTGTAGCCTCTGCTAAAGCAAAAGGGATTTAAAAACTTAGAATTTAGATGATATCAGCAAATATACATTGCTGGTGGACCCTTCTATCTCTACAGCAGTTGTAATTCTGTACCTTTTCTTGTTGGCATTTCTCCAATCAGCTCCACAGAGACTGAATCCTAGGCTACTCTCAATTCTTTTTCTTCTCCACAGGCATAATGTCATAGTGCAACACAGGGGTGGAGGAGAAGAGGACTCTGCTACCCGGTCAGAAATCAATCTTTCTCTTTCCTAAGACAAACTTTGCTCCTCAGGCTAAGCAGACATTCAGAAGAATATGAATACGTCAATTCCACTGCATTCTGTGGGCGTCTGTCCTAGTGTAAAAGCATTATCAGAAACATCTTTGGCTTTGGGGAGGACATTTCTCTAATATGATGCAGCAACCTGAGAAATATGGGAAGGCTGAAAGTTTTTATACCAAGCACAGAGGACACTAAAGGTGTCTTACCCAGACATGGGTCTATCACCTCCAATGGCTTATTATTTCAAAGCACTCTGGCTTTGAAGTTATTCCATGTCTGACCTAATAGACTTTCTATTGTCCTCCTGCCTCTACCTCACCCCCTTCACATCCTCTAAGATACTTGTTATTCTCTCTAACCCCTTCCCACCCACTCCCTTTTTAGACTCAATGAGAAGTGCTACACAAATTGGCAAAGTAAATAACAGTTTTTCTCTTATCATTGATGAGCCAATCATTCTTACCAAGAAGTCATTTAATATATGAAGCCATCCCAGGTCATTAGCTTATGTTAATTATTCCCCCCTCATCCATATGTGCACAGCCCTTTCCTTATACTTCCTGAATACTCTTATCCCTTTCCATGCTATATGATGGTAATTTATACATACATTTATTGTCCCCTTTGAGAGAAAGACAAGCCTGATTTATCCCAGCAATCCTAGCATAATGGCTTTACATATAGTCAGTGTTGATTAAATATTGTTGTAGAAATAAGTAATTGACTGACTGATTAAATGAATACAGTAAAGATTTCTTAAATAATTCATCTACAAAGGCAAAAATAGGAGAATAATTCCCTCATCTCTCCTCTCCTCTATCTCCTCCCTCTCCCTCACTTTCTTTCTATATATTTTTAAATAATTTTTAAAATTTATTTATTAATTTTTTTTAGAGAAGAGAGAGGGGGGTGAGGGAGGGAGAGAAAGAGAGAAAGAGAGAGGGGGGAGATAGGAGCAGGAAGCATCAACTCCCATATATGCTTTGACCGGGAAAGCCCAGGGTTTCAAACCGGCGACCTCAGCGTTCCAGGTCAATGCTTTATCCACTGCGCCACCACAGGTCAGGCCTTTCTATATTTTAATAAACCTAAAATAAAGTTTAAATTAAAAACATCATTTGTTTTATCAAAACCAGCCTCAATGCACCAGTGCATCGTGGGGAGTTTCTTAAATCTGAAACATGTTTAGAGGCATGAGAAAGATATAGAAAATACATTGTTTCAAAACAGTCCACATAGTTGGCCCAGAAATGATCTGGTAAATAAAGTCAGTGAAATGGAAACAGCCCAGTCACCTTAGACTGCATGGACCTGATTTGGTATCATTCTTTGTGGATTTCACATTCTTGGACTGGTTCCTCATGCAGGAAAGACTAAGATACCCACACATAGGTGAACAGACCCTATGTAACCTTACTTATTTAAAAAGAGAGACACGCTGTTAAGAGACAGGAAGTAATGTTCTGAAAATATTCCTGTCTCCCTCATTACTTGTAGATCAGAGAATGAAGACTATGACAACACAATGACTGTTCATGTCCTAAGTAGGTTTACTCATATGTCATCAGCCAATGAGAAAGAAAACCCTCTCTCCAGTAAGCTGGGCCTTAACATTCACAAAGATTTCAGACATAAACTCAGCAGTTGTACATATAGAATTACAGTGTGCTCAATAAACGTGCTGTATAAACAAATGTGGAAACGTTAGGCTTTGTATGGCATTACAACAATGCAACAGCAACTGTAGTAGATAGAGTTCTAAGAAATCACACAGGGTTCCCAACTCATGTTAATACAACTGTTTAATCCCTTACCCTTGAGTGTTGACAGGAAGTGTGATTTTAGAAGGGATTTTACAGGTGGAATTAAGCTCCATAATCAATTGAGTTTAAGTTAATCAAAAGAGAGATTATCCTGGGTGGTCCTGACTTAATCAGATGAACCCTTACAAAGAAGACACTCCTGCTGGCCTCAAAGAAATAAGCTGCTCTGATGTGAGAGGGCCTAGAGGGGAGGCCACGTGGCAACAACTTGAGGGCAGCTTTTAGTGCTGAGAGCTAGCAATTAAAAAAAGACTTCAATCATTAAATTGCAAGGAACTAAATTCTGCCAACAACCACATGAACTTGGAAGAGGGCCTTGGGCCTCAGCTGAGAGCACAGCCACAGTCGACCACTGTTTGCTGCCTTGTGAGACTCTGAGCAGAGCACTCTTGCCTGAATACTTGGCCTACAGAAAATGTGAGATAACAAGCCACAAAGTTTACTGCACAGAGATAGAAAAATAATTCCAGAACTGTCTCCCTAAACATAAAGACTGAGAATAAAAGAGACTATAATGGCATATAAAAAGAAAAAATGAAAGAGTCTTTATGACCTTCCATTTGTGGGAAGATACTTATGAAGTGCTAGATATTTTCTTTTCTTTTTTTTTTGTATTTTTCTGAAGCTGGAAACGGGGAAAGACAGTCAGACAGACTCCCGCATGCGCCTGACCGGGATCCACCCGGCACGCCCACCAGGGGCGATGCTCTGCCCACCAGGGGGCAATGCTCTGCCCCTCCGGGTCGTCGCTCTGTTGCGACCAGAGTCACTCTAGCGCCTGGGGCAGAGGCCAAGGAGCCATCCCCAGCGCCCGGGCCATCTTTGCTCCAATGGAGCCTTGGCTGCGGGAGGGGAAGAGAGAGACAGAGAGGAAGGAGGGGCGGGTGGAGAAGCAAATGGGCACTTCTCCTATGTGCCCTGGCCGGGAATCGAACCTGGGTCCCCCGCATGCCAGGCCGACGCTCTACTGCTGAGCCAACCGGCCAGGGCCGAAGTGCTAGATATTTTCTTGAATGTTCTCATGTAATAATCTTTTATAGATAGGCCTATAATAATGGAGCACATCTTTTATTATTATTATTATTATTATTATTATTATTATTGGATAAATGCCTTTGATGATATTCTCCAAACTACAAAGACTTCAGAAGATCTTCACAGTCCTACCTCATCCTTCCCTCCTCTGATGACATTGGGTACATTACCCTTCTCTCTATGCCTTGAATGTTAAGAGATCCATGTAACCCGATGAAAGCATGAAAAGGAGAAAGAAAAATTATTGATTGAAAATGGCCTCTGTAAAGGAAGTATTTTAATTTTAACAAATTTCCTTGGACCATTTGAACAGGCTATACAGTAGTTCATAAAATATATGCAAATATGAATGAGTTTCTGAAGTGCTGTGACTGGAATATTGCTGATCAGAGTCCACTGTGCTGCAAACTTCTTTTAAAGCTTAAATCTTGCTTCATTAGCCCCAAAAGAGAAATATTATGGCCAAATTTTGATGTGACTAGAAAATGTAGGCATACATAGTCAATATTTCCAAGGTTCTAAATCTTTCTAAAGGTTCTTATTTCCACATCAATTAAATACAAACCAAGAGAACATATTTTAAGGTAGTTTTATATAAAAAGATTTATATTTTTTAGTAGTTTAAAATTATATTATATATGAGGAAAATAGTTTTAATTAATGGTCCATAACTGTATTTCAATCCTGACAAAAGGGCTCACTTCTTAAATACTAAAAGGAACAAATCCTATTATGTAAAAGAATTAAATGTCACTAGGCGATAAAGTATATTATTAAGTTGTTTTATGTTGTCCTGTGATTATATCCAAGTTGATATATTAGTAAGATGATGTTATAAGCTTTTATTTTCATATACTTTTTTCCTGGGAGAAATTTTAGATGATGTTTTAAGTTCTATTATTTTCTATTATAATATTAAATCATAGGGCTAACAATAATACAACATCATGGCTAAGTTAGCAAAGTAGTTTGACAGGGTTACTGTTTGCTCTCTTACTTTTCATCTGAATTGTCTAAGATAAAATATGAAACTAACATGACTATAAGATGTACCTAACAAATGATGCAGAACAATGTAGTAAGTTAACCCATTACATTTGAGTAAAATATTATCTACTTTCTTGTATAGTTTTTATTTGAGGAGGTGACAATTTTGTAAATTTAAAACTTGCAAATAGTTCCATCTTGCACAGAAAATAAATAACTACTCTAAAAAATCAAGAGAAGTATAATCATAAGAAACGGGTTTTTAAGATAGCAATTATACTTAATAAAATTGTGTAAACACAGCAAAGATAGCATAATAAGATAAAGTAAATATTTAGCAGGAGAAATGGTATACCCATGATTCTAGATACAGCAAAATTTATGGCTTAAAATGTACTGAAAGTATTTTTTTTAGAATTTCAAATTATTCAAGTCATCCTACCATTCAAACAAAAAGCAAATGAGAAAATACAACCCTCTTTTATTGAATGGGGTCTGTTAGGACAAGGGGTATCCATCAAATGTTGTAAACAAAACATTTATGTTATTCATCACTCTGAAATGTGCTTCACTGATTTTCAGATTGATGTCATACAAAGTGTTCCCCTCCAGGAGTTCCCCAGACCCTGTGTCACAAACCAAACATGCCCTCCAACAATTTTAGTTTTATTATTACTATTCTAAATGGTAATATGTGATGACGGTCTTCCCAAATAAGAATTCAAAATTTCTAACCTTCTATTTTATTAACATTTATGTATAGTTAAAATAGAAAAAAAAGTACTTATTAGTACACCCACCCCTCTCTACTTGCCCTCGGCCTATCAAATGTTACAGTTATAGAGGTGTCCTCATAATGATTATCCAAAGCCCCTCATTAACTACTGATATCTAAGTGTAACCTTGCAGTAATTCCCAGGGCTATGGGCTATGCTAGAATGATTCACTACACATGGCACTCCATTCAAGTTTTAATGACAATGAGATAAACAACTACCATTTACCAATTACTTCATTTTCAATAGATGTATAGTGATCAATGTCAGAAGGCTTTTTTTTTGGGGGGGTGAGGGGTTAAATTAGCAAGTTCAAGACCAAGCATTCACATAAAACTGATCAGTCCCTAAGGCAATAAATAGTAGTACCCACGATCATGCATGGTTAAGGACTGCAGTGGTAAATTTGTGTAGTGGCTGGATGGTGGATGTAATGTCATCAGGAGGGACTTGAAGTTTTATTACAATATTTTCTATTATTATCTAAAGAAAGCAGACGTATAATGGTATTTGAGCTTCTCTTATACTGTTTGACTCATCTAGAATATAAAATCTAACATCTAGAATGGCTAAAGCTAAAGACAGCATTGGAAGAATATCCACCTCAACTACCATGAGTAGGCTGGATACAAAAAATAAAAATTGAACAAAATCAAGTAAATGTTTCATTTCTCCCTCATGTAAACTTTCCAACTATTCCTGAAGCTCAAAAGTCCAGGACTTACTTCTCAGCACTGCTGGAGTGGAAAGAAAATGATACGAGCTTTCCATGTCAGCTCCAAGAAGCATAGCATCATAGGAAAAAAAAAACAAAACAATGATATCCGAACCACTGGGGGAAAAAAAGGCCTTTAGAATAAATGAGTTTCTGTGAGTCTGGTGTAATAGTAAAAAAAAAAAAAAAAAAAAAAAAAAAGTGGGGGAAGATAGCATACAAAAGCAGCAGAAGCTAGCAGGAAAGTGTTGATATTCTCAGTGAAACCAACTGAGAGCATTTGTTAGGGATGTGCGTATAGACTTCTAATTACTGGAAGAAAGCCTGATGGAAAGACCAACTGGCTTGAGAAGGGAGCTAGGGAAGACTGGGAAGGAACAGGGACCTGACCGTGGTCCTGAAATAGAACAATTCTGCAAGCATCCACACAACATCATCCTCCCTCTTTCTCTTTTCTTAAAACTGTAACTTAAACAAGCTCAATGTCCAATAATAGTTGCCCCCCAATAAACAGAAACTTTCTCTTATGATTCATATCATTCTTTCTAATTCCCAGCTCCTCTTTCCCTAACAAATTTTCCTCAACTGTTCGGATCATTTCAGGATTGAAAGATACACTATTCTAGTTTAAAAGCAAGAATCAAGATTCTGACAAACTCACAATGCTTAGAATTCTACAAAAAGCTTACACTTGGTAATTCCTGATTCTAGTTTGTGTGTCTTAAACTCAGATGGGCAATCATGCCTATCCAAAAAGACCTCACAGAATGAAGCACTGTGGACGAAGAACACCCAAACTGTCCCTATAATCTAGGAAGACTTGAAATTGTAGAATAAGGTGTAATTTTACCAACATGGGCAATTCCCACTCTTACCTCATAGACTTAATAAAAACCAATTCCTCAAAGAGGTAGTAAAATACAGGTTCCTTAGTGAACGTGAGGTCAGCCTTTCTTCGGGTTCTTTTGAACCCAAGAAGTAAAGGGCGACAACTATACCAAAGTGCTAATGTTGCACCGAAGCATAGGAGGGGAAAATTTTTTCTCCGCACAAGACACCTTGGCAAGAACAGAAGGAAATTTACTCTGCTTGTGCAAAAAGAAAGGTGGGAGCGAAAGTAATTAGTACGAGAAAAATCATTCTCAAAAAATACCATGCAACTCGTCGAAGTGCAAGACTTACGTGTTCCGTCAAAACGGGTGGCGATGGTGTCCAGGAAGGTGTTCTGGGGCGCCAGTAATCCTTTCATAACCGGCATTTTTCCAGCGTGGTGTGAAATTCTCCATCAAAGTTTGTCCAGAAGGATAGATCGAGAGGAAAGTGCCAAGAAGGGAGAAGGGGAGCGTGATGACAGCCGGGAGGGGGGCCTGGCGTGGCGGTGGGGCCGAGCAAGAGAAGGAAGAGGAGGGATGGAGAGAGGGAGCGAGTTCCAGCCGCCGCGGCTCCGACAGAAGCAGCCCCGAGAGCGCTCTCGGAGCCCGCCCCACACCTCCAGGCTCAGCCCGGCTCGGGCTCCTCTCCCGCCTCCTCCACCTCCGCCAGCTGCCGATCCTCCCCCCTCCCTGTCCCTCCGCGGGCGGCAGTGCCCGCCAGGGGCCGCCGCGCCTGGTCCCCAGCCCGCCCGCCGGCACTGGAGGAGTCCTCGGTGGCCCGGGGCGCCGCGCCCTGACCCAAGGCGCTGGGATCTTGGAGGGCGGCGCTCGACGCTCGATGCTCGGTGGCGCTGAGCCTCCCGGTCTCTAAGGGGCTCCGGGAAACGCAAGCGAGCACAACTCCCACCCCCCAGGAGCCAGTGAACAAAGACCCCTTTGTTCCCTCTCAGTCCCTCTCTCGGGGAGACCGGAGTCCTGTGGGTGTGGTATTGGAGAAGGGGAGGAGATAGGTCGGGGCAGGTACCCGGCCTCCGCCTAGAACTTGGGAAGGGGGAGGCCCCCCCGGTGGAGTCTCTCCGAGCTCAGGCTGCCAGGTGCCCGAGGGGAAGGTGTCCCCTTCCGGCGCACCTGCCATTGCCAGTGCCCGCGGCAAGAGCGGGGCGCTTGGGGTTAATTGCGCCGCCCCCTCTCCAACCGTCCCCCCCACCACCACCACCCCCGTCTTTCAACCAGGTAACTGGTCCAAAGCGCCGGGTTTTTTTTTCACTTCTTTCTGGGCTCCAAAAAGGGGTGTTTCAGTCCCTCTCCCCAAATTGCTATTGGTCTTCCCAAGCCATTCTGAACTAAAAGAAAATAATAGCTTTTAGTACGGACAATGGATGACTTCCCCCTCTCCGGTGAAATGTGAATAAAACATTTCTTGAAAAGTTTACTGTTTTTTATTGATTTTCAGAATGCAGTACAAGTAAAAAGAGTGAGGTTGATTGTTTAAATAGCCTTTGTACAAATGAGCTGAGCTGCCCGTCTACCTTTGCCCAAAGGCGAGGCCGTCTCCCTGACTGGTGCCTCCAGGTAGACAGCTGGGCGAAGTCCCTGGAACGGCGTCTGGGAAAGCGAAAGTGGCCTCTCCTAGTCCCCTCTCCTCCTTTCTCACGCGGGGACTCCCTCTCTACCGACATTCTCCCGGGGAAACCAAGCCCAGGCCGGTGCAGGGGAAGGAGATGTGGCAGAAAGTTGGGAGCTCAGGGGTAAAAGAACAAACGAGAGCCCAGGTGCTGGTGAACCCGGAAGGAGAGGAGCGGGGAAGCGAACAGGTGTGTGAGCCGAGGCGACAGGCAGCTCAGGTCCCCGCCGCCCCGGAGCTCGGGCGTGGCGGGAGGCGAGAGCGCCCTGCCCCCACTCCTGTATTTTTAGGGTGGGTGGGGGGTGCTCCTTGTTGGAAGTCTCCCGGCTCCTGCAGCGTACGGGGGACCCTGAGGGTTTCGTCATCGCTGCCCAGGGCTCCGGGAGGGGAGGAGTGGAGGGAGGGAGGAAAGCATCCCCTCTCTCCGCCCCCGGTCTCCCTTCCTAGTGATGCACTTCCTGCGGCCGAGGATTCCCTTTGTGTTGAAATCGAAGCGGATCCGGCCGCAGCGCGCGCGGCGAGCTGGGCGGGTGCGCGCCAGGCTGCGGGGGGAATTCCTCGGTGGGCCTGGCGCCTGGCAAAGGGTCTCCCGCCCAGCTAGACTCCGCGCTTGGGCTTCGGGCCACTCCTGTCCTCCTCCGAATCCTGCGGTCCCCAGCCAGCTGAGCTTTGCGGACACCGAGCTCTCGCAGGTGGTGTCCCCCATGTGGCACGCCGAGCCAACTGCGAGTGGCTCCCTCTTGGGCAGAGATGCGGGGAGAAAGACCAGGGAGTCCCAGCTTCTGTTTGGGCGGTGTGTCGGGTCCAGAAAACCCCAACGGCTGCTGTCAGTTCTTGGAATTATTGTATTTCTCTGGGATTAATAAAAAAGCATGGTTTTATTGCTGCTACTCTTATTTCTGTTAAATTAACTGCAAAGGCTGAACTTATTCAAAGATACGTCTTTATTTTGGAGTCTCTCTTACTAAATTTGCTCATGAAAACACCTATTAAGCCAGAGAAATGCCTCCCTTGAAGTGGTTCATCATAAACTGTATTAAATGAAAACCACGGTTCAGGTTTATAAAATTTTCACTTTAAGGCTGTGTGTGTGTGTGTGTGTAAAAACGGTTTCCTCTTGGGCTTGATCCATGTTGCCAAATGCATAAAGTCATTTGCAAGAAACAAGCAACAAGAGAGGCTTAAGAGTGACAACCCCGAAGAAAGCTTAGGTTTTACTGCAAATGGTTCCCAGCATTTATCACTCACTGCCTTGGTCTCCTCTCCAGCACCTACTGTGTGTCAGGGACTGAAGGAGTAGGCATGACAAGATCTCTGTCCTAAATTTACGTATATCCAATCCAGAGAGTCTACTGGATCCTACTGGTTGGTAACAGGTAGATCTCACCGCCGTTTTTATGCTTTCCTCACCCAGGAGTCTTTCTAACTGTCATTACCACTGTTCTAAGCACTGACTCAGTCAAGGACCAAATGCTCCTTCTCAGTGTTTGTGGCACAGGTGAGGTCAAATTTCCACATTATAATATGACCTTGATTTCAGTGTAAGTTTATTAAGTCCTTTACACAGCCTCACTTTGAAATCAAAGAGGCACAAGAAAGAGGTGCAATGAGAGTTGGGAATGTCTCATCTGTTCCAAATTTTATTCCCCCTTCTTAAAGGAAATGTCCCCAGTGATTGGCCACAAGAACTTCTACTCCTTTAACTGAAGACCCATTCTATCTTATAAGACCTGTAAGCTTTCTCTATGACTTCAATGAAACAACACTGTAAGGATACAGGATTACCACACGATATAGTAATCCCAAGGCTCATTTGAAGAGATTCATCTTCAGAGAGGAGGATATAATTTCTATGACTCTACAGTGTAAGGGAAGACACAAAATCCCTAAATTTAGACCAAAGTACACTCTGTCATTGTACTATAGAATGCCTCTATGTAGGACAAACCTAGGCAAATTTCACTGATTTATTGTGTAACAAACCATCCTAAAATCCACTTGTTTAATTTAAAACAATAGGTTATTTTTTTGTTTTGTTGTTCTGGTTTTTTTTTGTTGTTTGTTTGTTTGTTTGCTCATAGATCTGCAGTTGGCCAGGGCTCAGTAGTATAATTCGCTTTTAGTCACTTTCAACATGGCTTGTTGCCCTTGGTTGGCAATTGGTGCTGGATGTCAACTAGGAGCTCAGTTAGGGCTGTGGCTTCAGTTCTTCTTCAGGTGAATCTCTCCATAGATATTTGGGTTTCCTTACAGCATGCTGGGATTTCAAGACTGAGTGTCCTAAGGGACAGGAATTAGGAGCTACCTTATTTTTATTTATTTATTTTTTTGAGAGACAGGCAGACAGACAGACAGGAAAGGAAGGAGGTGAGAAGCATCAACTCACAGTTGAGGCACCTTAGTTGTCCATTGATTGCCTTCTCATATGTGCCTTGACTGGGGGGGGGGGCTCCAGCAAAGCTAGTGACCCCTTGCTTGAGCCAGCAACCTTGGGCTTCAAGCTAGTAACCTTGGGCTTTAAGCCAGCAACCATGGGGTCATGTCTATGATCCCACACTCAAGCCAATGAACCCATGCTCAAGCTGGTGACCCCACACTCAAGCTGGATGAGCTCACTCTCAAGTCAGAGACCTTGCCTTGGGGTTTTAAACCTGGCTCTTCAGCATCCCAGGCTGATGCTTTTTCTACTGCACCATTGCCTGTGTGGTTTTAGATAAGTTATTTACCATTTTTTAATCTCATGGAGATTATAATAACACATTTCACAGGGCAATCATAAAGGATGAATGAGGCAACATAAAGAAAATGATTAGGACAGTTTCTACTCTTTGTTCAGCATTGTATTCCTAGTGACTAACATGGTCTCTGGGATGTTATAAACACATAAATATTAGTTGAAGAATACATGCAGTTATCATAATTAGTACCTCAATCATTTCAGCATTTATTAGTTTATCTCTCTGTCTCTTATATTATACACTGAGCTTTAAAAAATTTTAGTATCAGAAGTTATAGTATCCAATCTTTTATTTAAAGTTATCTGACATATCAGGTATATTGAAAAATCTTTGATGAATGAAGAAGGAATGAATGGATGAAATTATGCTAGAGCAGGATGTCCTTTGAAGCAAGTATCAACACTTACTACATACCTCTTTTATTATAACTTCCTTTACTATTTTATCTCTTCTCCTTTCTCCAGTTGATTGAAATCTTAAATGTAAGTATGTGTGCATGTGTTTGTGTGTGTGTATGTAGGTGTTACTTTGGATTTATTGATTTATAAATTACACACATTTGAATTTAAAAGAATATTCTGAGTGTCCTCCCCCAAACTGCTGGTTTGTTAACATGCAAAAAAATGAGGGGAGAATTTGGTATGTTATCCAAACTTCTCTCTTTAAAGGATAAAACAAGTTCTTTAAAAGAATGTACATTCCTTAAATCACTAAATTTTTAAGCTATAGAAGATTTCTTAAATCTATAACCATTCACTGTGAGTTCAATGCAGGCTCCACACCCCTGCCCTGCTCTAGGGCTTCCATCTCTCCATGACATACATATTTTAACAAAAGGTTCCTCACCATTTGTTGGATACTTGTTAAGTTAAATGGACTATATATATGAACAGATGAGTGGGTATTTGTGAAAAGCGAGATGATGAAGTGTTTGTTGAATAAAACTAACTTATTCATAAAATAATTTTTTCCTACTTAAACTCTTTCAAGGCAGCTTACAATGGAAATATATACAGAAAGGTAGTTCAAATAAAGTAATATGAATAGTGGAATTATGAGAATTTATTTGTTTCTTTATAGTCTGACATGTTTTACAGATTGTCTATAATGAATATGTGTTATGTATTACTTTATAGTGAAATCCAAAATACACTAGAAAGAAGTCAGGAAAAATCAGAAACTATATAAAGAAAAAGACACTTTATTGTATAAGGATTATGGTTTGCTCATTTGAACATTAAATAAAACTCTGACTTTAGTAGAACCTAAAACATGGCCTAGTGAGATAAAAAAATCTTTCCTGGTACTAAATTCTAAGAAGACACTGCCTTGGTTTTACTGAAATGGCAAAATATTGAGTATCAGAAACCCAAGTTTTATTCCAAGCTTAGTCTCAATTAAATCTGAGACTTTGAATAAATCATTCAATACTTCTAGAATTCACATAGAGAGAGAAAGAAGGAAGAGTAGTTTCAGATCTCCAAGGTCCTTTCTAGCATTTATATAATTATTTCCATCTTCAGGTAGAAAATTTCAAAATAAGATTTGGAGCCATCTTTTTACACTTGAAAATGGAACCCCAGCTACAATACTTGCTACCCCTAAGAACCTGAAAGAAAAACAGTGTCTCTTTGTTTACACACAGGGAAAGAAAACTCAGAGAATTGCCTAAGTCATTTAAAATGAAGAGTGACTCTTAACCCTCATTTTTCCTAGATTCCACCCTGTTTTCTAATGTTAGACTTCTGCACAAGAACACAATATATGTACAAAGTTAGTTTTTTTCAAGTTCCCTGCTGCTCCTTTGTATATATTTAAACCCAATATTTTAGCAAGAGATTAGAATAGTGCTCAGTGCTGATGTAAATGGCAATGCCATCATCACTTAGTTAACAGAAAACAGAAATAAGAGGGTGAAAAGGGGGTAAGGGAGCATTGAGCAATTCTAAGTGTTGATGAAGTAGTTGTTTAAAAATTACAGGTTCATGATGGTCAGACATTATACTATTTATTTTTTTTAGGTCATGGTCACTAACTCAGTAATCTCTTTCTCTTTTGAATTGTAGTAGTATTATCCAAATTTTTTATTTGGCAATGTTTCATGAACTATCAACGCATGTCTTCTTTCAATGTCTTGAATTTTTCCTATAAAATTTAGTTTTATTACCTTACAATGTCTATAGGTTTTGCTTCTTCACTTAGACTGGAGAGGTCTTAGGGGCCAGGATTATATTTTACATGCTTTTTAGCTTTCATGGTACCTAGCTTTAACTTATGTTCTTTGTATATTTTCAATGAAGACGTATGTCTTCTGAGCCTAGTGGGTTATTTACACAATGTGTGTTGATTTAAGGAACTTAACTATGGTCTCCATGCTACCATCTTCCTCATTGTACTACTTCATTCAAAATTCTTAAACTGGAGATACACTTCAACTGCATTTCTTGTTACTGACCCAATGCAAAATCTACTTTCCCTTCCTTCTTTCCACTACTTAGTTATCATCTTCTCCTAGATTCAGCTCAAAATTTACCTTCTCTAAAAGAATTCTAATATTCATTTGTTCCCACCTTAGCCATTACTTCAATTTTTTTAAGTGAGAAGAGGGGAGATAATGAAACAGATGCCCACTTGCACCCTAACTGGGATCTACCCAGCAACCTTCTTCTGGGGTTCAAATCAACTCAATTATTTTTAGTTCCTGAGGCTGACACTCTTTGGCAAACTGAGCTATCCTCAGTGCCCATGGCCAATGCTTGAACCAATCGAACCACTGGCTGTGGAAGGAGAAGAGACAGAGAAGGTGGAGAGGGAAGGAGAGAGAAGCAGATGGTCGCTTCTCTTGTGTGCCCTGACCAGGAACTGAACCGGGAGTCCATACACTGGGCTGATGCTCTATCCATTGAGCTAACCAACCAGGGCCACTTCAACTTTCAAGATTCAGTTTTTCTTTTGCTGCTGCCCAGTTTTGAGATGTTTTCTTATGTAATTCCATTCTATAAACTATACTCTTAAAGAGAGTTGAGTCATTTTTTACACTATTGTGGAATGTGCAGTGACTGGTACATTATAGCAGTTCAACAAATACTAGTTTCTTCCTTATTTAGCAACCTCAAAATTGCAGGAAACAAAACTATATTTTAAAATTACATTACTAGTGGTAAGCATCCCACTTAGGGGCTATTGCCACTTTTCTGTGTCATTAATTCAAAGTGGAGTGAAGTAAAGTGACAAGAAATTTTAGTACATTTTGAATCACTAGATGCAAACTAGTGAAGACCATAGAAACCATGTGATCATTCTCACTCTCAGAAAGAGAGTGGTACACTAAGAAAGGCTATGACTTTTCCAAGGTTAAACAGTCAACTCAAAAGAGGACATTTAAATTTAAGTTGTCTCAGCAGGGTACCCTTGTGATTTTTTTCTTTGTACCTCCACTCTTCCTGAATCCGTATTTTAAAAACTATTAAGGTGGTGAACTTTTAATGCTCAGTGCCTAAAGTGGTCACGGTAAATTCACTTCTTTTTTTTTCTTCTTTTGAGTTCTAACTCTTCTAATAAAATATTTATGGCTCTTTATCTTTAGTAGATCACCTTTAAAGCTTCTCAAGCTAAAGTAGATGTGACTAGGATGATTCATGGTATCTGGTAAAATTATTTTTAAAGCCATAGGATAAACAAGACTCATCTTCCGGAAGCTTTATTTTCAAATTAAAATGTAGCTATATGGTTTGTTTTTTTTTAATAAAGGGATTTAAAAAAAATTCAAGGTTTTGGCTGCTACTTCGAGCTCTTTTCTTTGGAGAATGCCTTCAGACTGCCTTGAGATTAGCAGAACTCAAAAAGAAAAGTTGAGGGAGAGAATATAATAACATCTAGTGAGTTGAGTTGCAAAATACCTGCAATGTCAGTCCGTAAATCTGCCTGTAATTATTGTATGACTGGTGGTTCCACCTTGACATTCTGTCAATTTTATCCTTTGGTTTCCCTAGCATTTAGCAAAGTACTGATCATAAAATGTATTTGTTGCCTAGAAAATGTAGGATATATATTAAGACCAATAAATAGTTATTAAGACATTAAGACTGCGTGTAGAGTCAGAGGACATAGCAGGCTCTGACTCAGGAAAGAATGAAGATCCAGGTATGCCATCGTAGGACTTACAGGAATTGAGAGAGCACAGCACTTTGAGAATATTTTAAATTCTATAAAATATTTGAAAAGAATAATATCAGGTTACTTTAAAGAATAATTTCCTTTTGAATTGCTAGTAAGAAAGAAAATGGATGGAAAGTTCAATAAAGCCTATTATGCATGTGAGTTAAATAAGAACAAGATTTAGTAGCTTAGTAACTTTAATATGCATATTAATTAATCATTTTATTAAACAATTACTTAATCCTATATGCTGCCTGATTTTATTTTTTCTGAAAAACATAAAATTTTCTCTTTAACATCAAAAATGCAATAGTTAAGTTTTAATTAAAGGAAAGAAAACTATGTGTTTTCTAAAATAATTAAATCATCAGAATTTGAAAACTTCTTCCTTATGGTTTTTATTGTTTTACCAAAAAGTCAGCACTTCCACATTTTGAGGCAAAGATTATGAAGAAATTATTTACCAAGAACAAAATTATCAGTGTCTTAAAATATATAATTTGTAGTTAACTTTTCATATTTTCTTTTAGCTGGTAATTTTATGAGGTAGTCACAATTTTTTTCATAGGGGTTGGGAAATTAGATCTGGAGAAATAAAGCATAAAATCATTGGAAATCCCAAGATGCATAGGAATGAGGTAAAACCTAAATGGTGCTGAAAATTTTTTTTATTAAAAATCAATATTGTAGCTGTGCTTAGTGGAAGAAAATGATTCAAAGAAAAACCTTGCACAGAAATGATCCAAGTAACATCGAGACTGTGATTGCCTCATTGAAGAATGAGTGAGTGAGTGAATGAATGAAGTCAAGTACTCCTTGTACAGTAGAGTGCAGAAGTGTAGACTTATTTGAATTTTGGAAATGAAGACTATTTTTATCGGACAACAAGCCTACTCTACAGCTCCTTTATATTAAGTTCAAATTTTAACAAACACTTCCCTAGATAGCATTTTGTCTGCTTACTCATTCTTCACTGCCAAACACAATAAAATGAGAACATTTAACGATTTCAATTGCTGTTAAAAGCTTATTTAAATACATGTGGAAGAATTTGGGGAAAAGTAGTTAAACTAATCTCTATTCCCTATTTTTTCCTTAAGGATTAGATCCCTTGAATGGGTTACTTTATCTTAAAAATAATGTATAACATACTATATTCAGAAGATAAACAGTTAATCATATTGATTGCATTCAGAAAAAAGTGAAAAATTTAAAATTATAGGCAAAAGTAATTAAATTGAAATTTTATTTTTCTCATTTACAAAATATTAAGTTTCACTTTTTGTTTTTTTAGACATAATTTTTAACAAAACACGATTTGGAGGGTCTTCATTGGATAATTATTTCACAAAACTCAAAGGCATGGCATGGCTTACCAATTGGGCTTTTTCTACATAATTATATTAATGTGGATAATGGTTATATTCTCATAAACTTTGTTAATAGCAATTTGAATACCTGTTTCAGAGGCAACAGAGAAAATAAAGGCAGCCTAAACATGGTGGTACGATGGAAAAACCAATGGACTGAGAAACAGCAGACTCAAGAACTAATATTGAATACTTAAGACACATAAGTATATTATAAATACTCAGAATTTTTGTCACTAAAAAGGAAATGTACTGACTAGATTCATTATCATTCCCTTTTTCCACTTTACTATGAAAATCTCCCTAAAGGACCTATAGCACTTTCATAGGCCTTTAGTATTTCTCTGATTATGATGCTATGAGTTATTTGTGGGATAATTTTAGGCTCCAGCAAAATAATATTTTATTTTAATAGTTATTTACTATAAAAATACATATTAGACAAAATGTTCTTATTTCAGTAGTGATTACAATATTGTTTAATGTTTATGTGCTTTAAATTAGTCATATTATATATAAAATAACATATATATATCATATATATATATAAGAAAAGGTTGATAATTGGAAAATACATTCTGCTTAAGTTATGCAAATCCCAGTTTGAAAAATGCTGGATAACATGTATTTGAGATTCTTTCCAGGTTTTAATATAAACTTTTAATAAAAGTGAAATAGTAGCTTCTTACTAAATGGCAGAGAAAGAGACCACAGAGAAAGTATCATAAATATAAATTTTGGGAACTCAAGTGAGTTTTATTTTCCTTCAATATAGTTTCTTATGACTTGGGAAGCTCCTTCACATTTGTTATTTAAGAGCTTTTAAATATTAGTTATTCAAGGACTTTTAAATAGAGGTTATTATATAGATATAGTCCATCAACCAGGACCCCTCCCAAGAGATTACTGAATTAATTCTATACTGTATTGATGCAAAGACAGATATATCAACCAAAAACAAAATAGAAACTATAGAAATAGACCCATTTATATGAGGTGAATTGAATTTATTTATTTGTTTGTTTGTTTTTAATGTTTTTACAGAGACAGAGAGAGAGAGTCAGAGAGGGATAGATAGGGACAGACAGACAGGTACAGAGAGAGATGAGAAGCATCAATCAGTTTTTTGCTGTGACACCTTAGATGTTCATTGATTGTTTTCTCATATGTGCCTTGATCATGGGCCTTCAGCAGACCGAGTAACCCCTTGCTCTAGCTAGCGACTTTGGATCCAAGCTGGTGAGCTTTGCTCAAACCAGATGAGCCCGCGCTCAAGCTGGCGACCTTCGGGGTCTCGAACCTGGGTCCTCTGCATCCCAGTCTGACGATCTATCCACTGCGCCACCACCTGGTCAGGCAAGGTTAATTGAATTTCAATAAAGGTACTAAATTATTTCAATGGGAAAAGTTAAGTATTTTTAACTAGTAATGCTGAAACAACTGGGTATTCACTGGGGGAAAATAAAATGAGCCTTGACTCATCTCACATCTATACACCAGGGGTAGTCAACCTTTTTATACCTACCACCCACTTTTGTATCTCTGTTAGTAGTAAAATTTTCTAACCGCCCACCGGTTTCACAGTAATGATGATTTATAAAGTAGGGAAGTAACTTTACTTTATAAAATTTAATAAAGCAGAGTTACAGCAATTAAAGCATATAATAATAATTACTTACCAAGTACTTTATATCGGATTTTTGCTAAGTTTGCCAGAATGAATCTTTATAAAACAACTTACTATAGTTAAGTCTATCTTTTTATTTGGTTGCTCCACTGCCTCCCACCATGAAAGCTGGAACGCCCACTAGTGGGCAGTAGGGACCAGGTTGACTACCACTGATATACACAAATAAATGCAAAATACACTGTTGACCTACACATAAAAGCCAAATCTACAAAATATTTAGAATGCAACAAAGAGAACATCTTTGCTAACTTGGGTTAACTAAAACAAGTTTTTATAGAGAAGTTACAAAAATGCAAGAAAAAATGGCAATTTGTATGTATTCAAAATAAAAAAGAAGCTTCTCTTTAAAAGTCATTAATATGAAAAAGAAAATGAAAACCACTGATAAAAAAATCACAAACAAATATCTGATAGAAAGAAGTATAGAAGTAAACAGAATACTCTTATGACTCGGTAATAAGAAGATAAACCTAATTAAAAAAATAAGATGGGCAAAATATTTATCAGGAACATAAAAAATGTTTAAAAATTGTAAGTTAGTACTTCACACCTACCAGAATAACTTTGAAAAATTGACATTATCATGTTGGCAAGGAAGTGGAGCAGCTGAAAGCCTCACACAAGCAAGTCAGGGTAAATAAGCACTTTGGAAATAATTTTTTTTTAAGTTTTTTTTTAAGGTTTTTATTTAAAAAAATTTTTATTTATGGTTTTAATTTCTCTTTACATAGACTAAAGTGTCACACCAAATATATCTCCCCCATCCCCTTATTCCCCTTGGCCCCCCCATTCCCCCTTCCCCTAATTCCTTCCCCCCTTCCCTCTAGGATTTGCTGACCTGTTCTCTATTAATGCTGTGTTATGTATAAATAATTTTGTTAATCTCTTTCCCTTCTCTGACCCCATTTTCTCTTCCACTTTCCCTCTGACCTCTTTCCCTCTGGTCCCTTTGATCCAGCCTCTGCCTCTGTTCCTTTGCTCAGTTCACATTGTTCATTGGATTCCTCAAATGAGTGAGGTCATATAATATTTTTTTTTGTCTGCCTGGCTTATTTCACTTAGCATGATAGTTTCCAGGTCCATCCATGTTGTCGTGAAAAGTAAGATTTCCTTCTTCCTCAAGGCCGTGTAGTATTCCATTATATATATATATATATATATATATATATATATATATATATATATATATCCCATTGCTTTTTTTTATTTGTATTTTTCTGAAGCTGGAAACGGGGAGAGACAGTCAGACAGTATCCCGCATGCGCCCCACTGGGATCCACCCGGCACGCCCACCAGGGGACGATGCTCTGCCCCTCGGGGGCGTCGCTCTGCCGTGACCAGAGCCACTCTAGCGCCTGGGGCAGAGGCCAAGGAGCCATCCCCAGTGCCCGGGCCATCTTTGCTCCAATGGAACCTTGGCTGCGGGAGGGGAAGAGAGAGACAGAGAGGAAGGAGAGGGGGAGGGGTGGAGAAGCAAATGGGCGCTTCTCCTGTATGCTCTGGCCAGGAATCGAACCTGGGACTTCTGCACGCCAGGCCGACGCTCTACCACTGAGCCAACCGGCCAGGGCCTGTACCATTGCTTTTTAATCCACTCGTCCACTGACGGACACTTGGGCTGTTTCCAGATCTTGTAAACAATGTTGCCATAAACATGAGGGTGCATTTCTTCTTTTGAATCACTGATTTGGTATTCATAGGATATATTCCTAAAAGTGGAATAGCTGGGTCAATGGGCAGTTCCATTTTAATTTTTTGAGGAATCTTTGTACTGTTTTTACAGTGGCTGCACCAGTCTGCATTCGCACCAGCAGTGGCAGTGCAGGAGGGTTCCCTTTTCTCCGCACCCTCTCTAGCACTTATTATGTGTTGTTTCGTTAATAAGCGCCATTCTGACTGGTGTGAGGTGATATCTCATTGTGGTTTTAATTTGCATTTTTCTAATTATTAGTGATGTTGAACATTTTTTTCATATGCCTAGTGTCCATCTGTATGTCCTCTTTGGAGAGTGTCTATTCATTTTTTTTTTGCCCATTTTTTCATTGGATTGTTTATCTTTCTGGTGTTGAGTTTTACAAGTTATTTATAAATTTTGGTTTTATTAACCCCTTATCAGACGTATTGGCGAATATAGTCTTCCATTGTGTAGGTTGTCTTTTTATTTTGTTAATGGTGTCTTTTGCCGTGCCAAAACTTTTTAGTTTCATATAGTCCCATTTTTTCATCCTGTTCTTTATTTCACTTCCCTGTGGAGATAAATCAGCAAAAATATTGCTACGAGAGATATCGGAGAGTTTACTGCCTCTGTTTTCTTCCAAGATGTTTATGGTTTCATGACTAACATTTAAATCTTTTGTCCATTTTGAGTTTACTTTTGTGAGTGGTGTAAGTTGGAAATCAAGTTTCATTTTTAGCAAGTACCAGTTCAATTTTTCCAACACCATTTGTTAAAGAGACTGTCTTTACTCTATTGTATGCTCTTACCTCCTTTGTCAAATATCAATTGTCCATATAGATGCGGGTTTATTTCTGGGTTCTCTGTTCTATTCCATTGATCTATGTGCCTGTTCTTATGCCAGTACCAAGCTGTTTTGAGTACAATGGCCTTGTAGTATAAATTGATATCAGGATATCAAGTGATACCACCCACTTCCTTCTTCTTTTTCAAGATTGTTAAGGCTATTCGTGTTCTTTTTTGGTTCCATATAAATTTTTGGAATATTTGTTCTATATCTTAGAAATATATCATTGGTATTTTAATAGGCACTGCATTGAATTTAAAGATTACTTTGGGTAATATAGACATTTTAATAATGTTTATTCTTTCTATCCATGAACACGGTATACGTCCACTTGTTTGTATCTTACTTGATTTTCTTTATCAATGTTTTATAATTTTCCAAGTACAAGTCTTTAACCTCCTTGGTTAAATTTACTCCTAGGTATTTCATTTTTTTGGTGCAATAGTGAAGGGGATTGTTTTCTTAATTTCTCTTTCAGGCAGTTCATTGTTGGTGTATAAAAATGCCTCTGATTTCTGAATATTGATTTTATATCCTGCCACCTTGCTGAATTCATTTTCAGGACCAGTAGTTTTTTGACTGAGACTTTAGTGTTTTCTATGTGTAGTATCATATCATCAGCAAATAAAGATAGTTTTACTTCTTCTTTTCTATTTTGGATGTCTTTGGATGTCTTTTATCTCTTCTTCTTGTCTGATTGCTGTGGCTAGGACTTCCAGAACTATGTTGAATAAAAGTGGTAAAAGGTGGCACCACTGCCTTGTTCCTGATATTAAAGGAATTTCTTTTAATTTTTGCCAATTGATTATGTTGTTGGTTTGGGGTTTGTCATAGATGGTGTTTATCATGTTGAGGTATGATTCCTGTATCCCCACTTTGCTGAGAGTTTTGATCATAAATAGGTGCTGGATTTTATAAAATGCTTTTTCTGCATCAATTGATATTATCATGTGATTTTAATCTTTTCTTTGTTTATGTGTAGAATCACGTTGATTGATTTGCAGATATAGTACCAGCCTTGTCTTCCTAGAACAAATCCCACCTGATCATGATGTATGATTTTTTTTTATGTATTGCTAGATTTGTTTTTCTAATATTTTGTTGAGAATTTTAGCATCTAAGTTCATCAGGGATATTGGTCTATAGTTTTCTTTCTTTGTAGTGTCCTTGCCTCATTTTGGAATCAGTATTATGCTCACCTCATAAAAAGAGTTTGGAAGTCTTCCCAACTCTGAAATTTTTTTAAATACCTTGAGAAAAATAGGAGTTAGTTCTTCTTTGAATATTCGGTAAAACTTGCCTGTGAAGTCATCTGGCTTCAAACTTTTGTTTGTTGGAAGTTTTTTGATAACTGTTTCAATCTCATTTGATGAAATCGGTCTGTTTAGCTTTCCTGATTCTTTTATATTGATTTTTGAAAGATTATATGTTTCAAGGAATTTGTCCGTTTCACCTAGGTTGTCTAATTTTTTGGCATTGAGCTCTTCACAGTATTCTCTTACAATCTTTTCTATTTCTGCTGTGTCAGTTGTTACTTCTCCACTCTCATTTCTAATTTTATTTATTTGAGTCCTCTCTCTTTTTTTTCTTGGTGAGTTTGGTTAAAGGTTCATCAATCTTGTGTACCTTTTCAAAGAACCAGCTCTTGGATTCATTGATTCTCTGTATTGTTTTTTTAGCCTCTATGTCATTTATTTCTGCTCTGGTCTTTATTATTTCTTTCCTTCTACTTTCTCCAGGCTTTACTTTCTGTTCTTTTTCTAGTTCTTTTTAGATGCAGTGTTAAATTGTTTATTTGAGCTTTTTCTGGCTTCTTAAGGTATGTCTGTAATGCTATGAACTTTCCTCTCAGGACTGCCTTTGCTGTGTCCTATATATTTTGAAGTTTTGTATGGTCATTTTCATTTGATTCATGAAAAAATTTTATTTTTTTTCTTGACATCATTGTTAACCCATTCATTATTGAATAACATGCTGTTTAGTTTCCAAGTGTTTGAGTGTTTTTCACTTTTTCTATTGTAGTTGATTTCTAGTTTATGCCATTTTGATCTGAGAACATGCTTTATATGATCTCAATCTCCTTAAATTTGTTGTGACTCATTTTGCGACCTAATGTGTAGTCTATTCTAGAGAATATACCATGAGCACTTGAAAAGAATGTATATTCTGCTGCTTTAGGGTGAAAGGTGCTGAAGATGTCTATTAAATTCAGTTGATTTAGTATGTTTTTTAAGTCTGCTGTTTCTTTGTTAACTTTTTTTTGGTTGATCTATCCAGTGATGTTTTTGGGATATTGAAATCTCCTGCTATTATAGTATTGCTGTTGATCTTACCCTTTATGTCCATCAAAATCTGCTTTATATATTTAGGTGCTCCTATTTTAGGTACATAAATATTTATAATGGTTATATCTTCCATTGGATTGCTCCTTTTATCATTTTGTAGTGACCTTCTTTATTTATTACTATAGCCTTTGTTTTAAAACCTGTTTTGTCTGATATAAGTATTGCTACCCCAGCTTTTTTTCATTTCCATTTGCATGAAATATATTTTCCATCCCTTTACTTTCAGTCTATGTGTATCTTTTGTTTGGAGGTGTGTCTTTTGTAGACAGCATATGTACGGGTCCTGTTTTTTTATTCATGCAACTATACTTTGTCTTTTGATTAAAGCATTTAATCTATTTATATTTAAGTTTATTAATGATATGTAGTTGTTTATTGCCTTTTTATCTTTAAATGTATATTCCTCTTTTATTAGAATTTTTCCTTTTTTTCTGTTTACAACAAGCCCCTTAACATTTCTTGCAGCATTCATTTGATTGTAATGAATCCATTGACCTTTATTTTTGGTTGTGAAGCTTTTTATTTTTCCTTCCATTTTAAATGATAGCCTTGCTTTATAAAGAAGTCTTGGCTGTAGGCTCTTGTTCTTCATTACAGGTATTGATCTACTTACGACCTATGCAACTTATGACCATTTGACTTTACCACCACAATTGCTAGCCATGACTGCTCCGCATCTGGCAGCACAAGTGTTCTTCAGCTGGGTATATGACAGTGCAGACAAGCTTCCTGCAACACTACCATCTCTGCATGCACCATTTCAACTGTTATCCCAAACTCGGTACAGCAATTTGTGTTTTGTGTCTTGGATATTTTTCATCAACCCTTCCCAAGATGTCTACCAAGAGGAAATTGTCTTTGTCTTTGACTTAAAGATTTTTATATCATTTCACAGTATTGTATATATAGCCTACTCAACTAATGACCAAATCGTGTTATGACCAGTCTGTCGGAACCAATTGTGGTCATAAGTCAAGCACTAGCTGTACTTTGAATATTTCTTGCCTTTCCCTTCTGGCCTCAAGTGTTTCTGTTGAGAAGGCGGATGTCATCATTATGAGGGCTGCTTTGTAGGTGATTGACTGCTTTTCTTTTGTAGCTTTTTTTTTTTTTGTATTTTTCTGAAGCTGGAAATGGGGAGAGACAGTCAGACAGACTCCCACATGCGCCCGACCGGGATCCACCCAGCATGCCCACCAGGGGCCATGCTCTGCCCACCAGGGGGTGATGCTCTGCCCCTCTGGGGTGTCGCTCTGCGGTGACCAGAGCCACTCCAGCACCTGGGGCAGAGGCCAAGGAGCCATCCTCAGCGCCCGGGCCATCTTTGCTCCAATGGAGCCTTGGCTACGGGAGGGGAAGAGAGAGACAGGGAGGAAGGAGGGGGTGGGGGTGGAGAAGCAAATGGGCGCTTCTCCTATGTGCCCTGGCCGGGAATCAAACCTGGGTCCCCTGCATGCCAGGCTGACACTCTACCGCTGAGCCAACCGACCAGGGCCTCTCTTGTAGCTTATAGTATTCTTTGTTTATCTCTTAGCTTTGATATTTTAATTATGATGTGTCTTGGTGTAGGTCTCTTTGGGTTCCTTTTTAATGAGATAGTCTGTGCTTCTTAAACTTGTGTGACTTTTTCCTGCATCAATTTAGGGAAGTTTTTAGCTATGATTTCTTCAATAAAGTTCTGTCTCCCTTGTTCTTTCTCTTCTTCTTTAGGAACTGCTATTATGCAAAGTTGTTTCTCTTGTCACAGAGCTCTCTTTGATTTTCCTCAGGCTTTTTGATCCTCTTTTTTTTTTTGCTAGTCTGCCTCTGTGCTTTCACTTTTTTTGTCCACTAAATTATTCATTCAATCCTCCGTTTCATCCAGCCTACTTTTAATTCCTTCTAGTATAGTCTTCATTTCCAATATTGTTTGTCATTTCTGTCTAAATTTTTTTTATGATTTTAATGTTCTTTTTGATGTCAGCTATCTCTTTGGTTAAGTGTTCATTTTGTCCATCAATTGTTGCTTTAAGATCCTTGAGCATCCTAACTGTCATTATTGTAAACTCTGCATCTGGTGTCATAGTTATTTCCATTTCATTCAGTTCTTCTTCTGGGGATTTCTCTTGTTGATTGATTTGAATTGCACTTCTCCATCTTCCCATTTTGTCTCTATAGACTGCTCATTTGGATGTGTTGTTTGTGTAGGTAACTGAGTATAGGGTGAGTGTTGTCTGCATTGAGCTTTCAATTGTGTTATTTCTTAATCTTCTTTGGATGGCTTCAGGTGTTTGTAACCTGCTGTGGGTTACCTGTCTTCTGCTACTACTCTTTTTGCTGTTTGTGACAGCATTTTCTATGCCTTAGCTGGGTTAGGTGTGAGAAACTTTTCCTTAAGATACCACTGTAACTAAAGTTGTTAGGTCCTGAGCTGATGGTCTTTGTATCTTGCCACTGGATATTCCAGCCCTGGCCCTCCCTAGCCAGAACCAGGCACAGACCAGTGAGGGTCACTGCTTTTGACTGGCCCTTAGCAACTTCTGGGAGCTACAGATTATCCAGGATTTGTGCCTGCCTTTGCTGGGCCTTGATGCCATTGTAAGTATCAGCTGCATTCCTAGGCTGGCTTTTATCCACTCTTGGTCAGTGTGTGTGGCCTCTCCATTCCTGAAGTGAGGTTTTTCCCTGACTCCCCTCTGCCTCTCCCTTCTCAGGCACTCAGGCAATTGCACAGGTTCACTGGCCTACAGCTTGGGCTGTTCTATGGGTGCAGGGGACTCCTTGCCTTCCTGGGCTCTGACCCCTGTGAATTCTTGGACAGCCTATCCAGGCTCCACCCCTGCAAATGTCAGGGACACTTCTTAGGGCTCTATGCCTCTCATTTACAGTATGGACTACCAGGCTCAGTCCTTTGTGGGTACATGGGCTGCCTCTTCAGACTACACACCCCCACAGGCATGCAGGAGGTCTCTCCAAGCTCCGTCCCTTGTCGTTGCCATGTGAACCATCTGACCCCACCCCTTGCAAGTGTGCTGGGTTCCTCACCCCACTGTGGTCCACCCTGCACCAGCATAGGGGATGCCTCTGCCCCACAGGATTCTGCCCCCATGGGCTCGCAAGAGTTTTCTCTGGGTTCCACTCTCCACCACTGTTATGCAGGCTGCCTTGCTAGGCTCTGCCCCCATCCACTGCATGGACTAAGCGCTGTGGCTGCCACTGCAGCCTAGCCCTCTCGCCCTTCGGACAGTTCTCAACAGGTTGGGGGGGCTGTGTAGCCCAGATCTCAGCACTTAAAACCTGTGTTCCTGATGTGCCCCCTGCTTCTAAATGACTCTTTCCACTGACTGGAGTAGGAGAGCCTCTAGTGGGCAGGGTAGTTGCTTCCCTTTGCTGGTGCCACTTCTTCCGGGAAAAATGGCCACTTTAGATTTGGGAAGTGAGTTAGCACAGAGGTAAGAGTGCCTGTCTCCCAGTCTCTCCCTGTGCCTCCAAGATTACACTTTCCTCTTGCAACTTTAGTCCTCTCAGAGCTACTCACTCCCAGAGCCCCGGGTAACTGGCTATGAACAAGGTCTTTTGCATAGTCCCTTTAAGACAGAGCCTGCATCTGAGAGATCTGTTTCCCTCTTGCAAACAGTAAGCCATCTCTTCTTTCAGCTAAATACTGTCCGTATGCCTGCTCTAGTCTCTGAGACTCCAGGCTGGATTTCCTGTCCTGTGGCTGATGGCCCAGAACTCCCTGGGAAACTCAACCCACTGTGAGAGACCCTCTGGGCCCCCTCTCACTCCTGAGAGCAGGGCAGCCGTTTCCACATCTCTGCCTTTTCTACCTGCTCAGTGTGGTTCCTTAGTGTGGAACCACTTGTGTGGTTCCTTGTGTGGTTCCTTACTTGGTTATAAATTCATCTCAGTTCAGTTCAAAGTTGTTTTTTCAAGATGATTGTTCCTAAGTTAAGTTGTAATCCACTCTGGTTCTGGGAGGTGGGAGTTGTAATGTCCACCTAATTTGTCACCATTTTCGTATCTCCCATTTTGTTAAAAGTTTAAAGTAAGCATATTCTGACTATATAACACATCAGTTTCATTGCCAGATGTTTATCCAACAGAAATAAAAAATGTATCCACATTGGATAGTGTACAGGAATGTTCATAGCACTTGTAAGTCTAATAGACCCCAAACTGGAAGCAACCCAAAGTTCACTAGCAGGTAAATGGCTGGGAAAACTATATTCATACAGTATAATGCTACTCATTAAAAAGAATAGTGAACCACTGCCACATGCAATACCATGGATGAATCTCTGAAATATTACACAGAATTAAAGGAGCTGAAACAAAAGGGTACATAGTGTAGTATTCCATACTTAAGAAATTTAAAAACAGCACAATGAACCTAGTGTGACAGAAAACAGGTCAGTCCAAAGTCAAGGGCAGAGGGTATTGACTGCAGAAATGATACATTTCAGAGGTAACAGAAATGTTCCATGTCTTCATTGGGTTGTTAGTTAAACATGCATATATATGTGTTAAAACTCATTGTAAAGTACAGTTAAAATAGCCTCATTTTGATATTAAGTTTGATAAAGTTTATTTCAAAAAGCTAGAAAACCAGAGTATTGTTTGCTTAAAGGGGAGGATAGACTTAAAATGGGCACAGGGACACTTGTAGATGATCAAAATATTGTATATCTTGATTGGGGTGGTAGTTACTCTAATGCAAAAATTTGTCAAAACTTATCAAACTGTAGCCTTAAAATGTATTCATTTTATGCAAAATAGTCTTCAATTAAATAAAAACAATTACTTTAAGAAAGAACATGCATATAGTAAAGCAATAAGATAGTGATTTTACTTTTTTCAATAGCAAAGTATATGACATATATAACATATGTGTATATATTTGTGTTTATATAAATATATCAGTGCTGACACAAAGTTTAATAAGGTAGACATAGTCTAATATCAATTGTGGGAGTACAAATTAGTACATTTCTGCAAATAAATTTACCAATAATGATTAGCTTCTGAATATATGTATATCCTGATTAAGTAATTGTACTCTGAAATTTATACTAATGAAATGCTCAGAAGTTCAAAGATACATGTGCAAGGATACTCATTTCTATAGCTTGCAATTTAGAAAATTAGAAAGGAACCTGAATGGCCAACAAGTAAAATATAATTATATAGATGATGGCACAACCATGTGATTGAATAAATAGTATTAAATAATGTTTACAAATGATTTTGATTAGAATGAAAAAATACTATATTAAATACTTAGCAAAATAAAAAGGTGTCAAATATTAGAATATTATATCTATAATGTAAACTATGAAAAAACTTAGAATACATGTAAATGTTTACAGAGCGACATAAGAGTAATGGCAGCATGAGAGATACTCCTGATCTCTCCTCTTGAAATTTCAACAAACTGAACAACTATAACACAGTGCAGAAACCCCAACTGGGCTTGCAGGCATGACTGAAGAATCCATGTACCAAATGTACTAAAGTTGTCTTTTTTGTTAAGGTTCTTCACAATATCACCCTCAAATGCTGTCAAGGAAGAAGAAATCAAATACAATGGCTACACAAGACAGAAATATAGTTCAGAAAAAAAAATCTCCAGAAAAAAAATCTCAATTACATGAAGACCTTGGACTTAAATGATAGAGAATTGAAAATTGAGGTTTTGAAAATACTCAACAAGATGTGAGAAGACACCAATAGGCAATTTAATGAGCTTAGAAAAAATTTAATAAACAAAATGAATACCTCATCAAGGAGACTGAAACTTTAAAAACAGAGATGAAAAACTCAATACATGAATTGAATACTGAGGTGGCAAGTTTAGCTAATAGAACAAGCCTAATAGGAGAAAGAATCAGTGACATCAAAGACAGGCAGCTAGAAATACTACAGAGAGAAGAGAAGAGAGACTCATGATTTAAAAAACTGAGAGAGCTCTAGAAAAATTGTCTGACTTCATCAGAAAGAGAAATATAAAAATAATGGGTATATCGGAAGAAGAGAGGGAAAAAATGCAAAACTTATTTAAAAAATAATTGATGAGAATTTTCCAAGCCTATAGAAAGAGTTAGAGCCTCGAACTCAGGAATCAAACAGAACAGTGAATTACAGCAACCTAAAGAGACCTACTCCAAGGCACATCATAATAAAATTGTCAAAAACCAATGACAAAGAAAGAATCCTCAAGGCAGCTAGTGGAAAGAAAAAGTTAACATATAAAGAAAAGCTCATTAGGTTATCATCAGACTTCACAGCAGAAACTCTACAAGCCAGAAGAGAATGGATCCAAACATTCAAAATAAACTGAAAGAGAGGAATTGCTAGCCAAGAATACTATATCCATCAGTTATCCTTCAAATATGAAGGATAAATAAAATTTTTTACATATATACAGAAGCTGGGGGAATTTATCACAAGAAAACCCACAGATATAAAGAACAAAAGAAATCAAAACTACAAGTAAAAGCTCCAACAAGGTCACAGTAAAAACAAGGATAATCTGTGACAACAATAACATAAAAAAGGAGAGGATAAAGATCTACAGTAGTAAAAGAGAATGGAGTGCAGAAGCACTTAAAAGACAAAGGACTTTTGTACATATGAACATTGTTCTTTTAATAACCTAATGGCAAACCCCCATAAAAAGGCCATTACTGAAATACACAGTTTAAAAAAGAAGAAACAGGGGAAAGAAGTATGAAATACCACCAAACAAAAACAACTTACAGAAACAAAAAAGAGAAGAACCAAAAAAGACACAGAGCTACCAAAAAATAAAACATAAAATGACTATAGAAAATCCTCAAGTGTCAATAATTACCCTATATATACACTGAACTCACCAATAAAGAGGCATAGAGTAGCCTGACCATCTGATGACACAGTGAATAGAGCATCAGAATGGGATGCAGAGGTCCAGGTTCAAAATTTCAAGGCTGCTGGCTTGATTGCAGGCTCATCAGCTTGAGTGCAGGGTCGCTGGCATTAGCACTGGGTCACTGGCTTGAGCCAGAGATCATAGAAATGACCCCAGGGTCTCTGGTTTGAGCTGAAAGGTTGCTGGCTTGAAGCCAAAGACCATTGGCTTGAGTCCAAGATCCTGGTTTGAGCAAGGGGCCATTTGCTCTGCTGTAGCCCCCTGGTCAAGGCATATATGAGAAAGCAATCAATGAACAACTAAGGAATCACAGTGAAGAATTAATGCTTCTCATCTCTCTCCCTGTCTGTCTGTCCCTATCTGTCCCTCTCTCTGTCTCTCTGTCTCTGTCACATACACACACACACACACACACACGCACGAAAAGGCAGAATAGCAGATAGGATCAAAAAGCAAAACCTAACCAATCATATGGTACCTTGAAGAGGTACATCTAAGCTGCAAGGACAAAAGTAGATTCAAAGTTGAAGGTTGGAAAATGATTCTCCAAGCAAATAATATGACACTCTAGATCAGTGGTCCCCAATCCCTGGGCCATGGACCGGTACCGGTCTATGGGCCATTTGGTACCGGTCTGCAGAGAAAGAATAAATAACTTACATAATTTCTGTTTTATTTATATTTAAGTCTGAACGATGTTTTATTTTTAAAAAAATGACCAGATTCCCTCTGTTACATCCGTTTAAGACTCACTCATTTTTTTTTTCTTTCTTTCTTTTATTTCTGAAGCTGGAAATGGGGAGAGACAGGCAGACAGACTCCCGCATGCGCCCGACCGGGATCCACCCGGCATGCCCATCAGGGGCGACGCTCTGCCCACCAGGGGGCGATGCTAAGACTCACTCTTGATGCTTGTCTTGGTCATGTGATACATTTATCCATCCCACCCTAAAGGCCGGTCCATGAAAATATTTTCTGACATTAAACCAGTCCATGGCCCAAAAAAGGTTGGGGACCACTGCTCTAGATGAAATGGACATAATAGACATTAATAGGACATTCTGTTCCAAAACGTCAAATTAGACATTCTTCTCTAGTGTGCATGGAACATTCTCAAGGACAGACCATATGTTGGGCCACAAAACTACCATCAACAAATTCAGAAAGATTAGAATTATATAAAGCATATTTTCTAATCATAAGGTTTTGAAATTAGAATTCAATTCTAAAAAGAAAGTAAAGAAACCCACAGAAATGTGAAGATTAAACAACATACTTTTAAAATATGACTGGATCAAAGAAGAAATAAAAGCAGAGATAAAAATATATATACAGGCAAATGAAAATGACTATACAACATATCAAATTTTCTGGAATGCAGTGAAAACAATAATAAAAGGAAAGTTTATTTCATTACAGGCTTTTAACAAGAAACAAGAGAGATCTCAGGTAAACAACGTACTATTACACCTTAAGAAATTAGAAAAAGAAAACCAAAGTCAGTAGAAGAAAGGAAATAGTAAAAATTAGAGCAGAAATAAAGAAAATAGAGAACAAATAATATATTAAAAATAAATACAATTAAGAGCTGGTTATTTGAAAATATCAATAAAATTGAAAACCCACTGACTAGACTCACTAAGGAAAAGAAAGAAATTGAAAAATACACACTGGAAAATTATTACATGTTCATGAATTAGAAGAATCAACATAGTTAAAATGGCCATATTACTCAAAGCAACATACAAATTTAATGCAATCCTCATCAAAATCCTAATGTCATTTTTAAAAGAAATAGAACAAAAAATTATCAGGTTTGTATGGAACCATAAAGAACCCTGAATAGCTAAAGCAATCATGAGGAAAAAGAATGAAGTTGGAGATATCACACTACCTGACTTCAAATTATACTATAGGGTCATGATAATCAAAACAGCATGGTATTTGCTGAAAAACAAACAGACAGACCAATAGAACAGAACCGAGAGTCCCAAAATGAAACCACATATTTATGGACAAATCATCTTCAACAAAGGAGCCAAAACACACACTGGAGAAAAGAAAGCCTCTTCAATAAATAGTGCTGAGGAATTTGGAAAGCCATATGCAAAAGAATAAAACTTGACTAGTTTGTCCTCCTGCACAAAAATTAATTCAAAATGAATCAAAGATCTAAATGTAAGACCTGAAACAGTAAATTACATAGAAAAAAACATAGGTACTAAGCTCATGGATCTTGGCCGTAGAGAACAATTTATGAATTTGACCCCAAAAGCAAGGGAACTAAAGGCAAAAATAAATGAATGGAACTATATCAAACTAAAAAGCTTCTGCACAGCAAAAGAAACTGTCAATAAAACATATAGAAAGCCAACTAAATGGGAGATATTTGCACACAACAGCTCAGATAAGGAGTTAATATACAAAATATATTTAAAAACTCAAAAAGTTCAGAAACAAACAAGCAAACAATCCAATTAAAAATGGGGAGAGGACCTGAACAGACACCTCTCCCAAAAAGACATACAAATGGCCTCATCTTCACTAGCTATTTGAGAAATGCAAATCAAAACTACAATGAGATACCACCTCACACCTGTTAGATTGACTATTATCACAAGACAGGTAACAACAGATGTTGGAGAGGGTGTGGAGAAAAAAGAACCCTCATTTACTGCTGGTGGGAATGCAAATTAGCACAACCATTATGGAAGAAAGTATGGTGGTTCCTCAAAATATTAAGAATAGAATTACCATATGACCCAGCAATTCTTCTACTGGGTATCTACCCCCAAAGCTTGAAAACATTGGTATGTAAAGACACATATGTTCATCACAGCATTATTCACAGTGGCCAAGACATGGAAACAATCGAAGTGTCCCTTGATAGAGGATTGGATAACAAAGATGTACATATATACAATGGAATACTACTCAGCCATAAGAAATGATGACAGTGACATTTATGACAACATAAATAGAACTTGAGAATGTTATACTGAGTGAAATAAGTAAATCAGAAAAAGCTAAGAACTGTATGATTTTATACATAAGTGGTATATAAAACTGAGACTCATGGACATAGATAAAAGTGAAGTGGTGACCAGGGGGAAGGAGATGTGGGGGAGAAAGATGGAAGAGGGGATGGGGTAAGGGTGTAAAGGGGAACAAATATAAGGTGATGGAAGATGATTTGACTTTGGGTGATGGGTATACAACATAATCAACAGATCAAATGCTATAGAAATGTTTACCTGAAACCTACATACTCTTGTTGATCGATGTCACCATGTTAAAGATAATATTCTGAATAAAATTTAAAAATCAAATTTTAAAAAAATGTTAACAGTAGTTTTTACTGGAAAGCAGGATTATAATTATTTTCTTTACAGCATTCTATTTTAATTTCAAATATTTTTGTGCTAAAATAGGATTAAAATTACATCATAATTTTCAATATTAATCTTGTTAATATTTTACATATGTTTATTATTATGTTAATGATACTAAAATATTTAAAGGTAAATATATATTTCTATATATGTTCTATACAGATGGAAATTACACTTAATGTTTCTGACATACAAATGAAACAATATATTTCTCTGAATATAAGTTTTTGCATTATTTTATATCAGTATAAAATATACTCTTTGAGTCATTTCTTCTTCCCTGCTATGAATTTGGAAACATAACTTCTATTGGTGTTTTATCCCTTTGGGGAAAAGGAAGTAAATTTTAAGAGTATTTTTAATACTCTTAACAGGGAGTTACAGAGACATTTAATATTTACTAATAACCACATGCTTGCTTACAATTTACATCTCCTTTTCAGTTGACAGGGCCATGTGGTGAATTTTGGCTAATGGTGTTATTCTGCAGACTTTTCTTCCCCTTCAGCAATAAAGCCTTATGAGATTAAAACCAGAGGTGTTCTGCACAGATATCTGCTAACCTCAGGAGTCACCAATGAACAACAGAACACACTTTTGTAGAAAATAAATCTTTGTTATGTTAAGCCACTGAGGTTTCAGGATTTGTTTCTTATTTCAGCTTCAGATAACTTGACTAACCAATACCAATGTTGGTACAGTAAGTGAGGGCTGCCATAGAAACAACAACAAAAAAAGAAAAATGAAAATCTGAAATATGTGGCTTTAGCTTAATAGGTAATAGGAAGTGAAGAAAAAAGGATACAGAGGCTGGAAAAGATGGTGATACATGTTTTTCTGTGGCAAAACACTTGGTAAAACTTGGTATATGGGGCAGTGCTGTTGGTGACATTTGGCAAGTTATTTCAATAAAAAATGAGATTTAAAAAATCATAGGCTGATATATAAGTGGCAATGAAAAGGAATAGAGTCTAGAAATTCAAGGCCTTGTGGGATTAGAAAAGCTGCTGATTCTAGACACCAATCTATAAAAGATAGCATTTAAGAAGGCTCTTTTTAATAAACATAAAATGGGCAGTTGGTTAAAAATGACTCAGGACAAAGATTAGGATTATGACCTTCATTCTATTGTTCTGAGAGGCTTAAGATACTCACCATTATGTCAAGAAAGAGAAACTGGATAGGGAAAAGCAAGCAAAGAAATGAAAGGCCACCATATCCAGTGGACAGCTTCAGACCACGTTGAAGCATCATCACCTAACCATCTCCACAAGTGACATACTCAAGAGGTAGGCTCAATGGGCACCAGAGACCTGCTGAAGTAAGTAAGTCCTGCTCTGTGGGCAGGCCCCTGCATAGCTGATCCTCCACAGTGGTCAAAGGTTGGTGGTCAGTGGTCACAACCAGTTCTTGCAGCTAATTGGCTTGGGGGTAAGTCCCTCCCATTGACATGCCAACAGCAATCAATGCTCAACTATGAGGAGGTGTACACAGCCCATATGGGAGATGTCCCTTGAGTACCCAAATTGGGTAATTGGGGAGGCTGTGCCACTGGACCCTACAGAGCACCTAGTATGTTAGGCCACTCTACCAAGCCTGGGAGACATAGCGGCTCTATCTAACACACAGAAACAAACACAGGGAGGCTGACAAAATGAGGCAACAAGCAAAAAAATGTTCCAAATGAAAAAACGAAACAAAACTCCAGAAAAAACAAACAACTAAACACAATGGGAATAAGGGAAGAACTTCAACAGCATAAAAAAGGACCAAGCAGAAATGAAAGCTATACCAACTGAGATGGAAAAATAATATACAGGGAAGCAACAGTAGAGTAGAACCCAAAGAGTCCAACATCATGACACATGATTAAAATGTGAAAGGTTAAAGACAAAGAATCTTAAAAACAGTTCGTTACCTACAAGGGTGCTCCCATAACACTATCAGCTGATTTCTCAACAGCAAATTTGCAGGCCAGAAGGAATTGGCAAGAAATAGTCAAAATATCCCTGGCCAGTTGCCTCAGTGGTAGAGCATCATCCCAGTGTATGGATGTCCCAGGTTTGATTCCTGGCCAGGGCACACAGGAGAAGCACCCATCTGCTTCTCACCCTTCCCCCTCTCCTCTCTCTCTCTCTCTCTCTCTCTCTCTCTCTCTCTCTCTTCCCCTCCTTCAGCCAAGGCTCCACTGGAGCAAATTGGCCCGGGTGCTGAAGATGGCTCCATGGCCTCACCTCAGGCGCTAGAATGGCTCTGGTTACAATGGAGCAATGCCCCAGATGTGCAAAGCATCACCCTGGTGGGCATGCTGGGTGGATCCCAGTTGGGCGCATGCGGTAGTTTGTTTCTCTGCCTCTCTGCTTCTCACTTCAGAAAAAAAAATAGTCAAAATAATTAAAAGCAAGGATCTATAACCAAGATTACTCTACTCAGCAAAGCTATCATTTAGAGTCAAAGTAGAGATAAAGAGATTCCCAGATAAGAAAAAGTTAAAGGAATTCACTACCACCAAACCATTTATTACATGAAATGTTAAAGAGTTCTTCAGGAAGAAGGAAAAAAAAGAACAAGATAAAAATATGAAAATATAAATAATAAAATGGCAATAAATGCCATTTAAAAAAATCTATCAACAATTAAATCTAAAAAACAAAATGCAAAACAAGCAAAACAGAAACAGATTCACAGATACAGAGAACATTTTGATGGTTGACAGATAGAAAGGGGTTGGGATGATGGGTGAAAAGGGATTTAAAAGTACAAATTGAAAAAAAAAGTACAAATTGGTTGTTACAGAATAGTGATGGGAATGCAAAATATAGCATAAGGAGTATAGTTAATACTAGTCCAATAAATATGTATGGTGTCAGATGGGTGCAAGATTTCTCAGGATGATCTCTCAGTAAGTTATATAATGTCTAATCACTGGGTTGCATACCCCAAACTAATATAATAATGTATGTCAACTGTAATTAAAATTAAGAATGATTTTAAAATGGGAAACAATGATGCTTGCATCATTTTCTTGACATGATTCCTATAAGATTAAATAAAATAATGCATATAAAAATGTTTTGTAAGATCCTGTACACATGAACATACTTATAATCATTATTACCATATGATTTAGAAATATTAGTCTTCTCAATTATTGGCAGGTAAACAGCAATTAGTATTTAGCAGTGGTAGGATCCTAGGCAGTGCTTTCTGCCTTCTCTTGAAATCAAAAGGATAAGAATTAATAAAAAAATTAGATGATTCATCACAAAGGGATTACTTAGGGCATTTCTTTATGTAGGCTACTGCAGCCCATTTATTTGCTGTTAATCCCAGAGACCTCTCAGCAGGAAGGTGCACAAAGTAAACAAGGGGGGCATAGCTCACTCAAAGGCTAATGTGACCTGAACTGACTGGCACTTCAGGCTCCACAACGTGTTGGCTGAGAACATAACCCATGCCCAGTCATTCACTCAATGCAGAATGTTGGTTTCCGCGGAAAATTAAGATCCAGTTGAGAATAAGTAGTTGCCAATTTCACAGTCATTCATTTCATTCAAGTTTGCAGCTCTATATGATATGTTTTGTTATGTTTTATTCTTATCATTTGAAAAGAAACACATTATTGAATTTTAACATACATGCAGGCAGGGTCACAAACCATAAGTGTACAGTTTAAGGAATTATCCCAATCTGGTCGTGATCACATGAATCAAGAAATTATCAACACCTCTCATGCCTCATCTCAGTCACTACCCTGCTCTTCTCCAGAAAGGTTACTTCTATCTGGATTTACAACCAAAGATTAATTTTGCCTGGTATTGAACTTTGTATCAAGGAATCATATGTTAGATACTGTCAATGAACGAACATTTTCCTCCCCTGACCTGTGGTGACACAATGGATAAAGCATTGACCTGGAACGCTGATTCCCCGGTTTGAAACCCCGGTCTTGCCTGGTCTAGGCACATATGGGAGTTAATGCTTCCTGCTCCTCCCCCACCTCTCTCTACCTTTCCTTTCCTCTTTAAAATGAATAAATAAAATCTTAAAGAGAGAGAGAGAGAAAACATCCTCATCTATAGATTAGTTTTGTAAGAGTTTACTTGAGCCAAATTTTTGAGGAGATGCCTGAAAGCAAGATTTCAATGGATTAGAAAAATGCTCTGGAGAAGGCAGTTTTGCAGCCATTTATACAGGAGAATCAAAGGAGAAGAGGTAAAGAGGGTTACATAAAATCCACTGATGGTGGAGAAAGCAAAGCAGGAAAATCTCTAGGACTGGATAAAAAGCAAACTGGAGAGGCCCTGGCCGGTTGGCTCAGCGGTAGAGTGTCGGCCCGGCATGTGGAAGTCCCAGGTTTGATTCCCGGCCAGGGCACGCAAGAGAGGTACTCATCTGCTTCTCTACCCCTCCCCCTCTCCTTCCTCTCTATCTCTCTCTTCCCCTCTTGTTGCCAAGGCTCCATTGGAGCAAACTTGGCCTGGGAACTGAGGATGACTCCATGGCCTCTGGCTCAGGCATTGGAATGGCTTTGGTTGCAATGGAGCAACACCCAGATGGGCCTCTGGCGGGCATGCTGGGTGGATCCCGATGGGAGCATGCGGCAGTCTGTCTGCCTCTCCCCGCTTCTCACTTCAGAAAAAAACCCCCAAAACTGAAGAAATACATACATCTTTTATATTGGTGGGACAGGATAATTGATAATTAATATTTATAGAATGTAGAGTGGTATCCTGGCAATAAGATTACAACGAGGGGTTTTGTGGTCTCATACTCTGGCGGTTTTGTGCTTTGGTACCTGTGGTAATGTCTTTGAGGGAATCGGATAAGAAAATTCCTCTGACATTTTAACGGTATGTTATGCATAAGAACACTTAAGTGACAGGCTCACTTAAGGTAAAGATTGACTTTTGCTAAGGAAGATATAGTCCTGGGATGTCATTACCTGCCATGGCCTGCCCAGTTAAAAATGTTTATGTTCAGACCATCCTAAGTGGTTATTTTTGGTCAAGTTTGTAATGCCTGACATAACCACCCTCCTACCCTGCCTGGAGACAGTGAGATAGAGCTTTAATATATAGCCTCTTTTTTGTTCACAATATTCTTTCCTGTGTGGTTTCTTTCACAAAACTTTGATTCTGAGACTCATCCATGCTGTTGCCTATAGCCATATTTCATGCATTTTATTGCAGTATTACATGATATTACTGTGAGTTATTTACCCATACTACTGTTGATAATATTTTGGTTGTTTCTTATCTTGGGCTATTTCTAAATTTGTAATGTACATTCTTATAAAAGTTTTTTTCTGGCCTTTTTCTGGATATAGGTACTCATTTGTCTTGGGCATGCCTTGGATGATCAGGTCACGGAGTAGGTATATATTTAATTTTATTAAAAATGACATTATTTGGCCTGACCTGTGGTGGCGCAGTGGAGAAAGCGTCGACCTGGAATGCTGAGGTTGCCGGTTCAAAACCCTGGGCTTGCCTGGTCAAGGCACATATGGGAGTTGATGCTTCCTGCTCCTCCCCCTGTTCTCGCTCTCTCTCTCCCTCCCTCTCTCTCTCCCCTCTCTCTCTAATAAAAATGAATAAATAAAAAATCTAAAAAAGTAAATAAATAAAAATGACATTATTTTTCCAAGTGCTTTTACAATCTCACCAACAGTTTATGAGAATTCCCATTGCTATCCATTTTGTAAACACTTGGTATTGTCAGTTATTTTTATTTCTTATAATTTGATGGTATATCATTTATTTTTCAATTGCATTTAACAGATTACTAATGACTTGAACATCTTTTTAAATGCTTTTGGCCATTTGGATATCTTCTCTTATAAAATACCTGCTTAAATCTGTTGCCCCACCCCCCCTTTATTTTCTCCTGGGGTGTCAGTATTTCTTTTATTGATTTGAAGCAGTTTCTACCTTTATCAAGTATACAAATACTTTCTCAGTTATGTTAATCATAGGTATTGTGGCTTACTTCTCCTCTTCTTGCCTTCTCCTTGAATGAACAAAAGTTTTTCATTTTAATGTAGTATAATGTATCAAATACATTTTTCATACCATGAGGTTATAAAGATATTCTTCTATGAATTTCTACATTATTTCTAAAGTTATCTAAATTGATTGTTGAATGAGTAGAATCAATTCATTTATTTCTTATAAATATTCAGTCATTTGTCCTATGCTTGAAAAAATTCTTTAAAATTGCTTATATATTAGTGTGTTAATCATCAATTCTTTCAGTTCATGTTTGTCTAAATATTCTTTATTTTCCTTTATTTTCAAAAGACTGTTTTTTCTATTGAATATAGTATTCTGGGTTAACATATTTTTTCCTTTTAGCAATTTAAAAGAGTCTCTCTAACTCTGGCTTGTATAGTTTATGGTAAGATGTGGGCTATAATTCTTATCTTTGTTCTGCATATAATGTGTTTTTAAGATCTTAAGATTTTTTAAATCTAGTTTTTTTTAGCATTTTGAATATGATTGAAATAACTATGGGTGTTTTATTATTATTTGTTTTTTGTGTTAATTGGAAATATGGCTTATTGTTTTTCATTCATATTGAACAATTTTGAGCCATTCTTTTAATGTTTCTTTCTACCCCATTCTCTTTCTTTTTCTGATGGAATTGCAATTTTACATACACACACATACATACATATATACTGTTTAATACTGACCCACAAATCTTTACTGGTGTTTTCTGATTTATTCTCCTTTTTTCACTTTCTTTGGGGTAGTTTCTACTGCCCTGTCTTCAAGTTAACTGACTCATTCTTCATCTTTTTTGGATCTACTGATTATCCTATTGAAGGCTACCATGTTTTTCACTTTTAGTGTTCCATATGTATTTTTTTTTTTTTTTTTGCATTTTTCTGAAGCTGGAAACAGGGAGAGACAGTCAGACAGACTCCCGCATGTGCCTGACCGGGATCCACCCGGCACGCCCACTATGGGGTGACGCTCTTCCCACCAGGGGGCGATGCTCTGCCCCTCCTGGGCGTCGCCATGTTGCGACCAGAGCCACTCTAGCGCCTGAGGCAGAGGCCACAGAGCCATCCCCAGTGCCCAGGCCATCTCTGCTCCAATGGAGCCTTGGCTGCGGGAGGGGAAGAGAGAGACAGAGAGGAAGGCGCGGTGGAGGGGTGGAGAAGCAAATGGGCACTTCTCCTGTGTGCCCTGGCCGGGAATCAAACCCGGGTCCTCCGCATGCTAGGCCGATGCTCTACCGCTGAGCCAACCGGCCAGGGCCCATATGTATTTTTTTGACAGAGTATTTCTTGTTAATTTTCTTATTTATTGAAAGTTGACATGTATAAAATACTAGAGTAAAAGTAAATTGAGTTTACAGAGAAAGAAGAACATGCCTTATGTTTTGATAAACTTTTTGTATAGGAAGTCAGTCTGGATTTGAGTGTTATTGCTAAATTCTCTAAAATCCCTTTAGCACTACCTTGTGCTTAGGTTGAGATCTGGTTTGTTAAAGGTTTTTTTTCTGTGTCTGCTTTACCTTCAGTCTCAGGTCTTCTCTTTGAATCTGCTCCTCAGAGAGTCTCTCTTCCTGTTCTTGAATTAGTGTTGTTACTGATCATTTAGCTCTTGCTGCCCTGATGGTGAGGGGCAAAGGGCGAATACAATGTTGTCTGAGTTTGATTTCAGTTTTAGGCAGGTGCTGAGATTAGAATACCAGGACGAGATCTTCCCAGCGATGCTGCACCTCTTCTAAGTGGCAAAGACTTGCTAACGGTCTGGGTCCAGGATGTTTTCTTGCCCCTCTCCTGGGGTTAGGTTATGGTTCACTTCTCCCAGCTGCAATGAGTTTTCACCTGCAGTCTAAGGGTAGCAGTGTTTGATGTCCCTTTCCCAGTGGCTTAAAGCTTTTGTTCAGGATAGGAGATAGTGGAAAAGCATCAGGGCAGGTCTGTTTGGCTTTATCACAGAGGTTGCCCCGCCCCTTTGCCAGACCTGCATTACAAGAAAGCCTTGCTCAGATTTCTTTCCTTACTTCTAATCTTGTGATTCCTGGGAGATCTGTTCATCAGAACCTTCAAATAGGTGGTGATACTTTTTTTTTGCCTGTTGCTACCAGAGATACCATAATTTACTGCTACTCCACAAATGTCCACTGGTCATTTGATAAAAATTTTGCTTGAATTCTTCTTTTTGGGTTGTATGGGGTCTTGAATCAGGTAAGCAATTGTTCATGTTCCCTCTCTCCTAGGAGCTGTTTTATTTTACATTTCAGGTTAGCTGGTTACCCTGAAACCTCAGCTATCCACCAGGCTTTAGAAAAATGGTGAATTTACATATTCTGTGGTTTTAAAATTTTTTGTTGTAAGGGTAAGAGTGATACTCTTTCCAGTTTTCTCCATTCTGAGCAGAAACTAAAGGTCAATCATAATATAGTATTATAGTTTTCCTTCAAATAGTAATTTGTCCTTAAAGAAAATTAAGGAACAGGAAAAGTAGTCATTTTATTTACTTACATTTTTACTTAAACTTATTGGTTTATTATTATTATTATTATTATTACTATTATTATTAAAATGAGAGGCAGGGAGGCAGGGAGACAGACTCCAGCATGCACCTGACAGGCCGCCTATCGAATAATGCTCTGCCCATCTGGGGCTGCTACTCTGTTGCTCAACATCCAAACTGTTTTAGCACCCAAGGTGAAGCCATGGAACCATCTTCAGCTCCCTGGGACAGCTTTGCTTGAAGCATTTGAGCCATGGCTGTGGGAGGGGGAAGGAGAGAGAGAGAGAGAGAGAGAGAGAAAAGGGGGGAGGGATGGAGAAGCAGATGGTTGCTTCTCCTGTGTGCCCTGACCAGGAATCAAACACTGGACCAATGCCCTACCACTGAGCCAACCTGCCAGGGCCTTATTCGTTTGGTGTCTCTAAATTTTTTATCTTAAATAATTTTCCTTCTGCCTGACCAGGCGGTGGCACAGTGGATAGAACATCGGACTGGAATGCGGAGGACCCAGGTTCGAGGCTCCGAGGTCTCCAGCTTGAGCGTGGGCTCATCTGGTTTGAGCAAAGCTCACCAGCTTGGACCCAAGGTCGCTGGCTCGAGCAAGGGGTTACTCGGTCTGCTGAAGGCCCGCAGTCAAGGCACATATGAGAAAGCAATCAATGAACAACTAAGGTGTTGTGCAACGAAAAACTGATGATTGATGCTTCTCATCTCTCTCTGTTCCTGTCTGTCTGTCCTTATCTATTCCTCTCTCTGACTCTCTCTCTCTCTGTCTCTGTTAAAAAAATAATAATTGTCCTTGCTGAAGAAGTTTCTTTAACGTTCTTTGTAATATAGATCACCTAGGATATATTCCTTCACCTTTTGTTTATCTGAGAATGTGTTTTCTCTTTAGTTTGAAGAATGCTTTTGCTGGCTGTAGGATTCTAGGTTTTCTTCCCTCCCCAGCGTTCTAGTGGTGTCATTGCATTGACTTCCGTTTATATTATTTTGATAGAAGTTAGTAGTCATACTTCTCATTGTTCATTCACATAATATGTCTTTTTCTTTTTGACTCATCTTGAGATGTCCCAGCGACATTTAGAATAGGATTATCTGAAGCTGTCCAGATGTAAATGAGTGTTCAACAGTTATAGTTTATTTCTTTCTTTATTTTATTTTTTTTTATTCATTTTAGAGAGGAGAGGGAGAGACAGACAGAGAGAGAGAGAGAGGAGAGACAGAGAGAGAGAAGGGGGGAGGAGCTGGAAGCATCAACTCCCATATGTGCCTTGACCAGGCAAGCCCAGGGTTCCAAACCGGTGACCTCAGCATTTCCAGGTTGACGCTTTATCCACTGTGCCACCACAGGTCAGGCACTTTATTTTTTTTAAGTGAGAGGAGTGGGGATAGTGAGACAGATTCCACATGTGGCCAGACTGGGATCCACCTGGCAACCCCTTTCTGGAGTTGATGCTAGAATCAACTAAGGTATTTTTAGCACCTGAGACTGATGCTCAGACCAGCAGAGTCACTAGATGCAAGAGGGGAAGATAGAGAGAAGCGGGAGTGGGAGGGGAAGAGAAGCAGATGGTTGCTTCTCTTGTGTGCTCTGACCGAGAACTGAACCTGGGACATCCGTACACCAGGTCAGCACTCTATCCACTGAGAAAACTGGCCAGGGCCAGGTATAGTTTCAATATTGTCAGTGGAAGAAAAAGCTTCTACAATAACATCAAGGCAGGAAGAAGCTGGGCCATTATAAGGAAAAGGAGGAAGATTGGGTAAGGTGGCCATTTTATTCTTAATTACTCAGGACTTTCCCAGTTTTAGCACTAAAAGCCCTGCATTATGGGAAAGCCCTCAATCTCATGAAAACTAGGCAGTTTGACCAGGAATATTTGGATTTTAAAACCAAGATTCTCACATCTTGAGAAACTTCTTAGTCCCACACAAACTAGGATGGTTGATCACTCTATATCTGTTTATCTCTTTATCCATCCTTTCCTCTCTATCCTAGTTTATCTCCTTGCATTTTAAATTGGGATTTTTATAACGGTCTGCTAACTGGTTTTCTTGCTTTTAACATTGGCGCCATACATTTTCAATTTTGCAAATCGTTTTCAAGTTTGTGAACCCAGAGCACACATAGCTTCAAAACCATATTTCTTGAATTTAGTTCTGTATCTGGTTGGCCTTGAAACCAAAGTTTCTCTCTGGAAGAACTTTGGTATCTGTCTGTTTGTTTTAATAGTTGAAGAGACCATCCTTGCACTATGAGACATGATCTGTTTTGATTCTATAAAATGTTCTGTTTTCTAGCTCCAATATGCATCAGCTAACTGCCAGTGTCAAACCAGATCTAGAGCAATGTAATATTTTCCTAGTAACTTTGTCAGAACTTGATGATTTCCAGCACTCACTATGTAGAATGAGTATCTGCTGTGCTCTTTTCTAATCTGGGAGGAATTAAAGTGATCCTGGCTTCTCAGCTTGCTATTTCAGGGACAAAAGTGAATTGTTCTCACAAAAGAGTGCTCATGAAAAGTACATATTTAAAGTAGGATTTCAATGCAAACAAAGTAAAACTAATTGAGACAGTGAAATGGATTTTGAATCAGATCTGAGTTTGTGGTTATTGAAAAGTTAGGATCGTTTCTATTCTCTAGTGATTCTTGGTTAACAATAAGCCAGTTGTTCTTCTCCTCCACTGATTTCTTAAGTAGAAAGTCTATGCATTTATCCTCTAGAGTAGTTTTTTCGAAAGTTAAGATTTTTTCTAGGGAAATTGTGAGTATCTTAACTACCTTCAGGAGATCTTGAGTAAAAGGAATGACATCAGGATGAAATATTTATACCAGCTCCTGGTAGCATATGGAGGAAATATTTTTGTTCTTTCTTACATTGTCTATTTCCAATTAGTATCACCATTGCCAAAAACTCTCATAAAATTATTAACTTCCTTAACCACCCCAGTAATATATTTGATATAAATTTTGGCAAATGAATTACTTGGGGACTAGAAAACCATAGAGTTTGTAGTTGAAGTCCATTTCTTTAGAAGGCACCGAGTGAGACAGATTTGAAATTGTATTTGTCTTTTGCAGCAGATAGTTTTCTTCAAACAAAATTTTATGCAGAAATGCATTCTACAAAAGGAAAAGAAAAGCATTCTACTGGATGAAGCATGGGAGGGTGACTGCTGACCATTTTCCTTTCTTCTAGTATTTGCAGTATTGTGAAAAACAAAACAAAACAGGGCTATTAGAATTTCCAATAATATTGTGCCAAGTTTGCACAAAATTGTAATGCAACATGTTCATTAACTGTATGGAAAATTGTCCCCCAAATTATATCCCTGGGAAGAACTCAGCAGAAATGTAAGCTGCTCTATAAGCTTGAAATTGGATACTTCACACACTATAACAGTTCAAAAGAGCTCAAAAAGGAACCTTCACACACACACAAACTAACAATTTTAAATCACTGTATAAAAATCACCCTCGATTTATGCATAAAATCCCTATGCGGTGGTGAACTGTTTGTTATATCTTTAAAATTTATTTTTATAAACCAAAGAAGAACAAGCTTAGAGTTTTGTACTGTTAGAGATTTCTAACTCATAGAAATATAAACTCATTTTAGTTTCAGATACTTGTTGTGTGTACTTTGACCTCACTCTAAATCTATAAAATCCCTTTTGCAAATCTAATTTTGTGGAACACTTGATGGGTGAAATAATTGGAGGTTGAGCTCTTCTGTGTGAAGCAAAGAAGGCATCCTGCTTGCCTCCCATGTGGTATGACTGCTTTCCAGCCCTCTCAGCATCTGTCTCACAAGGTCCAGACCTCCTCTCTGCCAGAGTTGAAGTCATTCTTCTAGAGGCTGTAGAAACAGGGTGCTTAAGAATGTAAATTCTGGCATCAGCGAAACTTAGATTGACTCACATATCTGCCGTATATTAATTTGTCAACATAATCTCTCCAACTTCCAGTTTCCTCATCTGAAATAGAACAAGTGCGGCAGACAGTCCTTCACGTGGGTGTCCTCATTCCTTCTTGCTCTCTATGTCCATGCTGCTTCATTCTTCAAGAGTTGAAAGAGCCAATCTCCCATCCCTCATTGTTGGCCAGCTTTGTGAACAACTTTTACCAGTAGATTGCAGAGGAAATGACTCTGTTCCAGCTCTAGCAATAAACCTGAAGAAGTCTAGTAGCTCCCGTTCAGGAAAGCCTGATGCCATGCTATAAAAACACCTAGATGAGACTATTAGATGGGGGAAGAGGGTGTAGGTGCAGAGAGGCCACAAGGAGGATCACTGAGGCCCCATATCTCTGAGAGGAGCCTTCACGGGTCTTTCAGACCAGCTCAGCTACCATCTGAAGCCAGATGAAAGGATGATAACCCTTTAGAGCAGGGGTCTCAAACTCAACTCAGCATGTGGGCCGCAGAGCAAGATCACAGCTGTTCGGCGGGCCGCACTAGGTCTACAAAAGGCAACTGTTACGCAACACTTTTCTCACTGCAGTTGAAAACAAAAAAAAAATCAGTACAACAAGCACAATCGTACATGCAGTTTACTCAGTGTCACAAAACGACCAGAAACTGTAGTTCGCATCACAACTGCTGTTAACTAAGCTAATATCTAGCTAGGATGCTAGAGAAATGAAAAATACAAGTAGGCCCCTAGGCTTACTTAATTTTATCCAAAATATTTTGAACTTTGTGGATTAGTCTGCGGGCTGCACAAAATTGTTCGGCGGGCTGCATGCGGCCCGAGGGCCGCGAGTTTGAGACCCCTGCTTTAGAGGGAGAACCTTCTAGCTGAGACATGCCCGAATTCCTGACCCACTGACCAGTGACAAATGATGAAGTGTCCTGCATCGATCCACATAGTTTTTGAGTAGCTTGTTATGTAGCAACAGTAGCAAAAATATAATCTATCTAATCCGATGGTTGTTAGGATTAAATGAGATAGCAATAATAAAACAATTAGCACCCGATGGGGGGGTAGTGCAATTACATCTAACTTTTATTAGTGATTGGACTGTACCGCGGAGTCAAAATTTGTGGAGCTTACATTCTATAAGTCTCACACAGAAATAATAAACAAGTAAATAATATAGCTTGTTAGAATGTGATAAGTCCTGTGGGGGAAATGGGAAAAACATAGAGCAAAGTAAGCAGTTAATATGAGCTTGGAGAAGAGAGGAGACAATTTACAATTTTATTTTATTTTATTTTATTTCAATTTATAATTTTAGATAGGATGGTCAAGGTAGGCTTTATTGAGAAGATTAAATGTAAAGAAAGGAATGTAAGGGATTGGGGAAGCTATCCAGGCACGTATGAGAAAAGATCCCTCTAGAAAAAGGACACAGCCAGGACAAACACTGTAAGGAAGGCATGTCTGGACTGGTCAGGGTTCAGTAAGGAGGTCACAGTGGCTGGAACACAGAGTACAAAGGAATTATGCCGGAGACAATGTCAGAAAGGGGAGTGACTGTGAGCTACTATTGTGTGGGCCTTGGTTTTCCTAGAACATTGAGAAAGAGATGTCCTGTGTAATGAAAGTAATGTTCTTTTCTTTCAAAACCTATGAAATGAAAATTCGGTGACAGTTGAAATTACTGGTATTATTTCCTTCCTAATACTTATTACTGCCTACAAAGAACAATCTTTTTGTCTATTTGTATATTGTGCCAGTCCTACCGAAACGTAAGTTTTACGAAAACATGTACCTCCCCTTTTTGTTTCATCATTATATATGCAAAACCTAAAAAGAATTTCTGTGACAGAGTAGATGCTTAAGAAATATTTTTGGCTAAAGGAATTCATGGATGAAAATTTTAATCATAACAAAAATCTCCTCAATACTTCATAATTTACAGAATGCTTTTCTGTAAGTTACCTCATTCTAACCTTACAACACTGTCAGGTAAATCATCGTTCTCCATAATATTGATATTATAGTGTCCATCTAATTGGAGACTGAGGATAGAAAGTTTAAAGGACTTGGCAGTAAGTTGCCCTGAGGGCCAGAGGCAGGTGAGCTGAGTTAATTTTAGGGGGGTCTTCAGTGTTTTTGTGATACTGTTTAATTTTTTTAAATTGTATCTATCACATTGCACATTTTCCGTTGACAACTAAAGAAATTTCATCATATGTTTTAATAAGTACAAAGGAGGTAATTTCTAGTATAATGAAATTTTGACACCTCTCTTTTTAAATCAACCAAATCTAATATGAGCCATTTGATACTTATATTGTTGTTCTTAAAACATATATAAAGAATATTTTTAGAGCAGTAGGAAATCTTTACATATTTCTTTTTTCATATTAAATTTATATTTCTATTACATTTTCTTCATAGGATTTTATCTTGAAAATATATTTTTATATAAGAAAGGCTTGAATTGATTATTCTATCAAAATTCTGTGTAACAAACCAGTGCATATAAATTGAAATTTAAATATTTTACTTATTATAATAAAGCTCCCACTGAGTTATTTTTATAGCTTTATTAATATATAGCTAATAAAACTGACATAGGTATATTATAAATGTAAACAAAAAATAAGCATAAAAAGAAAGTTTTATTACATTTCTTAAGCAGATAGCAATTTTCTTCATGTATGTAGGGTAAATTTTACTTATTTTTTAAAAACACAGGGTTTAGCATCAGTTTTATTCCTATTTAATGTTCCTCTTTTTGATGTTAAGTACTGAGAAAGTGTGTTTGCATAAATAAATAAAGAGAAATAAAAAATGTTATGTTATTAGCAATAACCCTTCAATTCTGACAACTGTTTCAAGTAATATAACAAAAATGACATAGAGCTCTGATGTCAGAAATGATTGTTAATAATGTATAAGCTGATAGCTCACTTAGATGAGTCATGAAAATCAGAGAATTAGAAAGCACCTGCCCTAAAAGAAGTTCCTCTACCTTAGTCATTCCCTTCTTGGCACCTGCACCAACATTTAGAAGGGATTCTTTGTCGTGTGTACAAGAGGATTTCCCAACTAGTACACAGCAGCAGAGGGATGCGAAGCATGAACAGAGCGTGTGCTGAGGGTTGTGTGTAAAAAGGGAGGTGAGAAAGGAGAACCTGTGAAATATCTTCAGGCAAATTACTTTTAGATGAGAATATATATGAAAGTTGAGGATTTGGAAATTGACTCTTTTAAAATATCTACATACCCATAGGCCCCTTGGGATCTTGTGATTTGCAGACCCCAGTGTGAAGACTGCTTGCTAAGAGAACAGCCCGTACAACTGTAAGAAGGGGCAAATGAATGTGGTAAGCAAGAAAATATTCCTGAGAAATATGACCTCAAAGAAATCATGAGATGGGGGAATGAGGCACAGAGACCAAAGAACTTTACAGCAAGGGCAAAAAGTGGCAGGCACCGGTATTCAGGACCCATGTTCTTAGGACCCTGGGCTTCTGGAGGATGGGCATGAGGATAGGATGGTGGGGGAGGATAGGATGGTGGGGGAGGGTAGGATGGTGGGGGAGGGTAGGATGGTGGGGGAGAATAGGATGGTGGAGGAAGGTAGGATGGTGGGGGAGGATAGGATGGTAGGGGAGGATAGGATGGTGGGGGTGGATAGGATGGTGGGGGAGGGTAGGATGGTGGGGGAGGATAGGATGGTGGGGGAGGGTAGGATGGTGGGGGAGGATAGGATGGTGGGGGAGGGTAGGATGGTAGGGGAGGGTAGGATGGTGGGGGAGAGTAGGATGGTGGGGAGGGATAGGATGGTGGGGGAGGGGGGATATAAGGAACTGTCACCTCCAGATCACTGGGAGCACATATGTGAAACTTCTCTTAGAATCTTATTCACCTGACCTGTGGTGGAACAGAGGATAAAGTGTTGATCTGGAATGCTGAGGTGGCTGGTTTGAAACCCTTGGCTTGTTCAATCAAGGCATACACAAGAATAAACAATGAGTTGATACTTCCTACTCCTCGCCTACCACATTTTTCTCTCTCTCTCCTCTCTCTAAAATCAATAAATAAAATCTTATTAAAAAGAGAATCCTGCCTGACCAGGCCGTGGTGCAGTGGATAGAACGTCGTACTGGGATGCGGAGGACCCAGGTTTGAGACCCTGAGGTCGCCGGCTTGAGCACGGGCTCATCTGGTTTGAGCAAAAGCCCACCAGCTTGAACACAAGGTCGCTGGCTCCAGCAAGGGGCTACTCAGTCTGCTGAAGGACCGTAGTCAAGGCACATATGAGAGAGCGATCAATGAACAACTAAGATGTTGCAACGTGCAATGAAAAATTAATGATTGATGCTTCTCATCTCTCTCCGTTCCTGTCTGTCTGTCCCTGTCTATCCCTCTCTCTGACTCACTGTCTCTGTAAAAAGTAAAAAAAATTAAAAAAGAGAATCCTATGAGAAAATATAATAGGGAAAAAAGAAGAAAATTATTAAACAAGAGCCATATAAAAGAAATTATCTACCTTTATGTACTAGTTTAAATATTGTGTTTGATGTACATTGTAGTCAAGTAAAAGATATTACACTATCCAATATTGCAGCCACTCACCACATGTGGCTATTGAATATTAGATATGTGGCAGATCAGAATTAAGATGTGCAGTGTGTAAGTTACTTTTCAATTATATATGTGGCTCAATGGAATACTATGGGGCTATGAAAAAGAAGGAAATTTTACCTTTTGCGAGAACATGGATGGACCTGGAAACTATTATGTGTAGTGAAATAAGCCAGGCAGAGAAAAAAGAATATCAAATGACCTCGCTCATTTGAGGAATCCAATGAACTATGTGAACTGAGGAACGGAATAGAGGCAGAGGCGGGATAAACGGACCAGAGGGAAAGTGGACAGAGGGAAAGGGGATGAGAGGATGGGATCAGAGAAGGGAAAGAGATTGGTGAAATTATATATACATAACACCGCATTATAGAGAGCAGAAAAGCAAATCCTGGAGGGAATGGGGGGAGGGTGTAGGGGGAAAACCAAGGGGGATGTTGAGGGGAACATGGGGGTGGGGGGATGTATTCAGTGGGACACTTGAATCTTTGTAAATACAATAAATTTAAATCAATAAAAAATTATATATGTGTCATATATTTTTCTCTTGGATAGTGCAAAGTTAGACCTTTTTCTCTATCTAAGGAATGCTTTTTTTAAAATTTTTTTTATTTTTATTTATTTTTTAAATTTATTCTTTTAGAGAGGAGGGGGGAGAGAGAGAGAGAGAGAGAGAGAGAGAGAGAGAGAGAGAGAAGGGGGAGGAGCAGGAAGCATCAACTCCCATATGTGCCCTGACCAGGCAAGCCAGGGTTTTGAACCGGCAACCTCAGTGTTTCCAGGTTGACGCTTTATCCACTGCACCACCACAGGTCAGGCCTCTAAGGAATGCTTTTAAATTTTGGATAATTTTAGTCATTTTAAATCATGTTAAGGAACAAATTAGAAGACATAAGACAGAAATAAAGTTATTTCATAAGAAAATTTTAAATGTTAAATATAAATAAATGTTCAAGATATATTCACAAAATAAAACATTATTAAAGCAGCATAGTGCATGATAATTGAAAAATGAGAAAAAATAAGCTCCAACAGGGATAAATGCATTGAAAATTCTTCACAAAAATATTAGCCATAGGTTTTTAATGGTGGGATTATGTGTGACTGTGGCTTTTTAATTATTTTATTTATTATTTTATTTTTATTATTTACTAATTATCCAAAATAGACACGCATAATTTTTATTGTTAATTTTAAAACATGTTCTTTTATTATCTATTTACAAAATATTTAATAACATTTATGTGTAGAAAAAGTGAACAGAAGCAATGATAGTAGTATTTATTCCTATTGTTTGGTGCAGTATCCATGCATAGCTAAATTATGTGATAGATGGTAAATATTTTAAGAATATCTTATAGCTTTTTTTCCATCATTGTCCATTATCAATTAGGACTTCTTGCTCTCTTGCATCATCAGTAGACTTCAAAATAATGAGTGTCGATAAGAAGGCATTAAAGCCTGACCAGGCGGTGGCGCAGTAGATAGAGCATCGAACTGGAATGTGGAAGGACCCAGGTTCGAGACCCTGAGGTTGCCAGCTTGAGCACAGGCTCATCTGGCTTGAGCAAAAAGCTCGCCAGCTTAGACCCAAGGTCGCTGGCTCGAGCAAGGGGTTACTCAGTCTGCTGAAAGCCCATGGTCAAGGCACATATTGGAAAGCAATCAATGAACAACTAAGGTGTCACAACGAAAAACTGATGATTGATGCTTCTCATCTCTCTCCGTTCCTGTCTGTCTGTCCCTATCTATCCCTCTCTCTGACTCTGTAAAAAAATAAAAATAAATAAATAAATAAATAAATATCTTTAAAAAAAAAAGAAGGCATTTAGTTTTCTTAAAAATAATAGATGAGGCCCTGGCTGGTTGGCTCAGTGGTAGAGCGTCGGCCTGGTGTGCAGGAGTCCCCGGTTCGATTCCTGGCCAGGGCACACAGGAGAAGCGCCCATCTGCTTCTAAACCCCTCCCCCTCTCCTTCCTCTCTGTCTCTCTCTTCCCCTCCCGCAGCCAAGGCTCCATTGGAGCAAAGATGGCCCGGGGAACTGGGGATGGCTCCTTTACCTCTGCCCCAGGCACTGGAGTGGCTCTGGTCGCAACAAAGCGACACCCCGGAGGGGCAGAGCATCGCCCCCTTGTGGGCAGAGCGTGGCTCCCTGGTGGGCCTGCCGGGTGGATCCTGGTCGGGCGCATGCGGGAGTCTGTCTGACTATCTCTTCCCGTTTCCAGCTTCAGAAAAATACAAAAAAATAAATAAAATAAAATAAAATAATAATAGATGAACCATAAAAAAAATTTTGCTCAATTTTTCAAAAACACTGTCTGCAAGGAAAATCTGTCTACCTGGCCATCACACAAAACCCCATCTGTTTGAAAACCATGTCCTGGAGCTGATCTCCATACAAAAGCAAAAATGGAAATTAATTGATTTGCAGAGTTCTGGCATATGGTTCCAAATAGCCAGCTATGGTTTATCAATGAATTCTCCCAGAATTTGCATTCTTAAGATTTACTTTAATTATTTAGTTTGCTAGAGCAGTAATATTCTGATTATACTCAACAAGCTACAAGAAAAATTTGTAGCTCCCCCAAAGTATCTAATTTATAATTAATTTATAATTAAGGTTTCACTGAGACCACATGATTCTGTTTCTAAGCATATCTCAAACACCCATTCTGGTTCATAAGCTTGTAACCACGAGATTCCTTTAAAGGTGAAGATAATGCAACCCAATCAATTGAGAGGCTCTGCGGTCTGAAATGTACTGCACAGCACCCACAAGACTTGTTAATTAAGACACAGCCAACTAGTCTGAGCTCAGCAAGAAGGCGATGGTTCTGCATTCATACTGATTACCGATCCGCTTTTTAATCTTCTCCAGCTCATCAACTTCTCTCTTCTCTTAATAACTACTTTATTGGTTTGTGTTTCTCCTGAGGCTTGAGACTAGAGGAAAAGACACCTATGAAGATTTCAGGATCGTGCCATTCATACTGCGTTTCTCCAAAGATTTAATTCAACATGCATGATGTACTGGGCTAACATTATCAGAAAAAAAAAAAAAAGAATCCTCTATTCCACCTTTTTAATGCAGCTGATACAAATTAAGTTAAAATTGGTGTGGGCCCTGGCCGGTTGGCTCAGCGGTAGAGCGTCGGCCTGGCGTGCAGGAGTCCCAGGTTCGATTCCCGGCCAGGGCACACAGGAGAAGCGCCCATCTGCTTCTCCACCCCTCCCCCTCTCCTTCCTCTCTGTCTCTCTCTTCCCCTCCCGCAGCCAAGGCTCCATTGGAGCAAAGATGGCCCGGGCGCTGGGGATGGCTCTTTGGCCTCTGCCTCAGGTGCTAGAATGGCTCTGGATGCAACAGAGTGACGCCCCAGAGGGGCAGATCATAGCCCCCTGGTGGGCATGCCGGGTGGATCCCGGTCGGGCGCATGCGGGAGTCTGTCTGACTGTCTCTCTCCGTTTCCAGCTTCGGAAAAATGAAAAAAAAAAAAATTGGTGTGGGTGGAAGTGGATGGGAAACTGCCATTGTAGAATATGTGATATGAGCTATAATGGACAGTAGCACAGATGTCCAATGGGCTCTGAAATCACAGAGGACCGAGCAATTCAGAGCAATTCCGTTCTGCTCTGCAAGCAGGATTATGGGTTTGGGGAAGGCTTCACGAAGAGGTGTGATATTTAGTCTTATTCTTGCCTGGCAGATAGCTGGAAAGCAATGGTATACAGGTTTAAACCAGCGGTTCCCAGACTTTGGTAAAGATCACTGGGCCTCAAACCTAGATTTTCTGATGGAGTAGTTTGGAAATGAGACCTGAGAATTTTAACTTCTAGCTGATTCTGCTGGTCTGGGCCTGTACTTTAGATTAACTTTTCTAAGCAGACAGAAGAAGAAAAATGAAATCGATTTGATGGCAATGCTTCCCTTTCCCATCACCAGTGTGTAACACCCACACCCACACATACATATACACCAACAAAAAAGAGAGCTTGGTGTCATGTTTAAAGTTAACTGGGCCCTTACAAGACACCCTTTTGAAGCTTCAGTTTTGTGCTAACAGGTCTAGTGGACTGACAGGTCACCCAGTATGTGGCAGGTTCTTACTCCCCTGTCAGCCTGGTGGCACAGAGTTGCAAACCTGGAGTAGGGAGGAGATGGCTAGTGTTTTTTAACCCCCAGTCCACCAGAAATTTTGTGCTGCTTTGCAAAAGAGTTAACCACCCTGATGTTGTATGGATATTATAATGTTTATAATCATTGGGTTCATACAGCATAACGGGCGGTTAACTCCTTTGTGGACCTGCAGGAAATTTCTGGTGGGCCAACACTGGTCCGCGAACTGGTGGTTGAAAACCCAAGTTAGGTAGGTCACTTGATGTCTTCTGGCCTCAGTTTCCTCATCTCTAAAATAGAGATATTTATAGTACTTGCTTAGTAAAAATGCTGACAATGTTACTGATATTAATTCATATACACACACACACACACACTCACATACACACACACACATCAAAACTGTATTGTGCTCGCTTCGGCAGCACATATACTAAAATTGGAACGATACAGAGAAGATTAGCATGACCCCTGCGCAAGGATGACACGCAAATTCGTGAAGCGTTCCATATTTTTTATCTTTGAATATATGTATCCTGATTTATTGATGTCACCCCATTAAAAAAATAAAATTATTTAATAAAAAAAAAAAAGTAAAAAAAAAACAAAACTGTATCTGGCACATAGTAAGTGCTCACTATCATTAAGCTATTTAGAATTTAAATTCAAGTGACTCCCTAAACTCAATCGTTAAGCTCTGAAAAAGTGTTTTGAATTACAGCTGGCTAACTTTCCTGATTTCCAATAAGACAGTACTTCTCCACAACAAACAGGACTATTTATTTTTATTTTGGCCTCAGTGCCTTTTTAAAAACAAATCCATGTTCAAATCTAAAACAAAACCAAATACATTCAGCAATGGTGGATATTTTCTAAAAATAAGGACTTCCCTTACTCTTAGTGTCAAGCTGGAGTTTCCTGTGGAGGCCAGATGCTGAAAGCCTGCTGAGAGATCAGCATGTGATGAAATCAACAGAAAAGACCAAAACGATCATATCCTGGAAATGCATTCTGTCAACACAAAGCCCATCCACTCTCCTCTCTCCACAGCCTCTGGCTGGGACCACTTAAATCTCAGGACATTGTGGTACAGCAGCAGTGATGGTAAACTACAGTACCGAGTCAGAGGAAGGGAGGTAGCGCATTCTCTTCCTCTCTCCTTTTTTTTTGTTACACATTTGTTTTAATTTTATGGGATTTGTCTAGGTCTGGAGCGGGGTGGGGGGTGGGGGGCATGAAAATAACACAGGCATGTGCATGTGGCAAGTTCTAGAACAGTGGTTGTCAAATGTGATCTCTGACCAGGATACATCAGCATCCGCTAGGAATTTGTTTGCGATGCAAATGTGTGGCTGCTGCTAACTCAGGGACTCCAGTTGTGGAGCTCAGCGAAGTGTTCTAACAAATGCTTCAAGTGACTCAAACCCTGCTCAAGTTAAGAACCAAAGAAGAGAAGCTACGGACCTAGTCTCTAGTGCTGTCTCTGACATATGTTTCTTGTGTGGCTTTGAGATTAACTTTATAATCTCTCACACCCCAAGCACCCCTCTACAAGAGATAGATGGAGATACTGTGTCCCTGGTAATAGATAACCTGCGAGGGTACTTCATAAACTCTAGTATGACAGGAGCATGTATTGGGGCCATTGATACTGGTGGTGCAGGACAAGTATGTCAGAAGGGGATCACTCAGGTGTGGTTAAGGCTGAGTGAGTTTTTAAAATAAAAAGAAAATTAATATGAAATAGCAATAAAGTTGTTTTTAGATTTTGGGGCTGCCTTTCATGGGCCGACCACACTAGACCAGTCAGAACAACACCATAGTGTCAGTGCCCAAGAATGTCCCCAGACTGAGGTTCCACTTGAGGGGGATGAAGAGAACAGTGGTGACTGCTACTCTCCTCCTTTTGGCATTTAATTGTGTACCATTAGTCCAGCTAGACTGTCTCTTTCTCTGTGGTAGTGTGAGGGCAAGACATGGCTTGATTTACCTCCGAGAGTGTGGAGTCACAGTTAAGAAATATTGGCTTGGGAAAAAAACCTTCACAAAAATACAGCTGGATAAAGGATATAGTTTGACTGTTTAGATCCCAGGAAAATATATTCTTTGATATTAAGAGAATACGTTAGCGTTTTCCTGAATCCAGATTGAAAAGACTGAAGCTCATTGTCTAGTCATTCAAAATGGATGCAATTTTCCAGTGACAATAAGGGCTATTAAATGTACCAGTTGAAATGAGAACAGTGTGTGGCTTACCAAGCTACATTCTAAATCAGAATTCTTTTTTTTGTATCAATCAAATTGGTGATGCTGTCTGTTATACATTTTTTTAAGTTACTTATGTGTGTCATTGGATTTTATAGAAATATTTAAAATAGAATATCTGCATATAAAGTATCTTTGCTCTACGAGAATATTTTCAGAGCTGTAAGTGGCTCTGAAATGAACACATGAAACTACAGGCATTTTTTTCATACATTTTATACATTTCATAAGAATATTGTTTGTAAAAACTGCTAGTAATGTTCTTTTTGTTTCAAAGGTCTTTCTTCTAATAAAGTGTATGGCCGGTAGTTGCTGCTGTAGTGCCATGCACATGCAGGTTCTCATTGGATTGGGGCAAATGGTAAAGAAACAGTGGAGCCAAAATATGGTGGGCCATTTCTTTATTCAAGTCTCGCACCAGCCGATGAGCAAACACACAGGGCTCCCAAAGCCACTGACCATTCTCCAGTTCCACAACCAGGAGAATCTTCTCTGGTTTTTCCTAGAATCAAAGTCCTCACCAGTCTCAGTGGAGATCACAAAAGCCCCTCACCTCTCATTCCCCATCTGCATATTTTCTTCTCTCTGCACAGACTCTGCAAAAACCTGGCTTCCTCCCTTCTCTTTTCAATACTTTCTGGCGCTAAAACCTCTCTCCTCCACCAAACATTAGTAAGACAATGGCCCTTCCCAAGTGGGAAGGTAATTTACAGTTTCAAAGATCACACACCTGGTGCTGTCCAGCACCATTTTTTAACACTAAAAGTGAGCAAACTAAAAAAATACAAATTTTACAAACTCATTTGCCCAACATAAGGTACTACCTGCATGAAGAAAACACTTTTCTCAATTTAGAATTGAGTTTCAAATGCCCAATATTAAGCTACACTTTATTATTTACACATGCCCCTTATCGGTTTAAGAGGGAACATGATATGACTGTAAAAGTGTAGTTTTGTTTTGTGTTTTTCATTTTATGGTAGAACTCCTTTCAAATGATGGGGCATCTGGTCCCATGTCATGTACCCAAGCCAACAGTGACATAGGAAGTACTCAATTAAAGGAGTCTTTGGCATACTTGGAAATTGTGACTTGGGAACTGAAGCTGCAGAGGAGTTAGCTTTGCCCAAGTCATGTACCCATGCCGCCTCCAACTCTAAATCAGAAATACTTATAGAAAGATTTATAGCTTTCTTTATACACTAGGTTTAGCATACCCTAGTGCCATTAAAATCTGATATTAGATGTCTTCTGTCTGTTTAATTTCCAGAATTGGGATAGTGGTGAACCCATTTATTGGGGTACCACAATTTCTGTTTAACACAAAATAAGGTAAATATTCTAGCACAGGGGTCCCCAAACTATGGCCCGCGGGCTACATGCAGCCCCCTGAGGCCATTTATCCAGTCCCCGCCACACTTCCTGAAGGGGCACCTCTTTCATTGGTGGTCAGTGAGAAGAGCACAGGATACATTCACATCCTGTGCTCCTGGAGTACTGTATGTGGCAGTGCCACAAAGCGCGGCGTTGCTCACGTACAGTACTACTTCCATTTTGTTTTCTTACTTTAAAATAAGATATATGCAGTGTGCATAGGGATTTGTTCATAGTTTTTTTTTATAGCCCAGCCCTCCAACAATCTGAGGGACAGTGAACTGGCCCCCTGTGTAAAAAGTTTGGGGACCCCATTTCTAGCAAGATCAAGTTACTATCTGTACTGCCCTATCCTCTTCATGATTTTAAAAATAGACTATTTTAAAAGCAGTTTTATATTTACATCAAAACTGGACAGAAAATAGAGAGAGTTTCCTTGTACCCCCTGCTCCTCCACATGAATCTCTTCCTCCCCCGACTGTTGATATCGTGCACTAGAGGGTATACATGTGTTACAAGGGATGAGCCTGTATCAGTACATCATTACCATCCAGAGTCCATAGTTTATATTAAGGTACACTCTTGGTGTTGTATAGTATGTGGGTTTTGACACATATGTCTACTATTATAGTAGCATACTGACAGTTTCACCTGCCCCCCCCCCAGTTTTTTTCTGTGTCCCACCTATCCCTCTTCCCTCCTAATCTCTGGCAACCACTGATTTTCTTTCTTTCTTTTTTTTTTTAACATTTTTGTGGTTTTGCCTTTTCAAGAATGTCATACAGTTAGAATCATGCATACAGTTAGAATATAGCCTTTTCAGATTGGCTTCTTTCGCTTAGGAATGTGCATTTAATGTTCCTCCAAGTCTTTCCATAGCTTATTAGCTCATTTATTTTTAGCACTGAATAATATTGCATTTGCATGGATATACCAAAGTTTGTTTATCCATTCAGCTACGGAAGAACATTTGGTTGCTTCCAAGTTTTAGCGATTATGAATCAAAAGATACCATAAGCATTCTTGGGCAGATTTTTGTATAGATATACATTTTTAATTTACTTGGGTAAATATCTGGGAGTGAAATTGCTAGGTTGTATAGTACGACTATGTATTATTTTGTGAGAAAGTGCCAAACTGTCTTTCAAAGTGCATGTACAATTCTTTATTTGCACCAACAATAAGAATCGCTTGCCAACCTTAAGATGGTGTTACTGTTTTGCTATCTCATTGTAATTTGTAAATCCCTAACGACACATGATGAGCATCTTTTCATATGGTTCTTTGTGATGTGCACATCTTTTTTGGTAAAGTGTTCAGGTGTCTTGCTCATTTTTTAAGTGGGTTTTTCATTTTCACATCATTGAATCTTGGTAGTTCTTTGTATATAATTTTTTTTTAACAGAGACAGAGAGAGAGAATCAGAGAGAGCGATAGATAGGGACAGACAGACAGGCACAGAGAGAGATGAGAAGCATCAATCATCAGTTTTTCGTTGCAACACCTTAGTTGTTCATTGATTGCTTTCTCATATGTGCCTTGACCGTGGGGCTACAGCAGACCGAGTAACCCCTTGCTCAAGCCAGTGACCTTGGGTCCAAGCTGGTGAGCTTTGCTCAAAGCAGATGAGCCCGCGCTTAAGTTGGCGACCTTGGGGTCTCGAACCTGGGTCCTCTGCATAACAGTCCAATGCTGTATCCACTGCGCCACTGCCTGGTCAGGTGGTAGTTCTTTGTATATTTTGGACAATATTTCTTTATTAGATATGTCATTCACAAATATCTTCTCCCAGTTAGTGACTTGTCTTCTCATTCTCTCTCTTTTTTTTTTTTTTTTTGTATTTTTCTGAAGCTGGAAATGGGGAGAGACAGTCAGACAGACTCCCGCATGCGCCCGACCGGGATCCACCCGGCACGCCCACCAGGGGCAACGCTCTACCCACCAGGGGGCGATGCTCTGCCCCTCCGGGGCATCGCTTTGCCATGACCAGAGCCACTCTAGCGCCTGGGGCAGAGGCCAAGGAGCCATCCCCAGCGCCCGGGCCATCTTTGCTCCAATGGAGCCTTGGCTGCGGGAGGGGAAGAGAGAGACAGAGAGGAAGGAGAGGGGAAGGGGTGGAGAAGCAAATGGGCGCTTCTCCTATGTGCCCTGGCCGGGAATCGAACCCGGGTCCCCCACACGCCAGGCCGACGCTCTACCGCTGAGCCAACTGGCCAGGGCCGTCTTCTCATTTTCTTGATGGTGCCTTTTACAAAGCAGAAGTTTTTCATTTTAATGAAGTCTAGCTTATCAATTATTTCTTTCATGGAACACCCCTTTGATGTTGTATCTAAAAAGCCATTGCCATCCCCAAGATTACCTAGAATTTCTGCTATGTTATCTTCTAGGAGTTTGATAAATTTTGTATTTTACATTTAAATCTATGAACCATTTTGACTCAATTTTTGGGAAGGGTATAAGATTTGTGTTTAGAATATTATATTCTTTTACATTTTTTTGAAGTAGATATCCGGTTGTTTAAGCACCATTTCTTTAAAAGACTATTTTTTCTCCATTGTATTGCCTTGGTTTCTTTGTCAAAACTCACTTGACTATGGTCATGTGGGTCTATTTTTAGATTTATCTATTTTTCTGTTCTTTTCCCAATATTATATTGTCTTAATTATAATACTTTTAGAATAAATTGTAAAGTTGGGTAATGTCATTCCCCAACTCTGTTTTCCTTCTTCAGGATTGTGTTGACTATTCTAGGTCTTTTGCCCCTCCATATAGAGTTTAGAATCAGTTTGTTGATATGCACAAAATAACTTACTAAAACTGTGACTGGTACTACATTGAATGTATGGATCCCATTAAGAAGACTAGACATCTTAGCAATGTTGAGTTTTCCCATTCATGAACTTGAGAAATCTCTTATTCTTCTTTCTGAGAGTTTTATAATTTTTCTCATTAAAGAAAAATAGTGTGCATACGTTGTTAGATTTATATCTAAGTATTTCATTTGGGAGAATGCTAATGTATTGATAAATATTTTTTTTAAATTTCAAATTCCACTTGTTATTTTCTATTATAAAGAAAAATGGGTGACTTTTGTATAGTAACTTTGTATCCTGCAACTTCTCTATAACTGCTTATATTAGTTCCAGGAGATTTTTGTTTATTCTTTTGATTTTTATATATGGATGATCATGTGATCTATAAACAAAGACAGAGTTATTTTTTCCTTCCTAATCTGTATGCTTTTTATTTCTTTTTCCTGTCTTATTGCATGAGTCAGGAATTTCAATACTATGTTGAAAAGGAGTGGTGAAAGGAGATGTCCTTGCCTTGTTCCTAATGTTAACAGGAAAGCTTTAAGTTTATTTGTGTGATGCTAGCTGTAACTTTTTTTTTTTACAGAGACAGAGAGAGAGTCAGAGAGAGGGATAGATAGGGACAGACAGACAGGAATGGAGAGAGATGAGAAGCATCAATTATTAGTTTTTTATTGTGACACCTTAGTTATTCATTGATTGCTTTCTCATATGTGCCTTGACCGTGGGCCTTCAGCAGAGCGAGTAACCCTTTGCTCAAGCCAGCGACCTTGGGCTCAAGCTGGTGAGCTTTGCTCAAGCCAGATGAGCCTGCGCACAAGCTGGCAACCTCAGGGTCCCAAACCTAGGTCTTCTGCATCCCAGTCCAATGCTCTATCCACTGCACCACTGCCTGGTAAGGCGAGCTGTAACTTTTTTTATAGATGCTCTTTATCAGGTTGAAAGAGTTCCTCTCTATTCTTATTTTGCTGAGAATTTTTATCATGAGTGGATACTGAATTTTGTCAAATGCTTTTCTGCATGTATGGATATGACCATGCAATTTTCCTTCTTGAGTTTGTTGATGTAATGGATTACATAATTGATTTTCATTAAATTAATTGATTTTCATTAAATTAATTTTCATTAAATTAGTTGTGCTAATCTTGATACCTAAAATAAATCCCACTTGGTCATAGATAATTATTTTTATACATTACAGTATTTGATTTAGTAATGCTTTGTTGAAAATTTTTGCATCTACGTATGCTCTTGAGAGATATTGGTTGGTCTGTAGTTTTCTTTTCTTGTAATGTCTTTGTTTACTGTGGGCTTTAGGATAATCTGGCCATGTAGAATGTATTAAAAGCATTTCTCTGCTTCTGCCTTCTAGAAGAGACTGTTAAGAATTGATAAAAATTCTTCTTTAAATGTTTAGTATAATTCACCAATGAACCCACATGGATCTGGTGCTTTCTGTTTTTGAAAGTTATTAATTATTAATTCAATTTCTTTAATAGATATTGGCCTATTCAAATGGTTTATTCTTTTTTATTTTTACGGTAATATTTAATAATTACTTATTTGCAGAATTCCAACAAATAGATACAAGTTCTTTTTTTCATAAAGGCATTTATATTTCTTTGATTATGTAACCAAATTTTCCATCAAATTTGATTGTGTCCCTTGCTTTTACCAGCTTATTTCATTCTATACAACTTCCCTAAGTTTTTATTCAAAAATTATTTTTAAACATTTCTCATTTTTCATCCCTTTATATGAGTTGTTCTCCTTAAAAAGAGAAATGCCATTTACTAATGTCAAATATGACAATGTGGAGTGTTAACTCTGCTCATTTTTTATATTTTGAGTCATCCCTTTACCAGAACTTAATCCAACCCCAACAGGGAATTCTTTTTCTTCACAATGGACCTGTGCATGGAGCAAGCCATGAATCACTCTGAGACACATGGAACATATCCAGCTTATGACTCAAAATTATGTATATTTGAATTAGATTGTATCTCTGCATGATTATGGGATCTATCCTGGACTTTATGGAGAAATGCAAAATGTTATGCCCTTTCCTCAACCATTTAGAAATAAATACCCAATTTAATATAGAATGTCTCCAATATATGTCCCTACATTAAAAACTAATGATTGACCATACCCAATATTTTAAATGTCTGAATAGATATATGACACTATTCTAGAAGAACTCAAGACATCACAATGATGGAAGAAAAGTAATAATTTATAGTTATATTATATCAATTTTTAATATTATAAAATTGTATATTATAAATATAAAAATAATGTAAGTAATATAAAGAATCATATCCATCTTCAAAAAAGGGCTCAATCTTCCTTCCAATGTGTTGTTTTTTTTGCATAAGGTACAACCAAATAAATAATACTCAAAAAATACAATCAATCAAATTATATTAATAGCATATTAATTCAATGTTCATTTTGAAAATTATGGAAAGCAAATAAATGAGATTAAAAATAAGATAGAAAATTCTACCAACCTGGTGTGGCAGATTGCAGTTTCCAATGAGGACACATTCTCTCCCATGCTACTCTTTTCAGAGAGAAGTGGATTTGTATTTTCTCCTCTTGAATCTGAGCAAACTTATGACTGTGGTATAAATAACGCTATGAGAAATCGGAGGCTAATGAATGTTGACACGGTTTCTACCTGATTCTCTTTTGGTTCATCCACTATTCTGAGCAGCAGCCCAGGCCACGTGGAGATGCTACATGTTTAGATGTTCTGGCTGACAGCCTCAGCTAAGGTCTCAGCCAACAGCCAGAATCAGCTGCCACACATGTGCATAAGTAAGCAAATGACTTTAACTCTTAGCCATCAAATCATACCTCAACACCTTCCCAACTGACCTTCTTTGAATTTCCAACCCCATCTTCCATGTGGTGCAAAGAATAGTCTGTGTTTCTGAACTCTGAGATGTCCTGTTACCAAAGTAAGTTTGGGGTAGTTTGTTACGCAGCAGTGGTAACTAGGACAACTGTTTAATGCTGTGGGGCAGATATCTTCCATTTGCCTTTTATCCTCAGATCTACTTTCTACCTGTTTCCATCATGCTTTCCTCCCTGTGGATGCTGACCTGCATGGACTACATCAACAGTTTCCTTTGCTTTCTAGCGTGCAGTTATGCCAGCCAATTGGGGACCCTGGAGGGAGGGCAGAGGACAAAGGAATCATTTCTCTGTCTTCTTTACTGGAAAAATTGCCTCAGGCAGTGGTCTTCAGCTCCAGACACTGCTGCTCTCAAGGTGGCCCACACAACTCTCTCTCCTGGCTTCCAAATAATGGACATTTAATTTTTAATACTGTTTTGTTCTCTCATTACTTGCAGGCTAGTAGTGAGGTCCTACCTTTCTGTTATTCATGATGCTGCCTAGGCATCCATTTTGTGTGTGTTTAACTGGCTTGGTTACACAAAACAAAACTTCTCATTTCTCTGCTCTAGTTAGGTAAGGGCTAAGTCCTGACTTCACCTGTCTACCTCGACTTCTGTTCTCGCTCACCTAACATATAGGATAGCCAATACTAAGACACTCAACTTCCCATCAGGCAGTCTCCTGAGACCAGGCAGCACTTTTAACCAATCCTGTTGGGAATAACTGATAACAGCTAATAATTGGTTTAGCTTTAATGCCTATATAAAGAAAGATACTCCTCACCTAAACTTCTTTAATGATATTTAAAATTCTGCAATTATTTATATTTCTTTTTTATTTATTGATTTATTTTTATATCCCCCTGCCTTCTAAATGTGTTGCTTGTAGTAAGTACTCAATAAATATCTGTTGAATAGATAGATACTCACCGATCAGAAGATATTTCCAGAAATAAAGGTAAAAGTAATTAAATATATTTTGCTGGGGACACTCTCTCATTATGTAAGTGATTGTAATAATACAATCACTTTAGCTCTAAAGCTATTGGTGGGCTGGAGAGGGTCCCCAGTCTTTTTAAAATAAGACAGGTTGACTCAGTTCTTCTTTTTTTTTTCTCTCTCTTCATTTCTCCGAAGCTGGAAACGGGGAGGCAGTCAGACAGACTCCCGCATGCACCCGACTGGGATCCACCCAGCATGCCCACCAGGGGGCGATGCTCTGCCCCTCTGGGGCGTCACTCTGTTGCATCCAGAGCCATTCTAGCACCTGAGGCAGAGGCCACAGAGCCATCCTCAGTGCCCGGGCCATCTTTGCTCCAACGGAGCCTTGGCTGCAGGAGGGGAAGAGAGAGACAGAGAGGAAGGAGAGGGGGAGGAGTGGAGAAGCAGATGGGCGCCTCTCCTGTGTGCCCTGGCTGGGAATCGAACCCGGGACTCCCACCGCTCTACTGCTGAGCCAACCGGCCAGGGCCTGACTCCAGTTCTTTAGGGGAGTGGGCATCATAGAACCAGAAGGACCAGAGTAGGGAGTCAAAATTGAATATATAATAAGCATGGGCTTAATTTGAAGATGCATTCAAAATGGCATGACCTAGAAAGTATGTCTCACAGACAGAAAAAACTAACCTCCAAGAATAGCCCATAATGACAGTGTCTAAATAATCCCTACTACTATTTGCAAAGAGCGTGGCATGCATTTAAATTGGTCAGGTGGCCCCTCTTACTAGACAATTGGTTGTAAAGATATATATTAACCATGGATTCTAGGCTGTTGTGTCATGCTCAAACTAGGTTAGCAATAGATAGAGGGTCAGATATCTTGTTGGGCCCAGGACTATCTTAACTTACTCCTGTTTCCCACATAGTTATTATTAATAGTATATTTTTTAAAATCTCAAGTGTGTACCAATTTGAATAATAATACAATCACTTTAGCTCTAAAGCTATTGGTGGGCTGGAGAGTGTGGAGAGGGTCCCCAGTCTTTTTAAAATAAGACAGGCTGACTCTAGTTCTTTAGAGGAGTGGGCATCATAGAACCAGAAGGACCAGAGTAGGGAGTCAAAACTGAATGCAGTTCTTCAAATGGAGCCATTGTTGTAGATGTTTGGGTAGCAAGGAGTTCCAGGGCATCTTCCTGCTACATTTGGATCAGGGGCTGAGTGTCCTGAAGGAAGGACTGGCAGAGGGCACTAACAGCATCTCAAGTGCAGGGCATTTCATGGAGTCTCCACTATACTGACCTCATATGTGGCCCCCACTATGCACAGCTATCACTGAAACATTGTGAAAATAGAAAACATCTGTTTTGTGAAATTAATTAGAAAAGTCTACGCTTGGGCCTCTGCCTTTGACTCTGGTCCCTCAAGACCCTATTTACCTTCATCTCTAGAACAGAAATTCTTCTTCCTCTATCACATTCCTTACCATTCAAAATTATGGTCAAAACTTGCCTTTCAAACACATTCATGCTTAAATTCTCACAGACCTGGAATATATTTTTGTTAAATTAGGTTATTAATGGTTTTGATTTAGACAAAACCTGGAGAGTAGACCTTTCTTCCAAATACCTCCACATAACAGAGCTGAGGCACCCAATGCTGTCTTTCCCCTGCCTGGGGAACTATAGTTAACCTTGGCCATCGCTTGGTCCATTTGTATATCCAGCCTTGGGAATCAAGGGATTTGAAAATCTACCCCATGGGAGTGGGTAGAACTTAATGGGGCCACATTTTTGGTTAATATATTAGTCTGATGTTTTTTTCTGTGCAATCCAAAACAAATATAAATAATTCTATGTATTAGTTCATTTCTTTATCTGTAATCACAAAGGCAAAAACCTAACTATTTTGGTTGTGAATTCTTCTTTTCAAATTCTAGAGAAACTTTATAGAAACCGAACCCATAACTGAGGAGGTCACTGTTATAGGCAGCCAGTTACCCTCAACAGAACAGGTTTTTATCACACTTTGTCAAGTCCTCTGGCTTAGACACCCAGAGGATGTTTAGGTTTAGTTTTAAAACAAACAAATAAAAATATCAAGGCCTTTATTTATTATGGTAATCAGTGAGTATACTGGACATCAATACAAGACTCAACTCAGTTTTGGGGTTCTAGAATTCTCCACATCCTTTGAATGACATCCTCAACTTCTTTGCATCTGTTACTTCAACTCAAAAGTTGTTCTGAGAGCTGCATGCTAGAATGTATATGACAGCATATTGCAAAGAGTTGGAAATGTTCTTGAAAATCTTTAAATGTTACTTTAATCCGTATATAATGCTTTTCAGTGGTTTCAAGTTAACAGATAACAGGTGAAGAATTATAACATGTAACATGTATCCTTACTATGACCCTTAATCAGTAATTGACACATAGATACTCATTTTATTTCTGCTAAAGGAAGAAGAGAAAGAAGAAAGGAAGGAATGAAGAAAGAAAGGCAGACCTATGAAAGTATTTAAAAAGTCTATAATTATTTTTAAACTTGCTTAAAGGGCAGCAAAATCAGTTGCAAATATATGGTATGTGTATTAAGACTTTGCTATATCTCTTTAACTAGAGTTTGATAATGAGTTTTCAGGGTTGATTATTTTTATTATTTAAAAATTTTTTTTGATTAATTTTAATTTATTGTGTTTACATAGATTCTATTGTCCCACTATACATCCCCCCTCACTCATGTTTTCCTCAACATCCCTCTTCCCCCCATCCTCAAAATTCCTTTCCCCCTTCCCTCCAGGATTATTCCATCCTTTTTTTTTTTTTTTTTATAACGGAACAACTTTATTTTATTTTATTTATTCATTTTTAGAGAGGAGAGAGAGAGAGGGAGAGATAAGAGAGAGAGACAGAGAGAGAGAAGGGGGGAGGAGCTGGAAGCATCAACTCCCATATGTGCCTTGACCAGGCAAGCCCAGGGTTTCCAACCGGCAACCTCAGCATTCCAGGTCGACGCTTTATCCACTGCGCCACCACAGGTCAGGCCTGATTATCCCATCCTATCATCCCCTTTGCCTCTGCTTTCTCTCTGGATCCTTTGATCCCGCCTCTGCCTCTATTTCGTTCTTCAGTTCACATTCTTCATTGGATTTCTTAAATGAGTGAGGTCATATGATATTTTTCTTTCTCTGCCTGGCTTATTTCACTTAACATAATAGTTTCCAGGTTCATCCATGTTGTCACAAAGGTAAGATTTCCTTCTTTTTCATGGCCCCATAGTGTATATGTACCACTGCTTTTTAATCCACTTGTCCACTGACAGACATTTGGGCTGTTTCCAGATCCTGGCTATTGTAAACAATGCTGCCATAAACATGGGGGTGCATTTCTTCTTTTGAATCAGTTATGTGGTGCTCTTGGAATACATTCCTAAAAGTGGGATGGCTGGGTCAAAGGCAGTTCTATTTTTAATTTTTTGAGGAAAAAAATTTTAAAAACACCATTTTCCATAGTGGCTGCACAAGTCTGCATTCCCACCAGCAATGCAGGAGGGTTCCCTTTTCTCCACATCCTCACCAGCAGTTATTATGAGTTGCTTTGTTTGAGACTTGTTTGGAGGTTCTAGCAGGGGAGTGTTGTTTTGTTAATGAGTGCCATTCTGACTGGTGTGAGGTGATATCTCATTGTGGTTTTAATTTGCATTTCTCTAATGATTAGTGATGCTAAACATTTTTTCATGTGCCTATTGGCCATCTGTATGTCCTCTTTGGAGAAGTGTCTATTTATTTCTTTTGCCCATTTTTTCATTGGATTGTTTATCTTCCTGGTGTTGAGCTTTACAAGTTATTTATAAATTTTGGTTATTAACCTTTTATCAGAGTATTGTCAAATATGTTCTCCCATTGTGTGGTTTGTCTTTTTATTCTGTTCATATTGTCTTTAGCTGTGCAAAAGCTTTTTTAGTTTGATATAGTCCCATTTGTTCATCCTGTCTTTTATTTCACTTGCCCCTAAAGATTAATCAGCAAATATATTGCTGTAAGAGATGTTGGAGAACTTACTGCTTATGTTTTCTTCTAAGATGGTTATGGTTTCACGACTTACATTTAAGTCTTTTATCCATTTAGAGTTTATTTTTGTGAATGGTGGAAGTTGGTGTTATAGTTTCATTGTTTTGCAGGTATCTGTCCAATTTTTCCAACACCATTTGTTAAAGAGACTGTCTTGACTTCATTGTATGCTCTTACCTCCTTTGTAAAATATCAGTTGTCCATAAAGGTGTGGGTTTATTTCTGGGTTCTCTGTTCTGTTCCATTGATCTATATGGCTGTTCTTATGCCATTACCAAGATGTTTTGAATACAATGGCCTTGTAGTATAACTTGATATCAGGAAGTATAATATCTCCCACTTTATTCTTCTTTTTCAAGATTGCTGAGGCTCTTCGTGTTCTTTTTTGGTTCCATATAAATTTTTGGAATATGTGTTCTATATCTTTGAAGTATGTCCTTGGTATTTTAATGAGAATTGCACTGAATTTATACATTGCTTTGGGTAAGATATACATTGTAATGATGTTTATTCTTCCTATTCACAAACACAGTATATGCTTCCACTTGTTTGTATCTTCCTTGATTTCTTTTATCAATGATTTATAATTTTCCAAGTAAAAGACTTTAACCTCCTTGGTTAAATTTACTCCTAGGTACTTTATTTTTATTTTTTGCAATAGTGAAGGGGATTGTTTTTATAAGTTCTTTTCAGAAAGTTCATTTTTGGTGTATAAGAATGCCTCTGATTTCTAAAAATAATTTTCTATCCTGCCACCTTTCTGAATTCATTTATCAGCTCCGGTCGTTTTTTGACTGAGACTTTAAAGTTTTCTAGATACAGTATTATATCATCAACAAATAATGATAATTTTACTTCTTCTTTTCCAATTTGGATGCCTTTTATTTCTTCTTCTTGTTTAATTGCTGTGGCTAGAATTTCCAGAGCTATGTTGAATAAGAGTGGTGAAAGGGGGCACCCCTGCCTTGTTCCTGATCTTAGGGGATTGCTTTTAATTTTTGCCCATTGAGTATGATGTTGGCTGTGGGTTTGTCGTAAATGGCCTTTATCATGTTGAGGTATGTTCCCTGTATTCCCACTTTGCTGAGAGTTTTGATTATATGTGTGCTAGATTTTATCAAATGCTTTTTCTGCATCTATTGAAATTATCATGTGGTTTTTCTCCTTCCTTTTGTTTATGTGATGAATCACATTGATTGATTTGCAAACATTGTGCCAGCCTTACCTCCCCAGAATAAATCTCACTTGATCATGTTGTATAATTTTTTTCATGTATTGCTAGATTCAGTTTGCTAATATTTTGTTGAGAATTTTAGTATCTAAATTCATCAGGGATATTGGCTTATAGTTTTCTTTTTTTGTATTGTCTTTGCCTGGTTTTGGAATCAAAATTATGCTCAACTTATATAAGGAGCTTGGATGTCTTCTCTCCTCTTGAATTTTTTTAAATAGCTTGAGAAGTATAGGAGTTAGTTCTTCTTTGAATGTTTGGTAGAATTCACCTGTGAAGCCATTTGGCCCAGGGCTTTTGTTTGTTGGGAGTTTCTTGATAACTGTTTATATCTCATTTGTTGTAATCAGTCTGTTTCAGTTTTCTGATTCTTGCAGATTGATATTTGAAAGATTATAGTTTTAAGGAATTTGTCCATTTCACCTAGGTTGTCTAATTTTTTGGCATAGAGCTCTTCATAGTATTTTCTTACAATCCTTTGTATTTCTGCTGTGTCAGTTGTTACTTTTCCACTCTCATTTCTAATTTTACTTATCTGAGTCCTCCCTCTTTTTTTCTTGGTGAGTCTGGTTAAATGTTCATCAATCTTGTTTACCTTTTCAAGGAACCAGCTCTTGATTTCATTGATCCTCTGTATTGTTTTTTTAGCCTCTATGTCATTTATTTCCACTCTGATCTTTATTATTTCCTTCCTTCTACTTTATCTGGGCTTTACTTGCTGTTCTTTTTCTAGTTCTTTTAGATGCAGGGTTAAGTTGTTTATTGAGCTTTTTCTAGCTTCTTAAGGTATGCCTGAAATGCTATGAACTTCCCTCTCAGGACTGCTTTTGTTGTGTCCCATAAATTTTGAGTTTCTGTATGTTCATTTTCATTTGTTTCAAGGAAATTTTTTATTTCTTCTTTGACATCATTGTTAACCCATTCATTACTGAATAACATGCTATTTAGTTTCCAAGTGTTTGAATGTTTTTCATTTTTTCTATAGTAGTTGATTTCTAATTTCATGCCATTGTGATCAGAAAAGATGCTTGATATGATTTCAATCTTCTTAAATTTGTTGAGACTTGTTTTGTGTCCTAACATGTGGTCCTTTCTAGAGAATGTACCATGAGCACTTGAAAAGAATGTATATTCTGCTGCTTTAGGGTGTAAAGTTCTGAAGATATCTATTAAATCCAGTTGATCTATTGTGTCCTTTAAGTCTGCTGTTTTTTTTGTTGTTGTTGTTAATTTTCTGTCTGGAGGATCTATTTAGTGATGTTAGTGGGGTATTGAAATCTCCTAATATTATAGTATTGCTGTTAATCTCACCCTTTATGTACATCAAAATCTGCTTTATATATTTAGGTGCTCCTATATTAGGTGCATAGATATGTATACAGCTAATGCTTGACTTCCGACCACGATTGGTTTCAACAGACCAGTTGTAACACGATTTGGTCATAAGTTGAGTAGGCTATATGTACAGTACTGTGAAATGATGTTATGAAAATCTTTAAGTAATATTTTATCATAATTTTCTTTTATTATTGTTATATATCATAATTTTCTTTGTTCATTTTATGCCATTTTTATCATCTCTACACCATTTTGTTTCCTATTTTTACATTCGTCAGGTTTAAGTAAAATACTGCATTACCAGTACAACTGGTTTAATATTTGCAGACAATTTCCTCTTGGTAGACATTTTGGGGGGGGGGTTGATGAAAAATATCCAAGACAAAACACAAATTGCTGTACCAAGTCTGGGATAACAGTTGAAATGATGCACATGGAGATGGTAGTGCTGCAGGAAGCTGGTCCGTACTGTCGTACACCCAGCTGGACAATGCTTGCTCTGCCAGATGTGGAGCAGTTGTGGCTAGCAATTGTGGTCATTAAGTCCAATGGTTGTAAGTTGCATAGGTTGTAAGTCAATCAATATTTGTAATGGTTATATCTTTCTGTTGGATTGCTCCTTTTATCATTATGTAGCGACCTTCTTTATCCCTTTCTAGGCTTTGTTTTAAAGTCCATTTTGTCTGATATAAGTATTGCTACCCCAGCTTTCTTTTCATTTCCATTTACATGAAATATTTTTTTCCAACCTTTTACTTTCAGTCTATGTGTATCTTTTGTTTTGAGGTGGGGCTCTTGTAGACAGCATATGTATGGGTCTTGTTTTCTTATCCACGCAGCTACCCTATGTCTTTTTTTTAATTAATTAATTAATTTATTTATTTATTACGGAGACAGAGAGTGAGTCAGAGAGAGGGATAGACAGGGACAGACAGACAGGAACAGAGAGAGATGAGAAGCATCAATCATTAGTTTTTCATTGCACGTTGCAACACCTTAGTTGTTTGTTGATTGCTTTCTCATATGTGCCTTGACCGCGGGCCCCCAGCAGACCGAGTAGACCCCTGTTGGAGCCAGCGACCTTGGGTTCAAGCTGGTGAGCTTTTGCTCAAACCAGATGAGCCCGCGTTCAAGCTGGCGACCTCGGGATCTCAAACCTGGGTCCTCAGCATCCCAGTCCAACGCCCTATCCACTGTGCCACCGCCTGGTCAGGCTATCCTATGTCTTTTGATTGGAGCATTTAACCCATTTACATTTAAGGTTATATTTGATATGTAGTTGTTTATTGCCATTTTATTCTTTAAGTCTACATTCCTCTTTTACTATATTTCCCCCTTTTTTCTGTTTACAGCAGGCCCCGTAACATTTCTTGCAGCATTGGTTTGGTTGTAATGAATTCCTTGAGTATTTTTTTTTTTTTTTTTGGTCTGGGAAGCTTTTTATTTCTCCTTCAATTTTAAATAATAGCCTTGCTGAATAAAAAAGTCTTGGTTGTAGTCTTTTGTTCTGCATTACTTCGAATATTTCTTGCCATTTCCTTCTGGCCTTAAGTGTTTCTGTTGAAAGTCAGATGTCATCCTTATGGGGGCTCCTTTGTAGGTAATAGATGCTTTTCTCTTATAACTGTTAGTATTCTTTCCTTATCTCTTACCTTTGGTATTTTAATTATGATGTTTCTTAGTGTAGGTCTCTTTGCAATCCTCTTTAATGGGGTTCTCTGTGCTTCTTGAACTTGAGTGACTTTTTCTTGCATCAATTTAGGGAATTTTTTAGCTATGATTGCTTCAGTCAGGTTCTCTATCCCTTGTTCTTTCTTTTCTCCTTCAGGAACCCCTATGATGCGGATGTTATTTCTTCATGTTGTCACAGAGCTCTCTTAGAGTTTCCTCAGACTTTTTGAGCCTCCTTTCTTTTTGCTGCTCTGTTTCTGTGTTTTTAATTATGTTGTCATCTAAATTGCTGATTGTATCCTCTGCTTCACCTAGTCTGCTTTTAATTCCTTGTCATGTATTCTTCATTTCTGATATTGTATTTGTCATTTCTGACTGGTTCTTTTTTATGATTTTAATTTCCTTTTGATGCTTGTTATCCCTTTTTTTAGGTGTTTATTATGTCCATTATGTTCATTTGTAATCTGCTGTGTGCTACTTATATGCTATCACTATTCTTTTTGCTATTTGTGTCAGCATTTTCCACATCTTAGCTGGGTCATGTGTGAGGAGCCCTTCTTTAAATTACCACTCTAACAAGGGTTGTTATGTCCTGAACGAATGCTTTCTGTATCTGGCCACTGAATGTGCCTGCCCTGGACCTTTCTGGCTGGAGCTTTGCAAAGATCAGTGGAGGTCACTTCCTATGACTGGATCTTATCAACTATTTGGAGCTATAGGTGATCCAGATCTTGTGGCTGCCTCTGCTGGGCCCATGTGCCATTGTAAATATCAGTTGCTCTCTTAGGCTAGCTTTTATCTACTCTTGGCCTGGGGGAAGTTCCTTTAAAAGTTCAAGTTCCCCTGAGATCTGCTTTCTGCTGCCTCTTATTGCTGGCTACTTATTGGGCTCAGTACTGTAATTCAGTGATTAGGTGCAGTATTGGATGTGGCTTGCCCCTTAGTCTCAGATGTCATTCTATCCAGACATTTATTTATTTTATTTTATTTTTTCTTCTTTTTCAGCACTCTGAAGTGTGTGGTCACAGGGGTCCAGTGGGTGTGGACTCTAGGCTCCTAATGTGTGGTCTGTCTGCTGGCCTCCCACCACTGCTGTTGCAGCCTCGGGTGTTTGGGCTTGGGTGCTGTGGGTGCCAGCCCGTTTCCATGGCTGCCGTGGCTTCTGCCATCCCTGGCTGGGCCCATGCTCACCCGCTCAGACTGCCTTCGAGGTTGCCCGGGCTCCAGCCGCCACCAAAGGCAGGCTTCCACCACAGGCAGAATTGTGTGTGAGCTTGGACCTCAGCAGCAGCTGCCACGGCCCCTGCTTCTGCAGGCAGGCCATGTTTGCTTGCTGGGACCACCCTAGCTCCTGCTCCACTGTGCCTCTTCCCCCCAGTGAACACTCAGCAGCATGGGGGGGGTGTAGCTCAGACCTCAGCACTCACTACCTGTGTCCCTAATGTGCTGCCTGCCTCTATGTGCCTCTTTGTTCTGACTGGAGCAGAAGAGCCTCCGGTGGATGGGGTAATTTCTTCCCTTTACTGGTGTTGCTACTCTGAGGAAAAATGTTCATTTTAGATTTGGGGAGTGATTCAGGGGTTAGTGTGTCCATCCCTCAACATGTCTCCCCCATGCCTCTGAGACCGTACTCTCTCCTGGCAACTCCAGTTCTCCTCACGCTCCCTGCTCCCAGAGCCTTGGGCAGGTGGCTGTGAGCGAGGCTTTGCATGCAGTCCCTTTAATATGGAGCCTGGGTCTGAGAGTTCTGTCTCCTTCTCTCAAATAGGATCTAGGTTCCTTTCTCAGCCAAATATAGTCCATTCTCCCCTTCCAGACTCCAGGGCTCTAGGCTGGAACTCTGGTTCTGTGGCTGAGGACCCACAACTTGCCGGGCAACCTTCCCCACTGAGAGAGTTCCTCTGAGCTGCCACTGGCTCCTGGGAGCTGGAAAGCCCCTTCTGCATCTTCACCTTTCCTACCAGTCTCAGTGTGGCTTCTTTGGTGATCCTTGGCTATAGAATCCTCTTAGTTTAGTCCAAAGTTACTCTTTCAAGATGACTGTCCTCAAAATTAAGTTGTAATCCACTTTGGTTCTGGGATGTGGGAGTTAGAACGTTTGCCTACTCTGTGGCCATCTTGTCTCCCTCTCTAAAAGAAATTTTAAAGACTTTATTCATTTTAGAGAGGAGAAAGAGAGAGAAGTGGGGAAGAGCAGGAAGTATCAAGTCCCATATGTGCATTGACCAGGCAAGCCGGGGGTTTTGAACTGGTGACCTCAGTGTTCCAGGTGGGTGCTTTATCCACTGCACCACCACAGGTCCGGTATTGTGTTTTTATTAACATTGTACAAAACACTCACCTGTATTGGGTTCTCACCCCAAAATGTAGAGTTTTAGAGAAAGATTATGTTTTTATCTCCAAGGTGATAACCAAAAAACAGTATTGTCTTACTGAGCCTTTGTCATAATTACTGCTTTGTTAATGAATAGTTGTAGCAGCCACCTGACTTGGGAGAGCTGATTAAAAATGTAAGAGGTCAACAGAAAATGAAAGAGACTAATATTTTTAAGTTCCAATCTAGCTCAATCCTTTGAACAGTTTGCACTGCTCAAGGAATCTATATCTCAAAAACTCATGGGTGAAGGTTGGGTCTCAAGCCAACCTACAAAACCTATTTAATGGCTCATACATCTGAAGCAGTCTTTGCAATGTAGTCAAGATTTTCCCATAAGATGGCAGAAATATGTCAGTCTTTTTAGACTCTGTAAAATACAAAAGTTCCTTTTCCCGTTCTAATGCACTTCCATGCAGCAGAGAGGAGAATGTGCTAACTGGAGGATTTTCTATGGAATGATTGCCCTGGATCAAGCTTAAGAAGGGTAAAAATTAGATGAGGAAAAGACAGATGTTAAGTGACTCTAAAGGGCCATCTATGACAATGTTGGGGCTGTTAACTTTTTATTCAAGTTAAGAATGGAGGTTTTAAATAAAAATTATATGTCTATATATACACACACATACCCAATATCTAGAATGTATTTTATCTATAATCATGTAATTATGCATGGCTATAAATTAATCATGTAATTGGAGAGCTACAAGAAATCAACTATTTCAGTGCATAATTACAAATAAACTGTTTTTTTTTAAATGGGCCCCAAAGAAGCTTTCTACAATGATTCTGAATGTGCAAGAAGAAGAAAGTGAACTTTTCTAATTTCACAAGGAAAAAAGTCTCTCTAGTACAACTCCTACAGAACTGTTGAGCAGGGAGGCAATTCTTTCACCTTCAGGTCAATTATTTCTTCCACAGGTTTTGGCCTCTACTTCTGAAATTAGAGAGGTAGACTTATTACTTACTCTGAATTCACAGTTTAAACATTCTACTTTGAAATGAGAACTGTTTTCAGACAGTGGTCTTAGGTTGGGGGCCTCATGTGGCATGGCTGCCATCTAGTGTGCTAGAGACTTCATTACATTTTTAAACCAGAAAAATTAGGACAGAATTGCAGTACATATGCGTGCTAATATGCTACTATGACCTGTAGTCCGGAGGTTTTCTAGTGATTTTAAGATGCAAACAGGTAAAAGCTAACAAACATATTTCTATTCATAAATATATTTTACTATGACTAAAAATATCTCCAAAATGCAGCCCTCACCTTTGGGGTACTATGAGAGAATACATGGGCACATGCTTAAGTTCTGGTTTGTGGAAGAAATCAGAATCGTTAAAATTAGATAGTGTGTATAAGAATTAGAATTAACAGAAGTTTTCTTGATTTACTGCTAGTTTTCAAATACATTTAAACAGTTTATATAAACAATGTTAGTGTCCTTAAATCCCTTATCAGTGATAAGGTATCAGTGAGTTCATACCGAAGACTTTTATAGAGAGAACTTTGGCTAAGAGGTAGCATTCAATGGTGGTAAAGACCATGGACTCTTAAAAACCAGGCCACCTGGGTTTAAATACTTGCTCCCCCAACTTAGCAGCTGTGTAGACTGTGAGAATGCTACCTTATGCCAGTGTGCCTCAGTTTTCCTCATGTAGATTGGACTAGCAATAGCAGTTCCAATAGAGCTATGAGATACAAAGAAACCTAACTCATTTTTAAAAATCTATATACTGTGTCCTTTTCTGAATAATCAGGGAGAGTCAGCTTTTGAGTTTTAGAGTCTGTACCATTTTATTTAGAATCCTACATTTTACAGTGAATAAGGAAAGAAGCCTAAAACCTACCCTCCTATTTATTTTTCTTCTCTAGATGTCAGCCAAAGAAGGCGGACTTGTTTTCTGTGCTAAAAAAATTGCATTTTAAGGTTCAATGCAGCGAAATAGCTGAAAAGGTATGGGACCAGAAATTTGGAAGCATGAATGTTATCAGGGTTTTTCAAACAGTAGGAGAAAAGCCAACTGGTTTGCAGTGAAAAGGCATCTGCTCTTAGAGTTTACCTCTCTCTAAGAATTTACTGGATTATATTCAGTGAGTCAAAATGAAGTAAAATGTCATATCTCAACTTCCTGAATGATTGAGGGAAACAAAAGAAACAGAAGCCCATTTCATGATGCATAATGAAATCATAGAATTTGAAGTGAAGACCACAGAAATCCAGAGAAGAAACAAAGTTAGTGGTGAAGGCTAATTCCAGAATGCCTTCTCACTACCCAAGACAAGTTTTTAGCAAATGAAATGAAAGGTCACTAAAATGATATTTTTATTGGTGACTAGCTCTGATTAAGCCAATTATTTAAAACACAAGTAGTTTAAAGACACTTTCCAAGTTTGTAAATACTGTTTACTTATATAATCGCCTGATCTCTGCTTCTCTTAGCAGGTGTTCGGTGCTGATATTTACTGCATGAAAAGAAAAGCCCAGGTGGGTAATTGCTATTGAATCTTAGAGTATTGAGGTAGAACAAAAAGCAAAAAGCCCGCAAATGCCCTAAAGAAATGATTCTTAAGGGTGCAAATATTTTCTAATGTGAACATAGGTGGAAGTTCCCATGAGCATCAGAGAACAGAAAAATTGAACAGCAGAGTTGATAATCCAGGTGACCATTCACTCTTGTTTTTGTGAGAGTTAAGCCTTCAGCCAATCATTTAGGAAATGGTATCTAACCAGATAACCACCAGCTGTCGTAAACACCATTGTCACTCTATAGTATTCCCTCAACTCACGTCTGATTTCAGCAGCAGTTGTGCTGGACAGTTCCTATGAATGCGGACAGTGGTGCAACTGGACTTGCCACTGTTCTTATTCAGATGCTTCCTCTAAAATCAGGGCAGCTTGCTCTGGCAGTATGGGAGGCTTAATTACCCTAGGGGAGATGGCTGCACAATGAAAAATTAGAGTCATTAGAAAAATGCCCCAGCCATCCGTTCTTGTTGGACAATTCTTAGTTTAGTTAGGCAAGGTTTCTCAAAAGGTCTTCAGCAAGATTGAATCCTAGTTGCCCACACCCATAACCAGCTCAGAAAACAGACACCTTTTAAAAACTCTTGTGTCTCTCATTCTCCTTAATTTTATTTTTTTCTTCCTGGGATAACCTCCTTTTCCCCTCAAAATAAAAAAAAATGGCCAGTTTTGTAGTTCTTATCTTCAGCTCTGCTTGTAAAGGGACACAAAGAGACCTCATTTTCTGGTTTGGATATGTCTAGCTACTCCTTTTCAGATCATTCCTCATTGGCCAGGAGAAGCAAGCAAGAATCACTTCTAACTCACCCTGGCTTCCTTGCAGAGAATCTTAAGCTATCTGGCATTCCTTGGGGGAAAGCTGTGTCCACCAGCAACTGTTCATATTCTCTTGCAAACTGCAAATACCTCTTTCAGGATGGGAAACAAGGGCTGGAGGGAGTTTACTGAAGACTCAACTCTCATTTCTGCAGAGCACTTTCCAGGGACCAGAAAAGGCTTCAGGGCTGCCTGCCTACACAGAGCCTTGGGGTACATCCCCAAGAGCCTGCAAACAGAGTGGTTTCCTAAAATTACTTAACTCTCTCTAGAAAGGGAGAAGAGATATCTGGCTGTAGCATTCCTCTGTCCACATTTAGTTGACAATTGTTGCAGCTAACCTACACATTTACTGGAGCCACCAAACCATGAGCATATATTTTGCTCTTTAATGTACTTTGAAACCTGGTTAGAAAGGATAAAACTTTGGTAAAGAATAATAAACAGCATTCCTTATGCATTCAGCAGGCATAATAATATAAGGGACAAACCATGTGTGTAGAACTACATATGTATGAATTTGAAAACTGGTTTAATCATAAACATGTTGTTGATACTAAGTGACCATTTCCTAGTTATAATTCTGAAAGTGTCTCTCTTTTCAGTCCCCATCACACCCCTTGATTCCAATGAAATATAAAAACTTTATCCAACACACATTTATCCCCTTCCCACCCACTCCTTTATGCTATTGTTATTATATAGCTACATCTTTATTATAAATCCAACAATAAAGTTTTATAATTGTTTTATGCAATTGTCTTTTAAATCAATTAAGACAAGAAAAGAGAAAATATTTACAATATTTACATATTTATTTTTATGTAAGTACAATATTTTTACTCACTTTTTTATTTTCTTACATAATTATAGCTAACTGATGCTCTTTATGTCTGTGTGGATTCAAGTTACCATTTCTTGTCATTTCCCTTCAATCAGAAGTGCTTCCTTTAGTATTTCTTGTCATAAAAATTCACTAACAATGAATTTTTTCAACTTTTGTTTGTATCTGGAGACATTTTAACTTTGCCTTTATTTGGAAATTATAATTGCTTGATATAGATTTATTGGTTGACAGTTTTATTCTTTTAGCACTTTGAATATGCCATCCTACTACTTTCTGGCCCCATTTTTTCCCCTATCATCTGCCAATTTTAATGTGATTTCCTTGTTCATGATGAGTTGTTATTGTTGTTGTTGTGCATGTGTGTGTGCGTGTGTGTGCGTGTGTGTGTGCACGCACGTGCTGTGTGTGTGTGCTGCTTTTAAGATTTTCTCTTTGACTTTGATGATATACCCGGATGTATATCTCTTTGTACTAATCCTACTTGAAGTTTATTAAGTTTTCTGGATATGTTGATTAATGCTTGATTAATGCTTTTTTTTTCTTTTGGTAACAATTTTGGCAATGTTTGGCCATTATCTTTATATATGTATTTTTCTATTCTCTTTCTGAGACTCCTTTACACATATATTAGTATACTTCATGCTGTCCCAGATGTATCTGAGGCTCTATTTATATACTTTCAATTTTTTTCTTTCTATTTTGCAGATTGGTGAATCATCTTTATTGATTCAATTCAAGTTTGCTGGGTCTTCTACCAACTCAAATTTTCTAGTAATTTTTCATTTAAATTATTGTGCTTTTCAATACCTGAAATTCTATTTTATGAATTTTTATACTTCTCATCATTTTATTGGTATTCTCTACTTTTTGGCCTATTGTCATCATACTGGCCTCAAATTATTTAAATAATGGTTTTATTTTGCTTTTATTTTATTTTTTCTAGAATAAACACCTTTATTACATGAGCCACGATAAGAAGGAAGAGGATTTATTTTTCTTTCTGGGCCTTGATTTTCCTCAGATAGAACTCCAGCTCCTTGCCCTCTAGCACATGGCCATTTGGTGGCCACACTGGCCTGGTATTTAGCAATGCATGCAAGAAGCTTGCCCTGTTAGAACTGCTCCTCTAGAAGACTGCTGATTTGGGCATTCTTTTTCCTTTCATCATATTTCATCTGAATTTTCTTTGATCATCTTTTGTTTAAAATCTCTTCCTCCTCAAAAGTCCATTGGCCCCCTTCTTGCAGTATGGTGGGATTAGTACCATTGTCGGTACAGGGTATAGTCAATAAGCATGATGCAGTTCTTTTCTAGTTTGTTGTTGGTGCATTGTAGACAGCATCAATAATCCTTGTTTGGCACATACAACACTCAGAGCCCCAGGAGGAGTTGCCCCATGTTCATTCTCAAGGCGTGGTAATTCTTGCTGCCTCCCTGAACATAACCTCTGTATATGCAGCATGGGGCAATCTTAGTTCTTAGTGTTGGCAGCAGGGCATCCTAGCTCATATATTCATTTCTTGTGGTGGGACTTTCTCTTGCCTCTAGTCTTGCAGCACTTGTGCCACTTGTCCCAAGAGATGCTCATGGCTCAGAAAAGGCTGGAAAGAGTTCATTTTGCCTTTTTTTTTTTTTTTTTTTTTTTACAGAGACAGAGAGAGAGTCAGAGGGATAGACAGGGAGAGACAGACAGGAATGGAGACAGATTATGAGAAGGATCAATTATTAGTTTTTCCTTGAGCGTTGCAACTTCTTAGTTGTTTATTGATTGCTTTCTCATACGTGCCTTGACTGCGGGTCTTCAGCAGACCGAGTAACCCCTTGCTGGAGCCAGCGACCTTGGGTCCAAGCTGGTGAGCTTTTGCTCAAGCCAGATGAGCCTGTGCTCAATCTGGTGACCTCGGGGTCTCGAACCTGGGTCCTTCCACATCTCAGTCCAACACTCTATCCACTGCGCCACTCCCTGGTCAGGCATCATTTTGCTTTTAAACATTGTATTATAGCTGATTTTCTTTGCCTGCTAAGTCCAACATCTGGGCCTCTCAGACAGGGCCTTTTGAAAGAGAGATAATTTCTTCCTCTATCTTGGCCACATGATCTTATTTCTTTGGGTACCTTGTATTTTTATTGTTGAAAACTGAAAATTTTAGTAATATATTTTATGTTCTAGATTCTGATTGCCATATCTTTCAGGGATTGTGGATGTTGTCTGTTGTCCCTACTCCCCCCACCCCCACCTCCACTCCCACCACCAACTTAGTCATTTGTTTAGTTGTTTTCCTAAATAAAGATTTGTTAAAGAGTAGTGAAAATTTTCAATCTGATCGTGAATTATTTAATCCACTTTCTGGATTTTAAGAAAACTCACATTTCTAAGTGCTTAGAGATATTCATGGATTCCACAAATATTTTAAGGGCCCCATTATGTGTCTAACTCTGTGAAGCTGTGGCAATATAACAGTGAATAGGAAAGTCCATTTCAACTTCCATGAAGCCTGTGGTGTCCTAGGCATGGCAAGAGAAGGTGGGAAAAAAAAATCACAGTAGCCCATATTCAGTGAGTAGGTTGGGTGGATATAAAGAATGAGTAATGTAAGGCTTTTTTTCCCCCCTATTTCTTAAAACTTGGCTATATTGGCCATTTCAAATTTATTTTTCCTGAAATACAGCTGAAAACACCTAGTAAGAGTCTGAATTATTACAGGCAATGATTGAGGTTGCAAAAGGGAGTCATGACATTTTAGGATATATTTTGTTTTTATTTATTGGCATATTTATTTGAGTCAGTGACTAACATGGTAGATTGTTACTACATTCTCATTTCTTATCCTGTGATGGTGGGAAAAGAAAGCAGAGATGACGTCAGAGTAATGGCGGAGTAGGAAGCGATACCGATAAATCTCCCCCAAAACTCAACAAGATCTTCAACCAGAAACAGAAAAACCTATACTTGGAGCTTCCAGATTCTTCGCAATACACCCAAAGGTATGATTGAGTGAAAAATTGGCTAAATATATAACCAAACCCCGAAGGAAATAGGGAGTAAGAAATGCTCCGCCTTCCCCACTAACCTAAACAGGGCGGCTTTCTCTGGTAACTGTGAATATAGAAACTGAGGCGGGCAAGGGGGTGAATAGATCCAGGCCGCCGCCGCAGCAAAAACGGCCGAACCAGGCTGTGGCTCAGAGATCCAAGCCAAGGAAAATCTGATCCTGTGGCAACCCGGGCAATACAAGCTAACACTCGCGCCAAACCCAAACAAAGAAAGACAAGCGGAGCGGCCATTTTACCCGGTCTCCTGGTCGGTGCGCAGTTAGTGGAAGAGAGATTTCTTCCTAAGCCGTGGAAGTGGGTACCCGTGTTGCCCCACGGAGAGGCAGGGTCAGAGGCCTTTCTGTGGGCTGAGGGCAGAGTCTCTGGGCAGCCCCAGCGCCCTGGGAAAGCCACGCACGGGAGGGAGTGAGAACTAATCCCAACGGTGGAGATTTTCCGTGCTGGAGGCTGTTTCACTCAGAGCGAAATGCGGCCGGCCTCATATCCTGGTTTGCGCGCGCAGATAAGGAGTGAGCGATTCCTCCGAGTGCCTCGGCAGTGCGCGCCCGTGTTATCGCACAGAGGGGCAGAGTCAGGGGCCTTTGTGTGGGCCAAAGCGGAATCTCGGGCCGCCCCAGCGCCTTGCAAAAGCCGCACACGGGGACGGAGCGAGACTCAATTCCAACGCTGCAACTTTTCCCTGCGGTTGGGGGTTTCACTAAGAGCGTGAGACTGCTGGCCGGATATCCTGGTTGCAGACAGTGAGTGAGAGTTTCCTCCAAGCGCCCCGGAAGTGGGCGCCCGCTTGTGTTACCGGATAGAGTGGCAGAGCCAGAGGTCTTCGAGTGGGCGGAAAGCCCGCCTGATTATGCTAGCAGCTCTGACTGACTGAGCCTTACCCAGAGCCCTGTGCTGAGTGGAAATAGAGTGGGGAGTTGCCAGCAATTTGAGCCTCTTACTATCCAGGCAGAGGCAGCAGCAACCCCATACCTGGACTATCAGGCTACTAATTGAGGAAGGAAAGACTAGGAGAAAGGCTCCAGGAACACGGACTCTCTCACTGTCGGAGCCTATAAATGCTAATGAGCCTCGACTCCCAACGAGAATAAAGCACAATACATGACATTGCCATAGAGACTTATCAACTGCAAACCTCTACCTGAGCGTGCCAAAGGGGCAGAACCCGGGGTACAGAGTCACCGACCAGGAAGAGGGAGAGAAAAGAAAAAGCAAGAAGATAACCTCTCAAAATCAAGAATAATCTGCAGACTTTATAACCTATCCCATTTTATTATATTTGTTCGTTTGTTTCTATTATCTTCATTCTTGAGACTTTTTTTTCCTCCTCCAATTTGGCCGATTAACTCTCTACCGGTCTTACTCTCTCCTCTCCCTGAACTACACTACCCATAAGTGTTACATCTCCCATTATCATTTCTCTTCTCTTCCTTTCTCTCTATGAGGGTTGCACTCCAAAACCCTTAACTCTCTCTCTCTCTCTCCTTTCTTTTTTCTTCTTTTAGTGGTTCCCTCTTTTTTTCTCTCTCTCTCTTTCTTTTCTCCCTCTATATTAGTTTCTTCCTTTCTCCTTTACATCTCCTCTCATTCAAACCTCAATAACAAACAAATTATCTTATCTGGGACTCAAACCTATGTTTGTGGCATTTTGGGGGGTTTTTACTTCACCTTTTTAACGTACTAGCAGTGCTCCCATCCCTGGCTCTCCATATTATCTAGTTCTTGTTCCACTAAATACAATAGTAAGTTTTTAATTTGTCCCCCCATTTTTCCATTTTCCTCTTATTCCTCTCATCATAACTCTTAGAAAACCAACACCTAAAAGCAAATCATTTTATTCTTGACCCAAATTTTTTCCTTATTTGCTTTTTGTGGGTCCATACGCTCTTTTTTTTTTTTTCCTTTTTTTTTTCTTTTTTTCTTTTTTTCTTTTTTGCCCCTTTATTACTTTTCCCCAATTCAGGCCCTCCATCACAGGCATTGTTTGTTATAACTCACAGTCCACCACAAGATTTTCTCAAGAAAGAGGGGAGAGGAGAGGAGAGGAAAAAAGGAGGGGGGGAATAATTTCCTTTTTTAAAAAATTTTTATTTTATTTTATTTTTCTTTATTTCATTATTAATTTTTTTTTAAAAAAACAACTCTTTTCGATTTGTTATTTTTTTATTTTTTTTAACTTTTTATTCTTTATTAAATCTCATTAATACTATCAACAAAACCACCCTCAGATGCCATTAAGGAAGAGAAAATCGAATATCATGGATACAAAAGAAAGAGAGGTAACACAGCTAGATGAGGAAAAATCTATGGAGAAAAAATTTAATATATTGGAAACCTTGGAGCTAAATGACAGAGAATTCAAGATAGAAATCCTAAAAATCCTCCGAGATATACAAGAAAACACAGAAAGGCAATATAGGGAGCTCAGAAAACAACTCCATGAACACAAAGAATATATGTCCAAGGAAATTGAAACTATAAAAACAAATCAAACAGAGATGAAAAACTCAATTCACGAGCTGAAAAACGAAGTAACAAGCTTAGCTAATAGAACAGGTCAGATAGAAGAGAGGATTAGTGAAATAGAAGACAAGCAACTTGAGGCACAACAGAGAGAAGAAGAAAGAGACTCAAAAATTAAAAAAAATGAGATAGCCCTACAAGAATTACCTGACTCCATCAAAAAGAATAACATAAGAATAATAGGTATATCAGAGGGAGAAGAGAGAGAAAATGGAATGGAGAACATACTTAAACAAATAATTGATGAGAACTTCCCAAGCCTGTGGAAAGAACTAAAGCCTCAAGTTCAAGAAGCAAACAGAACTCCAAGTTTTCTTAACCCCAACAAACCCACTCCAAGGCATATCATAATGAAATTGACACAAACCAACAGCAAAGAAAAAATTCTCAAGGCAGCCAGGGAAAAGAAGAATACAACATATAAAGGAAGGCCCATTAGATTATCATCAGATTTCTCAGCAGAAACTCTACAAGCTAGAAGAGAGTGGACCCCAATATTTAAAGTCCTGAAAGAGAGGAACTTTCAGCCACGAATACTATACCCATCAAAGCTATCCTTCAAATACGAAGGAGAAATAAAAACATTCACAGATACAGAAAAGATGAGGGAATTTATCATCAGAAACCCCCCACTCCAGGAATTACTAAAGGGGGTTCTCCAATCAGATACAAAGAACAAAAAAAAAACAGAGCCACAAGTAAAAGCTCCAAGAAGAACACAATAAAACCAAATTTAAACTGTGACAACAACAAAAAGAAAGAGGGGGAGAAGACGGAGATTAACAGTAGCAAAGGACGATGGAGTGCAAAAGTACTCACAAAATAGTTCGCTACAATGAACAGGGTAGGGACCCTTTTCATTACTCAAAGGTAACCACCATTGAAAAAACCACCACAGAAGCACATGAGATAAAAAAGATAGCAACAGAGGAAAGATGTATGGAATACAACCAAATAAAAACAAAAGATAGAAAAACGAAAGAGAAGGATCAAACAAGACACAAAACTAACAGAAAGCAAGATATAAAATGGCAATAGGGAACTCAGAAGTATCAATAATTACACTAAATGTAAATGGATTAAACTCACCAATAAAAAGGCACAGAGTAGCAGAATGGATTAAAAAAGAAAATCCAACTGTATGCTGCCTACAGGAAACTCATCTAAGTAACAAGGATAAAAACAAATTCAAAGTGAAAGGCTGGAAAACAATACTCCAAGCAAATAACATCCAAAAAAAAGCAGGTGTAGCAATACTCATATCGGATAATGCTGACTACAAGACAGGAAAAGTACTTAGAGACAAAAATGGCCATTTCATAATGGCTAAGGGGACACTGAATCAAGAAGACATAACAATTCTTAATATATATGCACCAAACCAAGGAGCACCAAAATATATAAGACAGCTACTTATTGATCTTAAAACAAAAACTGACAAAAATACAATCATACTTGGAGACCTCAATACACCGCTGACGGCTCTAGATCGGTCATCCAAACAGAGAATCAACAAAGACATAGTGGCCTTAAACAAAACACTAGAGCACCTGGATATGATAGACATCTACAGGACATTTCATCCCAAAGTGACTGAGTATACATTTTTCTCCAGTGTACATGGATCATTCTCAAGAATTGACCATATGTTGGGCCACAAAAACAATATCAGCAAATTCAGAAAAATTGAAGTTGTACCAAGCATATTTTCTGATCATAAAGTCTTGAAACTAGAATTCAACTGCAAAAAAGAGGAAAAAAATCCCACAAAAATGTGGAAACTAAACAACATACTTTTAAAAAATGAATGGGTCAAAGAAGAAATAAGTGCAGAGATCAAAAGATATATACAGACTAATGAAAATGACAATACGACATATCAGAATCTATGGGATGCAGCAAAAGCAGTGATAAGAGGGAAGTTCATATCGCTGCAGGCATATATGAACAAACAAGAGAGAGCCCAAGTGAACCACTTAACTTCCCACCTTAAGGAACTAGAAAAAGAAGAACAAAGACAACCCAAAACCAGCCGAAGAAAGGAGATAATAAAAATCAGAGCAGAAATAAATGAATTAGAGAAAAATTATAGAAAAAATTAATAGAACAAGGAGCTGGTTCTTTGAAAAGATCAACAAAATTGACAAACCCTTGGCAAGACTTACCAAGGAAAAAAGAGAAAGAACTCATATAAACAAAATCCAAAATGAAAGAGGAGAAATCACCACGTACACCGTAGATATACAAAGAATTATTGTAGAATACTATGAAAAACTTTATGCCACTAAATTCAACAACCTAGAAGAAATGGATAAATTCCTAGAACAATACAACCTTCCTAGACTGAGTCAAGAAGAAGCAGAAAGCCTAAACAGACCTATCAGTAGAGAAGAAATAGAAAAAACCATTAAAAACCTCCCCAAAAATAAAAGTCCAGGCCCTGAAGGCTATACCAGCGAATTTTATCAAACATTCAGAGAAGACTTGGTTCCTATTCTACTCAAAGTCTTCCAAAAAATTGAAGAAGAAGCAATACTTCCAAACACATTTTATGAGGCCAACATAACCCTCATACCAAAACCAGGCAAGGATGGCACAAAAAAAGAAAACTACAGACCAATATCTCTAATGAATACAGATGCTAAAATACTAAACAAAATACTAGCAAATCGAATACAACAACATATTAAAAAAATAATACATCATGATCAAGTGGGATTCATCCCAGAATCTCAAGGATGGTTCAACATACGTAAAACGGTTAATGTAATACACCATATCAACAAAACAAAGAACAAAAACCACATGATCTTATCAATAGACGCAGAAAAGGCTTTCGATAAAATACAACACAATTTTATGTTTAAGACTCTCAACAAAATGGGTATAGAAGGAAAATATCTCAACATGATAAAGGCCATATATGATAAGCCATCAGCTAACATCATATTAAATGGCACTAAACTGAAGGCTTTCCCCCTTAAATCAGGAACAAGACAGGGTTGTCCACTCTCTCCACTCTTATTTAATGTGGTACTAGAGGTTCTAGCCAGAGCAATCAGACAAGACAAAGAAATAAAAGGCATCCATATCGGAAAAGAAGAAGTAAAGGTATCACTTTTTGCAGATGATATGATCCTATACATTGAAAACCCCAAAGAATCCACAAAAAGACTACTAGAAACAATAAGCCAATACAGTAAGGTCGCAGGATACAAAATTAACATACAGAAGTCAATAGCCTTTCTATATGCCAACAATGAAACAACTGAGAAGGAACTCAAAAGAATAATCCCCTTCACGATTGCAACAAAAAAAATAAAATACTTAGGAATAAACATAACAAAGAATGTAAAGGACTTATATAATGAAAACTATAAACCATTGTTAAGGGAAATCGAAAAAGATATAATGAGATGGAAGAATATACCTTGTTCTTGGCTAGGAAGAATAAATATAATCAAGATGGCTATATTACCCAAAGCAATATACAAATTTAATGCAATTCCCATCAAAATTCCAATGACATTTTTTAAAGAAATAGAGCAAAAAATCATCAGATTTATATGGAACTATAAAAAACCCAGAATAGCCAAAGCAATCCTAAAGAAAAAGAATGAAGCTGGGGGCATAACAATACCTGACTTCAAACTCTATTATAGGGCCACGACAATCAAAACAGCATGGTATTGGCAGAAAAATAGACACTTAGACCAATGGAACAGAATAGAAAGTCCAGAAATAAAACCACATATATATAGTCAAATAATTTTTGATAAAGGGGCCAACAACACACAATGGAGAAAAGAAAGCCTCTTCAATAAATGGTGCTGGGAAAACTGGAAAGCCACATGCAAAAGAATGAAACTGGACTACAGTCTCTCCCCCTGTACAAAAATTAACTCAAAATGGATCAAAGATCTAAACATAAGACCTGAAACAATTAAGTACATAGAAGAAGACATAGGTACTCAACTCATGGACCTGGGTTTTAAAGAGCATTTTATGAATTTGACTCCAATGGCAAGAGAAGTGAAGGCAAAAATTAATGAATGGGACTACATCAGACTAAGAAGTTTTTGCTCAGCAAGGGAAACTGATAACAAAATAAACAGAAAGCCAACTAAATGGGAAATGATATTTTCAAACAACAGCTCAGATAAGGGCCTAATATCCAAAATATACAAAGAACTCATAAAACTCAACAACAAACAAACAAACAATCCAATAAAAAAATGGGAAGAGGATATGAATAGACACTTCTCCCAGGAAGAAATACAAATGGCCAACAGATATATGAAAAGATGCTCATCTTCTTTAGCTATTAGAGAAATGCAAATCAAAACGGCAATGAGATACCACCTCACACCTGTTCGATTAGCTGTTATTAGCAAGTCAGGTAATAGCAAATGTTGGAGAGGCTGTGGAGAAAAAGGAACCCTCATACACTGTTGGTGGGAATGTAAAGTAGTACAACCATTATGGAAGAAAGTATGGTGGTTCCTCAAAAAACTGAAAATAGAACTACCTTATGACCCAGCAATCCCTCTACTGGGTATATATCCCCAAAACTCAGAAACATTGATACGTAAAGACACATGCAGCCCCATGTTTATTGCAGCATTGATCACAGTGGCCAGGACATGGAAACAACCAAAAAGCCCATCAATAGATGACTGGATAAAGAAGATGTGGCACATATACACTATGGAATACTACTCAGCCATAAGAAATGATGACATCGGAACATTTACAGCAAAATGGTGGGATCTTGATAACATGATACGAAGCGAAATAAGTAAATCAGAAAAAAACAGGAACTGTATTATTCCATACGTAGGTGGGACATAATAGTGAAACTAAGAGACATTGATAAGAGTGTGGTGGTTACGGGGGGGAGGGGGGAATGGGAGAGGGATAGGGGGTGGGAGGGGCACAAAGGAAACAAGATAGAAGGTGACAGAGGACAATCTGACTTTGGGTGGTGGGTATGCAACATAATTGAACGACAAGATAACCTGGACTTGTTATCTTTGAATATATGTATCCTGATTTATTGATGTCACCCCATTAAAAAAATAAAATTATAAAATAAAAAAAATAAAAATAAATAATAATTTTGGAAAAAAAAAGAAAAAAAAAAAAAAAGAAAGCAGAAAAGTTAATCATTGCTGCTTCTTTTGGGCTCAGACAAAAATATCTTACCTTTCTTAATATATTGACCACTTCAGTGCTTATGCAAGGTGGAACAACAGTAGGTTTACAGTTGTTCATATGGAAAGCAATAAAATAATAAATAATAATCTAAAAATAAACTCTTTGTTTCACATTCTCACAATTGTAAACCTACTTTTGCCCCACACTGTATATCCATGCAAGAATTTGGATAAAAAAATAGGTTCCATTTATTTGTAATCAGAACAGGTATTTTACTACAATTGTCAGAAACTAAATAGTGTATTTAGTTGCATCTAGAAAATAACTAGAAACTTATAAATCTCAGATGCATGAGGATTGAAAACCACTGATAAATGCAAAGCAGTAGCCCTGATCTAAGAATGGGGAAGTCTTCAAAATAAGGCCCTGGCCGGTTGGCTCAGTGGTAGAGTGTTGGCCTGGCATGCAGGAGTCCCAGGTTTGATTCCTGGCCAGGGCACACAGGAGAAGCGCCCATCTGCTTCTCCACCCCTCCCCCTCTCCTTTCTCTCTGTCTCTCTCTTCCCCTCCTGCAGCCAAGGCTCCACTGGAGTAAGGTTGGCCCAGGCACTGAGGATGGCTCTGTGGCCTCTGCCTCAGGCGTTAGAATGGCTCTGGTTGCAACAGAGCAGCGTCCCAGATGGGCAGAGCATCGCCCCCTGGTGGGCATGCCAGGTGGATCCCTGTTGGGCACATCCGGGAGTCTGTCTGACTTCCTTCCCATTTCCAACTTCAGAAAAATACAAAAATACAAAATACAAAATAATAATGAATAGGCTTGTTTGAGGCATGAAATGTGGTTTTTATACTGCAATTTATTTCTGTATGGTTGCTTTCAGGACACACATTACAAATCACTATACAAATTATTGCTGTCTATCCAGCAAATACAATCCATAGCTATAAATATGGTATTAGATATATCAAGAAACTACAGAGTCAAAGAGCCAAAATATGACTTTGAACAGGAATGTCACAAAGTATGCAATATTTGAGACATGTTGAGTTGATTTGCTTGTTTTATTATTGAAGCCATGAGGTATTATGGATAAGAAAGAAAGATTGAGATTATTGAAATGATGAATTATATATTCACCAAAAAAACACAACAGGTAGTTGAATTGCTTCCCATTTTATAGGCAAAACAAGAAAAATATACTCATAGAAATGAACCAAAAGGGAGGTGGTCTCTCTTGCTTTCAAGTATTTATTTCTCCATTTACATATGATTTGTTCATTTCCCCCCTAAAATATGCAAGAAGATCTTAGCTTCAAGGAGAGGCAGTCTTGCTCAAGAAATGATTCTCCAGCTTTGTTGTGGAGGGACCCTTCAGCTGGTGGAAAATCACATTTCTGCTCCTCAGTAAAATGCTTTGGCTATGAAGTATAATGAATGGTAATTTTCAAAAGGAATATGATTTTCAAAACAAACTTCACAATACCATATCAGGAGGTTTCTTTGTACTGCAATTAATGGAAACAACTTCCCCAGCTGAGCCTGTGAGTCTCCAAGGACAATGTTGTTTTATCTAAGGACCCAGAGAAAAGTCGAGATAGGTTGTCTGCAGGTATTAGCCCTCTGCAGGAAGGGGGAGGAGCCTGAGCCTAACTCAGATGCAGCTCCTCCTATAGCAGAAGAGGTACTGGCAGTTTCAAGATGGAGGAGTGTGTCTGTGTATATTTTTTTAGGGGAAGGAAGTACTAAGAGAATTTCTGGTTGACCCTGGAATTGCATATGTAAACTTCATAACTGCAATCTTTAGTCATGCTTCTAGTAAAAACAACCTGGGAACCTATATTAGTTTTCTATTGCTGTGTGAAAATTATCACAGCTTTAGCAATATCAAACACTATGCACTATGCATTCAGTATCTCACAGTTCAGTATCTCACAGTTTCTCTGGGTCAGGAGTCCAGGCACAGCTTAAATGGGTCCTTTGCTCAGGGTCTCAGGAGACTGCAGTAAAGATGCTCAGGGGGCTGCGTGTCTTTCAAGAACTCGGGTTCCTCATCAAAGGCCGTGTGATTATTGGCAGAATTTAGTTCCTTGTATTTGAAGAACTGAGATCCCCATTTCTTAGAGGCCACTCAGCATTCTGTCATCTGTCCCTCTCTTTAACATAGCAGTTTGCTTCTTCAAGGGAAACAGGGAGCATCACTGCTGTTTCTTTTCGCTTGCCTACAGACCCTCTTTGAAAAGGTCTAGATTTGGCTAGGCTCACTCAGGATGACCTCACTTTTGGTTTTCTCACAATTAAATCACTTGGACTTTAATGCCAATCCCTTACCTTTTGATATATAGTAATGCGCCACTAAATGATGGGGGACACCTTTTGAGAAATGCATTGCTAGGTGATTTTGCCACTGTGACAGCATCATAGAGCACACTTACATGGTATAGTCTACTACACACCTAAGCTATATAGTATAGCCTGTTGTTCTTAGGCTACAAGCCTAAGTACAGCATGGTACTATACAAAAGAAGTAGAGATTAATTCAAACACAAGAGAAAATGATGCAATCAAGAGACATGATAAATGCAAGATATATATGAGGCTGCTGCCTGTGTCACATGGACACTGTTTTATATAGCAAACTAGTTTTTATAAGTAGAAAGAGTACACTTTAAAATAATGAGGAGGGATGCATTCGGGGCAACACTAGAATCTATGTAAACACAATTAGTTTAAAAGAAAAAAGAAAAAAAACTGGGCACTATGGTTTAACCAAGTTCACACAAAACCAACCATCACAGTTCACCCCTTGTCAACTTGGTGAACATAGACTGATCTTTAAAACATACTTAATCTGCAGATAAAGACAATGACAGAGTCATACTTGCACCTAACATGACATACCTATCTTACCTGTGACTGAAAACCTGTTCTCCTTTTCTCTGGAAGAGGATGCATACCTTGGGTGCTATTTACTTCTCCTTGATAATCCTGTAACCTAAATCATGTGATGTAAAGTTAAGTATCATTTTTAAATTTTTTAAATTTATTGATTCCAGAGAGAGAGAGAGAGAGAGAGAGAGAGAGAGAGAACGAGGAAAGAACATCGATTTTTTTATTCATGTACTTATTGGTTGCTCCCCATGTGCCCTGACCCAGAATTGAACCCACAACCTTGGCGTGTTGGGACGATACTCCAATAGGTTGAGCTACCCAGCCAGGGCCAAGTTAAGTAGTATTAATACCTCTTATTTTGATGATAAGTGGATAAGAGGGCGAATAAAACTATTTGATGCATATATACCATACTACACATGCACATTTATAATAAAGTAAGGAAGAACTGTTCATTACACAGAATTACAGTCCTGACTCATTTCCCCAATTTAGCTGGTGCTTTAACCACCTTCTTTTACCACCCGTTCCGTAGTTAACTGCGCTCTTAACAAGCACCTCAACTGGTTGTGGCTTTTTGCCTGCTAGGTTACCTCAATGTTACTATTGAAGGGTCTGGGCTATTCATAAAATGGACTAATAGAAAATACTATCTTAGATATGCAGCGAGAACACTAAAGGTATAATTTTACTATTATGTGTTACTGTTATTTTAAAATTTACCTTAGAGCCTAGGCTGGTTAGCTCAGTTGGTTGGGGCATCATCCTAATAGGCCAAGGTTGTGGGTTCAATCCCCAGTCAGGGCAAAAAAAAAACCCATAAAAAAGAAAATAATGATAAAAATATAGTCTAGTAAATACATAAACTGGTAACACAGTCATTTATTTTCATTATCAAGTATTACGTGTTATACATATATTGCATGTACTATACTTTTATACAATGGGCAGCACAATAGATTTATTTACCAGTTTCACTGCAAACACATGAGTAATGCTTTGAGCTATGTTGTTAGGATGGCTATGAAGTGATTAGGTGACAGGCATTTTTCAGCTCCATTATAATCTTAAGGGGACCATCATCATATATGTGATTTGTTGTTGATGAAAAAGGTGCACAACTGTGTAATGCAAACTAATCATGGATTGACATCCATCATACTCCCTAGCCCCACCCACACTCAAGGGGAGGGGGTTATACAAGGCAGATACTTTTGGGTCTCTCTTATAATTCTGCCTAAACACAGGACTTAAAATGAGACAGCAGGGTGAATTACTAAAGCTGAGGAAAAATCAAATACTAAAATCTAGCAGGAAGAGACTCATTATTGGACACCAGGGTTTGACTTAGATAGGAGACTGTAACAGTAACTCAGGAAGATCAAGACTATGAACTTCAGCTGGAAATTCAGACTAAAACAAAGACATTAAGGTCATTAGAACAGCTGTAATTTATAGAGGATTAGGGTCTGTTTTTCTATCCTGTCTTAAAGTGCAAGTGGCGTGGGGTTAACACTAGATTATTGCAGACATATGAAACTAAAAAAAAGGGGACTCAATTTTAAGTTTGCCAGGGGTTAAGGGTACATTTTAATTTTTTTAAATAAAATATGCCTGAATCAGAGTTGAGACTTTGGTGGAAATGTTTGAATCCTTCCTGCCAATCAGTTCAAATCCCTTTAATTTTCTAAGGAAATTTTGTTCAAAAGAAACAATAGTGTAACTTAGAATGAAAGTAGACCTTTATTTTGTTCATTAGATTCCACATATGATTGAAATCATATAATACTTGTCTTTCTTTGACTAGCTTAGCAAAATGAACTAACAAGCAAAATACAGACTCATAGATAGACAACAGGCTGACAGCTGTCAGGGCTGGGGGCTGGGTAAGAGAGATGAAGGGATTGAACAAAAAAGGACAGAAAAAAATGAGAGAAAAAAAAGTCATGAAGTATGGTGATTGTCAGGGATTGAGGGAGTTTGAACGTATGGAGGGATAAATGGTGATGGATAGAAACTTGACTTGGGGAGGGGGTTAACATACAATACAGTGCATAGAGATGGTGGACAAGTCCTGTGGGGGGTGAGGACGATGGAGATGCAAAGACCCGACTCAGGGGACCAGGTTCAGTGACGCAGATCCACTTTATTCAGGAAGTAAGCTAGCTTATATACATGGGTTCAGCCAATAGGATGTTACAGCGTGTCCTTCATAGCCAATGGCTGAAAAGATCAGGGAGCTGCGTGGTTGGCGCTAAGTCACTTCCTTACAGCAGGCGAGATTCTGGGAGCTGGAGTATTCTCACAGCATTGCATCAGCCACAGCTGCTAGGAATGTGCTCTGCACTCCACCCACAGAGATGTGTTGTATAACTGTGCACCTGAAACTTGTATAATTTGGTTAACTAGTGTCACCCAATAAATTCAATTAAAAAACTGAAGTAGAGGCCCTGACCGGTTGGCTAAGTGGTAGAGTGTCGGCCTGGCGTGCAGAAGTCCCAGGTTCGATTCCCGGCCAGGGCACACAGGAGAAGCGCCCATTTGCTTCTCCACCCTTCCCCCTCTCCTTCCTCTCTGTCTCTCTCTTCCCCTCCCGCAGCAAGGCTCCATTAGAGCAAAGATGGCCCGGGCGCTGGGGATGGCTCCTTGGCCTCTGCCCCAGGCGCTAGAGTGGCTCTGGTCACAGCAGAGCAACGCCCCGAAGGGGCAGAGCATCGCCCCCTGGTGGGCAGAGTGTCCTCCCTGGTGGGCGTGCTGGGTGGATCCCGGTCGGGCGCATGCGGGAGTCTGTCTGACTGTCTCTCCCTGTTTCCAGCTTCAGAAAAATACACAAACAAACAAACAAACAAAAAAAACTGAAGTAGACTTTTATTGACATGAGAGAATATTCAATACTATATTGAAAGCTATCTCATAGAACCTGATTCAGATAATGGGGCTAAGGCAGGGGTCCCCAAACTACGGCCCGCGGGCCGCATGCGGCCCCCTGAGGCCATTTATCCGGCCCCCTCCGCACTTCTGGAAGGGGCACCTCTTTTGTTGGTGGTCAGGGAGAGGAGCATAGTTCCCATTGAAATACTGGTCAGTTTGTTGATTTAAATTTACTTGTTCTTTATTTTAAATATTGTATTTATTTCAGTTTTGTCTTTTTACTTTAAAATAAGATATGTGCAGTGTGCATAGGGATTTGTTCGTAGTTTTTTTATAGTCCAGCCCTCCAATGGTCTGAGGCACAGTGAACTGGCCCCCTGTGAAAAAAGATTGGGGACCCCTGGGCTAAAGCTTGAGGCCAAAGTAGAAACTTCTAACCTTCTGACTCTCACTTCTCCGCTCCCAACTTCTAAGAATGAGGTCAGAAAGTCAACATAAATGGGGAAGCTGTGCTCATACAATTGTTACAGCAGCCTTGTCTAGTAATATATATGACTTGATCCAACACATATCCTGGGTTATAGACAACCCTAACCTATCCTGGTGGTAGGGGAAGTTAGAATATTGGATGAAAGTTTTGTTCCCTCTGGATTTGGGGAGAGGGCCTAAAGATCTAAAATTAATCTTGTATATTTTCTGGAAGCTGGGATAAGGAGAACAGTAGACATGCCTTTGGGTAGTAAAGAACAGATCAGGCCACTGTCCACAGCTCAACTAATTAACTTCACTAATTACTGGAAGGTTGTTTTCATTGTCCTATCTGCTCTGGTCATCACTGGCCCATCCTACACTGGAGCTTGGATCTGAACTCAATTCTCTTATATTCAGTTTTGATTCCCTAGTATTAGACACTATGTGTTATTTTAGGCAGTGAACTAAAATCATAACAGTATGATACATACAAATTATGTTGTCATATTTTGAGTGCTGTATTACTTAGTTTAATTACAATGTTGGTTTAACTTTTGTTGGTGCTTTAAAATGTCTCTTTCAGTTATTTAAAATATACATAAAATGTTTATTTTTTAGAGTGCTCAATGTATTTGCTTACTATAGAATCTTTAGAAAGTATTATAATATAAAGAGGCAAATAACCACAATATACAGACTTAACACCTTTAATCCCTTTCCACTTTTTATTAAAACAACTTATTAGTCAGTAACTCAATAATGACCTTGTCTTGAACTTGCCAAATTAGTATGCTTTCTGGGGTAGAGTGTTTTTGCCTATGGCTCGTGGGATAGAGCTTTGGTCCATGATACTAATTGGAGTGAGCCACTAATAACTAATACCTATAAAATGTTGTGCACACCTCTGATTATTTCCTTTAGGATAGATTTCAGGAATTAGTATCCTGACTCACATGGTAGGAAGTTCTTTAAGCCTTTTGATAAAGCGACTGTGATGACCAGTGTTATATGTCAGCTTAAGTAGAAAAAAGTCTCCAGTTATTCAATCAAACTCTAACTCAAGCATTGTTGTGATAATATTTTATAGATGTGATTAACTCCTGTAAATATTTAATATTAAGTAAAGAAGATTATCCTCATAATCTGGGTGGGCCCAGTTCATTGAGTTGAAAGGTCTTAAGAGCAGAATTAAGCTTTCCTGAAGAATAGAAAATTCCTTCTGTGGCCTGCAGTTTCAGCTCCTGTTGAGAAATTCTAGTCTGCCTTTCCCCTCTGGATTTCAGATTTGTCTACCAGTAACTCCACAATCACTTAAGTCAATTCCTTGTTAGGCATAGACATCAAATATGTGTATATATGCCATATACATATATGTAGTATATAGATACATGTATCTTATATACATGTCTACACATATATCACATAGACAAGTATCATGTGTGTATCTGTTGTGTACACATATACAAATATCTCAGGTGGATGGATAGGTAATACTGGTTCTGTTTCTCTGATCTCTCTCTGATTCAGTTGCCAAATTCTGTTCCAAAATTATCATTTCCATAGTTCACAAAAAATATCTTCATCAGTACATCCTAACCAACATGGAATGTTATCTGTAGAGATGATGACTCACTGACTAATATTGACTGGGGATCTGATCAAAAAGGTGACAGCAATCAGGGCATATTAAGAGGATGAAGAAATCAGCAGGCCTGATGAGTTCACTGTCACAGTCACAGTTCCTAACAATTAAATATGCAAGGCAGATCCAGCTGAGATACCCATCCTTACTGTTCTTTTTTTTTTTTTCTAGATTTTATTTATTCATTATAAAGAGGGGAGAGAGAGAGAGAGAGAGAAGGGGGGAGGAGCAGGAAGCATCAACTCCTATATGTGCCTTGACCAGGCAAGCCCAGGGTTTTGAACCGGCAACCTCAGCGTTTCCAGGTTGACGCTTTATCCACTGCGCCACTACAGGTCAGGCCCTTACTGTTCTTATGTATTCTTTCATTCTTGCTTTGCAACTGTCTATATAAAAACCTAATCCATAAATGGTTTATTCAGTTGCTCACCTAAGCATTAAGGTTATTGAAGACTTCAAACTCCTGGTAAATTTCTCTGGGTTAGTTATCTGTCCTGGAAGGAACATGGTGTTTCTGAATTCCAACAGCTATTTATCAGATTTTTCTTTGGCTTACATTTAGCCACATTTTATAAAATAATACTTGATCTCTTTTATCAAAGGAAGAAGCAGGGAACAAATGGGAAGGATGGCTCAGATGTGAATTTGTGTAGCAGGAAACTCATTCACAGACCTTATGATAGATACTGTGTGTATAACCGTTACTGAAGACACATCACTCATGGAGGCGTGACCAGGCAACGGCAACTTTAATCTCAGCTTTCAATTCTTATTTTAAATCTGTACTGTTAAACAAATCCTGCTTCTCCGTCAAATCTCAGGCAAGCCCTTGACTTTACTGGGCCCTCTTCAGTAAAACTAACAATTCTCCAGTCAACTGAAATTACAAACACACCCATGGCTTAGTAACTTAGAAGTTCAGTTTCACTAGTACCGAAAAATATCCCCTCCTCCATTGCCGAAGTCCCCTGCAGACAGAAGAGCCAGAGTCAGGAAAGAGCGTGGAGTTGGCATCTTTTCCGTACTCATATTTGGTCCATTCTCCATCATCTGACAAACCTTGCTTGTAACACTTCCAGAGTTGGGGGCGAGAGGGAGACGCACTAAGGGTAAAAGTTCTCACTTCTCAGGTGGGCGTCTATTTACCTAACTTCATTCCTCCTGAGATTTGCCAGGCATTTAAAAAGGAACTTTCTGGAAGTACTTCACTAGGTTGTTGCAGACATTCATGCCCCTCTTTCTGGGAGAAATTCTCCACCTGTCATCACTTTGTTGAAGGAAACTGTATTGCTAGCATAGCTGGTATTCTATTCCCTCCCAGGCCCTTTCTGCAGCAATCCCTCCAGCCTTTTCTACTTACCCTTTGCAAGCTGCCCGTTTGGAAGTAATTTAAGAAGGCCCGGGTGGAGTCCCTTGCACATAACCCATACACGATCTACAGCTGGGGACACATCCACCCTTTTCCCTGAAAAACTCCAGCAGTGCAGGCTAACTCCAACACATTACTCACTTCCCATCTGCCCTGTTCTCAGATCTAACCAGTCTCCTTGGCTGTTTAGATTTCTCGGGTGAGAGAGAAATATGAGTTCTCTCTGTATTTATGAACGTTAAGGGACATATCTAAGTGATCAGATTGAAGCTTTTTCTCCACTTGGGAAGGGAGGTGCCTACACTCGCCAGCCACCCCTGCCACCCATGAGGGGATGGGACTCAGCACATACAACCCTCCACTTCACTCATCTCTAAACTTATACTCTTTTACATCCTTTTTGTGGGGCGGAGCTTTAGCCACCTTCTCTAAAAAAATTTGCATCACATTTGCACTGCCCTTCATTTTAAGATCCATATCCATTGAGTTAGGGTTGTGGTTCTCAAACAGTGGTCCCAGATCAGCATAATTGATATCTCTGGGGAACTTATTAAAAACACCCATTCTGAGTCCACCCAAGGCCAACTGGATCCGAGATTCTAAGGGTTCAGCTCAGAAGTCTGTTTTAATAAACCTTTCAGGTGGTTCTGATGTGCGTTCATGTTTGAAAACCACTGCTTTAAGGCATCTGCCAAAATTTCACTGTAATATCCTCTCACATGTGTACTTGGCTGAACTTGTCAACCCACTTAATCTGTTTCTCATAATAACTCATATGTTTACAGATTCAAGAAATAGCTATAAAGATGATAAATCATAATTACACTTTGCTACAATTCGAGACTGCTGATTATCTGACACTCACCAGACCTAAATCACCAGGATGTGAAGGCTGGGCCAGGAAGGGCAGCTGGAGGAATGTGTCATTATCCTCCCTCTCCCATATCCCTAGCTCCAGCTTGCTCACTAAACTGTAAAATCAATGATTGTTTTGTAAAATACTGTATTAATTTTTTTTTAGCGTTGATCAGACTTCTCTGCGTTCTCTTTGTTATTAAGAGATATCTCTTTATTGAAGTTGCTACCTTATATAGTAAGCTTTTAGGTCCTTTTGTTGATATAAATCAGGATTCCTGGCCCTGGCCGGTTGGCTCAGTGGTAGAGCGTCGGCCTGGCGTGCAGGGGTCCCGGGTTCGATTCCCGGCCAGGGCACACAGGAGAGGCGCCCATCTGCTTCTCCACCCCTCCCCCTCTCCTTCCTCTCTGTCTCTCTCTTCCCCTCCCGCAGCCAAGGCTCCATTGGAGCAAAGATGGCCCGGGCGCTGGGGATGGCTCCTTGGCCTCTGCCCCAGGCACTGGAGTGGCTCTGGTCACAACAGAGCGACCCCCCAGAGGGGCAGAGCATCCCCCCTGGTGGGCAGAGCGTTGCCCCTGGTGGGCGTGCCAGGTGGATCCCGATAGGGTGCATGCTGGAGTCTGACTGTCTCTCCCTGTTTCCAGCTTCAGAAAAATACAAAAAAATAATAATAATAAAATAAATAAATAAATAAATCAGGATTCCTCAGCTTTGTTGAATTGATATTTTGATCCAGGTGACTCTTTGTTGCAGGAGGTTGTCCTAAATGCCATGCCAGTTGCATCCTCTAAGTTGGGATAACCCCGAATTTCTCAAGACATTGACAAATGTTTTTTTGGGAGTCAAAATCAGTTCTAGTTGAGAAGCACTGATTTAAGGATACCCATTAAGTTTCCCAAATCATCAAATGTGTCCTTGATAAATTCCATACATTTTGAAGACCAAGAAGAAACATTTCATTTGGTCAGGGATTCTAGTTACCGTAGACATAATTGCGAAATAGTCTAAAATACTATTATTTTGCAAGTTGTCATAAAACCCATCTTTAGATTGCTGAGCAAATATTTTTGAGTTTGTCTGATTCATATCATCAATTAAACCCTCAGAATCATTCTGAGAACTCACTGTCTGAGAATCCTCATTTATAAACACATCAAGCTCCAAGAAACACAATTACTATACATTTTCTCAAGGAAGGGAGTGGTGGCAGTATCGTAGACTGTTGATTTAAATTGTCTTCTTTTTTTTTTTTCTTCTTTCATTAAGTGGTAATTCAACTCTTCATCTTTCGTGATTTTCTTTACTCACGTCAGGCAATTATTGCTGGCGATTATCATGTTAATGAGTTATGCAGAGCAGACTAAAAAATGAAATATATTTTTAGGAAGTTAAGTTAATGGAAGCAACAACTTGAATGCATGCAAAAAGCAGGCATCTTTTTTATTGTACCCTGATTGATTTTATAAGTCAGGTGTTCATATGAATAGATAACCTTTACTTAGCACGGGGGGGGGGGGTATTTTGACAAGAAATTTACTCTGATGAGCCATAAAGGAAGTCTTTTGTGAGATTGCCTGTTCTGCATTGTGTCTGATATGTTTTTTGCTTGAGTTAATTTAAGGCCTCCAGATCTAAGCGGAAGTTGCTGATAGACATGAAAACCAGAACTCTGTTCTTAGCTCCTTTGTAGTTGAGTTCTAATGGTCTTGACACATTGTGGTATTGTTCACCAGGGTGACATAAAATACAATCAAACACACAGACAGAGGACAATGCAAAAGCAAACTTGGAAGACAACATATATCAATAGAATATGTTTTACCCTTTTCTTCTTATTCTTGAGTGACACAGCAACTGAAGTAATCTTCTTCCTTAAATGCCATTGATTCAGTCAATTGAGTGTTTCTCCCTCAGATAAGGTTGATTGAAATATTAGCACCTCACTGTCAAAACCACCTTTGTTTCTAAATTAATACCCATTATTTACATACTAATAAGATAGATCTTGCTATGTCAAGACTCTGGTCCTTCTCTGCCTTCAGTCTTACAAACTACTTTTCTTCTATATGAACTTTCAAACTGAGATGCTGTTGAAAATATTATATATATCAATGGTTCTGAACTTCTTGATGAGTTTGGAGATAGGAGCACAGAGCTAATATAGCTCAGCAACGTTTTTTTTTAATTTTTTCAAGGTAAGAACATTAAAGAAATAATATCTGTTATTAGGGGAAAAAATGAAAAAGGACAAACATGTCCAAGTAAGAAATTGTTCTTAAGTAGGACAATTTATAAAGTTATAAATATAAAAGTACATTTATGATATATAGATTATAGATACCAGTGTTGCCCAATTAAATTTTCTCAATGTGTGCATTGTTTAATATGGGACCACTTGCCACATGTGAATATTGAAGACTTGAAATATTGTAACTGCAAGTAAAGAGCTGAATTTAGAATTATGCTTAACTTTAATGAAAATGGAAATTTGGGTAGGCACATGTGGCTAGCGAGTACTATAATAAAAAGAGAAAATATATGTGATTTATGCATTTCCATATGTGTGTCCCACTTTTCTTAACTTACAAAGACTCTAACATTTGGCTATTACTCTGTGTTAAGCTGCCTAATTGGTACCGTACCATACAATTCTCTTATTTAAAGCGTGTGATTCAATGACGTTTAGCACACTCACAATTGTGTATTCATCCCCACAATCAACTTTAAAATATTTTTATCACCCTCAAAAGAAACTCCATACTGCTTAGGTACTATCTATCACCCCTAATCCTTCCCTACTATACCCCTCCAAGCCTAGGTAACTGTTGGGCAAATGAGTTTGTAAAATTTGTATTTTTTGAGTTTGCTCACTTTTAGTGTTAAAAAAAAAATGACACTGGGAAGTGCCAGGTATGTGATCGGTGAGACTGCAAATTACCTTTCTGCTTGGGAAGGGTCATTGTCCTGCTAATATGTACTGAAGGAGAGGTTTTCTTGATGGAAAGTATTGAAAAGAGAAGGAAGGAAGCCATGTTTTTGCAGAGTTTGTGCAGAGAGAAGCCATATTGGCAGGAAAAGAGAGAAGATATGCAGATGCTGAACAAGAGGTGAGGGGCTTTTATGAGCTCTGCTGAGACTGGTGAGGCCTTTGATTCCAGGAGAAACCGGAGAAGATTCTCCTGGTTGTGGAACCGGAGAATGTCAGTGGCTTTGGGAGCCCTGAGTGAAAGGGAAGTGTTTTCCCTGTGTATTGCTTGTTGGCCGGTGTGAGACTTTAATAACGGAACAGCCCACCATTTTTTGACTCTACTGTTTCTTTACCATCTGCCCGAATCCAGTGAGAACCTGCATGTGCATGGCCACAACAGCTGCATCTACTGGCCACACAGTAACCATTAATCTACTTTCTGTCTCTATAGGTCTGCTTATAATGGACATCTCATATAAATGGAGTCACACAATATGTGGTCCTTCATGATTGGCTTGTTTCATTTGGCACAAAGTTTTCAAGATTCATCCATTTGTAGCATGTATCCACACTTTTTTCTTATGGCCAAATAAGACTTTGTTGTGTGAATATTCCAATTTTGTTGATTTATCTATCATATGATGGACTTTTGGGTTGTTTCCACCTTGTGACTATTATAAATAAGACTGCTAGAAACATGCATGTACAGGGTTTTTTTTTAAATAAATTTTTATTAATGTTAATGGGAATGACATTAATAAATCAGGGTACATATATTCAAAGAAAACATGTCTAGGTTATCTTGTCATTAAATTACGTTGCATACCCCTCGCCCAGAGTCAGATTGTAGGTTTTTATATAAGCCAATTGTTTCTTTTTCTCTTGGGTCTATACCTAGCAGTGTAATTGCCAGATCACATGGTAATTCTAATGTTTGAACCTTTCAGGTACTTCCAGACTTATTCCAAAGTGGCTGCACTACTTTACATTCACAATATTACTGTGTATGTGAGTTCTGAATTCTCCACATCCTACCAGCATGCGTTATCTGTCCTTTTTATTATAACCATTGTAGTGGATGGGAAGAGGTATCTGATTGTTGTTATCAGATGTAAGAATTACAAAAGTTTTATTTATCCCATTTTGTAAATTCTCTTTTTATTTTCTTGATGGAGTATTTTAAAACGGAAGTATTTTTATTTTGCTTATATATGTTCCACCCAGATGGTCTTTTTTGCTTGTGCATTTTGTATTATGCCTAAGAAACCAATTTAGGGTCATGAAGACTCATGCCTATATTTCCTTCTAAGAGTTTTATACTTTTAGCTCTTACATTTAGGTCTTTGATGCATTTTGAGTTCATGTTTATATGGTATGAGTTAGGGTCCAATTTCATGTTTTGCAGGTGGATGTCTAGTTGTCTCAGCATCATTTGTTGAAAAGAATACTTTTGCCTATTGAATTTTCTTGCCAGTTTTGTTGAAGATTGATGTTAGGTTTTAATTCTAGGCTCTCAATTCTGTTTCAATGATCTAAATGTACATTTTTATAACAGTCTTGATTAGTTTAGTTCTGTAATAAATTTTAAAATCCGGAAGTGTGAGTCTTCCAAATTTGTTCTTTTGCATGATTTTTTGGCTGGTCTAGGTTCTTTGAATTTCCACATGAACTTTAGGAATACTTTGTCAATTTCTACAAGGAAGTCAGCTGGCATTTTGATGTGATTGTGTCAAATCTGTTGATCAACCTAGGGAGCATTGCCAATTTAACAACATTATGTCTTTACATTTATTTAGATCTTCTTTGAATTCTTTCAATAATGTTTATAGTTTTCAGTGTTTAAGTCTTGTACTTCTGTTGTTAAATTTATTCCTAATTATTTCATTCTTTGTGATGCTATTTTATTTCTTTTTATTTATTGATTGATTTTAGAGAGAGAGGAAGGGAGATAGAGACACAGAAATATTAATCGGCTTCTGTATGTGCCCTGATTAAAGATCTGACTGGCAACCTTTGCACATTGGGATGATACTCTAACCAACAGAGCTATCCAGCCAGGGCTGTAATGCTAATTTAAATTGAATTGTTTTCTTAATTTCATTTTTTAACTTTCTTGTTGCTATCATATAGAAATACATTTGATTTTGTATATTGATCTTGTATGTTACAACCTGTGTAACTCATTTATTAGCCCTAATATTTTCAGTAAGCTCCTTAGAATTTTCTACATACAAAATCATGTCATCTGCAAATAGAGATAGTAATACTTCTTTCTTTCCAACATGGGATATTTTTTATTTTATTTTCTTGCCAAATTTCCTTGGCTAAAAAGCCTAGCACAATATTGAGTGGAGTGACTAGAAGTGGTTTCTGATCTTAGGAGGGAACGCATTTAGTATTTCAGTATTAAGCATTCAGTATTAATTATGATATTAACTATGGGTGTTTCATAGATGTCCTTTACTAAGTTGAGGAAGCACCATCTATTCCTACCTAGTTATGTGTTTTTATCATGAAGAACTGATAAATTTTATTAAATGCTTTTCCTGCATCTACTGAGCTGATTATATGGTTTTGTTTTTTATTCTCTTGATGTGGTATATTACAATAATTGATTTTTTATGTTAAAACACCCTTGTAATCCTAAGGTAAGTTTCACTTTGTCATGGTATATAATTTGTTTATGTATTCTTGGACTCAATCTATTAGTATTTTGTTGAAAAAGTTTATATCTATATTTATAAAAGATATTGATCTTTAGTTTTCTTGGAATGACTTTGTCTGGTTTTGGAATCTGGAATGTGTCCTTTCCTCTTTTATGATTTGGCTGAGTTTATTAAGAATTGATATTAATTCTCCTTTAAGTGTTTGATAGAATTCATCAGTGAAGCTGTGTATTTAGTCCTGGAATTGTCCTAATAAGTTTTTGTTTACTAATTCAATCTTTTTACTTGTTTTGAGTGGGTTCAGATTTTTAAGTTCTTCTTCAGTTAGGTTTTTTTTTTCTGTCTTTCTAGGATTTTTTTCTATTTTAATTGTTATATAATTTGCTGTTATATAATTGCTCATAGCATACCTTTATCATCTTTTTTATTTCCCTAAGGTGAAATTGTAAGCAAGGACATATTTTGTATTACTTAAATCCTTTGAAATTTACTGAGGCTTGTTTCATGGCCTACCATATGTCTGTTCTGGAGAATATTTCATGTGTACTTAAGAAGAATGTCTTCTGCTATCAAAGGTAAATTCTCTAAATAACTGTGAAGTCTAGTTTATATATAGTACTTTTCAAAAATTTATTCTTGGCCCTCGCCGGTTGGCTCAGCGGTAGAGCGTCAGCCTGGCGTGCGGGGGACCTGGGTTCGATTCTCAGCCAGGGCACATAGGAGAAGTGCCCATTTACTTCTCCACCCCCTACCCCCTCCTTCCTCTCTGTCTCTCTCTTTCCCTCCCACAGCCAAGGCTCCATTGGAGCAAAGATGGCCCGGGCGCTGGGGATGGCTCCTTGGCCTCTGCCCCAGGCGCTAGAGTGGCTCTGGTCACAGCAGAGCGACGCCCCAGAGGGGCAGAGCATCGCCCCCTGGTGGGCAGAGCGTCACCCCTGGTGGGCGTGCCGGGTGGATCCCGGTCAGGCACATGCGGGAGTCTGTCTGACTGTCTCTACCTGTTTCCAGCTTCAGAAAAATACCAAAAAAAAAAAAAAAAAAATTATTATTGGTATTAAGGCAATGTAAGGTATAGGTGATGGTTTAAATTATGTCAACTTGAGTGGATTAAAGGGTTTTCAGATATTTGGTTAAAAATTTCTGGGTGTATCTTTGAGGTTGTTCTGGACAACATTAGCATTCGAATTAGTAGACTGAGTAAAGCAGATGAGCCTCCAAAATGTAGGTAGGCACGATCCAATCTATTAAGGGACTGGTTAGTATAAAACAATGGAGAAGGGGAGAAGGCACCTTCTCTGCTTCACCGTGTGAACTGAAACATTGGTCTTCTCCTGCCTCTGGACTAGGACTTACATCACAGGCTCTCCTGGTTCTTAGGCCTTTGGACTCAGACTATAACTACACCATCAGCTCTCTTGTGTCTCCAGGTTACAGATGGCATATTGTGGGACTTCTCACTTCCATAATCATGTGAGTCAGTTCCTCTTAATAAATCTTTATTGGTCCTGTCATTTTGGATAACACTGGCTAAAACTGTATGTCAACTGTGGAAGGGGTCAGCTGCAAATAACAGAAAACATGACTATAGTCCCTTAAGCCTATAAGATTTACTTTGATCAAATAATAGAAAGTACAAAGGTACTGAATCTGAGCCCCTTGCTACCTCCTGGTTGCAATATACTAACTATACCTTCATCTCATTTCCATTACAGAAAGAAAAGAGGTCAAACAGGAAGGAATAATACCTGTATTGAGAAATCTAAACATTCTCAGAAAGCCATGGCCACTTTACTGGCTTAAATTATGTCCCATGGTCATCTCTAGCTGCAGTAGACTATTTTCAGCCTGGGTACATTGCCACCCTGAACATGGAAGAAGAAGTTAATATTAGGTCAACAATTATCATCATCTTCCACATGAGGTGAGCACAAGCAAAACTCAAATTATCTCACAGCGGGGTTGGTACATCCCTCTGAGGTTATTTTGTAAAATCAATATCTGAAGAATGGGCCCTAAAGATAGGTATATGACTATTCCAATGGCCTCATGCAATTAACAGCCCACCTACATTGTGTGTGTGTGTAGTGGGGGTTGGGGAGAGACAGTAACTAACATCTAAAAATAAGATCAATTAAAAATCTGGGATAACATAATAAAGAAGAGGAGGAGCCAAAAACAGAGAGACAAGCAGAAGTTGTAGAGCTCATGCAACAATCCAAGTGATGGAATGTAAGTACTTTTCACCCAACTGCTTAGCTGGCTAATTTAATCACAGCAAGCCAAAGAGCTCACAGGTGGGTCTCCCAAACATAATTTCCCATCTGTGGTCTAAGTGTGAGACTGAATGATTTCATAGACTAAAAAATAGTTTGCAGTTTAACAACTTATATCTTGACTGCAGGAAGACAGTCTTAGTTATCACATTCTATTTGTGAAAACACACACACATATACAGTGTGTGTGTATTTGTGCATATTATGTGTGCACACATTATGTCTGTGCATGTGTGTACCTTATGTGAAGGTGAACATGCATTCTCTTATAAATGGTATTTTCCAGACCATTTGGTCCAGAGTCAACCTTCACACTAATTTTCAATTTCTAAGGGATTTCTTGGAGGAGTGTTAAGAAAGCATTCCTTTGCATTCACCTGCATAATTCAGTTGTAAATAATGGAATCCCCATAAAAATATAATATCAATATGCTTCTGTTCCTTTCTTCCTTTTCAAATATGTGTAGTGACACTTTGGGTCTCCCCAGAGACATCAAAAATGGCCGTGGTTAAACAGATGATCCTTCCCAAATCCATAATTTGTATTTTTTCTTTATGTGCTTGTATCTTTCACTACATATACAGCACACACATGATAATGTGAAAAATGTAAACACCTTTTTTAAAAAAATTAGAATTAAAGGTCTTCTGGAAATTCATTGGAATGGCAGTAAGAAAGGCATGCTCATGCATTATTAATCTCTGCTATAAAAATGGAATTTACAGTAACATGATGTTTATTGCTCATGCTCCTGAGATGCAGAGACATGAGCCTTTCTGCCAGGTGCTTTAGAGCAGAGCTGTTCCCCTTCGTGCTGATGGCACTGCAGTATCAGACGGCACCAGTGACATAGCTTAGGGTCTTCCAAAAAAGATTTCATTATCAAAAAAATTATCTGCCCATTTGTACTTCTTGTCTGAGTCCAAACTGACAACATGAACTGGAATGATTCCAAATCGGTTTTTGTAGGAATATATCACAGATTATGATGCGAATTGTAGAAATGCTAGGGTCCCATTCCATTACTTCACTGTCTTTCCAAAAAAAAAGAAAGAAACAAAGAAAAGAATAAAGCCCTAGGAAGAGGACTTGTAATTGTCCTGTTTTATTTGTTTTGCAAGGGGTCTAGCAGATTTGTATATACAATTTCATGCTATCATGGTTGAGCATGGTTGCACCAAGTTTTCTGGGAACACTAGGGGTGAGGAAAAAAATCCTAGGTTTTCAGGTATATCACCTCTATTACTACCCATGATCTCATAAACTGACTCAAGAAATTAATTAGTAGAGTTTGCACGTCTACCTCCCCTTTATGTGTTCAAGGTTACTATAGGTTTGATAAAGGTTAATTGGTTTGGTTAGATACTTTAGCCTATTCTTTTGTAGAATTAACCTAATCAAACATGCTTTTTCCCAGGATTCCCATAAAGTAGGGCTTTATATTAGATTGGTCATGTATAATTATCATTTTCTAAGACAAAAATGGTTGAATATAGACAATTTTATTTAGTTCAACCTAATATTTGGACCCAACTAGAAAATTCACTCTGAATGAAATATGACTGGCTCTCTTCCTTAAGGATAGACTCGGAGTCTTGACCTGTAAATGGTGCCAGAGAAAGAACTCTTAGTCATTTCTTAATTCTAGTTACAGGACACAAAATACTGCCCAAGGAATTGGGTAATCATGGCTCAAACTGTGGCTCTTACATTTCAACAGCTTTAAGTTACTTATTAATAGTGGCTCCCGTCATTCACAGTGGTTACTGTGGATTTCCATGATGTTTTTAAATACTCTAGGGAAAGATGAGCATATGTTAATTTTACAGATAGCAAAACTGAGGCCAAATGTGAGTGGAATGGCTTTCTTTCAATGATCATTCAGGCAGTCGCGATGTCGAAGGCCTCCGCCCTTCACCACAAGTCCTTTCTTCATGCTCACCTGCTGCCTCCTCCCAGTGATGGGGCGATTGGTTCTGTAACTGCTCACCATCAAACACAACATTTCAGTATCCATATTTAAAGAACTTCACTTCTCATCTCTAAATTGTGAATCATAATAGTATATACTTTATAGGATTGTTGTGAGGATTAAGAGAGTTAGTAGGAGGGAAGTATTTAGAATAGTGCTTGTATTGGAAAAGTGCTATGTGTGTTAGCTCTTATTACAAGACTTCTTGTTCAAAATCCTCTTACTTTGGAAAGTTGAAACTTGATGGGAAACCTATGCTTGAATTTTATTTCAACAAGCTATTATATGCATGAAGTCAATGACACAACAAAAACACTATCAAAGACTGATTATGAGTAGGTAGATTGCCTTCTGCTATAATAGGGGTCTTACATTTCACTATACAGGGAGTTCATCCGTATTCCTCTTTGTTTATGGTCTAATGTTGGGCTGAGGAATAATTTCAGAGTCATAAAAAAGCCAAGGTGTTTGTCAAAGCACCTGGAAGCAAGCGTACTGTGGGCAGGTGCTCAGCAACCATTCTCCATCCTCGGTGCCAAAACACCTCAGCCCTTTCCCGCCATGGCCCTGGTCTTGGACATCACTGAGGCAGCCTCTGCCAAACCAGCAGGCTGTTTGATGGCTCAGTGTTCTAGAAAGTGAGATTACAGGATGAATTATCTGGCTGCCTGTCACAACTGGCACTTTCTACAAGGCCTATGGGATGGGAGCTGTTGATCTCTAAGCTCATTGTACAATGGCCAGGTATGAAAATGCTTCAAAAGGCTGGATGGGAGCAAATTGGAAGCTTCTGGATTATTACCGATAGACTACTTCTTCCAAAGACCCAAAACAGTACACAAGTAAGACTGTATTATCAATCTGCTAATGTATGTCATTGTCCTAAGTATCAAGTCATTTTTACTATCCAGGTAACAATCGCTGCTGCCCTATCTATGTATTACCAATAACTCTTGATTCTTTGGTTACCAACAATTGGCTTTTGAGTTATTAAAAGTATGTGGATCTAAGTCTTAAAGTTGGTATAGGTCAGGTAAGGATCTTTCTGTTGGGATCCTGGGAAACAGGAAAGTCAAGCAGACGCTGAAATGTAGAACCTAAGTGAGGAAATGGTCTCGTTTGTTGACATTCTGTACAGCTGTTTGTGGAAAGGCTGCTTACAGACAAGTGTTCATGGGAACAAAGTGCCTAGGTGAGGAAGAGGTAAAGTTTGAAGACAAAACAACAGAAGAGTGTATTATATTTCTATTAGGATGGTGAAGTGATGTCCGAGGTGGAGAGAGCAGTGAGAGCAAATCAGATGAAATTGAGAGGATGAGTCAAGGAGAGAGCTCAGCTCTTATGAGGGCAGGCAATCCAGGATCTACGACATCCACAGTCCCCATCATTTTATCAGAAGACAAAGGAATCATGCATTTTCTTGTTTCCTTAAAAATGCATCAGGGCAGGTAACAAAATTTTAAACTTAAACGTTGCACCCCCCTGCAGTGGATAAAGTGTCAACCTAGAAACGCTGAGGTTGCCGGTTCAAAACCCTGGGCTTGCCTGGTCAAGGCACATATGGGAATTGATGCTTCCTGCTCCTCCCCCCTTCTCTCTCTCTCTCTCTCCTCTCTCAATAATGAATAAATAAAATCTTAAAAAAAATTTTAAAAAAGTTGCACCCCCCAAAAAAGTTACCCCTCAATAAGAAAATGAACTGGCACATTATTTATTATTTAGTGAGAGAGAGAAAAGAGACAAAGACAGACAGACGGGGGCAGACAGGAAAGGAAGATGAACTAGTACATTTTTAATGAACGGCATTTTCTCCAAATTTCTTTTTATGAATTAAAACTGAAAGTTAAACAACAACAAAAAAATTAGCAAAAAAGAAAGGTAGCAAAGGTGAAATCAACACAAGTAGAAATACATCCTTCACTGGACAAATATCAATAAATTTGCTTTTTTTTTTTTTTTTTTTTTTTTTTTTTTTGATTCAAGAGGCAAGATTTGCCTAAGGCCGGAATTTCTGTTGATGCCAGTTAAAAGGTTATTAGATTCTTAAGCTTGGTTAAAAAAATCTGTGTTAAACAAACAGATTTCTTAGTTGCAGGGTTTCTCCACATCTTTTAAAAAAAATCAATGAGTTTGACAATTTCTAATAGGTGCCTATAGAACACACTCCCTAAACTTACTTGATAGTAGAATCCCTTTATAAGACTAATAAGGACTAGTGTTTTCTCAACACATTTTGAGAAATGTCACCCGAGAGGTCTTAGCAATTCTCTTTTATGAGCCTCGGGGTAGCTTAATAAACCTCATTAAATGGTAGGTATTATTATGTGTGAAGCACTTTACACATATTATTTTTAACTCTTATAACTGTCATGTATGCGGCACATTATTATGGCATATTACAATTAAGGAAAGAGACTCAGAGAGGTTAATGGACCTACCCAAAGTCACAAAGCTATTGTAGTAAATGGTGGAGATGAGCTTTAAACACAGATCTGCCTTAATAGACAACTGACTATTTTTCTGTATAATGTCTTTCTGTATAAATATGGTTGAATGTCAAATTTCCTCACTATGTGTTCACTAAAGAAGATGGTTTTCTCCTATCCCTTAGAATTAATTATAATAAGAAATACTCTTTTGATAACCTTAATGCTTGATGTAAATGGCTATTGTAGAAGATGGGCCAATTAAGAAAACAAAGAAATGAAATCATTCCATCTGAAGAGGAATGTAACCAAATTTTGTTGCTGAGTAAGACTTGAAAATTATTTTCAAGGCTACATTAATGCATCATCTACTGGCTTTCCCCTGGCCCATGCTGTTACTCGGCCAGATTCAGGTTTGATTCAATAAGCAACAACTTAAGAAAAACCATTTATGGAATATCCTTGCGAGGCTCAGAAACATGTTTGACTTGAAAATGTCTTAGAGACTTTATTGAACCACAAAAACCATACCCAACACGGCTTTTACTTGGCCTTGAAATAAAAACCTCTACTTTCCCTGCCTTTGTACTCATATTTTATAAAGCCTGGCTTAGAAGTTTAAATCTGTTGTCCTATAGGAACAATTCTTGCTACTTTACCTTTGCTCCTATATTAAGTGCTTGACAAAGCACAATGGCCAAGTTCAATGGTCTTTGCTTCCCTAGCCACACCTCTCTCTTCATAACAAGGGTTTTCATACTCCAAATGGATGATTTCTAAAGAGAACTATTGAAGGAATAAGCCTTCTTTCCTAAATCTAGTGCTATCTAGTTAAAGAACAACCCTAAACCTTTCATTTCATCTGCACTGTGAAATTGTTTTCACTTTTGTAAGGTGGTCGGCAATGGGGAAAGGTCACGTGAGGAACCCAGACCTGGGAACTTTGGCTAGAACCACCCACACTCATGCGCACCAAAAGAAACTTCCCAGGAGTCCTTTGGAAAAGAGTGACTATCTGCCAGCCAATGAGATTTCACCATGTCACATTAGCTCAACCACCCTATAGACTCTTTGAATATCCCCCATGTGGATCACCCTATGCGACTTCCCTGGCCTCTGTCTCCGGGATCAGGAAACATCGTTGGGTGGGATGCACTGTACTAAATAAAGCTTTTATTATTCCACACTTCGTGGCTATGCCCCTTCCTTCTTCCTTGGCAGGGAAAAATACTTTACATTTGGTGCCAAAACCTGGGAGGAGTCAGAAGTCTGCAAGGACCGCTCCTCTCCCCCTGCCCCTCTGAGACAGAACCAAGACCTCCGACTTTCCACCCACTTCAGCGCACGGTGCGGTAAGTCCCCTGCCTCCAGCTTCCCCTCAGCTCTTTCCGCCGAGGCTCCCTGTCCAAAACTGCAGCTGCGTCAGGGACTTCTTTTCCATTCCATTCGGAGTGCATGTGTGCCCGTGGAGACACCCCAAGCTCATCCACTTTACCTATGCATCCAGTAGCCAGAGCTTGAGTTGCAGGACGCCAATGCTCAACTCTGACCACGCCAAGGACTGAGGGTGGTCATGGGGGCACAGGAATCTAAATCTAATCCAAAAACACTTCTGGAGTTGCTTTATCCAAAATCTCTCCTTTCCTAAAGAAGAAGAAACTGTTGTTCTTCTCCACTGTGGCCAGGCCACAGAACCCATTGGATAATCGAACCAGGTAGCCTCTTGAAGGGATTTTCAGTTTTAACACTCTCATCAATTTAACTATTGCCAAAAGATCTGGGAACTCCTAGGAGATCCCTTACATTCAGGGCTTCTGGTTATTCGTGCTCCCATCCTAATCTCTGTGCCACCTGCTACACAGTGCAGGCCCTTTTAGGCCAGAGAAACCTCACCTAAACTCTCTGTTCCTAATCTTTCCTCCTTCATCGACTCCCAACTCTCTCCCCTTCCTGCCTGACCCCCGGGGGCACCCCTCTCTCAGGACCCCTTTCTGGTCCCTCTGCAGACCTCTTTTGCTCAGGTCTCTTCCCTCCAAGAGCCCCTCTCCCCTCCCTTCGCAGGATCCTGTTTCTCATTCACCTGAAAATACCAGTCTCTCTTTCTCCTCCCCTGCTGGCCAGGAGCCTCTCCCTTCTCCACTGTGTTCTTAAGCCCCTCCTCTGTCAGGTCATTCTCAGCCTGCCATTGGCCCTTATACGGGTTTGCAGGACCCCAAGGCCCAACTCCAATTTTCTTGCAGGAAGTTCTGGTCCTGTCCTGCCTCTGGCTCCAGCGGTTCTGGTTGGATCTGGGTGCCGGGCTCCCTAGGAGCCCCCCTCCTCTTATTCTCAACCCCCAAACCCCTATCTGAGACCTGTGAACATGGCATTTAAAATTTTCAATGGTTGCAGCTAGTAGAAAATGGCCGAGGCTGTTCACCAGGCCCGCATGCAGCAGAAGGTAATGCTCCAAACAAACCCAGACTTGTGTGGCAGCTCTGAGGCTGGCAGAGCAACAGGGGCAAGGCACAGGAGGTGCCCGACCCAAGTCCGGGCATCAAAGAAAATCCCCACCAGGAGCTTGCTTTAAGTGTGGCAAGCAGAGTCACTGTGCCCAACAGTGTCCCTGCCCATGGCTACCCACTGAGCCCTGCCCTATTTGCAAGCAGCCCGGTCACTGGCAGAGCGATTGCCCCCTTTGGGCAGCAGGCTCATCCTCAGCATCTTTACGTGGAGGACAAGCCACTCAGATGAAAGGCCAAGCTAGCCAGATGGGCCCATCGTTCAAACTCCTAGACATCATGGACGACTGACACGGCCTGGTCTCAGAGACCTCCATCATCCTCACCCACGCTGAACCCAGGGTAATGCTGCAGGAACAGCTAAGTCCATCTCATTTCTTGTGGACACAGAAGCTACCTTCTCTGTTTTGCCATCACACTCTGGACCTGTATTTCCCTCACAGGTCTTGGTTATGGGAGTGGATGGGACCTCTTCTTTTCCCCTTTACGCACCACCTCTGACATGCAGTTTTTCCGCTTCGTACACCACTCCTGGCATACAGTTTTGCCTCAAGTTTACTGGACCCTACCCATCTCCAGCTCACCAAAAGGCTGGACCCTGCAGATACCCCTATTACTTCTCTTTTTTAAATCCTTACAGGACCACATCTGCGAAATTTCTCAACTCACAGACAAACAGATGTTCCTCCTGACACCCCACAAAGCCACCACCTTCTGATCTCCCCTCCCCACGACACCCCTAATCAGCAGGAAGTAGCCAGATGAATAAGTGGTGCCCCTAATTAACACAAAAGATCAGAATGTAAAGTGGTCAGCAATGGGGGAAGGTCACGTGAGGAACCCAGACCTGGGAACTTTGGCTAGAGCCGCCCACAACCATGCGCACCAAAAGAAACTTCCCAGGAGTCCTTTAGAAAAAAGCGATTATCGTCAGCCAGTGAGATTTCATCACGTTATATTAGCTCGACCACCCTAAAGGTAAATATCCCCCACGTGGGTCACCCTATGTGACGACTTCCCTGGCCTCTGTCCCCGGGACCAGGGAATATCATCAGATGGGATGTACTGTACTAAATAAAGCTTTTATTATTCCACACTTCGTGGCTATGCCCCTTCCTTCTTCCTCGGCGGGAAAAAAATACCTTACAACTTCATTTCATAAATTTGGAATCCCTGATTATTATAAACTGGTCAAGTTTTTCTTTCTTTTTTTTTTTATGTGACGCAAACTGTCTTCCAACCTAAATTTAATTTTTTATTTTGATTCTTTCTTTCTAACCTAAATGTGGAATCCGAAAGGGATTAGATTTGTGCCTCTGAAGGCCAGTGTCCCATTTCTGAGACAGCTCAAGATCTAGGAGCACAGGTTGAGATGTTCATCACAGGTGTTGGGGTATTCCAACAGCAGTGGCTTCCTTTGAAGACTCTTTCACATTTGCGGCAATGACTTTTTAAATGGAGCCACTTTCTGTGAGAGAGGGTGGAAGAGGTTGGGGGTGGGGGAAAATCTTCACCTGGCAGTTTGAGTAGGGTGGTGAAGTAAAAGACAGAAAACAGTTAACTTTGAAATCCAGATAAACAGTGAAGACATTTTTAGTATACGTATGTCCCAGGTATTACATGGGACATTCTTATACGAAATAATTCTTCATTATTTTCAGACATTTAAAGTGAAGGAACTGCTCTGTATTTTTTATTTGCTAAGTCTACTACTTTACTTAGAGGAGAAGTCTGCATACAAAGAGCAGGAGGAGCCCTGGCTGGTTGGCTCAGCGGTAGAGCCTCGGCCTAGCGTGCGGAGGACCCGGGTTCGATTCCCGGCCAGGGCACACAGGAGAAGCGCCCATTTGCTTCTCCACCCCTCCGCCGCGCTTTCCTCTCTGTCTCTCTCTTCCCCTCCCGCAGCCAAGGCTCCATTGGAGCAAAGATGGCCCGGGCGCTGGGCATGGCTCCTTGGCCTCTGCCCCAGGCGCTAGAGTGGCTCTGGTCGCAATATGGCGACGCCCAGGATGGGCAGAGCATCGCCCCCTGGTGGGCAGAGCGTCGCCCCTGGTGGGTGTGCCGGGTGGATCCCGGTTGGGCGCATGCGGGAGTCTGTCTGACTGTCTCTCCCTGTTTCCAGCTTCAGAAAAATGGAAAAAAAAAAAAAAAAAAAGAGCAGGAGGAGGTGGTCATGAATGAGGGAGACACATACGGAGCTGGCTGTGTCTTGAAGGCATTGGAACAGAGGGACTCCAGAGGCGAGGTTGACAATGTGTTTGGGCACAAAAACGGAGGGAAGAAAATATGCTTCTTCATTTCAGAGCTGTGCTTCATGGGAATATTTAAGAAACAAAATAAAAACAACTTAAGAATTTTCGTAAACAAATACAATTAGATAAAACAGCAACTGTTAATATTTTATCACATTGTCATCGAGAACGTCAAATTTGGGCCTTTGTAAATTTTGAGTTCAACCTGGTTAATTTAATTTTTTTTTTTGAGTGGTTTCTCTCTTTACATGGAATAATGACAGCTGAACTGTGTTTTGTGAAGTTTAATTTATTAAAAATAAAATTACATGTCTTTGGTAAACAGTTTATGTTCCAGGATCTGTTTGTGTTCCAAGATAATAACGTTTGCACTGTCTGGTCCTCTCCACACTGATTCCTCTGCAAAGAGTACTCCGAGCTGTTTTAGCCTGGCAGAAACCTGTGGTTCGCTGAAACTAGTCTCCCTGACTTGAAAAAACCTACAAGGATAATGCTAAGATGGCTTCAGAGGGCAACTAGAAAGAGAGAGCAGCAAGTACTTGTTTGAGTAAGAGGTATGAGGAGGGAACTGTTTTCTAGAAAAGAAAAAAAGAGAGGCAGAGAATCAGAGAGTGGAAATCCCATAGTTCTTGAGGGTGATGCTCCAACTGTAGACCAATAAGGGACGCATTCTTCATGTACAGCTGGGGCAACTCACCCCCAGAGTGGACACAATTAGTCCCAGCCTTCTAAAACGTGCCACACTGCTTGACACGGAGAGAGCAGTCATACCTGAAGTGACCCTGAGGACTAGGCCCAGAATGTCTCAGTCATAACCATCATGCACTCATGACTGATGGCATAGCAGGCTGTTCATCTCTAGAAGTTACCTAAGACTCCAGACTTTTCTATAACATTGGGTAGGAAGGAGTGGGGAGGGATGTGTTACATAATAACTGGGATTACATTTCCCAACAGTGCAGAAGGGTAAGGCAGAACTAAGTTGATTCGAGAAAAAGAAAGTCACACCTCCTGCACATCTGTGGCCTCTGCATTTTTCTTCCTTCGCATTTTACGTTTATCAACTACTAGAAGGAAACCTGTTCGATGTTTTTCTCACAATTATGCCTGAGGTATCATGATGTGAAATACCCATTTCATGAATGTGTTAGTAAGATATTGTGGGTTCCAGAGAAATGGCCTAATTGCTTGATTTTAATTCAACTAAGGCAGACTCGAACTAATTGTGTTGCCGCTAAGATTTTGAAATAATTGAATGTTTTCATCTTTTGATCCAAGCCTTAGAGAGTAGTTTTCATACAATAATATTTTCCTAGCATTACTTTAGCAGTCAAACAAGAAAATAATCCAAAAAGCCCCCCGTATTCATAGAAAAAATGCTCTTATGATGAAACCACAGCAAGAACTTGTAATTAATGCAAGAAATAATGCGAACAATCTATTAACATAATCTGAATGAAATCCTTGCACTGTTAAATGCAGACACTAAGTGCTCATATAATACTTTATTAATTAACAAAGTATTTATCCACAGGGAAATGAGGATAAGAGACCATACACTTTGTCAGACTACAGGAAAATGTATTAGTTCTTCATAAGAAATGCATACAATTCAAACAATGGCATGATTATCTTTTTAAAGCAATTACATTTAATCTCAGTATAAAGAATAAATACATTAATTCTTCCATGTTTCCTGATAAGCCACCACGATACATAAGTGATCATTTTCTTTTCCTACAGCTCTCGAGGCTGATGGCAACCGAATGTGTGCTGCTTAGGCAACTTATACAGTGAAATACCACTTAGCCCATGAAAGCGTATTATGAGAATAACTGACTTCCGGCTGAAGAGAATTCTCTTCTCAGAGAAATCGTGGTTTGCACTAGATCCTGCACATTCCTTTTAGCTTTTAGGACTCACACGATGAGAAGGTGTATCATTCATACATAATGATTGTGTTTGGTACTAAATACCAAAGCCTGTTTCTTATTTTGGTATGCTGGGCTGCATCAAGTATGGTCATGGAGAATGTCTTTGACCTTTAAAATCCCAAAGAAAACAAAGTCAAGATAGTTTGCTCCATGATTTTTTTTCTCTTGGCCCTATCCAGTGTCTTCTTAGTCTTCTAGCAGTGGGAGCTGAAAAGCAGAAAGCGCCCCCACCACCTCATTGACATGAGCTGATGGTGGCACTATGTGCTAATCTACCCACCACAGGTCATGCAGACACCAACTAATGGCAGAGAACTGAGGGCAAACGGCTCTTGCTCATCACCTCCTAAGCAACCACAGGCTCTCTTTCTCTTTAAAAAATTTATTCTTTTAATTGAACTTATTGGGGTGACATTGCTTAATAAATTATATAGGTTTCAGGGGTACAATTCTATAATATATCATCTATATGTGGTATTATGTGTTCACCATCTTAAGTCAAGTTTCTGTCCATCACCCTTTATCCTCCCCTTGACCCTCTCCCACCTCTCCCACCTCTCTTGACCTCCCTCCCCTCTTCTACTTATCTGACTGTTGTCTCTCTCTGAGTTGTTTGCTTTTTCTTAATCCCTTCACCTTCTCCACATAGCCTCCTAACCCCTTCCCCTCTTACAGCCCTTCTCTGTATCTATGAGTCTGTTTTTATTTTGTTTGTTAGTTTATTTTCTTCATTAGATTCCACGTATAGGTGAAGTCATATGGTGCATGTCTTTCCCTGACTGGCTTATTTCACTTAATATAATGCTTTCCCTGTCCTTCCATGCTGTCATAAAAGGTAAGATTTCCTTCATTTTTACAGCCATGGAGTATTCCATTGTGTAAATGCACCGCAGCATTGTATCCACTTAACTACTGATGAGCACTTGGGCTGCTTCCAAATCTTGACTGTTATAAATAACACACTGCAAGAGGAGAGGGGGATGGCCACCAGACTCTCGCAGCTCCAGCTTCTAGCTCCATACCACTCCCTTGTCTATCAATTTCAAAAGCTCTGCTCCAACTGCTCTTACACTTGCTCCACAGATGTTGCCTCTTTTGGCGGCTGGCTCTTCAGAAACAACCCTTCCCAGTTGACCCCTGCACTCAAGCCCCAGGGTACTGTGTGTCCTCAGATGGTGATACCTTTCACTAAGGTTGCAGCAAATAGATGGGAGCTGGTACAAAACTATAGAGAAATGGTGTGGCCAAAGGCCTACATCTTTCTTGAATAATAATGGGGTGTTTGGGAACATAAGACTTAGAATCAGGGGTCTAAGTCCAATGATGTCACATGAGGTGACAAGAAAATAATTGAACCCTCCAAGCCTTCTTGCTTTATAATCTGTCACATGGTGATACTAATTAGTTTCCTATTGTTTCCCAGGGATTGTTGTGATGACAATTATTACTGTACATGTGAAAGCATGTTGGAAAACTATGAAATAGTAAATGCATTGCATTATACTTTCTATTTTTGTGAGTAAAGCACTGTTTAAGTAAATTATTCAAAATGTTTTTACTCAAACATATCTGTTCTACTATACCAAGGGGGAAAATGCTATACATGTTATGAGGTCAAACACATTTGGTAAAAAAAATTGCCTATAACATCTCCTTCTAGTAGGTAGAAAATGCCTCTTGGCATATTAAAGGCTTTGGAAGCCCCCACCAAAAAGATACTTGTTAAATTCTGGTCAATGTTACCTTGCTTTTTGACCATTGAACTTGTTAAAGCTTTTTCTTTAAATTTTCTTAATAAACAGTATTAATGATTAAAACTACATGGGAAAAATATACAAAAATACAAACAAAACAACCATCAATATTCCATGAAACTAGTTTTCTGTAGAACATAATTTAAGAAGCCAGGTCTAAACTACTTTAAATGTGACTGTGAAAGAAAATGTAAAGACAGCACAGCTTTCTAAAGAAAAGTGGCATGGTTTTTTTTTGTTTTGTTTTTTTGTTTGTTTGTTTGTTTTGTATTTTTCTGAAGCTGGAAACGGGGAAGCAGTCAGACAGAGTCCCGCATGTGCCCCACCCGATCCACCCAGCACGCCCACCAGGGGGCGATGCTCTGCCCATCCAGGGCGTGGCTCTGTTGCGACCAGAGCCACTCTAGCGCCTGGGGCAGAGGCCAAGGAGCCATCCCCAGCGCCCGGGCCATCTTTTGCTCCAATGGAGCCTTGGCTGTGGGAGGGGAAGAGAGAGACAGAGAGGAAGGAGAGGGGGAGGGGTGGAGAAGCAGATGGGCGCCTCTCCTGTGTGCTCTGGCCGGGAATCGAACCCAGGACTTCCGCACGCCAGGCCGATGCTCTACTACTGAGCCAACTGGCCAGGGCAAAGTGGCATGTTTTTGCACATGTGTTTTTAGGATAAGGTTAAAATTATTTTATTGTGAAAGAGAAATGTTCCTGACCTGATCTCTTTCCTACCTCATTTTTCTAGGATTTCCCTCAATTCTTTTGACCTTATGACCATAATACTTGTCCTGAAGTTTCTTGGGGTAACTCTGAGAGGTTCAGTGTTTGTTACATTCTTTGTCCCTGCTATAGGCCTTCCTTCCTGACATCCTCTGACGAAAAGCATGAACACCAGAAAGAAGGAGCTGAGAGGAAGAAGTGTATATATCTTTTTAGTCAGTTCTGAATCTTCAGAAGCTAAATAATTTGTCTAAGTCGCTTTGAGCTGCTGTCACAGAATATCATAGACCTGGGTGGATTATATGCAGCAGATATTTATTTCTCATAGTTCTGGTGGCTGGAAATCCAAGATTAAGGTGTCAGCAGATTCAGTATCTGGTAAGAGCCCCCTTTTTGGTTCATAGATGCTGACTTCTTGCTGTGACTTCACATAGCGAAAGGGGAGAGGGAGCACTATGGGTCTCTCCTATAAGGGCACTAATCCCACTCCCGGGGGCTCCACTCTTATGACCTAACCACCTCCCAGAAGCCCTACCTCCTAATACCATCAAATTGGGGGTTCAGATTTCAACACATGATCAGTACAAGGTATAGTTGGAGCCACAGACAGTTTCCATGCACCTCTAAATCTGCTCCACTATTTAAGCAGAATCTTGCCAGAGCCGTTTTTCTAGAAGGCAAACCAGTGCTTTCTCGTGTTGAAGTCTGTCTGCATATTTTACAGAGAACCTTTCTGTCAGTCAGTTCATGCTGCTATGGTAGAATACCATAAACTGGGTGCCTCATAAAAAAAGAAATTTACTTCTATAGTTCTGGTTTCTGGAAGCCTGAGCTCAAGGTGCTAGCATGATCAGGCTCTGGGGAGAGCCCTCACCTGGGTTGTACACAACGTTTTTTCTCATTGTGTTCTCACGTGGTGGAGAGAGGAGGACAGAGCTCTCTGGGACCCCTTAATAAGGTCACTAATCCCATTCATGAGGGTTCCTCCCTCATGACTTAATCACTTCCCAAAAGCCCAACGTCCAATACCATCACATTGGGAGTTAAGATTTCGACACATACATTTGGAGGACACAAACACTCAATCGATAGCATAGCTATACCTGACATCCTCTCAGTGTTTCTCGGCTACTTCATCCTCTTATCTAAGTGTAAAGTACCAGATCCCTGTCATTCTCAAGATGGAGAAACCAGACTGGAGTGATGAGCCAGGGTTTGAGCTTGTCTTTGTGTATCTTCCCACTTTCACTCTCCTCTTACCTTTCCATTTTCTTTAGTCATTTTGCTCATTGTATTTCTTTTGCTTTCCTTTACTGTGTTCTTTGATTTTCAGATATCATTAATTATAAGATATGCCATGGATTTAATAAAAGCTTTGGGAGGGGGGGGTGAAATGATACAGTAATTTTATGTGGCAATTCTAGGATGTATACTAATTTTACAAATGTATTTATGTAACAGACAATTATAAAGTGCTTATTACACACAGAAAACAACTTTAAACACTTTTCATTTATTAGCTCATTTAATCCCCATCATATAGATGTTGTTGTTGTTCCCATTTTATAGATGAGAAAATGGAAGCACAGAGAAATAAGGAACTTGCTTAATATCACAGAGCTAGTAAGTGACAAGGGCTGTATTCAAACCCAGCAATTCTAACACTACCTTATTCTGCCTCAGGAAAAATCCAAACCTAGAGAAATAAAAGGTTTCAGTTGAGAATTTTTCATCTTTCTTGCCCAGGTCATAAAGTGCAATGAAGATCGAGAAAGACATGTTAACCCACTACCAATTATTTTACAGTTACCTGTGTTTTATCTTACAGATACGTGCATTCTTCTGTAGAAGCCTCTCCTCGAAGGAGAAGGGAGATTCTACCTCAAGGTGGACACAGTAGGATTGGGCAAGAAGCTGTACACATGTAAACCGAAGTCTAAGAGAGAAGACTGTCTTTCAGATTGTGGCCACAGCTATTTATTCACACTACTCTTAGGGTTCCAGCCTCTTGCCTAAGGCGACAGAGTGGAGTGGTGTTAGGCTTCCAACTCTGGCCGTCTGTGTGCTTTAATCCACTACCATGTCCTACTGGTTGAGAACCTATGAAAACTGTGCAGAAGAGTTGCTGTGGTCCTTCCACATGAATTCTATGTTGCTGGGCTAATGGAAGTCAAGACATCTTTATTTTGGTTATTTTGTTTTGAAACAACACTCAGAATGTTACTGCTTGATGGGAAGTATCGCTGAAGTCAAAGTTCAAGAAGCCAGAGATGGCGTCCAAGGAATCATGAAAAATCTCAGAGCCACAAATTGAGAACAGGTAAGGTTTCTGGCCATCCATGCGGGCCGTTCCTCTTGTTTCATTGCCGTTGTGTAAGCCCATTGGTTGCCTGAAACACCAGTTCTTCAATGTGCTTATTATGTTTCTGTATTTCTCATTTCAGACTTAACAATTAATTATTTTTCAAAATAATAGAATGTTTATAATCTAGGTTATATTTATTCAATTGAGAATGCATGAGGCTTTTTTTTTTAATGAAGAACAAACAAGCATCTGCCTCATAGAATCTTCATTGCAGCTTTTTTTTTTCAACCGCCTTACTCTTAAAATGAATTTCAAGTATACCTTTGGGGTGCTCTATTTAGGTAGAGAAGCTCTATTAGTGGTCTTTTGACCTAGTAAGCAGCAATGATATCATTTCTAAGCAGAAATAGCAAGTACATGATCACAATCCATTAGCAGAAATATGATGCCAGTAACACTGAGCTGTATTGACAAGCTGGAGAAAGTTTTATTCTTTGTCTTTGATAAAGCTGCTTGCTATATTTTTCTGCATGGACAAGCTACCCAGGTAGCAGAGTTCAGTGGGACTTCAAGGAATGTGGTTATAGATGACTTTTTTCTTGTTTGTTCTGGAAAGTGGCTTGACTTAAGAGAGACCTTGAGATTTGTGTAGTCAAAATTATACATGCCAACACTATACCGATGGCTGAAATGATCCAGTGTTATCACCACTCCTTTATCTGGGGGAATCAATTGTCTAACCAGATAACACATTATGCAGAATTGATTCATGAGAAAATTTTATCCTTAAGATAGAAATGAGGCAAAGAGATTCAAGTCTGGCACATTTTGCATGGGGCTGGGGGAAGCCTGTAAAATATTGCTTTAAGTAGCTAAAGTCAGACTTATAATAATTCTAACACTGGTTTCCAAGTTCTTTTGGAGTCACTAAAAGTCACTATAAATCGTACTCATTAGAAGGCACTACTTTATGTCAATGATGTTAGAGAATTAATCTGCCTGGAAGATCTCAGATTTAACATGAGCATTGTCTCATGTCCTCTGGGAAACCTTTCTAGACACATCTGGATAGATTGTCCTGTTAGATGCTCTCAGTAAGCCTGTGATTCTTAGCAGCACTTACCACTATTATAAAAATGGTTTGAAACTGGCAACACAAAGATCGCTGTTCTTCGACGTTCTGGAATTGTGTTTTTCTATATCATTCAAACAATCTGTTAGACTTCCTGAAGTCTAGTGACCTTTCCCACATATCTCAGGACCCCCAGGAAAGTACTTTCATTTTCTCTGTAACTGTCACTTTCTGGTTAGAAAACTGCTCCCTGCTCAATTTCAGTCAGCTGTCAATCATCCAAATACCACTCTCACCCACAGATGCAGCCCTCTTGCCTTCATTCTCTATGTAGGGTGACCAACGGTCCTGGTTTGCCTGGGATGTGGGGCTTTCTGGGCTAAAACTGGAAAAGTCCTGAGCAAACCTAAATAAGTTGTTCAGCTTATTGTCTAGGACACCAGTATACAACTCTGCTATGTATAACTAACTTCATGAGGGGGTGGGAATAACAAAGATAAAACGAAGGTATGAAGTAGAAAACAACATAAACTTAGCGATCAGACATCAATATAAGTAAGGGCTACCCTGGTCCTCTCTCCCTTTATCCTTAGTTCGCTACAACAGAAACTCTCGCAGTTCTGAATCTATAACCTATCTTTAAGAGATGTCCAAAATGGTGTACTAAATATTTGCATCCCCCACCAATTATGTTGAAATCTTAAGCCCCAATGTGATGATATTAGAAGGTGCGGCGTTTGGGAAGTGATTAGGTCATAAGGGTTGAGCCCTCATGAATAAGATTGATGACCTTATGAAATGGACTCCGGAGAGCTCTGTCCTCCTTTCTTCACCATGTAAGAACACAATGAGAAAACACAGCTGTCTGCAACCCAGAAGAGGGCTCTCAAGAGCACCCAAGCAAGCTGGCCCTGATCTCAGACTTCCAGCAAGCACAACTAGAGAAATAAATTTCTATGTTTTTTTTTTCTTTTTACGAGGCAAGCACCCAGTTTATCTTATTCTGTTATAGCAGCCTGAACTGACTGACAGAAAAGTTCTCCATAAAATATGCAGACAGATTTCAACATGTGAGAGCACTAGTTTGCCTTTTAGAAAGAAAAGTCAGGCAGCATTCTACCTAGACCACGGAGTAGACCCGGAGGTGCATGAAACCTCTCGGTCTCTGGCTCCCATTGTACCTTGTATGGATCAAGCACTCCATAAATGCTGGTTGCGTCAAACTATAAACACCCCAAAATACATAAAGAGTACACTGAAAAAGATTTTATTACGAAACACTTTCTTCCCTGTCATGAATGCTGAATTTGAGGTTTATAGTAGTATTTTCGTTTGGATTACTCCAGAAGCAAATACCAAAATGAGTATCTGTGTGCAAGTAGTTCATTTAGGAGGTAATTCCAGAAGATTCTAGTACCCTGATGGTGAACCTTTTTATAAAAACCGCCCACTTTTGCACTGCTGGTCAACTGGTCCCTCCCGCCCACTAGTGGGCGTTCCAGCTTTCATGGTGGGCAGTAGCGGAGCAACCAAATTGCGCCGCGATTGGCCCACCGTGAAAGCTGGACTGCCCTCTAGTGGGCGGGAGGGACCAGGTTGACCAGCACTGCAAAAGTGGGCGGTTTTTATAAAAAGGTTTGCCATCACGGTATCTAGTAAGACATTTAGGAAATGAGTCAGGGAAGGGAAGAAAACAAAAAAGTAATGTGTTATCATGTCAGCTACCATTGTGGACAATTAGGATTCATCCCCCAGGGGGACTCTGGAAGGCAGGGTGGACCATATGATCCCTCGGACTCATCCCACCTAGATGGTGATGGAACTAGAATATTTATTTATACTCAAACTCCTTTCAGTCATGGATTTGGGCTATTTCCAAAAAGGCTTTTATACTCCATGCTGTCGGCCTATCAGACTTTTGGACATGTACCTGGTCATTAGAGAAAGCCTTTAGACAAAGCTTTTCAGGGGGTAGCAGTTGGCAGTTGGCCCACCTTGCACAAAGCACCTATGGGTGTGGATATGGGTGAGCACTGACAGCACCTACTACAAGTTGCTGGGTAAGGAGTGTTTTGAAGAGTCAAGATTTTCACATAAATCCATACTGAGGTGCTGGAGAAAGAACTTGACATGTCAGTAGGACCTTAACTAGGCTTACCTCTGTGTCACAAGGAAGGTAAACATGCTTCACTTAATAGGGGTCAATATAGTTCCCCTGTGTATAGATGAGGGAGTGTTTATAATGAGTATTCTAACTTGCTTTTTTAAAAACAACCCTCAAATGTGACCAAGTAGCATCATGAATTTTATTTCAACATAATTGCAGATATAATGACCATTGACGAAGGGTCAGCGAGGAGATTTTCATGAAATCTTAAGCTGCAGTAGTCTAAATGGGTCAGAGATTTGCCACTAGGGATGGTGCCAAAAAAAGACAGTGGGAGTTACCGGCTATCATTGAAGATTAAATTTGGTTTTTCCTTCCTTGCTACAGTGATGGCACAGTTTAGAGAGCCAGGAAGCCGAGGAACGGCTCATTGTGAGGCAGTACTCAGTTTGGTAAGAAAAAGGAAGGCTTAGCATATTGTGTAAAAAGAGAAGGCTGCAGTGTCTTCAATGAAGCACCCCTATGTCGGTCCAAGAGGTCCCACCGTGTGCACGTATAAATAGCTACAGAGCAGCCTGGTTTTCAGGGAGTAGCCTGCATGTGTCTGCAGTCTCTCTGCTCATCTGTACATGACACTCAGAAAAAAGAGATGAAGAGCGGAAGTGATGGGAAAAAGCCCTTTGGGTCACGCTGATCCCTGGCCACGTGCTCCAGGAAACTCCGCTCTCTGCAAAGGCAGTGGTCAGGCTTCCAGAAGGAACTCTAGGGAGAGTGTGACACAGAAGGCTTTGCATAAATTAAGTGAAACACCACCATCCCTGCACCTGAGAGAGCACACTGTTTTCCTCTCCCATCTCCGGTTAGATTATTTATTTGAAATGGTATCAAACACACACCTGTCCCTAGGCTAGGAGTAAAATAGCAATTTGGAGGCTGAACATAAGGAGAAGAAAACAAAAAGATTTCAAGCAATCCAAATAAAATGGGGCATGTTTTTTTTTTTTTTGGGGGGGGAATGCCAATGTACGGCAAAGATAATTCCATTCTTTGCTGCTACGTGAGGAGCCAACATTTAAATAAATACACGTTAAGGCCATGCTCAGGAGAAACACTGTGGTTGGGTATAGAAAGCTGAGATGATAACAGGGAAGACATGATCAAAACCAATGGCTTTCAACCATTTCTTAGGCACCAGAATGCTTTCATTCCAATGTAATCGTAATGGACTTCAGTTGATCAAGCAGATAAGAACGCAGCTGCTCCAGGAGAGGGAGGGGAGGCCCAGGGCCCTGCACCCCAGCCTCTGTTTTCCCTCCTGCAGCTGCTCGGGGGAACCCCGCCAGAGAATCCTTGTGCTCTGCCAAACCAGCTTCGAAAGCCACCACTGGAATGTTGCAGCTTCTATCCACATCATCGTTTCCCAGATATTAAATATTATCCGTTTCTTTCAAACCAAACACACACTAACAAAGTTGCAGGTCTTTTCTCTTTTCCCCTGTTCATGATTTTGCCCCCCTGAAAATGGACTTGAACCCGAGGGCAGCCCACACAAGTACAGGGTTTGCTGCAGCACGCCTCGCGCTTCCTGGTGTCCCTGCTGGTATTGGCAGTGGGCGGTATTTACACCGGTAATAAAATTCTTGCCTGACCTTATGATCTGATTTATTTGAACTTCTTATCTCTTCTTAGATCCTTGACCCAGGGACTGTTGGTAATTTGCATGGCTTCTTCTGAGTGAGTCTGACACGTTTAATATTTATCTTGAGGAGGTCAGAGACCTTAGGTGAACTCTGTATCTAGTTAAGCTGAAATGATTAATTCATACATCCGAAAGCTGAAGGGTGCTTTCTGTGAATTGTCTGCATCGTTCTTTGAAATGCAGCAGGATGGTTTAATGGCTTAAATGCACCAGTGTTGAAGAGATGAGGAGGGCTCAGTGCTTCTTGGTCCCAGGAGGAACTGTAGGCACAGAATCAAAAAGGGTTATTTAGCCTTTGCTTAAAGCCATAACCAGAATGGAGAGAGGTCCACGGCCCTGTAATCTCAATCATCATCAGTCTCCAGCGAAGAGTAGAAGAAGGGTCCGTATCGCTTCGGAGTGAATGATCTGAGGGCTGAGAAAGCAGCCCATAATCCACTTGGTGTTTAAAGAAACAGCAGTGGGAGCAGGGGGTGGGAGAAACACAACTCAAACTCCTAAGCTTTTTCTGCCTGCAGCTTCCTTTCTTGTCTGCAAGACGGGGACAAGAATAACTACAGAGATAGGTTATATTATTATTCAAAATATTTACACTTCTCCAACTTCAGAGGATTAATAAAATCTCCTACCCCGCTGATGTTGGGTTTGGTTATGCAATCTGACTGGCCTCGTGCTGGGTGGAGTGGACTTTACCACAATCTGGTGTTGACCTGACCTGGGCCGTATGACTTGCATAGGCCGACAATATATCAGCAGATGGGATGCAGTAACAGTTGAAAGTGTGTTTGCCATAAGAAAAACATGCTTTAGCTATCCTACTGTCTTAAGGAGGAAGACAGGCTCATGGATCAAAACTGAACTTGACCTGCAGCTCGAAGCCCAGCCCAGCCCATATCACCAACTCCCAGGTGACCCACAGATATGTGAGCAAGAACAAACATTACTAGGGTAATGTTTACCCAGCAATGGCTAACATACACTTTAGGTTATTATGAGGATTAAATGAGGTAACATATACAAAACACCCGACATAAGGCCTATCAGCCAGTAAGCACTCAGTAAAGCAGTTCTGTTATTATAAACAATATTTACATTAGTATTTGGGATAATATGTTTTCCCTTCCAGCGTCGTTGATAAATAGATGGGTCTCACAGAGTCCTCTGGTTGGAGTCTCAAACTGAGGGAGAAATTTGTGACACACCCGTTCTGTGGACGTTTTAAGGCAAGTTTCCCCTTGTCTTGTCCTCCCCTTCTTGTTCCTTCCCATCTGCTGGGGAACACTGAAAAGGTGACAAAATTAGATGTCGCTTAGGGACTTTGAAAAGAGGTCTTTTCGTTGCAACCAATTAAAATGGCAGGCTTTGCACAGCCTTGCTGGGTCTGTGCCACGCAGCTCAGGGAAGTGGTCTGATGCGGGCTCTGCCTGCGGAACTTAACCTTCCTGTGTTGCACTTCCCTGATTTACATAATGGGGTTGATTATAATTGCCAACCTCACAGGATTGTTGTACGAATTAACTAATGTTTGTAAAGTGCTTAGAGGTCCATAGATGAAAGGTGCTATATAAGCCTATTATTATGTCATCAAAAATGAAATTCCAAGAAGATTACACTTTCATTTAAATTTCCATTAATTCTTTTTTCATCATTCTAGATGAATCCTCACTGGTTTTTCTAGAGCAAAAATAAATAAATAAATAACTAGGAGATAGGGGTGATATATTAAAATGTGAAGCCATCAGATGGAAAGGAAATTAGCTAGAAAAAGCTAACGCTTGAAAGTGATTTTTAAATTATTATCCTTTAATGAGCCCTGATCATGTAATCAATATTATGTAAAATCTAGATATGGTCTCTGAGTTTACAAACTGAATTATAAACCTGACTAATTAAATAGCTAACATCTTCTATTTCAAGTGTATAAAGTGAACGCTATATAAAGACGTATAGCTCAACTCATTTTTAAATAGGACGTCTTGTTATAGGAAATACCCTCAAAAGATTAAAAAACCTAAATGTATGAAGAGCATATTTATGAAATTATCATTTGTCTGCTTAATTCTATATAAGGTCTGTGTGAAATGACATGAATATTCAGACTTACTGAAGTGACCTGTGAGTAATTAGTACCATATAGTTTGAGTATACACCCTCTCCTCAAACTGGCAAATGCTAGATCTTGAACATCCGGTTTAATGCTCCCGTTTTACAAATAAGAGAACAGAGACTCTGAATGTCTAAGTAATTTACTCGGTCACATAGCCAGAGGTTGGCAGATCTGATCCTCCAAATTTGCCATCCAATGCCTGTTCCAATACAGCTATCTATGTCTATGAATAAGAGAAAGAAGTTACTCATCCATGTTTTAATCTAGATGATTTCTTTCATGCTTTTGGCATCATGGGTACATTAGATGGACATTTCCAAGCCTCATTGTTCATTGAAGTAAGCTTTTTGTATTAATACCAGTGAAATACCAGCATTAATTGGGCTCCCATGCTGATTTAAGAAAACAAGACATTATCCTGGCTGTCTTTATTATACAGAAATGAGTCCTTTTTCCTGAATTGTTAAGAGATGGCCGATGGGACATTGGAATCTGTTTTGTTTTGTTTTTGGAAATTTAGGGGGTAGATAAAATGTCATTCAGTTCTCTAACTCTAAACATCTTATGCACCCAAGATGCCAGGTTCATTAAATGTAGAGCATGGTACTAGATGCCTGTAACAAGGAGAGTTCATTGGATTCCATTGAATTTTAATGGCAGTAGAAAGAGATGGATGCTGTTGCTTCATTTTCCATTAGATAGATGCTTTATACAGATAATAAAGGAAAAGTCTATTTAGAGGCCTAATGCACACTTATTTCTTAGGTTGTATCATGCTGCTGATGTCTGAAGATGCAAATCTTCTTTTTTAAATTGGGAGCGAGAGTAGTGGTACTGAGTCCAACTAAACTTCACCGGGTTATGGATGGGGGAAATTATGTTTCATTTGATGACTGCAGTGATGCCAAAAGAAACCTGAAAGACAAATGCCTGCCTTAAATATTGAGACAGAGATAGATGAACTAAAAGAAGCATCCTAGGAAAACGGCAGCAAAGCCTGTACTTGCTGGGAATCCCATTCCTTCTCTAGATTTGATCCACTCCAGTGCCAGTTTTACTCTCAGATTCATTTTCTGTCTCTAAGAAATGGAAAAATATGGGTTGTTGACCATTAAGGTGCATAATCACAGGGACTTTTTACTCATTTACACATCCATTCATTCAGTTCTTTCCAAGCACTACCTACTTTGTGGGAAACACTGTGAGGGGGCATTATAGTGGTAAATGCTATCGCTAATTTTTGCATCCTATGTCCTATGTCACATATTATTTTGCATGATCTACATATATACTCATTTAATCCTCATTACAACCCTCTGTTGCTGTAATTACTATTATCCTCATCTTACAGATGAGGAAAAGGAGACAAAGAAGTTAAACAACTTGTCAGTATCATTTTATTTATCATGTTTGTTTTTGTTTTCAATTTTCTATGTTTTGACATCTTAAAATCTTGCTGGCTAAGGAAAGACCACCTCTACAAGGGCCAACCAATTCTCAGAGTCGGCACAGGGCTCAGCCGAAAGCATGACTTTTATATGTAAACCAACCAATTCCAAGTATTTCCTTCCAACTACCCCTCTTATCTATACTGCTCACAAAAATTAGGGATATTTTATAGCTTCATATTCATTTTGAAGTGTCCCCTAATTTTGGTGAGCAGTATAACTCTCACACACCAAAGCAATATTTCCCTTGCCCTAAATCATTGCAGCGCCAGGTACCAGGACATTAGAGAACATCCCTCTACCCCCAAACTTACTAAGATTATTTATTAGACAATTCCTATCTTTATTGTGCCTTGCCTTGCAGCCTTTCTCACAGAGATCCAAAGAGGAGCCCCCTGATTTGGGTTTTTCTCTCCCTCCTCCCTCCCCTTCCGCCTCCTGGCTGAACTTGGGTCTCCCTCCTGGCCCAGAGCAGTGGGCCATCCTCTTGTTTCATGGCCTCAACCTCTCCATGTTATCACTTGGTCACTTTTATAAATTAAGACCCAGGTACAATTCAATTACAAAGCTAGTAAGGAGGAGGGGGAACTTGGGACTCATTAAGCTGTCTGGCTCCAATCTTTGTTCTTAATATATGTGCTAAACTGATATATATATATATGATACTCCTTTAACAGGGCTCATAGTCCTGTGGGGAAAACAGTCAAAAGCAAACAATTATAAAAGTCATATGTGTAAAAAAAAAAAAAATACGAAAAATGTCCTCGTTATAGTTAGGATGTGGATGTAAAATTATCGTGGATGTGAAAAGGATGTACATCTTGGTTTAATAAGTACTTGGCTAGGTTTGTATGAATTTGCTGATTGGTTCAATTCAACATGTATTTAATCACCTACTGTGTGCAGGCACTTGCTTACTTCCTTAAGATACAGAAAGGACCAGGCATAGAACGTACCTGTGATTGGCAGAGGGAAGAGGAGAAGCAACTAAACAAATAGCTGTAATGCTGTGCAATTCGTACAAAACCAGAAGAAGGGCCATGGGCTTTCAAGAGAGGGGTAATTAACTCTGTTCCTAAGTGGAAGTTGGGGCAGGCAAGCAGTGAAATTACTGTTAAAATTAGAAATTTGGAAAGTTGTGGGAGATGGCAGAAAGCAGAGGGTAAGAGAGAGAGTATGTAGTCTCATTTAGTGGAAATGAACAGAATCCCCCCCACCCCGCCCATGTTTTGAGACGTGTCATCATGCAAGTCTGATGATTTGGTTTGTATCTTTGAAGCTCTGGTTATGTTGAACATCAAACATGAGACTGCATTGAATTCATAATTAAAAGTCAGTATCACAGACCTTACTGGATGGCCGTAAAGAGCAGATCAGAGTAGTAAAGGGAGTTGCCAATTTTCAAATCTCAATAGATCAGAAAACAAATCCCAGCTCTTTACTCACAAGCTGTGTGATTTGGGGCAAGCTCTGTACTTCACGTCTCTGAAATTCGGTGGAAGTAATTTTATCAAAATAGGATGTGCAAAAAACCTAGTGCACAGGTGAGAAATGAAAGCATTCAGGCCACATCTAGCCCAAAGGGACTCTATACATCTACATGTCTAGTCGAAAGATGTGTAGATGTGTAGAACTCCCAGGAAGATGACATGACTTCCAGCAATATTTCAAAGGCTGCAGACGCACAGCGCCATGTAGGTTTCTGCTAACACCTACAGTACTATGAGAGTCATAAATAAGCTGAGCCCATTTTTCATCTGCCTTATTTCATTGACCAACATTTTAGCATCCATCCTTCCTTTCTTGAATGAGCCTTCAGCATGAGGAGGTTTGTAAATTCTTGAATTACAAGAGGCTAGGATTATATCCTGACTTCTTCTTATGCCAGTCTGGTGACTTCCAAGATAAGTAACCTAATTTCTACGGACCTCAGTCCCCTCAACCATAAGACTACCGACCTTATAAATCTGTTGTGGTAATTAAATGAGATAATGTTTAGCCCAGTGCCTGATATGCAGTAACTATTCAAAATATATTAGTTATATTTATTAACAAGGACAACTCAATGAAATTAAGTTGTGATGTGCTTTCCAATTCAGCATGTGGTTATTTAAATTTATTAAAATTAAACTGAAAAAAAAAATCAGTTTCTTACTTCCACCGGCCACATTTTAAGCACTCTTAGTTCCAAGCGGACAGTGGTACTGAATTGAGCAGACACAGAACATTCCCACCATCACAGAAAGTTCTGTTGGATGGCGCCGACAACTGCCATCGAACTCTTGAAATATCATAAAATAAAAATGTGAAATACTCCACATACCTTTAAAAAAAACCATTTGTGCATTCTACGGGGGGGCTTTAAACTCAAAGAAATGTCCCGAATTATCCACCTCGAGCACGTGGAAAGCTTTTGAAACAATTAAAGCGGGCGCTATTCCTCCCCACATTGTTTTGTGGCTGTGTCTCTCTGCCTCCTCCTCCTCCGCGTTCAATATCCTTCTGATGAAGTTACGTTCCATGTGTAATGTTGTTACAGGTGAAAAAAAAATGGTTTCTTTCAATCCTGAAAGCGCCGCACATGTGCAGCAATAGCTCCGAAGGCCAGCACACTGTTACCGTGCATCCGGGCCTCCGCGCAGTCTGTGGGTCAACAGCGTTCTTCTTTGCTCGCTAATGCTTTATTGTCTCTCAGTATACATTGGAATAATAATGGTAATTTATGCAGATATTTTGTATGCAGAGCAAATAATGAGAAACACCTGCAGAAATTTCCCTCCTTCTCTGAGTTCAGCAACTAATTATATTTTTAAATAATGGCTACCATTGAACACAATTATCCAAATCACTTTAAGTAATGGAATCTTTTTAAGGTGTTTTTGAAAATTTTAGCACAGTTTTTAAACACTCATTTTTTTTTTTTCTGAAAGATGAGATGGAAAAAAAAAAACACACAAAAAAACGGCCAGTGGGCGGCTTACTCCTCCAAGGAACAGTTCCTGCTAGGAACGGGTCCCTCCAGGATTTTCCTCAGGACCCTCGCCTGCCGTCTAAGGCTAGGACCAGTTGATGGAAACCACGTTTTCCACCGAGGTCACCCTTTCTCAATACAATATAAAATAATTAGATGACCTCCGAAAATTGCCACATGATTTTCTCTTCTGTCAATCCACCAGTTGGAGTGGGAAAAACACCAGCTGGGAAGTCAGGAGACCGGTTTGTTTCGTCCTCCTGACTCTCCACTTCCTCTTTCCTACATCTGGGTGACTGAGACAGACAATTTCCTGAAGGCTTTCTAATGCTAAAGAATCACAAGCCAAGGATAGCGACAGGCCTCTGAGAAATAGTTATTAGGAATTAAAGGGGTTGGCCAAAAGCAAGACCGGTAAGAAGTATGTATTGTTGCCTCTGTATCTAAACCCAAGCTTGTGGTCTCATTTTTTTTTTTTTTCCTTAATCAAGAGAGAGGCAGGGAGGCAGAGAGATGAACTCCCACATGCGCCCAGACTGGGGTCCACCCATCAACCCCTGTCTGGGGTTGATGTTCTGCCTATCTTGGGCAGCTGCTTCGTTGCTTGGCAACTGAGCTATTTTAGTGCCCGAGGCAAGGCCTGGAGCCATCCTCAGAGCCTGGGGCCAACTTGCTCATTTGAGCCATGGCTGCAAGAGGTGAAGGGGGGAGGCATGGAAAAGCAGATGGTCGCTCCTCCTGTGTGCCCTGACTGGGAATCAAACCCAGGACTTCCGCATGCCCAGCTGACCCTCTACCACTGAGCCAACCTGCCAGGGCTTGGGTTGTGGTCTTAACTAGAATAGGGCCCCAAAAACATTTATGCGCACACACACACACAACTTTTACATATATATAGTATAATCTCAACATATATGTATAATAGTGGTTTGGGGATTGAACATTGTAGAAACAACTGGGAAATTTATATCTTCTTGGCCACGTGCCCTCATTGCTAACATGTGTGATGTGATCAGTTCCACCTCTTAACATGTCTAAGATCCTTTCTCTATGTGCCTATAAGGAATTATTGGGCTTTAACCTGCCAATCTGAAGGAGAGAGAGTGATAGATATAGCACAAGCAAGCACAGGGAGAGATTAAGACTTTGAGGGTATGTATCCTATAGAAACCAGTTGATGATAAAAAAAAAAAATACCCACAAGATGCTAATAATTGTGCATTTCCAGGGGAAACTTGCCACAGCCATTGACTTTTGTATTGCTATAATGTACCAAAAGGCAGAACGAAAAGTCTAGGGAAAGCAATCATCAGCGAACACTTGGGCACTAGTACCCTGGGAAAACTCACACTGAACCTGGGACTGCATGTCAAAGAGAGCTGATGGAGCATCTTCCCACCCCAGTATGGATGGAAAGGGTAGCAAAGAACCACCATGACTTTTTTTTAAGGTTCACTATTTGAAGAAAGAATGTCAGTCATTCTTTTTAATTTTGGAGTTTGGGCTAAATTTAGATTGATACTAGCTAGTCCTCTTTCCTGAATACACAACCTCCCTTTGTTATGTGAGCTTCTGAGATGACTCACATTGCAGGTGGGTAGTTAAAAGTTAACCGCCTGCGCTCTCTGCACAGAATGGAGACTGGCCAGTGCAGTATGCAGAGGTGGCCCCTGGTGTCCTTGCTGCCTTGGCAACGAAGTGAAGAGACTTGTAACTTGGTGACTGAGCCTGGGGTGAGCAAGGGAGGGGAGGGGAGGAGGAGTTGGAAACAGAAGAACAAGTAACACGTTGTTTGTTATTATATGATCTCTATGCTCTTAACTTCTTGGCGACTAACTCTCTTTCCACCACCTTTCCCAGGACACCCAGGAAGGGTCCGTTTCCATTCTGAACTTCAGTCTCCCGTTATACTTCTAAAGAAATAAACTCTATCGTAAGTGAGAAGGACTATGGCTTGAAAATGGCTTGACAAATACAAATGCTTTTGTTCTTAAAGGGGATCCTTAGAGTAGAGTTGAAGGATGGTAGTTTTATTACTCAGGATTTTGAAGTATACTAAAAAACAGCACATCTATCCTGATCCTACCCAGATACTTACGGTCACATGATCACAAGAGCAGCCTCTTGTCTCTGTTGCTAACAACACTTTACTTTTACATTAAACATGATCTTAAGGAAAAAATCTACTTAAGGGACATCTCTTGGCTGTTGCCATTCTGAACATAGTTTAACACCGCAAGAAAGCATTTGTGAGCTGTTGGCAGTTGCTGTGGCAGAGGGATGCTCTTTATCACAGTAATTTGGAGAGTGGAAGATGGTGGCCCCTGGGGAAATTTGACTCAAAATAAATCTTTGAGAGCATATATCAAAGGTGCTTGCAAAGACCATCTTGGAACAACTGGTTAAGTGTAAGATTGTTCCCTGTCTCCAATGAACTTTGAGGATAAAACGCCTGAAAGAACAGCATAGTCTAGATTTAATTCTGCACTTGTCATGTTTCCTCAGGAGAGAATATTGTGAATAGTAAAGTTCTAAATCCATTTCTTAAGCCTTCAATGAAAGCCTAAACTTCCTTCCCCCGCCCCCAACTTTCACCTTAACATTTTGAAAATTGTCCTAAAACGTGGACACTATTTCTTAAAAGAAAGTCCCTTGTATCTGGATGAAAAATAGGTAAGAAAAACCCAAGAGACCTGGGAAGGCCTCCAAATATAATCTGCAAGAAGCTTAATGTATGTTTCCTAGTAATTCGTTATAATGTTGCAAGAAATTTGACCTCCCCGCTTTCTCAAATCGCAGTACTCCAATATTGCCACAAGGGGGAACCATTGTTTAAATGTTGGAAGGATTGGGTCTTTTGAGGAATTCCTCTAGCTCAGATTTCTTTTTAATATAAGAACCTGTTCAAAAGGGTTGAACAAAAAAGTAAAGGGACAGACACAATCATCGATGCAGTTCTATGTTTGAAAGCTGAAGTATTTCAGCTTTTAAGCAGTCAAATAATTAAAGGCGCTGCGAGGGCTATAGCCTGACTAACAGAAACTGAAGACCAGAGTCAAATGCCTAACAGCCTGTAATATAGTAAGCACTGATGAGTTGTATGTTTTCACTGGTCATAGTTTGCCTTAGAACAAGGCAAACTTTTTTTTAATGCACACAGAAAATGTTGAAATACAAGGAAACAAAGACAAATGCAAACCGTTGCTCCAAGTGTTGTCTATCAAATAGCAAATGATATAACAGTGATTGGTATCCAGAGAAGGAGAACATATGTTGTAAAGAATTTTTGCTCACAGCCCTTTGAACCAGCACCGTTGTGAAATCCAGATGAATGCGCTAAAAGACATATAGAATAGCCTCTTAGAGGTTGCATGGCATCAGGCTGGCACGGTTCCAGTGTCTACACCAACAGATCAGCAAAACAAACTGGAAAATATCTGATGCCAGTCGGGCTTTTGTAGGCAACCGGATGACGGCTGAGATGATTAACCTTGACAGTTTCCTGATTTATTAGGACGTTGTCATCCTCTTCTTTTGTATAATTTGGCAAATGATCACAATATTAGACTTAGAGGTGGCAGAGCTAAGGGTCCCTCCTCCCCTAAGAGCGGCAGCAGGTATAAAGACATAGGCTTGGATTTAGGCAAAAGGTGGATGGAATGAATTTTCAGTTACATATGGTCATTTGAGGACCCCCAAGTTGGTGTTTTCTTTTGATGGTCAACCTAGATACAGCGATGTAACTAAAATGGATTCATTATCTCAGAGAAATAAACCTTTGGTTTATTTGATCAATCCAAAGCAGCAAGGGTGAGTAAATTTTAAATGTAAGACTCTAGTACTCAGGAATTGTTACTGTTTACCATGCACGCAAGAAAAAAAAAAACAAAGAAAACAATTAGGAAATAATAGTAGTCTTTAAAAGCCATTCTCGTAAATTGTTATACTCTGCAAATCAAAAACTATGGAATTTCTCACTCTGAATCATTCATGCAAAATTACCGAAAAAAATCTTGGGTGATTTTGTAGACTCAAAATTAGAAAGCATTTGACATATTTTATTAGTGATCTCCTTCACTGTGATAGTTTTACATTCTACTTTTGTAAACCCTTGCATTTAAAATAACTTTAACAGAAATTAAGCATCCATAGCAATGTATCATATCAATGTAACAATTAACAGTACTCCCAACTAAAACAATGTTATCCCCAAGACAGTTTTATCAAAATATAAAATATCAAATTTGAACACGTTTTTATTAAGAAAAGCTGTGTCTACACCTATGTTTCAGGACTCAGATATTGTGCAATAAACAGCAATCAGCTTGAAGGTGCTATATCAAACAAACCAAGTTTTGTTTTGCTAAACTAAGCGAAATTAGTTGAATGCCCTAAGTAATAGTTGCTGGTATTTTTTTTTTCTAAATTATTTCTCCACTTGTTTTTGTGTCTATGCATAAATTAAAAATCTGCTGAAATTTATTATTCATCTGAGATGTAATTAATATGCAAAATTATGCAAATTAAGATGCAATTAGGCTTCAATTCTCTAGTGGAATTTTCCATTATAATTTAATACAAAGTAATAGAGTAATTGGTGTCACGTGTAATTACGGTTACTCACGTGTACTTGCAGACGTGCAAATGATGTGGTATATGTTAGTTATCCTATGCAAATGGCTCATGCAATCTCTTAATACTTGGGAATGCAGTAAACAAAGATGGTCTTCAAAAAAAGGGTGAGAGGGACTCCTCTTTCTCTCATATGTTGCTATTTTGAAGAACTATGTGAGGAATTGTAACTAATTTCCCTGTGTTTATTTCTAAGAATTTTAAACTTGGTGTTATACAGTGCATTGTCTATTACTTTAGAGAAATCATTTCTAGTAAAAAATGAATCCTTACACACAGACCTAACAGCGATTAGATGCCACATGGAAGCAGATGGGAAGAGAGAAAGCAAACCGAAGGGCTGTCTAAGGGGGCAGGGACTATTCGTGCATTAGGCTCAAAAAGGTCGTATCCCTAAAAGAAAGAACAGAGCCAGCTTTGCCAAAGAAATTATTGTCACGTTGTTGCGTTATTGCCTGATTATAAAGTTAACCAAATGTGCCTTGCAGCCGAGAAGCCAGACAGATTAATTTCCCAGACCAAAATTTCTCGCTTCCTACTTTTCAGAATTCTGGAATTCCGTGTTACTCCTTTCTAAATGCGGAAAGCACTGAACAAATTAAACTGTATCATTCTCTCTGTCACGAACTCCGCCTTTTGGTTCAAGGGCCGCAGCCGCTCACTATCCTGCGTCTAGTTCAGTCCCGCGTCTCCCGAGGGAAATGAAAAGGAAGTCTCCGGCGGCTGTCCTGAGCCTGGAGCTGCAGTTTAGCATTTCTCCATGAGAAATGATTACCGCTTGTTTTAAAACACCATGCTGTGTTGAATCCTACACAGAAAACATTATGATCTCGACACTTTCCTTCTCATAACTGAAGCACACACTTTAAGACGAGTATTTTATATTCTCAGCTCCAATTAACCTGAAGTGTTTCTCTTCCCTGTGTCTCCCCCACACCCCCACCTCCTTCACCTGAGTGTATTCTTTCTACCCTTTCCTAACAAAGAGATTGTTTTTTCTTTCAGGGAGGGGATGTGTGATACACTTTACTGCAATTAACTAGAGTGGGCAGGAACAGCGAGGAAAGGCGCACAGAGAACAGTGGGCAACAGCTTCGCTCTTTCTCCACTACATTCCCAGTCCTTACCCCTTTTCTCCACCTCTTCGGGCTGGTTATTCCAAAGAACAAGCACAGATAAGAGAAAACAAAGCTACCATTAGGCTCTGGTGCTGCGCCCGTTCATACCCCCCCCCCCCATACGTCCACATGTGGCTTTTCCATTCATTCCGGTAATAATAACCAATTACTATGCAGGCTGGGCCACTCTTATTCACATTTGCAGCTCCGCGTGGACATTTATTTATGTTGCGCTCTGAGCAATGTTCGTATCTTCAACAACATCGCTTGTCGAGCTGTTGTACAATCGACAACGCCGGGCTCCGCTTGCGGACTCGTCTGTAACCAGGGAAGTTGGGGTAAGAGAGGGGCAGCCTTTTTCTCTGACTGATTTATCTTCAGCTTGGGCCTCATTCTCTAAGTCCTGACACTTCCAGGAACTTAGGGTTAGGAAGGGGTCAAACTGATATAATTCAGGACCAAAAAGCTGAGTCCACCTTCTTTTTCTGTCAGAGAAAGGACTTTGGGATTCAGGTTAACCGAGAAAAATGGGGTTCCTGACATATCAGCATCACACACAATGACTCACTGGACTCAGGGCGGCCAAACAGCCAGGGACAGGCAGAACAATGTCCACTTAGCTGCCTGAGACTATCCAACCAGACATCCAACTTTGGCCTGTGTTGTCTCAGCTATTGTCTCTCTTTCCTGATCAAGTTTTCCTGTCTCTTCTTACCTTCAACAGGTTACATTTGTGGTCAAAACCAATATTATAGGTTTCTTAGTTTTCCTTTTCCAAAGACCTTGACTGGTTTTGTCTGCTCTTCCCAAAATAACACAATCCATGAATCATTTTGTGCTTTTTGGCCTCAACTTTAATCCCCCCCCCCCCATTCACCTGACCTTCCACAGGTACTCACCATTCACCATGTGCTGCCTATGCAATCAATATGGCTCAGTTGCTATCTCTTTTACAGGTAAAAAGATTAATGTCTTAAAGAATATCATATAGGTATTCCTATAGGTTAAAATCGACTTGACTAAAAATGCTAGCTTTCTCTCTTTGTATAGATTTTATTTAGCTTTATTTATCAACTATTTTGATATCCCTTTATCCTCTAAGAGCTTTGCAAAGACTCTGTGAGATAAAATATAACAAAGATCTTTAAGTCAATGACATTTTATTTATTTTATTTTATTTTTTTGTATTTTTCTGAAGCTGGAAATGGGGAGAGACAGTCAGACTCCCGCATGCGCCCGACCGGGATCCACCCGGCACGCCCACCAGGGGGCAACGCTCTGCCCACCAGGGGGCGATGCTCTGCCCCTCCAGGGCGTCGCTCTGCCGCGACCAGAGCCACTCTAGCGCCTGAGGCAGAGGCCAAGGAGCCATCCCCAGCGCCCGGGCCATCTTTGCTCCAATGGAGCCTTGGCTGCGGGAGGGGAAGAGAGAGACAGAGAGGAAGGAGGGGGGGTGGGGGGTGGAGAAGCAAATGGGTGCTTCTCCTGTGTGCCCGGCAGGGCCTAAAGTCAATGACATTTTAACAGTTGCCTTCCACCAAACACCAGTTATTACATCGCTGCCAACGTTTGTATATGCACAAACTTTTGTTGTTAATTCTAGTAAATGACTGAACAACTGAAATCCTTTGAGCATGTAACCAACAATCTTTAACTTAAGGAGCATTTGAGAGGAGAATACAAGTCTGTGTTGTCTGAACATTCTCTATTTGACATTTTCTGGTAAAATCAAGAAAGTGTCAGCATGAAATTGTCACTATGAGGTTCAGCAATTTGGAAGAAATTCCTGGAGACATTGGTTGAACCCTCTTTTAAGAAATCCTTTACTGTGACCAACACTCTTAGTAGAACTAAGGATGGTACTGTGTGAATAATAATAATAAAAAAATCATAATAAACTAATTGTTATCGTCAAACTCATAATGTAGAGATGTTTTTAAGAATACCAGTAACCAAATTATTTCACTTGTATTTCCTTTCTATTTCACCCAAGGATGATAAATAATTATATCAAAATGTCACTGAAAGACCTCTTTCTATAATCACAAAACAACAATTCTAAGTGATAAGAAAGCATGGTATCATAGCTTAATTATCAGCCATCATTTCCTTTTTTTTAAGGAACATATAAAATAATGGTTTGTCTTCTTACATTCCGTAGTGTCTTAGAAACCAGAAAACATATTAATATCTCATTTTATCCTGATTAGACATCCTACGACACTGGTGCTGTTCATCTCATTTTATAGATTAAGGACTGAGGTCCAGAAGCAACTTGTGCATCTAGTAAGTAGTGGAACAAGTATTGGGTCTCACAGTCAAATCTGTCCTATAAACAGAAATTTTTTAGATTTAAACATTGATTTGAAAAAAAAAAGTGTTTTTGATTTTGTTATTTTTACAGACTTTGGAAATTGGGAATTTTTGCAGATTTTAAATTTCTAGCTCTTCAGGAAACTGAAATCTAGCAATATTGGGTGTCTTTATTCTCACCTGAAAACAAATGGCTTAAGGATTTGCTCCTGCCCCTCACTGAGACCTTGTTCTCTAGTTACCTCGCCTGCTTCCTTCATTTGCCTCACTTCCTTCCTCCCTGCAGGGATTTGATGTTGGAATGTCAGCTGTGTCGTATTTACTCTGGGGATAGCCCCTGGAGAGCTTTCTCAAAAGCTGCTGTTCCTACCCCCAAGCTCCCTCTTTCCCTACTCATATTCTATACAGCATAAGAAATCAGGGCCAACGTTAGGCAGCACACCTTTCTATGTTTGGAGAAGACCAAATACAATACAAATGCAAATTCAGTTGAAAACCACAATAGCCAATGAAATCTAAACTATAACAAAGCTCTTGCCTAAATAGCTTGTTTCTCATCTTTGAAGGACCAGGAAGATCAGAAACATGCCTGGAACTTGTGGCACTTTGGTCATGACATCATAACCACATTGCCTCTTTATTGTCTGCTAGTCTTCCATAAAGCCGAGGAGACTCCTTCTGTAAATCCAGCTTCCACCTGGGCTATCTTAAACAAGTCTCTCTTCTCTGTGGATCAAATCCACCTTCATCTAGTTCCCGTGCTCTGCTGCACTGACTCATGTGAATTCCAGGCCCACCCCCTTGGAGTAAGGATGCTTCTATCCACACAGCAGCGACTCTGATAGTACCATTCTGTTCTCACGCCCAACAATGTTCCAAGAGTCTCTGGAAGAAAGAGCTACTGAATTTCACGTTGCAAACAGTGCAGGTCTTAAGAAATCCTGTTCATTGACTGATGACCAGCATGCACCAGCTCTTACATTGCTGCTCCCACAGTGACCTACAGGGCAGGCAAGACGCGGAAGCACCTCCCGTTACCCTCATCTGTCAGGGCCCACACTGACTTAGCACTGGGCTCTCCATATTTTAGCTGCCTGGATTATACTGACACTCACAGATGACCTGTCTCAAGCACATTCACAAAGTCCAGGTGAGACGATAGTTCCAACCTCACCTTCATACTATGTTCAAGTTCAGCCTACGTTGACAGCCAAGACCCACCTCTACCCTTGTGATAAAATATACTTTAGGGACTCTAAGTGCCTTCTGCTGCTGACCAACTTCACTTGGGGCCATCTTGATGCACCAGACATTCTGATAACCTTGGACTTCAAAGGGAAAGACATTTCGATCTTTTTTCTCCTCTAGGATCTCATTGGTTCCTTGAATAAACTTGCCCGCCCTTTACCAGTCTACCATAGTAAGAGTTACAGAGTGTGGAAGAGTTTTAAGCTTTAAAAACTGTCCTATAATATACTCAGTCTTAGCCCAAGGTTCCCCTACTGTGATATGAAAAAACAGAAGTGAGGGACAGGCGGAATGAGACAAGAGAGGCAGAAAAGCTAAGACAAAGAGGCAGGATCAAGTTGGCCACTACTATGTGACTATTGCTCGTCTTGTGGGAGTTTCTGGGAAGCCTTACAAAATGCCTCTCAGACTTATCTGCCTGGGGAAAGAAAAAGAGAATTATTTATCTAATAATCCCTTAATTCATTTGTATCTGGGTTCTGAGTGGGACACTATAGGTGTCCCATGGCTGCAGATCAGAGAATCCCAGGGCATGAAGTGAGCAGCAGGCCAGGATATAGCCCCAAAGTAAGGTTGCATCTCAGGGAAGCTAATTAAATCTCATGTGGGACTGGTTATTGCAGCAGTGGCTGGAAAAGGAAGGCCGGAAGAGCAGTATTAAGTGGGAATCAAGAGAGAGACAGTATAGCACTCCCTTGAAATACCTACATTCACTCATGCTTTCCCTTAAGGCCATGTTCACTGACCTGGTTAGAGAACACTACCGTCTTCCTGAAATTTAAGGAAAGATTCATTTTTATTGGGAAGTAGGTTGTACTAAGACATCAGAATTTCATATAGAAAACATCAGGCTTTCCTTTGTGATTTTCTGTGAGTTAGACTAAGTTTACTAGATTAGACATTAACAAAGCACCAATATCTGGTCATTCTTTTCCTCCTGGACATATGAGAGTCAATGTTTCCCAGTCCTCATGCAGGAAAAAGCAGGGCCCTGTGACTATGGCTACAGAAATGTAAGCAGAACTGACACGTGCTCCTCCAACACAGAGACTAAGAAAAGCCCCTACACAATTTTTTAGTTTCTCATCTCTTCTTTTTTTTTAAATTTACTTTTTAAATATTTTTTATTTTATTTTTCAATTACAGCTAACATACAATATTATGGTAGTTTCTGGTGAACACCGTAGAGATTAGGTATTTATATGACTTAAGAAGTGATCGCTCCGATATTTCTGGTGCCGACCTGGTACCATACAGAGTTATTATAATATTATTGGCTGCATTGCTGACAGGGAGTGGGGCGGGGTAGAAGAGGGTGTGGAGGGGACAAATGGTGACGGGAGGAGACTTGACCTGTGGTACCGAACGTACAATACAATATACAGATTATGTATTACAGGGGTCCCCAAACTCGGCCCGCGGGCCACATGCGGCCCCCTGAGGCCATTTATCCGGCCCTCGCCGCACTTCCGGAAGGGGCCCCTCTTTCATTGGTGCTCAGTGAGAGGAGCACATTGACCATCTCATTAGCCAAAAGCAGGCCCATAGTTCCCATTTAAATACTGGTCAGTTTGTTGATTTAAATTTACTTGTTCTTTATTTTAAATATTGTATTTGTTCGGGGTGTTTTTTTTGTTTTTTTTTTTAACTTTAAAATAAGATATGTGCAGTATGCATAGGGATTTGTTCATAGTTTTTTTTATAGTCCGGCCCTCCAATGGTCTGAGGGACAGTGAACTGGCCCCCTGTGTAAAAAGTTTGGGGACCCCTGATGTATTATAAAATTGTACACCTGAAGCCGCATTCATTGACGCTGTTTGCTGAGATGACAGAACAACAACAGCCTGGATCGCTGAGTCATCACTCGGAGGACAGCAGCCCCAGGGAGTGACCCAGCATATAGCAGACTCTGCAAGCCCAAGTAGTAAACTGCGTGTTTCTAGCTGCTGAGACTGGGCGGCTGGGCATTATCATATGATCTCATAGTCTGTCTAAAATATCCTTAAACCCTTGTGAGTTCCCTGTGACATTATAATCAAAAGTCACAAGAATGGGTTATAACTTTTTTTTATTAATTTTAATGGGGTGACATTAATCAATCAGGGTACATAGGTTCAGAGAAAACATCTCCAGGTTATTTTGACATTTAGTTATGTTGCATACCCATCACCCAAAGTCAAATTGTCTTCCATCACCTTCTATCTGGTTTTCTTTGTGCCCCTCCCCTCCTCCTTCTCCCTCCCTCACCTCCCCTCCCCCTTCCCCCTGGTAACCACCACACTCTTGTCCATGTCTCTTAGTCTCGTTTTTATGTCCCACCTATGTATGGACTCATGAACTACAATGGCTTATAACTTGTTATAAATCATTTATGATATGCTTAGGAGCAATTAAATTTCTAAGTGAGGGAATGTACTAACATTTAGAGAAGATAGGAAACTTCCTAACATCTCCTGTCAGGTCAGAACTTATTATTGGAATTGAGAAGTTTCGGTTGAGATTCTAGCACTTGTCACAGTACGTGTCTCTTGGTGAGTTTTCTGAAAGTGGTGAGTTCATAGGCATGGGGTCTCCAAATATCCCTTCACTTTCTATTCCATCTATTCCAGACTAAATACATCTATATCATTGCCTATTACATACAACCTTATTCCTTACTCAATCAAATTACATGCATTTTCCTATGGATAAACTTTTGAATTGCAGAGGCTTCTCAAAGCCCACATTTGCAATAATACTGCCATACCTCCTCATTGTTATATCCTAGCAACGTAAGTTGTTAAGTAGGTGATGCTTATGGAATTAAGTCAAAGTGAACTGACATGGATTGGAGGAGTAGGACAAAGATGACATGATCATGGTGCTGAGGACTGTATATCTATTTTGAGGTCGATAACATCACCACCACCACCCCTTTTTGCAGATGAGGAAATTAAAGTTATGAGAGGTTAGGTAGGCTGCCAACTGTCATACAAACAGTAGTCAATATTTTTTTTTTTCTTTCTGAAGCTGGAAACGGGAAGAGACAGTCAGACAGACTCCCGCATGTGCCCGACTGGCACGCCCACCAGGGGCGATGCTCTGCCCACCAGGGGGCAATGCTCTGCCCCTCCGGGGCGTCGCTCTGCCGCAACCTGAGCCACTCTAGCACCTGGGGCAGAGGCCAAGGAGCCATCCCCAGCGCCCGGGCCATCCTTGCTCCAATGGAGCCTTGGCTGCGGGAGGGGAAGAGAGAGACAGAGAGGAAGGAGGGGAGGGGGGTGGAGAAGCAGATGGGCGCTTCTCCTGTGTGCCCTGGCCGGGAATCGAACCCGGGTCCCCCGCATGCCAGGCCAACGCTCTACCGCTGAGCCAACCGGCCAGGGCCCAAACAGTAGTCAATATTAAAGTTCATGAATTCTAAGGTCAGAAATAAAGACTATGTTCTTTCCACAATATCATAATGCTGCCTCGAGTTTAAAAAAATGTAAACTGAATTAAAGTGAATTGATATGAACCATATTGAACTGAACTGAAAAATTTGTCACAATGCAGAGATGTGGGGTTCAAGACTCTGTAGTTCTATTAATTATGGTATATCATTGTAGCCAAACCGATCACCATGTGCTTATTTCCTAAGGGTGATTCTTTAAAATATTGAACTCTTAATGTGTTTTAATCTACTTTTATTAATAAAAGTTTGAGCTAATAAAAAAGTTCTGAATCAAACTCTTGGATAATTTATATTGCCATAAATACACTGAACTCTTTCTCTGTGAGAATGCCTTCTTTGGTGTCAGAGTGTAAGAGAGAGTCCTGATTTGCATTGATTGATGATACTTCTGGTCTCATTTGACCTGTTCACACAGGGCCAAGCCATCTGAAATGATCATCACAGTAGGGATTCACTTGTACATCAACTACCAAGGGAAGTTTTCTGAAGCAGATTCTATAACTGTCTTTTTTTTTTTTTTTAAGTCCCCTCACACTTTGAGCCGACAGACTTAAGGAGAAGGCTGCACCTTGTGTTCATATCACTGTGGACTGCTCCTTACAGACTGTTTTGAAACAGAGCAGGTTCCAATGGCTCATTTCTCAGAGGAGGAAGTAATGCTAATATTGGGAACTGACTTTTATAGTTGACAGAGTATTCACACATCCATTATCTCATCTATTATGTCACGTCAAGTGTCGGCCTTATGAGGTTAAGTAAATTATCTTGGGTCATATGGTTAATTAGTGACAAAATGAAAATAAAGTGTTAGAAACCCGAGGTTTATAGATGTGTGTTTTTCATTGAGCTATTGGCTTAACAAATATATATTGTGCAATCCCTAATAAACATTGTACTTAGAACTTTGAGTTGGCATAAGAAAAAGAGGGTGTGAAAGTCAATAAATGCTGCGTTGCCCTTAACTTGCAGGCTAATAGCAAAGAAAATGTATTGCCAAGACAGAGTAAGAAGGTGCCTGCGAGGGTTCTAATAATTTTCTAGGAGAGTTTATGTAGGGTGATTATATTTACCTCAGCATAAAGAAAGGTTCTCCAGAATTTTTAAGACAAGACACATTTGAATATTTTTAAATAGGTAAGATTTGAATATGTAGACCTGGATCATGTAGAGCAGAGAAAATTGTTCTAGACAAGAACAGAAAGAAGAAAATGTAAGACATATGGAAAACAATGAGAACTTTTATCCATAGTTTTCAGCCACATTTAAAAAAATATGTTAATGTCTACAATACCATGAGTTATCTTAGAATCAAATTCAAAAGAAACTTATCATCTGTTAGGCTATGGTGTAAGATATGTACTAAATAATGGCTTTTCAATCAATGGTGTCTCATAGTCAAGGACTTATAACTCATTTTAACAAAACTAAGGATACACGAAGACAAGTAGTAGATTCAAAACTTAAGTTGTGGAGAAGTCTTGAAAGATGCAGAATGACAGATTAAAATTGTTGAGACTTTATTATATGGTCTATCAGGAGCCATTAAAGGTGTTTTTTTTGGTAAGAATTAATAGAATGAAAAACATGTTTAGAATTAAATTGACAGCAATTTGTAGGTCCTACGGAAGTAGGAAGACAGAAGAAGGTAAAATACTAAGAGGTGATTATAACAGTTAACAAGAGAAACAATCTGAACTATTGAATTAGTTACCAAATAATGAGTCACTGCCCCAATTTTGTGGCTTAAAACACCAACCATGTATTTTATAATTATTTAGTTTGCTGATTTGGGCTGGGTCTTTTTGTTTAGTTCTTCTGGTCTCAACGGGTCTTGCTCATGTACCTGCAGTCAATTATTAGAGCTGGTTGGTCTGGAATGGTTTCAATTGGGATGGCACATTCCTATTCCATGTGGTTTCTCATCACCCAACAAACTAGCTCAGGCTTGTTCGCAGGGACTCTGGGGAGTTACTGAAGAAAGAGTAGAGATATCAAGGCCATTTGAAGCCTAGGCTGGCAACTGTCTCTTCCACTGTCTTCTCTTAGCCAAAGCAAGCCACAAGTCAGACCAGTTACAAATGGAGAGAAAGCAGAGTTTACCTTTTGATTCAAGAAGCTGCAAAGTCAGATTACAAAAAGGCATGAGTAAAAGGGAGGGAGAAAAATAATCATGGATATTTTTTTCTGGCATTCTGCCACACTCCCCAATTTATTTTCTTTACTGTTATTTTTCTGTGTTATTTTTTATAATTATGTGAAAGATATAGAGGAATAAGGCATTTCTCTAAAACAGATCTTATTATAATTCCTATCTAATTGTCACTATCTTTGCTAAAAAGAAGTATAGCAATATTGTTTGGTCTTTAGTTTAAAAATCACCAACTTTATTCTGATGATGTACTTCTATAAATCTCAAAACATTTGCAGTGTCTTATACCATATTTAATAATATTAGTTAATGTAATTTTATGACTAAATTTGCCTTCTTTTTTCTCCTATGTTCAAATTATATTATAATAAACATCATACTGAGCTCAGTAATTGAAAAATATAAACTAATGGGGAAACTATAAAAAATATTCCAACATGGCCCTAGCTGATTTGTTTAGTGGATAAAGCATTGGCCCGGTGTGCGATATCCTGGGTTTGATCCTCAGTCAAGGCACACAGGAAAAGGGACTGTATGCTTTTCTTCCCCTCCCTCTCCCCTTTCTCTCTCTCTTCCCCTCTCACAGCTAGTGGCTTGGTTTGTTCGAGTGTGGGCCTCAGGTGCTGAGGATAGCTCAGTTGATTCAAACATCGGCCCCAGACAGGGGTTGCTGGGTGTATGCAAGAGTCTGTCTCTCTATCTCCCCTCCTCTCACTTAAAAAGAATTCCAACGTGTTATTAAGAAAATTTTGGTGCTTAAGATATTAAAATTGATTTTGATCAAGAATTTTACTGACAGGTTTATTTGAGAATGATTTAAAAAATTTTTTAATTTATTTTAGAGAGGAAGGGGAGAGAGAGAGAGAGAAAGAGAAAGGCAGGGGGAGGAGCAGGAAGCATCAACTCCCATATGTGCCTTAACCAGGTAAGCCCAGGGTTTTGAACCGGTGACCTCAGAATTCCAGGTCGACACTTTATCCACTGTGCCACCACAGGTCAGGCGAGCATGATTTTTTTCATTCTTTCTCATTAGGTCTGTGTTTAAAGACCTTGAGAAGTCAAGAGAAACATTTCCAATACATTGTATGGACTAACAAGAGCATGATAAACCATAACTGGGTATCTTGGAAAAATTTTCCTTCAAAGTCAACCCCAAAGTATTATGCTTTCTTTCTATATCAATTTCATATAGATATGCCAGTTGTTTTCTTGAAATTTAAAAATTAACAAAACATGATGTTAGAAAAAAAATACCTGGGGTCCCAATTCATTAGAGTAAATATCATTACTAGATCATGTAATTTCATTTTCTAAATATTTATTGAAGTTGTTCCTCCTCTTACTGGGTACTGCAATTTCTGCAGTTCACATCTTTGTCACTTCTTGTCTGGACAAATGAAATAGCCTCTTTTTTTTTTTTTTTCTTAAGTTGGAAACGGGGAGAGACAGACAGACTCCCGCATGCGCCCGACCAGGATCCACCTGGCACGCCCACCAGGGGGCGACGTTCTGCCCACCAGGGGGCGATGCTCTGCCCCTCCGGGGCATCGCTCTGTCGCGACCAGAGCCACTCTAGCGCCTGGGGCAGAGGCCAAGGAGCCATCCCCAGCGCCCGGGCCATCTTTGCTCTAACGGAGCCTTGGCTGCGGGAGGGGAAGAGAGAGACAGAGAGGAAGGAGGGGGGAGGTGGAGAAGCAAATGGGCGCTTCTCCTATGTGCCCTGGCCAGGAATCGAACCTGGGTCCCCCGCACGCCAGGCCGATGCTCTACCGCTGAGCCAACCGGCCAGGGCCTGAAATAGCCTCTTTAACTGGCATCCTTGGGTCTAGTTTTTCTTATTTTTCAGTGCAGCCTTATGCTCCTGAGTATTTCCAATGGAATATTAGTCCAGCCATATGTACTTTAAAAAAAAAGGAATCTGTATTATAGTAAGTTGGAAAATGGATAGACCATATTCTCCATGCTTATAGAGTCATAATATCTGTTAGCACATTGGAAGGTTTGAGTCCTGAGTAACATAAAGAGAGTACTGCGCTTTTCTCTTCTACATTGCCCACAATCACCACCCTGTTTAGATATCCATGTAGAAAAATTAACTTTGATTCATTTTTTTATTCTATGTCATGTCATATGTTAATTTAATATGGTTGATAGACATAATTTTAAAATCTAACCTTTTAAAGCTTATAAAAGAAAACCTAAGAAGACATCTTCATGACCTGAGTGTAGCCTGGGAAAAGCCATTTGCAAAACATACAGCCGGCAAAGGACAGACCTTGTATTCTCTAATACAATAATGAAAATAAAAGCAATTCAATTTCAAAATACCTAGACATAGATTTTACAAAAGAAGAAATATAGATAGCCAATAATTAAAAATAAAATGATTCACCATCATTAGTCTGCAAGAAAATTCAATTAAATCAAAAAGGTAATACTCCACACTTACCAGGATGGTTAAATTAATAAAAACAACACAACATTAATTGTTATCAGATATTGAACAAGCAGTGTCAATGAAATGTAAGGTCATAAAATTTGGAAAACTTAGTTTTATTTTAAGTTGAGCATATATCCTCCCTATGTTCTAACTATTTTACTCCTAGAATTTCTTCCCAAAGAAATGACACTATATTTCTACACAGGACTTTATGAGAAACGTCCAGAGTATCCACAGCAGTTCAGAACTAGAAACAACCCAAATGCCTCTCAACCAAAGAATAGATAAATAATTTTCCCACAGTGGAATATTATGGAGCAATAAAAAGGACAACAACTGTTGACTCATACAACAACATGGGTGATTCAGATGAAATACTGAGCAAATGAAGTCAGACATACTAAAAAAATGCACACTGTATGATATTTTAATATATGAATGTCTAGAACAGGAAACACTGACATAATGGGACGGAGAATTTATCAGGAAGAAGCAAGAGAAAACTTGCTGCAAGGATGGAATCTTCGATGTCTTAATAGAAGCGTGAGTTACATGGATGCAGGCATTTATCAAAATTTGTTAAATTGTACATTTTGAATTTGGATATTGTACTGTATATGAACATTAGTCTCCAAAAAACAAATATTAAAGCCTACTTAGTAGGAATGATTTTCACGATGGTATAGACAACTAATTCTGAAACAACTGTGTATGTTCCATGATTGCACAAATAACTAAATATAGTACATTGATAATAATGGGTGCCAGGTTTTTCTCTGTTTGAGTTATACAGATGACAGGGGAACAGCTGGAATAAACACAGGGAGGTCGGACTGGAATTGGAGTGATCAGATAAAGTTTCCCCTCCGCTTGAACTAGCCTTTCTGTTTCTCACCAGCTCGGTGTCCTCCTTCTCTCACTCCGTCTCAAGGCTCAACGTGTACGCCAACTCCTTTGGGAAGGTTTCTGAAATTCTTAGAAGCATCTCAGTGCAGTAATTATTGACCATTTGATGTCTCTCTTGTTTTTTATAATGGCTTTCTCTCTCAGTACAGGCAGCAGCAATCCACCTTCTATTTCTTAGAGCTCTCTTTTCTCTTAGGTTTATGTTATCTTTTCTACTTCCTGTCTTCATCCCCAACCCATACTAATGAGAGACTTAGGTTTTAACTCTTTTTTTTTTGGTTGATGTTTTACTATGAAGGATGCAGTAACATTAATTGCACTGGGTTAAATTGTATCCCATTAATTGATTATGAGCTATGAAAATGAAAGTAATAGGGGTCAATTTAGTAAAAAAAAAATTATTTTATCTTGATGCCAGCTGTGAAAAATGCGTAAGACTGGCTGGGAGCCAATCACAGAGGCCCTGTAAGGTACACTCTTCCACCTGCTTGCAGGGAAAACCTTATTGAAAGGAAAAACAAATGAGGATGATTGCAGCTCTCCTCCTGTCCTGTGCTTCAGAGCTGTATTTTGTTTTGCTCCCTGACTGGACAGTTCTGAACTCGGTTCCCTGGCAATAGATGTCTATGTCAGCCAATTGGACCAAACGAATCACAATTATCAGCCATAGGGATGGAAGTCAGACAGCCATGGACGTACCAGGATGCCCACCTACTAGGATCAGAAAGAAATCTCATGCTGGATTCCAGGCCTTTCGTCCCCATCCTCGGCTCCTGCTAAAATCACCTTACAGAAGCCACACAAACCACTATCCTCCCAACATTCTTTCTGAAGACAGTTACAAAAGTAAGCTATATCAAGAAGAAGCAGAACTCCCCTGAGGTGGGTAGGAATTCCCAAATGTGGGTTAGACCATAAGGAGCAGGCCAATTAAAACAGCAGATACAATGCACTACAGCTGCTCATTGGGTGGTGTCAGCCTGTTGGGGACAGACATCGTAGCCCTATCAACTTCCGCCAGTTGAGTTTGATCATATTATGTAATGATAACTGAGTTGCAAACTGAGGGTAGATAAAGAAAACTCTTAGAAAACTCAAGGAATATTTTATTCTTAAAGGTATGCACAACCCCAGGCGTCTGAGTGTCTTTGGGAACACTAGCATTCCCAGTTATTTTCTATTTTGAGAGGCTTCTTCAGACTTGTTCACTACCAATATTCCTATAATTGTGAGAATTATTGTATATTGTAAACATTTAGTTGTAACTGGAATGGATTTGGTTATTTCTAATTTACATAATGGGATCAGATTATCAGATTCAACATGTTCTCACGATAGGGTCATACATATGACACCTATACAGATGATATAATAATCTTTATTTTCTATATGAAGAAGCAGAGACTTGCAGAGGTGAAACCATTTTTTACATATAAAAGGAAGAGAATTATGTAATTTGGGGCCAGAAATTGAGGAGTTACAGGATACTGAGTGCACAGTAAACTGTCTCTTTAGAAAAAAAAAATGATGAATGGAAGAGATATAATTGGTTATTATCTGGCCAGAGATTCTCAGTAGAAGATGGTATTAAAATGGGCAGGGATGAGTTAACTCCAGCCTTTATTACCTATCGGACTTGGACCTGAGATGTTCAAAAGTGTTGCTGAGCTCTGTCCAGGGAATAAAGACACCCTTCCCATAACTAACCAAATGTCTTACAGATCTGTGGGACTGGGGGGAAGGGGTAGATTGATGAGAATGTAGATGACTCAAGGCGCTCCTATCATATTAATGAAAACACTTCCTAACTCATATCCATTGTAGGATACTATTCTGTTATTTCCTTCTGTGATTCCTGTCGTCTACCTTCTTACTCTGCATTCAGGCATTGGCGACTTTGCAGTCAGGACTAATTACTTCACAGGAGGAGGATGCAGTAAAGTCGGAGAAAAAAAAGATGGGATTTTTAAAAGTCGTGTTTTATGCTCAAGATAAAACAATTTAGAATTAAAGATCAGTCAGATTCAATTTTTTTCCTCCCATTGAGGGGAGAAAAAGAATTCATGAAATGGGAGAATGGTGAAGAAAAGGTAGAGAGTACCAAATAAAATTAGCTAATGCTGGATTCCAGTAGTGGGGCTCCGAGTCAACACTAGGCTTTCTCTGCGTTTCTTTCCCTTTTTATGTTTAATCTCAGAGGACATGATAGAATACCCATGGAGTTTGAGGATTTCAATGTAAATAAGAAAATGCAAAATTTTTATAAGTAGCATGGAAGATGATGACAAGATTTAAGGTTCCTTGTGCCCAGATGGAGAAGAACTAGAAAAATATCTAAGATCAGGTAGTAAATCAGACTATTTTACTCTGAGGCTAGCCTATTGTCACACCAGCCATTAAAGAGGAGTTGTGTGCTGGTAAAGGCAGAAGGTAATCCAATGTCAGATACCTAGGCCAGTGGTTCTCAACCTTTCTAATGCTGTGACCCCACAATACAGTTCCTCATGTTGCGGTGACCCCAAACCAAAAAATAATTTTGGTGGCTACTTCATAACTGTAATTTTTCTACAGTTATGATTCGAAATGTAAATACCTGATATGCATTATGTATTTTCCGATGGCTTTAGGCGACCACGCCGGGGTCGCGACTCACAGGTTGAGAACCACTGACCTAGGCGAAGAAGAGAAAATTTAAACAGACATTTTGTTCTGATTAATCAAATGACAAAACAGGTCAGCTAATCATTGATGAGACAAAGAACGGGAATTTGCAAAATTTGTGCTGCCTTCATCACAGGTAAAGAGGGGAAATCCACGAGTCTTTTCTAATTAAGTCTTGCATGGAAAGGTTCTCTGCAATAAGCGGTTTCCTAAGACACAAAACAATAGGGAGAATTTTGTCTAAACTTTGTTGTTTTTTTAGGGATCATGGATTAACATTTTAAATAGACACACTGGAAGACAAGAAAATAAATCCAATATGGTCAACTTTAAGACTTATACTTGGCCCTGGCTGGTTGGCTCAGTGGTAGAGTGTCACCCTGGCATGTGGAAGTCCTGGGTTTGATTCCCAGTCAAGGCACATAGAAGAAAGCCCATCTGATTCTCTACGCTCCCTCTCTTGCTTCTCTCTCTCTCTTACCTTCTTGCAGCCATGGCTCAGTTGGAGTGAGTTGGCCTTTGGCACTGAGGATGGCTCCATGGCCTTGCCTCAGGCCCTAAGAAGGGCTCAGTTGCTGAGCAACAGAGCAATGCTCCAGATAGGCAGAGCATCATCCTCTAGTGGGCTTGCTGGGTGGGTTCCAGTCAGTGCACATGTGGGAGTCTGTCTCTCTGTCTCCCCTCCTCTCACTGAATACAAAAAAAAAATACAAAAAAAAACTTATACTTGGATATAAGTATAATACAGAAATGATATAACTAACAAAAATTGAACTGGCCAGAGAGAAAAAAGGTCAAAAGTTAAATAAACTTGTGCCTGTAAAAGTGAACGCTATTAGAAACTAGAGTCAGGTAAAAGAGAAAAGGGATGAGAGGGAAAGGAAAGAGAACTATTCTAAATTTTAATCATTATTTATAGTAGGAAACTTAGAGGTATAGTTAAAAGAAGTACATTACTAAGGATATTATTATAATAAAGGTAACAAAAAAGAAGCCCCACATAATTTGAATAGCATAAAAACAACACACAAAAAGTGAAAAAAAATAAAATTTTTAATAAGACTATTTTTAAAAACCACAAAAAAATCAATACAAGTAATTTGATGAAATGAAGAACAAATTTTTGTATCAATAACCAGTTTATTAAAATTTTAACTGTATTCTTTAAAAGTTGAATATATTTAGGTGACGTCAGTTAGTATATAAAATCACATTGGTTTGGGGTGTACCATTCCATAATACATCATCTGTACACTGTACTGCGTGTTCACCATCATGGGTTATCTCCCCTTTTCCCTTATCTACCTCTCCCCACTCCCTTTCCCTCCCATTATTACTACTCTTTTTTCTGTGTCTGAGTAGTTTTATTTCTTTGCTAATCCCTTCACCTTTTCTCACCCAGCCCCCAACCACCTTCTCCTCTCTGCTCAACTTAGCTTTTAAAAGAAAAGATTCTAAAGAAGAAATGCACCCCCATGTTTATTGCAGCATTGTTTACAATAACCAAGATCTGGAAACACCCCAAGTGTCCATCAGTAGACGAGTGGATCAAAAAGCTGTGGTACATATTCACAACGGAATACTAAGCAGCCATGAAAAAGAAGGAAATCTTACCCTTTGCGGCAACATGAATGGACCTGGAGTCTATTAAGTGAAATAAGCCAGGCAGAGAAAGAAAAATATCATATGACTTCACTCATATGAGGAATCCAATGAACAATGAGAACTGAGGAATGGAAGGGAGGCAGAGAAAGGGTCAAAGAGTCCAGAGGGGAAGGGGAAGAGAAGAGGGGATCAAAGAAAGGAAAGACATTAATGAAAGTATATAAACATAACACAGAGAGATAGAAGACAGGATAGTAAATTATGGAGGAAAAGGGGGATGGTGGTGGGGGAGGGGCAAAGGAAGTATCAAGAAGAACAAGGGGGGGAGGGAGGGAGATATATTCAGGTGTACACTTATAACTATGTAAACACAACAAATTAAAATCAATTAAAAAAGGAAGAGATTCTTCATCATGGGATATATGACCCAATTCTATGCTCTATGGCACAGATTTACCTAAAATAAAGTACTTAAGAAAGGGTGAAATTTAAAAAATTAAGAATGGTTGGACAGAACATAGAAACAAAATAAAGCAATGACTCCAGCCAAATAGTATTAAAAAAGAAAACCTTATAGGGCAGAAATATGTAAATCACAATGGACATTTTACAGTTATGAATATCAGTGCATCAAAAATTCATAAAGCATAAATTACAGGTGATAGAAGCAGAAATAGACAGAACACTAGTGGGAGACATTAATTCACCTCTCTCAGTCCATGTCAGATCAAATGGATGAAAATAATTAAGTATATAGAATATTGAAATAACATAAATGTTAAGATACAGTTAACTGATAATATAATTCCGTACCTTATTAAACTTAAAATGTCTTAGAATATTGGGAAAAAAACTGGCCATTTATTGGACCACCAAAAATTCCTTAATCTATTCTGAATTGAAATATAAATAAGAATCTTAGATATCACATTCTCTAATCACTGTGCAATAAAAATCACAACAAAAGGCCCTAGATTAAACAAAAATTAAAAACTGAAATTGTATTGTATGTAAGAAAAAATATTTCAAAAAAACACTTTCTAATCTATCAGATGTAGAACAGCCCCAGACAGGGTTGCCAATGGATCCTGGTCAGGGGTGCATGTGGGAGTCTATCTCCTCTCTTCTCCTTGGAAAAAGAAAAAAAAGAATTTATAAGATGTAGTTAAAAAGTGAGTTTAGAGAAAAAAATCACAATGTTAAAATACTTAAACCAGTAAAAAAAAAAAAAAAAAAAAAGAGCCATGAGTACATATCCAACTCAAAAATTTTAAAAATAGAAACAAATAAATTGGAGGAAAGCAGAGGAAGTTGGGTAGATTATCAGTCCCACTTTCTCAGCACTCCCTGAGTACATTCACCTCTTGACTTCATGCTCTGCCACAATTAAACATACCAAATACATTCTAAATATAACATTAGTTAATGGAATCTAGGAACAATGAACTGGGCTCAAATGCAGAACTTCAAGGACGGTTCCATGTAGGGTATCGATTAATACCATTAATCACTTTCATACATTTAAGGAGAAAATTAATGATTACATCTAAGCCTTTGAAAAGGCATTTGATAGAGGTCAATATTAATTTTGTATGACAAAACAATACAGAAGATAAGAAGAGATAAAAGTTCCCTTAACATAAAAATCTCACATCTGTACTCCTATTTTTGTTTATATCTATCTCAGCCCCAAAGCTACATTTTATTTACTATTGAAATTAATTGCTTTATTATGTGCAAAAGCCACTAGATAAAATACATAAAAGAAGAAAGGAGCTTATTTACTAAAGAAATAGAAAATGAAATAGCTAAAATTAAAAAACAGAAAATATCTAATGTGTTTATGAACAATATATTAAAAGACACCTGAATAACAGATAAAAGAGCCTGAAAAAAGTAGAGCGACACTATTCCTTTTTTTAAAATTAATTTTAATGGGGTGACATTGATAAATAAGGGTACATATGTTCAGAGAGAACATTTTCAGGTTATTTTGACATTTGATTATGCTGCATTCCCATCACCCAAAGTCAAATTGTCTTCCGTCACCTTCTAACTGGTTTTCTTTGTGCCCCTCCCCTCCCCCAATCTCCTCCCTCTCCTCCCCCCCAGAGAGACACTATTCTTGGTAGGATATTCTCTATCATAAATATAACCAGGCTGCCTGACCTGTGGTGGCGCAGTGGATCAAGCATTGATCTGGAACGCTGAGGTTGCCTGTTCAAACTCTGGGCTTGCCTGATCAAGGCACATATGGGAGTTGACACTTTCTGCTCTTCTTCTTCTTCTTCTCTCTCTCTCTCTCTCTCTCTCTCTCTCTCTCTGTGTCTTCTCTGAAATGAATAAATAAAAAAAATAATTAAAAATATATATAACCTGGCTTTTTATGTTAATTAATTTTTTATAACTTCAATAAAAAATACCATTAAAGAAAAACAAAGCTAGAAAAGCTGATAAAGTGAACATGGAGAAAAATAGACAAGAATAACCAAGGAAAATTTTACTAAAAATTAGTTTTAAGAGTGAACTAAGCCCTTCCATATATGAAAACGTCATTAAAACATGCTGGTACTTATGACTAATATAAAAACAAAGTAGTTAGAATTCCAGAAATTAAACGAAGTGTATATTCAAATATGTTATATAATAAAGATAGCATCTAAAATCTATGAAGAATCAGTGAAATGTTTCTTAAATGAGAATTCATACATTTTATCATTTACCGTACTACAATATAGTATAAATGGATAAAAACTGGGATATTAAAATATAAAATAATAAAAACAATAGAAGAAAATATAGATAAATTCTATTATAACCTTGTAGTGAAACTTTTCTCTGGTTCAAAATCCAGAAGCCGTAAAGGATTGATAAATTCAACTGCATTTTTTTTAAAAAAAATTGACCTATGCATGAAAAGTAAAATTATCATTAGCAATAATAAAAGTGGAGCTTATATATGTATACAGCTGATCTTACAAACAAAAGACTAATAGTCCTGCTTTACAGTGCACTAGAAATTGAAAGCAACATCAGTAACCTTATAAAAAAAAGTAAGCAAGTGATATGTACAGAATCTTCATGGGAAAGTAAATATAAATGGTTTTAAAACACATGAGAAGAATCTCAATCTCAATTAGAAGATGAAAAATGTGCATTAAAACTACACCAGAAAATTATTTTTAAACCATTAAATAGACAAAAATTCAAAAGTTTATAGCACCTTTCTTTTGCAAATGTGATGAGACTGGTTGTGGTAAGAATGGATATTGACTCAAAACAGTAAAGTTTCTAAGGATAATTGGGCAATATTTGTCAAAATTATAATTGATCTACCAATGACCCAGCCATACCGTTTCTACTATTTATTTCACAGATATACTTGTATATTTATAAAATAACGTATGCTGATTGTTACTGGTACAAAATAATGCATGCAGAGATTTTTGTAATAGAAATATATAATTTGAGAATCACTTAAATATACACCAGTATAGGACTAGTTAAATAAAGTATAATACATATTTTGGAATATATATTATATTTATAACACATTATATTACATATTCCATATATGATGCATTATACATTATATGTTAACATAATATATAAAAGGGAGTATAATGCAGCTATGTAAAGAAATGGAGAAGTACAGTATGCAGAGATATCTATATATATATATATATGAAGGTCACTAGAGTGTACATATGCAAAGGGGTTATATATTTATATATTTATATATTCAGATACTTATTTTTAAGTAAAAAGTGGTTTTCCAAGATATAACTTAATTTTTTTTGGAATTTTATTTGTTTATTGTTTTGTTCCAAACCGTTTTTATTTATTTTATTTAGACAATTAAATTTAACAGGGTGACATTGGTCAACCAGAGTACACAGATTTTGAGAAAACATCTCCACATCATTTGAACAGTTGATTATGCTATATAACCCTCATCCAAAGTCAGATCATCTTCTCTCATCCTATATTTTGCTTCTATTTAAACCCCTGCCTTTCCCCTATCCCCCTCCCTCTCCACCTTTCTCTTCTCCCTGGTAACTACTGCACTCTTATCCATGTCCATGACTCTCAATTTTGTGTCCCACCTATGTATGAAATCATACAGTTCTTAGCTTTTTCTGGTTTACTTATTTCACTCAGTATAATGTTATCAAAGTCCATCCATGTTGTTGTAAATGATCCGATGTCATCATTTCTTATGGCCTAGTTGTAATCCATTGAATATATGTACCACATCTTCATTATCCAATCCTCTATTGAAGGGCATTTCAACTGTTTCCATGCAAAACATGATTTTAAAAAGAAAAAAACATATAGGGGAATAAGTGGTGATGGATCGAGATTTGACGTGGTGGTGAACACACAATACAATGTACAGATAAATGTGTTATAGAATTATGCACATGAAATCTGTATAATTTTGTTAACCAATGCTACCTCAATAAATTCAATAAAAAGGAAAGAAGAAAAAAACAAAATGTATGTAGATCATACTACATTTTGTCTGTAATGGGGGCATAAGAATATCTGTGTTTGTGTATGTGTGTGTATGTATTTTTTCTGCTTGAATACTAATATAATAACATTGATAGAAACACAAAAACTAGTAGTAGAAGTTATTAGTCAGGGTATGGGCATCAGAATAGGAACTGGACCCATAAAGACAGGCAGAAGAGCAAGAGTCTTCACTGCATATCACTTTATATTTCTTTTCACTTTGAACCACATAAATGTATTATCTATTTAAGAAAACAAGACCTCAGTGAAAAAATAAATAACTAGAAAAACATTAATGGGGAGGGGGACATTTCACAAATAAATACCTCAAAGTACAACAAGCAGACTGATGGATGAGTGTGAAACAAGAGAGGCCAAAATCAGTCCCATACACTTTGACATAATCTGGTTCCCCCCTGGCTGAATTCAGCACACAGATGTGTTTTCTCTGGACAGCACACTATTGTTTTAAAGTAAGGATCCTTGTGCCTATGTTAGCCCGCACTTTCCAGTTTGCTGTGGGTACCAACCACCTATTATTTTATATAAGATGCTAGAAAGCACTTGAATAATCATCTCTGATGTAGAGTCACTTATGACCAGATATTTCCATCACTGGCTGTAGAAATCATTACCTTCTCCTGATCAATTTCTAAGAGCCTTCTCAGTGTAGGAGAGATTTAGCTTCTAAAACTCAATTTTAGATGATCCCCTAACCAAGGGGAGAGATGATCCTTTTGAACCCAATTCCTTGGGAGTTCGGAAACATACACAGGTTTTGAAGAAAAATCTGTTATTTTTTGACCTGTTTGTGAAAAGCTTTTCAAAAGAGAACCAAATGTTCCCCTTAACATTTACTTTAAAAATTAGAAAATGCATTAGTAACAGCCTTATCTCCCAGATTTGCACAAGAAAGGACAACATGACCTTTTAAATATTCTTTTTTAGTTAATTCTTAAGATCAAGATTGAGAAAAAGCAATTGAGAATAAATATTGGAAAAGAATACGACTGTTAAACAGCCAAACCTAGAACAGTGAGCCCCACAAAAGGGAAAGTAATTGATAGATGAATAATACAATGTGTAAAGATGTATTAGTGTTTTCATTATTTTGTACTATTTCTATTCAGTTGGAGCTGATTTCCATAGTAATACAGTTAGCTAAAAGTCTGCCTTTGTATATAAGTCTCCACAGAAAAAGCAGATATGAAAATGGCAATTTTTAAAACAATATTCTGTTTTTGTTTAATAAAACTAATGTCTTCAAATCTGCTTTTATTAAAACACAATAAATACCATCAATTTTTGACATGAAACCTCATTATATACTGTAAATATTTATCACTTTCTCAGGGGAAGATTATGCAATAGATGACTTCTCATTGATTCACTCATAAAGCCAAGTTAGAAGTGAAGCTTCTTTTTATTTTCATAAAAATAAAAGAGACTCAGAATTTGACATCC